>NC_090934.1:1005213890-1006463890 GCF_040938575.1 Ambystoma mexicanum
GGGAAGCAGTAATTATGTTAATACCCAAAACGGGTAGTGATCATGGTAAGTGTGGAAACTATCAACCTATTTCACTACTTAATGTGGATATCAAATTGTTTATCAACATTTTGGCAAAGAGGTTAAATAATTATATGGGGGATTTGATTCATGAGTCACAGGTAGGATTCATGAAGTGTAGATTTGGATGACATGCATTACTCACCGTAATAGCATTTGTAATGAGTGTATCTGCTTAGATTCACACGCTGCGCATGTAGCTCAACATCTAGTGAAAATCGCAGAGTATTGCATTTTTCTTTCAAAGATGGAAAGGGACGTCAACATTGGGCATGACTTTAAGACTATCTCTAACGTGATGTGTAGTGTACCCAAAATCCCACACGCATCGAGGTCCCACTGGTTGTTTTTTTCTGCAGTGAGTGAGCCTGATAGTCTGCATGAGCAAGTACAGAAGAGAGAAGATATAAGAAGTCTATGTTCCTTCTACTCCACGAAGGGGTGGTCGATGAAGCAGAAACAATCATCAGAAATGCTATTACGGTGAGTAATGCATGTCTTCTGATGCTTGTGGATCTGCTTAGAATCACATGCTGTGCATAGAATAGCGAGCAGTACCCAGAGATGGTTGTGGGATGTGCGAAGGAACAGTAGCAAAGAGATGTCCTAGCACTGCTTGTCCCATCTGAGAATCAGACCTAGAGTGTGTATCCAGGCAGTAGTGTTGTGTAAAGGTGTGTACAGACCTCCAGGTTGCGGCTTTGCAAATGGAATCTAGAGGAACTTTTGCAATGAATGCTATGGTAGCCCCTGTGCCCCGAGTAGTGTGTGCTCTAGGCGTGAAGCGTAGATATCTCTTGGCAAGAGTGTAACACAGTGTGATGCAGTTTACAATCCACTTGGAGATAGCTGGTTTAGAGACAGGGTCCCCTCCTTTACCAGCTGCCACTGAAATGAAGAGCTGGTTTGTATTTCTTAGTGGCTTTGTCTTTTCCAGATAGTAGATAACCGCTCTCCTTACATCCAGTGTGTGGAGGCTTCTTTCCGCCACATTAGTGGGGTTCAGGAAAAAGGTGGGTAGTTCTATGGACTCGTTACATGGAATTTTGAGATAGATTTGGGTGCAAAGCGAGGGTGTGTGTGCAAAACCAACTTGTCTTTGTGAATCGTGACAAATGGATCCTGAACTGAAATGGCCTGCAGTTCACTAACTCTCTTTATAGAGGTGATCGCCACCAGGAAGGCGGTCTTGTAGGAGAGTGCTTTAAGGCTGGCCTTATGCATCGGTTCAAAGGGAGGTCCTATTAGCCTGGTAAGAACAACATTCAGGTCCCACCTGGGAGCTGGGTTAGAGATAGGCAGATGAAGTCTCTTTGCCACTTCCGTAAAGGCCTTAATTACAGGAATTTTCCACCATGAGACCTTGCTCTGTGTTAGGGAGAATTCTCTTATAAGGCTAATTTCCCAAACCTAGCTTTGCTGGATTTTTTTTTTTTTCCTCCTGCTAAGAGCGAGACTCTTTTACTCCCACTCTTAGGCATGATTTGAGATATGTCTCTGACTATTTGTGTGATTTTGGGCTACAGGGTCTTTTACTCCATAGGGTATCATCTGTTTTTGTGTACGTGTTACACAGCACCCTCAGTGCAGTAACACAGGGGTGTCATAGTGACCCCCAAACATAGACTCCATACCCTGGGACTGACTACTGTCTCCCAGGGTCTTAAATTGTGAACAGAACCAGTACAAACCATCATATTGTGGAAGTACTGGAAAGGGATAATTATATTGCCCCTAGGTCTGTTTTCAAGGGGGCACTGTCCAGTCCCCCCAGTGTCGATTTTCTGGATGGTGGCAGTGGTTACCACACGAAATATTCCACCGGAATATTTCCTATGGGATTTTCCCATTGATTTTAAACACACCACTTTTTGGTGCAATGTTAAAGATACCGCCGGTTTATTTATTTAATATTACATTCACGGTTGGGTCTTTTTACCAGAACTCTTTTCTAAAATGGCGTTTGTGACCGTCTCTGTAACTCTGACCAAGGTCGAGCCCTTTGTTCCACTTTTTGGCGGGCTTCTCCACAGAAGCCCTCTACATGGTGCCACTCTGTCTGGGTTCCACAGGATGTGTGGGGAGGGGAATTGGCACCCTAGACTGCGTTGCCTTAGCAACTCAAGTCGACCTCTATTCTGATTGGCCCAACACTTAGCATGTTTGAGTGACAGCTAGGCTGTTGAATGGGGGTTTTTCTGCATAAAAGCAGGGCTTTTGGGACGGGAACTTCAGAAGTCGCCACAGGACCTAAGAATCCGAAGAGGGAAGAAGCTGAGCCATCTGCAACGACACCACCAGTGGAGCCCTGCTGCAACAACCTCACCACTTTCCCGACGACAAGGAGATCTTCTGCTGGAAGAGTCTTCTCCCTCTGAGCTGGTGGGAGCAACCAGTTCGCCCCTTTCACCTTCGAAAGACGTCTCTTGGGCAACTCGCCTGTGCCAAACACCCCGGCGACCGGATAGCCAAGCTTCACCACTTCGACCGCGAATAAAAGGAACGCACCTTTTTCTGACGAACTCCGCGGCTGGTCTCTTCCCTGGGCAGTGCAACGACTACAAGATTCCTCCTCAAAGAGATCTTCTCTTTCCCTGGTCGAACCCACGACTTTCATCCACTACCAGGAACAACTGCCGCCGCTGGAGCGTCCACTCTTTAAGGTACTGTGATCCACCTGGCCTCCCTTTCTTCGGATTGCTAAAGGTGACCCTTAAATTCTTGGCTTTCCAACTGGGTTGGCCCCAGACCTTCTAACCTTACTTCTTGAACCACCCAAACCTCTTTTGAACACTCTGCAAAGACTTTTAGTGCATTTTAAACCGTGTGATCCTGGGCATATTTCGCTTTGCTCCATTTAAAGTGGGGCTGGCCTATGAACTTTGGCTCTACAGTGTATACTGCCTTCAGTGACTTGCTTTGAACTTATAAAAGTGTTGGGAACTGTTTTATTTTTATGCTCTGCCTTTAACCTAACTATTGGAGTGCCATCTAGGTTACGCGCTCACATCTGTTTTAACAAATAGTCGTGTTTTAACTCCGACTTGTCTAATAGTTATCAAGGGAGGTGTTTATACTTTATCTGACTGTGTTTGAACTTGCTTTTGATTTAGAGTGCTAGTGTGTTTTTAAAGTGTGTGTTAAATAAATAATTATATAGTTTTGATACAAAGCTCTGGTCAGTGTTTGCTTGTTCCACTGTGTTTTAGCCCTATTGTGTATACTCTATATACTGCTATGGAACTGATTTGTAAGTTTTACCTGTCTAGGTTGTTTTGTTTTGCTGGTTAAGTATTGAATGTGTCTTTTGATGAATTAAATGTTTATATCAATGTGTTTTTTAAATGATATGATGTACTGTGTGAAAGGTTCAATTGGGTGAGCTCTCACATTTTTCCTGACAAGGGGCATTAGGCAGGGATGCCATTTGTCACCTTTTTTATTCAATATTGCTTTGGAACCTTTGGCAGCGTATGTCAGACAGGAACAGAGGATTCAAGGTGTCTGTGTGGGGGAGGATATTAAAGTACTGTTTTACGCTGATGATATAACAGTAATTTTGGCCATTCCAGAGGAAGGTAGGGAGCCATTGAAGAATATATTTGAGGAAGTAGGGAGTCTATCAGGATATCAAATTAATTGGGACAAGACTGAAGCTTTCCCACTTTCGTGTACTTGCAGAAGTGCAATTTAGGTTAATGCAATTACAATAACTGACTCTTCTACCGAAGATTCTATATGCTATTCAGTCGCTGCCGTTGCAGTTCCCGAAAAAGTCGCTGCCGAGGTTACATAGGATTTTTCCAAATTTTTTGTGGGGCGAGAAGAGACCAAACATATTGCGACTTATGTTGATGCGCAGTATTAAAGAGGGAGGGTTTGGATACCCACAATCTGGACAATTATTACAAGGGGTTTCTACTAAAGAAAGCAGACTATTATTTTGGGGAAGAGAGAGTCTCTGCACCACTCTAGGTGGAGATAGAGAGAGATGCGAGTTATGCTTATGCATTGGGTAATTTATGCTACATGGGGAAAATGCCAAATGTTAAACAGAAGTTACCCTCTGTTGAGGTTACAAGGGAAGCTCTAACTTCATGGTTGATTGCGAATAATCAAAACATGTGGTTGCATCAAGATGTGTCACTGTGGCATAACCCTGCGCTCCAGATTAGGAGCTAAGACACTATGTTGGTGGGGCAAGATTGTAAAAAGAAAGATGTTTTAAACAATGACTGGATAGCGAGTGTTGCAATGTTACAGTGAAACTTTGGTTTAGGAAAGAGAGAGCTCGGGGATATGCCGAATTGAAGTCTCTTTTGCAAAGGTTGAGTATGATGAGCACCTTATTATCAGCGAAGCTGAAAATGTGTAAAAATATTGATTCGCTGCTTCAATCAGTTTCCACGTTTCTTAATATGACGCCTATAAACCCTTTGCATATTCATTCATGGGATAAATTGAGACAGGCTTGGGTGAGCAAATTGGACTGTGAAAGACTGAACTGTTTACTGAAGGATGGTTTTAAAGCCAAACCAAACTTGAACTTGCGACTTGTCCAGCAAAAGATTTAAGGGCGATTACATTGGACACCTGTACGGATGTTTGGCCTGGGACTTGCGGGTGGTGATACATGTTGGGGCTGTGCAAGAGATAAAGGAACACTGTTACACATGGTTTGGGACTGTTGTAGGGTTTGAGAGTTTTGGGGGGATGTATTAGATAGACTAGATATGGTGCTATACACAGAGTTCCCTAGGAGCCCCATTCATATTGTTCTACTATCATGCAGGGAAAGATGTGAGATGGCTAGACGATATATCCAGTGGATTGACAAAGCGTTGATCATGGTGGCAAAACAGGTATTGCAAGTTTGGAAAACTAGAAAGAAACTGCGAGTGGAAGATTGATTAAATGAATTATGGGTCTTGTCAAGCTTTGAGAAGATGATGTTTTTGAAGCTGGATCGGGAAGATCTATATCTGGAACTATGGACAGCTTTTATTGACTTATATGACATGGGGCAATTCCAATATTACACTAGGATATTCTTTGGTTAGAGATTAAAAGGGGTAAGGGGCCTGTTACATTGAGTGATTGATGTTTGTTCATGTGTGTTTTTATTTTGTGTTTCTTGTTTTGTTGGATACTGTATTGTTCTTTTAGTGTTGGCTGAGTCATAATCTTGAAAATGACACAATATGTACTCGGAAAACTAGTGGAATGTACTGACAAAATGGACGTGTTACAAGTTTTATGCATTTCAGCCCGGTTGTTACATTTTGTGTATCTTTTATTTAAAAATGCATAAATAAAGGTTGCAAAAATAAATAAATAAAATGTAGGTTAACTGAAAGTGCTTAAACAGTGAGGGCCAAAATACTTGATGCAGGAACCCAGCAGAAAAGTAAAGGGAGTTCCAAATGTTAAAAAAATGCAGGATGCGTTTGAAGAGGAGATCTGTAATTTTCTCAGATGCTAAAATATCTCAAACCTTGCCCATTACCAAAAACTACTACCACTGGATTCATAGGGACTGGAATTACGCAAATGTCTTATTTTTGCTACAACCGCTTACCATAAAATTTCAGATTTGAGGCATGATCATCATAAAAACAACTAACTTCACTTCCCTTAACCCCCCGACAATACTTGCAGCATAAGGGGGAGGATGAAGGTGCAATACTGTGGATGCAGATAGGAGTCTGATACCATCTGTAACAAATTGTACACATAGTCTCTTTGTTTGCGATTCATCTGAAGCTTTGTGAGCCCTAGACCAGATACGACTCAGGGATTCTAAAGAGCAGATATAACTACAGGATTCTAAGTCTAGGCTTAATCCCAATTCCACTAAGCATGTTTCCATATAAGGGAGCTTTTCCAAGCTATGAACCTTATAAATGTCTGCTCAAGTGGTGTCAGTAAGTATGTGGCAGCCGCACATATTTGTGCTTCAGTAACTCAATAATGAATATGGGAATAATGACATTTCGCTGATTCATTGGTTTTGAATTGTGTTTAAATTCCTCAAAATAAATAATTGCTTCCATGCTATGGACTCTGCTGTACGTATGTATAAAAGGGGACAGGACTTGGGCAAGAACCAGTTACCCACAGTAGTGACTACTGTGCTCCTAGTGCATAGTCCCCTTTCCTCCATACAGCCCCCCCACCACCTCCGTCTCATGTTAATCAGTTAATAGTAGTCAACATGCGGACAAAAGACTGATGGGTGTTGCCTGTGGACGGAATCTATGGATGCTGGGAATGCCCAGTGCTGGCACACCCTTGCATGCACAAAGCCTTTAGAAGGGAAAGTGTTTTGCAATGCAAAAAAGGCTATGGTCCCGTCTGTGTCGTACAGACGCACATAGTTATAGAGGAAAGGGGATTATGGACTAGGAGTACCATAGTCTTTCCTCTGGGGGTCCCTTTGGCCTCTGCTTGGCTATATGGTCTGTTCCTCCAGGGCTGGGGTATTCTGTTGCTGACCCAGCTGCAAACCGGGACTGTGGCTGCTGCTGCTCCAAGGGCTCCACTAAGTAGGTTCTTAACTGGCACAATTGTGCCTTCACATCTTCATCTGGATCTCCGGTTGTGGGGTCCCCTCACTCACCTGTGGATGTTTGTTCAACTATTCTGCGGCTCTATGAATCCTATGCGGAAGTAGCCCATCCAGAACTGAACCACAACCTTCCATTCTGATGACATTGTCACTTCTCTCTGCAGTCTCCAGCTGTGGGTACTGGTGAGTAAAACTCTTGAACTGTTCTGCCTCTGTTAAGTCTTCTGATCGTTCTGGGGAATCTTATTTTAGTCCGAACTATGTTTAAGGCCCTGTGTACAGGCCCCTTACTTGCCTCAGTAGGATAACATTGGCTTATTTCTTATTGGCAAAAAGAAATAACATTGGGACTTGGGACTAATTGTGACTCTAATGCCTGTGGGTCACTTTCGTCGGGTTAGACTGTGCCTCACATGCCAACATCTTTACCCCGGGCACTAAAACCCTGGAGCGTGTGACACGCCCCCGGGATTCTGCCTCCTCAGGGAGAGACATGGGGGACATGGAGAGAAACAAGGGCAAGCAGGAAGCTGGATTGTCACACATTCCCTTTGATGAATAAAAGATACATCAATCATTATCAAACACCAGTCCCAATGATTGCCTACAAACTGAGCTGCACAGTGACTTACCCTGCAGAGACCTTCTGGGAGCATAGCTCACATGGCAATCAATAGCCCCTGCCAAGCCCTTGTTAAGATGGAGAAAACCGTATTGGGATATGCAAGGGAAGGAAGATGTGGAATCAAAGCATGGCGTGGTAGCTCAGAAGAAGGAGACAGACTAGGTTTTGTCATATTCAACGAATGGTTTATTAAAATAATTTAAAAAAGGGCCTATAAATCCCTATTCTATGGGTTTCTCTACCTACCAAAACGAACTACTGTGTTCTTCATCAGTAGTGAAGTCCAGAACGTAAACAGCCTGTTCTCTGTCTCAAAAGTAATCTATTCGTATAGGAACACCTTGTAATAATTCTGGCCCACACTCACCCCCTCAATAGTGGTATTATTACGTATCCTGAGGGTGAAGGGTTCCATGAACAAAGCGAAAATTAACGGGGCTAGATGGGGTCACCCCTGCCTCGTCCCACATGTAAGCAGTATAGGATCCGTTTGGCCTAAGGTCACCCTAGGGACATTTTCGGTGAGCTATAGTTAGCTAGGAGCAGAAAATCACACCAAAAAGTAAAAAGCCTCTAAGCTGAACTGCATAAGGTCCAATCAACGCTCAAACGCCTTAGTAGCATCCAGCGCCAGGAGTGCCAGTTTACGCTTTTCTAAGGTTGCTATTTCCACTAGGTTCCAGGCCCAGCAAATATTATTCCTGTAGTTCTGCCGAGGACGAAACAAGTTTGGTCTGTGTCTATTAATATGGGGAGGACTCTGGTAAACCGATTTGCTAAAATGTTGGAATATATGTTAGCATCTATGTTAAGCAAAGAGATTGACCTATAAGAGGCGCAATCTTTAGGGTCTTTCCCTGTTTTTAACAACAGAATCGAAGAGGCCTGCATGGTGGGAGTTGTGCAGCCAGTTTTACGAAAAGAGTTAAAGAGGTCTGTAACAGGGGTCAGAAGTTGAGCCCAAAAGAGTTTGTAAAACCTAGTGGTAAACCGATCAGGACCTGGGGCCCTTGTTTTCAAAGATTTAATGACAAAATCCACCTCCTCAGATGTAATTGGAAGCTCTAGGGTGTCCCTGTCTGCTTCAGTAAGGTGTGGGAGAGTGGCCCCTTCTATATACTGTTTCTGGTCCGCTGGGGTGCGAGGGGTAGCCGACATGGTATCAACCAAAAGGGCCGCTGCTAGCCCTAGCTTAGTATCTTCCGCATATTGAATTGTCCCCTGTGAGTCTCGTAGGCCCACTATGGGTTATTCTATTACTTAATGATACTTGTCGCCTCACTAGGATGAGTTCACTGAGCTCTGTAGTTATTTTCACTCTTATAAACACTGATTGTGTCACTGGAACGAGTAGGCTGAGTCTCAAAGTTATTCTCACTCTTATAAACACTGATTGTGTCACTGGGATGAGAAGGTGCATATGTCCCTGCTCCCAGTACCCTTTCCAGGCCTCGCTCTCTCCTGTTACCTTCTTGTTCATGTGCTAGCAACACTGAATCTCTCTTTAGGATCAGGATAGCTCTCTGCATCGGAACGGCTGCTACGGTCACGCCGACTCTTCTTGGTTCTTCAGTGTGGCTCTGCATAGCCACGGCTGCAGCGGTCTCGGTGCTGTTTCTGGATTGGACAGTCCACCTTTCCCAGGTCATGCCACCGTTCACTCGGTTCTCCTTTTCTCTGGGTTCTCTTCCCCTGCAGGAAATGGTTTTCCGTTTTACTCTGTGCCTCTTTGGTACACCCACTGGACGGGTCCTCACGACTGAGGATCTCTCGGAACTCAGCAGCTCCCAGCTCTTCCCAGGTTCAAACTTCCTGGGATTGACAGTCAACCTTGAGTCGCTCTTCCATTCATATATACAAGTTCTGGCTCCTTCCCAGCATAACATCAAAGTCCTTTCTCTCTCTTTGATGAGTATTTTCTCGATTTGTCTAGGAGTCTTTGTCACATTTTAGTTGACTTTAGACCATGGACCGATCTGTAATACTCGCTAATTTTTCTTCTTTGTCTCAGTGGTTTTGGCAGACATTTCTTCAAGATGAATGTTAGGGCTTATATTACATAACAAACAGTGGCTTGATCTGATGGCCTTCTCTGCAGCATGGATGTTATTTATGGTTCACAAGAGAGGTGTCCTTATCCCGAAGAGTGGAGTCTCTCTCCGTGAGGTACACATGTCATTGCTTGAGAGTGCCTTATTTGAGAAATGCTATTTGAATTTCTTAAACATGCGCTTGTTACTTGATCAAAGCTGGGCTTTGTTTACTTTTGAGTGCGGCTTCAATGCTAAATGTCTTTTCTGTCTGAATGCGCATTTAAAATAGCAATGCCTTTAACCTTATCAAAGTCAATTACTGCTAGCGCTCTCACCTTCTTGTAGTCAAGCTCAGCCTCTCAGCAACTTGTGGACCACATTGTACAGTGCTTCTTTCTGTCATTCACACAGTTGCAGAAGATAAGTGCTGGTTACCTTTTGTTTTCTGATGAACCCCCCGTGTTCTGCAGTGTTTTTCTTCTTTCTTGAGACTCTCCACGAAGTAAAGTGCAAGAACTGAGGGTCTGCCACCACGGCTACTCGGTGGGGCTGCCGTGGTATTTGCTGAATTATTTTATCCTCGTTGCCATTGAAAGAGTCTCCAACACACTGATTGTAGTTGTAATATATTATTTTACATATATCTCCAGATCTATTCATGCCCCACAGGTCTGCTACACTTCCTCCTTCCAACTGCTCATAACATAACTCTCAACCTCAAACTTCCAGATTCCACATTCTACCTACACATTCTGTATTCCATACCTCACCTTCTGCAATGCTTGCATGTAAGATGCTACAGTGATGCAGAACAGCACAGAACAGGCATTCTGCAGAGGGAAACATCTTTCCAAGAGAAAGAAGGGGTGCTCAAAGAAAAAGAGCTTTCCCATCAACTTGAGTTGAAACTAGTCTCTAGCTCACCTTAGAGGTCTGTTCCTGATCCCCAACCTAGGTCCAGATTACCCAAGGGCAGAGGTCATCAAAAGGCGTCTCTCCAGGTGATTATAAGTCCCATGATCCCTCACCTTTCACCCTGTTGCCTGAGGTTGATAGGAGTTGTAGGTTAAACCCTCTGATGAGCCAAAGGTTTCAGGCCCCTGCCAAAGGGTATGGCAAGCTGTGCTGTAGTGGGGAATGATTTGTTGTGCTGGCTGTACATATTGATGTTGTTATGTCATATGCCCCATACCTGAGATATCCAGGGCTAATTGTCTGCTCGGCCTTCTACCTCAGAGTGGATGTGAGACCTTTCTTGAATAGTCTGGTGCAGAGAGGGGAAAGTTATAATGTATGAAATAGGCACTGGTGAGAATGTTTCGTAAAAGCTTCACTCAGTGCTTTAAGAGTTTTAGGAAGCAAAACACAAAGGATCATGTGAACTGGGTAACATTGATTGATTGATTTATTTATAGAGCGCTTTACACCAAGGCGCTGTACATTGGAACAACAAAATACAAGATAACAAGAACCAGTAACAGTGGGAGCAAAAATTTACATCATGAGTCATTCAATAAAACAGTGGAAAGGCCAATTAACGGAAGGGGTGGGGAAAGGGGAGTGGGACTAGATGTGGGGTGGGGGGGTGGTGACGGATTGGAGGGAAAATGGAAGGGAGAGATAGCAGGAGAAGGGGAAGAGCAATCAAGGAAGGGGGGAAGAGGAGAGAGCAGAGGGGGAGTTTTCAAGGAGGAGAATGGAGGAGGAGGGATTTAAGGAAAGTGCAAAATGAGGAGAAGGTTGTGGTAGAGCGGATTGTGAGAGGGAGAGAGTTCCAGTGCAGGGGAGCAAGGAGTTGGAAGGAGCGGAAACGGGAGGAAGCGCAGGGGGATGGAGGTACAGTGAGAAGGAAATGGTCAGCAGAACAAAGGGAGCGGGAGGGGGAGTAGAAGGAGAGAGAGGAGGAGAGATAAGGAGGAGCAAGACCATGGAGGGATTTGAAGACAAGGCAGAGAAAGTAGAATTTTAGCTGTGAGTGGAAAGGTAGCCAGCCAAGGTAAGAGAGCGAAGAGGAGTTGGAGTCACGGGTGGTAAGGAGACAAACATGGGTGAAGGAATCTCTTGAGGACTTGTGTGGATGGATTACGGGTATCAAAGTTATATATTTGAAGGTATAGTGAGTTGGACTATGTGTGGATATATCCCGAAATGCTAGATGTAGCAGATTAGTTGTAGGTGTCTCACAGGCAATGCTCCCTTTAATAATTCTTTTCTAAGTGCAGAAACGGTTGGCTTTTGTGTGCACATATTTTTCAATGTGCGCAGCTGATTAACGAGATAAGACACTTTGTGAGTGTAAAGACTCGAAGAGGGTTATCTGTACTCCTGTCCTCTAAATGGCAGAGTAGAAGCACACAGGACCCCATCCAAGATTCTCCATTGGGCAGCTATGGACGAGCAATCAAGGCTTAAGCTCTCAGGTGGTGATACAGGTTGGTTCTTCAGTACAGTATAGTCCCTGAGCGCCCCCAACAAAGGAATATCCACACACTATGTTATGTGATAACACAGTTCTTTAAATAAATAAGGTCCGATATATATACACAATCAATAACACATTGTGCTTTGGCAAATCTGATAAGGTAAATATGTACAACGTCTATGTGGGACCACAGTTCACTCTTGACTCCTTTAAAATGCATCAACTGCTGACACTTGCAATGGCATACAAATCAAATAGTAATGTGAATTCACATCAGACAAGTTAGGTTAAACAATGGCAGAATACTATGTCCTACTACCATGACAGAGTTCTGGGTGAGGATTCCCCCCCCGCCCCCAACCTGGGCAACCTGTAAACAAGTGTATCAACAAGACCAGTCCATGTATGTTTAAAATAGTTTTGTTTCCTGCAAACATTTTGTACTACCCCAATGTATTTAAGTTTAGCAGAGTTTCTTCGATGGTTCATCGATGGATCCCTCGAGGGTGCACTCCCTTTAAAGCAGGAGCCACAGGGCGTCGAGAGTCCTTGAAGAATTGTGAACCTCTGTGTCAAGAGTCCTTGAAGAAGAGAGTTTGATGCCGCAAAGATAACTCGATGAAGAACGTATGCCTGGCAGCGGACATCGAGTGTCAGCGATCGGGACTCGACCACAGCTGGACTTTCATTCATCAGCGTTTTTGTGGACTTCGGGTGGCAGGAAATCTACCGGCAGATTCTCCTCGGTTCGTTAACGACCTCCACTTTCTCCGGCGGGACAAAGGGGTCGACAGTGATGGCAAGGGAATCCTTTGTTTCAATTTTCTTAGGCGAAAGGTGGAGCACTGCAGCTCCGGTCGTCGACCAGCAAGGCATCAAGCTGTCCCCATTTCTGGACAAGACGACTCGACTGGCTTCCAGCAGTTAAGAAAATCCTGTGAACCCTGGGTCGATGGCAATGGTCTTCGATGGCCTCGATGTCCGGGTGCTTCACTTCGAGATTCCGGCAGACCCCGTCTCCGGTCGACAGCCTTTCGGGACTGGCTTCCAGGGTGCCTCGGCGAAGATCAACTTCCTGCACAATGTTGCCTCATAGCTCGGGGAGAGATCTCCTAGCCAGATCCTCTCTCAGATCAGTCCTCGACAGACTTGACAGCTTTCGGATCGGGTCAAAGGAAAACAGCAGCAAACCTTCTTCCAGCTGGGCTTCAACGATAAGCAGCTTCAAATTTCAACTTCAGCTTCTGAACAATTCTGGTAAGTGAGAGGTCCCGAGATATACAGTTCTGTCTCGCATTCACACTGCTGAGCCAAGCTTAGGTAGCCAATCATTCAGAAGGGCATTCATGCAGGCAGGCAGCCAATCAGGCTCACAGTGCATTCAGGCCATTCACATCTACCCACACACCCATATCAAGGAATGTGGATTGGGGCAAGCACCCAGCCTTTGAGCACATCACACTGCATTCATGTCAGTTTCGGGCAGGGCTGTCTCATTCTTTGTGTCACAGACACAGATACCAGACACCCATAAAATGGAATGCATATTGGTCACACACTCAATTCACCCGTGTCCCACCCCAAGAGTGTACCCACAACATACAGTCACTGGGAAGGCTCCAGCCAGTCTGGCCTTGACTTCCCCACAATACCATATATGGTTCTTCCACCCAACAGCCAGTCAGGGGAAGGGACAGAGACAAGGCATCCCAGGTCTTTGGGAAAACAAGTTAACAGGTAATTGAAATCAAGAGGCCACAGAGGTGATCTTGTCTCCTATCAGGAATCCACTGATTCCCATGGGAGGGCCTGGGTATCCCAAAATGGAGGATGCTCAGAGCACCTGTCAAATTCATCATGGAGCTGCCACCAGCCCATAACCTGCTCTTTGGGCCACACACAGGTGCCCAAAAACATAAACTAGGTGTACAGGGTTGTACCCAAACCATGGGTGCCATAAGGGTATCCCAAAGGTCTCTGTTCACCACATAGGACGTTTACTATGTGTGTGCACGATCACTGTGGGCTTCTGATCACTCTCGCCCCTCCTGAGACTTAGCCTTGACCGCCTGCCAAGCAACTGTAGATTGGTCTGGTTTGTCCAGAAGCTTCCCCTGTTCCACTAAACTAGCGTGGCCTCCTACACTTATGCCTACCAGGTCAGAGTTCAGAAATCCATCTTAACAGGCCCTCACACAAGAAATCTATACCAGGCACCAAGAGCACACAAACACATGAAAGGTTATTTCCAACCTGTAACGCAGAGGAGCGAAAGGGGCTGGGTAGAGTCGGAAGTGGAGGAAGCGGACTGAATACAATAACGGATATTTTCACATGAGCAGTAAGAATATCCTGTATGTAAAATGTTGTTTTGCCCTCCCTGTTTATAGAGATCTGTCACATGTTTGGGTACATTTAAATGTGTTACAGTGCGTTTTCGTTGTTTGTCAGATCTACTTTAAATACTTTATAATGATGACTGTTGTGAACAATGTAATGAGTTTGTCTCTTCTTGCCAGGTACTCGGAGTCACACCCTATGGGACTAGCAAGGTGAGCCCTCTATGCCTAACACGCTCTAGGGGACAGGGCAAATAGGATCCCTCTGGGAGTAAACCGTCCCACCATAGAGAACAGGAAATCCCTAGAAAGGGGTAGAAGTTATCCTCCCTTTCCCTTCAAATTCTAATACCTTTGTTGGCTATGGGGTAGTTAAAACCAGTAACCTAAAACTTCCTGTTAGAGCGTCTGTTTTTTTTTTTAAGGTATTTTTGCCATTTTTAACAATGTGTAACATTTCCTCCCCCCGCCCCCTTCACCTCCCACTTCCCTACCCTCCCCATAACAAACAAAACAGCTGAATTATCCCTCAGTTCACCACCCCAACCGACCTCAGACCAGTTCCACCACCCAAACCCTTCATGGATGTTGCGGATGTTACGAATGGTACGGATGGTGCAGATGTTGCGGATTGAGGCAACACCTGTTCTCCATGATGTTGCCATATATCTGTATCCCCTATATATGCTATCTACCTGTATCCACATATATATCTGTATCCCATATACACCTGTATCCATCCTGTCGCTATATATCTGTTTGTCGCTATGTACGTCCCCACTGTCCTGCTCACGTGCCTGGTCTCAAATGCTTATACTGATAACCACCATATCACACCACTATGCCTACTCTCTACTATACACCATCATTCAACCAGAACACAGCTATACCCCTGTTAATTTGGCCTAGATGTTCACATACGAACACGACTCCATGATCACCTCATTACCCTAACAAAACGCAGCTAGCTAAACACATTCTGGCTAGATGTTCGCATAGGCGTCCCTCAGGCCTAACACAGCCAGAACCCAGTCTAGATGTCCACCCACCAGACTGAGCACATCCAACTGATTTCCTCAGCACCACACCTATCGCTAGGAAGCAGCTATCATCCAACAACTACACCAGCTGCACAGATATCGGGTGCACCCACGCACTGTATGACACTCTCTCTACTGACTTGAACTACGGTTCCCGAGAGCGTTCAACCTACCAGCGCTCTGAGATCATACCAATGATACATGAGGCGCTATACAAATGCCAAGTAACATAACATAACAACCAGAAAGAGGAAGAGCTTCACTGCTAGGAGTCCCACGTTGATTCCTGTGCAGCAATCACCACAGAACACACATTATAAGGGAGTACAGGACAAGGACATGGAGGCCCTGTCCCTCCAATGCATTGCCAGCATCACAGTGCGCATGCGAAGTTGGTGCGCTATCATCTCGGAAGAGAGTTGGGCAGGGAATTTCCTCTTGCCAACCACTGCAATTCTTTACAAATCATTGTAAAAGGTGCGTTTTACAGCACTTTTTCCAAAGATATTGGTTAAATAACAAATACTTTATATGTGATTATTACGAGAGCTAGCTAACCAGTTCAAGACTTCAATATCGCCACAGTACCTAGCAAAAGTATTGCTATAATGAGAAAATTGTGAATGCACCAATAAAGCATTGTATGCACAGTATGAACAATAGGTTTAGTTGTGACCATTCATTTGCTGACACTGAAGAAAGTGTTTTTTTGCCATTTGAAACCATGAATGGGCATTATAAAAAAACCGAATCACTGCTCATAACTGATGTGGCTTGCAAAAAATTCAGACAGGCTACACAATGTGCAGCTGGAATAATGGCAATTAAAAGGAATGTGTCAGAAAACATACCAAAAGAAATTCATGTGCCACTGTAAAGAAGTAATTCAAGGGCCAGGAGAACATGCATCTCATAATTTGTGCAAGGATGTTAATTGCATCAGAATAATTGCACCCCAGTATGATGATCACAATTCCTGTGCTTCACGCTACTATCCACATTACATTGTCTTGTGAACGGAGCTGGGACAACATTTCCACTGAGCCAGCCTTAGAGCTAAGCATATACACCACCCATTTGTACTCCCTAAAAACCGGAAAATTTGCCCAAAAAAAAACGGGAAATGAACGAACGTATAGGAGCCTACTCTATGCTTCTAGCCACAATGTTCCGCTGACATCTTCGAATCCGTGACCAGCATGGCAGTGGCATAGGAAGGAACGTTAATAATATCACTGCTCGATCGCAAGAAGAATTTTAAGAGAAAAGAACATCTTTTAATGAACATAAAGTATGCTTCTTGGCAAAGCTAATTACTTTTTTTATTCTCTAAAAATCACTTGATTCCCGATAGGGAGTAAAATCTTTTCACAGCCTTGCTTGTAAAACTGACATATGAAGTGAAATGAGAGGGTGAGAGGGCACATAATACAGCTATTGGCTTTTCCCTCCCTTCCTTAACACAGCCTAGACAAAATCCAACAAGAACCTTACTGAGGTTTCTGATAGAGCCTTGTAGAAGTAAATAACTTAAAAGCAAATGTATGTGAATAGTTGCAGTGCTCAGAAAGGTTGAGTGTCTTCTTTTGTAACCAGGAATCCCTCTTCCAAAATTACCTGTTATCAGTTAAACAAGATGTATGGGGATGCTACAGGCAATAAACACAGAACACATGATCGCTATATGAGGTTTTTGCTCGTCCGTTGGCCACATTGTGCTTTGGCTTACTCCCTTCCTTCTCAGAATGCCATATTTGGAGTGGCCTTCCTGGCGAAAGCTGCTTCTTTTGCAGGCAAAGAGGCAGTTTGTGTGAGCCTGAATTTGGTGGCTGGGACTCTCTGGTCCCAGTAAACATCCTAGTGCATGAATGTCTGTTGCTGGGCAGATGTTTGGCAGAGGCTATACAATCATGGAAAGTCACTTGCCAGGTTTGAATGGTGCAGATCCTTACAATTGCTGTTCCTAGGCGAGCTCCCAGTCCAGATCGTGGATAAAAGGAGAACTCCTGTAGCCATTTTTCAGATCACTGTTGGAGACAAGCCCTCTAAGAATAAGAGCAGCCCGTTGACTACCCCTTCAGCTGACCATCACCAACTCCAGTGAAGTCCCAGTGAAGCCCTGCTCCTCCGCTTGATCTCAAGAAGACCCTTGTTGGTGCTTTGACCAGACCAAGCACAGAAGGCTGCCTTCTAGAGGATCTAGACGTCCTCAGGCTTTGGAGGTGTCTATGGACCACCTGGTAGACTGATCAGCTCTCCAGTGGGCTAACTCGGAAGAATCGTTGCCGTTCTGCGTTTTCACTGGAACTTCAGTTGTCGCCAGCTCATGCCACAAGTCACCTTCCTGCCAAGTTATAGTTTCCCAGATCAAGAAATCATGCTCTGTAAGGTCTTTTTCAATCGCAACTGAAGAGACGCCTGCTGTAGCCTGTGTGCGGTAGCTGTCACTGGAACTCATCTACCCTGATATGATATGATATGGTATTTGTAACGCGCCTATACACAAGTGTTTCAAGGCGCGACGAGGCAGGGAGGGAGGGAAACAAGGGGAAGACAGACAAACGATCCTACTAGGCCAGGTGTCATTCAGATCGGGCAAGTGCAGAGGTAAGGGGAAAAGGAGAAAGTGCAGGGGGAGGAGGAGGGGGGGAAAGTGCAGTACACGGTAAGTAGCGTAATAAAATAATAAATAATAAATAAAAGGGCCAGCTGGTGGCAAGTGCGAGGTAAGTGCAGAGCAAGTGCTAGGAAGGGGGCTGTAGGGATACAGTGACAGTCCCACAGTGCAGGGGGAGCCAGGGAGGCAGTGCAAGTGGAGAGTGGCTGGGCCCTGGACCGAGGTCGCTGAGAGTGGCCAAGATGCAGGTTTAGTGCAGAATTTCAGTGGGGAGTTAAGCAGGTTTAGCAGGGGAGAGGGAGAGAGAAGGCAGAAGCGAAGAGGAAGGTTTTGAGGTGCTTCCGGAACCGGAGATGGTTCTCCTCAAGTTTCAGGGAGGCAGGAAGGCTGTTCCAGAGGGAGGCCCCTGCTGCGGAGAGAGATCTACCCCCAGCTCGTTGCTTCGAGAAGCGGCTGACCATGAGGGAGTTGGAGACGGATGAGCGAAGGGCTCGTGAAGGAAGATATTTAGGAAGAGAGAGTTGAAGGTATTTAGGCCC
Source organism: Ambystoma mexicanum (assembly GCF_040938575.1). Classification (NCBI taxonomy): domain Eukaryota; kingdom Metazoa; phylum Chordata; class Amphibia; order Caudata; family Ambystomatidae; genus Ambystoma; species Ambystoma mexicanum. The sequence goes on from NC_090934.1 coordinate 1,005,232,134, forward strand.
CAGGCCCCAGAAGGCCTTGTGGACAATGCAGAGGGTTTTGAACTTAATCCTCGCAGCCACTGGGAGCCAGTGAAGAGATTTCAGTCCTGGAGAGATACGGTCCCTGGGCTTGAGGCCGAGGACAAGTCTCGCAGTTCTGTTCTGGATAAGTTGCAGAGGGCGGAGAGTGGAGGCAGGCAGATTAAGATAGAGGCTGTTACAGTAATCCAGCCTTGAGAGAACCAGGGCTCGGGAGACAGTGAGCTTCTGGGGGAAGGAGAGGAAGGGAAGAATACCTCTGAGGAGGTGCAGCTGGTAGTGTGACTTCTTAGAGACGTCAGATATATGAGGAGAGAAGGAGAGTGTGGAGTCGAAGATGACCCCAAGGTTTTTAGCCTTGCAGGTAGGGGCAGGAAGGGGGCCAAGGGAGGCCGGCCAGAGGGCTGCAGGGAAGGAGGGAGTGGGTGTGCCGATGAATAGAATCTCAGTCTTGCTGGCGTTAAGGCAGAGGTCATTGGCGGCACACCATTCCTGGATAGCAGACAGACAGTCGGAGATGAGGGAAGAAGAGGAGGAGGCCGAGGGTAGCCTGAAAATGAGCTGGGTATCGTCCGCATAGCACTGGAAGTGGGGGCAGAGAGCGGCGATGCGGTGGGCAAGGAGTGCCAGATACTGGTTGAAAAGCCAGGGAGAGAGGTTGGATCCCTGGGGGACACCACAGGTGGAGAAAAAGATGTCGGAGAGGAAGGAGCCCATTTGGACCTGGGAGGGTCGACTGGAAAGGAAAGAGGTCAGCCATGCCAGAGCCTGACCAGTGATACCCAGGTTATCACGGAGACGGTTGAGCAGGATGGAATGGTTGACAGTGTCAAAGGCAGAGGAGAGATCGAGCAGAATGAGAACACAGGGAGTGTTGGAATCGAGGTTCAGGAGCAGGTCCTCACGGATGTTCAGGAGAGCAGTTTCTGTGCTTCTGGCCGCTCTGAAGCCGGATTGATGGTCATGAAGGTTACCAACATATTCAGCATGGAGGTTAAGCTGGGAGATGGCCAGTTTCTCCAGGAGCTTGCCCAAAAAGGGAGTAATGGAGATTGGGCGATAGTTGGCCGGGCAGGAGGGGTCGGAAGAGGGTTTCTTGAGGAGGGGGTGCACAAGGGAGTGCTTGAGGGGGGATGGGAAGACTCCAGAGGCGAATGAGTGGTTGCAAAAGTCAGCCAGGGCAGGAGCCAGGGAGTCGATGTGGTCCTTGATGGTTTTGGAGGAACAGGGGTGAACCTGTTTAGACGAGGCTTTCATAGATCGGACTTGTCTGGAAACCTCATCAGCAGAAAAAGGTGGAAAAGCAGAGAAGGAGGGCGGAGGGGCAGCTGCAAGAGAGCAAGAGGAAGAGCCGGGAAGAGAGGGAGGGAGGTGAGAGGAGGAGAGCGAGGACAGGATGTCCTGAGTTTTTGAGATGAAGTGCAAGGCCAGTGCAGTGCAAAGGGCCTGGGAGGGGACAGGAGAGGTAGAGACTGCAGCAGGGTTGGCCAGCTCCTTGCAGATTTTAAAGAGTTCGGCCGAGTTGTTAGATGCCTCAGAGATGCGGGCTTGGATAAGGGCTCACTTCTTGGTGAGAACGGAGAGCCGGTATTGCCTTTGGAGCAGGCGGCAGGCCAGTTTGTCAGAGGATGAACATGAAGCACGCCATTTCCTCTCTGCCACCCTGCACTTGCGTTTTAGGGTGACGAGATCCGAGTCATACCAGGAGTTACATTTGGCTTTGGGCTTCAGGCGGATTCTCATGACGGGGGCAAGGATATCGAGAGTATCAGATATAGAGGAATAGAGCATGGAGAGGGCTGTGTCAGGGTGGGAGTCAGCCGAGGGGGGAGAAGGGGGCGAGAAGGTAGCAGCGAAAGCCTCAACTGACACGCGCTTCATGGGTCGGATGACCGAGAAGGTGGGAGGCAGTGAAGAGGGTGGCTTTGCCTGTGGGTTGGGGAGGGAGAGGTAGGAGGATAGGAGAAAGTGACCGCTCCAGGAGAGAGGAGTGGAGAGAGGGAGGGAGAGGGGAAGGTCAGAAGAGATCAGAGCATCAAGAGTGTGCCCTGCAGAGTGAGTAGGCCCAGACGGGAGAATAGAGAGTGAGAGAGAGTTGCAGAGTTCGCGAAAGAGACCAGTGGGGGGACAGGAGGCATCGAGGTGGATGTTGAAGTCACCGAGAAAGAGGAGTTGGGTGGTTGAGGACAGGAGTGAGGAGGAGAGGTCAGCCCACTCAGAGAGGAAGGAGGAAATTTGACCAGGTGGCCGATAGATAGTGGCCACGGTAAGGGAATGGCTAGGAGAGAGAGAGAGTCGGCAGACAAGACATTCAAAAGAGGAGTAGGTCTGCGTAGGAGTGACAGTGGCAGGAATCCACTCAGGGAAGATAAGGGCAACACCACCCCCTGAACGGTTAGGCCTGGGCACAGAGAGGATCTTGTAGCCGTCAGGTAGGAGTGTGTCGAAGCTGGTGGCAGAGCTGGCAGTGAACCAGGTCTCAGTGAGACCGAGGACGTCGAGGTCCAGTTCCTCAAGAAGGCGACAGATATCAGAGGAGTGCTTGATGGCAGAGCGAGAATTTAGAGTGGCAATGTGGAGAAGGTTGCCACCCTTGAAAAACTTCCGGGGAGGGGTACAGATCAGAGGTACGCCCTGCGGAGGTGTTGGAGAAGGAGTTGAAGAGGGAGCAAGAGAAGGGGCAGGGAGGGAGGGGAGAGGCAAGGTAGCCGAGGACAGAGGAGGGGGGACAGCGGGAGCGGAGAGGAAGTTGATGAGGCATGGGAAGCGTCTATCAAAGAGGTGAAGGTTGGCCTGAGGGCCTTGGACCAAGACGGTCCCGTTAGCATAGACATTAATGATGGCTTTAGAGGAGTGGAAAGGGGCCAAGAGGACATCCCAACGGGTGCCACCATTAATGGGAGAGGTGGAGAAAGGAGAGAGCACAGCGACCATGTGAAGGGTCCATAGTTCAGGTGAAGGCACGAAAAAGAGAATGTCAGTGAGAGTTTCCTTGGAGCAGGCGCTCGTGTAGGTGTCAGCGATAGGGAGGCCTGGGTTGGAGACCAGGATGTCCTTTTTAAACTTTTTCCTACCGGATTTAGTGAGTAGACCAGGATAGTCAATGGAGAAGCAGTTAGAGTAGATAGGCGAGATGGAGAGCACCATGGAGTAAGAGGGGAGGTGGACGACACGAGTATGCAGACAGGAAGTGAGTGGAGGGCACTAGTTGAACACAATGCAGAGCAAAACAGTAATGCTTAGTAGGTCAGGGCCACCTAAGTTTGAGAATCCTGCGAGGGGAGAAAAAAAGCACCATAGTTTACCAAAACAATTGGAATAAGGGGGCGAGGCATCATGCGGATGAGGTGTGCAAGGTGAGGGGGGGTCGGCCAGAGAGCGGAGGAGCTGGCGCCTGGCGTCCCCTGCGGACACCTGCAGACACACAGGGAGCCGCCCTGTAGGAGTCGCCCTTGGCCTGGGGCCCTTAGCCGCGGGGGCTGCCGGGCAGAGGGCTGCCCAGGAGGGGGGAGTTTATAGGCAGAGGGAGAGGAAGGGGGGGGGGTGTGGGCGGGCAGGGAGGCGGGGAGGGAGGGGAAGACCAGGAAGTGGGAGGGGGGGGAGCAGGAGCAGGTCACACACCGCGCTAGGAGCGCGAGGGAAAAAAAATTCAAACTTTCTTTTTCCTTATTATTAAAGAAGCACAGAAACACTCACGGAGGCCCAGGCAGGGCTTTCCAGGCCTGCTGATCCCCTCAGGCCACCGGCGACCGCTCTCCACGCTCAGCTGCAGAAAAGAAGCGAGCGTGGGGAACGGCCGTCGAGTAGGCCAGAGGGGAGGCAGGCACACAACCAATCAGAGGGGGGGGTGGGCGGGCAGGGAGGCGGGGAGGGAGGGGAAGACCAGGAAGTGGGAGGGGGGGAGCAGGAGCAGGTCACACACCGCGCTAGGAGCGCGAGGGAAAAAAAAAATTCAAACTTTCTTTTTCCTTATTATTAAAGAAGCACAGAAACACTCACGGAGGCCCAGGCAGGGCTTTCCAGGCCTGCTGATCCCCTCAGGCCACCGGCGACCGCTCTCCACGCTCAGCTGCAGAAAAGAAGCGAGCGTGGGGAACGGCCGTCGAGTAGGCCAGAGGGGAGGCAGGCACACAACCAATCAGAGGGGGGGGTGGGCGGGCAGGGAGGCGGGGGGGGAGGGGAAGACCAGGAAGTGGGAGGGGGGGGAGCAGGAGCAGGTCACACACCGCGCTAGGAGCGCGAGGGAAAAAAAATTCAAACTTTCTTTTTCCTTATTATTAAAGAAGCACAGAAACACTCACGGAGGCCCAGGCAGGGCTTTCCAGGCCTGCTGATCCCCTCAGGCCACCGGCGACCGCTCTCCACGCTCAGCTGCAGAAAAGAGCCTCATCTGGTGAAGGGTCCTGAAGAGGTCTGCATTGGTGGCTTCTGTATTTTCCCTCACAAAGTGTTGCACTCTGCTCCTGGGACAGAACGGAATAATCCTTCCACCCCGCAGCTCCTGGGCATCCTCTACTGGATCCAACGGTTGCAAAACCTACCTACAGCAACCCCCAGTCGACCTGCCTAGTCATTTGGGAAAATTGGAGTCAGGGGGATAAGTAATTGCAATGCATTCACCTCCCCCTGTTCTCATTAGAATAAACCTTGGAATAAACTTTGGTTTTTCCATTCCATCACTTTTTGATCATCGGATCTAAAACCTGGCCTATGAAAAATAGAAATAATATTTGATATACATGTAACCTTTTGACTATTTTCTGGAACATTTTCACCACCACAAGAACTCTTCCTACATCTGTCCCCACTCCTAAGAAGAAGCTTTTGTGACTTTTGGGCACAAGCTCCCATACATCATAGGGACTGGATTTATAAAATCAGGGTACAATTCTTGTGAATTAGTTTAATTCTACTGCATCACTACTTAACTTCTTTTAGTTGACTAAGTTATTGTATACATTCCTAAAGGGTGTCTGTGTATATGTTTGGTAATTGAGTATTGTGCGATATTACAACCTGCTTGATTCATTTTTCTAGTGTGGGCCTATAATACATTGAGTATTTTTATACTTACCTGTCTAAATTGAATTAATATATGCTTCACTGTACGGACTCATTGTGGACCCCTGACTCCACTTACTTTCTCCTGAGACTAAACCTTGACCACTTTCCACGCTTACCTTGAACGGTTTGGGCTATCCTCTCAGAGTTCCCCTGTACACCAGGCCAGATTCTAGAAATCCATCTTAACAGCCACACCCTCCTCATTCGGGGTCTCTCAACTAACACAGTTTCTCTCCGGGCATCCACGTGCCATCAGTTACCTTACTCATTGATCTTTCTGGTTTTTATTAGCATTGGCTAAATTAACATAGAGCAGTCTAAACATACCCAACATTAGTTCAGTGTTATCTCCATTCACCTGTGAACCACCAACTCCACCAGAGTTTGCCTGCTCCTGGTGCTGGCTAAATTTGTCCAATGACATCTGTGCTCACACTTTGGCAGCCCAACCCCTCCAAGCTCCATCTAGTGTACCCTAAACTCACCCCTATGTAGTAGGGTCCCAGACCTAACTTGCCAACCTACTCTCACTTAATTGCAGCCAAATGCTCCTGGTGTTGTCCTACCCTAATTATTTTCCATTGCTATAGTTGCCCAGTGTGATTTACACTTACCCTTCTGCAGCCGGCTCTTCCTGCCTCGCACAGCATGGTCGGCTTCCTCATCTCGAAGGAGCTGATATAGAACAGGGTGTCTCTCGCTGACAGAGATCTCACCAGCAGCAAGTGCCCTGCAATGCAGAACTAGACACACGTCAGGGTGGCCAAAACCAAAATACCGGCACACGCGGCTGGCTTCATGGATACAGCTGTCATCTAGGAGGCGGCCAATCAGATGATTGAGTGATTGCACCTCAGCGTGCCCTAGGTTCAGTGGTCCCCCTGCAGTGTGTGGCACATCCTCTGGACGCAGGTATTCTGAGGTGTTCAATGCAGCCAGTTTTGAGAATGAAAACTGCTTAGCCAGTTGGTCAAAAGATAAGTCGCCACCGATGGACACTTGCCGTGCAAACCTGCCCTGGATCCACTCATGGTCCACAATGAGTGTCTGCTGAGCGATGCGGCACAACCAGATTTCACGCTCTAGGCCTTCCAAGGCTGCCAGCTGCACTGGATTCTCCTTTGCCAGCCAGTGCCCAGACATGGAGAGTAGCAGGTGCTTTTCAGACAAGGCTTCCATGCCCTCATCTGCATGGCTGCCCTCTGGAGGTACATGCAGCGATTCTGCCTGGGTGGAGAAAAAAGCTGACGCTGATCTGCTAGAGATACTATGGCTGCTGAAGCTCTCATGACATTTCCTCCAAAAGTCGATCCTGGCTTTCTTCCTGTGCCACTGGTCAGTGCGCTGGAGAGTTTGCTGGTCCTGGTTCAGCTGTGGGGAGAACCACAAGTGTATCAATGTCATGCTTAAAGGTAACCACTGCCACAAAAACACTAGTCCGAAAGAAAGCAGAACCCCCAGGAGATAGTGGAAAATCTGGGAGGACAACTGAGAAAAACAGACAGGAAAAGCATTGAGCAAAATAAAGGGAAAGAATGGAGATCAAGAAAATAAAGAAACATGCATCTTCAGAAATTGTTTAGACAAGGAAACAAGAGTCAGCCACAGTATTGTAAAAACCACTAAACGTAGAGGTGAAATCAGGTTAAAAACATTGGAAAAAAGCAAAGATGAATAGGAAAGTGAGTCCAAAGAGAGACAGCGAGAGAGACAGAGAGACAGAGAGAGCTGTAGATAATCAATGAATGCACAAGAAGACTTCAATGACATGCTCTCTTAGAGCCACTGGATTATAAAGTACTTGCTTCACAAAGACATTTCAATTCCTCAATCCACCCAGCATTCAGCTCTACTAGAAACAGGGGAGATGGAGGATGGGGTTTCTTTCCTCTTGAGCCCCTTTTGTTCAGAGAAAGAAAATATCTTTGTAAGATTTCCTTTCTTTCAAGAGGGGAGTGAGGATAGTGTTAACCCACTTTCAAGAGAGAAAATCTCTCTCTCCTCTGATCAGGAGCACACGGAAATTCATGACGGATATGTTAGTGCAGATCATCTCTGGAAACCATGAATCATGGAAGGCTGCTAACAAAGGAGCCCACATTTTGGGAGGGAGGATCTAGTCTAGAGTGACTGGAATTGAGAAGACTTGAATTTTCTGGAGGTAAACATTATGGAACCTTTCCCCACAGACCAAGGTCTGGCAATCCATGCATGGTGACAATGGGTGATAGTCACTCAGACAAGCATCATGACAGGGACCACATTACAGTGGTAATGGGTGCAGAAAAATGACATTACTATTCTTGCAATTTGTGCACAAGGACAGTAATAAGCTCTATTATTTTCCATAAATAATACAATGTATTTGACTTCTTTTAAAACCAATTGGTAATGCTGTCTTTTATGCCAAAATCAGGGGAACTTGAACTTTTGATCCTGTAAAAATGCAGTGTGACTTGAAAAGCTACCAACCTGTTAGTAAAGTGAGGGACAGAGATGTCAAATAGGTTAAAAGACAACAAGCTGCACTTCTGAAAGGGCAGGGAAAAATATCAGGTATAAGCTAGGAAGGGTGCTTGATTGAAAGATCGCCTAACAGTCACAAAGGAAGCCACTGAGCTGTAAGAATCTCAGGAACTAACATAGCACAAACACACACACACTCTCACATTGCAGACACAAGCAGTACACAAAGAGTTACTGTGAGAACTGGATCGCATCTTTTGGTACATATTGCCATTTTTACTGGTTTATGTTTTAGCTACACCTTGTTCCTTTTCTGGTAGTGTCCATGGTGCAGGGGCTTGTATGTTTTTTGTATGGTTTCAGGTGTCAAAGCCCAAAGGACATCCCAAGCGAGAAGGGTCCATAATTGCATAGCATAAATATGAGCTGTGACAAAATGTTTGGGCAAGGGTGCGTTCATGGGGGTACCTGGCATCCCCTAGAATCAGCTTCTAGCTATACCTGTAGTCCCAATAAATAATGTGGCCGCAGCTTTTCCTGGATCTAATTCCACTTCATTCATTTATTTCAGATTGGAATCCGAAGAAGAACTTGGGAGAGAAGCTTGCTGCAACTCCTTGACCTTTGGTTTGCCTGGTGAACCCCTATGAAGCCCTGCTGCAGTGCTCAAGCTCCGAATTTGCCTTGACTATGGAAGCCCTGCAAAGGACGACTTCTCCCCTTGGGTTGGTGGGACCAATCGACCCCAAGACTAACTCGACTGGAAATCCTCTCTCTGCTGGCTGTACTTCCATTGCTGCTGCAGGAACCGAGTGCCTGGGGACAGGAAAACCAGAATCTAGTGCATCGTTTTTAAGCTGGACCCGAGCTCCAGGAAGATCCCTGGGACTCCCTCGAAGCAGGGCTGACCAAGCCTGAGCCACCTCAACAGAGTGCTGGACCCCAGAAGCAAGGAAAGCCCACAAGGTGTCCAAGCACTGCAGTGGTGCTATTCGCAAGAAGCTGAAACCGCAAAGGGCCGCTGATATGATCTTTGCCCATTGCTGCAGCCGACCTTCGAATCTAGTGCAGGTGTCCCCAGACGTCCTCCCTCTTGTCCCCACCACTGAGGCGCAGGAACAACAGGGTCTGCAGGAACTACAACAAGAACAGAACCCAGCTGGAACCATTTCTTCAGACCTGAGGTACTGTGAACTACCTCTTGTGTATGTAGCTTGCCTGTTCTCAGTTGAGACTTGCAGTTGCTGCCTTCTGCAGAGTTGCTTGAAGCTTTGCCCTTCACAAGCTTCCCAGCTTGTGGCCCAACAGTGATTTCTTTTTCAATAAACTCTCTTTTAACATTGTGCAAGACTTTTACCAACCTTCAAAAAGTGCCTCAGCTCCCCTAGACTTTGCTCAAGTCACATTGGCTGTCCTGGCTCCCTGAAGACTTTTCTAACGTCTGACTTTGTGTTTAACTATTCCTCCAAAAAGTCATACAAACCTTACTTGTATAGCTGGGAAAGGGTTAATCTACATTGCACTGGGGGATTCAAAAGTGCTTACCTGTTTGAGAAACATATTAACCATTGTTTCCTTCCCTAACCTTTTCCTTTTTGCCACAACTTCAATATTACCATTTAAGTGTGAAAAGTGATATATAAATGTCCACAGTGTCCCAGCTACTGAAGTCACCTCGGAGTGTAGGAAATCTGTGTGCCATCCCAAAAGGGTATCTACTTACTGTATTGAACTGAAGGAGTGTATTTTTATTGTTGCCAATTGCTCCCTTCTAAAGAAGGCCTATTTTAAAACGGACTGTTAAATTAATAAATAATGATTTAATCAAGAAACCTTGAGTGTAAGTGTTATTTGGATACGTGTCACCGTGAAACTATGTTACAACCCTACAGCTCACATTGACCCCTCTTTAGATAAGCCTGACTGCTCAGTCACTCTACCAACTTGTGTAATACAGACTTATACCAAAGGTTGGGTTACCTATTGCCAAGAGGACCAGGCTGGTGTAGTCTCCCCAGGGTGCCCCAGGTAAGTAGTCTCCCCAGGTAAGATGCGCGCGGTAGCTGCAGAGGTGGAAGCGGGTAGCAGTGCTTCCAGCGATGGCGTGGCTGGTCTCAGGTAAGATGCGCGCGGTAGCTGCAGAGTTTGAAGCGGACAGCAGTGCTTCCAGCGATGGCGTGGCTGATTCCAGGTAAGATGCAGGATGGGTTCCAGAGAATGAGGATGCTTCTGCTGGACATTGAGATATCACATCTCATGCTATAGGAAGGGACTCATGCGGGTGGTGCTGGCTTATATAGCCTGACCCAGCCACTCCCTTTAGGCCCCGCCAAGTGGCCCCACATTGCCACTCCCCCTGTCTTCTGCACATGCTTCCAATGCTTTTGTATGGCCACGCCCGGCCTAGGTGCACATGCTTTGAGCATACTGTGTGCAGAGCACACTTTTAAATGAGCTTGGTGCCAGAGGCGCCAGGACTGCGCCCATTGGGACCCTGTAGGATATAAAGATAAAGGCCCTTGACCAGTGGCCATGACACCTTCTTGAGATTTATTCTGCGTGCCAAACCAGGTTTGGCCCCTTTGTTCATATTGTCTTTGATGGGATTCACTGGTAAAGCCCGCCTCAGTCTCCAGCGTGTCTGGCAGGGCAGGAAGCGAGGGAGGTGCCCGAAACTCCATGTGCTTAGTCTCCTTGGTTACAGGAATGCACCCAAAGGTGATTGGCTGGCTGGCTGCTGTGTGAGTGACAGCTAGGCTGCGAATGAATGGGAGAGACGTGCATAAAAGGCGAGGTCTTTTGCAAGGAAGCCTGAGTGGGCACTGGACGAAGGAAGTCACTCTGCCAACTTGTGTAGTACAGACTTATGCCAAAGGTTGGGTTACCTATTGCCAAGAGGACAAGGCTGGTGTAGTCTCCCCCAGGGTTACTACAGACAATCGTGCCTAATACACATATATACACCAAACACCCACACTCACAAAATACACAAACACAGTCACCACCTATATGCAATCACAAAGCAGTTAAGCTGTCAGAGCACAGATACACAGGTTGTCAACCTGAAGACACCCACAACACAGACACTAAGTAGTAAAACACAGTCGCATGGCAGAGAACCACACACAGTCACATAAATGAAGTTAGCAGCAGAGAGATAGAGCAACAAGAGCAGTCTCACAAATGAATACAAACGGCTGCAGGGGCGTCACATAGAGAACATGACGCACACTAAGCCATGGACACAACCAGTCCGATGGACCATACCTCCTCAATTACTAGCAGGTCCACAGGCAGATCTCCCAATGCTGCCACCTCCTTGGCCAGAGAGAAGAGGCCCTGCTTCTGCAGCTGCTCCAGAATAGAGGCACATTCCTGACGGAGCCGCTCCGGGCTGTAATCAGAAAGGACGGAGCGATCAATAGAGATGGAGGTGTCCTTCAGGACCTTGCTCAGAGCGCACAGCTTCTTCACGTCCAGCCCTGGGATGGAGATAAAGAGAAGAAACACAATTACAGGTGGTTGTGTGATAGGACTGGGATGAGGGGTGTTGCATAACATTGGGGTAGTAGGCCAAATCAATAACATGAGATGGGACCAGAAGAAAGGGAACAGTAACGTAGGGGTAGAAGACAAGATCACAAATATAGGCACAATTACACACAATAGGAGCCAAACTAACAACTTCTCTTCTGCAAGATACATAAGCAACAAATGGAACACAAACACTGGAGCAGGAGACAGGATAAAGAGAAAGGACAACTGAACATAAGATAGGGTCAGGAGAAAGGACATGTTAACACAGCGAGATAAGACAGGGCCACGAAAAGGGACATATTAACACTGAGGTAGCCCCAGGAATGTGAACACTGCGAGTGGATGTAGGTCCAATAGCACTGGGCACACTGTCATTGGAGCAGGAGGAAGGGCAAAGAGCCAATGGCACGTTATCAATTGGGCATAAAAGAGCAAAGGATGATGAAAATGGCATGCTAAGGCTGGGAAGGGCAAAGGTGGAGAAGAGGGATCAACTTAACAGCAGAGCAGGAGATGGAACAAAAGTACAAGCAGGCTTCATTTACACACAAACCATAATCATTTATTATAATAATTTGTTTTTATAAAGCGCTTTACATAGGGCATATTTACATACATTACTATTACAGTAGGCAGCAGTGCAGGATGCTCCCCTCACACACACAAACACATGTAGCAACATTTATATGTACTGAAACAAGAAATATGATTGGAAAGTCCGTTTTTAACGCCATTACCAGCAAGCGAGCTCTGCTTTTGCGGCATCTTCGACATTTAAAATTAGATATGTGAGGCTAAAGCATAGCAACATTAGTGGTTAGAACTGGAAATGAGGGTACTGCAAAGGACCAGATTGGCGCCTGCCCTTACCATTGGATATCAGAACAGTGTCAAGCTCTGCAAAGAGCTGCATCAGATTCCCAAACTCGTACTGAGTCCTGCACTGCTGCATCATCAGCTCCAGAACGAACAGCGCCTGGGCCTCCAGCCAGGCAACCGGAAGCAGAACGTCTGCTTTCACGTCTGCCGCCTTCCGCTGAAAGATGAAGAAAAGAGGCCCTTCTGATGATCATCTGGAGAACGAACAAGCAGTCTCAGGCACAAGAGATGCAGTGCTTTAGAATGCAAGCATTGGACACACGTGCGACATAAGAGAGAGGAACCAAGATGCAATGGCAGAGCTCTGCGTGTTGGTGCAAATATAAAAACGCTTGGCATGCTGCAGGCCAGATTGACGTGCAGTATTTATCAGGGAGAATCCAGAGCATGAAGGAAAACGGGTAAATCAGAGCAAATGCAAAAGTGTGAAGGTAGTTGGCTCCGAACTCACTCCTGCACCATAGGCTGCTTCCCCTGAGCTCGTCCTCGACTTTTCTCTGATTAACATGATATTCTTTAAAGAGTAGGGACAGAGGAAGGGTCCTGTGGGCAAAGGAGAAGTACAGCCTATGCGAACAGTAGTCACTACGGGGGAGTATGTTGTATGTGCACCCACATTCTTATTCTAGTTTACCCACACTTTTGGTTAGTGTACCAAACATGTAATTGTGCAAGATGGAGTTGTTTGTGTCTCGTTGCAATATTAGCCAATGATGTTCGGAAGCGCAGTTTAAGCAAATGCAGCTGTCTGTCAGCAGGATAACGTACCTCTCTGACAACTTCTGGGAAGTTCTCCTCTTTTATGAAGAGCGATCTGTTCCCTTAGACCCTCAACCCTAGAGAAGACGACTCTCTTGAACTCATACAGAGCATTGTCTTAACAGGACCTCCTTGACGAGGAATGTTTGTCATTTATATGACAGGGCCAGGCACTCCAACCTGTCAGGAGGGATTAGGGACCGCTCCCATGAGTGTGGTGAGGAACTTGTGGGACCCCAGTCCCTACTAGCCTATGTGTCCCTGGGATGCCATTCACTGTTCCACTCTTTATCACATGATACCTTTCAAATCTTTTTGTGGCCAGTGTTCTCTTCTTTTTAAAAAACACAACTCCCAACAACTAAGGGCGCTGCTAAGAAAACCTGGACCGGAACCAGAAAAGCAAAGAACTCACATTAGCAACAGAAAAAAAACAACTTTCAGACCCACAGCATGCCATAAAAGAACAAGTTACTTTCTTACTTGGTAACGTTCTTTCGATGGGATGGTCCGACGACATATTCCATATCTATGACAGGTAATCACCACAGCTGTGCTGCTTTGGAAAATTTTCTGCGTCCTGCGTCGATGACATCGATACGCTGTCCTCGAGGGCCTCCGTCGAGCCGATGTCACCGGATGTTATAAGTAGGACGCACAACGCCCGTAGCCTCAGTTGTAGTTTTTTCCCAGAACGTGTGGCACCAATAGTCTGCCAGTATGAGCACAGAAAGCCTTGCGGAAACGTAAGCTGCAATCACATAAGACATTCTGTAGTGGGGCAGGTAGGGAGGGAGCGATATGGAGTACGTCGTAGGACCATCCCATCGAAAGAACGTTACCAGTTAAGAGAGTAACTTGAGGGGATTGGGTCCTCCGACGTATTCCATATCTATGACAGACTCCCAAAGCAGTACCAACGTATATGGAGGAGGGAAAAGAATTTAGAATATAGACATTTAGAATGCCAAATTGAATTGCAGAGTAAAGGACCGCCTTGCCAAAGGCCAGATCCTGCCCATGGATAAAATCTAGGGAGTAGTGTCTTACAAAAGTATGGACCGAAGCCCATGTGGCTGCTTCACAGATGTTACGAATAGGAACACCCCTCTGCAGGGCAGTAGAGGCAGCCATACCCCTAGTAGAATGGGCCCGTAAGCCTACCGGAGGGTCCTTACCCACCAAGCGGTAACATTCAGAAATTGCCAAGATAATCCATATAGACAAAGTCTGCTTAGTAACAGCTTGTCCCAACCGCCTTCCAGCGTAACCTATAAAGAGCTGATCGTCCACTCTGACCCGGGACATGCGCGAAATATAAAAGCTCAACACTCTCCTAGGATCAAGCCTATGGAGCCTCTTCTCTTCCTTACCAGGATGTGGAGGAGGATAGAACGCCGGAAGAACAACCTTCTGGCTCAAAGGAAATTCCGAAACCACCTTCGGAAGAAAAGAAGGACGAACTCTAAGGACAACCCTGTCCTTATGAAACACAGTGAAGGGTGGCTTAACTGAAAGTGCCTGTAACTCACTCACTCTGCGAGCGGAAGTAACTGCAACCAAAAACACAGTTTTCAGAGTTAACAGTCTCTAAGGGCAAGAATGCAAAGGCTCAAACGGAACACCCATAAGAAACTTAAGAACAAGGTTCAAATCCCAACCGGGCACCAGAAAAGGTGACGGAGGGAATACATTAGTGAGCCCTTTCAAAAACTGAGAAATTAAAGGAATCTTAAAATAGGAACATTCTTCAGACAAGCGCTTAAATATGGACAGTGCCGCCAGGTAACCTTTAATGGTCCCCACTTGCAAGCCCATGTGGGCCAAGGAAAGCAAAAAAGACAGAACCATGGGAACGTCATATTCAAAAGGATCCACATTCTTAACTCTGCACCAGTCGCAGAACTTTCTCCAATGGCAACGGTACAGAGACTTTGTTGCCGGCCGCCTGGCCGAGAGCAACACCTCCATCACGTCTTCAGGGAGGTCCCAATCCTTATACCTCAATTTTTCAGAACCAAGCGTGAAGGTTGAGGGATCTGACCTCTGGATGGAGAACCTGACCCCCCCTCCCGTGAGAGCAGATCGTCTCGGTAGGGAAGACGACGTGGAGGGCAGATGGACAAGTCGAGAAGGTCTGGGTACCATGTCCTCCGGGCCCACGCCGGAGCCATGAGGATCATCCGGGAACCGAACCTCCGTAACCTCTGCAGTACTTGCGGGATGATGGGGACTGGAGGAAACGCGTACAGCAGTGGGAATGACCACTCCACCACGAACGCGTCTCCTAAGGCTCCTTTTGGAAGAAATTCCTGCGAGCAGAACCTTTCGCACTTCCGGTTGACACTGGAGGCGAAGAGATCCACTTGAGGGGTCCCCCAAAGGGCAAAGATCTCCAGGAGAATCTCCTGAGCCAGCTCCCACTGGTGAGAGATCGTGCTCTGCCTGCTCAGAGTGTCCGCCGTCTCGTTGTCGTCTCCAGACAGATGAACAGCTGAGATCGAAACTTCCTGCTGGATAGCCCAGAACTCGAGCTGCATCGCCTCCCTGCACAGAGGAAGTGACCCTGCCCACCCCTTTTTGTTGAGGTAGTGCATGGCCACCGTGTTGTCCATTAGAATCAGGACACTCTTTCCTCGCACAGGTGGCAGAAAAGCCTTTAGGGCAAGCCTGACGACCCTCAGCTCCAACAGATTGATATGGAGTCTGGACTCCGACAGAGACCAACGACCGCTGACAGTCAACTCGTTGGCATGAGCTCCCCATCCCGTGAGGGATGCGTCCATCACGATCATCACCTCCGGCCAGGGCAGCCAAAATAGGGCCCCCTTCATCAGATTGCCTTCGACAGCCCACCACAGAAGGTCCTGGGCGACCGAGGGCGGCACCTGAACAGGGTCCGACAGCCTGCCGGAGGACTGAGACCACTGGAGCTTGAGTGCCCACTGCAAAGATCTCATCCGCAGACGAGCCTCTGGCACCAGAAGAATGCAGGATGCCATGAGGCCGAGCAGTCTCAAGAACTCGGACGCTGGGAGATTCTGGGCAAGTTGAAACTTGTGCACCATCTGCTGAATGTGAAGAGCCCTCACCTGGGGAGGAAAACACTGCCCCAGGGATGTGTCGAGCACTGCTCCGATGTACTGGAGCCGCTGCGTTGGTGTGAAATGGGACTTCTTTAAATTGAGGGAGAAGCCCAGCCTGTGAAGGGAGTGGCAGGTGATGGACAGATGATCCAGGACTTGCTCGGGAGAGCTCCCCCTGATCAACCAATCGTCCAGGTAGGGGTAGACGTGAATCCCCCCTTTCCTGAGATGCGCTGCCACCACCACCATGAGCTTGGTGAAAACTCTCGGGGCAGAGGTCAATCCGAACGGCAGGACCCGAAAGTGAAAGTGCGAGTTGCCAACCACGAACCTCAGGTACTTCTTGTGCTTGGGATGGATAGGCAGAATGGAAGTAAGTGTCCTTGAGGTCGAGAGACACCAACCAGTCCTGAAGTTGAAGGGCCTGGAGGACTTGAGAGGGAGTAACCATTGTGAACTTGTCCTTCCTGAGGAGTTTGTTCAAACCGTGCAAGTCCATGATGGGTCTCAATTTCCACCGTCTTTCTTCGAAATCAAAAAATAAGGGGAATACCATCCCTTGTTCCTCTCCGCCACAGGCACCAGTTCTATGGCGCCTTTCTCCAGCAGGGCTTGAATTTCCTGCGCAAGGAGCGGATCCGGACTCTTCAAAGAGAGGTTCCCAGGTGGATTGTCGTGAGGCCGCTGCCGAAAGGGAAGACAGTAGCCGTGGGTTATGATCTCCCGAACCCACACATCTGAAGTAATGGCTCGCCACTCTACAAGATGCTGCGCCAGCCTTCTCCCAACCGGCGAACCATGGGACCTGGCCTCATGACTAAGTGGTAGCGGCTGCGGCATTGCCTGAGGACAAAGAGGCAACTGCCCGAGCGGCCTTGGCACCTCGAGTACCCTTGTTTCCACCTCTGGCACTCTTACGATGGCCTCCTTGACTGCTAGCTCCTCTCGCTTTATTGAAGGACAAGTAATAGCAAAAGGAACCTCCCCTCCATTGCTGTCCCCTAGGACGAAAAGGCGGAGGTTGTCGAACTGCAGCGCCCAACGACTTCGCTGCAGCTTTGGAGGTCTGCAACCTCTCAAGGCTCTCGTCGGCCTTGCTGCCAAAAAGATGTTCACCGTCAAAGGGCATGTTGAGGAGCCGGGACTGCACAAGAGCGAACCCAGACTTCCGCAACCATGCAAACCTGCATATTACAGTGCTCGCCGCCATGGACCGGCTGACACAATCTGCCATGTCCAAACCCGACTGAACGGCCTCACACATGGCATCCTTGCCATCCTGAACCATAGCAAGGAAACCATCCCGTTCGTCCCCTTCGGGAATATGTTCAGTCGCTAATGCAACACAGTTCCACAGAGTGTGTGTGAAACGAGACAAGGCACATATGGAGTTGGCCGCCTGAAGCGCCATACCCCCTGAAGGAAACACTTTCTTCGTCCAGCCGTCAAAACGTTTGTCGTCCCTATCCGGAGGGATGGTAGGATAAGACTTGCCCACTGCCGGGAGACTCTCCGGAGCAGTCCAAGCCGCCGCCACCCTTCTCTGCAGAGCCATATGAAACGGCAATACCGGATCATTGGGGGGACCGAGATCAAGGATGTCTGTGAGATCATCACAAACGAACTCTCCTGGGGGAGCCGACCAACCCAAGTACTTGGTGACCCGAGACATAAGGCACCGATATGAGGAATCGGCATGAGTGCCAAGCTCCGGCATACAAAACTCCACCTCCCGAGAGGTGTCCAGTCCACTGGCATCATGCAGTGACTGCCTCAGGTCATCAAACTGGCTATGGCCCGAGATAAACTCATCTGGTACCGTAACCGGAACCAAGCTTTCATCAGAACGTTCATAACCCTCTGAAATGTACTCCAGGCGGTGAGAGGAAGACATAGAGGGACCAAATCTGTGCCTGACCTTAGCCAGAGCCTTTCTAGGGGCTAACCCCGTACCACGGGGCCCCTCCGACACCACCGCCTCGAAAGGCGTTGAGGGCGCCGAACGAGCCAGCGCCGGTGCCGAGAGAATCGGCGTCGACGTCGAGTGAATCGACGTCGGCTGCAGCGCCACCAGCATCGACGGCGTCAACACAGGCCTCGAAGCCGGAGCTCCGAGCGTGTCTCTCGACGACCTAGGCGCCGACGACCCCCTCAGAGGCGGAGCCTCGAGAGAAATCGTCGACGACCTCGGCGCCACAGGCGTCAACGTCTTCTTCGAAGCCGGCACAGGATCATGCGGTCTCGAGCGCGTCGAGGACCGGGACCTGGAACGGGCATGGCGAGAACAGCTACCCTTGTCCGAGCGGGACCTCTTCCGTGAGCCGTGCCGACCACCCGAGCCCGAAGGCGTACGAGCGGTGTCTCTCGACCGGTGCCGACCGACCCAACTCGGAGGCGCGGACGGACCGGTGCCCTGCGTTTCAAGAATCGCTAGCATCTGCTTCCCGAAGGAAGCCCATTCCTCCAGTGTCACTTGCATGGTGGGATAAGCGACCCGCCGACGGGCGGAGTCCTCAGAAGAGGACGGGGAAGGCGACCGATGCTGGCGCTTCCGGGAATGCCTCGAAGAGGCGGAGGAGTGGTGAGACCGACTCCTGGAAGGAGACCCACTGGACTTCCGACGATGACGCAGAGAGTGTCGCCTCTCGAGTCATCCGTCGAAAGCCCCGTAGACCTCGACTTCCAGGGCTTAGACACCCGACCTACCGACAGCTTCTTCTTGCGTTCCCGCAAGGCCTTGGCCGTGAGCGACTGGCAGTCGACACAGTCGTCCGTATCGTGGGCCTCCCCGAGGCACCAGAGGCAGGCGTCGTGCGAGTCTGTGACCGACATCTTGGACCCACAGTCCCTGCATTTCTTGAAGCCCGGAAGCGGGGTTGAAGATGAAGTAGACATCGCCACGAACAGGTCTTCACAAAAAACCGAACAGGTTCAACGCCAGAAGAAAACAGCAAACTCCAAAGAGTCGAGGCGTACCGAGATTCATGATGCGAACACGTTCGCGGAAAAAACGGAACTGAGGCTATGGGCGTCGTGCGTCCTACTTATCACATTGGGTGACGTCGGCCGTTGGAGGAGGTCCTCGGGGACGGCGCATCGACGTCATCGACGCAGGAGCCAAAGATTTTCCGAAGCAGCACAGCTGTGGACATTACCTGTCATAGATATGGAATACGTCGGAGGACCCAATCCCCTCGAAACAATATATTGTTAAAAAAAACGCATTGGAAAAGGGGAAGGATATACAATGTTTTTTTTAACTTTTCACCTGCAACACTCGAGCCCCTTGATCTTTCTAATTACAGACCCATAGCTCTTACGGATGCCTCTTCAAAGGTATTTGCTATTTTAGTTCTGAGGGATTTGGAAAGTGTAATGCTGCAATCAGACATTCTGTCATGCTTTCAGGTGGGTTACCGTAAAAGAATTCGGACTCCACTTAATGCAACCATAATGGCACATCTTTTGGAGACAGATCAGCACAGTGAAACTGATCCAATCTTTATGGCATCGTTAGATTTGACCTATGCGTTTGACTGTGTAATTAGATCCATCTTATGGCAGAAACTTCTGAGATGTGGAATACCAGCAAGATTTGTACAGATGGTGTCAATGAAGATTACCCCTGCTAGCTGCGCAGGGAGTATTAATTCTATTAAAGACTAGGAGGCGAGCATTATGCTTCATCTTCATTTATTTATACTCTTCAGCAGTTCAACAAAACACATATAAAACTTTGAAAAGTGTTCAACAAACTTTTCTCATTTTCAAAACTACAAAATCCATGAGTCTCTGTAGTACATGCCCTCTGAGCCAGTCACAACCCACTTCCTGTGCTTGGGCTCCTCCTCTGCTTTTACTTGCTCTGAAATTTTCCTAACTTCCATAACGTCCATAACTGATCCCTGCTAACCATGCAAAGATTTCTTTAACTTGGGAACTCAAACTGCTGGCGAAACTCCGGCCTCTGTATCATTCTGTTACTTTTCTGTCTTCAGTTATTCTTCTGATCTTCTCCTAAGAGACAATACAATAGGAGATTTTAGGGTGGAGTCTATGTAGTGTACTTACTAATATAATACAATGCAATATTATAGACTGTACAATATTCGGGTTGGAATTTAATGCTCGCCTCCTAGTCTTTAATAGAATTAATACTCCCTGCGCAGCTAGCAGGGGTAACCTTCATTCTATGACAAGACTGGAGGCGAGCATTATGCTTGTTCAAAGCTTTCCCAGCACTGTCCCAGCTAAATTCTCAGCTGGCTTAAAATAAAACTCTTTAAATGTGCGATCACTTGACCAGTCAGCCGCTAGCATAATTTCACTTAATGGTACACCCCCTCTTGCGGCAGTCAAAGCCATTGCTCATCTCACTAAATGCGCTCCATACATGTCCACATTCACACCTGCTGCTTGCATAATCTCTTTGACCCATCTCGCGATGGTAGCTGCCGTAACTGCATGATAGGGCTTCCTGCGCGCTCTTAGAAGCTGAGTAGTACTTACTGCTCTATACTCTGCCATCCTACTCTCATACTCTTTAATGCATCGTGCTATGCACCATTTTGCATTGCTTGGAAAATACGGGTAATGGACTGTAGTAGTCCCTGTCTTGGTCCTCTTGACTATAGAGAAGGTCACTCCGTCTGGCCCAAAGGACCTTCTGTTAATCTCTAGGGCTCTAACGTCCGACACTCGTTTGCAGGAGAACAAACACAACAACATAGCTAGCTTCCCTGATAACTGTTTAAGAGAAAGGTACTTATCTGCCGGCCAACCTGATAATAGTCGTAGTACCGCCGACACATCCCATGTGGCATTATACCTGGGCTCTGGGGGAACTCTGAATCTAGCACCTCTAATGAGCCTCACTACTGCGGAATGCTCTCCTGCAGGGACGCCTTCTATTGGCAAGTGACCTGCTGATATTTCTGTCCTGTACACTCCTATGGTACGGAAAGCTCTCCCGTTCTGTAATAAGTTTGCTAGGAAATTCAGAATCTCTACCACAGGTGCTGAAACAGGATGAACACCTCTGTTCTTGCACCAGCTTGTCCACTTTGCCAAAGCTGCGTCATAGCTCCTCCTAGTGGATGGAGCCCAGGATTCCGCGATGAGCTGTGCAGTCTGCGCCGAAATTCCTGGCAGTGCCCAACATCTCATGATATCCTGCACGCGGCTAACGGGAGAGTCCCTCTCACTCTCAGAGGATGATATGACCCAGCTGGGTCCGTGAGCAGTCGTTCTCCCTCGGGGAGGACTCTGGGTATGTCTGTCACCAGTTCCATTAACGTTGGAAACTACACCTGTGACTTCCATAAAGGCACTACTAATACCAACTCTGCTTTCTCCCTCTGACATTTCGCTAGAACTCTGCTCAACATCACGAAAGGGGGGAAAGCGTAGTGCGGACCTCCTGTCCACTCTTGCAGGAAAGCATTGGTTCCTTGTGCTCCCGGATCCAGTCTCCAACTGTAGTAGTGGCTCATTTGCGCATTGAGCCGGGAGGCAAAAAGGTCCATCTGTAATGGTCCCCATTTCGTGTTCAGCTTCTGAAACACTGCTGGGTCCAGTCTCCAATCGCTGGAGTCCGTCAGGTACCAGGAGTTCCAATCTGCTATCATGTTCAGTGTGCCTGGCAGATACTCTGCCGTCACCGATGTCTCTGATCGTAGGCAGAAGTGCCACAAGTCCTTTGCTAGCTCTGCTAGCATCTTGGACCTCGTACCGCCTAGGTGATTGATGTAACGCACCGCTGATATGTTGTCCATCTTCAGCAAAACACAAGTTTTTACTCTTCCTCTTGTAAAAGCTTTGATCGCGAACGATCCTGCTAGGAGCTCTAGGCAGTTTATGTGGAGGCGAAGCTCCTCTTCGCTCCACTTGCCAGCGGTCTGTAGAGTCCCACATCTGGCCCCCCAGCCTTTCCGGCTGGCGTCCGATTCTATTATCAGATCCGGCTTGTCTCCAAATATGGCTCGCCCATTCCAAGCATCCATATTCTTTAACCACCACTCTAGTTCTGTGATGGAATCTTGATCTAGGGGTACTTGCTGATGGTACTTCAGTCCCTGTTGAAGATGCTTTATCTTCAACCTCTGCAGAACTTGATAGTGCAGGGGGCTTGGAAATATGGCCTGAATAGATGCTGCTAACAGCCCTACTATCCTCGCTATTGTTTTGAGAGATACTTTCTGTTTTTCCAAACACACTCTTATTTCTCTCTTGATGTCTTATCTTGCGAGCTGGCAGCTCTAATGTCGCTTTCTTGGTATCGAGAACAAACCCCAGGAAGTCTAATCTCTGTGCTGGTGTGGTATCTGACTTCTCTGTATTCACTAGGAATCCCAGTGATACCAGAAGATCCTGCACCCATCTCGTCTGGTATACTAGAACTTCGCGATCTTCTGCTAGGAGTAAGAGGTCGTCCAGGTAAATGATCAGCCTGACACCCTTCTCTCCGATTGCTGCTGCCACCGGCTTCATCAGCTTCGAGAATGCCCAGGGAGCTGAAGAAAGTCTGAATGGCATTGTCCTGAATTAACAGAATTGTTTCTGCCAGCGAAAAGCCAGGAATGGTCTGTACTCCTTGAGTACTGGAACTGTAAGGTAAGCGTCCTTCAGATCCAAATGCGTTAGCCAGTCCCCCTCTCTCAGGGAGTCTCTGAGCTGATGTATGCCCCCCATCTTGAAGTGCTGATATATGATCCAACCGTTCAGCTCTTTGAGATTTATAACCGGACGCACTTTCTCTTTCCTGTGAACCAGGAACTTGTTGCTGACAAACTTCAGGGCTGAGTCGCATCTTTCTGTCGCCTGTTTGCGAGCAAGCTGCACTATCTCGCTGTCTAGGCAAGCTTGTTCTGCTTGCGCTAACCTCTGACACTGCGGTCTGCTTAGCTGGATTGGGACTTCTATAAAATCTAGGCGAAGACCTCTGACGGTCTGCAATATCCAGGAATCGCTTGAAAGCTCGTGCCAATTCTCTAAAAACATGCGCGTCCTCCCCCTGCGGGAGGATATAGAGTCGCTCTCACCTGGGGTAAATCCTTGCCCTCGTCCTGATCCTCTGGACCTTCGGCCCCTCCAGAATCTCCCTCTGGATGGGAAGAATGTGTCTTGACTCCTGTTCTGGCAGTATTGCGATCTGGGGACTTCTCCCTCCTTGGCTGCGACCGGCTGCACGACCCCTGAAGCGGCCGGTCCCTCCAAAAACTCTAATGGAGAATATTTTGCAGATCAATGCTTGTGCTTTTTCTAGTGAAGCGTACGTTCTGACAAATCGTCCCATCTCTTTCCCAAATGTCTCTCCAAACAGGAGGCCCTGGGCTCCCCTCTCCTGCTTCATACGATGACAGATCACTCAGCTTTGAATCTATTTTGAGTAGTAGACCCTTTCTTTCTGACGCGATGGCACAATTCACATTCCCTAGAAGACAAACTGCTCTCTGAGCCCACCCTGCAAGGGCCTCCGGGTTAACCTCTTCTCCTGTGTCCTTAGCCCTCTCTGCGAGGTCCATAATCTTGGTGAGAGGTCCCGCTAAATCTAATACTTTTTCCTGGCAGCTTTTCCAGGATCTATCAATACCCTTGCGGGGATCTTTGCTAGTTTTTGACACGAAGGTCAGCATCTTTGGGTCGAGCTCGGGGGCTTCCGCAACTTTCCCCGGAAGGTCTGGTCGCGGACACTCTGCTCGTAGGCGCTGCCTCCTTGTCTAGTGGTTTGCGCAATCTTAATGCCATATATTGAGCTACTCGGAGCGACTGTTGCCACTCGGTGGACCTCGGATTGCAGATGCTGTCCGGGTCGAACATATCGTCTTGCTCCAGGAGGTGCTTCTCCTTTTGCGCTCTCTTAACCCCGCTGGGTCTTGTCCAGTCCTCCTCCTCCTCTTCCTGTGAGGCCTGGTCCTCTATCAGCTCTTCTTCCGAGCCTGGGTCTTCTCCCATGTTTTCTTCCCCTGGAGAAGGGGTCATGAGGTTTGGCACTGTCTGCCTTTGTTAATAAGCTTCTTTCAGCTTTGCTAAAGCGTCAGGCACCTCCGAGGCCTTATCTACTGCCTCTTCCAATGAGCCCCGGGGGTCGTCAAGAGGCTTTCCTCTTGAGGGCTATCTTACTCCCCTTATGTCCCTCTTTCAAGGGTTCTGTGGGTGTGCGCTTAAGTTCTTTGGTGTTACTATTAGGCTGCGAAAGCATAGCTTCCAATGTTTCCAGCCTCTCCTGGAGGGGTCTAACCCCTTCTGCCAAAGCATCAATGAGGGAGCTTCCCAGCACTTGTTTAAAACTGGCAGCGAGGTCTTGGGACTGCTCCTCCTCGCTCCACTCAAATTCAGACATCTTCTGCTGTGCTGTGTGCCCAAATACCTGAGTCAGGTGTCTTAGCACGCCCACTGCTCCTTCTTGATGATTCTGGGTAAATAAACCTCCTTTTTTTTTTCTTTTTTCAGTGGTTGCACCTTAGCATTTTATTCTGCCTTCTGGCTTATGCGAGTATCTTCGCTCTCAGTGCGCTAATCTTCTGCTTGTCAGCAGTGTAAACAATCTCCAGTCCTCTGCTGTCTACTGCTCTTGAGCTTGCGAGCTGCTGAGCTTGTGTGTGCCTTTATGCGCACGATCGTATGACCGCTGAACTCCTTTTCTTTAAAGATGGTAATGTACCTTGGTAGCTTGTGTGAGCGATCTGAAGGTATGTACTTATGCCAGCGAACGTCGCACTAATGCGGCGGCGGCGTCGCTTGAAGCGCGGTCCTATGCGGCCTAACTCCTCCCACCCGCGGGTGGGGGATAGTGGCTTGGAGCGTTGAGCTCCGCACTTTGCTCGCGGGAGCTCCGCCCAAACGCGGGTGGGGGCTGCCGGCGTGAGCCTCGGGACACTGCGATCCTCGCGAGTGCCAGCTCCTCCTACCCAAGGGTGGGGGCCGTCCATGCGAGTGCAGTCGTGTCCGTTAGAATACTGCCTGCGAGGCTGGCTAAACCCCTGAGGTGTCGGTAATATGACACGGGGCCGCCAGCCTCCCAGAGGAGTTCCTGCTCGAACAGGAAAACTTTCTAATGGTTTACTCGTGAAAATCTCGCGCCGACCTCCAATGAAAAATGCCTAATCTTGTACGCGCACGCGCGTCCGTAGTGACAATAATCTATAAAATATATAACTTCTTTAAACAAATCCTCCTCTCTCATACACGAATGTGCTAAAACACTCAAAGGTTAATGCACTTTCTGACACGAATCTTTTCACTCATACTCAGTCAATTCGCTCTGACATACGGAGAGGGAAAAAATGGTACTTATCTGCTTGAAGAGCAGTAAAAGAAGAGGAGGAGCCCAAGCACACGAAGTGGGTTGTGACTGGCTGAGAGGGCATGGACTACAGAGACTTATGGATTTTGTAGTTCTGAAAATGAGAAAAGTTTTTTGAACACTTTTCAAAGTTTTATATGTGTTTTGTTGAACTGCTGAAGAGTAGAAATAAATGAAGATGAAGCATAATGCCGCCTCCAGTCTTGTCATAGAATGTTCCATCGTAGTACCTACGGATCACTCCGGAAGGCTCTCTGACAAGCACGGGTCGGAGTGTACGAAAAGAAGTAGTGGCACTATGTTCCCTGCTGGCCTGCCCCGCGCCCCCCAAACGCCAGCGGCACACCCCCTCCCATGCACAATCCAAACCCCTAAACAAACACACCTGCTATTTAAAGGAGTGATCAGTGCAGTGCACTGAAATGCAAGATTCAACTTCTTCCTACACTTTTATTTTAAAAGGAAACCATTCCAGAACGGTTTCTTTTTAAAATAAAAGTATAGGAACGGTAAAACGTAAAAATAAAAAGTATAGGAGCACCACTCCCGCCCACTTCGACCTCTGCTGACAAGAAAGATTCTGATGTTTACAGCGGTAAAGCAGGGCTCTAACACGGCTGCAACTCTCTTTAATCTAGATCTTAGTGATATGGATGAAATATGGACCAGCAAAAAAAATGACTCCAGTGAAATTTGGCATGGCATTTTCTACCTGGAATCAAGGCAAAGCAAACATGACAAAATGTTCTTACCAGGGGCGGCTCATACATAATGGGCGAACGTGCCCTGCACCGCCAGCAACCCAGTGAAAAGACTGAGCGCTGCCAAAAGCTCCTGGACTGGCTTTAATTAACTGTCAAAGGGAAACGTGGTTTCTCTTTGATCGTCTATTCTCCAGCATGCACGCCCAGTAAGCCATGCAAAGCACGGGGTGTTTTACTTCCACAGGCTTGCACTGCCCATTGGGGATGCAGGCTAGGGAACTGCATTCCTAATTGTGCCTAAGGGGCACTCCTGTGTGTACACAATATATTAAGGTCCTCCTGGGCAGTGTTACAGAGATGTTCCAAATCCACCGAGCATGCCTTCAGGAACCAGGAAGCTCACTCTGTTTTCTGATTCCTGTTCATGCTGCATGGGTGCCAGAGTTTGTTCGTGGAAGGCGGTGTCCAAATTGGGGCTGCAGGTAAGGAAAATCTCTATTTATTATGTATGCGTCTATGTATGTTTGCTTGCGAGCACTTGTAAGTGTAGTGCTTGTGTGTGTGTGCGCATGACTGAATGATAGAAATGACTGGATGTGTGAATGTGATGGTGCCTGCGTACAGGGAGATCAGGCTTTTGATTGTGGTGGTGGGGGGATTTGGAGCAGAAGCCAGAGATTTACATGTTTTTTTTTTTAACTGTGGCATGACATTTTTACTGGGAAGCAAAGGTAAAGCAAACATAACTGTTTTTACATAGCTAGATTGGGCTTAATGAGGCACACCAGTCTGCCCATGCATTCTTAATGTGGCTTGGCATTTTGTATTGTATTGTATTTGCCATTTGTAAAGCGCAGTGTTCGCCCGGGGACATGTTAGCGCTAAAAACCCAGCAGGAAGCAAATGCGGTAGAGGACAAAAATTATTTTAAAACAAAAGTTTTCAGAGAACATCGAAACAAAAAATGGTTCTCTCTAGAGTGAAGTGAGGAAGGACGCCAGTTCCAAAGCTGAGCAGCTACAACTGAAAAACCTCGACCCCCAATAGGAGACAGTCTAAAATGCGGCACTAGAATGAAATCAGCCTCTTGTGAGCAAAGAGAACGTTCTGGGACATAAGGGCGAAATTTAGACTGCAAGTACTGTGCTCCCATACCATAGAAGGCCAGGTCTACTATGCACAGGGACTTAAATTTAATCCGTTTGGATACAGGGAGCCAGTGTAGTTGACCAAGAACAGGAGTCATGTGGGCGGAAAAAGGAACACAAGTTACAAGTCGAGCTGCTGAATTCTGAACAATTTGGAACCAACGTATTAAGTATAACGGTTGAGCTAAAAATAGGGAGTTGCAGTAGTCAACTGTACTCAAAACCAAGGTAGCCACCACAGGTGAGTCAAACTGAGAAGGTAGAAAGGACTGGACATCCAGGGTAAAGCAAATATAAGTGTTAGTATGTGGCTAGACTGGCCTACTTTGGCACAGCCAGTCTGGACATAGTTCTTACTGTAGCATGTCATTTTTACATGTAAAAAGCCAATATGAGTATGTTCTTGTGTGCGGATACTGGTAAATATTGACAGAGCCAACGTGGACATGTTTTCTTACAGTATCATTACAGGTGTTATGTGCAAAGCAAACATAAGCATTTTCTTGCATGGGAATACTGGCATATATTGCCGCAGCCAGCATGCACATGTATGGACACACCAGAATGAAAAGTTTTTATATTAGCATATATTGTGCGAAAAGTCATCATGAAAATGTTCTAGAAAGTACTCCTGTGCATGGTTGATGACTTGCATCTGTTCGATTTTTTCATGTCTTACCCTGCATATTGATTGCAAACTGTGTTGCTTTTTACCCATTTTTCTACCGAAAGGGTGCTGAAAAATGAACCATTTTAACCCCAAGCCTATTTGTGGGAAACTTTTACGCGTGCCTCCAATTACAAAATCCACCCACCGCCAATGCCATCAAGCCACATTGATACAATGGAGTGTTAGAATAGGGCATCTCTGGAAACTCACGAGAAGAAGTCAGCTGTTGCCTTTAGGCCCTCATTACCAGCTAGAACTAGTTAGGATGGGTTACTGATGGCTAGCTGACAACACTGGGATTTAGAGATGCCTGGACTGGGGAGGTGGCAGACAAAAGGAAATGAGAGAGGGGCACCCAATAGTGTTAGCACAATAGGAGACACCCCCCTTTCTCCAGCCCAGTCCGTTACACTGAACATCTGGCTATCAAAACATTGACGAACCTGAACATCCTAGTATTGAACAGTCTGCACAATGTATGTAGTTTAAAATAAACATTTAACTCCCTTGGAAACTCCGCGATTTCTTAAGGCCATCCATGCCACTTACCGTAGAGCAACAAGCTCCTCCAGAAACTTTTTCTCTCTCAAGGGGAGGTAAGACGAGAGGTTCTGTTTCATGCAGTTGAAGGGTGGAACAAAACCACCTTTTTCTTATTCTTGGCCACTTTATTAGCCCTTGGAGTCCCCCCTTTTGCATTTCCCCTTGGCAGTTCACTTTTCCTTGGGAGGTCTACATATCACTGATCCTACTGTGATGACAGAGCCTGCAAAGGCTTCTAACATTTCCAAATCATTCCTAAGCAATACCATTGCTAGGACATTGGCTCTGACACTGAAAGGAATGGTCAGAATCCTGCCAGAAATGTGAATGGTGTCTGCATCTGATTTGGACTTTAGTGGGGGTCCGCTACCACATCTAGAAGATTTAGGAGTCTCTTATCAGGCCCTGCTGCCTAATCAACAAACTGTCTACAACAGAAGTACTAGAAGTCGTATGCCTCCACTCAAATTATTTTGCCTTTTAAAAAATGGTACTGTGTCTAGTATTCAGAGGAATTTCTTCTTCTCTGTTAAGATGGATTTTCAGAAACAGTCCTGTGGGGGGTAGGTGGGGGGGAATTAG
Source organism: Ambystoma mexicanum (assembly GCF_040938575.1). NCBI lineage: Eukaryota > Metazoa > Chordata > Amphibia > Caudata > Ambystomatidae > Ambystoma > Ambystoma mexicanum. The sequence goes on from NC_090934.1 coordinate 1,005,260,894, forward strand.
GGCAATTGACGCCGAGATCAAGCCTAACTCTGTCAAGGTGACATAGACTGAGCAGTAATGAAAACTTCAGGAGATATGGGGATGGAGTAATAGCACAGGTAACCACACAAAAAGCACTCAAAGTAACAAAGAGTGTCCAATTCTCTGACGTGCTTTGTTCTAGAGAAATACAATTTCAGAGCCATGCTGACACCTAAAGAATGGAGGATGACAACCGTCGCGATTTTGTTTCATGATAAACGCAGTAAGAAGCACATTTTCATTGATGTGAAATAACGTCCCCGTCTTTGGAAGAAAAGCGTGGTGAGTCTGCAGAACTCCCTTCTTATCTTTGTTGAAGCCTCTGATGCCGAAAAGCCTGAATTTCACTGATATACCTGGCTGAAGTAAGAGCTACCAGAACCACTACATTCCAAGAACGAAAACTCATATCTGTGGTAGCTAACTGTTCAAAGGGCTTGTGCTGCAAAGCTTCCAATGCAAGATTGAGGTCTGACGCAGGGTGGGGTCTTTTCACAGAAGGGTACACCCTGGCCCGGCCTTCCAAATGCCTGTGCGCAATCAGATTTGAAGACCAAAACAGAAGCTGATGTGAGTTTTGCTATACTGTTATGTCTCCAAATAGGAACGGCAAGAGACAAATGAATTGTGGTGACGCTGGTTGGCACAAGGTGAAAAACAAGACGTTATCAAGAGAGGAAGATAGAGGAAAGATACACTTTTCAATTGCCCACTAGCAGAATCTGGTCCACTTACTCTTATACTTGGAGCTTGGGGAGGTATTTTGAGCAGCACTTCTTAAAGCCCGGACGCGGGGTGGAAGACGAGGTAGACATCCTCACGAAGAATATACTTTACAATACAAACAGGTTCGAAGAACCGAGAAAGAACAGAAACTCCAAAGAGTCGAGGCGCGCCGCGATCTCTGAAGCGAACATGTTCGTGGAAAAAACGGAACTGAGGCTACGGGCGTTGTGCGTCCTACTTATAACATCCAGTGACGTCGGCCATCGGAGGAGGTCCTCGAGGGCGGCGTATCGACGTAGGACGCAGACGATTTTCCGAAGAATCACAGTTGTGGTGATTACATGTCATAGATATGGAATACGTCGGAGGACCCAATCCCCTCGAACAAAACGTTATCAAGAGAGGAAGATAAAGGAAAGATACACTTTTCAATTGCCCACTAGCAGAAGCTGGCCCACTTACTCTTATACTTGGAGCTTGGGGAGGTTCTTTGAGCAGCTCTGAAGATGTGTCAGAAGTGGACTCGACAATACACCAACTCGCAAAGACAATTCAAAGGTCTTTATTTGTTAAGCAGTGGGCCTAAAGGCTGTCCCTCTCTAACCTAGGAAGGGGCGAGTCCACCCTAACCCAGATGTCCCTCGACCGCATGCTACTACTAGAGATCAGTAACCCCTACTGTCTAAAGAGCTATCTGATTACTGAGGATGGCCTTAAGGCTAAAGCCTTTTCTATGTGAACTTCCTCAGGGAACAATCTAGGGTTTTCTAACCAGCAAGTTTTACCACAGGATTGTTTTGTGATTATTAGACACCCATGGTTTCGGGGGCGTGGCCTGCAGCTGATGGCGGACGGACGCTGATGTGCTGAGCTCCGGCCGAGACGCCGCATCACGATCCTGTATTGGTGCGAAGCAGACACCTTCTGACGCTATAAGCCACCGTGTGGGTGTGGGAACCGACCTGCCACAAGGTGTGTCGAATCGCTGGCGGAATCGGAGCGGTGGACCGCTCATACGCCCGCCCGCACTTCCCCTGCCTCCCGCAACTGCCTGGGCCCAAGATGGCGACCGCCACGTGAAGCCGCGGCGACCCGAGAGGTGGCCGCCTCTGCTCTCATACCTCCATAGCGGCTGGCGGGGGAGGAACGGAGGAGCCTGTGATCCCCCTCCGGAGGGGTCGGTGACCACCAGGCTGCTCGGGCCCCAACGGCAGGTGCCTGCGCGACGACACCCTACCGACACGTGAGCCGGATGAGCCGCCGACAACACGCCAGATAGCGGCCACGAATCCGGCTGTCCCAGCCCGAAGGAGTCTGCTTCGGCGGAGGAGCCGTGGGGCCTCGGGGAGGACCCACGAGACGAGGGCGCATCGCAGCGGCAGGCCCCGAGTGGCGACCCAGCAAGCCTGAGGTGAGGAGACCCAGTGGTAGCGTAACCAGAGGAAGTGCACCCTGGTCCCCCGCCCCACCAGCACCCAACAAGGCGCCCACTAGCATGAACGATATCTGGGCCGGGATGTGGCATTGAGGGGGTGCCCAGCGCAACACGCGCATTGCGCAACACCAGCACACCCCAGCGGGATACCCCGGACACTGAGACCCTTCCCCTCTCGGCCCGCCTTGCCCAAATACCACACCCCTGAACCCCGTGTGGAGACGCCCCACGGACCTTACAGCCAGAGGGGCTGGGGGGTGTGCAGTCCCTGGCAGCCACAACCCAGCACTGCGCCCTGATCCGCCACGGACGAGTGCCGGGAGTGCTTCCTCCCCGGCTCACGCTGAGCACTATAAACCCCAGCTTTCCTCGCTTGGTCATCCCCAGAACTGGGCCGCAGCGCTGGGGCAACACCAGAACCATTGTGGGAACCTCCTACCAAGACCAACGGTGAGGGCTGGGGTGGAGACTTCAGCATGGGCTCCAGAAACAAGACTAGGCCTGCAACAATGGACACTTATGTCATGACTAAGGCTAAGGACTCCACCGTTCCGTCCTCTGCCGTCCTAGATCCCCCACAAGCAAAAGAACCGGACTCCAGAGCGAACCAATCTCAAGTGCTAGAAGCCATTGTGTCACTCCGCACACATATAGACTCAAAAATAGACGAGTTCCGATCTGACATCCAGCTGGTGCGCCACGATGCCAGGAAACTAACGGAGAGAGTGACCAACAATGAAACAACCATAAAGGAAACGGCAGAAGGCAATGTCGAACTGAAAGCTAAAGTTTTAGACCTTGAGAGAAAAGTCGCCATTCTTGAAGCGAGGGCCGAGGAGGCGGAGGGACGGGCCAGACGGGGCAACATCAGAATATTGGGCATCCCGGAGGGCGACGAGGGTCCTAACCCAACAGCGTACATTGAATCCCTGCTGCAACAGGAGATAGAAGCGGGAAAACTCACACAAGGATTCGCCGTGGAGAGAGCACATAGGTCCCTCCAGAAAAGGCCCTCTCCGGGCTCGCATCCTCGCCCAATAATTGCGAAAGTGCTCAATTTCCAAGATCGGGAAACCATCCTAAGGTACTCCAGGGAGATGGGCGCCATTGAACGCGGCAATGCCAAAATAACCATTTACCCGGATTACACCCCAAAGGTACAGAGGGAAAGGAACTCGTTTGTGCCCGTTAAGGCTAGGCTCAGGCAACTAAACTTAAAATACATGCTGCTCTATCCATCGAGGCTTAAAGTCATCTACAAGGGCCGTGCAATCTTCCTGGAGTCCCCTGCGGCCGCTAACATGTGGATGGAGGATAACAACCTCTCTGAAGGAACTGAGGCCCACCCCAAGGACAGCTGAAAATGAAACCAACCCGCAGCACATAAGTAACATGAACGTAGCTTCCCTGCAACCTCAAGCAACCAAGAAAGTAACATACACTACTGATAGTCAACTTTGATGCGGCCCTCGCTTGGCCCTCACACCAGGCACAGGACCCGACCCCCCACGTTTAGATCAGGTCAGGCCAGTTGCCTGACCGACCATGCTCGAGCCTGACACCCGGACGGGTTCCAACGGCCCGAGAGCACCCGAGCACCGCAAGAATGATGCAGTAGCTCGGCGCACCAGTTCCAGTTTAGTAGTTTTTGTTAATGTCAAGACTGCCCTCCTCATGAAGACCACTAATCAGACTATAGCGGACCACTGGCCAGAGGCTGGAGCCTACCACTCCATACAGTTGCATCGGGACAAAACACCCGGTAACGCAAGATCAAGTTACAAGACGGGCGAGAAGCCTTCCACACCAATAATCAAAGCTGAACGATGGCGACACGACTCAAGATAATTACGTGGAATGTTAGAGGGATGGGATCCTATCTGCGTAGGAACCGTATACATTCATACTTGAGAAGGAAGCGGGTATCCATTGCCCTCCTGCAGGAAACACACCTCACAACTGATGTCACCGACAAACTAGTGGGCTACTGGGACGGCCAAGGCAATGGTGCCTCCTACTCGAAGTACGCAAGAGGCGTATACACATGGGTTAGCCCGGACATACCATTTCGCCAGATGGGGATGGAGGCCGACAAAGAGGGCAGGTATGTCATAGTCTGGGGCATGCTGGAGAACTTTCGATTATGTATCGCAAATTCATATTTCCCCCAACATGGCATACCTGCTCATCTCAAGCAGCTGTATGCCAGAATCACACACCACAGGGAGGCCGCTTTCTGTGGGGGGGAGACTTTAATTGCGTGATGAATGAGGAGCTAGACAGGACTGCAACCCCACGCACCCTCAATAACTCTGCCTCCTGTGCCCTACGCAACGCGGTGGGAGATCTGCATTTGGTCGATATTTGGCGAGACCTACACCCCACCGACAGGGCTTACTCTTTCTACTCTGCACCTCACGGCCTGCACACCAGGATTGACCACTTCTTCATAGCCAGCGAACTAATCCCACAAGTTGAGTCGGCGTCCTATCAGGGCAGGTCGATTTCAGATCGTTCCCCCCTTTTAATGCAGCTCTGCCTGAAGCGCCCTAGGCCCCCAGCCCGATGTGGCGCATGCCGACGGAAACCCTGACGGACTCCGCATTTAAGGAGACCCTAAGAGAAAAACTGGAAGAGTACATAGAAATCAACACGGGATCAGTCGAGAAATGGAGCATGCTGTGGGAAGCTATGAAGGTGGTAACAAGGGGCGTGATAATAGCTGAAGTGGCGGGATCAGGAGGCAACTGAGAAGGGAGTTGGAGCACAAAGAAGAAGAGATTAGGCACCTAAAGGGAACTCTACCCCCGACCTTTGCGAGTGAGGCCAGGCTGAAGGAGATTAGAGAGGACTCCAGGACTGCATGGGAAAGACTATCCAAGTTCGACTTCACTGCACGGACTCTCAAGGCACACAAGGAAGCAGATAAGCCAGGCAGGATACTTGCCTGGTTATGCAGGAAGGAGAACCCGCGACAGCCCCTCGGAGAGATCAAAGATGAGGATGGTACAACGCAAAGATCACAACAAGCAATTAACGATGTCTTCTCAAACTTCTACGCCAAACTCTATGCTCACAACGAGCGAATCCCTGAAGCGGATATCAGAGATACCCTGGATGAGATCGAGCTACACAGATTAAGCCAAGAACAACGAGATGCGCTGGGAGAAGCCATCACACTGGAGGACATATCGGAGGCGATCCGGTCCCTCTCCACAAACAAGACCCCTGGGACTGACGGCCTTATCCCGGAATTCTACAAGGCCTATGAGGGGATCCTAACCCCGATACTGCATGGAGTGTACACGGAGGCATACGAGACCGGGACCCTGCCGAGCAGCATGAGAGCGACCCTCATAATACCAATGCTTAAACCAGGTAAACCTGCCGATGAATGCGACTCGTATCGCCCCCTGGCGATGCTGAACTATGACGGCAAGATCCTCACAACTATACTAGCCAACAGGCTCTCGAAGGTAATAGGATCCCTGATACACGAGGACCAGAATGGCTTCGTCCCAGGACGCAACACCACTGCCAACCTAAGAAGGCTACAACACGTTATGGCACAAACAGCAGAGCGCCAGGAAGATCTAGCTGTGCTCTCACTAGATGCCATAAAGGCTTTTGATTCAATATTTTGGGAATGGCTTGTTGCTGCCCTGAGGGAGTTTGGACTCGGAGAACAATTCATCCGGTGGGTAGAGGTCCTCTATAACGACCCGGTGGCGAGGGTGAAGACTGGAAGTATGGTGTCGGAGGCTTGGCCCATCCAAAGGGGAACCAGGCAAGGGTGCCCACTATCGCCGATGCTGTACATCCTGGGCCTGGAACCAGTGGCAATTTATTTCAGGAGGAAGCTATTCGACTCTGGCATCAACATCGGCAGAATAGATAACATCATCTCCTTGTACGCCGACGATGTCCTTCTATATCTACGGAACCCCAGAGAGAACGCACCCATTGCGCTGGACATCCTCGACAACTTCGCCAAATACTCTGGGATAAAGTTTAGTAGACAGAAATCAAGTTCCTTTCCCCTTGCAAGACTCAGAGGGAAAGACATCGAAGATTTGCCCGAGATTGGGATTCAATGGCAGGTGTAGGCCTTTCGATACCTGGGCCTCACCATCGCGCACTCCCCACTTTCCACTCACGAGCGCAACACTGAAACTGCATTGTGCGGGGTACGCAGGTCCATCAGATTCTGGTCGAAACTTCCCCTTTCGGTGATGGGCAGAGCCGCAATATCCAAAATGATAATATTGCCAAGGTTCCTCTATTACTTCACCAACATTGCGTACTATATCCCCCCTCCCTTCTTCAGGAAACTGGAATCCCTGCTTCAAGACTTCCTATGGAGCCAGAAGAGAGACAAACTCGCCCTGCACATCCTCACGCTTCCCCATGCTGAGGGCGGCATCCAACCGCCCGAATTCCAGAGATACTATCTGTCGGCACAACTAACACATGTCACCAAGTGGCTTTCGGGTGAACCCTCGGCCGAGACTGGCCTCCTGCACCGGCTGATCACGCCAATGCACCCCAAGGAGGTAATATGGAGTTCACCCCCCCGACCCACCCATGATAGTGATGCTGGGGAGACAGGTCTGGAACAAGGTTAAATCACTGCTTGGCCTTCAGCACCCCTACATGCCTGAAATCCCCATTCTGGCTGATGTTTGCAAGACCCCTCTTGAACTACCAATGATGAGGAGCTGGGAGACCTGCGGTCTCTACACATGGGGAGACCTGTTCGACGAGGGATCATTCAGAGACTTTGACTCGCTTCAATTAAAAGACGGGCTCTCACCAGGCCAGTTCCTATGGTACCAGAGGGTGAGACATGTAGCCAAGGCAAAATGGAACACATGGCCCGAGGAGCCGGAGACACACCCTCTTGTACAGGAAATGTACAACCTGAGCGACGGCTGGAAGCCGACATCGAGACTATATGCCCAAATAAACGCCCGATCTAACCCCAGAAGTGCGCACCTGAAAGAGAAGTGGGAAGCTGACATTGGAACCGAAATCACGGAGGGCGAATGGGCACGGGCCCTGCTGCAACGGAAGGAGGTTTCACGGAACGCCAGGTTCAGGATGATTCAGCTGAACGTCCTCCACAGGACCTATATGACACCGCACAGCATATCCACCTTCAACGGCAGCATTCCCTCGACGTGCCCCATGGTGCTCCTCTGAACACGCCGACATGATTCAGATGTTCTGGACCTGTCCCAGATCACAGAAGCTCTGGCTAGCTGCCGAACAGACCTGCAGGAAAGCTAGACTGGAAAGGTACGAATGGACCCCCAAGGAATGCCTCTTGGGCACCTACCCGAGACTCAGTAAAATCAGGTATCTAGTCAAACTTATGGACATGGCGTACATACTCGCGAAGAGAACAATAGCGATGGCCTGGAAGTCGCCTGCAGGCCAGCGATTTGGACCCTGGATCAAGGAAATGGAGAGATGGACTGCCGCAGAAACCAGAGCCTGGGAGGAGGGGAACAGCAGAGGCGGAGAAGATGTGAGTGCCACACTAGAGTCCTGGAAGGCCCTCATGAGAGACATGATCTTCTCGATGAATTTCAAACCCACCTGAGCAGAGCGTTATGGCATGAACTGCAATTTAGCCATCCTGATGAGACCACCAAACCTGCGCATGCCCTGGCACCACCCCCGAAGACTGGCACGGAGAACGACGGCCCCGATACTGAGTCTACACGTGCCGAGTAGACCGCACTATAACAGCAGGAGAGAGGACAGTCTAAGTTGTTGTTATTGTTGTTTTGTTGTCATTTGTTGTTCAATTGGCGAATGTGTCACGCGATCAATATTACGAGCCATAACCTATGCCTAATTGCTTTATGTATGACCTTAAATGCCAATAAAAACATTTAAAAATAAATAGACACCCAAGGTTTCACCCTTGATGTTAATTCCAAACCCGGTTGTTCCTCTCCTTGTTTCTATCTACTATCATTCCACTCTTCTAACTCTATCCCACAGTCTATCATCTTTCTAATAGTCCTCCCTCTTCTTTTTCTACTGCCTCTATGATGAACCTCCTATTGAGGTCTATATCCATCTTCTTATCCTACTCACTCCACTACATCTATCTCTCCACACTACTACTCTGCTTTCTCCACAACAATGTTCTTCCCTGTTCACATTACTTCTCTCTCCTCCCCACTGCTCTCTCCTCCCTCTATTCTTTCCCAGTCACCCTTATTTAATGTAATTCACTCCCTACTTGTTCCTACCACTCCAATGATACATATGCACATTTACTTCCAGTACAACTTCCTCTGACCAAAACAACACCACACCTTGCACACCACCTGTATAAACCTCCTCCACGCTCTTCCACACCATCCATTCTCTGCCTGGTCTCTTGGTCCACCTCTGCCTCCTCAGACCTCACACAACAACTTGCAACTTCCTGTCTCTGAGCTCTCAGTTTTTCCTTCCATCTTTCTCCACGTTGGTCACTACCTCACCCCACACCAATTACTTGTGCCAATTCTCCCCTACTCTCCCTGCCTGGGTGGTGGTACAAACAGAGAATACAAAAGGGGGCCTAAGCCTTGTTCCTTTCTCAAGTGTGGGTCGACCGCATATCGGCAATCACGGGCCGCCTTATTGGGTTAAGATTCACGGTCCACTTCTTGTGTGGGCCTGGGTCAGCCTGTCAGTTTGCCTGGTTCAATGGGTAGCTGACCTTCGCGCTCTGTCCAATGTAAGAACACTGTCCTTAGGGTGCACGGTATACGGGCAGTCCTCGGCTGCTTCTCGTTCGCACTTTATCTCTTCTCCACTGTTCTGCAGATTATTGTTTCTCAGGTCGCTGAGTGATTTGTTCTCCCCTTACTGCTTAGGATTGTATTTGGGCCACTTGGATAAACTTCTGTTTGGCTGGCAAAGGTGCTTCTCTTTGGCGGGATGTAGTTTTTCCTACAATAATAGAAAAGACTGCCCAGCATCATGCAAGAAAGGTATGGTGTGATTGTCAGCGTCACTGTAGGCAACTATGCTGGTTCTGTGAAGGGACATGTATTAGGGCCCTTCCAACTGTGGCCTTCTGCCTCTAGGGTAGGACTGGCTCGGGTTACCACACTGGTAGGCTTCCCATCTGTGGGAAACCCGACGGTGCCTCACCAGCTAGTCCCCGGGGATCTGTCATCCAGGTGACCAGGAAACGGCCATCACTTTTGGATCCAGTTCCTGGGGGTGGACCAGTGCAAGAGGATCACCTGGATGAGGGGTCTTCGAGGAGTGGAAGTGAGTCACTGGATGGTGAGACGTGGTATCCCCTTTCCTGTAACACCTTTTCCCCATCCTACTAGGTAGGATACCTAGGAACTCAACCCCCCCTCTTTCCCGACACAAACACTTTCTCACAGATTCTCACAGACAGTTCACCGTGAGCGACAACGGACTAACACCAGAGCCGTATACCTGACATGTCCCAATACCATTGTCAGGCAATTACTGATCATTACACACACCCGACTTCCATCACACTTTGCCACATGGATAAAAGACGGAGCACGAAAGCACACTCTGAGCGAGCAAAAGCACCCCAGGAAACAGAAGTTCGAAGATGGCAGTTTAATACACAGAGAAAGATGGCGAGAACAGAGAGGTTTGCAAGGAGGGAAGTAACCTTGACCTTCAAAGTCTGTTACTTTGACGAACCTTGTTTATCTAGGACTGATGTATCATAATAAGAGATTAAGATTTACTATGGAAGATTGCTTAGTTCACCCATTGTTACTGCAAAATGTGAAGCCATACCATCAGATACCAGATTGGGTAATTGTTTTCCTGTTCAGATCATTGTATATATACTTTATGCTATAAATAACAATAGAGATGGATGCAGTAATATCCACATGTGCTATCTTTACCAATTGCCATTCTCTTATTTTCTTTTTCTCCAACACTCCGAACTCGCCTGTTCATCTTGTGCCGATGTTGTGACACAATATGGTATGATCTTTAATTTTAATTTAAATTTTTGAGAATACCAATTCATTTCTGATGGCATGCATATAATATGTATTGGACACTTTCTCTTTAATTTTGTAATGACCTAACTTATTTTGGTGTTTCTTTGTATGTATATTGTAAAACCATATGTATGGCCAAATACATTATACAGCCTTCAAGACGACCAGTGGTCGAAACATGTGTCGGCTGTCCACAATACAAGACAATTAAAGAGTCTCTGTGACTCTTTTTGGAACTTTTTGGAGTTATTTTTCAGCCGTTATAACGCCATTATTTGGACTTTATATATAATCAGGGTTGAGCGCGGGGCAAAAAACGCCCATTGTCTGTTTGTCATTTACCATTTACAGAACTTTGTGGGAAGCTCTGTGGGAGTGGTATCACCCACAGCCAACTGTGTTTTTTTCTTTTCTGCTCTTTTTAAACTCGAGAGTGGTAACGAGCGTATAGTTTATACAGGATCCCACACTCTATATTCTAAGTAATCTTAAAGGCTGGATATACGTAGTGAGTAGACTGTAGGCGGTGCCGCCATTATATAGAATTCTAGACATCGGTGTCACATATTTAGTAAGCTCAGACTCATGAATGGAAGACTTTGTGGCAGTAAGAAAGCAGCTGAAGATTGAGGAAAGGCCTGGAATAGCTGTCTGGCCGGGTGTCAAAGGATGGAGCGGCATAAGAACTGGTCATCTATCCTTGAAGAACAGTGAACGTGAGAAGCTGAATCAGCCCTTGTTGGATGGAAATAGGAGTTGGGTGTGCAGACCTGAACTACGATAAGAGTGTAGCTGTACTCCCTTTTATTCTCAGGAGCAATACTTTGCAAGGACAAGTTCAAAGACAATCTGAATGGCAGACGGCATGAGTGATGAGAGATGTTGGGCTAATTGGGTGGGGAGAAACGGTCAAGTCTACCCACTGACACCTGGGGTACCAGCTTACTTGCTGCTAGTGGGCCGAATGTTCGAGAAGGGCACGAGCATGCCAACCAATTGTAGCAGGCCATATAACGAAGGGTCTTATAGTTTGAGAGCCAATAATATACTGTGTACTTTGTCGTTTAAGAACCAATAAAAATTAGATGTTCCCCTTAAAACAACAGCCATCACCTCTTTGTTTTTGCTTTGTCACCCCGAGTGGGATGGGTATGCCCAGACGTGGGTCCTGTGCCTGCTGGGCCTAGAGACCCAAGCTACTCCTCACTGATGAGGCCCAACAAGGCCGAAACATGTTTGGGGATGCTTGTGGTCTCATGCAGAAGGGATGTGACCTAGAAGTTTGGGCTGGACTGCCCCTTTTGGGGTGGGACCAAGCCTGATTTGCATATGGTTTTTCCCCTTCTGTAATGGCTTGGCAGGCAAAGAACGATGGTCTGGAAGGTTGCCCAGAGCAACGCCAGTGGTTAAGATTCAGTCTAAACCTTGCAGCCATCACCTCTTTGTTTTTGCTTCCCCTTATAACAACCACAACACCACGTAGGTTTTCTTAGTTTGCCACGCAGCACGACATCTCTTCTCATACGATGAGGTTTTGCTATAAAAGTATATTCATTTTTTATGAAATGTGTTGAGAGAATGCTGTGCGACGTCCGTTGATGTTTGTAGTAACCCCCTGTTTTAGAAAATTGAAAATAAAACAGTTGGATGAGACTTTTTGCCAACTTCCTGAGTAGGTCGTATTATTTGGTGCAAGAGTTATTCTGCATCCCATCCATGCAGGATTTGTTACTGAATTAAGGACCACCCAGGTTCATGTGGTAGCAGTGTTGGATGGTTTATAGGAGGACCCATCGACCTGTTGACTCCAGTGTTTCGGACGATCGGACATCCTCGGCCATATAGCCAGAAGATCACAGGTTTCCTGTGGAGAGCGGCCGAATAGAAATCTTGCAAGTAAATTGACAGTAGGCAGGGTCCCTCTTTGAAGAGGAAAATCCATTCAGCCTCGAGCATAGAGCCGTATCCTTAAGCAGACTGACCTTAGATAAGGGTACTAGATATGTCAGACAAGGAAAGGGAATCCTTGCGTGGGGAAGAGGGAGGAGGTGCATGTGCCCCCAAGGGAAGCCTGCAGGCAGACAAGGAAGCAAGATGGTCTGATCTGGAGAAACCTAAGGATAGGATCCCATAGCATATCCAGAGCGCCCCAAAGGACGATCGTATAGTGAGAAGGGAGAATCACCGCCATATGTAAGCATGTTAAGGTCATTACCAGGGAGGACGCGGTCAAGAACCGTTGTCCCCACCATGGATAGGCAGACGATGGGAGCCGAGTGCGGTTTAGGGTTTATGCAGTTTTCCTTATTGGAAAAAGGGCGAGCAAGACCACAGTATATTCCATGGCCGCAGATAGATAAGGATAATTTAAGATGCAAACTCCTCAGTTTGACATCTGGTGCGGGAAAATCGATTTATGAATTGGAACTTTTCAGATTATTTAGGTCCTGGAAGAAACATGTGAGCACCAATCCCGTCTTTAAACCCACTAATAAAGATTGTAATAGAGCACAGAAAGCCTTTTCTGATAAATTAAAAACTGCCCAAAGGAAAATTCAGGAAGAACTAACCAGGACAACCTTACATGCCACTACCGTCGTTAAGGAGAGAAATGACGAAGGACACATCAACCCTGTAGTGGGCCCCCAATCCCCAGATAATGGGGAACAAGTTCCACAGAAGTGCCAGACTGGCTTTAGATTTAGGGAGCATATCACGTTAGAAACTCACAATATTCTGAGGAAGATGCACCCTACGAGCTGCCTGGGTGAGCTCCTCCCATCAAAGATTATATTGGAACAGAAGGACATTTCTGCCCCGTTCCTTTGCAGATTTGTAAACTCATTCTTCAGAACTGGCAGCATTCCATCCTTAATAAAAAATGCTTGCAGTTACACCATTATTTTAAAAAGCGGGACTGTACCCCAATGATGCAGCAAACATGAGGCCAATTACTAATACACTTTTCTTTTTAAAACGTATTAATAAAGTAGCAAGGCTGCAACTTCAAACACATGTTTCAGAAATGGGCCTTTTACACAAAAAGCAGTCAGGCTTTTGCAGATTTCATGGCACCGAGAGTGCCCTATGGATTTGCAGACATACATGCTCTCCGGGCTGGAGTCCAGCAAGTCGGGCCTGTTGATGCTGTTAGACTTGCTGGACCATAATATTCTACTGGATCGGATGACCACTGTAGGGGGCCTTTCAGTAGATGCTATAAACTGGCTTAAATCTTTCCTTGAAGGACGTAGCTCCCGAGTCCATTGGGGGGACAGTGCATCAGAGGCTGAAATTACCACCTCTGGAGTCCCTCAGGGGGCTTGCCTCTCCCCTCTGCTTTTTTTTTGTTGTTGAAATTTCAGTTTTATTGATTTTACAGATGAAAGTACAACAACGTCATATATGCATAAGCAAAAGGAAAGAACCTAAAATACGGGAAAAAGTCTCATAAGTACAAAGTATATGTTAAGTGGTAGCAGGACTTGCTTGAAAGCCCACCCCCCTCCCACTTTTTGAATCCAAAGTCCGAGCAAAATAAGCTCCATTGCTTTATGGTATAGTCTTTCGCAGGGTCCAGGCAGCAGTGTTAGGCATGGGCATTCGTAGTGAACAAAAACAGATTGTCACAGGCACAGTTGGTAGAGCAGGTATATTATTGAAATCATGTTGGCACAATATGCATATGCTCACTCATGTGGCGTATTTCGCTCGGAATTCTGCTCATTCATTTTCAGCAGAGGCGCCGTGTCCATGTAGGGCAGCAGTAAAATTTTCCATTCTGAAGATGTTACTGCAACAGATACCCCTTCCGTCTTAGTAGGGAGGGCTGGTCTTTTCCAGGCCATCGTAAGACAGACCCTCGCGGCCAATAGTAGCCCCAGGACCATTTTGGGGGCTTTCAGAATGGTTTCTTCATCTTCAGTTAGGCCAAATAGGATCAGTAAGGGATGTTTCTCCCTCTCTTCCTCGTCTAGCTCCCTGATCCAACTGAGAACTTCATCCCAGTAGACTTGCACCGCATTGCATCCCCACCACATGTGCCAATAGTCTTTTTGTCCACAGCCTCTCTAGCAGTGTGTGTTGGCCTCTTGGTACATTTTGGCGAGTCTGAGCGGGTCATATTGCCACCTGTAGAGGAGTTTGAGTGCGTGGAGTTTGTACTGGCAGGATATCGATGATTTGGCCGTCTGTCTACATATCCGCAGCCACATTTCTTCTGAAAGGGGTCTACACAAATCGGATTCCCATCTGTTTTTTAATTTGATTGAGGGGGTTGTGTTGGCCGTTAATAGAGCTGTATACATGGAACTTATCAGGCCTCTGGAGCCCGTGTAGGTGTCAAAGATGTTCTCAAAGGGGGTGAGATCTCTTTGCAATTGGTCTTTCCATTTCTCTTGTGACATAACACCCTTTAGTTTTAGGTATTGAAACACTGATAGCGGGCCTATATCAAGTGCGTCCTCTAATTCTTGTATTTTAATGAAGGCCTTATCTCTCCATAGTTGTCCGGCTCGTTCCAAGCCAGCTTCGTACCAGGATTGGTAGCTCAGCGGTTCGGGTATGTCATCACGGATTCCCGGAACCCTAAGGTGGCCCAACGGAGAGGGCCAGGTTGTGACCCCCATCATATCTCTGTTTGGGATGGTTTTGGATGCTTTTCTGCAGTTGGGGTCCGGGGACCCATAGCCATTCTCCGACAGAGAACGGGCGGAGGTGGAAATTGTCGAGAGCTATCCATTGCAGATCCGACCGCTGCCTCAGGTGTGGGATCAGTATTTGCAGTTGGGCCGCCTTGTAATATAACTCCAGATTTGGGAGGCCCACTCCTGCATCGTCTTTCTTGAGGTGAAGAAGGGGTTTGGGGACCCTTGGCTTCTTATTCTGCCTCAGAAAGGCCAACAGTGATTTCGTTGTAACTGCGAAATAGCCTTTGGGCATCTTTATGGGAAGCATCTGGAACAAGTATAGAATTTTGGGAAGGATTACCATTTTAATAGCGTTCAAGCGTCCCAGCCATGAGATCGTTAGTCTGGACCATTTCTCCATTTCCTTTCGCAGTGTGAGGGACAAGGGAGGGAAGTTAGCTTGGTACAGGGTGTCAGTATCCCGAGTGACATTGATGCCCAGGTATCGTAGCGTGGGTAGGCTCACTTTCATTCCTAAGGGGATGAATCGGTCTACTTCACTGTCTCTGCTCTTGTCAAGCGGGAACAGGATTGATTTCCCAGTGTTAATTTTGAAACCCACCAGCTGTCCGTATTCTTCAATAATGCTTAGTGCGGCCGGGATGGAGTCAAGGGGATCGGGGAGATGAAGCAGTATGTCGTCCGCATAGAGACCAAGTTTGTATTCCTTGTCCCCCACCCTGATCCCCCGGACCCTGTCGTCCAGTCGCAGCCGCTGTGCCAACGGCTCAAGGGACAGGACATAATGCTTCGAGGACTGGTGAGTATGGCGCGGCGCTGCAGCTGGAGATGCGACGCGTACAGAAATGATGTTCTTTCCAGGTCCGGAGGCGAGATGGATCCGGAATCAGGTGAGGAATTCGAAAATAGTTCGTTTTCTAACCTTGTCCTTTTCTTTCCTCTTTGTTTTAGCAACACCAAATTCGAGGCGGCGTGGCAGAAGACTGGATGCAGACTGCAGGCACGGTGAGCGTTACGCTGCTGGATGCAGAATAACGCAAAGAGTGTGCTGTTGGTCGGGCGTGGTTTAAATAGCCTCCAAAGTAGTTCCAGGTAAGAAGTTCCCTAGAACCATGCCCGAGTAAAAAATAGTCCCTGTAATAAAATAGTCCCATCCAGGTCTCACGTTGGCTTGGACTCACTGGCAGCATGGTCTGCATCAGGTAAGTAAAGTCTATGAGCCTGGCGCCTAAGGCGCCAGGACTGAACCCAAACAGCCCCCAGCCGGGGCTGTTGGGATTTTAATAAGTATCTGGATGCCTGCTCCCGGAGCTGATGGGCTTGGTCCTAATGCCCAGGGGTAGGCATCATGACAGTAGCCACCATTAATAGACACAGATGTTTGCGGGGACGTATATAATGCTTTTATGGCAAGGTGGAGTTTCGGGCCAAGACCCACTTCGACGAGGACCTTTTCAAGAAAGTCCCAGGCAACTCTGTCGAAGGCCTTCTCGGCATCCAAAGAGAGGAGGGTTGGGTCCCCCGGCATTCCCTGTGCTTCATGAATCAGATGAAGCGTTTTCCTCATTGTGTCAGCCCCCTGTCTCCCCATCACAAAGCCAACTTAATCCAGATGTATTAGTCGTGGTAAGTGGTTTCTAGACGGGCTGCTATGACCCTTGCATATATTTTGGCGTCTATGTTGAGAAGCGATATAGGGCGGTATGATCCGCAAAATTTTGGGTCCCGGCCTTCTATCGGTATGACAGTGAGGAGGGCCTGTGCAAAGGATGGGAGTGCCCTGCGGTTTCAAAAACTTCATTGAATAGAGACGTTAGGAAAGGAGCCAAGAACGCAGAAAACAATTTGTAGAAGCCGGGGGTGAATCCATCATCTCCGGGGGCCTTCCCTGTTTTTAACAGCTTGATAGCGTCTGCGACTCCCTCCTCACTGACCGGGACTTCGAGGGCATCAGATTCCGCACATGTCAGTGCCGGCAATTTCGCATCTTTGAGGTATTCGTCGATGGCTCCTGACGGGGGAGGGGGGTTCACAGGTGTATAAGTCTTCATAGAAGAAAGCGAAAGCTTCCTGGATTCCTTGGGGAGAGGTTTCTGTAGTGTTCAGGAGTGTGCCGTCTGTCCTCTCAATCACATCCACCCACCTCTCTACCCTCTGCGTCCGGAGCCTAGCCGCCAAAAGGGCATCTGCCTCGTCGCCTTTTTCATAGTATTTTTGTTTTAAGTACTGCAGAGTTCGGTTATTTTTCCCACTTCCAGTATTTTCAGTTCTTCTCTGAGTTCTTTGGCTTCACTGATAGTATTTCGATCTTTCATGTGGGCTTGATTGAGCTTGTGTTTCTGCTATGGTCAGTTTGTCTCTGATGTTTTTCTCCAATAGGGTGCGCTCCCTCTTTTTTCGAGCACCTTCCCTAATAAGGATGCCTCTCCAGGTAGCTTTGGCAGCTTCCCAGACTGAAGTCTTTGCGACCTCCCCTGTATCATTGGAAACAAAGAATTGTTTGATTTCATTTTCGAAATCGTCCCTGAAGGCCGTGTCTGCCCATAATGAGTTGTTACACCTCCACTTTGTATTTCGGGGGGATTGCCCCACCCACCGTACCACCACCACTGTGGCCATGTCGTGATCTGACCAGGAAATAGAGTGTATATCCGCAGCCAGGGTTGATCTCAAAAGGTCCTCAAAAGGTGTGAGAGTTTCATGTGGAATTGAACGAAAGGTGAAGCCATTATCTGTGCAGTGAAGGTGGCGCCAACTATCCGTAAGGCCGTATATTGAGAGGGTCAATTTAATGTCGGCTTCTTTGTGGGATTGTGGGGGGTGGAGTATATCTGTTTTACTTTGCCTGTCTAGTGCACTGTCTATCCACGTGTTGAAGTCGCCTCCAAGGATTGTGTGTCCCTGTGCCATATTGAACACCTTTTCAGTGGCTTTGTGGAGGAATCTTTTTTGCCCTTGGTTTGGAGCATACACTGTGGCGAGAGTGACAGGCGAATCGTTTATGAGCCCCGTCACTATCGCAGTTCTTCCCCCGGTGCCAACCCAGGTGCTTTGGACTGTCATGCGGAGGCTCTTTCGCACCAGAATTCCAACCCCAGCCTTTTTAGATATCCCAGAGCTCCATAATGAATAACCTACACCGCCACCCAGGATCGTTTTTTCTTTCCCCCTCAGGTAGTGTGTTTCTTGAAGGAATAAAATGTCAATTTTTGAGAGCTTGAATTCTCTGGCCCTTTACATTGAGCGTGCATATGCGCAGTTGATCATTATTGTATGTGTTCGCCATCACAGATTCCTGTTGTGGTCTTGGCTGACCTATGTGCCTGTCGTAATGCCTCTGGGAGTTCATGCAGCCGTGTGTTTGCTGTAGAGTCCTTACCAATAGGAAGGAGTGAAGTTAGTCCGACAACTGCTTGCAAGTGAGCCGTGCGGACTGCGAAAGGAACCAATAAAAGTCCATCTGTCTCTCCCGAGTCCCCCCCACCCCTCAACAAGAAATTGAGTCATTATAGGTTCCCCCCACCCATCCCCTTCCGTGGCATCCGATTCAGCCGGGTAAACATCACCCAGCCGTTATCGAACCACCAGTGTGAACCGCACAACCAGCGGTCCTGTATAACTAAGAACACAACTGAACTTCAACTTTTGAGCCCCCAATTTTTGTTACTCGAAATGGGAGGTAAAAGACCTCCCGGGCCCACAACAGTTATAGTCTCCGTTATAGTCTCCTGTTAGGGAACTTCCGAGTTCAGGTTTATTTACCCTCCTGACCCCCACCTGTATCTCTGTTCACGTGTTTCAGCTGCCAATCTTCAATGATGGGTCGCAGTGTGCAGGTCACCTCAGCAGCCGTGTTCCCCACTTCAGCTCTGAGCTTCAGGATGTCATCTCATGAAGAGTGGTCAGATTGGTAGAAGAGTCAATGTTCCATATCTGAAGAGGTGTTCATCCTCCTGAATTTCCTGGATCCTTACATTCTCCTCCTCCGAGGGCCTTTAGTTTGCCATGTTCCGTTCTCGCTCTTCTGCGTGGGCGCAGCAGCTCCGTCTACCTGGGGACCCAATAGATCTGCAATGCTATTGGAGATGTCTCTTTAGGAGGTCAGTTTCATCCTCGTTCCCTCCCATTCAAATGACAGCGAGAATGGGTAGCTGCATCTATATCTGATGCCTTTGCCCTTGAGCAGTTTGGTGATCGGGAGGCATTTCCTTCTCAACGCCAATTTGAGGGAGGATAGGTCTTGATAGATGGCAATTGTCAAGTCTCCAAATGGAATCTGCGGCGTGAGTCTGGCTCTTTCCAGAATTCACGCCCTATCTGCATAGTTGTGGAACCGGGCTAATACAGTTCTCGGGCCACCTCGTCTGCCCCCTGCTCGGTGAATCTGGTCAATTTTGGGCTCATCCACCGCATCATCTTTCAATAGTAGCTTCAGAATATCATGTAGGGCTTTTTTAAAGGTGTGTCTCGGATTCTCCTTCCATCTCCGGAACGCCAAACACTCGTATGTTGTTGCGACGTTCCCTATTTTCCAAGTCATCAACCTTTAAACGGATTTCTTCTTCCTTGTTTTCGATTTCCACTAGGCGTTGGTCTATCTGTACTTCCAGCTTGCTCAATGAGGTTTGATTGTGCTCGACCTCCTCAAGCCTCTCCTCCATTTAATCAATTCTGGTTGTAATTTTGTCGATCTTATTCCCTATATCCGCTCTCATCCCCTTCATTTCAGTGAGGAGGTCGGCAATGTCGGCCCTGGTCAGTGCGGCCTCGGAACCTTTGGAAGCCATGTCCGTGGGTTCAGGAGTCAGTGTTTCAGGGGCTTGAGGGAACTTAAACTTTGCCAGCTTTTGGTTGGTGTCCATATATCTGGGGAGCACTGGCGATCCGGTAGGTGTGACTCTAGTAGTCCTGAAGCAAATCCGAGGGAAGTCGGGATTGAGGCGGACGAAGGTTCGTGTCACATTAGGGGCCTTTTGGATACAAAGTTATTACCTCCTTAGTACAATTTGCAGAGTGTGACTTGTACAGTCCAAGTTAGCAGACGTGGCCAAAAGGTGGGGTACTACAAATGGGGCAGGTTGGCAGTCTTTTCACTGTTGGGGGAAGAATTCAGGTTTCTGCACATTGGATGATGTAGTGCGCCCGCCACATCCGAGGAGGGCACACAACCCAAGTCGTGGGGGCCCAACCCTCGGATGAACAAATGACCAGTATGGTCTCAGTACGGGGACCAATCCGCAGCGTAGCCAGGAGCGAGGGACTCAGCACAAGGACCTGTTTTGGTCTCTTAATTGAATTTCGGGGCGCAGGAACTAAAAGCACCTCGTTCCTGTCAGTGTTCTCTGCCAAGCACTGCGTCCCCGTCACTTTTACATGCGGCCACGGCGTAGGTAGTGCCTGCCACACCCGGGATCCTCCAATTGGCTCTTATGGTGCGTGTTCGTCGAGTCTTATATGTACCCAGGTCCCTTGGTGCTGTGTAGGGGCTAAGGCAATGTCGCAGGTGTGATCCGCGTTTTCCCGGCCAGGCGGCCCCACCAAGCCGTTCCTTATCTTTGGGGGGGGGTGAGGCCTTGCAGCGTACACTTAACGTGTGGCGCAGCAACAGCCGTCCACATCGGGCGCTTTCGTTATGTGGGGAGTGGCCCCGGGTCCATAGGCGCTCCGGGTCCCTTGCCTCGGGACTCCCGAATGGGCCGACCTCCAGGCCCAGGAGGCACAACACTGCGGGCTGGGGAGCCTCCGCCTGATGATATCCCCTAATCTGCAAGTTCTCCAAGTCCCGCTGTCGGCCGCGCATGGGTCTTGGCATGAGGCCGGCGTACCGATGCACCGGGGATTCTCCTGTGTCGTCTCCGAATTCTTGAACGGACTTCGCAGAAGAAGGGGTGCGGGAAAGGCGCTGGGCCGCAATACCTTCTTGCCAGACAAGTTTGCCTCGTTTCCAACGAGGGGCCTCTGCAAAGCTCTGGTGGGGCTGCGCTCAGCCCGGAACTTTTACTTTCGTTTTTCTGATCGCGTAGGTGGGGTTCACTTCCGCTGGACGTTTCAGGGCAAATTCTTCGCCGATTTTCTCTGGGTTTTCGGCCACCAGTGGGGGACATGTTCATGCAGCTCTGTGTTGCTTCTCAGCCATGGGAGGGTTCCTATAAGAGGTGGGGGGTCAGTCAGACCTCCTCAGGAACCGCTGTGGGGCGAGATCACTCGGAGCACGACTTCATCGGCACGCCCCCTGGTGGCCAATCTCTCCCCTCTGCTTTTTAATATTTACATCATCCCACTATGTCAGGACCTTGAAAATCGGGGCATTTTTTTCTGCAACTATGCAGATGACTTCCAATTAGCGCTAGAGATCAGTGGAGAGCCCGACAAAGACCAATTGGTGCTGGATTCAGTTTACCAGATTGTCAAGAATTGGATGTCTACCAATTGGCTATGCCTTAACGCAGCGAAGACCGAGTTAATGCTATATGGCCCTAGACAAACCAGAGAGAAGCTGAGTCTAGCATACACAAACTTCCGGATTGATGGCAGTCCGAACACAGTAGCACCTAAAGTAAAGACACAGGGTACCTATCTGGAAGCCAGCCTGGATAGTGGTGCCCACGTGGATGCCATTGTGAAAGGAGCCAAATATCATCTTAAGGTGCTGTGACAAGTGGCCTCATTGGTCTCCGAAGACAACTGTAAAAAACTGGTCAGAGCCGTGATACTCCCGAGAGTGGACTATTGCAATGGTCTCCTGGGAGGAGCCAGGAAGTCAGACATTCAAAAATTACAGAGGATCCAGAACGCTGCTTTGCACATTGTATATCAAATGAGCCGCACTGAGCCTACCTCGGTGGCCAGAAAGGTTCTTCACTGGCTTCCGGTCTCAGCCAGAGTTCAGTTCAAGCTGCTGACCACCTGTCACAAATGTGTTTTCAGTGATGCTCCAGTCTACCTCAAGAAGAGGCTGAGAATCCATCAACCTAAAAGAAACTTGCGATCCGCTAAAGCTTGTCTTCTAGTAGTGGATAACGTCAAGAGAGCTCGAGGGAATGCCCTTCCTGAACAATCTCGAAATACTGTAAGTCATTTGGATTTCAGAAAACAGCTAAAGACCATTCTGTTCGCATAATTACACAGGCATCGTTTCTCCCTCCTGGTGGCACCTGGATGCCTTTGGGGCCTTACAAATTAATTAACATAACAAAAATGACAGTAGGAAATACGCTAGCGATAGGGGACATTAAGGGTCTGCTGGCAGCCATTCCTGGGGAAAGAGCTGATGACATATGGAAGAGAGCAGGCTATTCGAGTGCGACAGCACAGAACACAGCACATGATGCAGTATTGTTTAATAATTGCAGAGCAGATGTCTGGAAGGCTCTCAGGGTACAGTATCCCGACACATCAGATAAGGGTGCAATCATGGCACGTAAGATGAAAGAAGACGTAGATCCTCTTGCTTACATTCAGGACAACCAAGAACGTTGGACTCTTGAAACGAGGTAACCGTGGGGAAAAAAGGGTGGCATTATTTTACCACATTTTATGTCAGGGGTTGCCCGAGCAAGTACAGAGGCAGATGAAAGTGGGAATGGAAGCAAAACCATGGGCAGAAATACAGTTGACAATAGTGCATCACTGTCGGCTGTTGCAAGAGAAAAACAAGAGGAGAGATGAGGCTAGGAAACTTGAGGAAGCTAAACTAGTTCAGAAGAAATTGTCAAAGTGTACCATAGAAGGGGCGGTATTGATGAGGGGAGAAGCGCTAGGAGTACAACAAGCAGTTGATACATCTCAGGTGAATAATCAGCATCTGATGGACCAAGGAGGGAATGGGTTTGTACCACGAGGTAGAGGCATGGGATATAGAGGAAGGGGTGGATTCCAAAACAATCAAGGTGGGTGTCAGAACACACAGGCTGAGAATCATAATGCGAAAGGAGAGTTTAACCAAGGAGGACTACTCAGACGGGTTCCTCCTTTCTGTTGGACTTGTGGGATGACAGGGCACATGGCGCGCATATGTGGAAGTCAGGGGTATGCTCAGAATTGTCAATTCTCAAGATGGGGACAGCTTATCCTCCAGCATACAGATCAGACAGTGTATTAGACACAAACGCTGCAAATGCAACAGGCACAGCAAGCGCAAATGAATCTACCGCAAGGGCAGTCGCAGCACACCCCTATACAGATACAGCAGAATGCAAACACAGGACATTTATTGACACCTAGAATAGGGGGCGTCACTGTGGCAGAAGGAAATCCTTTCACGGGTACAGGGGTTTGCATGTATCCACAATAAGACAGCTCACAGCGCGACTTGATGTGTTCAGTATTATCAGTGGCGAGAATGGGAAGAGGCCTGCAATAAGAACCTGTTACACCTTTGCACCGATGGTCGCTCTGGCGACAGCATCGTGTGTACAACACAATGCATTCTTACTCACCCAAGATGGCGGACGCCTCTGAATCTGTTTGTGAAGCTCACGCTGCAGAGGTTGCACGTTGTTTACCTTCACGCCGCGACGATCATGTGACTCCATATAATCCGACCAGGAAGTTCAGCAAATGCGTCGCTACTCTCCAGATCGGCGCTTCGTAAGTTCGTTCCTAGGGAATCTGTTTCATGTCCCGTCCTCCTATCTTTAGTCTTCTGTATCTGACTTCCTGTTCTCTCTGCCCCTTCCTCCATTAGGCCATTTTCCGTCATCCGTCCGCTCACCACCTCTCCTATAAGGTCCGATTCCAGCCTAAAGAGTGAGTTCTTGAGGGTTTATAGTTCCCTTCAATCCTCTTCCCCAATCCTAGCTCAAATACTAACATCCGCTTCGGGTTTCCGGAAACTCTCTCTCTTTTCCTCATAGGACTCACCCCCTTCTCGAAGACTTTACACAGACTTCTCGAATCTCTCAACTCCATACCCGGAGTAAGTTAATCATAGCTTTTCGTATCAACAGCAGACTATCGAAAGTGGAGAAAACTCACCTCTCCTTTCTTTCGTCCAGGACCAGCTTCGTCTGCACCGGATCTTTTGAAGGAAAGCTGGCTGATTCATCCCGAAGGTCTACAGTATCCCGTCACAACAACACAGGGTTTTTCTTCCCCGGAGGGTTTTCCCTGGGGACTGTGGTTCCTCCGCAGCTGAAACTAACGGCTGGGAGGGAGCAGGGTTTCCCGGGAAGCCTTCACTATCTGCCTTGTTGCTGATACGGAGTCCGCCCGCTGCCCAGGTTAGTGAACTGCATAATTGTTCTGTCTCATATTGGACGCTTTGTAATAGAACCTTGATGAAATTGGAGAAACTGTCAACACTTTGATACAAAATCTGGACAAAGTAAAGTTGAAATTGTATAGACGGGATTGGATCTAGACACACAACGAGAGGAGCTCTTTTAAACTGTAGGGTAAATCTTGGGGGGAGGAAAAAAAGCTGAATTGTTTGCCGAAGTACCTGCAGCTCTTCCCCAACTGGTATCTTAGAATGCAATTTCTGAGAATACGACTCAATTTGTTCCAGACAAGAGAAATCTTGAGACCAAGGAAAGAGGGAGATGGTCAATTGGGATGCCGTCTGTGTAAAGAAGCCAACTCAATCGAAACCCTCCACCATATGGTCATGCTATGCCCGGCTGTGTCAGATCTAAGGGTACTTCTGATGTCAGAGACAATCAAGAAATATGGACATCGACCAAAAAAGGAATGGTGGAAAATGTTACTATCGGGAGAATGTGTTTCAATCACATTGGGTTTTGTAAAACTGGTCCACACAATTTTTAAGAAGATCCAAGAAGATAACCAAGTAATGTGAAGACTTCGTCGGAAGGACTCATGTGTGGGGAGATATGGAATTTTATAGATCAGATGACTTGGCTGAAAGGTTCAATTTGTTCTAACCATTAAATGCCAATAAAAACATTTTTAAAAAATAATTATCAGTGACACCAGACTCCCAAGTGGAACCAAGGGGCGATGTGACTATAGGAGGCAAATCTTTTTCGTTTTTAGTAGACACTGCGGCTACTTGTTCATGTATACGAGAGGGAAAATATCCAATGCCGGGAATTGCCATGAATGCTGAAGGGTTTTCTGGAGCTACGAGTCGAGTTCCTTTTACAGATGAATTACCAGTCCTATAGGAGAGTGTGACAAGTCTGTTCCATTGTTGTATTCATGACAGACACCAGTTAACATTTTGGGAAGAGTTTTGATGACAAAACTCAACATGATGATTTATTTTACTGTCGAAGGGATAGTGTGTTCCACTCCTGGAATACATTATATGAATGTGGGCAAATTTATATTGGCATTCACAGGGCAAGTGGCTCTGCGAGGCGTTCCAGTAGAGGCAGAGATGTTTCTTTATGGGGTGAGCATTCTGTTACATGGCTATCTGGCTTAGTGGGAAGGACTATAAGAATACCCAATGTATTTTTTAGACCACAGATACCCATGAATGAAGAGGGAGGACAGACATCCCTATAGATTTAGATGCAGCCATAGTAGGAGGGAAAATGCCAATGATCGAAGGAACAGATGACGAGGGTAGACCATGGAGAAACATGATAGCTATCGAAGAAGAGTGTAGGTTAAATGACGTCACTGACATGTTTAGAGATGACCAAACAGACGATGAGGTAGCGTTCTTTATGAAAATTACATATTGGATTAGAATAGAGAAAAGGGAGATCCCACAGCGAATGGTGATAATGCGGCAGCGTCCAGCCTTTTTTTTACGAAGACTTTGAGAAAGTGCTGTGTGTCTTATGGACTACAGGCCCTTATGACATAGGCCTATTGAAGAGAATAGGGGAAGTTCAAATAAAGCTGAAGCTGGGAGCGAATTTTACCTCGAGCAAGACAGTACCCAATGTCTCAAGAGGCGGATAAGGGCATTTTTAAGACTATCTCAGCACTGATGGAACAAGGTATCCTGGTGCCGTCAGAATCATCGTGCAACACTGCGGTGTACCCTGTGAAAAAGTCAAAGGGAGGGTTGTGGAGATTCAAAGAGGACATGAGACCGATTAACCAGATTGTAGAGGCAGAGTTTCCTTTAGTTCCTAACCCAGCGACGATACTATGCAGTATCCCAGTAGAATCTTGATATTTTACTGTTATCGATTTGAAAAATGAGTTTATCTCAATCCCGTTGCACAAATACTCACAAAATTTGACTTCATTTACATTTTACCAAACTCGCCCTGAAACATACTAGGCTGCCCCAAGGGTACTGTGAGTCCCTGTTGATCTTTAACATGGTCCTACAGATGAACCTAGGCAATATTGATTTGACGAGTGCTGTGATACAGTAGGTAGATGACATTTTAATTTGTAGTACTACAGAAGATGAGTGCAGACAGGACTCGATTCATTGGATGACTATCCTAGCAGATGAGAGATACAAGGTAGATTAAGAGAAACTACAGTACTGTCAAGAAGAGGTGTTATACATAGGCCAGTTGATTTCACATCAGGGAAAGAGGGCAACACCTGAAAGAGATGAGGTGATCATAAATACTGCAAAACCGCATACGGTAAAGCAGATGCAACACTTTTTAGGGCTATGTAACTATATAAGAGCCTGGGTGTTTGACTACAGTTCGTACACAAGACCCCTTTTGCAGGCTTTTAAGAAAACAGAGATAAACAAGCAGAAAATAATAGAATGGACTGAGGAAATGGAGGAAGGATTTGAAGAGTTGAAGAAAGCAATTTGTACAGCTCCTGTTTTGGGAATTCCAAATTATGCTGAGGAGTTTTTCTTATTTTCGCACATGAATGGGACAGTCATGACAGCAGTGCTTACGCACAGGAAAACATTGGGGTACACGCCTTTAGTGTATTACAGTGGGATTCTAGACCCAGTTATGTAGGGACATTTTCCTTGCAAACAGGCATTGGCAGCCGCCGCGTTCTCAATTGATAAATCTACAAGTATAGCAATGGACTGCTCTAGGCCGCTTTTTGTGGAACATGCTTTGTTTGCCATATTAGAGAAACCCAAAGGTATATTGACATTCCAGAGAGCTTTGGCTTATGAAGTGATGATTTCGAACCCAGCGATTAAAATTGTCAGATGTAAAATAGTAAATCCTGCCATGTTTGTAGCTGAGCCAGTGACAGAAGGTGACCATGTACATGATTGTGCAAACTACGTAGAATTCTATGATGACATACCGCACATAAAGGAAAATATGTTGGCAGGAGGGGAAATCTTTATTGATGGTTCTTTGAAAATGTATCAAACGAGTTGAGAAAGGAATTCTGGCGCAGCTGTAGTGAGGCACAGAGCAAATGGCGAGTTTGAGGTTGTAACAAGTGCAAGAGTACCGTCTCACTTTTCAGCGCAAGCGGCAGAATTGGTAGCGCTTATTGTCACAGTTGAGAATCATGAAGGGTAGGAAGTGACGGTGTACAGTGACTCCGCCTATGTGATGTCAACCGCACATGCAGGGCTAGCACGATGGAAAAGGAGGGGCTACCTCAGAGCGGATGGCACTCTAGTGCACCATGCATTCTTATTGGACAGGCTTATCAAGGCACTACAACTCCCAGTAGCCATGGCAATAGTTAAATGCGCAGCACACACTAAGCAAACAGATTTTATTTCTTGCGGGAATGGAGCCACAGATGCAAAAGCCAAAAGGGTTTCGTATTCACCAGAAATTTCAAGTTTTGATATGTCCAGATGTCAACGAGAAGGTAGTCATGATTATGCTAGTGAAAGAAGGATTTAATCATTTACCGCAAATGCAATTAATGGAGATTCCACAAGAATAGCAGGAATTATGGAAGCGAAGAGGGTGTTCTTCATCTCCCCCACTGAAGCATTATGTCGACAGGACAGCACTGGAAAGCTGGTGATGACAGTAGCATTGTTAAAGGTAGTGCTTAACAGCTGCACTACCCTGCACATATAACTAGGAAAAGTCTTGCTGCAACAATTGCGGAAGACTGGTTTGTTCAAAATTTGTTAGAACCGTTGCATGTTATGTAGTAAATTGCATCGTATGTCAAATGTTTACTGCTGGGCATACACTGCTAACGATTAGAGGAGTAATTCCTTGACCGAATGGTCCTTTTCAGCATTTACATACTGACTATTTTGATATGCTGCAAGTATGTCATGGATACAGGTATCTGATAGTGGTGGTGTGTGTGTCCCTTCTCCAGGTGGATTGAAGCAGGTCCATACACACACCCTGACGCCATTTGCGCAGCGAAGTGTTTAGTACGTGAAGTCTTTCCAGAATGGGGAAGTGTGTGAAGTGCTGAGATCCAATAATGGGCCACATTTTGTCAATTAAGTATTTGAACAGATAGGATTATTGTTGAGTATTAAGCACAATTTTTCTTCTGCTTTTCACCCGAAGGCGAACGGGATATGTGAGAGACTCCACGGCCTCCTTAAGGAAAGGATTGCCAGGCTCAAGCTAACGCTGAAAAGGGGATGGCTATATTGCCTGCCCTTAGCTTTATATGTCCTAAGCCTGGTTCGGACCATCACCTCACACCCCATGAACTTGTGACAGGAAAGCAAATGAGAATGTCAAACTCCTGCATCGAGGAGTAGAAGTGATGCCCAAAGTACAGCAAAAATGGTAGGAAATGAGTTACGTGAATATATGATATATGATATGATTGGTTATTTATAACACGCTTAATACCCAGAGGTTTCTAATATTTGACATGTATGAACTCTAGCATCTCTCTCATTTCAGATCAACTCAAGCGCTTTGGGTATCGGTCTCAGAACACAGATGAAAACCATTCAGCAACTGGATCTCCTGAACTTTTATCAGCACCAAGGATGTTTGCTGGCGATACCATGCTAATTAAAAACTTCACTAGGAAGTGGCATGAGCCAAGGTTTGATGGCCCTTTCATTGTCGAGAACGTTACTCCCTCAGCAGTAAAGGTTCAAGGCCGACGAGCCTGGATACACCTGAACGACGTTAAGCTATACACCACGATCACAAAGAAGAAGGACGATAAGGCTACAAACTGATTA
Organism: Ambystoma mexicanum; assembly: GCF_040938575.1. Taxonomy (NCBI): domain Eukaryota; kingdom Metazoa; phylum Chordata; class Amphibia; order Caudata; family Ambystomatidae; genus Ambystoma; species Ambystoma mexicanum. The sequence goes on from NC_090934.1 coordinate 1,005,289,742, forward strand.
ATAAATGCAGATATGCATTTGGACTATGGCTCCTCCAGAACACTACTTATAGATATTATAGCAGGTGTGCAATTCTTTGCTTGAGTCACAGGAATCTTTGAAAATGAACTGAAGAGAAATACTGATGTATCACGATTAGGTTTAAACGACAAACACTTGATTAAGAATTGGAAACGTTAGCAGTACCCCGAATCGTTTTTCACTGAGCATTTGTTTGGCTACCTCTATGGACCTCCCAGAGAGTGATGTGCATCGTCTCACGCTTGCTGTTTTTATGTTTATTCTTCAAGCTTATCTGGTCCTTGTTAGAAGAGATGTGGACATACATACTTTTTTACAGGATCCTAAGAATGGCCCTGTAATCAGAAGGCTGCTTATAGCGATAGTAGAGGAGTTACTACAATTGCCCAATCTACTACAGTTGCCAGAGTAAAGTGTTTTTCCTTCCTTAAACTGTAATAAAAATGAGGAATGTTGAAGCTGGTACGATTTCAGAGAATGAGCAAGCCCAAGAGACTCCAGAATGGCACAAGTGGTGGGGATTAATATGTTGGTTCACAATATACATATGCACAGTTATGCTTTGTGTCTTTTTGTTTCTTATGATTCACCTTTTTTACACTTTTGATCCAAAAAAGGCAGAAGTCCCTTTGATTCTCCCCACTCCAGGGACTCTTGTAGATTTACCCATTACAAATGAGCCAAAGCCCCTTGTGTTGTCTCCCCAGAGTAAAGCGGCTTTGAGGTTGCTTTCATGGGCTGCAAACATTTAGTTAGGGAGACACATGAGAAGTGCAGAGGAAGACAATAATGGGATAAACACTTATCTATATAGTACAGCACACTTGGTTAAAAACATGTGGTATCACCACATGAAAAAGGTTGGAGAGAGAACGTCTAAGGAGAGTTGCTATGTCTGTGCTCTCATACCTTATGAAATGGGAACTTCCAAATTGTTTATACCCACAGAAGTACCAGTGCAAAAAGCTCATTGCCTGGCGCATCTCGCACTTTGCATGACAAGAGGACAGTTCCAGGGTCTAACAGCATCCTTGATATGGATTACTAAAGCGACAAATCAAAGAGAAGATAATTATGTACAAGATTTGAAGACAAGAAGGAAGCCTGAAACAAGGAATCTAGTAATAAGATATGAACAGCCTGGAATGAGCGGAGCAGGAATCAGCATGGAAGAAAACAAGATCCTAAATTGTCAAGGCAAGAATAAAGAAGAGATACAGAGATGTTGGGAAAGAGTCCAACTGCAAAATAAAGTAACAGTGTTTACCCACGAAGGATGGGCTGAAGGGCTGATTGTGTGCAAAACAGCAGCAATAACTGGACAGTACGAGCCAGTTATAAAAACTGCAGAAAAAGAATGCAAGGATCAATGTCCAAAGATTGCAAAGTTGTCGATGATAAAGGAGGATCATTGCAGATAATACTTCTGGAAGGTGCGTCTGTGTTACAGAAATAATGGCATGAGGAAATTTGGAGGGAATCGCCAGTGTGGCCGAATGTTTGCTATTTCAGGCATGAGATTGGAACACTCGTCCTAATGGACCACTATTGGGCTTGTGGGTCCAGAGCCTACATAAAGCTGCCCAAAGACTGGGAAGGGATGTGCTCTATAGTGCTTATCCATTGCAGCGTTCGTGATTCCCAAGAGTGACCTAAATATTTGAGAGTTTCCAAGAGCAGATGCCCATTTGAGGAGTAGATCACTCAAATTTCTCAACCGAACAAAGAGTAAGAATGACTTTTCAGCTAAATTGATAGAAGCGTTTGATGCTATTCCATATGAGCACAGGTTCTTCAGCCAGACTTCAGCAATATTTGCAACTATCTTTATGCCAGGGATCCAGACAATGACGAATGCAAAGTGGTTACAAATCACTCCCTGGGAGCTCCTGCAGACAATCAACACTATTATAAAGGGATTCAACGCTATCAAGGAAGAATTGAGGGCCATAAAACTGATGACCCTCCAGAACAGATATGTCCTTGATATGAAACTGCACGATTAGATGGAAGATGAGACAGAAGATATTACAGATGACAGTTGGTTTGCGTCTATCTTCTCATGGGTTCTGCAATGTATGGCGGACATCTTCAAGTTTCTTGGAGCAATATTGGTGATGTTTGGATTCTGTGTGATTAGGAAAATAATTACACAGTGCAAGAAAACAGCAAAGAAGGCAGTAGGAATAAATATCATGATCGATGTTGAATCAGGGTTTGGACCCAAGGAATTGACAGATGAAGAGATCAGAAAATATATAGAGGCCAGCATCGTAGCACCTTAGGGAACGAAGTTCCTGCATTCAAAAAAATCACAAAAAGTATGTGGGAAGATATGTTTACTGAAATCCGAACGGACCATGCACCTATATGACCTGGAGTGTTGATGAACATGTAACATTAGCAGGATCCCTGAAGGAAGTAGCGCAGATCTGGACTCTGAAGAACCACCTCTTCAAGAGAAGGTCCCAAGATGCAGAGACTGGTGAAGGATTGGTCGATTAATCAACCAGAGGGGGGGAGAGTAGAGGAGCAGCTGAATGCCTCTGCAGGAGGTCCCAGCCCCATTCTTCCTTTATGTTGGAAGCCGGAAATTGCGACAAGCACGACACCAGTGATGGTGCCTATTCCACAGAGAGTCTTTGAGAAAAGGTATCCATTGAGAAGACCCTACATGATGTATCCCGGTACAGATGACAATCTCTTAGAGGAGATCCCCGAAGGAATATGAAGATGAGAGAAAGAAGCTGGTGACGACACAAGAAATGAGAATGACGCACTGAAAGAGTGGCCAAAGAAGATGCATAGACCTTATGGAATCGGATGACAAAATAAAGAATCAAATGACTTTCCTATGTGAAGTGAAGATTGCACGTGTGAAAAGCACTGCAGAAAATGCAAGCCATTTTAGAACTGTACAGATGCAGCAACGTAAGCATACTAAGTAATCTTAAAGGCTGGCTATACGTAGTGAATAGACTGCAGGCGGTGCTGCCAATATATAGAATTCTGGGCATCGATGTCACATATTTAGTAAGCTTAGACCCGTAAAGAAAGAAGGATCGGAAGGCTGTGCGCAGCAAGAAAGCAGCACAAGATCGAGGAATGGACTGAAATAGCTGTCTGGCCTGGTGTCAAAGGATGGAGAGGCCAAGAACTGGTTATCTGTCCTTGAAGACCTGTGAACGTGAGAAGCTGAATCAGCCCTTGTTAAGGTGCAAGAAAAGAACACCATGAGTGGCAAGTGTATTCATTCAAGACAATTAAATGCTGCAAAATAGACCGAAATACGTGAGCGCAGGATGGAAATAGGAGTAGGGCGTGCAGACCTGAAGTGCAATAAGAGTGTGCCTATACTCCCTTTTATTCTCAGGAGCAATGATACTTTGCAAGGACAAGTTCAAAGAATCTGAATGGCAGACGGCAAGAGTGATAAGAGATGTTGGGCTAATTGGATGGGGAGTGTAGGGGAGGACTGGTCCAGGAGACCCCCCTCGCCTGCGTTTTCTCCCCAGGTGAGGGCAATGGCTCATTGGGCGCCCCCTCATGCCACCCGGGCCCAGGTGATGGAGGGTTCACCCGCTGGAGACATTGCCCACACGTATTGATTGCCCACACGTATTGATTGCCAACACATATTGATTGCCCACACGTATTGATTGCCCACACATATTGATTGCCCACACGTATTGAAAATTTAGCTAGGCCCAGAAACCATTTTGTCTGGTAAAGATGGTGTGAGCTCAGCGCACTGTAGCGCGGCCCCCACCCTTGGAGAGTCTCAGTCATCCCTGTCGCCGCAGCACCCTGGCAGATCCGCTGCGAGCACGTTCCCACGAACAAGACGGACATGAGCTAGCGTAATACACTAACATTGTAACAGTTCACCTCCCGCAGTGTATCATCGCTCCCAGCATAACCCGGCCAGCAGGCCTGAACAATGAAAAGAACGGTAAAATGGTCATCAGATGGCAGACAGTCTTTATATATTAATGTCAAGACCACTCGCAAAGTATGCTTTCTTCCACAAAATCTCTTATATTACAAAAGCCTGTAGAATGTATAAACATAAGAAAGCATGCTTCCATGATATAAGCAATGGCGAGCCCACACCATTGCAGTTGGATGCTAATAATAAAGGAGCGCTCCAGGGATCTGTTTGTTACGTGTATCACTGGGAAACCTACCCTCCATGGTTTTGCGCCATAACCAAGCTAATGCTGCTAGAATACACGAGAAGACGAATGTAACTATACTATGGACTCATGTGAAGGATGCGCGAGAATGCACTCGTCATGTGTGTATGTCTAAGCCCCTTATGTGCCACCACCGTCACGTACAGTGGCGGGTCATTTTCTATGTACTCCACCAACCCGACTACTACCTCATTTACTGCAAATGTATATGCATGTAACTAAAATACTGTAGCTGTTAAAACATAGTGTGCGAATACGGTGCTCGGACTGGGTATAATCGAGACACATCCAGCAAAGTTTAAATGCATGTTTTAAAGTGATTTGAATAAGTATTATAGAGAGTGTTCAAATGTTTGTGATGTCTTTACCTAAAATCGGCAACACACGAGGGAGATACCTTTGTGAATGCGTGCAAGGCCATTCCCCCTCCCACCTTGCGAAGGCTGCCAAGACACGAGAGCAGAGGCCCGCTCTGCGCTACTCCACCTCCCCCAAACAGACTGGAGCCGCTTCAAAGATTTGTAGCCCCCTCTGCAGCACCCAAGGCCGCGGCCCGCCACCTGCATTATTTACAGCACAGCAGTAAACCTCTGCCTGAACACACGCGCCCCCTCGTAAACCCCACAACCCACCGGACCATCTTAGACTTATGGCCCTGTGCAATCAGGACACCCAACACTTTGACAACACACAGCGGAACATCTATAACAACTTCTAACAAAGCAGAAAGACCTGTACCGCCCGTCCCAGGCCCTGGAGCTTAGCCCCTCGACCTATGATACCGGTCAACAGGACACAGGTAATCATGCTCTGACAAACGGCCACCAGACCCCTCACAAGGTGCATTCCTCCTGTGTTGCATTAACCTGTAAAATAACCTATTGAAAGATTTACTAAAGAGAATAACACTGTAATGACTGAGTGACTGCGGTGTGCATGGCCGAGGGCAAATAAGTCAGGAAAGGGATTCATCTCTGCCACAGGCCGCATTGGCACACCAACACCGCCCGGATGAACTCAAGCCGACCTGCCAGGCCCAGCCCAACCCACGAGGATGACCAGTGACGTCTTCCAGCCAAGACCAACCACGCCGCAGCAGCACCTATAGTTAGTCGTCGCCACCCAATCCCAATGAACTTGTGCCCCCTATAGTATGTAGGTTCTTATGACGTTTTTTGTAAATATATACGCCTGTCTTTGCTATTGTCAGACAGAGCGCTCTCGGAGTTTGCAGAGTTCTTTGCATGCCCTATTCTGATTGATAAACTCCCATTTACGCTCACCCGCACTCTGTCTTGGCCTTATTCCCATTTTTGGGAGAGTCCTTCATTGTCTCTCATTGCGGGGAGGATCGTGCTGTTTGGGGACGCTTGCTTTCAGTGGTGACCCCGATAGCGTGATTTTTATTTCTTCCTAACTCCTTATAACCGTCCCCTTTTGGCACGAGAATCTCCGGTCGAAAAGGGATACGCACGGTGAGCCGGCTCCGGGAGACTGCCCGCCTACGGCGACCGGTACACTAAGAAGTGCGCACTCAATAGAGAGAGGGTACGGGATCCCGGTTGAAAAATCCCCTTTGAGTACCGCTCGCCGGAGCCGGGGCTGACTGTTGAGCTGACGGCGACACTGCCTGGACGGACCCAGTTTCGGAGACTATCGGTTCAAGACGGGCACGTGAGTACTGAGTGCGAGCGATTTTAAAGGGAGCGGGGAGAGAAGTGTAGGACAGGTAACGAAGAGGGGGTACGCAGATCTACTAAGGATCATCTTAAATTTTCCTTGCTTTTTCTTTGCATATGGCCATTAGGATTAAGAGGTGAATAAGAGGTAAAAGTGACGGGAACCTAGCTCCGAAAGGGGGTGGAAGGCGGCGCCGCATAGTGCTATCTTGACTAGTACTGGGAATATATGAAGAAGTGGAATATAAAATAAAAGTGTTCAGCAAAAGGGGGCACTGAGAACATATTAGTGACCGCTATTACTTCTTTCTTTTCTTTTCTTTAGGGGTAGGGGGAGAATAAAAAGTGAGATTAGCACAAACTTAGGGGAAAAGTAAGAGAAAAAAAAAAGAGTCCTACTAAAAGGGGGGAGAGCAGGCTAACATATATATATATATGCGCATCTATATATATTCAAATAAGACGGACAGGGACAGCCGGCTAGGGAGGAAAGGGAGGGCAGCTTGAATGGTGAATTGAGTGGTGCCAAGAGGTGTGTGCACCTCGTATGTGCCAGAAGACATTTTGATGTTGTGAATGTGTAAAACGGTTATAAATGTATAATAGTTAAATGATCATGGTAAGTGTGACCGGATAAAACTTTTTTGAAGACAACGTCGATACAGTGAAGTGAGTGGGTACCTTTTGATTTCCGGGTTGATATTGTCGAAATAAATGATGGGTTGCTCTTGTATGTGCCCCCCAAAGAGAACAGAGTAGACACTGTGTACAGCCAGTTTTGTATTGTGCAGTCAGGGAGGGGGAGAGCCCAAAGGAGCCCAATATTGAATGTGAAGTAAAATACGAAGAATAATATTGATACTACATTTACATTGTAGTTGCAAACACACAGAGACACACCAGCACTAGGAGGGCACAGAGATGGGGGCTGAAACACCCTTATCACATATTTGTAAGAATCTCCCGGGGTACGCGGAGCGGATTAAAAAATATCACGACCAATGGGTGACCGAGCTAAAGGGGGAGGGGTTACCTCAGATTTGGCCCGAGGGAGGGTCATTTGATAAAAGTGTTCTGGATACGGTGGCCACATGCATTTTTCTAAAATACAAAGGAAAGCAGTTGCAAAATAGGAGGGAAATATTAGATCTTTGGAGGTTATTTGAAGAGATACCACCGCCTAAAACACCAGCATTAAATCCTGATCTCCCGTCCACCACAGACAATCCACTACTGATACAGAAAGATGTCAAAGAAGTGTCAAGTGTAGCGCCACCAGTAGAGGTAATAAGTTTGTACCCGATATTAAACAAGCATGTGCCCGCAGAGGGGTACAGTGACCCCACCTACGTACCTCCCCCAACAGCTACTACACCCCACCGGCCCACGGCACCTCCGCCATATGAAAGCACGAGGGAGCGAGCCCAGGCAGGCACACAAAGGGTAGACATAGAGAAGCTCACAGATGATTTAGAATCAAGACTGTCGATAGCAAAAGATGAGCTCTCAAGGATAAAAGACATATGCGAACGAACAGCACTAGATGCAACTAGACCAGGGCGTACGTCTAGAGCACCAGGTGAAAACAGAAAGCCCGAAGAGGGGTGGAAAAAGGGCGAGATCCTGTTTAGAATTGAGGAAGAACCAACACGAATAATAGAAGTAGGGTCCCGAGAGGGAGATGTTGGTAACGAAGAAAGGCTTGGGGGAATTAGAGAGGAATTACTGTGTGATATAAGGGACGAGTTAGAAGAAAGCGACAGGTTGAGTATGGCGATGGGAGGGGGAAGCGAAGGGGAGGAAGGTACATGTTCAATGAGAACCCTGGATGATGAGTGGACGGGGCGACTAAGGAACAGAGTGGGGAAAATGGCATCACTGGGAACATCAGCAGCCAAAACGGGTCCGGATGCAACGACGAAAGGAAGGCTACAGCTCCCGTTGATACACAGGGGAGGAGGGAGGCCTAACTATATCCCATGGGCACAGATGGATAAAGCCAATTTATTAAAGCTATTGCCCCCGTTATCAGGAGGGGCAAGTAAGTGGATATACGCCTTTGAGAAACATACTGCTGGGGTACCCCTAGCTATAGGAGATGTGAAAAGTCTGCTCGTATCAGCAGTGGGCGATCAGGCTGAAAGAGTATGGGTTAAAGCCGGTTTCCCGGGAGTAACGTTAGACTGTGACCGCCATGATGGGGCCTCCTTTAACACAGTGCGTGCTAGGGTGTGGGATGCCTTACGCGAAACATTCCCAGACACACCAGACTTACAGTCAGTGATGCAGTGTACAATGAATGACGGGGAGGAGGCTATGGATTACATTTTTCGGGTCCAAGAGATGTGGAGAGCAGAAACGGGCACGCCCTGGTATCAATCGACATCTTTATTTTACTTCATTATAAAAAGAGGGCTCCCAAAGGAAGTGCAGAAGGCGCTCGACAAGATAGCAGGTATTGAAGCAAAGGGCTGGCCAGAAATTCAGAGCATAATAGTACACCATTGTAAACGAATCAAGGAGAGGGAGAAGGAGGTGGCGCAGAAAAGATTGGCAGACGAGGCGAAGTTAGTACAGACAAAATTGGTGAAGGTTGCAGCAGCAGTAGCCGCGCTCCCACACAGCAGGGAGGGAGATGATGAGGAGGAGGGGCTGATAGCACTACAAGGAAGGGTGGCTACTAATTGGGCGGGAACAGGACAGCGGCAGTGGAATGAGCAGGAGCAAGGCGGAGGTCCGCAGTGGGAAGAGTGGACCCCTCGAGGGGGACGAGGTGGGTACAGGGGCCGGAGAGGGGGTGGACAGGGATACGGGGGAATGGGAGGAAATGGATGGCAGGGTCCCAGGGGCCCCCAGGGGAGTTGCTGGAACTGTGGACGATGGGGACATTACTCCAGGGAGTGCAGAAGCAGACAAAACAATGGGTTCCAGGAGGCGGAGAATTATGGTCATCCACACCCAGGGAGCCCATATGGTCTCCCAATGGGACAACAGCAACTAAGAAACCCAGGCCAGGGTAATGCGGACCAGCAACAGGGACCCCAGTACAGAACACAGAACCACCCACAAAACAATGACAGTATGCAATACACACCAGGTAACCCTTTCGCGACAACAGCAAACGGGGCCCCCGCACCAGCACCTTACAACGGCATGTCAGTGGTTTCAGGAAGTGTCTTTAATGAGGGAGGGGCGATGAAACACCCCGCATAGGACAGCCCACAGAGAACACTTGCGTGTCCAGTTCTATCCACCACCTACAATGCAGCAGAGGAACCATTGGTAGGGGCGCAGATAGGAGACAAGCAGTTCATATTCATGGTTGATTCGGGAGCGGAGAAATCATGTGTCAGAGAGGGCCGGTTCCCGTTATCTAACAGGAAGTTAGAGACGCAGGGGTTCTCTGGGGCTGTAATTGAAGTTCCTTACACAGAAGCTTTGGATGTAACAGTGGGGGGTAAGACTGTGAAGGCACCCTTACTGTATTATGAACATTCCCCAATAAATTTGTTGGGGAGGGATCTTCTGAGTAAACTTAACATGACCATATCATTTACAGAGAGAGGAATAGTGTGTTCTACACCCAGGATATGCCCCTTGCGTGCGATGTTGGTAGTGCAAGCCTACACAACCACACAGGAAATACGAGGGCTGCCACAAAATGAGGAAATGTTTATTGAAGGGCTAAAGACTTTGGCCCTCATAATTCCAGAGCTAAGAAGCATGGACTGGAGGATTCCAGCGGAGTTCCTCTTCCGCCCCATAGTGTGTCCCAACGCAGCACCAGGATCAGTGGTATCATTAGACTTGCACGCTGTACAGGTATCAGCGAAAAGGATCGCTGTGATTGGAGTGGACGGGGAAGGGTGTGAGTGGCGCACAGTGCTGTGTACAAACGCCAACATCGCCCTACGAGAGGTAACAGATGAGGATCTCTTTTCAGACACAGAAGGGGATGGTGAGATAGTAATGGAAATAGCGATGCCCTGTGACATTTTAATCCAAGCCAGGGAGACCCCCGTCCAATTGATGACAGTGGTAGGAGCACCACCGTCATTTTTTGATGACGACATGAGGCTCGTACCAAACAATTTATGGACAACAGGCCCCCATGATGTGGGGCTGTTGCACGGAGTACAACCTGTGGTAATAAAACTAAAGCAAGGAGCAATTTTACCGCGAGTTAAACAGTATCCATTGTCCCGTGAAGCTGAAGAAGGGATAAAAGAAACAATAAATGCACTACTAGCACAAGGGATAATAGTGCCTTCAAACTCCCCATGTAACACATGTATTTATCCAATCAAAAAAGCGAAAGGAGGGTCTTGGAGGATGATACAGGACTTACGCCCCCTCAATGATGTAATTCAGAAGGAGTTCCCTCTAGTCCTGAACCCTGCATCGATACTATGCAGCATCCCGAAAGTGGCATCACATTTCACAGTAGTAGACTTGAAAAACGCATTTTTCTCCATACCCCTGGCTGAAGAGAGTAGATACCTTACAGCCTTCACACTGGGGGGTAAGAGATATGAACACTGCAGACTACCACAGGGATACTGTGAGAGCCCAAGCATCTTCAACCGCGTATTACATGAAGACCTAGGAAACTTATCAGTTGAGAGCACCATAATTCAGTACGTAGACGATTTACTCGTCTGTGCACAAAACGAAGAGACATGCAGAAAAGATTCCATAACACTACTGACTTTACTGGCCAACAAGGGGTACAAAGTGGACAAGGGAAAGCTACAGTACTGTCTGACGGAGGTCCTATACCTGGGACAGCTAATTTCAAAAGATGGAAAGAGAATAATACCCGACAGAGTAGAAGCCATAAGATCAGTAGGAGAACCCACAACAGTAAAAGACATGCAGAAATTCCTGGGAATGTGCAACTACTGCCGAGCATGGATATTAGATTATGCGGCATACACCAGACCCCTATTACAAGCATTAAAGGTGGCCCAACAGGAGAACAGAAAGATGGAATGGACGGAAGAGATGAGCTCCTCTTTCCAAACATTAAAAGATTTAATTTCAAGCGCCCCAGTACTCGCAAACCCTGATTATGGACGCGAATTTTACCTATTCTCACACTGCAAGGAAACACTCATGACAGCAGTAGTGACACAAAAAACGTCCTTAGGACACAAGCCATTGGCTTACTATAGTGGTACTTTAGATGCTGTGATGCAGGGCCATTTCGCGTGCGAGCAATCACTCGCTGCAGCCGCGTTCGCGATTGAGAAAAGTGCCACAATAGTAATGGGTTGCCCTGTGACATTGTTTGTGGAACTTTCATTATTTGCAATACTAGAGAGATCAAAAAGCACACTGACTACACAGCGGGCGACAGCCTACGAGATTATATTGTCCAGCGCCAACATCCATATAGTGAGATGCAAGACAGTGAACCCCGCCACATTCATTACAGAAGCATGCACACTAGAGGACATGCAGAACCACGATTGCGCAACCTACACAGGAGAAAGAGGGGAGGACACAGTGGTGTGTGAGAACGCTCTAAGCGAGGGGGAAGTGTACTTTGTGGATGGGTCTGCATCAATTGACGTGGACACGGGAGAAAAACACGTTGGCATGGCAGTAGTGAGGTTAGAAGACGGTGAGTATGAAACACTAGTACAATACCGCCTCCCATCACATTACTCCGCACAGGCAGCAGAACTGATTGCGCTCATAGAAGCACTACATGCAGCAAAGGGTTGTGCAGTGACAATATACACAGACTCAGCTTACATGACGACGACAGTACATGGAGGTCTAGCAAGATGGGGGCGTAGGGGATTTAGACGGGCAGATGGAACACCAGTAAAGCATGCAGAATTGTTGAAAGAGTTAATTGAGGCCCTACAAAACCCTACTGCAGTAGCAATAGTAAAGTGCCAAGCACATACATCCAACACAGATGTTGTGTCTTTGGGGAACGCGGCAGCGGACGCTGCCGCCAAGGAGGCTTCCTATTTTCAGAAAAATGACACAGGTGAGTACATGCTTAAGCACAAGAGAAACGAAGAGCCCCCAGAAGGATACAACATGATGCCCATATCACAAATACTAGAATTACAGGAAGGAGCTAGTGCAGAGGAAAAATTGATGTGGACAAAACGGGGGTGCAGCAAGTCGGGAACAGACCTGCTGTGGCGGCAAAATAACTCAGGGAAAGTGGTAATGCCAATACAGTTACTAGAAGTTGCATTTCAACAGCTACACTTCCCTGCACATAACACCAAACAGCACATCGCAGCAGAAATACAGGAAGAATGGTTCGTGCCCTGTCTCCAGGAGCATGTGTCTCGATTGGCAATGGAATGTACAACATGCCAAATATACAATTCAGGAATGACATTACGTACTCTCCGGGGAACAATTCCTAAACCCATTGGCCCATTCAGAGAACTGCATATAGATTACGTAGACATGGGGGAAAGGTGTAATGGCGCGCGGTACATGATCGTGGTTGTGTGCCCATTTTCAAGGTGTGTGGAAGCAGGACCCTGTGCGCGACCTGATGCCAAAAGCGCCGCCAAGTTCCTAGTAAGGGAAGTGTTCCCGCGCTGGGGAATTTGTGACGTGATTCGCTCAGACAACGGCACTCATTTTGTGAATGAGCTTTTCAAGGAAGTCACTACATTATTGGGAATAAAACATAAATTGTGTTCGATTTATCATCCTCAAAGTAACGGCGTAGTGGAAAAGATGAACGGATTGTTAAAGGGCAGGTTATCAAAACTATGCTTTTCATTGAAGAAGAATTGGATTTACTGTCTACCCCTTGCGCTATTTGAATTGAGAAATCAGCCAAGCAAAGACCACCATTTGTCCCCGCACGAGATCGTGACTGGGAGACGAATGAACACAGCACGCTCTCCACTGCGCGAACACTCAGATGCTCACAGAAGCGCCGCAATATTGGGGGATGAGTTCACAGACTATTTAAGGAAATTGAAAAGGGCAGCGCGCGTGATATCAAAGCAACTCTCCCCACCCTTCACTAGAGAAGAGGGAAATATAACAGGATCTGTCACGGAGCCAGAGCAACAGCTACAGCTAATGCCAGGCGACTCAATTTATGTCAGAAGCTTTGTGCGTCGGTGGAATGCACCACGATTCCATGGCCCATACAAGGTAATATTTTGCACGCCCACGGCAGTGAAGGTGAAGGGCTTGAGGTATTGGGTGCACTTGACCGATGTACGGAAGGCATATAGCAATGTACAAGAGGAGGTAGATGAGGAGGCACAGACAACAGCAAACGATGCAACTGAGCAGAATGTCTGAATATGAACTTGTGTGTGTGTGTGTTGGTACTGGACTTGAATGAGAGAATAACTGATAAGGATACTTTAAAAAAAAAAAAAAATGTTTTATCTTTTATCTTGTTGAGTGTATATAATTAATGGAATGCCAAATTATGGCCTGTATACACCCTTGTCTGTGAATACCCCTCCCCACATCCCCACCCGATTCCATTCCCCGTCAAATATATACTGGCACTGATGGTGCTAGCAAAATGTTTACATGCATGCACTTAATGCACTTTTATATCTTAAACAGGAGCTTCCATGGCATCTAACGGGCAGCCTGCAACGGATAGATTTACTAGAATTAGAGAGTGGTTAACTGAGAAATGCAGATATTCGTATGACTGTGGACTATCTGCGTGCATTATATTGTTTCTTACATTAATGTTTGGTCTGGTTACATACTGGTTCATAGCGTTCATCTCTATCGAGATGAACGAGGGGGGAGGGAACAACACAACTACTGGGACCAATACAACTGCAAGTGTCACTGTCAATACAAGGGAAGGTGATTTCTTGGTATGGGACGGAACTAAACTTGTATGGGGCTATTATACTACACCATCCAATGCTGTCATCTCACAAAATGGAGGGCCAGAGGGTAAAATGCAAAATAACACACTGTCCCCACCTGAGATGTCTAATTACAATGCCCACAGCTTAAACGACCGAAACCCCTCCGCCATATCCTGGTTGTATAACACCCCTACCAGCCAACCTGCCCCCATGGCCATAGACACATCATCGGATAACAGAATGGAAGAAAATCAAAGAATGAAAGCAACACATGAAATATTATATGATGACTGGGTGAAGGGGGGCGGGAAGGGGGGTCTGTTTTGTCCCTTGTTCAGGAGGCTGGGAAGCACCAAAGGAACAAGAATAACAGACGGAAAAGGGAAGCAGGGAGGAGGAAGTATGATGAGTACTATGGGCTAGGTCTAGATAAGATGGAAGACCCACGACACCCCCACCAAACAAATAAGTGGTATGCAGATATGAGTGCCACAGCTAAACAAACGAGAGCTGTTATGTCTGCTCCCTCATCCCTCACGCATCAGGTACACCCAAAGTATTGTTACCCAAAGAGTTGCCAATCATAGATGCCCAATGTCTCCTTCATCTCACGTTATGCAGGATTAAGAACACCTTCCAGGCACATGAAGTGACTTTTCAAATGCTGCAGAACGAGAAAACGTGCTACCCAAAAACGGCAGGGGTGGTATGTCTGAAAGAACCATTTTTTGTAATTGAAGGGACACTTTTTTCTGACAACAAGTGGAAGGATGAAGAAGTAATGTGTAAAGCTGAAGCACTGAGGGGTGTGGCACCGGAGAAGTTGCAATGGATAGAAGAAACGTGCACACCGTATGGAAGGAACACATTTCCAAATTAACTTGGGTTACGCCCATTGAAAAGCCTTTCAAGCTGCAGAGCGAAATAGACTATGAACTATGTTTTAAAGGAGAAGGGAGAACGTCCATGGGGACGAACAAGAATTGCAACAAGACCCTCACCATCCCAGATCTGAGAAAAGGGACAGCGGCACTAATGGACACATACTGGGTATGCGGTAACCAGGCATACCTGCACCTCCCCCAGTCATGGAGTGGCAGCTGCTCAATGGCCACTCTGCACTCGGCCCTAATGGTGATCCCAGAAAGCCACATTAACGGGAACAGAAGGGCACCAGGAAGCGTGCAACAAAGTGTGGTCCAGCCAACTGCAAAATCACATATCTATGTCCTGTCCTCCGGAGGTAAAGAAGAAGCACTGACCCGAAACAGACGAGCATCAAACTACATATCAAAGGCGTCATCTGAATTGTTGGCACAGATCCCAGACAGGTATCGATTATTCAGCTCCGCAGAAACATTCTTTGCTTCACTCATCTCAAGTGTTGAAGCAAGGGCAAACGCAAAATGGCTCCAGATAACACGCTGGGAATTGATTCAGCTGGCAAACGACACTGAAGAAGGGTTCAACATAATAAAGGTGGAACTAAGAGCTTTACGACTGATGACCATGCAAAACAGGTATGTCTTGGACCTGTTGACGGCGATGGACGGCGGTGTATGCCGAAAAATAGGAAGTGCCTGCTGCACTTTCGTACCTTCTGAAGACGCAGAAAATGGCTCCCTGTCACATGTGATCGAGGCAGTCCACAACCTAGGAGAAAAAATGGAAATGGAAGGTGGAGCAGAAGACAGTACATGGTTTGATAACATCTTCTCCTGGGTCCCCTCATGGCTTGGAACAACTGTGAAATTTTTGATGCCAGCTGTGGTGTTCCTCCTTTTAATTTTTTGCCTGTGCCAGGTGGGTCTTCGAGTTTGTGCTAACGCAGTACCAAATGGTGCAATGATGATGGTGACAATGGGCAACTCACACGGTACAATACAAACGATGCAAGAAGCACAAGTACAAACAGGGATAGATAACACACCCAGGTACCAACTGGTGCCTATGTACCACGATAAGGATATTGTAGATAAGTTGTGGCACACCACCATCAAAGAGCCCCGTATACTAGAATGGTACGAGGAAGTTTGGGTAGATTTGGAAGGAGATGGCGGATGTATATATCTAACGTGTACCCCAGATGAATACGCCAGGAGAGGTGAGAGCTTAAGGGGGGTGTGCAGAGCATGGATGCCCATCAAAGGAACTCCTGCATGGGATGAGGCGGTGATGGACGAAGCAGAATGTAGGAGGATAGAAGATTTAAAGAATTTGTTACTTAAGTAACGAAAGGGGGACATGTAGGGGAGGACTGGTCCAGGAGACCCCCCTCGCCTGCGTTTTCTCCCCAGGTGAGGGCAATGGCTCATTGGGCGCCCCCTCATGCCACCCGGGCCCAGGTGATGGAGGGTTCACCCGCTGGAGACATTGCCCACACGTATTGATTGCCCACACGTATTGATTGCCCACACGTATTGATTGCCCACACGTATTGAAAATTTAGCTAGGCCCAGAAACCATTTTGTCTGGTAAAGATGGTGTGAGCTCAGCGCACTGTAGCGCGGCCCCCACCCTTGGAGAGTCTCAGTCATCCCTGTCGCCGCAGCACCCTGGCAGATCCGCTGCGAGCACGTTCCCACAAACAAGACGGACATGAGCTAGCGTAATACACTAACATTGTAACAGTTCACCTCCCGCAGTGTATCATCGCTCCGAGCATGACCCGGCCAGCAGGCCTGAACAATGAAAAGAACGGTAAAATGGTCATCAGATGGCAGACAGTCTTTATATATTAATGTCAAGACCACTCGCAAAGTATGCTTTCTTCCACAAAATCTCTTATATTACAAAAGCCTGTAGAATGTATAAACATAAGAAAGCATGCTTCCATGATATAAGCAATGGCGAGCCCACACCATTGCAGTTGGATGCTAATAATAAAGGAGCGCTCCAGGGATCTGTTTGTTACGTGTATCACTGGGAAACCTACCCTCCATGGTTTTGCGCCATAACCAAGCTAATGCTGCTAGAATACACGAGAAGACGAATGTAACTATACTATGGACTCATGTGAAGGATGCGCGAGAATGCACTCGTCATGTGTGTATGTCTAAGCCCCTTATGTGCCACCACCGTCACGTACAGTGGCGGGTCATTTTCTATGTACTCCACCAACCCGACTACTACCTCATTTACTGCAAATGTATATGCATGTAACTAAAATACTGTAGCTGTTAAAACATAGTGTGCGAATACGGTGCTCGGACTGGGTATAATCGAGACACATCCAGCAAAGTTTAAATGCATGTTTTAAAGTGATTTGAATAAGTATTATAGAGAGTGTTCAAATGTTTGTGATGTCTTTACCTAAAATCGGCAACACACGAGGGAGATACCTTTGTGAATGCGTGCAAGGCCATTCCCCCTCCCACCCTGCGAAGGCTGCCAAGACATGAGAGCAGAGGCCCGCTCTGCGCTACTCCACCTCCCCCAACCAGACTGGAGCCGCTTCAAAGATTTGTAGCCCCCTCTGCAGCACCCAAGGCCGCGGCCCGCCACCTGCATTATTTACAGCACAGCAGTAAACCTCTGCCTGAACACACGCGCCCCCTCGTAAACCCCACAACCCACCGGACCATCTTAGACTTATGGCCCTGTGCAATCAGGACACCCAACACTTTGACAACACACAGCGGAACATCTATAACAACTTCTAACAAAGCAGAAAGACCTGTACCGCCCGTCCCAGGCCCTGAAGCTTAGCCCCTCGACCTATGATACCGGTCAACAGGACACAGGTAATCATGCTCTAACAAACGGCCACCAGACCCCTCACAAGGTGCATTCCTCCTGTGTTGCATTAACCTGTAAAATAACCTATTGAAAGATTTACTAAAGAGAATAACACTGTAATGACTGAGTGACTGCGGTGTGCATGGCCGAGGGCAAATAAGTCAGGAAAGGCATTCATCTCTGCCACAGGCCGCATTGGCACACCAACACCGCCCGGATGAACTCAAGCCGACCTGCCAGGCCCAGCCCAACCCACGAGGATGACCAGTGACGTCTTCCAGCCAAGACCAACCACGCCGCAGCAGCACCTATAGTTAGTCGTCGCCACCCAATCCCAATGAACTTGTGCCCCCTATAGTATGTAGGTTCTTATGACGTTTTTTGTAAATATATACGCCTGTCTTTGCTATTGTCAGACAGAGCGCTCTCGGAGTTTGCAGAGTTCTTTGCATGCCCTATTCTGATTGATAAACTCCCATTTACGCTCACCCGCACTCTGTCTTGGCCTTATTCCCATTTTTGGGAGAGTCCTTCATTGTCTCTCATTGCGGGGAGGATCGTGCTGTTTGGGGACGCTTGCTTTCAGGAGACACGGTCAAGTCTACCCACTGACAACTGGGATACCAGCTTTCGTGCTGCTAGTGAGCCGAATGTTCCAGAAGGGCACAAGCATGCCAACCA
Source organism: Ambystoma mexicanum (assembly GCF_040938575.1). Taxonomy (NCBI): domain Eukaryota; kingdom Metazoa; phylum Chordata; class Amphibia; order Caudata; family Ambystomatidae; genus Ambystoma; species Ambystoma mexicanum. Next base: position 1,005,307,898 of record NC_090934.1, read on the forward strand.
ATTGTAGAAGGCCATATAACAAAGGGCCTTATAGTTTGAGAGCAAATAATATACTGTGTACTTAATAACTGATGAAGATGACTTGCACTAGGGATGGGCATAAGTTGTCCACCTGACTGTAGAGAACCATCACAACCTGTGCCGTCCCTATATAGAAAGTATACTTGGATGTTTCCCTTAATCCAAACCCAGCACCCGTAGGTTTTCTTAGTTTGCCACACAGTATGACATCATGTATGATGTGTTTTTGCTATAAAAGTATAATTTTTTATGAAATGCATTGAGAGAATGCTGTGCGACGTCCGTTGATGTCCTTTGTAACTCCCTGTTTTAGACAATTGAAAATAGAACAGTCGAATTACACTTTTTTGCCAACTTCCTGAGTCGGTCGGTATTATTTGATGCAAGCGTTATTCTGCAGCCCATCCATGCATGATTTGTTACTGAATTAAGGACCCCCGGGTTTACATGTGAGGAGCGACACAAATATAATTGCAACCCAAAGGAGTGAATGAACTTTGGGAGGCCAAGTGAGATACCATATACAGAGTGGGCCGGCATCACATGGGTGCTCATTTGACGGTCTCTGTTAGGTATCCAACAGAATGGCAACTGTATTGTAAGAGGGAAGTTTGTTTCGAAGTGGTCCTGCAACGGGTTGAGCTAAATCCTGTGCACATTTCCATGCACATTCGAAAGTCTTTGATAAAGCAAGGTGAACTACAATTAGTCCGAGCCGGCTGAGGGAGATTAGTTGAAAAGAGGAAGGATCTGAGCCTGGCTGCGGGGATCCGGGGTGAACCGTGAATCACCTGAGAAAATAAATATTCTCAGAATTTTGTAATTACAGGGATCTCAGCCCGGAAGAGGGGGATCCGCAGTAACAATCGTAAAATAACAGGGATCTGAGCCCAGCTGAGTGGGATCCAGGGTGAAGCACCTGAGTTGAATACTTGGAAGAAGAAAATAACTGTGTATCTTATTTGTTGTACATCAGGCCCTCTGAATCAAGAGACTTTTGATGAGGAAAAGAGACTTGGGTACAGAAGGCACTGTAGCTGGAAACAGAACTGTAGCCGCATGTCGAAGAAGCCAGAGTGTGTGCTTTGCTCGAGTAAACCGCATTGCCCCGTGCTGAAAACGTGGGGAAGGGATGCCAACAGCCCAAACATCCTGACTTATCATTTTGTGAACACTTCTTTATTTTTCATGAACATTACTCCACACTTTTTGTATATTAGCGGTAAGGATTGTAGGTTTTTCAGTTTAGGCCCTTTGATTTTGACAAGACTTCACTAGGACTACATTATTATTATTGTATAGTCATAGCTTGCTCCCATCTGTAGATTTAGGTTTAGGTAGGCGTTTATCATACCCTTTTGAAAGTTCAATTAACACCCTTGAAATGTGGTCACTTGTGTTTGTCTTACTGTTGATGCCATGCCTTCCTTACACACCCCAGGTCCCACAGGCCCTCTTGACAGGGTCACCTTACTGACCTTGTCACAAATTAACATATTCTTTGCTGAAATACCCAAATGGCCCACAGTTAATTTCTTAGAAACCAGGCTGCTAAGCATGTCAATTAAGAAGCACCTTGCTCAGCTGCTGGAGAAGGAGATCGTGACACTCTGGAATGTTTAAAGGTCCCTTGGATTGAAGCCTCATTAGATCGGAGAACCAAAATCTGTCTGGTCAGACTGGAACTTTTAGAATCATAGAGCAGTCTGGTGGCTGCAAATAAGAACAGCACCCTTGAAAGAAGGGGAGACAGTGAAACTCATAAGCCCACAACCTCTTCTAGGCCAACATAAGGGGATTCCCCAGAAACTCCCGAAACGCCTCCTGATCAGGGTCGGATTGGGACAAGAAATAGGCCCGGTCACCCAAAAAAAAAGTGGACCACCCCTCGCCTCACGACCCTTGACCTCTGATGACATCACTGACCCCACCCCAAAGTGACATCCCAGGAAGTGATGAAACACAACCTTTCACCCCTTGACAAAACAGGAAGTGGCAGCAAATAGCATTGTTCCTAAGTAGACTAAATTACTGTGAATGCAAGCAGAGGTCCAAGGTCAAATGAGAATATGTTATTGTATAGAATTTACGCTTAAGCTCTTTTTTATAGAACAAATATCCATACAATATCACCCAACCTATGTTGGTACTCATGTATCGACCTAAGAAGAATGAAAGGCTTTTTGGAAGAAAAAAAAAGGAATTGAAAAAAAATACATATTTTTTTCTTCCATTTTTTTTTCTTCCAAACCGGCCCAGGCATGGCCAGAAACCAGACCCCACTCCTGAGGGGCCAATCTGACTCTGCTCCAGATGGGAAGCAAAGCGGTAACACTGATGGGTCAACCCAATGCTGAAAAATCTGTTCACGAAAGTCCTGTTTGATATCCCACTCATGACTGGAGTGACACAGCCTGCTAAAATGGTCCTTCTCTACACTGAGATCGTCTGCCAGGTGGACTGCTCAGGGGAATATCTTGTTGAAATGGTCCAAACCCATAGGTCGACCATCAACCGACTCTTTGTGCCTCTGACTTTGTTGATATAAAATACGAATGTAGAACTGTTAAAAGATTAAAGTCTCCTAGCTGCCACCACCGCCTGATTTCAAGCAGCCAGAAGAGCATTGGTGCTGGCCTGCCCAAAGTGGAGAGGGGCATTGGAATACACATTCTTTCCATATGCCTCCAACGTATTGTTAACTGTGCTCAGGATGGATGCCAATGAGGCTTCTAGAGCCTGATGGTTTCACACAAAACGACTGAGGAGTCAGGCTGCAGATGTGAGGCAGGGCAAGTCTTTTCTGAAGCTAGGGTCTGTAGCGTGCCTTTGTGCCTTTATTTGTGGTAGGCAGGCTATGAGGTTTCTGACACAATATAACTGCCTCAGTGCTAGTACTTCACAGTGAACGTGAGTGGGCTATATAAGGAGGTGGATCCACAGAAACCCTGCAATACATGCCATCCTGTTATGAAAATCCTTCATAGAACGCGGGACATTGTCCTCCCCTCTCTCAGAGGAATCTATATCCGGTTCCTTGCCTTGTTTAGTGATGGGATCGGGATGGTAGTGGGTGTCGGATGCGTAACTGCCCACTCCACCGAAGGTGCTCCTGGAGAAGGTATCATGGCTGGAGGCAGAACAGAGCCTGGAGGAGGTATTGGAGGCATGAGCTCCCAAATGAGGCACTTGGAGGTAGGCTGCCATGGTCTGGGAACTGATGAGTGCCTGAAATGTATCAAAAGACATCTACTCCTGGTTAGCTTGAGATTCTCTGGCTGCCAAAGCGTAGGCATCCAAGTAGACGTGGATGCTGGGACCTAAAAAGGTTTCCTAATTGGAGGTGGCAACACACCTATTGATGCAAATTGAGTTGTGGGAACAGCTGTGGGACATTCAGTTTGTTGCCAATTTAGCTGGGGAACAAAAGCACCATGCAGCACTGTGGGAGGTAACAGCACCAGGGAGATTGTGTGTTGTGAGGAAGACCTTACAGCCAATTCACCAGGGAAACAGCCAGGTGGAGAATCACCTTCTGAGGGGGTTGAGGCCTGTTGAGATAAAGGCTTTATTGGCACATCACTCATTTTGCCTTTCAATTTCTGTTATGGCTGGTTGTCCATTTTGAGGGGACAGGCACCTCCTTGTTATTTGGAGATGCATGAAGCTTTCCAAGCCGTCATTAAGTCCTTTCAGCACAGTGTTTTAGGGACATGTAGGCATTTTCTTGTCCATGCAGAGCCCAACACTACAGACTCCTTTGCATCCTCAGGACACACACTGGTAAGGCTGACAGAACCTTAGACAATAACCTGAAAGATATCTTGCCAGTATCCCCAAGGGAAAAGGTCCATGGTAGTTCTTACCTCCTCAGAGGATGCCCGGATACAGTCCGAGATGATCCCCAGGTACGTACACAGGTCCGAGCCTTCGCAGCCTCTGGAACACCCACGGTAGGTCAGGATGATTCAAGGGACTCCTCCTGACCACTACGATCCTGGCGACAAAGTCACAGAAAACTTTGATCAACATTTCCTTCCCGTGGTAAAGTCCTGAATGCTCAGCCTTTCTTTCAATTATCCATGGTCTGGTCAATGTCAACATGTGTTTGTATCTTGTGCTTGTTACTCTGTATCTTTGTGTTAAAATGCAATTTTAATTAGTTGATTATAATTGGGTTATAAGCTTGCACGTCTTTATTTTATTTCCTTTTTGTTTCTTCCCTTTCTTGCTGTTGCTGTCTACTTTTATTGAGGCCTCTGGACAACCCAAGGTAGGTTAGGATAATTCAAGGGTCCCTTCCTGACCACTACAATCCTGAAGACAGTCCTGGAAAAATGTAGAGAACATTTCCTTTTTGTAGAACAGCCTTGATTGCTACTTGATGGGGAACCGCCGAGGAGATCTACCCATAGCTGTAGTCTGTGTTGGAATGCTCGGGAGCCGGGGGAAGCAAAAGTGGAACTAGCACCACACTTGTGGCCCCAGGGACTCTAAACACTGTTTTTGGATGCCTGTTGCAGGAAAGGTCCTGTAACACGCCATGCAGGCGGAAATCTCAGCTTTCACCGACATACATTAGAAGAGAATGCTGCCTTGTCTGTGGAGGGTTATGTACGGAACCCGACTGATAACATTTTGGCAAAGAAAGGACACAACAGCCTGCTTAAAGCACTTAAAAGTGAAGTGATTTGTGGTGCCAAGAACTTGCAGCTCATTGCCTGAAGAACAAAGATCCAGCAATGGTGACCCTAGCCAGGGTCAAAGCACATGATATGAAAAAGGTGCAGCTGGCCACAACATTGGTGGGTTCAATGCCAGGTGGACCACAACAGGGTCCTGCTTTACAGGGGACACATCACATAAAGGTTCCATAGGCAACAGTCATGTCAGAAAGTGAGGAGGAAGCAGTTTTTGGTTTCAAATATCCCCAAAAGAATGGCTTCCCCTGTTCTCACTGGATCAAGAGAAAGGAGCACCAAACATGTATGTTTCTGGCCTGCAGAGAGTAGAGGTGGGCCATGAAAGTTTCAGAATCCCAGAAGATGCTGGTGCAGATTTTCTGCAGTCATCCTTTGGTCCTCGTTCTCTCTGGATGCTTCAGGATCAAATTCCAGCAGCTGACAAAGTTGCTGGTGTAGAGTATCAACTTTAACGCCAAACCAGAAGGTAGAGGATAACCATAATCATATATCATACGCAAATGCACTATTGGCAGGATGTCAATCAAAGCTGGTCACCGAATACACAAACATTTGCAGGCAATCTCCTGGGCAAAACCAGGGATGTGGATTCGAGAGGAATCCCAGGAATACAACCCCAGCAATCAATCCTAGGTAACCAAACACACTCCTTTGTGAGCTCCTGGCTGGAGCTTGCATCAGAAAACGAACCTACACATTAATTTCTAGTTTACAATTACATTCAAGAATAACACAGTTAGATTTTCTGGAAACTAGACAGCACACCGTTAGAGGCTCCATTTTGGAAGTCTCCATGAAGAAAAGGCTTCCTTTGAGACAAAATAGTTTACTACTCATGCAGCCAATGTAATAATGTGCATTGTCACCAACCAGAACAAGAACTCCTGGGAAGGACTACTCAAACTGCTTGATATCAAGGACATCAAACAGATCATCAAATAACCAACTCAAACCAAAGTAAGCGTATCAGGAATTCAACACCTCTGCAGCAATTGAATGTCCTCTCCCCCCAAAGCCGAAGCTTTGCACTGGAAAAGGCTTATGTATGGCAAATCCAGACGTCAGAGATCAGGAAAGAGGCCAAAATACAAGATGGCCAAAGGATAGGGCAAAATCTTGAGGCATGGCCATTTTCGAGTATTAATATTCTAAAATGAATTATGTGGTAAAAAGTAAACTGCAAGCGAGACTATAAAAACATGCAAAAAAAATATGTGCAGCAACCAGCCCGTCTTTGACACATCATGCAAGTAACCATAAAGTTGCAAAATACATAATAGGGACACAATGCATCTGTGCCGCACTTCACTGGAATGTGATGTGTGCAGTGTAAAATGAACAAAGAATTTCACAGTGGAGGCAGGGTCCCCCTGCACTGAGAGCCATAGAGACTGACCAGTGCCCCCACAATAGATGAGTGTAGCAAAGTAGGTGAAGCAAAAAGGTTTCACTTGTTTCCAAAAGTCAGGACAGGTTAAAATCAACAGCAACAAGTTGGGCGGTTCCACAGATATCTACAGAGAGAAAACAGCAAAAATAACATATTTCCTAACAGAAGGTAACCCTAAATCATTTACACATGGCTTGGAGAGTCCCCCAAACGCTCTCCTAGAAATGTCTTTATCAGCAGTCTTTGAAGGTCAGACATTCCAACGCCACCTTCAGACTATTATCAGATCTAAGCCTCACTTAGGTAAAAGAAAGGGATTCCCATTTACTGTCAAACTCAATTCAAACATATGTAGTAAGAAACCGAGCATGAAATGTCACTGCTGGGGAATGTACATGCAAAGAGGAGACATTTTTCCAAACACTCTGGTGCCAGGCCATCCAGAACCGCCTACTCCAACACTTTAATCGTTCCCAGAACACGCAGAGTATGTGCTGGTGGCTCCAGCTTCCCTGCAGTGGCTGCCACCACCTGGAACGCCCTTCCACCACACATCAGGCAAATTGACTCCAATGCTTCCTTCCGCAAAGCAATCAAAACCTGCTTGTTCGTATAATCCGGCCTGTACCTGTAGTCACCTGTGTGTGGCCTAGTATCTATTCTTATGTGAAACATGTACCGTAACTATCAAGTACGCCTTGGGCGGCTTCACTGTAACCCTCTTAAGTAAGCCCTCGTATTCTCCAAGCTTTCAGCGCCTCAATGCCCGTGGGCTGTAGTGCGCGTTACAAATACAAATAAATAAATAAATACATTTCCAGTGATTTCTAAATAAATACATTTTTTCCAGCAACCTCTTAATGTCCAGTAATGTTTATTCGAGTTTCAAAAGTTTAAAACTTAAATAGTAGTTGCTGTACTCATGAAACAAACATGGGTTTGAGCTTTAGGCATGTGCAGTGCGCCTGCAGGCAAGAAAGTGTTCTGTTTCATGTACTTCATGGATTGTTGGCCAGACTTCATTTAGAGACTTTTTACTGCAGGGTGTCTTGTTTTAGAAAGGATCATTGCCTAGTTGGTACTATACAGCTGATTTACATTTGCATTAGAGGTAAGACAAGACTATCAATGCAATATGTTCACATAATCGGAAAGTATGTGTCTCTTTCTTGGGAGTTTTGATTTTCCTATGAAGTTACCTTCGTTTCAAAACATATGCTTTAAAAGGAAGAATCAGATTAATCTAAGGTTCATGTTTGGAACCTATGCATATTAATCATATGGATCAAAATATAGAAATCACATAAGGTGATAAGACTACCACAGTTCAGATGATGCAGACATGGAAGGTGGTAACGTCATGTATTGGGCTCAGGATGTTTAGCATGTTATACAGGGCAAAACGTCCTCTGCATAACACAAGGATAGTGAAGGAGGAGGGGAGCTGAGTACAGAGAGCTGGACAAGGGTGGCGAGCAAGCAGAATATTCAATGGAATGAAATGGCGCAAAAGGAAGGGTAAGAGAGAGGACATAGTAGCTAGGGGTGTCTCCCAAATAAGGTGAGTAGGGGGAGAAAGGGCGGGAGGGTCGGGATGTCCATTAGAGAGTCATCCGGGGAAGGGGTGGTGGGCGGTCGGACATAAGAGAGAAATTGCATACTTTTTGCAACTCCCCTTGCACGAGTGTCGTTGGGATGGGAGTTGTGAAAAGGAGGAATTTTGAAATCATTACATACAACTGTGGAAGGCTTCAACTGAAGGACATCTTGGGTACTGTTCAAGAAAAACAATAGAGGTCACAGAACAGGAAACAAGAGAACCTTGAGGGAAATGGGGAGCGGTGCATTAAAATCAGATCACATTGGAGAGTCTAAGTAGTTTTGGAAATCACAGGTTGACCCAACATGGTCATCTCATAACTAGCTGGGCTTGGAAAGAACTCCAGCACTGAATTTGTAAAATTGATTTAATGTTATCTCAGTTGGCACGGACCTACATTCACTGAGAACTACTTAAAGCTAAAGGGATCAAAACAGAAAAGGCAAATCATTTCACCTCAAGAAAGTTCTTCATTAAATACAGAACTATCAAAAGTATATCCAGAACATGGTAAACTCACAATTTTATTTTTAGTAGAACTGGGTTCTTTCAGAGGAACATACTGATGAAACATTGTAACCAGTTTTAGAAACCTCATTCACAAAAGATCTCTACATCCTTAGAAAAAAATGAATAATTTAGTCAGGAGACTTCTGAGAAATGTGCATGTGACATTGAAAACAGGGAGACCGCAACACATCTCCCTTTTGAAGGAGATTACCTACACCCAGCTGAAACGAGATACAAATACATTTCTTTAAGAGTGTCACAGAGAGTAAATGATTTCTTTGTACAAGATTACCACATAAGATGTTAGTGGTAGATGGAGAGCAGGTGTGTGGAACTTTTGGCACATGCTCAGACCAAGTGTGGTGAATATAACATAATACATGCATTTGTAGAGTTACGTTTGCCCTTGTGTGTGGGGGCTTGGCACAATAGACAGATAACAGATGTTTATCATTAACCAACTCAATTGTACCTAATAAGGACAAACAACAAACACCATACTGAAATGGGTGAAAATACATATTTTCTCAATTTAAAATGCACATTTTATATTGAAAAACAGTACATTTCTCAGGTTTACAACACATTTGGTACATTTGGATTACGCACAATAAATCTTTACACATGAATGCCCCAAATGTTTTAGCGTGTACGCTACAATTTACACATACACAATATACTACACTACATTGTACACTACAATCTCCCAAACATTGTAGCTTGCTCCACCTAAACTGGTGAGATCACATTTCGCCTGCACTCAATTTACTTAAATGGCTACATTTCGCAAAGAGAATCCAATTCAAAGCTGCATGCATTAGATATTTACCCCCCACTCTTACAGAGGGACTTGTATGCGCTTCATCAAAAAGAAAATTAAAGGTGAAAAGTCTCAAAAGTGAAACACTCTTCGACCTCTGTCTTCAACCCAACCTCACCAAGTTCAAAAATGACTTTAAAACCTTCCTCTTCTGGAGCCTCATGCTGTCCTCTCCTTGCTTTCATGCTATGAGGCCTCCACCCATGGCATGCAGCGTGTTAGAAGAACAACAAAAAATAAATGAAATGAATGAGCAAAGCCGTGAAGAGCCAACTAACAGAAGGGGCAAAATCTTTTGTTGTATAGGATATTATTGCAGCAATCTTGTACAGTTTAAAGATCAAACACAATCTTTAGAATTCCACAGCTTGTAGGGAAGAACAGTGCAAGAAAACTGCACTGCAATGGAGGAAAAATATCAGCCTTGATCTTTCAGGTGGCATCTGCTCCCTCAGGCCTCATCTTTGCCAGGGAGGTCTCATCAACAATAACTTGGGAACTAAACTGACCTACCCCCTTTGACTCCTCTTCATAGCACTTCAGAGGTGACTGAAAGGAAATACATAATATTTCACAAAACCCAGTTACCATGTCATAAAACTGAGTAGGCCTGATATCCCTGTTTTAACAATAGTGCTCAGACCTCATAGTAGTGTTTACAGACCAGCTGTGATCTTGTGACAACAGAAATCTGATTCCATCAACTGGAAAGGTAGAAGACTTTATACATTTCTGCTACAATACACATTTCCATATTTAATTTATAAAATGGTTCCCTGTCTGCTACCCGCAATAACAGTTGACCCTTACCATAAGCAGACTCTGCTGGAAAGCCAGGAGCTGGACTTTAGCCTGGGTGTAGTCCTTGTGTTCCATGCACAGCTCATAGACTTCCAAGATTGATAACAACGGGCAGTCCTAGAACACACAAGGAAGGAAGTCAGCGAGATAACGCTTCTGGGCAAACAGGAAAACAGATCAGAGTTGGGCACCAAGTCGGCTTGTAAAGCTCTCACAAACCTTGAACTAATTGATTCCTTCGAGCCCAGCCAGGTTATAGGGCACCTGCCCTTGCAGACGCACTGCTTCTCTCAACATTGAGCTAAGCAACGGCTGCCTTTCCTTCACACAGACAGACTGCTCTGTAGAATGGACTGAAAGGTTTATTTTTTCACTCGCGTCCCTATGTCTCTGCTCAGTATTCCTTGGTATTCCGGACAGCATCTCCTCTTTAGTGTGTGTGATGGGAGAGTCTGGATCACACTAGATTACGTAGATAGTGATTAGCATAGCACACAAGGTGCGTGCCAAAGAGCTGCCTAGTGAAGCAAGGTACAGAGTATATACGTCTTGCTAGTTCCTGGAATGAGAGGGATAGCAACCACATTTTTCCAATGGGAACTTGTTTAGAATACCTTAACAGTGCAATTCTGCTCCAATCCAAATGAGAGGGCCATTCGTGTGTGTGTGTATGTATATATATATATATGTATATATATATATATATACACACCAGAGGAGCCAATCCCCTACCCAGGGAAGGAGGGGGGCTCGTCTTTTGGCACCCTCTCTCTGAAAAGCAAGTAAAGAGCAACTAGATGTTGCAGTGAGCTTGTAGGAAATTGCCTGTTAACACTCGGGGAAGCAGTGGCCGGGTGTGCATGCCGAGGAGATGTGTGTTGCCATGTGCCAAAAAGGTATGTCAGAAATGCTAAATGGGAACAGGAGCATGTGCCCCAGGAGATATCACTGTGATCCCCTGAGGGCTGTAGGGTTATTATTCGGCAGTGTCCCTTCCTGTTTAAATTATGCAGAGTAAACAGAGGGTGAGCAGGGATTAGCTGCAATGTTGGGTGCTGAGGGGAAGGGGAAGACATGGATATCTGCAGAACAAAAGGTGGCAGCCCATCCATTCCAGCTTGTGGTGGAAGAAGACATCTAATTGTGTCCCAATGCAAATTGTATGTGTGATGTCTAGTGAAGGAGCAAGCCCAGTAATGCCGAAAGTTGGAATAAATATGCAATTGTATGCTCACAACAACAACCCTCCAATTAGTAAGAGTACCTGTGTACAAGTACAAGGAAAAGTCGTGCAGTGAGCTATTTCACCCCTCGGAATTCTCTACCCTTGTAAATACCTAATGATCTCTCTTCTGATATATACCTGTAAGGGAGTCACACTTGTTACAGGTAAAATCATCTGATGCAATGCTATTAACAAATAATACAATCATACATTGCTTTATACAGGATAGAAAGACGTTGCACTATGTTAATGACATGTTTATTTCCATTTTGCTGTATGAATCCTAGATATGACATGACCCATGGCCTGGGAAATCGGCACATCATCTGATAGAACAATAGGGCCTGTATCAGTATTAATGAATAAATGGATCAAACATTTGTCACTGAGTATATAATCGATATGAGAATGGTGAACCTGGGAGAAAAACACAACATCTAAAAGGTTTTGGTGAGAAATCCTCTTTATATATTGTGCAAACGGTCAATATGGATTACCTTTTGGAAGGCTTTGCCTGCTTTGGAGGGTATACATTCCGCCTTCCATCATGTAGCCAGAGAGGGATCCAAAGGCAGGCCACAATATGCTACGAAGATAAGACTCCAAAATATGTGTTTTTTACATGTGGGTACATTTATTATACAAAACGTTCCCTAAATTTGTATTTTTGCATTAAACCATTTGCCATCTGTTAGGGGAGTTTTTCTAAAGTCCACCTAAGTAAGACTTTATAGGACTATCCCTTTGGACAATAAAGAAACTCCAACTCTTAGTATAGACCTGTACCACTCAAGGTACTGGTAGGTGGCAAAGCAGCCCGGCTTATTTTAGGACGGAGAGAGGGCTGTAGGAAGGTACAAAGTGCTTGTAGCATCCACACGGTTCAAAGAAAAACACTTATACACTAATATATTGTAAAAGAATATTTTTTTATTTAATATATGCACCGGCAAAGAACATTCTTTAGAAAGGTAAGTACTATTCTAATTCATAAACACAATATAAAAACCAACACAATACGTATGGTAAGTAAACCTAAGTATAAAACACATTTAGAATAGCAATATACAATTCAAGGTGAGTAAAACCACATTATTAGACTTTTTGAATGGCAGTAGGCAAACCAAGGTATGCAGACCCTATTGGTAGTAAACTGTTACACTTATTATGTTTCAAGCAATAATACAGTCATACTACTAACATTACTTTCTAGAATAGTGGAACACAATTCAAAGGTAAGTAAATAACTTGGTAATACTTTTCAGAATGGCACTAAGCAATTCACAGGTAAGTAATAACTTTATAACACTTGTAATTTATTCAATTTCAGGAATATTTAGTTACAGCTCCAACACATAGCAACTAAGGACTCTCCAACACTGGTTATATTTTCTTCACAGAGGCCTTATACTTTAGCAGTCCTTCCCTAATCTGGGTCACGAGTGTTCTCAGAGGCAAACGGGGACACTGGGAGTCCAGGGGCCAGCTGTAGGCAGAAAAGGAATAGGCACAAACTGTAAGAAAGTCAGAGTTCCACCAGAGGATTTCTCATCTAACAAGTAACAGACTTGGTAGAAGGGTTCAGGGACTTCGTAGAAGACTCCCAAGATGCGTTCCAGTGTTAGTCCTAGCGTCAGATGATCCTGAATCCTTACGAGATGTCTTGGTCTTTTTCTTCTTTTGTTTGGTCTTTGACTTGTCCCGAAGCTGATCTTTGAAGAGGTAGGGCCTATCCTCTCCTGCCGCCACAGTGCCTTCCTCGGATGACAAGGGGTGGGAGACTGAGGTGACCTGGCAGGAAGTATCCTGGGAATTTGAGGGGAATGCCCAATGGCATATAAACCCTTGGAACTGCAAGATCTCAATGGAGCTGTAGCAGTCTGGTAAATAAGCAGTGTCCACCCGGATAGTATGAGTTGGGCAGGTAGGCCGGCCAGAGTTGAGAGGCCACAGAATGAAGTACATGCACATTAATTCCCAGGCAAACCAAAAGAGAGAGAAACACACAAAGAAGAGAGAGAGAACGCAGCGGTTGTTAAGTAGCTGCGGATAGAGCCCTGAAAGGGAGGAGCATAAACGCTGTTACAGCAGCGATGACTGAAATGTTCCCAGAAGGAGACAAAACGAAGAGTGAAACCCCAAAGCTTCTGAGAGGGAAGTCACTCACAAGTAAGCCAGAGAATGCGGGCGGAACATCAGTTTTCCGAGCTGGGAAATGCTGATAAGCAAGACCGTGGAAACAGCGGAGTGCCCAGCGCTGCTGCAGGAAGGAGAGCGGCAACGGGGCGAGGCAGGATGAGGGACAGAAGAGGCAAGGCACAAAGCAAGGGATAGAGCAAAGCAATACAGGCACTAGCGTCTTACCCAGGGGCTGGTGAGCTAAAGGGCTGCAACGCACCAGCGTTGTGGTTTAGCTGATATAAAAAAGGCTTTCCATATCCCGGCAGCCATCTTGGAAGAAGACTAGACAGTTAACCAAAGAATGTAGTGGCATACATGTGAGTCGGGCTTCTCGCACAAGATACAATGATCTCTTGCCCCGGCGCCAGCACTGCCACAATGACCAGCGGACAGCTGTGACAGTATGCCCTCTTTTTATCTGGCCGGGCCCCTGTTTCCACGTGAACTGTCTATGGAATCGGCAAACCAAGATAGGTGCGTGAAGGTGTCATACTGGTTCCCATGTGCGCTCTAGTTTGGAATATCCTTTCCAGTGGATCAAGTACTGTAAAGATCCTCTGTATTGCCTGGAATCACAAATCATGGTAACTTTGTATTCTTCTAAATCAAGTTTTCGTTCTAATGGGACGATGATAGGTGTCTTGTTTGTATTCCTTGAGGAGCGAAGAATGAAAAACCGGGTGTATTCGTTTCCAAGATGTAGGTAATTTTAGTCTGAATGCCACCAGATTTATTATTTCTGAAATGCTGAAAGGTCCCACGTATCGTGGAGAAAGTTTTGTTGGATGTATCCATTTAGGAAGGAATCGGGTGGACAACCATACCTTGTCTCCGATCTCCCATGTGGGATTGTCTCTCCTAGGTCTGTCAGCATATTTCTTGTTTCTCTCTTTGGACTTTAGGAGCTGAGTGTATGCTATTTTAGGGTTGCCTTGTATGATCTTTAGTAAGTCGTTGAGAGCTGAAATGTTAGTGAAGTTGCAAGCTGTTAAGGGGAGTGTTTTTGGATGGAATCCTGAATGGCAAAAGAATTGACTCATGCTGGTTGCAGTATGGGCGGTATTGTTGTATGAGAATTCAGCGATGGGAAGCAATTCAGACCAAGTGTGATGAGCATTAGTAGAAAAGCATCTAAGATATTGTTCTAGGGTGTGATTTAAACATTCTGTCTGTCCATTAGTTTGGGGATGGTAGCCAGAAGAAAGAGCCCTATCAATCCCCAGAGACTCACAGAGGGTTTCCCAAAACTTGGACGTGTATTGAGATCCCCGCTCTGTTGTTATGGAGATTGGTAAGCCATGAAGGCGGAAAAAGTCCTTGAGAAAAACCGAGGCCATATGTGAAACTGAAGGAACCCCAGGTAAAGGAGTAAAATGTGTCATCTTAGTAAAGGCGTCCACTGACACCATTATAGCAGTATTCCCTCTTGAACGTGGTAAGTCGACAAAGTCTGATGAAATGTGGGTCCAAGGGCCTACTGGTATGGGAGCTTGTTCCAGACGACCAATGCATTTGGAGGTAGAATATTTGTTAGCAGCACAAACAGGACATGATTCCATGTAATTCTTCACATCTTTGTTCATGGAAGTCCACCAAAATGTATGCAATAACAACTCCTGAGTAGCCGAAACCCCTTTATGGCCAGCAGATAGGCGGTTGTGTCCCCATGACATGAACTTTCGTTGAAGAGCCGTTGTGGGAACCATCAAATGATCCCAGTGGAAATACACTCCATCTTTAAGGAAGACCTGGGGATCGTCCTTTAAAGACTCGGGAAGGGCCGGAGTGGCATTGGCCTCTCTGATTTGATCAAGGAACAAAGTGATGGTGTGAATGAAGGTCTTATCGCCCAAAACCTTTTCCTTCTAAGTGGAATCTTCATGGCATTCTTCGGTTTGTCTTGATAGGGCATCTGCAACAGTGTTTTATGTACCAGGAATGTAAGTGGTGCGAAACCCATATTGCAAAAAGTAGTAGGTCCAACAAGCTTGCATGGAGTTGCGGCATTCCGTTTGTTGAAGTACTTGCAGATTTGTATGGTCCGTGTGGACCTCAAATTCATGCAGAGATCCCAGTAATAAGTGTTGCCATTCTGTGCAGACTTCTCTGGTGGCCAAAAGCTTCTTTTCTACAACAGAATCATTTCTCACGCTGGGATCTAAAGTGTGAGAGAAAAAGGCCAACGGAAGTTCAATATTGTCCTCTCCTAGTTGTTTTAAGACAGTTCCCAGGGCCCTGAAAGAGGTGTCAGTCTCTACAATGAAAGGTTTCAGTTGATCTGGTTGACTGAGAATTGGGGCTGTGCAGAAGGCATCTTTCAGTGTCTTAAAGGAGTGATGCGCCTCTTTGTCCCATTTGAAAAGGACGTTTTTCTTTAGTAGGCGAATAATGGAACTTTGAAAACTAATGATGAATCTCCTGTAGAAGTTTGCCACCCCTATAGATCGTTGTACCTCTTTAACTGACGTGGGCGTCGGCCAATCCAGTACGGCTGCCGTCTTTCTTGGGTCCATTTGGATTCCTTGATTGGAGAGAACAAATCCTAAATACGGTACAGTCTTGACCTCAAACAGACACTTTTCTTGTTTTGCAAGTAGATTGTTACTTGATAACTTACGTAAGACCTCAGTGAGATGGATTCTATGGGTGGACAATGAAGGAGAAAAAAACAGGACGTCATCCAGATTGACTATTAAGTAATGAAAGAGAATGTCCGAGAATAATCTGTCCATGAATCTCTGAAAGATTGTTGGAGCATTGACCAGGCCGAATGGCATGACCTGGTATTCGTAATGCCCAAATAGGATACGAAAGGCTATCTTCCATTGGTCTCATTCCTTAATGTGCAGTAAAGGATAGGTCCCTCGCAGATCGAGTTTGGTGAAGACCTCATCTGACTGGACTGGCTCAAGTATGTCGTCGATGAGGGGCATGGGATAGCGGTCTTTTTCAGTGATTTGGTTTAAGCCCCTAAAGTCGATGGATGGACGGAGTTCCTTGCTATCCCTCTTGGGAATAAAAAAAGAGAGAGCATACAGCAGGTGATTTGGATTCACGGATGATACCATTGGCTAGATTTTCATCCAAATATTTCTGTAGAGCCTCCTTTTCTAACATTGACAAGTCGGTGTGTCAGCAGTGTGTTTCGTGTTACTCGTTGGAGAGGACCTTGTTTCTTGCCTTCCGTGTGCTGTTGGATTGAACTAACTGTGGACTAGTACAATACGTAGTCCTCTTTCTATCTTCACCAACCCGGACCGGCGCTCCATAAACACACCGCGCAGGCGCGGTGTGTCAGCAGTGTGTTTCGTGTTACTCGTGGGAGAGGACCTTGTTTCTTGCCTTCCGTGTGCTGTTGGATTGAACTAACTGTGGACTAGTACAATACGTAGTCCTCTTTCTATCTTCACCAACCCGGACCGGCGCTCCATAAACACAACGCGCAGGCACGGAGCGCGGTGTGTCAGCAGTGTGTTTCGTGTTTGGTGGAGTGGTGCTGTGGAGCCCCTCCGGCTACACTGGTAAGACTTTAAAGGCCCAAGACTTTGGAAAATTTGACTTTGGTACCTTGGCTGCCCTACATTGGGTCATTGTTGTTTGGACACAGCATTTGCCTTCCTCTGGTGTTCCTGTGACCAGTGGCATTTGTAATCGGATATTTTTCGTGCCTTGGGTTCTCAGAGTTCTGAACGCGTTTTGAGGGAGGCTTGCATTGTATTTTTCATTGTTGTGTGTTGGGAGAAGCTGAGTAGGGGCTGTTACTTGTGTGCCTGTCCGGCATACACCGGCACTAAGCTATGCCAATGTAGTACTTTGAAGTTGAAGGATCGATATCATGTGCCTGTAAGTACTAGCCTCCAGTCCACACAGAAGGTGACTGTGGGTGTTGTACCTTTGAACCCCGGTGGATGAAAGAGTTGTATCCTGGAGGCCTCTTGTAAAGGGTGACTGCGGGCTATAGGCCTTTGAACCCTTTTCTTTTTTGGTGTTTTGATTTAAAAATTTCTATTGACTATATTTAAAGAGAATTGCGGGTTTGAGACCTTCGCCTTACAGAGGGTAGACCTTTTTTTTTTGTAGGGCCCCACACAAGTTGAAAGCCCTTTGTTAATGGTGTTTGTTGGCACCAGGTTCCTAAACTCCATTTTTGCACCTTGCCTTAAAGTTGCTACTTATACACACGCAATGGAAACGTGTGGTTGGAACTATAATATCCAGTGTGCATTCTTGCTCCAAGCCAGAGGGTGACTGCGGGCCTTGTGCCTTTTGAACCCTCGGCAATTAGGATAAGGTGCACCTGACAGCGTGTGTATTTGTCCTCGCTAGACCTCTTGGAGTTCTTAGTATTTCCTGTTGTCAGGTGACTGTGGGCTTCAGGCCTTTGAACCTGACAGGGGAGGGCTTTGTGTAAATCTGTTCTATGGTAGATCACTGATAGTCTTGCAGTGTTCCCCGCTGCCAGGTGACTGTGGGCTTTAGGCCTTTGAACCTGCTAGGGACGGGCTCTTTATGCAAGCTTGTGGGGTCTGAATCGTGGAATATTTGAATTGCACACAGCATAGGAGGTCGTTGTGACCTTTTCTGCCCCGCTGACCTTGGTGCTAATTTATATAAACTCAGAAGTTTGTGCATTGCCATTTACCTTGTATTGAGAATGAGATCCATGTGTGTGTGATAAAGTGTCTCTAAGTGCTGGATTATTTATTCTGATCAAGGTGGGAAAACTGGAGTTTACTAACCTTTCTGTTGCATGCTGTCTTCTGAGTTTGTTGTTCCTAAATTTCACTGTGTTGTACTAATATCAGACAGTGTGCCATTACTGGGAGGAAATTACCAGGGCAGTGGTGGTGGAATCTTTGCAAAAGAGTTTGTGACTATTTAAGTGGGAAGATGACGTTTAGTGTATAATTGGTCTCAACCTATACAGCTGTGCCAACTTTGGTGGGGGGACCCTATCACTAGTGAGCGAAAATTCCATCCTACATTATCTGGAGATTGGGATTAGATCATGAGTCGCGCCTTGAGAAGCAGCAATAAATTAGCAAACCTCCCCAAGGTCCCTGGTAATAACGCAGGGAATAAATTAGCCAATAGCACCCTACCCCTGCTGCTTTCCAACAGAAAAATGTTATTATCAATGTCAACTTCAGCAGCTGTGGTAACGTTATCATCAGATCAGGAAGGAGTACTTGACTTCAAGTCAACGGTGGGATTGGGAGTTGGCCCAGAAGATCGGATAGAGGGAGGGGCTTCGGGCCAGCTCCAACCCACTTTTACAGTCCAAGACGCCAATGAGAATGATGGACAGGTGGATTGTCAACTGTCCCATGTACATGTTAACAACTGCATCTTATTACATGCACAGGAGGGTTTTCCCCATTTATCTGACACATCTATGCTTGCTCCAACAATTATGAGTGGACTGGGTAAACGTGTGAGGCTTTCTCTTGGCCCTTCTTCACTTGCCTCTAGGTCTTTTCCCTTTCGTGAACAAGTTCATTTCCATCTCCCCAATGACTCCAGCTTTAAAGGTCATAGCGTACCCAGAAGGGATCTTCCAGGGTCTTTTTCGATGGGAATGGGAGGGGGTATCCCTTTGGGTCACGCAGATCCCCATGAAGGATGTGTGCACACAAGTGGGGCCTTTTTGCCCCAGGAACTAGGGACTTTTGCACTGGGGAATGATGATGTTGGCCTGGGTGCATCTAAGGGGAATGTAAGGGCTTCTTCGACGCCTGAGGATTCTCCATCTGACAACTTTTCGAATGAGCCCTTTAATTTCCCAGTGATTTCGCGTATACTTAACCTTCTTGATAAAGGCCACGAATTAACTCATTGCTCCTTATGGGAAATGCAGGGCTCTTTAGCCTTTATGAAAGAAAACATTTCCAAATTGGAAGGTTTTATACTTGCGGAGGAGCAATCAAAAGTATTCTACTTTTCCCAATTTGAAAAAATGATAATGTCGTTTGCTGGTGATCGTCCATCCGTTCCCTTTGGCTCTGCCGTACGGTCTCAAGGCACCCAAACGGAAAATGGGCCATCACATATACAGCTACCACAAAGATTGTACTCGCATGTGCTACAAGGAGTGACTGGAGAGGTTACTGAAGATGGCATTACTGAGGATATAGATCTCTTGGAAGTAACCAAACTTCTCATGATCGGCTGCTTCAGGTGGAACACCTACTTTTCAACATGGTCACTAAACTCCAGCCGGCACCACCCACAGGGCTCTGTGGAGGAACGGAGTCCGCTAGCAGTGATGGTAAAACACCGGATAGTCCCTCTTTATTGACGGACATTATTGATGCTCAAGCAAGCGTAGAGCCTCCGGTGTATTCGTCAACAAGTGACTTGGTCGTGGGTAGTACAGAGCATGAGGAAAGGCACTTTATCTCTCGAAAGGCGAAGAAGTCCTTCCTTAGAGCCCAAAAACGCCTAAATTTAGCCAAAATGAGCCAGAAGAAAGTGGCAAAAAAGGTATTTTGGTAAATGGCTCGCAGCCGCTCAAGGATCTCACACCCACCATAAGTGGTAATCTTGGCGTGAATTCGGATGATCTAGCATTAGATCTCCAAGATTTAAACGAGAAAAGCAAAAACCATCTTCAGATCAAGGCACTGAAAAGTGGCAATGTACATGTTTCATCTGTTAAGTCTTCCATGACTTCCACTACTAAATCACAATCCCAGCTTCACAGCTTTTTTCCCATAATTGAAAGCAAAAAAATGGCTGTTCGACCGCAGGAGGAAGCAGACTGTGTAAGTGCTCTCAAAAAGGGCACAGACCTACTGTCTAATGGGGCCATTCGGGAGGGCTGCCATAATGATTTGGCGACACAAGAAGTTGGTTCTGTGGATAAGGCAGCTCATAAGGGGAAAGAAGCAGCGGCCTTGGAACTGCCTGCCCCCTTGGCCCAGGTGGTTAATGTTACAGCTGAGGATGAAACAGCTGGGAGGACACCGCTTGTAGAAAGCCCCCAGGATATGTTGTCCTTTTCTGAGACCCCAAAGGACATGAAACAGATACTTGGATGGACAAGTAATCCGGAGATAAATGGTCTAGCCAGGATTAACAGGTCCTTTTTGATGAATTCATTCTTCCAGATTCCCTCTTTAAGAAATCTGGCGTCCAAGGACCTGGATTGGGTAAAACTAGCAGCACATAATAATCTTAGAGTGCTATGTAGAGTCCAATCACAGATTATAACCAAACTGATTCTGGACTTCTCGGATGACTGAGTTATTGGGGCTCTCCCCTTGTCTATTCCCAGACATGGAGAGCGCATGGGCATTTCTAGACTTTATCTTGCCGATACCTAAAGAACTGGCCATACGTTTGCCACTGGCCGGATATGAGACTCAGGCCAATGAACTAACACAACGTTTGGCTTCGCTAACGCAGGTGTTAAGTGGTTTATCATGGTTGGAGCCTCTGATTAAAGTGGCAGCTGCTATGAAACCTGAATTCTCGAACTTATAACTGGCAGGAATCGCCGTCGCATCTTGGAATTGCTGCGGCGTGATAAACCTTAAGGCTGGGCGACCATGTGGTGGTATCGTCATTCTTATTAAAAATAGTTTGAAGGTGTCCTCAAGATTAGTGGACAAATCGGACACATGTATACTGGTGGAAATGTATACCATCGGTAGTAAATTACATGCTTTGATTTTGTTGTCCATTTACTGGAATCCCAGTGCAGTCCCAATTGATTTAGTTCTATTGGAACTAACTCAAATGCTGGAAAAGGTCTCATTGCATTTCCCCAAGCATGAACTCTTAATTGGTGGAGGCTTCCTGCCTGGGTATAGAGGGAACCAATCCCTTGGTCTATCATTCCCATCTATATGCCCAACAGGCTTCTGACAGAGGCAAAGTGTGGGTTGAGTTTTTTGAATCGTGGGGTATTTACCAGATTTCATTTGCGTCTCACAGCAATAAGGTCTCTTGGCAGCGTGGAAAATTCTCGTCCTTAATTGACTACATGCTTGCATCAGGGACATGCTCAGGACTGCTCGACCCAATCATGACTTTGGATGTGGGTTTGAGCGACATATTGGGGTTGACCCGTATGAATCCTCGGTGCCTGCGGCATTGTTGGAAAGTGATAGCCATACCTTGTCTGTCAGATGGCCTCCTAGCATTTGTCGTAAAATGGTGTTCCTTGTAAATAGGGAACTAATGATGATTGTCCATCTGTTGTTAACGTGGAGAAAATTAACAAATTGAATTTGATGATGATTCACAAGCATCTTGTGAGCTTATCTAAAGATTGCCTTGGAACCAACTCAACAAAAGCCACACATAAATATCTGGCAGAGGTTGCGATATTAAAAACTTGTAAAAACAGAGAGCTGCGGTTGGCTGGACGCAGTATTATAAATGCATCGGCCTATAAAATACAAAAAAACTCCATTGTGGCATGCTTTAAGTCCAAAGTGAAACTGTTGCGCCATGCAGCTCATACCCTTGCAAACCAACAGATGTTGGAACATCTCTGCAAGAGAAACACCAGGGAACTGTGGTTTACATTAAGAAATCCCTCAGGCAAGGTGGACGAGCGTATGACTGCGACCATTTCTGGTCCTGTATGGTAGCATTTTTTCACAGCAAAATATGAGCTGCCAGAAGTACATAGAAGGTTGGAGTTGGAGAATCTTTACTTGAATATCCCGAGCGAGTGTCCATGGGAACTTAGTGACATAATCTGGGCGATTGCACAACTAAAGTTCTCTAAAGCGGCAGGTCCTGATGGACTACCGCCATGTGTTTATAAGGATGATCCTCATTTTTGGGTCAGATATCTATTGCCTCGCTACCAGCTAATATATCGGACGGCTAACATACCTGCTTCCTGGCTTACGGCAATAGTGATTCCCATTCACAAAAAGGGTGCTCTTAATGACCCAGTAAATTTCAGGCCAATTGCCCTGATAGATACAGTGGCCAAAATATTGGCACGTCTAGTTTTGTAGGAATTGGAGAAGCATGTTACTACTGCCGGAATTCTTTCCAAAGCACAGGTGGGCTTTCGGAAGGATATGGGTACGCAGCTTATTGCATCGATTCTTGGCCATCTACTGTCAGCATCTCGTAATCAGGCTACTGGAACAGTCTATATGGCATCTTTAGACTTATCGGCTGCATTTGACAGCGTTCTGCGTTCCTGCCTTTGGCGGAAGATGCTGTCCTATGGCATTCCATCTAAGCTGGTAGCAGTAATTGCCGCACTCCATCAAAATACATCGTATAGGGTGCGCATTAATTCGGAGGGCCTACTATCTGATAATATTACAACGGAAATTGGAGTGAAGCAGGGCTGTAATTTGGCCGCGCTACTCTTCAATCTTTATATGGCAGACATTGAGAAAATTTGGGAGGGAGAAAATGTTTTCCCGGTTAATCTGGGCAAATTGCGCTTGAATTGGTTGGCATTTGCGGATGATGTCATCCTGTTTGATAAGGTACCCTTTGGTCTACAGAACAAATTAAATGTCTTTCAGGATTACTGTATGCTCAATAATTTGACCATCAATTCGGCTAAATCCCATATTATAGCCTTTACAAAGAAGAAGAAACCTATAAGGTTCAAGTATGTTGTAAATCTCAAACCTATAGTCATCATGGAAGGGATTACCTACTTGGGCTACCATATATCAAACGGTATGTCTCTCGCAAAGTGGCGAAGTATACTGACCGTCAAGCTGAATCATCTGTCCGCCCAGATGAGAATCATTTTTTCCAGGTACTGTAGGTACTCTCTTATGCCTCTGTTATACTTTTATACTATGAAAGTAGAGTCTATCCTACTGTATAGTCTCGACGTCTGTCTGTTGAACATGGGTCCTATTCTGAATACATTGCAGGGGAATAATTGGAAAAAAGATTTGGGGCTCCCTAGGTACCTGCCCAACGCCATCCTGTTAGATGAATTGGGTTTATATCCCTTTGGCGGATAAACATGAATGGCGTATGGTTAATACATACTGCAAAATGCTTTTGCCACCGCCGAATTCTCTCTATGAAGATTTCAGGGCAATGCTTCAAGCAGACCAGCCAGAATCAATTTTGAAATTTAAAACACGCATGTCTGACATTCTGAGTACCTTGAATATGTCACAGCAGGAGTTCATTGTTTCTACAGGGAAAGCTACGACTAGGTTCTATAGGGAATTCGGATGTAATTGCAGACTACACATCATATTTAGACATGCCTTTTCCCCACGCCTGCCCTATATCCTGTGGTTTCCGGATAAGAACGCCAGAAGGACATACATGAGATTCCGGTTGGATCTTATCCACACGGGAGCACGTATCAAGAATTGGTCAGGGTTCAAATAGATGGGAAGTTGGGACCATTGTAGGTTTTGTTCCAATTGTGAGGAGTCCGAAACACTTGAACATTTGTTCATGTATTGCGTTCATTTTGAGCCACAAAGGCTCCTTTGTTTAGGCTCTTTTTTGGTGTCTAAGTCTCATTTTGAGCGCAACATGATTTGGCTGCGTTGTATGTGCGGTCAGTGTGTCAATCTGGAAAAATGAATACCCTTCATTTGAATGACAGACGTAACTTGATGGCCGTAGGCCAACCGTCTTATGCAAGAATTATAGAAATATGGACTGTTATGCTTGACCAACAAGCGGCCATTTTAAACGTAGCAAGAATCGCCATTTTGCTTGTTAACCATTGCTCATTGCTTTCTGTCTAAAACTGCTTTGCACCTTGCAATTCTTGCGGATTCTGCTTACTCTGCTCAACTGTTAACATTGTTGTCTGAATATGAAAGAGCAAGGTCGCGGGACTGAGGAGTTTGTTGAAAACTCTTCATGAGTAGCCCAGAAAGGAATGCCCACGCTCCCTCTCTGTAGCCTTGAGGGAGAGCTGCAGGGCATTTAATCACTTCACCACTGCCAGCCAGTCTCGTACGATGGTAGGATATGTTAGAATAAAACAGCTAAAGGCTTGAATTATGCTCTTCCTACGGCCCCCCCATTCGGAAAACCCTGTAGAGGGTGTCGGCTCCCAGGACACAAATAGCACCTCATAGATAGCAAAGTATGGAATGTGGCTCTTCCCCCGTGTGCAGCTTGCTTCCAAGAACAGAACCACCGTGTTCTGCTCAACAACTAAAAGATGCCTCCGCACTTTCTAAATTGCACATTATTACTAGAATAGACATCGAGAGTGTCATAATTGTCATACCCGTCGGAAAAGTCCATCGTCCTCCCGAGTTCAAAGAAACTTAATAAAGGAGGGTGTTAAACATGACATAGCTGATTGTATGATATGCATTTTGTATATATGTAACTGATGTACGTAATTCGCTCTCTTGCGTCCCTCGAGGTCTAGGAAACTCACGTCGCGGGGCGTGAGACCAGAATTGGCCAATTGGGACTATTTTTGCTTGCAATAAACCCTAGCATTGGGAATTTGAACCTCGTGTCTGGCGCATCTTTTCGTGTATGGTTATTGCCTTGTTTCCATATCACGAGGGACCCCTAGCGGCCCCTTTCAAGATGGTGCCCGAATAGGGACCCTCCCCCACTTGCCCCATCGTATACGTTGTAACGGAGTAAAGGCAGAAGAACGGCGAGGACGGGACGATCGAGCCGGGATCAAGAGGTGTACGGGGCGCCCTTTAGAAGTGAGGAGAGATTCCTTCCGCAGATCTGCACACATCTGATCCCTGATCGACGTACCGGGCCAGAGGGCAAAGGAGGCGAGGGTCCCGAAGCGAGGCAGAAGCCAGAGAAGCACAGACACGACGTTGGGAGGGGTTGCGTCAGGACAGGCGACTTGTTTTATCAGGTGAGTCATTCCCCGATTCAAATAAGAACCTGATTTTTGGTAGAGTGTTGATTTGGCAAATTCAAACGTCCAGGTAAAGGTTAGCTAACCAAAGGGGAAGGTTAAAAAAAACATGCCTGGAGTACTGTCCATTTTAGCGGGGCTTTTCAGCTGCTGTAGACAGTCCTTGGAATATGGCCAAAGTGCACCGCCTGGGGGAACGCCGGCTTATGACATCTATGCAAAATACGGTGTGGGTGTGATAATATTTTGTGAAATTTGGCATAGGCAAACTAGAAAGCAACCCGACCATCAGTGGCTGATTAATGGCAGCTTTGAGATTGCGAGGATAGATAACCTAGAAAGGGTGTTGATTAGGAAAAAAGCGCAACCTGCAGCTTTTGAGACTGTCAAAGACTGGAGGAAGGAAGTAATGCTCCGACTTAGGAGTAGAGAGAAGCATGCGCGTAGGCACAAAACGAAGCTTGAGGTAGCAGAATAAAAGGAGGAGTAGGAGGAGTGGACGGCAAGTCTAAGACGGGAAGGGAGACGTGAGCAAATGAACATAGAAGGAGTATACCCACAGCGGGAACTACACATAGCAGACGAATTAATGGAACATTTGTTAACTAATACGGGTCGAGGCCCAAAACCAGAATCAAAACCAAACACGCCAGTAGTGACTACACCGGCCCAACCAGTAGCTCTCGTACCCCCTCCCGTAGCCCAAGCACTTCCCCCTCACGCAAGCATTAACCCAAGCCCCACCCACAGCTCGAGCCCTCCCACAAGCGCAGACACGCAATTTCCCTGCACCCAGGAAGGCCCTTCACAGATGCCACCTGTGTCACTTGTCCCATCCGCACCTCCCGCTCCAGAGACAGATTCAGCACCATCCGCCCCTCCCGAAGTCGAAATTGAGACTGGGGAGGCGAGAGGCGGGGCTGAAGGAACAGGATTTGGACGGGTAACTCGCGGCGCGATCAGCAAATAAAGAAAGTTTGTATTACGGCAAGAGGCAGAAATATACATAGAAGGAAACGATGGGACGGCAGAATTGGCCTCATTGTATGGGTACCGAAGAAGCGACGAGAGACAGGTAGTGCTGGAATGCATGGGGGAAATTTTGGTGGGAGAATGGAAAAAGATACTTGGGAATTTACCGCCACAGCGATTGTTAGATTTGAATAAGTTAGCAGGCAGTGAGCAAAGAGATGAGGATGTAAGAAAACATGTGTACAAACTTATTGAACTGAAAAATGAAATGGAAGACAAATATGCTGAAATGATTGCTACACCTGAATATAGTAGTGAGTGTATTAAGAAAGGTAGGAAGTAGGCGTCAAGGTTGTATATGCAAAAATCATGTCCGAGAGTTTTTTCAGGTGGTACAAAGCATTTGCCGGTACCGGGACAGATAGGTGATAAACAAATATTGCAGGTATGGGTGGGGGAAACAATGCGATGGATGTCGAACAAAAGAACGTCAGTAAAGGAAGTAAGTGAGATATGTAATGGGTACCCATTGGAGATGAGAAAAGAAGCGATGCGAACGATAGTAGGAGTGTTACAGCAGCAGGTCATTGGATACAATAGAGGTAGAGGAAATCACAAGGCAGAGGAAATTTGAATAATATGCACGGGGTGTCATTGGGAGTAAATCAATGTGCGTACTGTAAGGAGGAAGGACACTGGCGAGCGCAATGCCCGCACCTACAGAATAGAGGTGGGTTTGGTCAGAGAAGGCCTCAGAGGATATCAGGGGTCAAATGGCCCAAGCAGAAATAGCATGCAGCAGCAGCAGGGATATACCAATGGAGGTACTCAAAACCAATCCTATAGTCAAAACCAAGCGCAACAGAACCAGGCAATGAACCAAAGTGTTTCGAACCAAAATCAGGGCGGGCAGGGCCAACAGAGAAATGATCAGAGTGGAGGACACCGAGGGGGAAATGGGAATATTTTTGATACACAGCCAAACACGTATTATAGCAGCAGCGGTGACTACACATCGGACGATGTGTTATTTTCGCGATAGGGCAGCCCACGGCAGGGGTCGGAACCAGTGTCTATTCCCGTGAATCAGAGAGGACCCTACGTAGAAATGAGAGTCGGGAATAAGGAGCACTGTTTCCTTGTAGATACAGGGGCACAGAAGTGTTCGATAGACCACCACTTGGTTCCGGAGATCCCGCTGTCGGGGCAAAAGAATGTTTCTGTAGGGTTCGCAGGTACACCAGTAATTAACCCCATGTCCGAAGCTGTCCCAATTACAATAGGACCATTTACAGAACAGTGTCCATTTCTTTTGACAGAAAATTGTGGAGAGAACTTGCTAGGATTAAATTTGTTGAGAAAATTGGGGGCAGTCATACATTGTACGGCAGATGGGGTGTTCCTCACGATGTGGCCTCACGATGCACCGGTGACGGAATTTATGTCAAAAGCGTTACCAGAAGAGCTAAGTAGAGTACCAACCTGTCTGTGGGCAATGCATGATAACGATGTAGGATGCTTGAAAATAGAGCCAGCAAAAATAACTTTGAAAGAAGGTGTTACATTACCACGAATTCCCCAGTATAAAATTTCTGTTGAAGGTGAGGAGGGATTAAAAAGTATTGTTACTGACCTGGTGATATTGGGGGTGGTTGAAGAAATTGCAGGTAGCACGTGCAACAGCCCGATTCTTCCAGTTTACAAGAAAGGAGGCAATGAAGTACCCTATCGTTTCATAATTGATCTCCGCGCATTGAACAAAGTGGTAGACCCACAATTCCCTTTGGTCCCAGATGTCACAACAATACTGACAATGATACCGGCCACTGCAGAATACTTTAGTGTAGTTGATTTGAAAAACGCGTTCTTTAGCATTCCAGTGGGTAAAAGCAGTAGATATCTGTTCGCGTTCACTCTAGGAGGTCGATCATTCACATTCACACGCATTCCACAAGGATACACAGAAAGCCCGAGCATTTACAGCAGAGCGCTAAAAGAGCAGCTAGACATACTAGAATTACCCGAAGGTTGCGTACTCTTGCAGTACATAGATGAATTATTATTAGCTGCTGACACGAAAGAGATCTGCAAAGAAAGTACTATATTACTATTGACACACTTAGCGACCCATGGTCACAAGGCAAGTTTGAAGAAATTCCAGTATAATCAGAAGGAGGTGTCTTATTTGGGTTAGTTACTTTCGAAAGAAGGGAGAAGATTAAAACCAGAACGCATAGAAAGTATTTCTAGTATCCCTATTCCAAAAACTCAAAAAGGAGTGAGAGCTGTAATAGGCATGGCCTCTTATTGTCGGCAGTGGATCAGTAATTTTGCATTGATTGTGAAGCCGATGATAAAGTTAACTAAAAAGGATGCAGTGGTGCCTTTACAGTGGGATGAGGAATGTCAGAAAGCGTTTGAGCAATTGAAAGCTGCATCGTGTGCTGCGCCAGTTTTAGGCACTCCTAACTATAAAAAGATCTTTAGACTATTTGTGAGTGAGAGTGAAGGATGTGCATTGGCGGTTTTGACACAGGAACAAGGTGGAAGAAATAGGCCGTGTGGCTATTATTCTTCCGCGCTGGACCCTGTAGCGCGCGCACTACCATGATGTTTGCGATCCGTCGCAGCGGCTGCTGCATCAGTGAAACAAACGGAAGGAATGGTATTGGGGCACACTTTAATTCTGATGGTGCCACATGCTATAGACGTTCTATTAAATAGGACACAGACGCAACACCTCACCTCAGCTAGACTGACAAGATATGAGCTCATCTTGTTTGCACCCCACATCCAAATTATCAGGTGTAGCGCATTGAATCCTGCAGAATTAATGCCACTGCCCATAGCAGAAATTGGTGACAACGAATCACCACCCCATGATTGTTCAATGGTCACTGAAGAAGAAACAAAGGGAAGAATTGACTTGAGCGACATCCCACAGAAAAAGCCAGATGAGGAGTTATTTTGTGACGGCTCTTGTTTTAAATTACCTGATGGCACATCAACGGCCGCCTATGCAATTACTACCCTAGAGAGTGTTGTAGAAAGCAGAAGAATCCCCTACAATTCGGCACAAGCCGCAGAAATAATAGCACTGACCCGAGCCTGTGAACTCTCTGAGAATTTGAACGTGAATATTTATACTGACAGCCAGTACGCCTTTGGCGTGGTTCATAACTTTGGCCGACTCTGGGCTGAGAGGGGTTTCTTGACATCACATGGGGCCAGGATTCAGCATGGCCCTTTGATTGTGCGATTGTTGTCTGCACTCACGTTTCCAAAGCGCCTAGATATAGTGAAATGCGAGGCGCATACAAAAGTAACATGTAAAGTGGGAGAGGGAAACGCATTTGCAGACAGGATTGCGAAGCAAACAGCCACAGATTTGGGAAATAAAATGATGACAGTACAGACTGAGGAAGTATCTTGTATGATAGAGAATGGAGTTGCCACAGTCAAAGAAATGTAGGCTGAGGCCACGACCGAAGAGATTCAGGGGTGGGCTGAGGGCTCCGCTGAGTTAGATTTGGAGGGATGTTGGGTGGACAAAGAGACCAAGAACTGCATGTTGCCAAATTCTTACATAACCGCAATGGTTACAATGGCGCATAGCCCTACCCACATTTGCGCGAAGAAGATGGTACAGCATTTATCCACAGTATGGAAAAATTAGCACATAAAAAAAATGCAGAAAGGCTAGTGCAGAATTGTATTACGTGCCTGCAACACTTGTGTATAGGCGTGTTACAAATGCCATATCATATCATATATCATAACACAATGTAGGTCAAGGAACCGTGACTCCAGTAGGTAGTTTTGGCCCACCCTCTATGCCATTTGAGGTGATCCATTTTGATTTCATAGAAATGGAAAGGTGCCAGAACTACAAATATGTGTTAGTGGTGATTTGTGCATTCAGCAAGTGGGTGGAGGCATATCCTTCAAAAGACTGTACTGCCATGTCAATGGCAAAAGTAATGTTGATAGAGTATTTCTCCCGGTTTGGGTTGCCCCGTGTCCTGTGGTCAGACAACGGCCCACACTTTGTGGGCGCAGTGGTACTGCAGATCTGTGCAGGTCTGCAAATAGAGAAACGATTCCACAGTTCCAGGCATCCCAGTTCTGCCGGGCTTGTGGAGAGACATAACGGAATCTTAAAGTCAAAGATAGCTAAAATCTGTGTTGGGATCAAGTTGAGTTGGGTGGATGCATTACCCTTAGCGCTATTGTGCATGCGCACGTCTGTGCAGGCTAAAACTGGGCTCTCCCCCTATGAACTTATGATGGGTAGACCGGAAAATGTATGGTGCGCACCGCAGCCCAAAAGATTATGTGAGGTCGAGCATCCTATGTTAAGCACGTACTGTGGCCTTTTAATGCAGAAGTTGCGTTTGATTCATCAGCAGGTGCAGGAGGCTTTACCAGTGCGATACACCAGACCGGGGCACTCGCTGGAGCCTGGAAGTTGGGTCCTGATTAAAAACTTTGAGCGGAAGACAGCATTAGCACCCAGATGGCGCGGCCCCTACCAAGTACTTCTGGCGACGCAAACGGCCATTCGAGTAGACGGACGGAAGGCATGGATCCATGCAACACATGCCAAAAGCTTCCCAGGACCGCTGACAATTTCCGATGGCCAAAGAAAGGAAACGGTCTCGGAAACGAAAGAAACTGTTGCCAGTCCATTGCCACAGCATCAGCCTGAGCGAGAAGTGAAAGTTGAAACAAAGCCCAAGCGAGAAGTGAAACTCGAAACAGAGCCTGAGGAGGCTGCCAGTAAGGGGAAAGGGCTAAGGGTGCCCCAACGTTGCTCAGCAGAAACAACATCACTGCCGAACGACACAAACCCTGCATTGCAAACACGAGCAGAAACAACGCGTGTACCCCTTTGGCGCCCACCAGTTTCTGCAAACACACCAAAGCCAAAGAAAGAAACTACATCATTGCCACGGCGCTCATCGCTACCCATCATTGTGCCGCAGGCTGACACTGAGCCTGATACTGGAAGTGCAATGGCACTATTCACGGATCATACAATACCAGGAGTGAAACGGTATAATTTGCGGCCTCGACAGGCAAAGTAATCCACAGATCTTTGGTGCTTTTCTTTTGCCTTTGGTTCCACTCACGGACGGAGTAGGAGCCAGGGGCGTAGAGGAGAGAAGTGTGAGAGTTGTGCAAGTCGGACAATTCAAGACTCACGGCTCCTCGTGCGCTTATAAAAAGTACATGTGTCAGGAGCCAGAGCAGGACAAGCTGGACGCACATAAGTACTAAGACTGATAGAGTGCATGTGTCCTAAGCCAGAGCGGGACAAGCT
This sequence comes from Ambystoma mexicanum, assembly GCF_040938575.1. NCBI lineage: Eukaryota > Metazoa > Chordata > Amphibia > Caudata > Ambystomatidae > Ambystoma > Ambystoma mexicanum. The sequence continues at coordinate 1,005,339,259 of NC_090934.1, forward strand.
GGATGCACATAGTACTCTATCAATAAAAAATAACTTTTCAGAAATCGTCTGAGCAGTGGGAGGAAGAACAACTAATCTTGCTCGGAGTGGATAGCTGATCTAGGCTGTGAAAGGGCTGGCAGAATTGAACTGTGACATTTTTCGTTGAACTTTTCTGGCATCAAGAACAAGAGACATTTGCGACGAACTTTGCCAGCAAGAAGAAGGACGATGAAGAACAAATCAAGACCGGTTTCAGCCTCCTCTTGCAACCCCTGCTGAAAAGATGATAGATTTAGAGACTGTTAATTTAGGGGAAAAGCATGGTAAAAGGAATAAGGTACTGATTTGGACATTGGTCCTGTGTTTCTTAAGTATGGTAGTACCAACAATAACAGCTATTACACTATGGTTCCTGGAGTCCGTGCACCCATTAGAAACACTTTTGCCAAAAGCAGCTACTGAAAGCCCGGTTCATGTAATCACTGGTACTTTGCCCCCAATGGAAGAGAGACGTAGAGAAGGATACAGCAACAATACATTGTTGCTCATCATGAACATGACCCATGCGGTTTTAAAAAAAAAAAAAAGATTGCTGGGTTTGTGCCCATTTACCACAACACGGTGGGAAAGGGATAGGCTGGTATGTACAACTGTTACCATTGGTTTATTCATGTGAAGTATCATTGAGTGCAATGTTCTTTGGGAAATGGAACAAGAGTAATACGGGTCAGCTAGATGAGACCAATATGAATGAATTTGAGGAAGTGATCATGAGACCTGTGGGTTGTTCCATATTCCGTAAAGCTCGCGTGTTTTCACCAGATCCCATGAGGAAGAACACACGAAAGACAACAAGACTAGATAGATTACATGGGCAGAATAGATCAACCCCGCCAGCAGAGGAAACATCAGTAATGAGATTTCGAATGAGGGATGAGTGGAATAAAGATGCTGTGCCCCCTGCCTATACAGTGGATCACAGCCGGGAAACTGCTCCCCTATGTTTACAGAAAAAAGGTTCCTATAAAGTAGGAATGTTTAGCAACTGCCTGAACACAGTGGTTTTAAAACACGAAATAGAACCTGTGTACGTAGGGGACCCTGTTTACTTTATATGTGGGAAAAAAGCATATCCATGGTTACCTAGGAACTGGGGAGGTACATGCTACCTAGGTCTACTGTTTCCAGGAGTGTTCCTCTTGGAGACAGCAGAAGTAGCCAGACAAACAAAAGGTAGAACTCAAAGGAGTAGCGAGGATGGAATGATAGCAATAGATATAGCCAAATCATTTATACCATTCTTGTCCCAAATAGAAAATTCCTACAATATAAGAAAACTGTCTAGAACATTAAAAAATATAATAGATTCAACAACAGATATTTTATTGAATATGACGTTAGAAGAAAAAGGAATAAGACTAATGGCACTCCAAAACAGGATGGCTCTCGACATAATATTAGTTGATCGTGGGGGAGTTTGCAAACTCGTAAAAACTGCATGCTGTGTATATATAGATGATTATTCCCCTACGATATTTAAAGCAATCCGGAAATTAAATGTCCTAAGTTCCACATTCTCTACTGAAGAAGGGTGTTGGGGGATAGGATCCTGGTTTTGGGGATTATTGCGGTCTTGGGGATGGAAGTTAATTTCGATACTAATGGTGGTACTTGGTATATTCATAATATGTTGCTGTTGCATACAATACTTACCAATAGTTTGCACTGAAATAACTGATGGATGTACTAAGGGATGTATGCACATGGTGTTGAGTGGAAAACAAACGCATGGCCAAAATAACAGAGACACTAATGAAACAAAAACAGTAAAACAATTCATGGCTATAGACATTAATGATGAAGATGATGCTGATAATAGCATGAAAGGATCAGACATAGATACCCCAGACTTATCCTCATCGGAGGAGGATACAATGAATGAATAAAACGTTTGGCATACGGCCAAAAGGTGGGTTTGTCAATCTGGAAAAATGAATACCCTTCATTTGAATGACAGACGTAACTTGATGGCCGTAGGCCAACCGTCTTATGCACCGAATTATAGAAATATGGACTGTTATGCTTGACCAACAAGCGGCCATTTTAAACGTAACAAGAATCGCCATTTTGCTTGTTAACCATTGCTCATTGCTTTCTGTCCAAAACTGCTTTGCAGCTTGCAATTCTTGCTGATTCTGCTTACTCTGCTCAACTGTTAACATTGTTGTCTGAATATGAAAGAGCAAGGTCGCGGGACTGAGGAGTTCGTTGAAAACTCCTCATGAGTAGCCCAGAAAGGAATGCCCACGGCTCCCTCTCTGTAGCCTTGAGGGAGAGCTGCAGGGCATTTAATCACTTCACAGCTGCCAGCCAGTCTCGTACAATGGTAGAATATGTTAGAATAAAACAGCTAAAGGCTTGAATTATGCTCTTCCTACGGCCCCCCCTTCGCAAAACCCTGTAGAGCGTGTCGGCTCCCAGGACACGAATAGCACCTCATAGATAGCAAAGTATGGAATGTGGCTCTTCCCCCGTGTGCAGCTTGCTTCCAAGAACAGAGCCACTGTGTTCTGTTCAACAACTAAAAGATGCCTCCGCACTTTCTAAATTGCACATTGTTACTAGAATAGACATCGAGAGTGTCATAATTGTCATACCCGTCGGAAATGTCCATCGTCATCCCGAGTTCAAAGAAACTTAATAAAGGAGGGTGTTAAACATGACATAGCTGATTGTATGATATGCATTTTGTATATATGTAACTGATGTACGTAATTCGCTCTCTTGCGTCCCTCGAGGTCTAGGAAACTCACATCGCGGGGCGTGAGACCAGAATTGGCCAATTGGGACTATTTTTGCTTGCAATAAACCCTAGCATTGGGAATTTGAACCTCGTGTCTGGCGCATCTTTTGGTGTATGGTTATTGCCTTGTTTCCATATCACGAGGGACCCCTAGGGGCCCCTTTCAAGTGTACCCCAATAATGTTGGCAACTGTGAGGCTTGTAAACATGATTGAGGATGATCTTTCAATCTTAAATGATATTCTGTACACTGCAAAAGGATCTATATGTGAAGTCGGTGTTCATTAACAACTCTAATTGCCTCTATTGTGGTTGACACCCGGTTGAATGTAATCATGAATTTGAAGTAATTCTGGTTTATCATGGTTGAGCCTTGGTGGGATCTTAAGGTACTGAGCATCCTGATTCATTTATGGAACATACTGATGCGAGACCTTCACTGAGGAACCCTTTGAAGTGATGTTAGGAATTGAAAGTACCTTCGAATTGTAATGAAACTAAACTTGCACTTTTGCGTGAATTCTTGTTTTAAATTGTATATTGATGAATTGCGTGATGAATCGTTGAAGACTGCAATATAATGCTTGTTTTGGTTATGTTGTGCTGTTTTAATTTGTAGTGAACGTATACATTCATCTGTTTGTACTTGTTTTACGTGTTATGTAAATATTACAAGTATTATTTTATTATTGGCTATGGAAAGTGCTTAAAGATGTTATTTGATCAAATCATTTGTAAAGGTGTAAATTAATTTTTATCACCAAAAACAAAATAAAATAAAAAAATTGACAAGGAGTACATTTTACCAAAAGGAACCACCAAGTCGGGTTTGATTTTAATAGAACAATCCTCCGGACAGTGAGGAGGCAGATGCCGGGGTATCTTGTCCTCGAAGACCCCTAAAAATTCTCTGTATTCCTCTGGAATCTTGCTGATCTCATGAATGAGGTGACTGGGGAGAACAGGTCCGAGAACAGAAGCAAGTCGAGACCCAGAAAGTTCTCTGGTCTTGTAGCAGTGGATGAGGCGAGAAGTACTATATTTCTTTCCCAGTTGATCTGAGGGTTATGGTACCGCAGCCAGGGGATACCCAAGATAAGAAGAAAATGGGCTGCCTTGATGATAGCAAATGTAAGGTCTTTGGTGTGCTTGTTGATGGTCATAAGCAAAGGAGTTGTTTGTTGTGTAACAGGACCGGAGCAAAGTGGACGTCCGTCCACTCCTTCAACAGTTTGGGTCTCAAGACTTCAGCTCTAATGGAATATGGGTTTCTCGAGCCCAAGTGCTGTCCATAAACAAACCTGCTGCACCAGAATCAAATAGAGCCAGTGCAGTGACAGGGTCAACGGACAGTCGTTGTATAGTTACTTTCGTGAGTCGATCATCCATAGATTGAGTGGAAGTGGTAAGATGCACGTAGGGACTCAACACTACACCTCGGTCTCTGGTCCCTTCTAAGACTGAGGTGTGTAGTTTCTCTGTTTCCTGGGAGGCACTTACCCTGGTCACGTCTCAGTTGTTTTTCTGTTGGTGTTAAAGGTCCTCTTGTAGTACCCAACTGTATGGGTTCATCCACAACAGGGGCTTCTTTGGGTGGAGGGAGGGGGCTTTGTCTTGGTGTCTGAGGTGGCCCTCTGGCCTTTCTTCGTTCCTCCTTTCTCTCCTGCTGTCTGAACTCTATTTGAAGGACAGCTGAGATAAGCTCGGCAAGGGAAGTCAGACTAGGGATCCGGACTAACTCGTCCTTAATGTCTTCTTTTAGCCCTCGACGGAAAATGGTGTACTGTGCCGACTCAGGCCACCCTGTTTCTTGAGCAAATCTTTTGAATCAGGTCATGTAGGCTAGGACCTCTTGATTTCCTTGTCTGACGTCCAATAGAGACTCATGGACATAAAAGTTCAGTTCTTGCCTTTCGAACATGTCCTTAAGTGCTTTTGTAAAGGTCTGGGAAATTGCGATTACCAGACTGCATGATATTACCAGTGGAGTGGCCCAAGACAAGGCATTCCCTGTCATATTAGTGACCATGAAGCCAATCTTGGCCTTGTCTGAAGCAAAAGTGTTTTCCCGGAACAGGAAACAGATGGTACAGGTGTCCAGGAATTCTTTCAACTTTCCAGGGGAACCATCAAACCTTCCAGAAGTCAGAACTCCGGTGGGGGCATCAGAGGGAAAGACGTCTTTTACCGTTATCATGTGTCTTAGAGCGTCATTTTCGGCCTTCAATGCTTGTACTTGGACGGCATTCATCAAGTCCTGCATTTGTGCTATCCGTGTATTGTTCCTTTGGCGTTGCAAACTCTCAGAAATCTCATCTGAGTCAGATGATCTGGAATCCTTATGAGAGGTTTTGGTCTTTTTGTTTGGCCTCTGACTTTTCCCGAAGCCGATCTTTGAAGAGGTAGGGCCTATCCTCCACTGCTGCCACAGTGCCTTCCTCGGATGACAATGGGTGGGACACTGAGGCGACCTGGCATGAAGCGTCCTGGGAATTTGAGGGAAAAGCCCAATGGCATAAAAACTCTCTGAACTGGAAGATCTCAATGGAGCTGTAGCAGTCTGGTAAAAAAGCAGTGTCAACCCGCATAGTAGGAGTTGGGCAGAGCGAAAACCCAAGGCTTCCGAGAGGGAAGTCGCTCGCAAGTAAGCCAGAGAGTTGGGGCGGAACACCAGTGTTCCGAGCTGGGAAATGCTGATAAGCGAGACCGTAGAAATGTCGGAGCACCCAGAGCCACTGCAGGAAGGAGAGCAGCAATGGTGCAAGGCAGGATGAGGGACAGAAGAGGCATGGCAAAGAGCGAGGGATAGTGCAAAGCAATACGGGCACTAGCATCCTACCCACGGGTTGAAGAGCTAAAAGGTTTAGCAGATATAAAAAGGCTTTCTGAATCCCAGCGGCCTTCTTGGAAGAAGACATTAACCAAAGAATGTAGTGGCTCACAAGTGCATCGGGCTTCTCACACAAGATGCAATGATCTTTTCCCCCGGCGCCAGCGCTGCCACAATGACCAGCTGCCACACAAACTCCCAACTACACAAATCACCACCCTAGCCACACAGGAGAGACACAAAGACTTTAGGTAAGTATTACCTCAAGCTACAGAGTATCTCAGCAGTGAAGAAGAGCTTGCAGATGGATGCCTTCAGAGTGCAGTAGGACAGGACCCGGTCTCTGGTTTCTTGGTCATGGTGATGAAAGAAAGGACAATGAATGGGAAATTGCATCAGCAGTCGAGAGGAAAGGCTTCCAGCAGAGAATTATTCAGTGCTTCTCACGGCTCTGTTGATTTGGCACCATTTTCAAGGTACCACATGAAGAACTGTTGGTGTCTGATCGATTTGCCTTGCTATCTCGGTACAGCACTCTGGTGAGGGGACTTCCAAGGCATGCCAGAAGACAAAGGACTGAGACGTTTTAGACTCCTCCTCTGTCGTTTCCTGTCTTCACAGACACTCTGGACCCTCAACGGACTTCACAAAGGATTCCTACCGAAGACAAAAATCGAACCAGGAATTCCCCCACCTAGGACGGCAGAAGGACCAAGAAAGGACAAGCACCCAAAAAATGGCAAAAAAAAGAATACAGCCATCATCCTATGTGAATGGTGACCCTTCCGCGCATTACTGTGGCTGAATTGACAGCCTGCAAGTAAAAATAACACAAAAGCCGGTAGAACACTTTCACTGTCACCAGCCATAAGGGTATGCTTGTCACTGTAACAGAAATGTTACAGGCCCGTGAGAAAGGGGATACTATGTAATCCCTCAGCACTCCACATAAGGTGGGGTGTGCTGATCTCATAACAGGACATTTAGAAAGGATAAAAACATTAGTTCACACAAGGAGACTAAGAGAAAATAAAAAGTGCTGGGTGCTGCCGTAATAAAATCTAGATGCCCAAAGAATTATAGGAAAGTATGATTCCAAAAATAAAGTATGGAGAGGCACAACAATGACTTCCATGAAAGGGTAAAATAAAGGGAGAGTGGGGGAAAGTGTTCCCATTCACTCAGGAACATGGAAAAGTAATCCACAAGTCCAGCAGCAAGTGCTCGGGGTCTCACAGGTGAAAGGGATTTAGCATAAATATGAAAATCTAACCTAACACTGGCATAGTAAGCCTTTCCTGTAAAGACTGTAGCTTTCAGTTTCCTACCTATTAATATGTCAAAACCTTCTGCTTCAAAAAGGTGTGTTTGTTGTAGTATAACAATGTCATGCTTTGGCTGGTGGCTTGGACATTTAATATTCCTGGACATTTAATATTCTAGGTGATCAATTCAATGACCATTTAAACAGCTAAAAATGGGGTGTAAACAGTCAATGGCACCATAAATCTCAGCAGGTGCTCTCAAGAACAACGCATGTACCTCATGGAAAACCCCCCAATTGTTACGCTCACCTGGCTCCCACAGGGGCGTCGATCTGAACTGGACAGCTGCGGTCTCCACCAATGTGACGCGTGGTGCCGAGATGACGGACTGGACTGGCCTACCTAGCTTCGTTTGCTTGGCCCGTAGGAATATTCTTCTGCAAATGGAGAAAGGGAATTAACCACCCGTGGAGTTGAGCTTTAACCCCCCACCCCCTGCTGTTCTCCCCACTGATCACCTTTGATGTCTGTTAGGGAGAATTCTCTGTTTAGGCTGAATTTCCTAACCTAGTGAGTCCCCCAGCAGCTTTGCTGGATTTTTGGGGTTTATTATTTTCTCCTGCCAAGAGTGAGACTCTTTTACCCTCACTCTTGGGCATGATATGAGTGTGTTTCTTTGACTCTAGATGTGTTTAATGGGCTATGGGGTCTTTTACTCCATAGGGCTTCATGTGTTTTTGTGATGTGTGTTACACAGCACCCTCAGTGGAGTAACACAGGGGTGTCATAGTGACCCCCCAATATAGACTCCATACCCTGGGACTGACTATTGTCTGCCAGGGCATGTAAAGTCACCAATGACTTTACTAGTCTCAAATTCTGAACAGAACCAGTACAAACCATCATATTGTGGACGTACTGGCCGGGGCAATTCGATTTCCCCGGGGTCTGCTAGTCGAGGGGGCACGTCTCCGTCCCCCCTGATCGAGTTTTGGCTGGTGGCAGTGGATACTTCTTTTTATATTCGACCGCGAATATATCTCTATGGGATTTCCCATTGTTCGAGGCTACCAACTTTAATTATTTAATTCCTATAGCCTCGAACATACCGCCCGTTTATTTATTTAATATTAATTCTCCGGTTGGTATTTTTTGCCAGAACTCGGTTCTAAAATGGCGTTTGTGTTCGCTTCTGTGACTCCAACCCAAGTTGAGCCCTTTGTTCCACTTTTTGGCGGGCTTCTCCACAGAAGCCCTCCAAACTGGTGCCACTCTGTCTGGGGTACTTTAGGAGGGGTGGAGGGGGATTTAGGCACCCTGGACTGAGTTGCCTAGGCAACTCAAGTCGCACTCCGTCCTGATTGGCCCAAGTGGTGAGCCGGCCGGCTCACCACTTAGCATGTTTGAGTGACAGCTAGGCTGAGTGAATGGGGGTTTTCTGCATAAAAGCAGGGCTTTGGGGACTGGAACTTTAGAAGTCGCCACAGGACCTAAGAATCCGACGAGGGAGAAGCTGAGCCGACCTGCTACGACAACACCACCGGTGGATCCCTTCTGAACCGTCTCACCACTTTTCCCAACGACAGAGGAGATCTCCAGCCCGGAGAGTCTTCTTCCTTCGACTGGTGGGGATAACTAGTCTGCTTCCTTTTTCGCGTCCTGGAGCATCTCGTGGCCGCCTTGCCTGTGCCAAGCACCTCGGCAACCGGGATACCACGTTTTACCACTACCGCCAATCAAAGGGCAGTACCTTTAACCGGAAAACTCTGCGGCTGGTTTCTTCCCTGGCAGTGCAACAACCTTCATCTTTCCTCCACGTCGAGATCTTCTCTTCCTCTGGACGACGCCGCGACTTGCACCCGCTGCCAGGAACAACTGCCCCCGCTGGAGGATCCTTTCCATATAAGGTACCGTGTTCCGCCTGGCTTCCCTTGCAACCGACTGTATGGGGTAGATTTAGCCCCCGGCTTTCGAACCTGGGTTAGCCTGGGATACCCTGGCTAAACTTTTCTGAGCCTAACTAAAACCTTTCTGAACTCCCTGCAAGACTTTTTAAGCCTGTTGTCATTGCGTGATCTTGGGTGCATTTGTGCCCTGCTCTCTCCAAGAGTGGGCTCGGCCTATGGACTTTGGCTCACAGGTAACTTTTTGACTTTCCTGCCTTGCTTAAGAGTTCCTAAATATTAGTGTGGTGTATTTTTCTACATTCTGCCTTTTTCCCTCCCTTTTTCGTTAACTTATTGGAGTGCCATATATAGTTAAGCACTCACCTCTGTCTGGAAATAAGTGGTGTTAACTAAGACTTGTCTGATAAGGAATAAGGGATGTATATATAATAATAGTAACTGTGTTGAGAGTGATTTACAATAATAGTGCTGGAGTGTTTCAATCAGTGTGTTTTTTTAATAAATAATTATATACCTTGATACCAAAGCTCTGGTCAGTGTTTGCTTGTGCTATTGTATCTGAGTGCATGTTGTGTATACTTTGCATACTGCCTAACTCTTCTTGAGGGAAGTCTGACTGCTCAGCCACAGCTACCAAGTGAATCTGTGCAGTACAGACTGCTACCAAGTGGGTTTACTGCCAAACACCTGTAGTCTTAAATCTTTTGCAGTGGTCCCAGAGGGAACTGCACAGGTTTCTGCCTAACAATGTCCTCTCTTATAGTCTCACCTGATGGTTTGGAAAGATGAGCTCTCCATCCTGCATTGAGTGCAGGGACGTGTAGATAACCAGCTGCTTCACTGGTTCGAAGGAATTGGTGAGTTCCAGAACATGAGATTTCCAGCAAGACGCCGTAAGTATGTAGTTCGTAAGAGTTCCAATGTCTGACTTTCACTCTTGTCTGATTCCTTGCAGGTTGCACCTTGACCCTAGCGAAGAGTTCCTCGTGGCAATCGGTAATATTGAGGTAAGGATTTGTATTATCCAACACAGTTCGATAAAATAATGTCAGTATGTAACCTGTTGCTTTCTCCCTTATTCAGGCGCTGAGAGAAAGTATGAAGTCTCGGGGAATAATGCCTCCGGCAGTAAAATTAGGTAAGTCTATTGTGGCGAGGAGGTTTCCCCTTGTTTGTCCCTTTGTTTCACCTTACTTTCCTTTTGTTCCCCTTAGGGGCCGGGGTACGGCGAGGATGTGGTGGAGGCTGCCCCGACCGGTGAAGAGGAATAGTACCCCCGGTGGTAAAATCAGGTAAGTCTATGGGGGGTAACTAATATTGCCTCTGTTTATTCCCTTGGCACACCTTGCTGTTCTTGTGTTCCCCTTAGGTGCCGGAGTGCGGCGGGAACATGCAGAAGGATGCGGTGGATAATGAAGATGTTGCGAAGGCCGGTGAGTTCAGTGCGGCGCTGCAGCAGGCGAGGCGACGCGCATAAAATAACTTCTTTCTTCCAGCTCGAAGGCACGGTGGATCGGGAATTCAGGTAAGGATCAAAGGTATTGCTCTTGTTCTAACCTTTTCTCCTTCTTTCTCCCTTTTTCTAGGCGCTCCAGACTCGAGGCGGGCGTGGCAGAAGACTGGATGCTGACTGCAGGCACGGTGAGCGTTACGCTGCTTTATGCAGAATAACGCAAAGCGTGTGCTGCTCTTCGGGCGTGGTTTAAATAGCCTCCAAAGTAGTCCCAGGTAAGTATTCCTCCCCGACCCCACCCGAGTAGAAAATAGTCCCAAGGTAAAGTAGTCCCTTTCAAGCCTCTTTTGGCTTGAAGCTCTTGCAGCATGGTCTGCAACAGGTAAGTTTGCAGTATGGTCTGCATCAGGTAAGTTCTAATCTATGAGCCTGGCGCCTATGGCGCCAGGACTGACTCTCCATATGAGCCTGGCGCCATAGACGCCAGGACTGCACCCAAATGGCCCCTAGCAGGGGTTGTTGGGCTTGCTTGGAATAACTTGATGCCTGCTTCCGGGGCTGCTGGACTTGATCTGGATCCCCGGGGGTAGGCATCATGACACCAATAAAGAAATAAATGAGCAATGAATCATTTACAAATCTGTAAGTATATTAGTTCAACAGCTAAGGGTGACTTACAGAAGGTGAGTTCCCTTCCCTTTTCAATTGTTCATAATAATGCAGATGGTAGGTATTTTATTGGCACTCTCTAAGGGAGGTTACTGAGTCGTACTGTGCATCCCACTGCTTCCACCACTTGACGTTGGGGAAGATTTTCAGAATCTCTCTGGTGAAGGGTTCAGGAGACCATTCCAGCAGTGTGTACACAGGGTGTCCACCAAGTAAGTTTGAAACACTCTAAATGATAATTCAGCATACCAGTTTGGCTTCACTCTTAGGTGTGTAGACTGTTATGAAGGTACAGTTAGAAGCACACAAGCATACAATAAAATACAGAATACATTTATTTTAATTTATATATAACATTTAGCTGACACAGCTCAAATAGTGCAGTAAGTAAACACAGTTTGAATAAATTATAAAAGATAAGTAAAAGATAACACTATACATGTACAAAAGCATAGAAGCGCCTGCCACATACCCAACTCAACGCTTCACCCAATGGCATACACTCACAGGTAAAAGAAATACAACCTACTTTATAAGGGTGACTAGGAGGAAGTAGCAGTGATCGAACACCCCAATATACTAGACTTAAAAAACCACAACCAGGTATTTCAAGTGTAGTCTAAACAGGTCTAGCACTAGAAAGGTCCAATATTCCCTCATAGGCACATTCAATCACAATTGAGCAACTTTAGAAGGTATATTGGGAACAAACTGCAGTGATTTATCATATGAAATACACATACAATCAAAAGAATATTTAAAAATACTAGGATTGTTTCAACAAATCCCGGACACCAATGCGGACAAAGGGACATAGGCATGGTACCTAAATGTTATGGTTCCATTAATGGAGTTTCAGAAAGTTTGTTCCTAGGTTTTAACGAAACAAATAAAATACTTCTTCTGCAGTTATTGTGAAGGTAACTACTTTCTACAGATACTGTAACTACAGGCACAAAACCAGGCCCTGGAGTTTATCTAGAATGTGAAGAAACCAAGGGTGAAAAAGCAAATTCTTTATAAAAACAAGGGGGAAGAGAGTGACTAAATTACTCAACTATTATCAAGCTAACCAGGTCAGATTTATAAGGGACTGGATGCAGCAGGAAACAAATACATCTCTGTTAATAACGAAGTAGGTAGATAGTGGAGGAATCTCATAGAAAGCCAGGCCCAAGGTCAACATTGGATACGTGGGATGAAGCAGTTCGACTGGGGGGCCTCACTATATAGTGATCTTCTTTTGTCCTGCTTTTTGCTCATTCTGAGTTCAGATCAGGTTTGAACATAAGGCATTGCAACAATGGGCAGCTGGAGTGTGCACCAAGCTGCATAATCTCTTCTGGAAAGGTAAAATGAAAAGCTTGCAAAAGTGCAAATCAGACTGCAAAATTAACCATTGCTTATCTTACTGCTAGGTGCAACATTGGGCACTGAAATAGCCTGTAGTAATGGTGAAAACAGAACTGTGAAAAACTTGGAAAATATATTTCAGGGTGAACGATCTGCCAGGGGTTGAACTTGAGGCTAATTTGGGAATTGTACAAACCCAGATAAACATTCTATGCCCTGTGACAGTTGGAGGGAAAACAGGGAGAAGTACATGTAAGCACCCGTAGGAGACAAGGTGTGAGCTTTGGTTTGGAGAAGGGCCTCTAAAGCATTCTTGTCTAAACTCCAATATAAAATTATTTATCAGTGGCATTACATGGTGGACTAACTTCATAGGTTTTATATCAGAAAATCGGATACATGTTGGAGGGAATATGAGGAAATTTTTTCATTCATACATATATGACAGGATGCCCACGAATGCATGCCCTTTGGTTGGAGACGTTGCTGATGGGGAAGGCCGTAAACGACCTGAAACTGATAGATACCCTGTTGTGTACCTACAGGGAGCATAGTGACGCAAACCTCCTACAAAGACTGAGGGTTGATCTTGCTAATGGAAAAAATACACCACACTATATATGGCATGGCTCGTTGATTTCCCATTGCATGGTCCCCCTTACTAAAACCAAGCTGTAAGAGACTGTATATGTTTAAAATGCCTGACAAGGCTTCAAACTCTGCACTGGTTTGATGCTTAAAGGACTATTTATTTCATTAATATGCATTCAGCCAGCAGTGGGGCTTTACATATGTTTAGGAGGAAACATCAATATAAACGTATCTAGTTAAAATGGCCCTAAGGTACATATAACAAAGCAACGAAAAAGGACCAACACTAAAATAAGCCACAAGAAAGTTGCTAAGGATGTACAAACATAAATCATAACATTTCATCATGTGGTAAACCAAATTTACATCATGTCCTTCTAAAAGATTTCCCGACATGTTAGGGAGAATTTTCATTATAGTGCTTAATTCCTCCCACCTTCGAGACCCCCAGCTCTTTTGCTGGACCATAGGACTTTTTAATTAAACCCTGGAGTGAGTTAGCCCTTTTTCTCACTCTCTCATGTGTTTTGACCTGATTTGGATTATGTGTTTCCTTTGTTTTTAGAGTCTGACAAACTCCATAGGCATCTACATGTTGTATGTTGACACACAGCACCTTCAGTGTAGTGTCAGAGAAATCCTTTAGATTTCTCATAAGGTACAAAAACCTTTTATTGAGTGAACTACTGTTCCCAAGAGTAGTAAAGTGAAATTGACTTTACTTACCTTTTCTCTTCATGGGTCCAGCACACACCATCCTATGCTGAGTACTGGAGGGTTACTTAGCAGCCCCTTATCCTACCTACTCATGTAAAAAATGTAATGTTACCCTCACTACTTTAAATGGCTGGTGGCAGTGGTTTAATGTTCATACCATTGTGCTTTTTTACCGCAGGCTGAATCCTCAGCTGCGGTATAGCACCCATGGGTGACCATTTTGTCAAAATGGCCTGGTCTTCTTTTTTCTCAATTGTCCAGTTGTGAGGTCTTTCTTGGGTGTTACTCTGCGCCCCAAGCCAGGTTTGAGTCCTTTGTTAGTTTTGCCTTTGGTGGGATTCAGTGCTGAAACCCGCCTCTGGCTCCAGTGTGTCTGCAAGGGCGGGAAGTGAGAGAGGTCCCTGAAACTGCCCTGTCCTTTGTCTTTAGGAATGCCTGAATGCACCCAGTCCTGAATGGGAGGCTGGCTGTCCTTTTAGGACAGCCACCCTGCTGTTTGAGTGACAGCTAGGCTGTGCATGAATGGGAGAATCCTGCTTAAAAGGCGAGGGTTTCGGGACTGAAGACAGAGTCGACCACTGGGAAGAAAACCCCGACAAAGAAACCGTGAACGAAGCATGCTGCATCCTGCAGGACCTTTGAATTGCCCAGTGAAGCTCTGCTGCTGTGCTGAAACCCCTTATTCTAATCGACAAGAGAAGCTCTGGAAGGGACGACTTCTTCCCTTGGGTTAGTGGGAGCAACTAACCCCAAGACGAACTCCAGTGGACCATCTTCTCCGACTGGCTGTACTTCTTTGCTGCAGCAGGAACCGAGTGCCAGGGGTCGAGAAATCCGTAGTTGAGTGCAACATCTGTGATCCGGCCAGATGCTCCAGGAGACTCCCCAGGACTCTCCAGAAGTAGGACGACCAGAGCTCGAGTTCCCTCACCAGAGTGTAGGACTCAACGAGTGAAGGAAGCCCAACCGGTGTCTAAGATCTGCGGTGGTGCTGTTTACAGAGTGCTGAAACCGCAAAGTGCCGTTGATTTGAAAAGAGCCTGTAGCTGCTGGCGACCTCCGAATTGCTGCCACAGGAGTCCTCCAGACGTCCTCCCTCTTGTTCCCCTCGACTGAGGCCCAGGAACCCAGAATCTGCATCAAAGCAACCAGACAGAAGCCATATTGACCACTCTTCTTCTAACCAAAGGTATTGTTCTGACTTGGGTTACTTAGCTCAGTGTCTTTAGCTGTGCTCTTCTCAGTTAAGACTGGCAGTAGCTACTTAGCTAGAGTTGATTTCAGCTCCACCCTTTACAAGTGTAACAGCTAGTAACCCTACAGTGATTTTTCTTCAACAAACTCTCTAACTTTGTGCAAGACTTTGCTATCTAAGAAGTGCCTCAGGTCCATAGACTGTGTTCCAATTGGCTTTGGCTGTCCTGGCTCCCTGCCGACTGTTCTAGTCCATTTGACTTTGATATTTACTGTCCCTCTGAAGTTCTAGTCCATTTGACTTTGATATTTACTGTCCCTCTGAGGTGATAACTTGGTTTTTAACTATTATTGCTGGGAAAGGATTTTTCTAGGCTTCATTGGAAGATTTAAGTGCTCACATGCTCTGAGAACCTGTTTAACCTTTTTCCTTCCCTTAGCCATTCCTTTCTACAAACCTCAGAATCTACAAAGCGTGCTAGTGCTATATAAATGCCATTAATGTC
Organism: Ambystoma mexicanum; assembly: GCF_040938575.1. Taxonomy (NCBI): domain Eukaryota; kingdom Metazoa; phylum Chordata; class Amphibia; order Caudata; family Ambystomatidae; genus Ambystoma; species Ambystoma mexicanum. The sequence goes on from NC_090934.1 coordinate 1,005,354,529, forward strand.
TTAGTTAGGGAAGTCACCTCAGGGTGTAGGAACTGTGTAAAAAGCATCTCTAAAAAGTATCTACTAGCTTTGTGTTGATTCTGGAAAAGTAGTATAAAGTATATTTAATTGTTACCTATATTGCCCCCCCTTTTTAAATAATGCTTATTTACAAACTACTGTTAACTAAATGACAATGCATTACTTACCGTAAAAGCATTTCTGATGGTTGTATCTGCTTAGATTCACATGCTGTGCATAGGTCCGACATCCAGTGGTCACTGCAGAGTATTGCATTTTGTTTTTCGTAGTCGAAAAGGGGACGTCGACAAGGCGTGTCTGTAACACTATCCCTATAGTGACGTGCGTTGTACCCACAATCCCTCACGCGTCGAGGTCCCTCTGTTTGTATTTTTTCTGCCCTGAGGGAGCCTTCTATACGTGAGTGAGTACAGAAAAGAGAGAGAGAGATGTAGAAAGATGTCTATGTTCCTTCCATCCGAGCGGGGAGGAAGGGTGGGCGCATGTGAATCTAAGCAGATACAACCATCATAAATGCTTTTACGGTAAGTAATGCATTGTCTTCCGATGTTTGTTAATCTGCTTAGAATCACATGCTGTGCATAGACTAGCGAGCAGTACCCGGAGTTGGCGGTGGGTTATGAGAAGGAACAGTAGAGAAAAGATGTCTTAATACTGCCTGTCCCACCTGGGAGTCAGATCTAGAGTGTGCATCTAGACAGTAGTGTTTTGTAAAGGTGTGCATAGAACTCCAGGTAGCCGCTTTGCAGATGGACTCAAGGGGAACATTTGCAATGAATGCTATGGATGCCCCAGTGCCTCGAGTAGAATATGCTCTTAGCTTGAAGGGTAGTTCTCTCTTAGCAAGAGTGTAACATAGAGTGATGCATTGAGCAATCCATCTAGATATAGTGGGCTTTGAGACTGCATCTCCTTCTCTTCCTGCTGCCACCGAGACAAAGAACTGATTAGTCTTTCTCAGTGGCCTGGTTCTTTCCATGTAGAACATGACAGCTCTGCGTACATCCAGTGTATGCAGACTTTTTTGCCCAATTTGGAAGGGTTTTGAAAGAACGTTGGTAGTTCTATTGACTGGTTTACGTGGAATTTCGAGATGAATTTCGGCGCAAACCTTGGGTGTGTGCGTAGAACCACCTTATCCTTGTGAACTGTTACGAAGGGGTCTAGAACAGAAAGAGCCTGTAGTTCACTTACTCTCCTAATGGAGGTGATAGCTATTAGAAAAGCAGTTTTAAGAGTGAGGTCCTTAAGAGTTGCCTTGTGCATGGGTTCAAATGGCGAGCCCATGAGTTTGGTAAGTACCACATTTAAGTCCCATCCAGGGGCTGGGTTAGCTATCGGAGGGTGTATTCTCTTTACCCCTTCCATGAAGGCCTTGATAACTGGGGTCATCCACCACGACACTAAGTTGAAAAGTGGTGTATGCAGAAAGTGCCGCCAGGTGGACTTTAATGGAATTGAACACTAGACCTGAATCCAATAAATGGGTCAGGTACAGAACAATTTGTGTGGGAGAGCAGTCAACCGGGTTGATGCTCTTTCCTCTACACCAGATGACAAATCTTCTCCACTTGCTAGAATAGCAGTGGCGAGTATTAGGTTTTCTGGCTTCCCTGAGGATGTCCATACATCTCTGCAGGAGTTGTAGATGTCCAAATTCTATGATCTCAGGAGCCAGGCTGCTAAATTCATGTTCTGAGGGCATGGATGCAGTGTCCTGCCCTTGTCCTGTGACAGCATGTTGTGTGGGCAGGGAAGTTTCACTGGGGGAGATAGAGACATCTCCATCAAGTGAGCAAACCATGGCTGCCGGGCCCACAACGGGGCCACTAGTATCATGGTGACTTGTTCCTGGTGCATCTTGTGCACAACTCTGTTGAGAAGGGGAGTCGGGGGGAAAAGCGTAAACAAATTTCCCTGACCATTGAATCGACAGACAGTTCCCCTTGGACTGGTTCTGGGGGTACCTGGAGGCGTAACTTTGGCATTGTGAGTTCTCCAGAGTTGCGAACAGGTCTATTTCGGGGAATCCCCATTGCGTGAAGACGTCTAAGACGATGTCTTCGTGCAATCGCCATTCGTACTCTTCGGGCAGGGGGAAGTCTCTGTTGAGTTTGTCTGCTAGCAGATTGAGTTCCCCTGGTACGTGTTGTGACAGTAGGATCATGTTGTGTCTGAGAGCCCACTTCCATATAATCTGGGACAGCTTGGACAGTCCTGGAGAGTGTGTGCCCCCCTGCTTGTTGATGTAGTACATGGTTGTGGTGCTGTCTGTAAGGACCATCACTGTCTTCCCTTGTAGGTGTTCTTGGAAGGCTTTTAGTGCTTTGAACACCGCCAGTAGCTCCAGTAGGTTTATGTGCTTGGATGCTACGCTCGGAGTCCACACTCCGTGAGCAGTCTGATGGGATAGCTGAGCCCCCCATCCTGTGAGGGATGCGTCCGAGGTTAGAGTGGCCTCCACCGCGGGTGTGGCAAAGGGTTTCCCTATTATCAGGTTTTCCTTTGTCCACCACCGTAGCGAGAGAACCAAGGCCTGCAAGACCACCACTAGATTGTCCCATTGTCCGCTGGCCTGACACCACTGGCTGTTGAGCCACTCTTGCATTGAGCGCAGGCGCGCGTGAGGTACCAAATAAATACACAACGCCATCATTCCTAGCAAGCGCATCGCTTTGCGCACCGTCACCTCTCGACCTGCCACATATTGGGGGATCTGAAACAGCATGTTTTGGACCCTCTCGTTGGAGGGGAAGACGAGGCCGTCCTTTGTTCGAATTAGAGCCCCTAGGAATTGTTTGACTTGGCTGGGGTCTAAGCTGGACTTCTTCTCGTTGTTGGAGAAGCCCAGTTGGAACAAAAGTTCTACAGTCTTTTGGGTGTTTGAGAAGCATGTCTCGTAAGAATCCCCTGTTATGAGCCAGTCGTCGAGGTAAGGGTATACTGGGATGGATAATCTGCGCAGATGGGCCGCTGCCACTGCCAGTACTTTTGTGAATACCCTTGGTGCAGATGCTATGCCGAAGGGTAGCACTCGGAACTGGTAGTGTTTGCCCTCTATCATAAACCTGAGGTATTTTCTGTGCGCTGGCAACATTAAAATATGAAAGTATGCATCTTTCATGTCCAGTGTTGTCATGGAATCTCCCTGTGATAGCAGTGGGATCACTTCCTGTAAGGTCACCATACGAAACTTTTGGGGTTTGACAAACTTGTTCGCTGGGCGCAGATCTAATACAGGGCGCATGGTTAGATCCTTTTTGGGTACAAGGAAGTACACTGAATAAATACCTTCCGTTACCTGAGATAGAGACACAACCTCTATGGCTCCTTTTTCCAGCAGTTGGTCCACTTCTTGGAGAAGGATGGTGAGGTGTTCTGGTATCATGCGGTGTCCCCTAGGGGGTCTGTATGTTGGGGAACTGTTGAACTCTATACAGTAGCCGCGGGCTACGGTGGAAAGTACCCAGCGGTCTGATGTTATTCCCTCCCATGCTGGAACAAAGGATGTTAACCGGCCCCCGACCGGCGTTGCATGGGAGGGGACGCGAATCTTCGCGTCACTTGGTGGTGCTGGTGGCTTGGGAGCCTCTGGGGGTGGAACCCCGGCCTCTCCCTTTGCCACGGCGTTGACCCCTCTGATTGTACTGGCCACTAGTACCTTGGTAGTTGCTGGCAGAATACTGTTGTTGGTTTTGTTGCTGGCGTTGTCCACGAAAAAAGCGCTTATTACCAAATCCCCGCCTGTTAGGGGGTTTTGAAATTTGGTCGAAGGTCTTTATTTAGTCAAATTCTTTCTTCGCGTTCTCCAGCGCGTCATCCATTGCTCTCCCAAAGACGTTGGACTCCTCTATGGGCTTATTAATAAGGGACGCTTGTATTTCTGCCTTAAATCCGGAATTGCGAAGCCAGACGTGACGCTTCAGCAAAATTCCTTGTACCAAAGTGCGGCCAGCCGTCTCTGTTGCATTGAGGGTATTCTTGACGATGCTTTGGTTGACCAGAGAGCCCTCGTTAACTGTAGCCAGCAAACGAGTCCTTAGGGGTTCGGGAACTTCTTCAATGTCCTGTTTGAGCTTTGCCCATTGAGCATCAGCGTAGCTTGCCAATAGGGTATTATTATTGGCAATTCTGGTAGAGAATGCTGCAGAGGTGGTGATTCTCTTGGCTAGGGCATACAGCTTCTTCCCCTCTTTATCTGGGGGTGCCTCGCTGGTAGATAGTGGGACTCCTGCCCTTTTCCTGGTGTTGGTCACGACCAGGGAGTCCGGGATTGAGTGACCCTTAATATATAATGGGTCTGATTGAGAGGGAGAGAACAGTTTCTCAATCCTCGGATTGACCCCTCTCACCAGTGCAGGAGTGGAAAGAGAAGGGGTAATACGTCTCTTAACTGAGGCGAGGATGGGGATAATTTGGCTAGTGGGGGGTTTTTCCTTGATAATCCTCTCCACAAAATCGGTGTCTGAGGTGACCTCCCCAGTTTCAATTTCAAAATGTGCTGCTGCCTTCTTCAGCAGTGCATTGAAGGTGGGTTGATCATCAACAGGCGAAGGGTTCCTGACTGGTGTAGTTTCAGTAGACCTGATGACTATACTGCTACTGCCTGTGTCTGTTGACCTAGCTGGTGACTGCCAGGGATTTGGGTCGACCTAGCCTGTGTCCTCCTGGAATCCCTCCTCACCTAGGTTAGTGTCCTCGTGAAAACCTTCCTCTTCTTGTTGGTCTTCAACATAGGTGGACTCATCTTCCTCCTGGAAGAAGGTGTCTTCCTCAGTGAAATTGTAAGAGTATATGTCCTCCTGTATGGGGTTATAAAACTTCTGGTATTTAGCCCTTGGACTCTCCAGGGGTGCCTCCCTTGGTCTCTTGGGTGCCCTGTCTTCTGGGATGGACATGAAGCTGTCTAGTTTATCCATACAGGTCTGGAACCTTTCAAAGGTCCACTGAGGTCGGCCAGGACGGTCTGGGAATGAAAAAGGAGTTTCTTCCTCCTGTAGTTGTCTGGTTCTGTCCCATAACGTCGAAGAAAGAGAGCCTTCGCCTTCTGAGTAGCCTTCTCGCTGGCTAGGGCCTTCCGTTGGCGTCGGGAACTGACCTGATCTGTTTTCCGGCGCTTTCGGCGTATCTTTGGCCTTGTGTGCGGTTTTCGGCGTCTCACTCGCCGTACGTCTCTGGCTGTCCTTAGATGCTATGCGTGCGAGGCTTTCGGCGATCATTCTCTCATTCCGAGGGATCGGTCGCCATCGTGCTATGTAACGTCGAGCCTTTGCTCGTCGAGTCCTTGCTCGTCGAGTCCTTGCTCGTCAAGTCCTTGCTGGCAACGTGAGCGCTCTTACGATGCGCGTCGCCGGAGGTTTTGGTGTTAGCGCCCTTATTTTTAGAATGCCCAGTCGCCTGTCGCGGAGGCGGTGAGGGCTGACGACCCTTACGGTCGGCGGAAGACGCCGGTGGGCCCGGCGTCCCCGTTGGCGCTATGGCTGCCTTCGTCTTCGACAAATGCGTGCCGGGGGGTATGTGCTTTGGTGTTTTTCCATGTGCGTCCTTGTCGCCGGGGTGTTCATCCCCATAAGCTGGGCGTGAGCCGGGCTTGTCGGGGCCAGGGACGGAGGACGAGGAGCGTGAACGCTCCTTTGAGAGGTCTACAGCCTCCGTTACGGGGGCCGTGTAGTCACTGTCCTCGTCACACTTGGCGGCGGCGGCAGCGGGCAAGGAGTCAGGCCTAGACATGGCATAGGCCGCCCACCTTTTGACCCTGCGGTCTTTTAGAGTTTTGGGCTTTAGTAATTTACAGGCCGCACAGCCGTCCTCCTGGTGATCGAGGGGTAAGTGTAACGCTCACCTGGCTCCCACGGAGGCGCTGGTCTGGGTTGCTGTGGCCTCTTCAAGCGTGATGCGCAGAATTCGGACCACCGACTGAACAGGACCCCCAAATCTTGCTTGTCTGGCCAATAGGAATATCCTTCTGCAGATGAGAAAGGGGATTAACTGTCTGTTGAATAGTGTGCTTGCTCCCCCCTTTTCCCCTTCGTCCTTCTCTGACTTCCTCCAAAACCCCCGGTTTAAGCTCACCTTATGGTTTGGAAGGATGAACTCTCCATCCTGCTTCTGGTGCAGGGGCGCGCGTTCGTCCAGTTACTTCACTGGTTTTCAGAATGGCGCTGGCAAATCCACTTGACTTTTGTGAGCGATACGCCGTAAGTATGAAGATGCCAAAGTTCAAGTGTGAGCCTCCTTTTATGTTGTTTTTTCTGTCCTTTATTTCAGGTGCAGAACAAAGGCGATGCGTTGAGGGGTTAAATTGCCGGTGGTAAAATCAGGTGAGTTAGTGATGAGGGCGACCCCTCTAAATGTCTTTATAATTCCCCAGTAATGTCTTTTGTCCTTTCCCCATAGGGGCCGGGGTGCGGTACCTGCCAGAGATGCGGCGCCGACCCGAGATGTGGAATGGTTCACCAAGAAAAGCCGGTAAGTAATATGGCTGAAAATTCGGCTTTCCTCTTGTGTTCCCTTGCTCACCTTTTGTCTCTTCTTCTCTCCCCTAGGTGCAGAGATGTGGCGACTGGTGCTGAGAGACGCGATGGAGCCGGGCGGCGTCTCGTGAACAGGTGAGTGAAGCGCGGCGCTGCAGCAAGCAACGCAGTGCTTTTAAATGGAAGTCTTCCTTCAGGAATGCTGGCGTGAAGATTCCGGATGCAGGTAAGAAGGTTGAATAAGTTCTTGGTTTTCACCTTTCTCTTCTCTTATTCCCTTACAGGTTTTCCAGGTTCGAGGCGGGCGTGCCTGGAGTCCAGGTGCAGGAGCAGACACTGTGAGCGTTCAGCTGCTGGGATGCAGAACAACGCGAAGCACGTGTGGCTGTCCTGGCGTGGCTTAAATAGCCTTGGAAGAAGTTCCAGGTGAGTATTCTTCGACAGCCCCACCCAAGTAACAAAATAGTTCCTTCAGAAAAATAGTCCCTCCTAAGCCTCATTTGGGTTGGTTCTTCATGCAGCATGGTCTGCATCAGGTGAGTGTGCAGCATGGTCTGCTTCAGGTAAGTGCACCAAACACTTCCCCTTATGAGCCTGGCGCCTTTGGCGCCAGGACTGATGTCCAACATGAGCCTGGCACCAACGGCGCCAGGACAGAGTCCAAAGAGCCCCTATAAAGGGCCGCTGGGCTTTTACCCGGGGGCGTGATGCCTGCTCCCTGGCGCTCCGGGGGTAGGCATCATGACAGTAAGCAACGGTTGCACCGTTTGTGCTTATCCTTCCAGGTATATTTACCCTTGCAAAGCAGGCAAAACCTAAATGGCGTCCTCTCCATAGCTGAGGGCAAGAAGTGTGACTACGACCTCGAAAGAGAGGGAGGGGGAAAGAGAAAGGCATTCTTAAAGAGAAGAACGAAAGACCACCAAACCCCACTCTCCTTACTGTGTATGGCCGGCGAGGCCAGGCCACGTGTTCGGCAGCGCCAAAGGATCCCCTCCGCTCGTCCTTCCGTCGAAGATCTTGCTCGGCGGAGAAACAGCTCTGCGTCGAGGGAGGGATCTACGTTATTGATATTAATGACAAACGACCAAAGGTCGAAGAAACTATTTTGCAATGTCTCTCTAGGAGCTCTGCATAAAGGCGACCAGTAGCTGGGCGGAAAAAACCAATCTGAGGGACCTCGACGCGTGAGGGATTGTGGGTACAACGCACGTCACTATAGGGATAGTGTTACAGACACGCCTTGTCGACGTCCCTGTTTCGACTACGAAAAACAAAATGCAATACTCCGCAGTGACCACTGGATGTCGGACCTATGCACAGCATGTGATTCTAAGCAGATTAACAAACATCAGAAATATAATTATTTATAACAAAAACCTTGAGTGCAAGTGTTACTTGGCTACTTGCATTTGTCGATTTCATTGCTACAGCTCTACAGCTCACATGTACCCCTCTTGAGATAAGCCTGTATGCTCAGCCACACTACCAACTTGTGTAGTACAGCCTTATAACAAAAGGTGGGTTACCTAATACTAAGAGGACAAGTGTTGTGTAGTCTCCCACAGGGTTACTACATCAATTCTTCCCTAACACCTCATTACACTAACATATTTAAAATAAAGAGAATTGTCATAGGCTTTCAAATGTTCCATTCTTAACATAGCAAGACTCTCACAGTGGCATAAGATGAGTTCAGCTATTTCAATTGTTAGAGTCCCACATAATCTACACCACCGACGGTTTCTTTCAATGGCAAGTTTTGCACCAGCAATTTCAAGCGTATCAGACATGTTGAATTTGAATAGTAGGTATCGCCTAATCGTTTTACTATTTGGGAACACACACAAATATTTAGGGGTTTCAGAGCGCTCTAGCCATTGCTGTATTAAGGTACCGCTGTTAACATTTGTTGCCAAACGTACTATATCCCTTTCTTTTCCCTCATTATGTATTACATATTTCAGCTGGCACTTGATTCTTGCGTGTGTGTAGTATATCCGCTTGTTTGCTTTTACCTGGGCCCATTTAGTGTAAATGCACCTACGGTATCCCAGCACGCCAAGGTTATCCATGTTGTCAATTCCTCTAAACACTTTCAGTAATTCAACACAAGTAGTATCATTGTCTAAGGTGCATAATTTAGCATTGCAGCTTTATATTCTATAGTATCGCCTAGTCGCATCGTGTTACATTCTAGTAATATATATATTCAATCGGGAGTATTTAACGCATTCTGAATAAAATTCCTAGGATTTTCCCTTCGAACATAATTCCTTTTTGAACTTTTTCCCGCATATTTCAACCGCGTATAGGACACAGGGTACAACTTTTGCAGAATATAACAGTAAAATGGTACTTAGGGAGCATCCGCCCTGTTTTCCAATAAAGTGATTTACTGCCATAGTGATTTTCATGAATTTACCTTTGGTCTCTGCCCACTGTTGATTCCAGCTCAATTTCTGATCTACAACACCCCCCAGATATTTATAACATTCGACCTGTTCAATATTCTGACCAGCAATGCTCCATCTCGTTTTGTTCAAATGTTGACTTTTTTGTTTTTCCAAAGAAGGCAATAGCTTTTGTCTTCTCCAAGTTTATTTTTAGCCCATTCTCAATTGCAAACTTCTCTAGCACTGCCAGTTTAGTCTGTTCCCCCTTGGGGGTATAAGCGTAACCCAGTCAACTGATATTTTTAAGGGTCCCATTTTGATATCATTTGTTAAGGTGGCATTTAGTGCCACTGCCATGTTTGCTAAATACAAGTTAAAGAGCGTGGAAGCCAGAATAGAGCCTTGTTTGACCCCTCTACAAGTCGGAATCAGGTTGGGGACTTTGCCCTCCCCATCAAGACCTACTCTGATTGATGTGTTGGTATAGAGTAGGCTGATCACGGTTAGCAGCCCATGAGGAATACCCCATTGAATACGTTTGTTCCACATCTTGTTTCTTAAAATCGTGTTGAAGGCGGCACTAAAATCTATAAACACTCTATATACTAGGAGCTGATGCCTGTTCCACGCATATTCAATCATTGTGACAAGAATAGTGATATTGTGTACTGTGGAAGACTTTGCCTGAAAGCCTGATTGATTGGGAGGAAGAACGTGTTTTTCAGTAATCCACTGATTCAGCTCTTTCAGTAACACCTTTGCGAATACTTTTGCCGGGATGTCTAGCATGGCTAGCATACGGTAGTTTGTTGGGTCTTTCCAACACCCTTTTTTATGTATGGCCAGAATGGAACTCCCTCTCCAGGTGTTGGGGACCCTCCCATGTTTGGCAATCCAATGGAACAAAAGGTGTAAGACTTGTGCCCAATGTTCAGGGGAAAGCCAGAGTAAGGCATTACAAGTACCGTCAGGTTCTTCATCCTCTTTTATAGCATATATCTCATCGTTCATATCGTGGGCCCCAAGCGTCTTTTTCACACGAGACATCCAATCATGTTCACTTACACTGTTAATGGGCAGTGTTTTTTTTGGTGCCATTAACAACAGCCCAAACTCCTATGTTATTATTAGTTCTGCCAAAATGTGCTAATGACCGCCAAACCTCGCTGGCAGTTGGCTCTATGCTGTCATAGCCATTTTTGGTAGTCACACTTTGCTTTTTTCATTCTAAAATGAGCATCCATCTGTTCATTACTTTTTTATCAGCCCCTTATGTAGTTCTTTAGGTTTTCTTTTGCATTGTGGACGACTCTCATACTGTGGTGCCTGGTGGTGAGCGAGATTCCATCTTTCGCTCACACTCGTGCAAGATCATTTTTGGCAAGAGACAGCCTGGATGGCTTAAAGAACTTGCTCAAAGGCTTGTAGAGCGAGAGGCTCTACTAAGTCTTGTAGCTCACCCATATTTTGTATGAACTGCAGTAGCTCCTGCTCTGCTATCTTTTCAGTTTATTGTGATTCCATTTAAACCTATTCTTCCCATCATTTACAAAGATGTTACCATTCAATTCATAGTTGTTTTTATTTACTTCCTTTGAAAGCAGCGATAGAGGGCTAAAGGATCACTTTCCTCACTTTTTACAGTTGCCATTCAGCAAGCGCAAATTGTGTGCCTAAAACTATTTGGCCCAGCCTTTTCCTTGCCTATTGGAGGAGTTTTTGCTAAGTTGTAATGATTCCTGCTTTTCATCTTGCCATGCTTTGCTTATTTCAATTAAGGCTTTAAAGTCTCCAAGCACAATAATAGGGATCTCATCATCCCATTATTCTGGAATGCGAGATACAGTCTCAATGTTTGTTTTATTATGCACACCATTTGGAGGGGTATAAACATTCACCACTAATAGAGTAAAAGTCTCAGTCTGATCACATTGGATTAACACTGCTAACACAATATCAGTGGACCACACAGTGTCATGGGCCACCTAAGGGTGTCTCACTGAAATCAATAGACCATCCCCTGGGTCGTTTTATGGGACCCCTCATAGCCAGACTTTGCACAGTACTGCGTCCATCTATATCACACTGCTCCCACAACCAGGTCTCTTGAAGTGCCATTACAAAAACAACTGTATATTAGCTAGGAGCCCATCTTCTGATGTGCAGTGTGAATTGCCCCTTTTATTCCATGACATGATAGTATCACTGTCATCGATAATTCTTGACGAAAGGAGATTTAAATGCAGTCGCCAACCATTGCCAGTAACCTTCAGGTATCTCTGTTTCATCTTCATCACACAGTTCTTCACTTGATTCCTTGCTTTCCTCTTGCCTAATTTTAGCTGTATCACCATTTCTACCTTTTCTTGGTGACCCACCCAAGGTATGCCCATGTTCCGAGCGTGTTTGGGGACCAATTCCGCTTTGGTCATATTTAACACTGTTCTTTAGTATTTCTTCACAAGAGTAGCCTAATTTATAGAACTCACTTTGGTACTGCAATATGTACTCCAGAGTGGGTATTCTAGAGCACTAGACATTGAATGTCACTGCCTTGTTTGCCACCAGTTGGTCAACGATTCTGATGTCGTCAGATGTAATCATTCGCAGAGGTACTATGGTGTTGCACAATTGAATAATCCACTCTCTATTCAGCATTATTCTTTCATTGGCACTATCTACAGCTTGAAATTGTAGGGCTCTTATTTTGTTCTGTGGGAGTCGGTCTTTTGGTCCATTCGCTTTACTCTCATGCCGTCTATACCTCTTCCCTGTGTATTCTAACTCTTCCTGTCTGTGCACTAAGTTTAGTAGTTTGTTTACCTTCAATCTTCTCTTATTTGGTACCGTGCCTTTAAGTGCCAAGGACGAGGTATCTCGTCCTTGGGATTACCTCCCCAGTGCCAAGGATGAGATAGCTCCTCCTTGGCACTTAAGGGGTTAATGAAGGAGAAAATGTTAGAAGGCTTTGCATGGTGAAATACTGAAATCACCAAAAAAGGCCTTGGCACTGGGGGGGGGACCCATGGCAGTTAAAAGGTTAATGTTGCTGTCAATATCTGGCCTCTACTTAAAAATACTCTGAATGTCTTCATAGATTTCTTCTTTCTTGCTTCAGTAATTTTGCGCCCCCACTGCCAGATTGAGGGTGGTGAATTTTGCTCATTCTCTGTTGAGCCAGACATGTACTGGCCTATGTCATTAACCCTTTTCTTTTCTTTACTCTTTTTGTTTGTTGATACTTCCTCTACAGTATGTTTGGCCACCACATGCTCATTGTTGTTGGTACTCACTATGGCTGGGGGAGTATCTAACTGTCCTATTTTCGTGGAGTGGATTGAACTGGGAAGTGTATTCACCTTATCTCCCTCTAAGAGCATTACCTCATGGTCAGGAATAACTCATCCATTTTTGGTTTGAGTACATCTTTTCTCCCTGTACATAAATGCCTGGGTGATTTTCTTATCATGCTTTTGACCATTTCTGAGTTTATTTCTGTTACCGTCCTGTGTTTTATTCTTTTTAGTTTGTGATGCTCTTTTCCTGCTACTCACTCGCATTGTATCTCTCTTCCAATCCATTCTGTATCGAGCATTCTTGTGGTATTTCTTCCTCACCGTTCTTGGGTGTATCGCTCACAGTCACACTACCCTATTCTGTATTCATGCTACAATCTCTCATTACTTTTCTACCTCTATTGATGCTTTTGTGAAGTAGTAGAGATTGTACACCAAGTTTTCTTTCTATATTGACACATTTGTCTACAAGAGTTGATAATATGCTCTCGAGCGCTTCAAACATTTCATGTGACCTCATACTATTGTTGTTGACAGCTAGGATGCACTCATATGCACTACCATCCCGCTCGGCTAATGTTATGTTATGTTACTTTGCATTTATATAGCGCCTTATGTACCATTGGTATGGTCTCAAGGCGCTGGTAGGATGAACGCCCTCGGGAACCGAAGTTCAAGTCAGTAGAGAGAATGGAGAGAGTCAAAGGTGCGTGTGAGCACCGTCTATGTGTGCAGCTCGTGTGGGATTCAAGTGATAGCTGCTTCATAGCGATAGGTGTGGTGGTTGAGAGATCAACTGTATGTGTTTGTTCTGGCTGGTTGTTATCCAGACCGAATCTGGCTGCGTTAGGCCTGAGGAGAACGCCTAGGCTGGAGGGTGTGTAACCAGCAGTGTTTAGTTAGGGTGATGGGCGGTATGAGACAAGTGATGGTATGAGAACAGTTATACCGAAAGGTGTCATAGTATCGCTGTGTTCTATTTGAGTGGTGGTGTAACGAAGAGAGTAAGCGTGGGGTGTGATATGATGGTCTATTTTAGGTGAATGAGATCGCGCCCATTCCATTAGTTCCATGTTCTCCATCCGCTCCACAGACTCAAACTGTTCCATCCACATATTTCACCCATTCTATCCACATGTTTCATCCGTTCCATCCACATACTTCACCTGTTCCATCCACATACTTCACCCGTTCCGTCAACAAGGTTCACCCGTTCCGTCAACAAGGTTCACCCGTTCCGTCAACAAGGTTCACCCGTTCCATCAACAAGGTTCACCCGTTCCGTCAACAAGGTTCACCCGTTCAATCTACATACTCCACTCGTTCAATCTACATACTCCACTCGTTCAATCTACATACTCCAACTGTTCCATCCACATACTTTATCCGTTCTATCTACATGTTTCACCCGTTCCATCTACATACTTCACCCATTTCATCGCAAACTTCACTCGTTCCATCTACATACTTCACCCATTTCATCGCAAACTTCACTCGTTCCATCCACATGCTTCATCTTTCCATCTACATACTACACTCTTTCCTTCTACAATATTTCACCCGTTCCACTCTGTTCACCCATTCCCTTAGGTCATCCGTTCCCTTAGTTTATCTGTTCCACCCGGTTCATCTCTTCCATCAAGTTCCTCCGATCCGCCCAGTTCATCCGTTCCGTTCAGTTCGTCTGTTCCACTCACGTACTTCACCCGTTCTAGACTCATACTTTCTTCGTTCCAAACACATTTTCATTTGATCCATCGATTTCATCCGTTCCGTCCACATACTTCAGTCGTTCTTTTTAAAAAATTCGACCCCTTTTGCCCACATACTTCACCCGTTCCTTCCTCATACTTTATCCGTTCTTCCAGATCCATCTTCCGTTCCTACCTTTGCCAGCTCTGCACTTGATACCCGCTGCTCACACTGCATTCTACATCGGTTCCGCACTCTATTCCGCTCCGCACTCTACACCACTCCGCACTATACTCTCATCTGGTCAATACCATCAGGCCGTACATCCGCTAAACACTCTAACATCTGCTCAGTACCCTACATCCACTCTACTCTATTATCCACTCACACCCTACATCCGCACCAGAACCTACGTTCAGACCACGCTCTTATCTACTCCTCGCTCTCATCCGCTCCATGCCCTCATTCATTCTGCGCACTCATCCGCTCTATGCACCCATCCGATGTACGCACCCATCTGCTCTACGCACCCATCTGCTCAATGCACCATACGCTCTACGCACCCATCCGCTCTACGCACCCATCCGCTCTACGCGCCCATACGCTCCATGCCCTCATACGCTCCATGCCCTCATTCATTCTACGCACCCATCCGCTCTGCGCACTCATCCGCTCAGTGCACTCATCCGCTCAGCGCACTCATCTGCTCTACGCGCTTCATCCACGCTACCAACTTCATCCGCTGCGCTCACTTCGTTTATTCATCATGCATTATCGGTTGTCGCACCCACTCAATCTGTTCTGTGTTCTCCATCTGTATCATGCACTACACCCGTGTCTTGTACTTGAATCATCTATTCTGTATTTTCCATGTATACCATGCAACTAATTCATTCTATGCCATCCGTCTGTGCACTCATCCGTCTTCTGTATTCCTCTTTCTAGCATCTTCACTTTATTCCTTTCGTCGATTTTGTTACTTTCACCACTGCAATCATTTCATCCATTTCATTAGTTTCCACCAGTTCACTGTTTTCGCACAATTCATTCTTTTTTCCACTTCACTGCTTTGATTGTATTCATTTTATTCCGTTTGACCTTTTTTTTTTAGCTTACTTTAGAGGTTAGTAGTTTTAGATTTCTCGCTTGGATCTTGATGTTGTATTGATGTTTGTTTTATTTAAGATCTAGTAGTTTGGTTTCATTGAATTCTTGTTTTCCACTTTATTCCTCACGTCTACATTGATTCTCTTGTTCATTACATTTGTTTTGTCCATTTGACAACATTTTAGCCACTTTACTGTTCTCGTACAGCATATTCTTTTTATCTACTAGGCAGGTTTTTGATCCTTTATTATTTGATCTATTTTGTTTGTCCTTTTTAGCTGACCAATGGAGGTTATTATTGATTTCTCGCTCGGATCATGATGCTTGCTGCATTGTTATTTATGATCTTGCATTTGGCAATGTCATTGAAATGCTGTTTTCCAGTTTGAGTTTGATTGAGTTCGGGGTCAGTTTTAGGGGAAGAGCCAGGTTTTCAGTAATTTGCAGAAGGACATGAGGTCTTCAGTAAGTTGGAAGTGGGGTGGGAGTCCGTTCCACAGCGTGGGGGCCAAGGCTGAGAATGATGATCCGCCTAATCTGACTGAGTTTGTTTTTGGTATGGCTAGGAGGCCGGCTGAGCTTGATCTTAGAGTACGTGCAGGGTGATAGGGTTTTAGTTTGTCTTGGAGATATTGAGGTCCGGTTTTATGCAGGGCTCGGTGAGAAATGCATAAGGTTTTGAAAGTCACCCTTCGGGCAACTGGAAGCCAGTGCAGAGTTTTGAGGGCTGGGGTGATGTGGTCTCTCGGGCCGAGCGCTAGTAGTAGTTTGGCTGCAGCCTTTTGAGCTCTTTGAAGTTTAGTCAGTTGGTATCCGTGGACTCGGAGGTAGAGTGGGTTAGCGTAGTCCAGTCTTGATATAACAATGGATTGGACCGCGGAGAGTCTGTTGGGAAAGGAGAGATATGGAAAAATGCGCCTAAGGGTTTTATCCTGAGCAGCTTGCCGGGGATCTGTAAAGTGGGTAGCATCTCCGCCCAGACAACCCGCCTCAACTATTAGCCCCGTTACATCATCAATTTAAAATCTAATGCTAGTTTCAGGATCTACCAACACATCATTCGCCCGTGCATGTATACCTGTAGACAATAAGACAGACTGTTCCATTGGACAAACCGCTTCTTTGCTAGACACATCCTCTAGGCTTTTCTTGGTCTCCTTTAGCTTGTGTGCTCCATCTAATGGTTCATTGGTGCATCTATCCATTACCGCTATGATTTCTTGCTCCACTTGCTCTACTGTCTTGAGCTTACTCAGACCTACACTGGCTTCTGGGGTTGCACACCCTGAGTGTGGTATGTGCACCATTTACTGGATGTGTGCAGTCTGCAGTGTTCACATCAGTATGATTTTTGCCACCCTACCCCCTCCCTCAGAGCTGCAGCTGTGTCTAACCTCCCAGTTTGGGATTCTAGAGTGGAGACCATCTGTTGCTCACAAAGGTTGTCATCAGCTTTTATATATCCCGTAATGACAGGCTGGTTGAACACACTGGAGATTAGTTTAGTTCCTATACACGGAAGAGCTGTGTTTAAAACTTCTACAATAGTATTAAGCGTTCGCTCTTCTTCAATAATACTTAGCATTCTCCCCTCCTGTCCCTCATGACACTCTTTATTTGAGAAAAAACAGGTTATTTTGGCTTAGTTATTTTCATTTAAAAGGCCAGGTTTACTGATTGTCTTTCGCACACAGGCTAAACTGGCACATTTGGGCTGCTCTCCAGCAATACCACATATGCACTTTTTATTCGTTCCGGTATCGCCCATATTTTTCAGCATGGCATAATTAGCCAGAGGCACAGGCTGATCGAGTTCCATCAAAGGGGGGACAGAGTGACAGGGAATCAGGGAATTCAAGCAGCTGACAGCTTACTGAGGCTCAGGTGCTACTCACTTGTACTTTCTTTGATGTCTTTGATGTCCTTGAGAGATGAAGAGCGTCTCTCGCGCTTACCTATTAGGGCTACAAAATAGACTCTCAACGGAAAGGCACTAGGCCAATGCCCCAAACGAAGCACTCCAGACAGCACTTCCTGTGCTCTTCTGGGTGCGTGCGCACTGGTGCGCATGCCCGTGCCTTAAGTAGGTGAGGGGGGGGGACAGGGTCACACTCTCCACACGCTCTATGGGAAAGCAGAGAAAGGCTAATTAGAAGTGTGGCCAACAGACCTTAACAGTAGTCCACAGTGTTCATTGTGTCCATTATGATTTCTGACGGAAAACAAGTAAATAGGAACGTGCCTCCATACATGGCAGACTGGAAAGTTCTAAATAATCCTCACTCGAACGTCAATCGGTGTAGCAACCAAGACAGCACTTACTGTGAACTTCTGCTGAATATCTCCTGGGGGAGGGGCATGGTGTTGGGATTGGTTGGTGCACTGCAACTTTTCTTCGTCATGTGTTAACGTCTAACATACATCTTTGGGAAAATAAGACATCAGTTTCACTCAATTTTTCATCTCTAAAGGGCTGAGTTCTAAGTCTTGTTTATAATTCAATGAATACATTAAAAGGATGTTAAGAGAGCTACATATCCTTATAAATGAGACAGAATCAGAAAGCTAAGGCAGAGCATCAGCAGGAGATGATCAAAGTAGGTGTGAAAATACACCGGTCTATCCAGCTTAAATGAGACTACTAGTGTCTGCTATGGACCAGACGGTCTGGACATAGACTTGCTGAGATGAGGTTTTGGACTCTATAAATACTTCTCCTGATAACGGGTACAGCTGGGCAGTGAGCTGGAAGACTGCATCTTTTATCTGTCTTAAGTAACGTCACGATGTGAGGAGACCCTTGGTCTCCTTCCTGAGGAGATTTATTTGTAGAGTCAGCTATACAGAGAATTCTGTGAAAAAAGTTAGGATTCCAAAGACCCTCATTGTGTGCTTGCTTTAAAGATGTATATTGTATGGACAAAGAAGCGTTGAAGTGAGAATGGATGGCCGGTAGCACAGCTCATGGTCAAAACGCTTATCTTGGAAACAAGACAATGCCGAGCAGCACAAGTTGGAAATCCGTTCATGCACGCAGGATATAAAAAGTCAATTTACATTTCCTTTTTTGGCAATGTATTTTGTTCCTTCAAATCCCTAAAGGATTCGGTAATTTTTTCAGCTCCCTCTCAGTACAGTCTGTAAAACGTAGGGCCATTTTTGGAAAATGTGTTTTAACATGCACCAGTTGGGTTCCATGCTTTAAACGATTTCTTTGAGAAGTGAATACTGACTTTGGGGCTTTTTGATTGCTGAGGTTACACGGGAGAAACAATGTCGTGGGAAGTGCTTGAGACTTATGGCAGAGAACGTTCTGCCCAGCACCACCCATCTCTGCAGTATTATGATGCATACATGCATTTCATGAAGGTAAAATGTGACCACTTTTTTAGGGTGTATACATTTGTCAGTTGGCACTGAAAGTGTTAAAAGGTGGACCATTTGCTGTAGTCGCTTCTTTGTTCAGACAATAACCTCCCTAAACAAGTTATGTATGTTCAGATGACCAGTGTCATATGTTGAAGAGATTCAACTGCATATGACAACTTAACCAATTGATCAGATGAGGCTATTACTAGAAAATTAACACAACAAACATCTTTCGTTTATTATATATGACAAATATTACATATCTGTAATTGTCTTTCTGATGCTTGTATCTGCTTGCATTCACATGCTTTGCATAGGTCAACATCTAGTGGTTGGTGAAGGTGTCCAGTCAATTGGTCGACAGCAAACTGGTCGACACCATTTGGTCGAATTTTTTTTTTTTTATATATATATATGTGTTTTGTGGGTTTTCGTGTGGGAAAAAAAAAAGAAAAAAAGGGGGTTGGGGGGGGGGACCCCCCAAAAAAAAACAAAAAAGGGGTAAAAAAAAAAAAAAAAAAATTCGACCATTTGGCATTCGACCAAATGGTGTCGACCAGTTGTCCTGTCGACCAAATGTTTTCGACCAATTGACTGGGAACCGTTGGTGAAGAGTGTGTGTAGTTTGGCTGGAAGTTATGGTTGTGCGCACTAACTTGTTATATCCGCATGGGTAAGGTTCAGTGTCTGGGATTGTTTGTTTAATGCAAATGGCAGTTATGTTGGGTATGTGTAATCTGGCTAGCCCATAGAGCGTGTATAGTACCTGGGAAGCATGTTGGAGGGGAGCAGGAGCAGGGTGGTTAGTACATTGGCTACTCCAAGTATGCCCTCCTAGCTCGTCGAGCTGCAACTAAATGGGACCCTCCAACTCTTCCAAGTGCAGTACACTGGCTGCCCCTACAACTCCTCCAAGCTTAACACACTAGCCACTCCCACAAATTCCTCTAAGTGTGATACATTGGCTACTCCCATTAGCCCCTCTCTGCGCAGCAAGTATTACCAGAAACAAATTGTGCTTCCGAGTGTGGCACTAACATGACGCATGGCTAATCTTCAAAAATCTATATCTTAATGCTACGCATGGCTAATCTTCACAAATGGTATCTAAATGTGAGGAATGGTTAGGAGAGGAGAGAAGTAGGGTGCGGAGGGTTAGTGGTTGGTGACTTTGCTTCGTTCCCCATTGGTATCGCTGGCATTGCCCATTTGTGCCGGTCATTGGCAGTTGAATAGGCATGTTTCCAGTCATTTTCTGAAGGTGAGGTGGTCTTCTGTTATTCAAATTTCCTTTGGAATTGTGTATCATAGATTAGCAATTAGGTGTGAGAATGCAGTTACTCTTAATTTACTTTTTGCGTACTGTTTCGATTTGGAGGTCGTTCCTTGATCTTAGGTCTTTTCCTAGTTGGTTACAGCTAATCCTGGCCTGAAGAAATTCGGCTCCTTGTCCATGTAGTGATTTGTGGGCAATGCAGAGGGCTTTGAATTTAATGCTTGGTTTTACTGGGAGCCAAAGTAGGCTTCTCAGAGCTGGTGTGATGTGGTCTCTTAAATTTAATCTCAGGAGTATCGTTGCTGCAGTGTTTTTGATGTGTTGACGTTTTTTGGTGGGCCATTCTGGCATTCCAAGGTAGAGTCTGTTTGCGTAGTCGATTCTTGACAATACTAGGGAGATGATTGCAAGGGTTATATACAGGAAAGAAAGGTAGAAGAGCATCCCTCTGGGTAGTCCCAGGAGGTAGAAGCATTTCTTTGTAATACTGTTGACTTGTGGTTCCAATGAGAGTTTGTTGCCCTAGTTTCTTTTTTTAATCACATTTGAAGTCTCCGGTTAGGTTCACATGCCAGGTGGCCAGTCCAGCCAGTGAGTTGGTTGCGTTGCCCTCTGGGGGTGAGATAATAATTTCTGTTTCGGCAGAGTTGAATTTGAGGTTGTTCGTTGTCATCCAGCAATATAGGTCAGTGAGGCAATTGTTGAGGGTGTTGCTTGGGTCTTGGCTATCTTGACGATGAGTTGTGTGTCGTCTGCGTGGTTGTAAGCTGTCAGTCCATGCTTTTGAATTATTTTCATCAAGGGGTCATGTAGATGTTGAAGAGGGGAGGAGCCTTGTGGTACACCACAGGAGATGTTTTTGGGGTTTGAGGTAAAAGGTGGTAGGCAGGTTCCTTTGGTTCGATTTGTGAGGAAAGATTTTAGCCAATTTAAGGCAGAGTCTTTTACACTGCATTCCACCAGTCTTTCTATTAGTGTTGTGTGACTGATTGTGTCGAACGCCGCTGATATGTCCAGTAGGATGAGGGCAGATTGAGTGCCGTTGTCTGCATTTATTTTTAAGTCGTCCCATATGGATAGGAGTGCCAATTCCGTTCCCCTCCTGGGTCTGATGCCGACTTGCGAGTGGTCGAGTATTACATTAAATTTCTACGTAGCTAAGCAGAATTTTGTATACATGGTTCTCCAGTATTTTCGCTAGGTAATGCACTTTGGATATAGGTCTGCAGTTACTGGGGTATTCCGCACTTTCGGTTTTGTTTTTTATCAGTGTTTTGATGCAAGCCGATTTGAATGATTTTGTTACTATTCCTGTGTTTAGGGATAGATTCATCAGATGCCGGAAGTGTGATGCTGTGGTGCTGTGGTTGAGGGCTTCTTTGTAGATGCCGGGGGGCAAGGGTCACTTGGAGATCCTGCAAGGTTGGTTTTCTTTATTAGTGTGGAGAAAACGTCTTCGTCAATTGGTTCAAATCAGATGAGTCTTGCTATGGTTGGTGTATCACCAGTTTTCAATGGTTCAGTGTTTGTGATTATAGTTGTGCAGTTTGTATCGATAGTCTGTTGGATCGTTTCAATTTGTGTTCTAAGGTAGTTGGTGATGTTGTCACATAGAGCTTGTGTTAGGATAGAATCTTTGTTGCAGGATGTTGTTATTTTTTATCTCTGAGGATTCTGAAGAGTTATTTTTGTGGGTTGTGTGAGAAACCTAAAGGTGTCTCACCCGCTAGTCCCCGGGGAACTGTCATCCAGGTGGTCAGGACACAACCATCGCTTTTGGATCCAGTTCCTGGGGTTGGACCAGTGCAGGAGTATCACCTGGATGAGGGATCTTTGGGAGTAGAAGTGGGACACTGGATGGTGAGATGCGGTATCCCCTTCCCAATAACACCTTTTCCTCATCCTACCTACAAACTCAACCCCCCCCTTTCCCGATACAAACACTTTCTCATAGACAGCCCACCGTGAGCGACAATGGACTAAGACCAGAGCCGAACACCTGACATGTCCCAACACCACGGTCAGGCAAGGTCAGGCAATTACGGATTATTACACACACCTGACTTCCATCACACTTCCCCACATGGATAAATGGCGGAGCACAAAAGCACATTTTGAGCGAGGAAAAGCACACGAGGAAACAGCAGTTCCAAGATGGCGGTTTAATACAAGTAGAAGAAAGGCGAGACCAGAGAGGGTTGCACAGAAGAATTACCCTTGACCTTTAAAGACGGTTACTTTCACGAACCTTGGAAAGTAAAAAGCCTAAGACCGGGAACTAAAGCTGAACAAACATACGCTGTGCATCAGAGGTATCCGGGACTCTCCCGTGTCAATAACCGAGGCAGGGAGGAATGATTGCTGTTGTGGTACTGTCCTTGACTCCTACAACAAAGCAGCCTCAGTAAAGACAGCACAGCTGGTGAGACGGAGAGACAGATACCAAACAAGCTTATGTTTGAACTAAGGTTGCAAGCGGCAACATTGTATGAAGAAATACAATGAGGACAGTGTGCAAAATGCATAAGATGAACGACGCAAATATAATTGGAAACCAAAGGAGTGAATGAACTTTGGAACGCCAAGTAAGATACTGTGTACAGAGTGGTCTGGCGCTTCATGGGTGCTCATTCGAAGGACTCTGTTAGGTATCCAACGGAATGGCAAATGTATTGTAAAACAGAAGTTGGTATCGAAGTGGTCCTGCAACGGGTTAAGCTAAATCCCATGCACATTTGAAAATCTTTGATAAACCAAGGTAAATTACAATTGGTCCAAGCCCGGCTGAGGGAGACTAATTGGAAAAAGGGGAAGGATCTAAGCCAAGATGCGGAGGATCCGGGGTGAACCGTGAGTCACCTGAGAGAACGTAAATTCTCTGAACTTTGTAAAAAGTTGGATCTGAGCCCGGAAGAGGGGGATCCGTAGTGGTGATTGGATCTGAACCCGGCTGAGAGGAATCTGGGGTAAAGCACCCGAGTTGACTACACGTGAGAAGAAAAGAACTGTGTGTCTTAATGTTTGTACATCAGGCCCTCTGAATCAAGAGACTTTGATGAGAAAAGAGACTTGGGAATAGAAGGCTCTGATGCTGGAACTGTATCCTCGTGTCAAGGAAACCAGAGTGTGCGCTTGGCTCGAGTGAACCGCCTTGCCCCATGCTGAAAACATGGGTAATGGAGGCCAACGGCCTGAACATCTTGACATTTAATTTTGGGAACACTTCTTTCTTTTTCATGAACACTAACTCTCACTATGTATGTTTAGCGGTAAGGAATGGCAATAGATTTATTTTTTAGTATAGGTCCTTTTATGTTGACAGGACTTTACTAGGACTGCATTATTATTGTTTTGATGGTCGTAGCTTGCTCCCATCTGTAGATTTAGGTTTAGATAGGTGTTTATCACAAACTTATAAAGCCTTCTAAGATCAATAAACACCTTTGAACTGTGATCACTTGTGTCTGTCTTACTATTGCCTCCATGTGTTCCTTACAGTTGGTTGCCGATTGGATTCTTGGGGTGTAGTATGTTTTTTCTTGCTTTGAGGACTGCTGATTTGTATATTCTGAGTTGTCTTTGGTAGTTTTGGAGTGTCGTCCCTTCATGTTTTGACAACATGTTGTAAGGGGTGGGAAGTTTCATTGGTGGGCAAACAGACATCTTGAGAAGGTGAGCAAACCAATTTTGTCACGCCCACATTGGAAAAACTAGGATCATTGGTAAGTGTTCCTGATGCATCTTGTGGATCGCTCTGTTGAGAAGAGGGGTTGTGGGAAAAGTGTAAGCAATTATCCTTGACCAATTGATCCACAGTGTGTTCCCCTTGGACTCTCTCTTGAGAAACTTGGATGCGTAAGCATGGCATTTTGTGCTTTCTTGTGTGGCAAACAGATCTATGTCTGGTTGACCCCATTTTGTGAAAATGCTGTTTACAATGTTTAAATGTAACTCCTACTCGTGTTCTGAGGGAAGTTCTTTGCTTCTGCTTAGTATATCTGCCAGACAACTGTGTTCCCCTGGAACATGTTGTGACAGGAGGTAAATGTTCCTCTAGACACTCAATCTTCAAATCTTCTGTGCTAGTCTGGAAAGATTTAGTGAATGTATTGCGCCTTGTTTGTTGATATAAAACATGGCGGTTGTGCGGTCTGTGAGGACTAATACTGTCTTCCATGTCAGCTGGTGTTGGAAAGCTTGTAGAGCTTTGAACACTTCTAGCAATTCTAGGATGTTGATATGTTCGTCTTATAGCGTCTGTGTCCACATGCTGTGTGCTGTCTGCTGGAGATAATGTGCTCCCCAACCTGAAAACAATGTGTTTGTTGTTGGAGTGGCTTGTATTAGAGAGGTGACAAAGGGATTTCCCTTTAGTAAGTTGTCCTTTGTCCACCACTGCAGTGCTTCCACCACAGTCTGCGAAACCACAACTAGATCGTCCCGTTGTCCCTCTGCTTGAGACCATTGTTTCGTTAGCAACTCCTATATTGGACGCATGGCAACCTTGTGTGTGGCACAAGAAAGATGCAAGCAGCCATCATACCAAGACGGAGCATAATCCTCCGGAAATTGATCTGGCTACCAGCTGTGCAACAAGGGACTTGAAGTATCATATTTTGGACCCTCTCATTGGATGGGAATACTAGCACATCTTCTGTCTGAATAACTGACCCCAGAAACTCATTGACTTGGCTGGGAACTAGACTTGATTTTTTCTCGTTGATGGAAAACCCTAGTTGGAACAAGAGTTGTATAGTGTCTTGAGTGTGCTTTTGGCACATTTGAGGTGTGTCTCTGTTAGGGGAGTTTTCCTAAAGTCCTACTGACAGTGAGACTTTAGTAAGCTATCCCAGTTGGTTTGTAGATCCCCAACTCTTAGTATCAGTCTGTACTAGCTCAGGACCTTGGTAGAGTGGCAGAGCAGTCAGGCTTATCTTAAGAGGAAGATGTGAGCTGTGGGTAAGTACACTGAATCTTAGGTAGACAGGCACAGCAAAGACGCACTTACACTTATAGTTATATAAAAAGTATATATTTATCATATTTACACCAGAATCACTTTAAATACTTCAGGCCATTATAGTAGGACACTTAGGAATACTTGAAAATACACTTCAAAGGGCACTTTCACTTTTGTGTTTGTTCGGGGTTGCATTTGTAGCAACGTTAGAAAGTGAAAAGACCATGTTATCGTATTATTGGTTATTGCAAACTCATACGGTTTTCAGCGGTGTATACGGTAATGCATTTACTCTGCAAACACACATAGTAAAATCAGATAAAGGGAGGAAAATGGTTAGTTAGTGTAACATAGGCTTACTTCAAGGTTCTAAAGACGGTTTCTTCACTTAGTAAGTCCTTTAAATCCAAAAACGCAACCCTAGTTTAAGGCAGTTCGGCGAAGGCTTGAAGTCTTGACAAGCAGCAAATTACGAAAAGTTCCTGTGGATTTCTTCTAGTTTCTAGTGTTATTGAAGCAGCAAGTTAACAACTAACAAAGAAGACCTTAAAAAGGATTTGAGAAGGGGAAACAAGCAGCAGCTTGGGTCGGAGGTAAGAGAGGGTTGCCCTGGACACCTCTACTTTCACTCCAACGCTCTAGAGTGACTTCTTGGAATCAGGTAAGAAATACCATTTTCCCCCACAGTACCTTAGGTTAAAAATTGTTTTTCGCGCTGGATGCTCCGCGATGTTGCAGCTCTGGACTCTACCTCCAGATTCCTTGGTCTGATGACTGAAGGCAGGACAATGGACGGGATCTCTCAGCAGCAGTCTCAAGGGAGGACCTGTAGCATGACTTTCGGCAACTTCTTGGTTCACTCTGCGGTTTTGGCGTCTTTTCTGCAGCACCAACAACGGACATGGATCGCCCGGTCAATCTTCTTCGCTTCCTGCAGTCCCACATTCTGATGAGGGGACCTGGGCGAGTTGGATCAGATCTCTGGAGTGTCCATACGGGTTCAGTAAAGATTTGGATGGATCCGGCCTTTCCCTGATGATGCACTCAGAATGGGTAGCAGATCTCCTGGTAGTGGGGTTCGACAGCTCCTAGGACCTACCTCGGGAGATGGCTCGTTTCAATGTTCGTCTTGGGACTGGTTGTTCCCACCAGCCATAGGGAAGGAGTGGTCCTCATCGGAGCGCCTCTGTTAAACAGAAAACGGGGTCAGGACAGCAGTGGTCGCTTCACGGTGCTGCAAAGGGTCTGCATGCTTTTCTGGTCATCTTCTTCGGATACTTCATCTTACAGTGGTCGACTTGCTTTTCACTCCAGAAGCCTCACCTTGTATACAGTTCCAGCACACACTCCTCTGCAATCTCTCTCAGCATCTTACAGAGAGGGGCGTTTGGCTGTCCAATCAGGACAACCATGCCCCTTGTGGGAGATGGCCCTAACGAAGCACTCTGGCAAAGGACAGGGAGGTGGAAAACTCCTCCCCCACTTCCTGACTGCCCAGACACACTGGAGCCTAGGCGGGGATACCCAAGGGTTCCTGCTAAAGGCAAAACACACACAGACCTCCCTCTCCCAGAATGGTAGAAGAAAGGCTAACAAAGAACAACCACGCTAGAAATGGCGAAAAAAGCAGGGAGGCCCCAAGTTGGTACTTGGATGCCCCTATTCTGCAGTACCGAGGTTATGGACACAGCCTGCGGTATAGAAAATACCAAACAGTTGGTAGAACACGTCCACTGCCACCAGCCACAACTAGGTGATTGTATATGTGACTAAAAAAGTTCCAGAAGCAGAGAGAAGGGGGATTCTAAGTATCCCCTTGGCATTCCACTGAAAGTGCGTGTGCCAATCTCTCAGACTATAGAGTTTTGGGAGAGATACTATTTATCTCTCTATCCTTAAGAACTGTAGTTACTTGAGGATAATGAAACATAATCTTAAATGAGGACCCCAAGGGTCCCCAGCAACATTGCCCATAAGGAGTTGTGTGATGCAGTTGTAAAAACATGGATGCCTTTTAGAGCTATGGAGCAGACTGACTCCATACTACCGGTAGAGTACAAAGAATAAAGTTCCAACAGACAGAGACCACAAGAATGAATGAGGGGAAAAGGCTCCCTTCATTCAGGATTGAAAGAAAAAAGGTCCAGGAGTCCAGCAAAAAAGTACTGGGGATCTCACTAGGAGAGGGGATGAATCATGAAAATGAGACATCTCTCTAACAGTCTCCTGTCATGAGCCAGTCGTCCAAATAAGGGTACACTGGGACTGACTGTCGGCACAGGTGAGCCGCCAGTACTTTTGTGAACACCCGAGGGACTGAAGCAATCCCGAAGGGTAGTACTTTGAAAGGGTAGTGTCTCGATCCTACCTTGAACCTTCTGTATTTGAAATATGAAAGTATGCATCTTTTATGTCTAATGTTGCCATGTAGTCTCCCCTTTTCAGTAGAGGAATGGCCTCCTGTAGGGTTTTCATCTTGAATTTTTGGGGATTGACATAAGTATTCGCGGTTCTTAGACCTAACATTGGGCGCTTTGCCTTGTCTTTTTTTGGAACAAGGAGGTACACTGAATAAATACCCTTGTTTACTTGTGATGGGGGTGGGGGTTCTATGGCACCTTTTTGCAGTAACGATTGTATCTCCACTTGGAGGATTAGCTGATGTTCTAAAGGCATGTTCCAGGAGTCTGGTAGATGATTGTGTGGTGTTTCTAGGAACTCGATGTAATATCCGTCTGCAACTGTTGAAAGTACCCACTTGTAGTGATTACCTCCCATGCGTGGGTAAAGAGAGAAATACAACCCCCCTACTGGGGAGAAATGGGAGGGGATCTGTATGTGGGAGTCATTGTTTAGAGTGGGTGGCTGAGTCCAAATCGGCTTGGCCCTTACCCTGACCACGTCCTCTTCTGAACATCCTATGGAAAGAGGACTGAGAGGATGACTGTTGCCCATGATCCGGTGATCGCACCTGAGGAATATGCAGACTGTGAATCCCTAGCATACCCTTTGCTACGAAAATGTGTGACAAGTGTTATAAGCACCCCACTGCATAAAAGGCTTATTGGAAATCTGCCCTAAACATTTAAGTCTTGTGCTCTTTCTTTGCTGTCTCGAGTGCATCATCAACAGCTTTCTCAAATGGCACATTATCTTCAACAGGCATATTTATGAGGGTAGCCTGTTTCTCGCGTTTAAACCCAGTGGTTCTGAACCATGCATGGTGTTTAATGAGCGTACCCTTGGCAACCACCCTTCCTGCAATGTCCACTGAATCAAGGCAATTTTTAATAATGGCATTAACTGTCAGTTGCAGTCAGCTAGAGTTTTGAGAATGTGGAATCGTAAAGGTTCTGGTACCTGTGAGAAACCTGAGGGCGTCCTCACTTCCTTCTCCCCAACATCCTCTGCTCAGGAGGCCAGGGAAATGCCCTCACCTTTGGATCCCAACCCTGGGGGTGGATATTCGAGGGAGGATCACCTGGTGGAGGAGATTTGCGGAGTGGAGGGAGGGTGTCCTTGGGTACGACACAGCATTCCCCAATCCCTTTTCATGATTAACCTTCAGTCCCATAAGGTTTTATAGGGTAATGTCGACAGATCCACTTGCCTTCCTTTCAGGATGACCTTTGGAAACACCCTTATTATAAAAGGTCTAGAAAGAGAACACCTTTAAAAGGCCCCTCTCTATATGGCAAGGTAAACACACCTCAAAACCTGTATGTTGAATCCAAGATACCTAAAACCTATGCCAAACCAGGGAGGAAACAACTAGGAGTAATGCATCCGGTCATTCAGTCTTTTTCCCTTCCCTATGCACCCACTTTCCCACATTCACATACCTTTACAACTAGGACAAGGAAGAAGCAACTAGGAGTGATGCACACTTCTAGTCTGTTTCATCACTATGGTACTGAGATGAAGAAGACGACAATGGAAGGTCAGGCATGTCCCGTTAATTACTATAACTGTGCTCAGGCAATGGAAGTGCACATACGATCAATTGAAAGGCTACAGGTGCATAAAATGGTAGACAGAGAGAGGAGAAGGGAGAACCTGCCTTGCAAGAAGGTGACAGCTGTGAGGCGAGGAGCAGGCTGGAGCCGGGGCGGCGGAGAGGACGCTGTGTGTTGCCAGGGGGAGAGAGAGCAACCCAAGCGACCGTGAGAGGACTAGAGCCCCAGCCATTACCTGAGCCGCGTATTCCTAGCTGGAGCTGGGGAAGACTCCAAGCTCCCGACGCATACCTGGGAAGAAAGTAGAAGTCGGAGAAGACTGTAGAGACACCCGCAAGAGCAGCTGAGTACCAGTGAGTGCAAGGAAGGGAACACTCGTACCGGGGCGCTAAGGGGGCAGGAACTGAGCATTTGCAAGTAGCGATACAGCTAAAACGCCTAAGAGTGTGGTTTGGAACCCTAACGGAAGAATACTGAATAAACTGCAAAGCACTGTTTGAAATGCCACAAGATTTATTAAATACTGAACAAACTGCAAAGTACCTTTTGAAATGTACCAAGATTTAGTGAATACCGAATTTAAGAGAAATATAAGGAAATCAGGTGAAAATACTGCACCAATGAAAAGCGAATGATGTACAGTTGTGAACACAGTAAAAACCTGTTCGGAGGCACTTAATGAACGAAGTGAAAGTTCATAAGAATCACTATTGAAATCAGCAGAAAAGCAAATGTGAAAGACAAGTGGAAGAACTTGAATGAACATTGGGAAAAGCCAAGTGTAAAAAGAATTTACATCACAGAGTGTCAGAGCGACTTGAATACAAGTTGTGGCAAAGCCAAGAGACTGCCATTGTGAAAGCTACAATGAATGCGAATTACTGACAAAGGATCAGAGAGGAAGCCTGTGTTGGTGAGGGGCCGGATAGAAGGTATGAAAGGTGAATGGTAAAAAGGCAAGTCGGAGTCAAAAAGCAAATACAGGGATCAAAGGAACAGGAAACAATTGGTGGCATCCCCAGAAGGCTGGTGAAGAAAAGAGGCATTGAATATTGACATTTGATACAAATTGCCAGATATGCACGGTGACGAACTATCACGAGTCATCGGTTGTGTGACCTGTAGTGGGTGTACCGTCTGGTTCGTTAACTGCACCTAGATAGAATGTCCCCTCCTGATTCCTTCGGAAAGAACCAGGGGAAACCAAAAGCATCACAAAGTGCCAAGGGTTATCGGTTGCGTGACCTGTAATGGGTGGACCATGTGGTCCAATCACTGCACCTAAACCGAGTAGCCCTATTGGAGGAGAACCACAATATAAAGCCTATGCTACCTGATAATTGCTGAAGTGAAAGAAAGGAACAAGTTACTTACCTTTAACTATTGTTCTCCAGCATGGGTCTGGCATGGATTCACATGCTCATGAATATTCCATGTCGTCAGGCTGGGAATCCTCAGTAAAAGAAAAATAGTTTCACTTTCACTTACAAACTGTCTTTCTCCTCTAAACCAATCACTGAGCTCATACTGCTCCCAGCCAACGACACCCCCAGTCAAACTGCCAGTGGTCGCGGATCTGCTCACCAGGGAATGAGGCGCAATCCTACATCACGACCCAGGGTCGCTGAACCTGAAGGCTTGGCTCCTGCGGCCTCAGAGTTCAGAGGTCACGAATTGCCGGCAGACTGCAAGAAGGTCCTTGCCAGGGCCAGAGAGTCGTCGACTCTTAAGTGCTACAGTCAAAAGTGGAAGAGCTTTGCGCCATGATGCCTGATGCAGAAGATCAATCCTCTTAGGGTCACGGCCCCACAGATTATGCCGTACTTGTTGTCTTTGGCCAAGACAGGGCTTGCGCATGACTATCAATGTGCATCTGGCGGCTGTCTCCCGCTACACCAGGTCTTCAGGACGGTCTTCTCTTTGGTCCCACCGTCTTGTCAAGGAGTTCCTCAAAGGACTGTTTCAATCGTTCCCGCTGGTGAAGGCCCCTCCCCCAGCGTTGGAACTGAACGTGGTACTGACAAGGCTCATGGGGCCCCCTTCGAGCCTATGCATCAGGCCCCTCTCAAGTTCCTTTAGTGGAAAACGGCTTTCCTCGTGGCCATCACCTCTACCAGGAGGGTAGGTGAGATCCAGGCCCTATCCTGCAAACAGCCTTATTTGACTTTTCACGACACGAGGGTGGTGCTGCAGACACACCCCTCTTTCATGCCAAAGGTTCCGTTAAGAATTCCACCTCAACAAGCCTTTGGTGCTGCCTGTATTCTTTCTGAAACCTTTGTCGCTGGCTGAAAGGGCTTTGCACTCGCTGGATGTGGCTCATGCTCCGAAGTTCTATGTGGCACGCACAAACAGTTTCCAGAAGACGTCTAAACTACTTTTGAACTTTGGTCCTGTGCACCATGGTAAAGCCTTATCCAAGGCTTCCCTCTCCAGGTGGCTCTCTGGCTGTATCACACACTGTCACCTGTTGGCAAAACGACCACTAGCCGGCCATCCGAGAGCCCATTCCACCACAGTGATCGCCGCAACAACAGCATTCCTGTCTGGTGTGCCCCTGCTGGACATCTGCAGGGCTGCTACTTGGAGGTCCACGCACACCTCCACAAGATTCTACTGCGTCGACAGGGTTTCCAGAGAGGAACCCAGGGTCGGCCAAGCAGTGCTATGCAACCTGTACGCTTGAAGGTGAGCCTGTTCCCGAGGTAAGAGTAATTGCTTCTGTTGAGCCTTGCCATCTCCCGTGGTTGTACTGCTATGTATTCTTTATTCATTTGCATGTGAATCCATGCTGGAGTAGGAACAAGTTACTTACATTTAAATATTGTTCTCCAGCATGGGTCTGACATGGATTCACATGCAAATCCTCCTGCCGTTCGCCTCTGCGGCTCTTCTTGGTCATACTGCCACTTTACGTTCTTACCAAATCTGAAGATGGCTGCCAGAGGATGGGCTTAGGGAGAGGGCAGTCATTGGTTGGGGGCCGTATGACCCAGAGCTCAGTGATTGGGTTAGAGGAGAAAGACAGTTTGTACGTGAAAGTGAAACTGTTTTTTTCTTTTACCAAGGATTCCTGGCCTGACGACGGGGAATATTCATGAGCATGTGAATCCATGCCAGACCCTATGCTGGAGAAGCATACTTTTGAGCCATTTAAGAGCCTAGAGGATCACAAAGTTAAACTGACAGCATTCTTACAAGTCAAGAGGCTCACAGCAGTTCTAGTGGAAAAGCTACCTGATTGGGGAAGTGAACCCCGAAACTTTGTGAACTGTTTACACTTGGGAAGGGAACCCCAAGGTTTCTGTGAACTGTGTTGAACTTGGGGAAGGAAACCCGTGAGATCATTTGGAACTGTGTTGAACTTGGGGAAGGGAGCCCCTAGACCTTTTGGAACTAACTTTTAACTTGGGAAAGGTGAACCTGAAAACAAGCCAGAGCTGGAAGAAGCTCAGAACTTTTATTTTGAACACTGTTACATTTGGTGCTGACATCCCTACACATTGTATAGCTGTAGTTCTGAGGGAAAGTATAGGTTTTGGACACTGAGAGGTTTTTGAGTTGAACTGGATACAGACTGGCCTTAGTTTATTTAGGTAGGGAGATCCCACCTTAGCTTAGGGCAAGATAGGCATTACTCTGTCCTGACAAATAAAGACCAATAAAGTATTTTTTTAAAGAAAAGTAAATCTCTTGTCTGTGTCTTGCTTCATGATGCCTCCACATACACCATTAATCTATACCTCCACTTGGTCCCACTGTGCTCTGTTGAAGCTGGTCATCAGAGTAGTGTTATTTGCCTTTGAAAAGCTGCTGAAGTCGCTACCTTTTTGCCTAGAGAGTACATCTTCTGGCTTTCTTTATCGGGTGGTGCTTCTGAGGTGGCTAGCGGAATGCCCACCCACTTGAGTGTAATTGTGACTAGTAGAGAGTCTCTCTTTAATTGGCCTCTAATGAAAAGGGGCTCTTTATGGGCAGGTTTGAAGTGCTTTTCAATGCACAGATTAAGTGGTTTGGTAAGGGTCGGAATAGACAAAGATGGAAGCAGGTGCCTTTTAACATATTGTAACAATGGGATATATTGCTCCACTTGCTTCCTTTGATTTAATATGTTGTCAACAAACTCAGTGTCTTCCTCTGACTGTTGTTAGGCCAGTTATTCTGAAGTCCAACTAAGGGCTTAGTAAAACCATACAACTGGGAAAGTACAAAACTCCACTGTTAGTATAAGGCTGTACCGCTTGAGTATTTGGTAGTATAGACAGAGCAGGATTATTTTAGGAGGGAGAGAGGGATGTAGCTTTGTATAAAGAAATTGTAGCATATATATGGTCCAAAGAAACACTAACACTATGTAGTATAAAAATAAATATGTTTATTTCAATACAAGTAGGCCAAGATGAATATTGGGTAAATAAGTACCTATTACATTATATATAAACACAATCATAAAAACCAACTCAATACTTTAGGAATACAACCCAAAGTATAACCTTATTAAGAATAGCTATCAGCAGTTCAAGGTGAGTCAAACTTAAAACACATTCAGAATGTAATCAACTAATCTTGGGGAGTAAAACCAGGTCACATTTACTTCTTGAAGACAGACAATAATTCAAGGGTAGTGGACTCTGTCAGTCATGCAGTGACACTCAGTTAGGAAATCACTTATTAAACCAGCCCTGTTACTAGGATACCTTTCTGAATAGTGGAACCCAAATTAATGGAACAGTATGAACCTATAACTAAATCTAGCATACCCTCCAGCTGTACCAGGCAAGTAAGACCTAATGTTGTAATAAACTATTACAGTTGCTTTTCAGATCGGTGAAACACAGATTAAGGTAAGCAATAACTCTTTACACTATTTTAGGATTGCACAAAGCAGACCAACGTCAGTAAATCCCACAGTACACTTATTCAGAATGGCACAAAGCTATTCAAAGTAGGTAAATCCCAAGTAAGACTTATTCTACACAGGCTATACAGCAGTTTATACGGCAGTTTATATGGCGTGAACTGATTGTGGAGTGACAAGATGCCTAACGAGTTACGAACAAGAGGAAATGTGTGGCGGCGTGAAACTGGTATCGTGGTATGTACCAGAGACTTGACCTGGTGATCTGTTTCGTTGCCCCCATGAGTCATTACAGCCGCAGCACTACAAATAGAAAGTGATACAGATCTTTCGTCACCTATATAGCAGCTCGGCCAGGAAGCTATCTATTCGCCTGAGCATTTAGGATTTAAACCACCTTTTTGGATTGCCTCCAAGAAACAAGTTGGAGATGATGTCTCCTCTTTGTACCCCGAAGTGAGACATAACCTGTACTCAGCTTCTGTTCTGAAGAAGGTTGGGATAAGAAAGGGCCATATTTCACAGCCCAGAATAACCAACTGAAACACGTGTCGACTAAAAACCATCTGTTGTTGAACAGATAGACACACCAATACAAGAAAGGGGTGTATTGATATGTTGTAAATAATATTTGTTACAAGGTTATATACATTATGAAAACTAATGTTAATATAGAGAAATAGGAATCTAGTATGAATGATTGAGCGCGTGTGCGCCAGGGAGTGAATTTGAATAGGAGCTGGATTTTATCATGTGATTGAAGCAAGCTTGTTGAAAACCTATGCCGATTAAGCATCACAAAATTATTGTTTTGTATTTGGAATAAACAAATTGTTTTGTGAAAATATTGATCATTGTCTTGCCACCCTCGACCTAACGGCCCATGTTTATGTTATAGGAGGCTATACAGCAGGTCAGGGGAAGCAAAACCCAGTTGATGAATTTATATACCTATTTTCTGAAAGAAATAGCTAGTTGAAGGTGACGCCAACAGGATTACTTTTGGGAAGAGGAAGACCCTATTCACAGGCAAATAAAACAAACCTACATATACTTTTAAGAATGTCAGAACACATTCAAAGAAACTTTCAAAAGCCTAATCCAGGCTGCCAGGTACTTCTTGACATCGCCGTCACTGCCGGCCAGAAGCTTGAGCGAGAGGTGAGTAAGGTGCTTCAAGGGATTTCTTTCAATTACATTCAAACTTGGGGATGTGTAGTCAAGGACACTGGAAGAGGTAATATGCTGCAGTAAAAACTGAGTTACTTGTTTTTCTTGTTCCGAAAGACACTGATCTAAGAGATCAATGAACTTCTGAGGAAAGGCAGAAAATTCGACGAGCAATCATTGCTGGTTCTTTAAACTCTGAAAATCTTCTTTGCCAATTGTGAGATTATAAAGGAAAAACGGTTCTGCATCATCGGGAAGGCGCACTACCAGGCGCTTTTTATGTACTGGGTTCGATGTGGAATATGTTTCAACTGTTAACCTGATAGTTGCCCTCCTCAGCTGAAATATTTGCATAACTGTCAACCCCATATAGGATTAAGAGGAAAAGTCCAGCAGGAACAGAATGGAATGCCTAGAATACAACCTTAATGTATGTGAAACTTTTTTTTAAAAGAGTTTGCTAGATCTGTTACATTATTTACCTAGCCCGGTTTGGAGAAAGGCCTTGGTGGCCGAAACACATGTAAACGTAGACGGGTGAATAGATGTAATTGAAAGCAGTCTGATGAGACTTCACTGACCTATGACTATCAACTAATTAAATAAGCAAAAAATCTAAACAAGAATGATTGATTTATTTTTGGGACTTTCTTTGTTGCTTGGCGCAACCCAAGAGTACACCATTATACTGATTATTCTCAAACATAAGGTGTGGGTATACCTTTCGTACTCAACAGGCCCAACGAGCACTATTATTGACGCCTCCTTCTTTGGAGGTTGAGACTTTTTGTTGCAGGGACGCAGCCCTTGTACCCAGCTTTTTAGCCTCTTTGGTGAACCACATTCGAAGGAAAGTAAGAACTCTTGTTTCTGCTCATATTTCAAAGGGACAGTTACTAACCAACTCTTTTACATGTAAGTAACTTTTTAACACTTGTTACATTTCAGGGCAAAAGGCCCAAACCTTACAAGCCTTTCCCTATTCTTGAAGCATGCGTATTCTCAGTGGTAGGGATGTGGGGGGGTCACTATTGGGCTAGTGGCCAACATACAGATCAGGATGGGTACAGATGTAGGAAAAGTCAGAGTTCCTGAGTAAGTCTCTTCAAAACAGTTAAGTAGTTCACTTTAGAGTTAGTTAGGGTCCGCAGACTTCAGAGAAGGCACCCTAGAAGGATTCCAGCATTGGGCCTGGACGAACTGGATGAGAGAACTCCCAATCACATGCATCACCCCCAAAGTATCACAGGAATCACAGAAGGCTTAAGGTAAGTAATACCCCAGCCATCACAGTATGTCTTCAGGATCTGCAGCCGAAAACCTGGTCCCTGAATTCCTTGTTGTGGTGGTTGAAGAAAGGACACTGGAAGGGAATTTGCAGTAGGGATCAACAGGGAAGACTCCAGGCAAGAGTTTCTTTGCTGCTGTATGTGGCTCTGTGGTTTTGGCACGCCTTTCAAGAGTCAGGAGATGACTGAATTATTGCTGGTCAGATTCTTGTCATTCACTCGGTCCAGCACTCTGGTGAGGGGACTTCTCGGATTCAAATCAAGTCTCTGGAGGTCCAGCAGGATGTCACCAAAGTTCCAGTGAGATTCGGAATTCGGAAAACCGTGCAACGCACAATGGCTCGAGGTCTCAGGGTATCGCAGCCCGGCAAGGTTGTAGCATGCCGTGGGATGGTTCAAAGTGCAGGTCTTCTTGAGACTAGTGGATCCCACCAGCCTCTGGGTAGGAATCATTGTGTTCAGTAACCCCCGGGTCAATTGGAAGGAAGGGTTACAGCCAGCTCTGGTTGCACTGCAGGTTCTTCGGTTGCTGGAAATCGCTACAGCTATCGTTTCTTCATCTTCCTCTTTGGTTTCAGCTCCAAAGGGATGCAAAGTTTTGGACTCTTCCCTCGCTTCCTGCCTTCTCAGACACTCTGGAACCTGGGCAGGGAATACAAAGGATTCCCGCCAAAGACACAACTTCCACTGAGGTTGTTCCTGCCTAGAATGGCAGGGGAAGACCTCAAAAACAGCACACACACAAGAAATGGCAAAAGAAGGAGCCCAGCATTTTAGCAAAAATGGTGGCCCTTCTGGCATTACCGAGGCTGTATTAATAACCTCTGAGTAATAGTGACTAAAAGTCATAAAAGTAGTTGCACTGCCACCAGCCACTCAAGTAAACTTGTAATTTAAATAAAATGTTACCAGGTAAGTAAGAAAGGGGATCCATTGTATCCCCCCCAGCACTCCACATAAGGTGGGGTGTGCTGGCTCAGTTATACAAAACGTAAACGAGAGGAAAATCCCTCTTTACTACTTGGGAACAGTAGTTCACTCACGTATATGAAAGAGAAATTAACACAGGAGCCCAAAGGGGCAATCCAGCCTAAGCCCAAAAGTTGTAGGAAACTATAACTTCAGCCATACACTATGGAGGGACATACAAAGTCACCCATAAAAAGAGTAAAAGACTAGGTGAGAGGGAAAAAAGATTCCACATCTTCTAGGGACAAGGTAAAATAGTTACCAAGTCCAAGCAAAAAAGTTCTGGGGTTGACACAGGTCAAGAAGACGTATCATAATTATGAAAATCTTACCTAACAACTGTTGTGTATCATATTTACAGTGGTCTGTCCCTCTCTTTAAAAGGTCATTATTATAAAGAAGCTGCTCATCAATAGGGGAGTTTGCCACTGGTTCATCTGGTATATCTGAGTATTGTATGAAATATTCATCAGGGTCTGTCCCAGAGTCGTCTTCTATAAAGGCGTCTTCCCCATTATCATCATCAAGAGCTATTACAGAGTTATCATAGGTGTAACATGGCTCCATTTTAGGGCTCTTAGCTGTGGGTTCTCCCTTCCCTTTAGAGATTTCTGTTTGCATTGATTGATATTGTATTTATGTGCTACTTCTTGTATGGTTTTACACCGAAATAAAGCTGAAAAGAAGGAGGAGGAATGATTAAAAAAAATGTGATCTAAAGTTCTATATTTCAGGTATTAAACAGATTAAAAAAAGGATATATGGAAAGGAAAACAAATTAGCATTAATGCTACACAAATGGTTTCTGGCGTGAAACCGGACACAAATTCTCTGTCAATTGAGAATCCAAAAAGGGTGGTAAAAAGCATGGAGATGAGGTTTGTTGTTTTGTTCTGGTGGCTAATAAATGATAAAATAATGTATGTGCTTTCCTGCAGGACAAAGTCCAGGCTCAGGTTTCATGGCAGTTTTTTTGATACAATTTAGATGTATTCATATTTGTTCTAGGATGTGAATATTGGAAACATAAATCTAAATATTTTTTTAAACTTCACAAGAAATTTGGTGAGAGATTGCGGTGCCCCTGTATGTTCCAGGCTTGAACAGACCAGCACAGAAGTATTGTCTCCCCTTTACAGTCGCACCCAAGATGATTATTTGGAGTGAAAATGTTGCTAGTAGCACACAATCTCAGTCTTGCAGACGCATGTCTTTCTTTAAGCAGAAAATTGCAAATGGTCAAGTCTGAAGGACAAGGCCCATGAATGGCAGTACAGGAATTAGGAAGGGTTGAAAAGCTTATACCAGTACTGAAGGGCTTTTATTTAACAACTGCATCTTCACACCTTGTAATGTACCCTTATAGCAACATCTGCTTGTCCAGTACCAAAACAAAACTAAACACGGTCTGCCACAATGGTCTTCTACTCTGCATACAAAGGAAACTGCTCTTACAGGAGCACAGTTCTTTCCGTACAATAAGGGCAGGTTTTGAACAGTTTCAGATTTGGCAGGCAGGTGACGAAAGCATATCTTTTTTTAAGCCAATCAAAATGATGCCACAATGCAAGGGGTGATACAGGCCCTCACAGAAAAAGGAAAAAAGAAAGAAAATCAGAAAAACCTTTACCTTAACAGGAAGTAAAACATGAAGACCCGACCTTGAACATCCCTCAAACGAGAAATAAGAGAACCTGCGTTGGTAGGTAGGTTGTCGCACAGGGTCCTCCTTCAAACATTTCTTATTCTACAATACTATGCTTTAGAACCCTATTTCCTTGTTCATCCTCGTTACTCCTACCCATTGTTCCCGCCTGTCTGATTCAGACTGGCAGTCCACACCCTGACAGGCACTGCCTAATCCAAGCATGTTCCAATACCTTTAAGAAAATCTGTAAAGCCCAGATGAGAGGCTTGCTCCTTTGCTTCCCCAGTAGTGTCTTCCAGATGGTGGCGAGGTCATGCAGACACCATTCATGGGTTTCAACTGCACCATCCAGATGAGCTGTTGTTTCCACCGCTGTCATTTCATCGACCCAAGTAATTATCCACACGCAAAGACAATGGATAGTATTGACCCCCTAGAAAAAAAGCAAGGTATTAATCATTAAAGTCACCATTTATAAACTGAAAACCATAAACTGAACAATAATTTGGTGCTAAAAGAATAGGTGTTATATGCGCCTAAATGACTTGTACTCATTTTATCAATCACAGAAGGAGGAAAAGCCAAGCCTGTGCAACTGCAATATACATATTTGATGTGCAGGTTAAATACAGATTACTTCAGCTATTCAAGCCACTGAACTAGCTGCTGGAAAGTAGCAACTCATCAAAGCAAACGACTTTTTGAACTTGAAGCAGTGCACTGATCCGCACATTTATGCACTTTAAGCCTCATTAAAGTGCTGACCGAGTCTTTCTGCCAGCCAATCAGAGTTGGACCTGTGTCTTGAAAACTTAGTGCTACATAAGACTGAGTTGTAAGAACAGCTACTACAGTCATTGTTCTTACAGCTTTGCAAATAGACTATGTGACCACACAGATGCCAAATGAAGGCATGCTCAAATGAAGTAACCTGTGGTGCTAAAGCTGCTTCCCCATGAAAGACAGCTGCTGCCCATAACTGGGAGCACTGCCCAAGTATTAGCTCAAAGAGAAATTGAGCCAAGCGCCGCTCTTAAAGTGAAACTAGTAAGCCGTACTGGAAGTGCTGCTCTTATTGAACCAGTGCCTGATTTAACCCTGTGGAGGCCTCTAAAAAGCTGAAATTTCAGGCCCCCCCTCCCGCCCCTTGCAAATGATCTCCTTATACGTTTTTAATTTACTGCACTGTTTTGGTACCTCTTCTTTTTTTCGGAGGCCGGCATTGACTGGTCTACAAAAGAGCGACTACAAACAATATTTACGCTTTGTTCAAGAAAATTAAAGAATTCTTAAGTCTAAGACAAAAATGAGTAAAAGTGCCTGAACAAGGTAGATTCATTCTGTTATGGTAGAAATTGGACGGTGAAGTTAATCAAACTTCATCATAATGCAGAAAAGAGAACTTAGTAACGCAGATGTTGGGTACCGTTTATATACTCGCCAAAGTTCTCGAAGCTTCAACTCGCGAATATTCTACTAAGGTCGGAAATCAGCTGGACCTCGCGACACACAAACTCAAAGAAAACATAGTTTCTGGAGGTTTCTCGTCACTAGCGTGCGACTGCGTGCGCTCTAGTGGGATAACATTGAACTAAGTAGTGTGCACGTCGGCAGCTAGATGGAGATGACCATCACTACTGTGCATTACACGTACGTAGTTTGCACCAGATTTATTTACAAACTGACAGCTGCCAGAAGAAGAGCTTTTAAGAGGCAAACTGTTATGTGAATCTGATGTCTCTGGTTTATGTACTTTAAGTTGTTAATGGGTACATTACATGAATACAGTATTTTCTCTATACTCTATAAAGTCTTCAATATAAAGTTTTTGTTCATTTCTTTTGAGTTGATACATTTTTTTCTATCTTTTGGAAACAATTTAAGAAAGCTTGATCGTAATTTTCTTTCAAGATCAAATCAATATTATTATTTTGATCCGTTGTCGCAGGGCCCTAAAAGGAGTGGGGCCTATAGACCGGTGCCTACTTTGCCTATTTGGCAATCCGGCACTGAATAGAAACCCTGTTGGCCATGCCCGTAAATGCAGCTAAATGGTGCTATGTTCATGGAACAAAGTGTGCATTAATCTTACCTGCAGACAAGCTGCCAGTACACTAAACAGGGGTGCACGCCATCTCACAGCCTCTGACAGAAGGAAGCGCCACGGTGCGGGATCCTCCCAGCTACAGAAGAGCACTTGGAAAATATCACTTGTGTTGCCTGGCGGTGGCTGGTGCCTCCAAGTCTTTACCTCCTTGCACACAACGTCCTTCTCACTCCCCAGTGGTGCTGCAGAAAATTGTAGGTTCTCAAAGGCCAGAGCCAAGTGATCCTGCAGGGGCACATCACCGAAATCTACCAGGATAGAGTGCACCTGATGGAAGAGAAAAAGAAAATGTGTCAGTCTGGTGCACATCCTCAAGTGCAGGACACATAGGTAGAGATGTGCCAATAACATACACATGCCCAAGTGAAACAGCTGTGAAGATGAAATGCCCGTAGCTGGGGGTTGGTGGCATGTACCACTTAATACTCCAGGAAGCCGAGGTATACTTCCTCAAATACAGTCAGAGGTAGGAAGAACTAGGGCACATTAAAGAGACGACATCCTTTAAGAATAATGGCAAGAGCTATACAAGCAGAGTAGGCCAGAGAAAATTCCAAAAACTGGATACAATCTAGAAGAGAGAGAGAGAGCCTAAGAAAAAGAGAGGGTGAGACAAAGAAGTTAGACGAAGACGGCAGGCGAGTGACTAAAGCAATGAGTGAGTGAGGTAGAGAATAACGGAAGATAGGAAGATTTGGAGAAGAGATGGAAGGGAAAAGAGCTTATAACGTGGGTGAGAAATAGAGAAAACAGGTAGATGAATGTGATAGGAGTGCAGTGAGCCCTGCAGCTACATTCAGCCATCCTTTTACACATTGCAGGGCTCAGTAAACACAAAAGACAGTGTGAGGGTGCTGCACACAACAGAATAGGGAATCTGGCTCTGACTGG
This sequence comes from Ambystoma mexicanum, assembly GCF_040938575.1. Taxonomy (NCBI): domain Eukaryota; kingdom Metazoa; phylum Chordata; class Amphibia; order Caudata; family Ambystomatidae; genus Ambystoma; species Ambystoma mexicanum. Next base: position 1,005,396,007 of record NC_090934.1, read on the forward strand.
AGTCACTATGCTAATTTGGGGCAAACACTTACTTGGGCGGATGGTTAGCAAGAACAAAAGATCGCAATTTCAATGCAAGGAACATACATATAAGCTGATTAACGCCTCTTTACTAGAATTAAAACACCCTGGGGCTAATTTTTGAGTTCCCCGCAATTACACAGCGCCTACCATTTCATTTTAACTTTTGGGGTAAACAGGACACTGCTGCATAATATTTCTCCATTTGCACATCAAAGTGCATAAGGTGAGTGTAAAATGGTGGCATACTCGTACAAATGGAGAAAATGGTGCCTGCCATGTACCTATGGCACGTAACATTTACACTGGATTCTTATGGGATCCGTCTGCTTTTGGATGCTGTAAAAAGCAGGTAGATTCCACTGAATTGACTGAATAGTTCTCCTAAAATCCAGGCCTGGACTTAGAGTCCAGTCTTACTGGTTGGTACTGTTATGAGGATTTTACTCTGGCACTTTTTCCAGGGTCCAAGTACATGCATCTAACATTAGGTCACAGGGTTTTCATTTGGGTATACCAGGTTCTCTAATGGATGGGGTGGCAGAGCACACTAGGCTACCCCTCAGGACTGAAGCTGAAAGCTTTACTTCCCCTCAAAAAGTCAGGACCGGTTAAAAAACCAAGCAAAAAGATTGGGGGTCGATAGAAACTTTGGAAGGAAAGTTGCTAAAAGAGCAACCTTTCCTAACAGTGGGCCCTGAGTGGATATTTAATGCTGAGCCAAAGTCAAGCAGTCTGTGTTTAAGAGATGTGTAATGAGTTCCGCCATGTTTGCTGACATTGGTTAAGAACCTGCCCCATTCAAATACCCCAAAACAAAAACTAGGGAGCACAGGGACAGCTGGATCTGGCAGATCCCTTATTTTTGACAGGATTTTCTTCCAAGTATGTCTGCATAATACAGGATCACTACGTGTGTGAAGTTGCTACTATCCTGCAGTTCCACCAGCAAAGGAGGTAGTAGTCTGGCATCACTTTGTGCAAACACGTTGGGCTGGGGGGGAGATATTATCTTAGGAAGTCCTTATAGCAACATTCTCTAGTCGTCGTACATTTGGATGATTTATGGATCATTGCTCCAATGTGTGCCCAGGAATTAGGGTCAATTACTACTCCCAGTTCCTCCTTCCATTCGTTTATAAAAAGGCAACTTCATCATGATCAATTCATTCTAGACATCTTTAGAGTCTGGACACATGATCCTAGCCAATGTAGTCCTTTAAAGCGAGTTCCTAGGAGAAGCCATTCTAGAACACTTCATCTGTACCTGCAGGTCAGAAATGCAATGCTGTGACTGGGTGTACTGAAATCGCTTAGCATCAGTCACCTTAAAACAAGCCTTGCAGTTCTCAAACACTTAGGGTCCAGAGAGACGTCTGGGTTTCCCATTGCTGGAGAGAAGGGACCAAGGCCCATATCAACCCCTCACCCCATCGCTGCATCACCTTTCTTTAAGGGTATACGGAGGTCTGTGTGGAAGAAAACAACCAACCGGCACTGGATCTACCCAAGTACCGGCCCAATCGAAGATATGGGATAACCGTGGCAAGAAGACGTCACGTTTATAGCTCTGAAACCCCAATCCACCAACCCAACTTCTCTCATAAGAATTTTCCTGAGAGCCTTCAGCAATTTGTTGGCCCAAACAAGAGAGAAAAGGCCTCATTATAACCCTGGCGGTAGCCGTGCCTGCAAAACAGGCACGGCTGCTGCCGGAGTTGCATTTTTCCGGCACCCTCGAATCAGCAACTACCGGGTCCTGCAGAGTTTGGCGGAACCGGTAATTGCCCATTAGCGGGTGCCGGTAATATGGGGCTCCCCATCCCCATTCGGCCCCATAGGGTTGAATGGGAATGGGGATCTTGGATGCACCAGCACGTTCATAACGGTGCCGGTGCATCCACGAGTTGTGCTCGCGGGTGCAGCTCTGCTAGGCAGGCCAGACAAGGCGGGCTGACAGGCGCCGCAGGCACAGCTCGTAGTATGGTGGTGCGGTAGCAACGGTGCCTTACCGGCACCGTTGTTACCATACTGCCAGGGTTATAATGAGGCCCAATATGTTTTGTTTCAAAGGCCCTCAGGTGTTTTATTTGGGAGTACCAGAAACACGAATAGCACTCTGGGAACTAGGTTCATTTTGATGTTGGCAAAAATCCTCCTTATCCAGGATATCTTCTGGGATGTCAACCTGTCCAACATGCCAGCAAGGCACTGAAAAATTGGGAGGATATTGTGCTAATACAAGCTAGAGTGGATGTGCCTAAGCTTTACACCAAAGTAGGGTATCCATAGTGGTAAGGCATCATGGAGCAGACACAGACAACAGGTTCAGATTTGGTCCTTAAAAGCTTTATTCACTTAAAAGGCAGTATAGAGTAAGGCCTAACTTGCCCTATTCTAAGGTGGAACTTCCCTACCTAAAGACAACTAAGGATAGTCTGTGTCAGGAAGACCAAATCAAATGTCTGTGTCCTAAACCTATACTTGCCCTCACAAGTAACTTTATACAATGTCTAGGGATGTCAGCATAAAAAGGAATAGTGTTCAAAGTAAAGTTCAAAGCTTCTTCCAGCTCTCGTCTTATATTGAGCTTCCCCTTCCCCCAAGTTCAAAGCAGTTCAAAAGGAAATGGGGGTTCCTTCCCCAATACAGTTCCTTGGGACACTATCCGGCTCTTTTGATATTGGTTCTCCTTCACTATTTCACATAGGCAGTTCAATGTTTTCGCTTCAAAATCACAAATTCAAGAGGTTGCTGCAAAACACGAGCAGCTTCATGGATACTTTAATTGGCTTCGCCATACAGAGGCACACGGTCTAGGCGCAGTTGTCAGACCACGCGGTCCACCCATTACAGGTAACACAACCGATAGTCCTTTCCTGACTGCTTTCCATCAACAATATGCCACTGCTTTCATACACCAGTATCACACTCTTCTGACACTGTACTGTGGCTTGGTTGGCCACCATGCATTTATTATACCATCTTGTATTTTCCTGGTTCTTTCCCAGGCAAGCTTTCTCATAGCATGCAGTTCCTTGAACTCTTTTGGCTTTGGTCAATACTTGGTTTCTCACACCATACCATTCTGGGTCTTCTCTTGTCTTTGCCTATACTTGTGTTTCAGAAAATACAGTTTGTGGCATCCGTTACTTTCACCACCTTTCGTCACTCGACTCACAAGTGCTAAAACATGTGTTTACTCTGTGCGGCATTCAAAAGCATTTATAATGACTTTCAGTTAATTAGTTATTCAAACATACTTAATTCTTGCTCTGTTCGGTATTCAAATGTACTTGTAAAGGTTCTCATTTGGTTCGGTATTCAAAATAATGCTTACGGCATATTCGCCTGCCAACCCGGTGTTTCCCAAACTCACCGGTCGGAGCTTACGGTGTCACCTGCCAACCCAGTGTTTCCTACAATCACTGGTCAGAGCTTACGGCAAAGCAAGGTCTTGGTCGCCATGGGTTCTCAGTCTCCTGTGCGGTGTCTCGCTTCCTGCCCAGCAGCTCTTCATGGCCTGGCTCCCCAGCGATGCTCCACCTGCAGATCAGGATTTTTGCAAACGTTTTGCTCAGTCACGCCGGCCTCCCTCACGCGGACTGCTAACGGACTCTAGCCTTCCTTAGTTTTACTTCCTGCTGCATTAACTCTGCATCTGTAAACGTGTCTGGAGCGCTCCGCTTGCCACACCACTGGTCTGGAGTTGCCTTCCCAGCTGCTGCCTCTGCCTCCACAGCTGACTCAATTTACACAATCATGTCGGCTTTTAAAGTTCCTCCCACCTTGATGAGGCCAGGAAAGACTAGACCGCTCACCAGCAGAACGGTAGTTCTGCCTTACTCGTGCTGTACTTCTCCTTGTCCCAGTACATAACGGAGGCCGATATGTGTCTGTATTAACAAAGTGAGGATGTGCCTCCCTAATTGGTCTCTTCCTAGTCCCAGTGTTGAGCTGGTGATTCTTGGGGCACGTTTGGGGGGAAGAACAGGAAAAGGTCTGGAAAAAGCATACAAAGGCTTGAGGGATGGTGGGTTCATTATGAAAGGGAAATGAGAGATACCATGTCTCAACTAAGGACGTCCCGTCCAACGGTGGGCAGTCATAATTTCGAAAAAAAATGTCGACAGACAAAAAAATTTCGAAAAAAAAAATGTCGACTTTCGTTTTTTTTAATTATATATTTAGTTTCGGGGTTTGGGAGTTAAAAAAAAGGGAAAAATTTTAAAAAAAATTAAAAAAGGGGGGTTGGGGGGGAACCCCCCATTTTGAAAAAAAAATGCATTGAAAAAAAAAGTCGACATTTTTTTTTCGAAATTTTGACTTTCGACATTTTTGTAGTCGAAATTATCACTATGAACCCCGTCCAACTACTCTAAATCTCCTCCACCCAGGTGATCCTCCCTTGCATATCCAACCCCAGGGTCGGAATACAAAAGCGGTGGCATTTCCCTGGCCACCCGAGAGGAGGCTGCAGAGGAAAAAGATCTGAGGACACCCTCAACTTCTTTACAATAGCTAGCGACCATATGAAGCTCCTTGCAAACAATCAAACCTTGCGTCTTAGTATAACTGACCAAAAAGCCTGAGACGGCTTCAGAAGTAGCCAATCCCCGAACAGTTGCAGGAAAGATGGACTCTAAATCCTTCATGTATAGAAGCAAATGTCAGCATATAATGCAATTTCATCAGATCCCACCCTTCCTGTCTGTCACTGAATCTCCTCATTCGCTCCTGTTCTCCGGGTGAGTGGTTCCATGGAGAGAACAAAAGATCAGGGGTGATAAGGGGAAGCACTGCTGGGTACACCCTTGAGATGCTGATAGGGTCTGTGAATGACCATTAGGTTTAATCCTAGTGCTGAAATTGCGAAAGACCACCTGAACCACTTAGGACTCCATGGAATGGGGATTTACCACCCTTACCGGCACTTGTAATCTGGCAGTAATTCCGCCAGATCAAGTGCCGGTAACTGTAATTCTGTTTGCCAGTAACCTGACGGTATTACTGCCAGGATACTGGCAAACTCTTAATGACGTCCATTCTACCAATCTGCAAAGTACTTGCGTGCATGAACCAAATTACTGTACATTTTGAAACAATATCAAAAACTAATTATTTCGGCAACATAGACCCCAAGAAACTACTGACATACTTCTAGTAACACAGGTTTTTATCTCATGCAAGACTAGTAAAATCTTAGTCCATGAAGAAATGTATTTTCACATAGCTTACTTTGCACTAGAGGGTGCTACTTTTAAGAAGTTATTATGTTACAATGTGACATACTGCTTTCTCTGGCAGTCACAGTAGAACAGAGAAAATGCCTCAGCTCAGGTTATAAACTTGAGCAAAGGAAAGTTTTACTGCCTTTTTCACTGTGTTCTCAAGTAGTCAAAAAGAAAACAGAATATGTACATGCCAGAACGGGGGCCAGGTGTTTAGATAGCATCCGGGTCTGTGGCTCAGTGGACTAATGCATCCAAAACAGGGACCTGTGTTTGACCTTGTTAGGGAGAATTCTCACCCAAGTGCTGAATTCCCTCTACCTCGGATTCCTCCAGCTCTTTTGCTATATTTTGGGACTTTTAACTTTTCATTTTCAATGTGTTTTACTCTTGTGTTCTTTGATTATGGAGTTTTAGATAACCCCATAAGACCCGTAGCCTCAGTTGTAGTTTTTTCCCAGAACGTGTGCCACCAGTCTTCTGCCAGTCTGACACACAAAGCCTTGCGGAAATGTAAGCTGCAATCGCATAAGAAATTCTGTAGTGGGGAAGGTAGGGAGGGAGCGATATGGAATACGTCGTCGGACCATCCCATCGAAAGAACTTTACCAGGTAAGAGAGTAGCTTGTTCTTCGAGGGGATTGGGTCCTCTGACGTATTCCATATCTATGACAGACTCCCAAAGCAGTACCAATACAAGGAGGTGGGAAAAGAATTTAGAAAACAGAAATTTAGCATGCCCAATCAAATTGCGGAGTAAAGGACCGCCTTGCCAAAGGCCAGATCCTGCCCCCGGATGGAATCGAGGGAGTAGTGACGTACAAAAGTATGTACCAAAGCCCAGGTGGCTGAATCACAGATGTTGCGAATAGGAACACCCCTCTGCAGGGCAGTAGAGGCACCCCTGGTAGAATGGGCCCGTAAGCCGACCGGTGGGTCCTTACCCGCTCAAGCGGTAACACTCAGAGATAGCCAAAATAATCCAACGAGACAAAGTCTGTTTCGTCACAGCCTGTCACAGATCGTCCACTCTGACCCGGGACATGCGTGAAATATAAAAGCTTAACGCTCTCCTAGGATCAAGCCTATGGAGCCTCCCCTCTTCCTTACCAGGATGTGGAGGAGGATAAAATGCCGGAAGAACAACCTTCTGGCCTAAATGAAATTCCGACACCACCTTCGGAAGAAAAGAAGGACAAACTCTAAGGACAACCCTGTCCTTATGAAACACAGTGAAGGGTGGCTTAACTGAGAGTGCCTGTAACTCACTCACTCTGCGAGCGGAAGTGACCGCAACTAAAAATACAGTTTTCAGAGTTAACAGTCTCAAAGGGCATGAATGCAAAGGCTCAAACGGAGCACCCATCAGAAACTTGAGAACAAGGTTCAAATCCCAACCGGGCACCTGGAAAGGTGACGGAGAGAACACATTAGTGAGCCCTTTCAGAAACTGAGAAATTAAAGGAATTTTAAAATAGGAACACTCTTCAGACGAGCACTTAAATATGGACAGTGCTGCCAGATAACCTTTAATGGTACCCACTTGAAGGCCCCTTTGGGCCAAAGAAAGCAAAAAAGACAGAACCATGGGAATTTCACATGCAAAAGGATCCACATTCTTAACCCTGCACCAGTCGCAGAACTTTCTCCAACGGCAACGGTACAGGGACTTTGTTGCGGGCCTTCTGGCCGAAAGCAACACCTCCATCACGTCTTCAGGGAGGTCCCAATCCTTATACCTCAACCTTTCAGAAACCAAGCGTGAAGGTTGAGGGACCGGACCTCTGGATGTAGAACCTGACCCCCCCTCCTGTGAGAGCAGATCGTCTCGGTAGGGAAGACGACGTGGAGGGCAGATGGTCAAGTCGAGAAGGTCCGGGTACCACGTCCTCCGGGCCCACGCTGGAGCAATGAGGATCATCCGGGAACCGAACCTCCGTAACCTCTGCAGTACTTGCGGGGTGACGGGGACTGGAGGAAACGCGTACAGCAGTGGGAATGACCACAAACGCGTCTCCTAAGGCTCCGTTTGGAGGAAATTCCCGCGAGCAGAACCTCTCGCACCTCCGGTTGACACTGGAGTCGAAGAATCCACTTGAGGGGTCCCCCAAAGGGTGAAGATCTCCAGGAGAATCTCCTGAGCCAACTCCCACTCGTGAGAGATCGCGCTCTGCCTGCTCAGAGTGTCCGCCGTCTCGTTTTCGTCTCCTGCCAGATGAACTGCCGAGATCGAAACTTCCTGCTGGATTGCCCAGAACTAGAGCTGCATCGCCTCCCTGCACAGAGGAAGTGACCTTACCCCCACCCCCTTTTTGTTAAGGTAGTGCATGGCCACCGTGTTGTCCGTCAGGATCAGGACATTCTTTCCTCGCACAGTCGGCAGAAAAGCCTTCAGGGCTAGCCTGACGGCCCTCAGCTCCAACAGATTGATATGGAGTCTGGACTCCGACAGAGACCAACGATCGCTGACTGTCAACTCGTTGGCATGAGCTCTGCATCCTGTGAGGGATGCGTCCGTCACGATCGTCACCTCCGGCCAGGGCAGCCAAAATGGAGCCCCCCCTCATAAGATTGCCTTCGTCGGCCCACCACAGAAGGTCCTGGTCGACCGAAGACGGCACCTGAACAGGGTCCGACATCCTGCTGGAGGACTGAGACCACTGGAGCTTGAGTGCCCATTGCAAAGATCTCATCCGCAACCTGGCCTCTGGCACCAGAAGAATGCAGGATGCCATGAGGCCGAGCAGTCTCAAGAACTCGAACGCTGGGAGAGTCTGGGCAAGTTGAAACTTGTGCAGCATCTGCTGAATGTGATGAGCCCTTACCTGGGGAGGAAAACGCTGCCCCAGGGACGTGTCGAGCACTGCTCCGATGTACTGGAGCCTCTGAGTTGGTGTCAAATGGGACTTCTTCAAGTTGAGGGAGAAGCCCAGCTTGTGGAGGGAGTGGCAGGTGACTGACAGATGATCCAGGACTTGCTCGGGAGAGCGTGCCCTGATCAACCAATCGTCCAGGTAGGGGTAGACGTGAATCCCCCCTTTCCTGAGGTGCGCTGCCACCACTACCATGAACTTGGTGAAGACCCTCGGTGCGGATGTCAATCCGAACGGCAGGACCCGAACTGAAAGTGCGAGTCGCCAACCGCAAACCTCAGGTACTTCTTGTGCTTTGGATGGATCGGCACATGAAAATAAGCGTCCTTGAGGTCGAGAGACACCAACCAGTCCTGAAGTTGAAGGGCCTGGAGGACTTGAGAGAGAGTAACCGTCTTGAACTTGTCCTTCCTGAGGAGTTTGTTCAAACCGCGCAAGTCCATGATGGGTCTCAATCCCCCGTCTTTCTTGGAAATCAAAAAATAAGGGGAATACCATCCCTTGTTCCTCTCCGCTACAGGACCAGTTCTATGGCGCCTTTCTCCAGCAGGGATTGAATTTCCTGCGCAAGGAGCAGATCCGGACTCTTCAAAGAGAGATTCCCCGGAGGATTGTCTTGAGGCCTCTGCCGGAAAGGAAGACAGTAGCCGTGGGTTATGATCTCCAGAACCCACACATCTGAAGTAATGGCGCGCCACTCTGCAAGATGCTGTGCCAGCCTTCCCCCAACCGGCGAACCATGGGACATGGCCTCATGACTGAGCTGAAGCGGCTGCAGCGTTGCCTGAGGGCAAAGAGGCAACAGCCCGAGCGGCCTTGGCACCTCGAGTACCTTGTTTTCCACCTCTGGCACTCCTACAGTGGCCCCTTTGACTGGCAGCTCCTCTCGCTTTACCAAAGGATGAGTAATAACGAAAGGAACCTCCCCTCCATTGCTGTCCCCTAGGACGAAAAGGCAGAGGTTGTCGAACTGCAGCGCCCAACGACTTCGCTGCAGCTTTGGAGGTCTGCAACCTCTCAAGGCTCTCGTCAGCCTTGCTGCCAAAAAGATGTTCCCCGCCAAAGGGCATGTTGAGGAGCCGGGCCTGCACATCAGGAGCAAACCCCGACTTCCGCAATCACGCAAACCTGCGTATCACGGTGCTCGCCGCCATGGACCGGCTGACGCAATCTGCCATGTCCAAACCCGACTGAACGGCCTCACACATAGCATCCTTGCCATCCTGAACCATGGCAAGGAAACCATCCCGTTCATCCCCTTCAGGAATATGTTCAGTCGCCAAGGAAACACAGTTCCACAGAGTGTGCGTGAAACGAGACAAGGCACAAATTGAGTTGGCTGCCTGAAGCGTCATACCCCCAGCAGAAAACACTTTCTTCGCCCAGCCGTCAAAACGCTTGTCGTCCCCATCAGAAGGGATGGTAGGGTACGACGCCTGCTTTGTCGGGGCAGTAGCCGCCTGCACCACCAAACTCTCCGGAGTAGGGTCCTTGGACAAGTAGCAGGGGTCACCACTGGCTGGGCAGTATTTTCGCGGCAAAGACTTGCTCACTGCCGGGAGACTCTCCGGAGCAGTCCAAGCCGCTGCCACCCTTCTTTGCAGAGCCATATGGAATGGCAGTACCGGGTCAGTTGGTGGACCAATGTGAGGATATCCGTAAGGTCATCCTGAACTAACTCCCCTGGGGGAGCAGACCATCCTAAGTACTCGGTGACCCGTGACATAAGGCGCTGGTACGAAGAATCGTCATGAGTGCCAGGCTCAGGCCTACAAAACTCCACCTCCGGAGAGGTGTCCAGCCCACTAGCATCATGCAGGGACTGCCTCAGGTCCTCAAACTGGCTATGGCCCGAGATAATCTCGTCAGGCACCGTGTCAGGCACCATGCCATCATCAGAGCCCTCATCCACCTGTTAAATGAACTCCAGATGGCAGTAAGAAGGCACAGAACTGGAACCAAAGCCATGCTTGACCTTGGCCAGAGCCTTTGTAGGTGGTTCCCCCGAGCCACGGGGTACCCCTGTCGACACAGCCCCAAAGGGCGTTGAGTGAATCGGCGCTGACGACAGACCCTGTGCCGACAGCATCGACGGCGTCGACACAGGCCTCGAAGGCGGAGCCCCGAGCGTGTCCCTCGAAAACCTGGGCGCCGACGGCATTGACGACTGCCTCGGAGGCAGAGCCTCGAGAGGGTCCATCGATGACCTCGGCACCACAGGCGTCGATGTCTTCCTCGAAGACTTCACAGGTTCACGCGGCATTGACGACTGCCTCGGAGGCAGAGCCTCGAGAGAGTCCATCGATGACCTCGGCACCACAGGCGTCGATGTCTTCCTCGAAGACTTCACAGGTTCACGCGGTCTCGAGCGCGTCGAGGACCGGGACCTGGACCGGGCATGCCAAAAACGATTCCCCTTGTCCGAGCGGGACCTTTCCCCGTGAATCGTGACGACCACCCGAGCCCGAAGGCGTGTGAGCGGTGTCTCTCGGCTGATCACGACCGACCCCACTCGGAGGCGCAGACGGACCAGTGCCCTGCGATTCGAGAATCGCCAACATTTTCTTCCCGAAGGAAGCACATTCCTCCAGTGTCAGATGCTTGGTGGGGTAAGCGACCCGCCGACAGGCGGAGTCCTCCGATGAGGACAGGGAGGGCGACCAATGACGGCGCTTCCGGGAGACCGACTCCGGGACCGAGACCCACTGGACTTCCAACGACGACGCGGAGAGTCGCCCCTCGAGTCGTCCGTCGAAAGCCCCGCAGACCTCGACTTCCGGGGCTTGGACACCTTACCTACCGATAACTTCTTCTTGCGCTCCCGCAAGGCTTTCGACGTGAGCGAGTGGCAGTCGACACAGTCATCCGTGTCATGGGCCTCCCCGAGGCACCAGAGGCAGGCGTCGTGTGAGCCCGTGACCGACATCTTGGACCCACAGTCCCCACACTTCTTAAAGCCCGGACGCGGTGTGGAAGACGAGGTAGACATCTTCACGAAGAAATCGTACACAAACAGGTTCGAAGAACCGAGATGAACAACAGAAACTCCAAAGAGTCGAGGCGTACCGAGATTCACGAAGCGAACACGTTCGCAGAAAAAACAGAACTGAGGCTACAGGCGTCGTGCGTCCTACTTATCACATCGGGTGACGTCAGCCGTCAGAGGAGGTCCTCGAGGACGGCGTATCGACGTCATCGACGCAGGACGCAGAAAATTTTCCGAAGCAGCACAGCTGTGGTGATTACTGTCATAGATATGGAATACGTCGGAGGACCCAATCCCCTCGAATGTAAAGTGAAATTGACTTTACTAGTCTTTTTAAATTCGAAGACCCAGCACAAACTGTCTTTCTATAGAGTGCTGGAGGGGTTACTTATAATCCCCTATGTCTAAACACTCTTGTAGCTGTCAAAGGCTACCCCTTTGTATTGAAATGGCTGGTGACAGTGGTTTTATAACGAACTACCATGATTTTCCTCGACCGCGAACACCGGTAGCTAAAAATCGGGGCCGCCATGTTTTTCAATATGGCGCCCAAGACCCCTCTGTAAAAACAGACACCGGTCATCTTTTTTCGCTGTTTCTTTGTGGAAAGGTCCTTCTGGTGTTTTACTCTGCGCGCCAAACCAGGTTTGGTCCCTTTGTTCGTGAGCCTTTGGCGGGCTTCAGGACTGAAGTCCGCCCATGGCGTCTGAGTGTCTGGGGTGGCGGGAGTAAGTGAAGGAGGTGCCCGAAACTCCCTGTGCTTAGTCTCCTAGGAGACCCAAATGCACTCTGGCGTGATTGGCTGGCTGACTGTCCGGCAAGGACAGCCAACCTGCTGGGTGAGTGGCAGCTAGGCTGGATGAATGGGAGAAAACTGTTTTAAAGGCGAGTCTCCAGGACTGGAAGGCAGAGTCGACCACTGGAACGAAAGAACCGAAGACGAGCTGGAAGAGGACGGCTGCTGCAACCACTGTACCGTTGGTTTGCCCGGTGAAGCCCTGCTGCAACCCTGAATGGCCAGATCTCCAATCGACAGATAAGCCCCTTCAAGGACGGCTTTTCCCTTTGAGTTGGTGTGACCAATCAACTCAGCAAATGCCTGGATACCATTCTCGGAGCTGGTTAAGGTTAACCAGGGGGAAGGACACCAGTTTGTGTTTGGAAGCCACAGTTACTTGAGCTGAAGTGACGCCATTTTGTTTGCTCTGACGGCGATCCTGTGCTGTGCAGGAGTCCCCTGACGTCCTCCCTCGTGTCCCCACGACTGAGGCTCAGGAACAGCGAGACCTGCAGGACCTGCCAGGAACCAACGTCTTCAGCTGCATCTTTTTGCTCCACTTTAAGGTACTGTGTCATATGGTTGAGAGATCCCAACTCTTGCAGTGGAAGTTTGTGAAACTTTCCCAACTCGCAGGCCTAAACAGCTTGTGAACCAGCATATCTATCTTCATTGCCTGAACTACTTCTAAAGACTTCTACCAAGACTTCTCATTTGTACTAGAACTGTGCTGTCCTATCCAAGAACACTATACTATTGACTTTGGCCTGGCCTATTAAATCGAACTGACCCTCATGGTAAATTGAACCTTTGCATTATCTAAAAGAAGTGTTTTCTAACCCTTTGTACAGACCTATGCTTTTTATTCCTATTTAAAAGTACTGAAGTGCTATTTGGCTCCTTTTTCAGGGGAGCGCAAACTGACTTTATAACTTGGATTTTGATGCTGTAGTATATTGGTGTTTAATATTGAATTGATTTCTACTAGAGAAAGTGTTCTAAATGACTGTGTAAATAAATGTGTATGTATTTTTACCAAGAAACCTTGAGTGTATGTGTCTACTTGAACCACTGTGATTGTGATACTTCTCTGTAACTTCTTTTACTGCTCACATTCCCTCTTGAGATAAGCCTGGCTGCTCAGCTCGCTACCCAAAGTGTGTGGTACTGACTTATACCAAAGGTTGGTTTTTGCTTACACCTGTAGTCCTAATTGTGTGTGGTGTTCCCAGAGGGTACTGTCTGCAATTCTGCCCAGTAGACCTCATGGTCACAGGTTCGAATCCCTGCAGGTCCACTCAGCCCTTCATCCTTCCGAGGTCGATAAAATGAATACCATTAAGTTGGGCAACAATAAACATCTGTTATTATCCCCAAGATGCCGATTTGGGGGTGAACGCGCGCTATACAAATACGGCTGTTGTGTTATGTCATGTCAGAACCCCTTGGATATAGTGGCATTGATTTCACATTTGTGCGTCAGCAAAAAAGAAAGATTGTGGCCCAAAACCTGCACATTCTGAGGCATTTCGAGTTCATTTAAATTTCAATAGGGAGCTCCTAGAAATCCATTGCTGGTGCTTCTATTGTGCCTAATGATTGCAAACGAGCTTTTGCAGGTTTATTTCCTTGGTATAAATGATATGCAGGGCTTGCTTTGTAATATGGATGGTCCTTGTAACCTTACAATAAAAGAAATTGACACTGATTTGTTTGTTATTAGACTAATGAAAATGAGTGGCAGAAGGAAAAAAATAAATAAGTGTTGCACCTTTTTAGCACCATTTCCTAAATTTTGCATCACATTTGAAAACAACACGTTTTGTGGCTCTGTTGCGAGCGCAAAATCGGTATACAATGGATGGTCTAACTAGTCAATGGTTCCTGAAATAAATAAATCAAGATGCCCAGGGTTTTCTTTAGGTGGCCATGCTCTGGGTAGTGGCTGCCTGGAGCTCAAAAACACACCATCATACGAGACCCTGCTCTTATAGGGGGATCTGGAAACGTCTTAACAACTACAATAGTTTAGTGAGGCCCAGAACCTGTGATGAAGATCCTTTTCATTTATCAAGCTTTTGTCTCATGGGTTGGATGATTGGCCACATACCCAATGTGCAGATGTCCACACTGGTTGCTATACGTCCGCTTAATCGTATTCTTGTTTACCTCAGAATGATGAAACTATTGACTTATTCCAAACATGTAAAACTACTAGTCCCCACCTCGTACTAGACAGGCACTGTAATGTGTCATTTATCTATCTCAGAATGCTGACTTGTGCTTGCCACACCCACCCTTGCCTTCACTCTTTGTGTATACTGAATCTTGCAGCGTATGTAGGCTTGAATTTCTTCTCAATCCGTGATCTTACTGCCTTGTTCGGAGCTGGCTCGATGGACAGACCTTTAATGTTTTTATGCATCTTAATCTTAAAATGCTGTGCAGCTGCCTGAAATATTATATTAAATGTGGCTCAGAGTCCTCTATTAGTAGTTTGAGTTTATAGCCAGTACATGCACTTTGAAAGCATGCAAACGCACAGGTAAATATTATTGGAGCGCACACACAGTTTAGCATGCCACAGAATTACACCATCCTGCGATCTGATAGGTTAGACAAAGCAGGAGGGGATGTCGCCCTCATCATCAAATCTCCCTTGGCCTTTCAGGAGATTTGCACCCCTCCATAACTAGAATATTAACTACTCTTGGCCAAACTTCTCAATAACCCGCAATCCACCGTCAACTTCCGGATCATCTACCTCAAACCCAATCACCAGAATGGCCCAGAACTTGACATACCTCTCTTTCTTGCCTCTCTTATCAAACCAGCAACCCAATTCTTAGTCCTAGGAGACTGCAATCTAGGTTTCAATGATGTCACTGATACCAGAGCCAATGACCTTACGATGTCTCTCAACGAGATGCATTTCTCCCAACTCATCCACTCCGCCACCCTCATTAAAGGACACACCATGGTCTAGATTCTCACACTGAACTCTAATGTCACTATCAAGTGCATCTTCCATGTGCCCTGGTCCGACCACTCGCTCATTGAGATCCAGTTGTCTCATGCCTCCCAACCCAGCCATTCCACTGCCTACTATTCTCATCCGCAACACCCGTAGGCTTACAGAAGACAGCCTATCTACAACCTGTCTAAATTCCTCTGCATGCACTCTCCTTCAACTAATGACTCTCAAGAAAACTTCGCTCTGATCCTCAATGCCCTCACACTTACTATAGGCTAACATACTTCCCTCAAACCTTGTACCCCCAAACCATGTAGACCAGACAAGAGTTGGTTTTCTGACGAACATGCCTCTCTGCGCCAGCGCAAACAAGCTTTGGAACGCATATGGGGGCAAACCCCCACACCCTCAAACCTCGTTTCTTACCTCACAGCCTCCAAAACATACAAAAACACCCTCATACGACTAAAGACAATTTCTGCAGCACCAAGATCACCCAGGGTTGGACTGGAAACCGAAAGAGGCCCTGGAAATCATTTTCAAAGTGACCTCATATTACACATTTTCAGCAAGCCCAAACCTTTTCCTATGGTAATAAAAGAGGTTACCACATAAAAGAGGCAAAGGGTGAGGACGCCTACTGGGAAATCTCCAAAGTTCCCTATAGACCTGTACACCCCTGAAGATCACCAAAGTCAACTCTAGTGCAAAACAACTCTTCGCCATCCTCAAAGAGTTGGAAAATCCCTCCCCCTCACGTGTCCAAATCGACAAAGCCTGGTGTTCTAACATTCAGGCAGCCTTTTCTGATCAGATCAACTCACTCAATATCAAAATCGACACCAAGAAACACCAACTTCAAGCCAAACCCCTCTTGCATACACCCCTCCCTGCCTGTTCCTCCCTCATCCCTTCCACTTCTACCCTGTATCCCCAGAGGATATTACCAATACTAGCCTGCACATCAAGCAATCCAACTGTAAAGGTGATGCTTGTCCTGCCCACATTGTCAAACTCTGCTCAGCCACCTTAGCACCTGCTGGAGCCAACTTCGTAAATAGGAAGCAAATTTGAGTGGGCTCCACAGGAGTATCGAATCCTTCTGGCGTTATCAAAAGTTTCTAGTGTGATAAGTCTTTGTTAGGAAGTTAGATCCTCTATGCAGGAGCTGGCTGAAAAAGGCCTGGAGACACCCAAACCCATAAAATACAGCAAGAAACAAAGATTAGGTGAAAACCCAATCATACAGCCGCTCTCTGGAATCCCATACTGGGTTTTATATTAGTTGTAATTTCACTATGTATAGTTCCTTCGATCCAATTCTTGAAAAAATACAAAAGTCAAATATATAGTGATTTTTCAATGTTGAAAATTATTTTATAGAAAGAAGTGACTAGTAGCCACCAAAATTGTTCTTCGTGAGGAAGAGATTGCCATAAATCACTCTATCTGAAGACTTATTTTCGTGCCAATGCATTTCGGAATAAAACAAATTCCTTCATCAGGGCAAGTCTAAAACAAACACATAACATTCACATGCAATTGTGCCAACCATCCCAAGATTAATATCCAATATAGAATAATTCCCACATTAGAAACAACATAAGTATATAAATATCAGTATGAACAATCATCATCCAAATAGTTGAAAAAATATGAAGGTAAACACATACCCGACAATGTAATGAGCCGGATCAGAAGGCAGGTCAAAAGATATAAAATAAGAAACAAATCAGTACAAAGGCAAGTAAAGTTATCCTATAACAAAATGGAGGGAATCGGGTCCATTACCTGATGTAGGTGAGTAATGGCGAAATCTATGTTTCAGAGGTCAGGCTGCTCCACCGTGTACGGCGAGTAGGTGCTGTGAATGGTAAAGTGAATATATATAAAGGACCTATTCAAAGTGTAGCTAAACGCTAAATAGAAATAAACAGGCGTGAATTGTAACTCACCATATGTAAAGAACGAAGCGGAGAGGTTCTCTCAGCGTCTGCTCAAAGCAGACTGTCTTTGTTGCATCGGCGCGTTGCCGAGCAACCTGGTTTAATAAGACACGTGATTGAAGGCAGAATGTCCTCCTTGCATCGGTGCGCAGCCAAGCAACTCAGTTGTGTAAGACACGTGATCACGGCTCTATGAACACGAGCCGTGACCCGTGTCCGAGAACTGATCAATAAACTCAATATGATCAAAATATCTAATTACTGGACCTCATGGGGCAGTAATGATAAAAGTCATCGCCTAAGAATCAAAAAAGAAATAAGTAATCTGTCATCCATGGACATAGAAAAAATACTAAGATTGAATGAACCCATTTGGATAAAAGTAATGGCTGTTATATGAGCACCTCAGATGAGGCTATACTAATTGTGAAGGTACCTAAGTAGGATGGATGGAGCCTAGGGAGCAACCCTAGGGCTGTACCTTATATTAATAGTATGTGCCTTAATGCCGCTAGTGGTGTCGTCTAGACAGACGGCACCTCGGGTCCTGGGGGAACTCCAGGATGCGCAGCATGCAGGACATCTTTTAAACATGGGAAACATCTCTTGTTCATATACATTCAAGTGACCCTCAACATTCAGGTCATATACGTACTGGTGTCAATCTAAACCAAATGATGCTAAATGCAATGTAAGAAAACAATTAGAAAAAACAATTAGAGAAAACAGTGAAAGTTGATCTCCTCATTTAACCCATTGGGTGCCAGACTGCCAAGTTTGTCAATCCAATATGTCTCTCTGCGACTCAAACGTTGGCATAAATCCTCATGAGGGCTGTTCTTGGTTAAAGCTTCCAAAATTACAAATTTTATTTGGGACACGTTATGTCCATTGGCCATCCAATGTCGTGCCACAGCTGAATTAATGTTTGCATTACGAATACAAGATCGGTGTTCACCCCACCTCAATTTAGCTGTTCGGGTTGACTGTCCCACATAAAATTTCCCACACGGGCATTTAATGCCGTAGATGATATTACTACTGTCACATGTAGCAAAAGTCTTAAGCATAATCTTCTGCCCCGTCCTTGGATGGTTAATGGAGTTTCCTTTAATAACAAAATTACAGTTGACACACTGTAAACAAGGATATGTCCCAGTTCGCTGTGTCATAGGTTCCCTGACTGTAGGTTTCGTCTGCACCAATTCATCCCTTAGGTTCCTACTGCGTTGGTATGCAAAGATTGGTCTTTCACTAAAAATATCTTGAACTCGAATATCATTCTTGAAAATCTCCCAATGCTTCATAATAGTTTTCTTGATTTTGTTACTTTGCGTAGAGAACTTGGATACAAATACTGGTGACTTCAATTCTCTCTTACTTTTGGGATTCTGTTCTGATAATAGAGTCTCTCGTGATATGGCATCAACTCTGTCAGATGCCAGATCGAGTTCACCCTGCTTATATCCCCGGGCCAGAAATTTTTCTTTCATTTCCATCTGTTGCATTCTGTAGTCTTCAGGATCACTCACTATTTTCTTGACCCTAAGTAATTGGCTGTACGGTAGATTCTTCAGTAGGCTCGGCTGATGGAAGCTGAGTCGGTGCAGGAGATTATTCCGATCAGTCTCTTTCCGAAACAGTGAAGTGCTGTAGATAGTGAGTTGTTTTCTGACTTGTACATCAAGGAATGTTATGGTTTCATCTGAGATCTCTCTAGTGAACTGTACCCTTTGGTCGATGCTGTTTAGATACACAAAAAATGTTTCAAAAGACTCTCTGGTTCCTTTCCAAATTCCAAAGATGTCGTCTATGTATCTCGTCCAGATGCGGATGTCCTTGTTCCATTCCTGTTTATTCAATACATGGTCTGTTTCAAATTTATACATGAAACTGTTGGCATATGAGGGTGCCATGGTAGCTCCCATTGAAGTCCCTGCAGTTTGTAGAAAAAATTGGTTGCCATATTGAAAATAGGAGTTCTCAGCAATGAATTGTAATAATGCCAGTATGAATTCCTTCTGGGCCCGTATGTCGGGTGCTTTCAGTAACAGCCATTCTACAGCCTCCATTCCCAGGTCGTGGGGTATAGAGGTGTATAAACTCTTCACGTCTATAGTAAACAACAGATCTTCAGGCAAAGGTGTCAATGAGCTAAGCTTTTGCAGGAAGTGGGTGGTATCCCTTGTGTAGGTGTTGGTCTCTTGTATCAATGGCTGTAGGAAGAAATCTATATAAATCCCTAAAGGTTGGTTGATGCTCTCTATCCCTGCAACAATTGGTCTACCTGGTGGTTTGATGGCATCTTTATGGATTTTTGGCAGCGTATAGAAATTAGGTATTCTAGGATGTTCTTTCGAGAGAAATTTTTGTGTATGCTCGTTGATCCAATCCAATTCAAATGCTTTATCTAGGAGGCTCTTCAAATTCTGTTTAATCGAAAGGGTGGGGTCATGGTCCAAACTAGCATATGTAGTCTGGTCTTGAAGCTGTCTTCTACATTCAGCATCATAGTCACATGTATTCTGAATAACCAAGGCTCCTCCCTTATCTGCAGGACGAATGGTAATACTCTTGTCACTAAACAGGTCTCTAATCAATCTCATCTCGTGTGGTTTTAAGTTCCTGTACGGAGGATTTCTGTAGCTGATACGTTCAAGGTCCCGAGTGACTAGTCTCTGGAATATTTCTATGGATGGTACTGTAATGGGTGGAACAAACCCACTTTTGACTCTAAATTCTTGAAAGTCTGGAATCTCGGTCGGACTTTCTTGTGTCTCCAACTCGTTAAAGAAGACTTTAAGTTTAAGTTTACGAACAAACTTATATAGTTCTATCTTCGTGTCAAACAAGGTGGTACCGTAAGTCGGTACGAAGCTGAGACCTTTCTGTAGAGTCTCTTCCTCTGCCTTGTTGAGTCGCCTCCCCGAAATGTTAACGACTAACTTTTCTTCTGCTGTAATCTCGTTAGGGGTTTGTTTCTTGTGTTGCCTCCTCCCCCTGCGGGTTCTTTTCGGCGGGCGCCTAAAAAAGATACAGCAGACGGAGCTTGTGCCAAAGGGCTTGTTGTCTGTGCAAGATTCTCTGTGGTTTGTTCTGCTGGAATATCAGACTCTCTCTGGGCTTCTGAATCGGAACTGGAGGTATTGTCAGATGTGTATCCAAAAGGTTTCTTTGGTGCTGCTCGGCCGTATTTGTCCATCCAGGTGTATACCTCGTCATTGATATAATCATAGGTATCCCTCTTGAATTTTTTAATCTTCTTTTGCTCCAATTCAGATTTGTAGTTCTCAAGTTTAGTGTTAATCTCTAGTAGTAAAGTGTCATATTCCTCTCTTCCAAGTGTATCAACTAATTCCTTCTCTATCTCCTGAATTTCTGTACCCAGGGTTGTTAAATTCTTTGATAACTCTTGGATAGTTAGCAAGATGAGGTCCAGTGAACATTTATTCAGTATAGATTCCCACCTTCGAACAAACTCTTTACTCTCTTTGCATAGGGTCGGTCGGAGCTGTATGCGAAGCCCCCTTGGGATGCGTTGGTTTTTGAAATATCGTCCAAGGGTAATTGCGTGTAATTTCCTGTTTATCTCCTTTCGTATAAGATACTCTAATTGTTTAATTCGTTTGGCCGGATCCTTTGGTGTAGTACCATGAGCACCAATAGACGTTTCGCTAATGAGTTCAAGAATGGCAGATGCTTCCTCAGTTGAGAAACCTAAAGTTTCTGCACATATGTTGAATGTCCTCAAATGACATGTTCAGTATGTTGGGTAATCTTTTTTGAAATTGTGTGCCACCACTGCTGTGTGTCTCACCAAAAGAGGGAAGGAAAGAAGCAGGAAGCAAATTTGAGTGGGCACCACAGGAGTATCGAATCCTTCTGGCGTTATCAAAAGTTTCTAGTGTGATAAGTCTTTGTTAGGAAGTTAGATCCTCTATGCAGGAGCTGGCTGAAAAAGGCCTGGAGACACCCAAACCCAAAAAATACAGCAAGAAACAAAGATTAGGTGAAAACCCAATCATACAGCCGCTCTCTGGAATCCCATACTGGGTTTTATATTAGTTGTAATTTCACTATGTATAGTTCCTTCGATCCAATTCTTGAAAAAATACAAAAGTCAAATATATAGTGATTTTTCAATGTTGAAAATTATTTTATAGAAAGAAGTGACTAGTAGCCACCAAAATTGTTCTTCGTGAGGAAGAGATTGCCATAAATCACTCTATCTGAAGACTTATTTTTGTGCCAATGCATTTCGGAATATAACAAATTCCTTCATCAGGGCAAGTCTAAAACAAACACATAACATTCACATGCAATTGTGCCAACCATCCCAAGATTAATATCCAATATAGAATAATTCCCACATTAGAAACAACATAAGTATATAAATATCAGTATGAACAATCATCATCCAAATAGTTGAAAAAATATGAAGGTAAACACATACCCGACAATGTAATGAGCCGGATCAGAAGGCAGGTCAAAAGATATAAAATAAGAAACAAATCAGTACAAAGGCAAGTAAAGTTATCCTATAACAAAATGGAGGGAATCGGGTCCATTACCTGATGTAGGTGAGTAATGGCGAAATCTATGTTTCAGAGGTCAGGCTGCTCCACCGTGTACGGCGAGTAGGTGCTGTGAATGGTAAAGTGAATATATATAAAGGACCTATTCAAAGTGTAGCTAAACGCTAAATAGAAATAAACAGGCGTGAATTGTAACTCACCATATGTAAAGAACGAAGCGGAGAAGTTCTCTCAGCGTCTGCTCAAAGCAGACTGTCTTTGTTGCATCGGCGCGTTGCCGAGCAACCTGGTTTAATAAGACACGTGATTGAAGGCAGAATGTCCTCCTTGCATCGGTGCGCAGCCAAGCAACTCAGTTGTGTAAGACACGTGATCACAGCTCTATGAACACGAGCCGTGACCCGTGTCCGAGAACTGATCAATAAACTCAATATGATCAAAATATCTAATTACTGGACCTCCTGGGGCAGTAATGATAAAAGTCATCGCCTAAGAATCAAAAAAGAAATAAGTAATCTGTCATCCATGGACATAGAAAAAATACTAAGATTGAATGAACCCATTTGGATAAAAGTAATGGCTGTTATATGAGCACCTCAGATGAGGCTATACTAATTATGAAGGTACCTAAGTAGGATGGATGGAGCCTAGGGAGCAACCCTAGGGCTGTACCTTATATTAATAGTATGTGCCTTAATGCCGCTAGTGGTGTCGTCTAGACAGACGGCACCTCGGGTCCTGGGGGAACTCCAGGATGCGCAGCATGCAGGACATCTTTTAAACATGGGAAACATCTCTTGTTCATATACATTCAAGTGACCCTCAACATTCAGGTCATATACGTACTGCTGTCAATCTAAACCAAATGATGCTAAATGCAATGTAAGAAAACAATTAGAAAAAACAATTAGAGAAAACAGTGAAAGTTGATCTCCTCATTTAACCCACAGTCAGGGAACCTATGACACAGCGAACTGGGACATATCCTTGTTTACAGTGTGTCAACTGTAATTTTGTTATTAAAGGAAACTCCATTAACCATCCAAGGACGGGGCAGAAGATTATGCTTAAGACTTTTGCTACATGTGACAGTAGTAATATCATCTACGGCATTAAATGCCCGTGTGGGAAATTTTATGTGGGACAGTCAACCCGAACAGCTAAATTGAGGTGGGGTGAACACCGATCTTGTATTCGTAATGCAAACATTAATTCAGCTGTGGCACGACATTGGATGGCCAATGGACATAACGTGTCCCAAATAAAATTTGTAATTTTGGAAGCTTTAACCAAGAACAGCCCTCATGAGGATTTATGCCAACGTTTGAGTCGCAGAGAGACATATTGGATTGACAAACTTGGCAGTCTGGCACCCAATGGGTTAAATGAGGAGATCAACTTTCACTGTTTTCTCTATTTGTTTTTTCTAATTGTTTTCTTACATTGCATTTAGCATCATTTGGTTTAGATTGACACCAGTACGTATATGACCTGAATGTTGAGGGTCACTTGAATGTATATGAACAAGAGATGTTTCCCATGTTTAAAAGATGTCCTGCATGCTGCGCATCCTGGAGTTCCCCCAGGACCCGAGGTGCCGTCTGTCTAGACGACACCACTAGCGGCATTAAGGCACATACTATTAATATAAGGTACAGCCCTAGGGTTGCTCCCTAGGCTCCATCCATCCTACTTAGGTACCTTCATAATTAGTATAGCCTCATCTGAGGTGCTCATATAACAGCCATTACTTTTATCCAAATGGGTTCATTCAATCTTAGTATTTTTTCTATGTCCATGGATGACAGATTACTTATTTCTTTTTTGATTCTTAGGCGATGACTTTTATCATTACTGCCCCAGGAGGTCCAGTAATTAGATATTTTGATCATATTGAGTTTATTGATCAGTTCTCGGACACGGGTCACGGCTCGTGTTCATAGAGCCGTGATCACGTGTCTTACACAACTGAGTTGCTTGGCTGCGCAACGATGCAAGGAGGACATTCTGCCTTCAATCACGTGTCTTATTAAACCAGGTTGCTCGGCAACGCGCCGATGCAACAAAGACAGTCTGCTTTGAGCAGACGCTGAGAGAACTTCTCCGCTTCGTTCTTTACATATGGTGAGTTACAATTCACGCCTGTTTATTTCTATTTAGCGTTTAGCTACACTTTGAATAGGTCCTTTATATATATTCACTTTACCATTCACAGCACCTACTCGCCGTACACGGTGGAGCAGCCTGACCTCTGAAACATAGATTTCGCCATTACTCACCTACATCAGGTAATGGACCCGATTCCCTCCATTTTGTTATAGGATAACTTTACTTGCCTTTGTACTGATTTGTTTCTTATTTTATATCTTTTGACCTGCCTTCTGATCCGGCTCATTACATTGTCGGGTATGTGTTTACCTTCATATTTTTTCAACTATTTGGATGATGATTGTTCATACTGATATTTATATACTTATGTTGTTTCTAATGTGGGAATTATTCTATATTGGATATTAATCTTGGGATGGTTGGCACAATTGCATGTGAATGTTATGTGTTTGTTTTAGACTTGCCCTGATGAAGGAATTTGTTATATTCCGAAATGCATTGGCACAAAAATAAGTCTTCAGATAGAGTGATTTATGGCAATCTCTTCCTCACGAAGAACAATTTTGGTGGCTACTAGTCACTTCTTTCTATAAAATAATTTTCAACATTGAAAAATCACTATATATTTGACTTTTGTATTTTTTCAAGAATTGGATCGAAGGAACTATACATAGTGAAATTACAACTAATATAAAACCCAGTATGGCATTCCAGAGAGCGGCTGTATGATTGGGTTTTCACCTAATCTTTGTTTCTTGCTGTATTTTTTGGGTTTGGGTGTCTCCAGGCCTTTTTCAGCCAGCTCCTGCATAGAGGATCTAACTTCCTAACAAAGACTTATCACACTAGAAACTTTTGATAACGCCAGAAGGATTCGATACTCCTGTGGTGCCCACTCAAATTTGCTTCCTGCTTCTTTCCTTCCCTCTTTTGGTGAGACACACAGCAGTGGTGGCACACAATTTCAAAAAAGATTACCCAACATACTGAACATGTAATTTAGGACATTGAAGGTTTATCCAACATATGTGCAGAAACTTTAGGTTTCTCAACTGAGGAAGCATCTGCCATTCTTGAACTCATTAGCGAAACGTCTATTGGTGCTCATGGTACTACACCAAAGGATCCGGCCAAACGAATTAAACAATTAGAGTATCTTATACGAAAGGAGATAAACAGGAAATTACACGCAATTACCCTTGGACGATATTTCAAAAACCAACGCATCCCAAGGGGGCTTCGCATACAGCTCCGACCGACCCTATGCAAAGAGAGTAAAGAGTTTGTTCGAAGGTGGGAATCTATACTGAATAAATGTTCACTGGACCTCATCTTGCTAACTATCCAAGAGTTATCAAAGAATTTAACAACCCTGGGTACAGAAATTCAGGAGATAGAGAAGGAATTAGTTGATACACTTGGAAGAGAGGAATATGACATTTTACTACTAGAGATTAACACTAAACTTGAGAACTACAAATCTGAATTGGAGCAAAAGAAGATTAAAAAATTCAAGAGGGATACCTATGATTATATCAATGACGAGGTATACACCTGGATGGACAAATACGGCCGAGCAGCACCAAAGAAACCTTTTGGATACACATCTGACAATACCTCCAGTTCCGATTCAGAAGCCCAGAGAGAGTCTGATATTCCAGCAGAACAAACCACAGAGAATCTTGCACAGACAACAAGCCCTTTGGAACAAGCTCCGTCTGCTGTATCTTTTTTAGGCGCCCGCCGAAAAGAACCCGCAGGGGGAGGAGGCAACACAAGAAACAAACCCCTAACGAGATTACAGCAGAAGAAAAGTTAGTCGTTAACATTTCGGGGAGGCGACTCAACAAGGCAGAGGAAGAGACTCTACAGAAAGGTCTCAGCTTCGTACCGACTTACGGTACCACCTTGTTTGACACGAAGATAGAACTATATAAGTTTGTTCGTAAACTTAAACTTAAAGTCTTCTTTAACGAGTTGGAGACACAAGAAAGTCCGACCGAGATTCCAGACTTTCAAGAATTTAGAGTCAAAAGTGGGTTTGTTCCAACCATTACAGTACCATCCATAGAAATATTCCAGAGACTAGTCACTCGGGACCTTGAACGTATCAGCTACAGAAATCCTCCGTACAGGAACTTAAAACCACACGAGATGAGATTGATTAGAGACCTGTTTAGTGACAAGAGTATTACCATTCGTCCTGCAGATAAGGGAGGAGCCTTGGTTATTCAGAATACATGTGACTATGATGCTGAATGTAGAAGACAGCTCCAAGACCAGACTACATATGCTAGTTTGGACCATGACCCCACCCTTTCGATTAAACAGAATTTGAAGAGCCTCCTAGATAAAGCATTTGAATTGGATTGGATCAACGAGCATACACAAAGATTTCTCTCGAAAGAACATCCTAGAATACCTAATTTCTATACGCTGCCAAAAATCCATAAAGATGCCATCAAACCACCAGGTAGACCAATTGTTGCAGGGATAGAGAGCATCAACCAACCTTTAGGGATTTATATAGATTTCTTCCTACAGCCATTGATACAAGAGAGCAACACCTACACAAGGGATACCACCCACTTCCTGCAAAAGCTTAGCTCATTGACACCTTTGCCTGAAGATCTGTTGTTTACTATAAACGTGAAGAGTTTATACACCTCTATACCCCACGACCTGGGAATGGAGGCTGTAGAATGGCTGTTACTGAAAGCACCCGAGATACGGGCCCAGAAGGAATTCATACTGGCATTATTACAATTCATTGCTGAGAACTCCTATTTTCAATATGGCAACCAATTTTTTCTACAAACTGCAGGGACTTCAATGGGAGCTACCATGGCACCCTCATATGCCAACAGTTTCATGTATAAATGTGAAACAGACCATGTATTGAATAAACAGGAATGGAACAAGGACATCCGCATCTGGACGAGATACATAGACGACATCTTTGGAATTTGGAAAGGAACCAGAGAGTCTTTTGAAACATTTTTTGTGTATCTAAACAGCATCGACCAAAGGGTACAGTTCACTAGAGAGATCTCAGATGAAACCATAACATTCCTTGATGTTCAAGTCAGAAAACAACTCACTATCTACAGCACTTCACTGTTTCGGAAAGAGACTGATCGGAATAATCTCCTGCACCGACTCAGCTTCCATCAGCCGAGCCTACTGAAGAATCTACCGTACAGCCAATTACTTAGGGTCAAGAAAATAGTGAGTGATCCTGAAGACTACAGAATGCAACAGATGGAAATGAAAGAAAAATTTCTGGCCCGGGGATATAAGCAGGGTGAACTCGATCTGGCATCTGACAGAGTTGATGCCATATCACGAGAGACTCTATTATCAGAACAGAATCCCAAAAGTAAGAGAGAATTGAAGTCACCAGTATTTGTATCCAAGTTCTCTACGCAAAGTAACAAAATCAAGAAAACTATTATGAAGCATTGGGAGATTTTCAAGAATGATATTCGAGTTCAAGATATTTTTAGTGAAAGACCAATCTTTGCATACCAACGCAGTAGGAACCTAAGGGATGAATTGGTGCAGACGAAACCTACAGTCAGGGAACCTATGACACAGCGAACTGGGACATATCCTTGTTTACAGTGTGTCAACTGTAATTTTGTTATTAAAGGAAACTCCATTAACCATCCAAGGACGGGGCAGAAGATTATGCTTAAGACTTTTGCTA
Source organism: Ambystoma mexicanum (assembly GCF_040938575.1). NCBI lineage: Eukaryota > Metazoa > Chordata > Amphibia > Caudata > Ambystomatidae > Ambystoma > Ambystoma mexicanum. Next base: position 1,005,423,169 of record NC_090934.1, read on the forward strand.
CATGTGACAGTAGTAATATCATCTATGGCATTAAATGCCCGTGTGGGAAATTTTATGTGGGACAGTCAACCCGAACAGCTAAATTGAGGTGGGGTGAACACCGATCTTGTATTCGTAATGCAAACATTAATTCAGCTGTGGCACGACATTGGATGGCCAATGGACATAACGTGTCCCAAATAAAATTTGTAATTTTGGAAGCTTTAACCAAGAACAGCCCTCATGAGGATTTATGCCAACGTTTGAGTCGCAGAGAGACATATTGGATTGACAAACTTGGCAGTCTGGCACCCAATGGGTTAAATGAGGAGATCAACTTTCACTGTTTTCTCTATTTGTTTTTTCTAATTGTTTTCTTACATTGCATTTAGCATCATTTGGTTTAGATTGACACCAGTACGTATATGACCTGAATGTTGAGGGTCACTTGAATGTATATGAACAAGAGATGTTTCCCATGTTTAAAAGATGTCCTGCATGCTGCGCATCCTGGAGTTCCCCCAGGACCCGAGGTGCCGTCTGTCTAGACGACACCACTAGCGGCATTAAGGCACATACTATTAATATAAGGTACAGCCCTAGGGTTGCTCCCTAGGCTCCATCCATCCTACTTAGGTACCTTCATAATTAGTATAGCCTCATCTGAGGTGCTCATATAACAGCCATTACTTTTATCCAAATGGGTTCATTCAATCTTAGTATTTTTTCTATGTCCATGGATGACAGATTACTTATTTCTTTTTTGATTCTTAGGCGATGACTTTTATCATTACTGCCCCAGGAGGTCCAGTAATTAGATATTTTGATCATATTGAGTTTATTGATCAGTTCTCGGACACGGGTCACGGCTCGTGTTCATAGAGCCGTGATCACGTGTCTTACACAACTGAGTTGCTTGGCTGCGCAACGATGCAAGGAGGACATTCTGCCTTCAATCACGTGTCTTATTAAACCAGGTTGCTCGGCAACGCGCCGATGCAACAAAGACAGTCTGCTTTGAGCAGACGCTGAGAGAACTTCTCCGCTTCGTTCTTTACATATGGTGAGTTACAATTCACGCCTGTTTATTTCTATTTAGCGTTTAGCTACACTTTGAATAGGTCCTTTATATATATTCACTTTACCATTCACAGCACCTACTCGCCGTACACGGTGGAGCAGCCTGACCTCTGAAACATAGATTTCGCCATTACTCACCTACATCAGGTAATGGACCCGATTCCCTCCATTTTGTTATAGGATAACTTTACTTGCCTTTGTACTGATTTGTTTCTTATTTTATATCTTTTGACCTGCCTTCTGATCCGGCTCATTACATTGTCGGGTATGTGTTTACCTTCATATTTTTTCAACTATTTGGATGATGATTGTTCATACTGATATTTATATACTTATGTTGTTTCTAATGTGGGAATTATTCTATATTGGATATTAATCTTGGGATGGTTGGCACAATTGCATGTGAATGTTATGTGTTTGTTTTAGACTTGCCCTGATGAAGGAATTTGTTATATTCCGAAATGCATTGGCACAAAAATAAGTCTTCAGATAGAGTGATTTATGGCAATCTCTTCCACACGAAGAACAATTTTGGTGGCTACTAGTCACTTCTTTCTATAAAATAATTTTCAACATTGAAAAATCACTATATATTTGACTTTTGTATTTTTTCAAGAATTGGATCGAAGGAACTATACATAGTGAAATTACAACTAATATAAAACCCAGTATGGGATTCCAGAGAGCGGCTGTATGATTGGGTTTTCACCTAATCTTTGTTTCTTGCTGTATTTTTTGGGTTTGGGTGTCTCCAGGCCTTTTTCAGCCAGCTCCTGCATAGAGGATCTAACTTCCTAACAAAGACTTATCACACTAGAAACTTTTGATAACGCCAGAAGGATTCGATACTCCTGTGGTGCCCACTCAAATTTGCTTCCTGCTTCTTTCCTTCCCTCTTTTGGTGAGACACACAGCAGTGGTGGCACACAATTTCAAAAAAGATTACCCAACATACTGAACATGTCATTTGAGGACATTGAAGGTTTATCCAACATATGTGCAGAAACTTTAGGTTTCTCAACTGAGGAAGCATCTGCCATTCTTGAACTCATTAGCGAAACGTCTATTGGTGCTCATGGTACTACACCAAAGGATCCGGCCAAAAGAATTAAACAATTAGAGTATCTTATACGAAAGGAGATAAACAGGAAATTACACGCAATTACCCTTGGACGATATTTCAAAAACCAACGCATCCCAAGGGGGCTTCGCATACAGCTCCGACCGACCCTATGCAAAGAGAGTAAAGAGTTTGTTCGAAGGTGGGAATCTATACTGAATAAATGTTCACTGGACCTCATCTTGCTAACTATCCAAGAGTTATCAAAGAATTTAACAACCCTGGGTACAGAAATTCAGGAGATAGAGAAGGAATTAGTTGATACACTTGGAAGAGAGGAATATGACACTTTACTACTAGAGATTAACACTAAACTTGAGAACTACAAATCTGAATTGGAGCAAAAGAAGATTAAAAAATTCAAGAGGGATACCTATGATTATATCAATGACGAGGTATACACCTGGATGGACAAATACGGCCGAGCAGCACCAAAGAAACCTTTTGGATACACATCTGACAATACCTCCAGTTCCGATTCAGAAGCCCAGAGAGAGTCTGATATTCCAGCAGAACAAACCACAGAGAATCTTGCACAGACAACAAGCCCTTTGGCACAAGCTCCGTCTGCTGTATCTTTTTTAGGCGCCCGCCGAAAAGAACCCGCAGGGGGAGGAGGCAACACAAGAAACAAACCCCTAACGAGATTACAGCAGAAGAAAAGTTAGTCGTTAACATTTCGGGGAGGCGACTCAACAAGGCAGAGGAAGAGACTCTACAGAAAGGTCTCAGCTTCGTACCGACTTACGGTACCACCTTGTTTGACACGAAGATAGAACTATATAAGTTTGTTCGTAAACTTAAACTTAAAGTCTTCTTTAACGAGTTGGAGACACAAGAAAGTCCGACCGAGATTCCAGACTTTCAAGAATTTAGAGTCAAAAGTGGGTTTGTTCCACCCATTACAGTACCATCCATAGAAATATTCCAGAGACTAGTCACTCGGGACCTTGAACGTATCAGCTACAGAAATCCTCCGTACAGGAACTTAAAACCACACGAGATGAGATTGATTAGAGACCTGTTTAGTGACAAGAGTATTACCATTCGTCCTGCAGATAAGGGAGGAGCCTTGGTTATTCAGAATACATGTGACTATGATGCTGAATGTAGAAGACAGCTCCAAGACCAGACTACATATGCTAGTTTGGACCATGACCCCACCCTTTCGATTAAACAGAATTTGAAGAGCCTCCTAGATAAAGCATTTGAATTGGATTGGATCAACGAGCATACACAAAAATTTCTCTCGAAAGAACATCCTAGAATACCTAATTTCTATACGCTGCCAAAAATCCATAAAGATGCCATCAAACCACCAGGTAGACCAATTGTTGCAGGGATAAAGAGCATCAACCAACCTTTAGGGATTTATATAGATTTCTTCCTACAGCCATTGATACAAGAGAGCAACACCTACACAAGGGATACCACCCACTTCCTGCAAAAGCTTAGCTCATTGACACCTTTGCCTGAAGATCTGTTGTTTACTATAGACGTGAAGAGTTTATACACCTCTATACCCCACGACCTGGGAATGGAGGCTGTAGAATGGCTGTTACTGAAAGCACCCGAGATACGGGCCCAGAAGGAATTCATACTGGCATTATTACAATTCATTGCTGAGAACTCCTATTTTCAATATGGCAACCAATTTTTTCTACAAACTGCAGGGACTTCAATGGGAGCTACCATGGCACCCTCATATGCCAACAGTTTCATGTATAAATTTGAAACAGACCATGTATTGAATAAACAGGAATGGAACAAGGGCATCCGCATCTGGACGAGATACATAGACGACATCTTTGGAATTTGGAAAGGAACCAGAGAGTCTTTTGAAACATTTTTTGTGTATCTAAACAGCATCGACCAAAGGGTACAGTTCACTAGAGAGATCTCAGATGAAACCATAACATTCCTTGATGTACAAGTCAGAAAACAACTCACTATCTACAGCACTTCACTGTTTCGGAAAGAGACTGATCGGAATAATCTCCTGCACCGACTCAGCTTCCATCAGCCGAGCCTACTGAAGAATCTACCGTACAGCCAATTACTTAGGGTCAAGAAAATAGTGAGTGATCCTGAAGACTACAGAATGCAACAGATGGAAATGAAAGAAAAATTTCTGGCCCGGGGATATAAGCAGGGTGAACTCGATCTGGCATCTGACAGAGTTGATGCCATATCACGAGAGATTCTATTATCAGAACAGAATCCCAAAAGTAAGAGAGAATTGAAGTCACCAGTATTTGTATCCAAGTTCTCTACGCAAAGTAACAAAATCAAGAAAACTATTATGAAGCATTGGGAGATTTTCAAGAATGATATTCGAGTTCAAGATATTTTTAGTGAAAGACCAATCTTTGCATACCAACGCAGTAGGAACCTAAGGGATGAATTGGTGCAGACGAAACCTACAGTCAGGGAACCTATGACACATCGAACTGGGACATATCCTTGTTTACAGTGTGTCAACTGTAATTTTGTTATTAAAGGAAACTCCATTAACCATCCAAGGACGGGGCAGAAGATTATGCTTAAGACTTTTGCTACATGTGACAGTAGTAATATCATCTACGGCATTAAATGCCCGTGTGGGAAATTTTATGTGGGACAGTCAACCCGAACAGCTAAATTGAGGTGGGGTGAACACCGATCTTGTATTCGTAATGCAAACATTAATTCAGCTGTGGCACGACATTGGATGGCCAATGGACATAACGTGTCCCAAATAAAATTTGTAATTTTGGAAGCTTTAACCAAGAACAGCCCTCATGAGGATTTATGCCAACGTTTGAGTCGCAGAGAGACATATTGGATTGACAAACTTGGCAGTCTGGCACCCAATGGGTTAAATGAGGAGATCAACTTTCACTGTTTTCTCTAATTGTTTTTTCTAATTGTTTTCTTACATTGCATTTAGCATCATTTGGTTTAGATTGACACCAGTACGTATATGACCTGAATGTTGAGGGTCACTTGAATGTATATGAACAAGAGCTGTTTCCCATGTTTAAAAGATGTCCTGCATGCTGCGCATCCTGGAGTTCCCCCAGGACCCGAGGTGCCGTCTGTCTAGACGACACCACTAGCGGCATTAAGGCACATACTATTAATATAAGGTACAGCCCTAGGGTTGCTCCCTAGGCTCCATCCATCCTGCTTAGGTACCTTCATAATTAGTATAGCCTCATCTGAGGTGCTCATATAACAGCCATTACTTTTATCCAAATGGGTTCATTCAATCTTAGTATTTTTTCTATGTCCATGGATGACAGATTACTTATTTCTTTTTTGATTCTTAGGCGATGACTTTTATCATTACTGCCCCAGGAGGTCCAGTAATTAGATATTTTGATCATATTGAGTTTATTGATCAGTTCTCGGACACGGGTCACGGCTCGTGTTCATAGAGCCGTGATCACGTGTCTTACACAACTGAGTTGCTTGGCTGCGCACCGATGCAAGGAGGACATTCTGCCTTCAATCACGTGTCTTATTAAACCAGGTTGCTCGGCAACGCGCCGATGCAACAAAGACAGTCTGCTTTGAGCAGACGGTGAGAGAACTTCTCCGCTTCGTTCTTTACATATGGTGAGTTACAATTCACGCCTGTTTATTTCTATTTAGCGTTTAGCTACACTTTGAATAGGTCCTTTATATATATTCACTTTACCATTCACAGCACCTACTCGCCGTACACGGTGGAGCAGCCTGACCTCTGAAACATAGATTTCGCCATTACTCACCTACATCAGGTAATGGACCCGATTCCCTCCATTTTGTTATAGGATAACTTTACTTGCCTTTGTACTGATTTGTTTCTTATTTTATATCTTTTGACCTGCCTTCTGATCCGGCTCATTACATTGTCGGGTATGTGTTTACCTTCATATTTTTTCAACTATTTGGATGATGATTGTTCATACTGATATTTATATACTTATGTTGTTTCTAATGTGGGAATTATTCTATATTGGATATTAATCTTGGGATGGTTGGCACAATTGCATGTGAATGTTATGTGTTTGTTTTAGACTTGCCCTGATGAAGGAATTTGTTATATTCCGAAATGCATTGGCACAAAAATAAGTCTTCAGATAGAGTGATTTATGGCAATCTCTTCCTCACGAAGAACAATTTTGGTGGCTACTAGTCACTTCTTTCTATTAAATAATTTTCAACATTGAAAAATCACTATATATTTGACTTTTGTATTTTTTCAAGAATTGGATCGAAGGAACTATACATAGTGAAATTACAACTAATATAAAACCCAGTATGGGATTCCAGAGAGCGGCTGTATGATTGGGTTTTCACCTAATCTTTGTTTCTTGCCAACTTCGTAAATGCCTCTTTCTCTTCTAACAAAGTCCCTCCCTGCCTCAAAACTGCCTAGGTGTCGCCCCTGATTATGAAAATGTCCCTTGACCACATCCTCCCCACCAACTACCAACCCATAACCACAGTTCCCATCCTCCTCAAGATCCTAGACCGCTTTGCATATTCCCAAATCCAAATCTCTCTTGACCTACATCAGCTTCTTGCATCGAGACAATCGGGCTTCAGACCCAAGCCCAGGACCGAAAAAGCACTTTTGGATCGCAAAATCCAACTCAACAGCATCCATGACTCTGGAAATATTGCCATCCTGCTACTCTTCGACCTATAAGTAGCGTTTGACCTCGTTGATCATGACATTCTCTGCCAACACCTCCATACTAACTTCCACTTCTCACAAAAGGCAACCCAACGGATCAAGTCATTGCTGAGTGAGCACACTCAGGAATTACTTGATCCACTGTTTTCACCTTTGCTAAACATCACCTATGGCACTCTCTGCTTCTCCTATATTCTCTGTTTCTCAATTGACTATCCTACCCTTCTCACTAAGTCTGGCAGAAAAAAGTTCAAAAAGGATATCTTGGTCTCTAACCCGGTTCTCCCTATCGCTGACACCTACACTAGCGCATCCTCCAGACAGACTCTCACCGACATCCTTGTTATCATTTCTTCGCCAGACCTATAGACTCCTCATATGGTCTCTGTGCTCTTTCCATTCTCTTCTTTTCCCATTAATTGTGGCACTCGGTGGGAGGCCCTCCTGGACACCTTCCACTCCTCCAAGGTAATCATTTATCTCTACCTTAATGGCACCGTCTTGGTCCGAGGTCCTCAGGCCAACCTCATCCTCTTTGATAGACGCTTCCTGTGACTCATCAACTTCCTCTCGCTCCCCTCTGACTTCCTTGCCTTCCACCTTTGCCTCCTCCCTGGCTACCTTGCCCTCTACTCCTTCCTCTTCTGCCTCCCCTCGAGCTCCTTATACGCCTCTGCAGGACGTACCTCTGATTTGTACCCCTCCCTGGAAGTCTTTCAAGGTTGGCAACCTTCTCCATATTGCCACTTTCAACTCTCGCTCGGCTGTCAAACACTCCTCTGACATCTGCCGCCTCCTGGAAGAACTCAACCTCGATGTCCTCAGTCTTACCGAGACTTGGTTCACGGCCAGCTCTGTCACAAACTTTGACACTCTCCTCCTTGAGGGCTACAAGATCCTCTACGCGCCCAGATCTAACCGTCCAAGTGGGGGTTTAGCCTTAATCATCCCGGAGTGGATTCCTGTCTCTGTGATTCCTATACAGGCATAGTCTTCCTTCGAACGCCTTGTCTGCAGGCTTTCTCTCTGTCCCTCTTCTGGACTCTTTTGCGACCTCTGCGACTCTCTCTTTCTGTTCTTCCCTCTGGCCCGACTCATTCTGCACGGCACATGCTGGATGTTCTCATCTCCTCTGACCTCCACCTCTCTAACCCTCTCACCACTCCTCTCTCCTGGAGCGATAACTTTCTCCTTTCCTCCCATCTCTCCCTCTCGACCCCGCAAGCCAAGCCAGCTCCAGCACTGCCACCTACCTTCTTGGTCATCCGGCCCATGGAGCGTGTATCAGTTGAGGCTTTCGCTGCCACTTTCTCTCTCCCTCCTGCACCTCTGGCTGACTCTCATCCTGACACTGCTCTTTCCAAGCTCCACTCTGATACTCTGGATGTTCTTGCCCCTGTCATGAGGATCCGCTTGACGCCCAAAGGCAAGTGTAACTCTTTGTATGACTCGGACCTCGCCACCCTTAAACGCAAGTATAGGGTGGATGAAAGGAAATGGCAGACATCTTGTGCATCCTCTGACAAACTGGCCTGCCGCCTGCTCCAAAGGCAATACCGGCTCCCTGTCCGCATGAAGAAGCGAGCTCACATCCAAGCCTGCGTCTCTGCGGCATATAACAACTTGGCCGAACTCTTAAAAATCTGCAAGGAGCGGGCCAATCCTGCTGCAGTCTCTACTTCTCCTGTTCCCTCCCAAGCACTCTGCACAGCCCTGGCTTCTCATTTCATCGGTAAAACCCAGGAAATCCTTGTCCACCCTCTCGTCGTCCTCCCTCTGTTCTCTCCTCTACCCCCTGACCTCCTGTGGCCGCGCCCATCCCCCCTCTTTCTCTCCCTTTCCTCTGTTCTCCCCTGATGAGATCGCGATACAAGTCTGATCTATGAAAGTCTCAAAACAGGTTCTTCCTTGTTCATCCAAAACCATCAAGGACCATATTGATACCCTCGCTCCTGCCCTGGCTGAGTTCTGCAACCACTCCTTCACCAGTGGAGCCTTCCCCTCCCCTCTGAAGCACTCTCTTGTGCACCCTCTTCTCAAGAAACCCACAGCCGACCCCTCCTTTTTTAGGAAACTATTGCCCAATCTCCATCATTCCCTTCCTGCACAAACTCCTGGAAAAGCTGCCCCTCTCCCAGCTCAACCTCCACACTGATTCTGTTGGTTGTCTCCATGACCATCAGTCTGGATTCAGAGCAGTCAGAAGAACTGAAACTGCTCTCCTGAACAGCCGCAAAGACCTGCTCTCCAACCTTGATTCTAATCTCCCATCTGTCCTTATACTACTGAATCTCTCTTCTGTTTTTGACATGGTCAACCATGCAATCCTGCTGAACCGCCTCCATGAGAACCTGGGCATCACTGATCAGGTCCTGGCCTGGCTGACCGCTTTCCTCTCCAACCGACCCTCCCAGGTCCAACTGGGGTCCTTCCTTTCCTCTATCTCACTTTACACTTGTGGTGTTTCCCAGGGGTCTAACCTCTCTCCCGAGCTTTTCAACCAATATCTGGCAGCCCTCGCCCACCACAATGCTGCTCTCTGCTCTAACTTTCACTGTTATGCTGATGACACGCAGCTCGTTTTCAGGCTTCACTCTTCCACCTCTTCTCCCACTATCATCTCGGACTGTCTGTCTGGAATCCAGGAGTGGTGTTCTGCCAACGACTTCTGCCTAAATGACAGTAAGACAGAGATCCTCCTCATCGACACTCCTGCGCCTTCCATTCCTGTCACTCTCTGGCCGGCCTCCCTTGCTCTCTTCCTCTTCCCACCTGTGAGGCCAAGAACCTTGTGGTAATCTTCGACTCCATGCTTTCCTTTTCTCCACACATCTCTGACGTCTCTAAGAAATCAAACTACCAACTTCGCCTCCTCAAGGGTATGCTCCCTTTCCTCTCCTTCCCCCAAGAAGCTCACTGTCATGATGCCCGGTCCTGGGGAGCCGGTTCAAGCCCTGCGTCCCCGAAAGCGGACATCCACTCCCTAAGGAAAGACCCAGCAACCCCATATAGGGGCCCTTTGGACAGTGTCCTGGCGCCAGGCTCATAAAAGACAACAGTCCTGGCGCCATAGGCGCCAGGCTCATTATGGGGGTGCTTGGGTGCACTTACCTGATGCAGACCATGCTGCAGGATCCCGGCCTCCTTGAGGCCTGAAAGGAACTACTTTACCTGTGGGACTAATTTACCATCCGGGCGTGGTTGGGGAAGGATACATACCTGATTGGAGGAAGGATACATACCTGGAACTTCTTCCAAGGCTATTTAAACCCCACCCGAACAGCCACACGTGCTTCGCGTTGTTCTGCATCTAGCAGCTGGTCTGCTCCTGCATCCTGACTTCTGCCACGCCTGCCAGCATCCTGGATCACCTGCAAAGGAAGAGAAGAAGAGAACAGAAGAAGGAAAAGTCCTTACCTGCTAACACCGCATCCTGGAGACATCTCGCCGACAATCCTGAAAAGGAAGACTTTTATTTAAAAGCTCATCGCGTCGATCGCTGCAGCGCCGCATTCCACTCACCTTTACAGGGCGCCTCCATGTTCAGCAGCGATCATCCGGATTCGCCGTCACGCCACAGCGCGTAAGGAGAAAAAGGCAAGAAAAAAAGGTGAGAGAGAGAAGGGAATAAGGAAAGCTAAATCTCCATGTTAAGACTTACCTGTTGATTCATTCCCTCTTCATTTCGGGTCCACGCCGCATCCTGGCATTTCCGGACCCCGGCCCCTAAGGGGAAAAAGAGACATCAGCGTTAATGAGCGAACGAAAAGACATTACCAAAAAACGCTCATTAAAGACTTACCTGATTTCTACAAGGATTTCACCTCTCATCTCGGGTCGGTGCCTGTTCCCCGGCATTCCGTACCCCGGCCCCTATGGGGAAAAAGACACTAGCATTAGTACATTAATGCATGGACACAAGGGGAACCTCTTATCAAAAAACTTACCTGGAAGCCAAGCAAGTTTGGTTCTCACCAATCCGAAAATCCAGTGAAGTAACTGGATACCAACGCGCCCCTGCATCAGAAGCAGGATGGAGAGCTCGTCCTTCCAGACCCTAAGGTGAGACGCTACGGGGAATCACAGAAGGGTTTCGAGGAGGTTGAGAGGGGAAAGTGGGAGGCCGATTGCATTACCCCGCAGACAGTTAATCCCCTATTTTCGCCTACAGAATGATACTTCTGCGAGCCAGACAAGCCAGATTTGGGGGCCCGGTCCAGTCCGTCTTCCGAACCCTGCGCATCACCTTAGAAGAGGTCACAGCAGCGCGAACCAGGCCAGCGCCTCCGTGGGAGTCAGGTGAGCGTTACAGAACGCAAAGCCTTCCTACAAATTCCCACCCAGGCGCTATGGAAAGTTCTGAGCCTGATCAGTTGGCCCAATTACTGGGGGAATTACGGGCCAAAGTACATGCCGCTCGTCAAGAGACTAATGCCCTCAGGAGGGAATTAATAATATCAAAGGAAAGAACTGATGACCTGGCCAGACAGCTTTTGCAAGGTCAAGTTGGGCAAACTCCTCTACCCAGTTCCGGAGGGAACCCCGCTCCTGTGGTTTCCAGTAACGCTGTGCAGATTAATCTACCCGGAAACATGCCGCTGGCCCCACCCGAACGCTTTGCTGGGGACCCCAAACGATTCGCCGTATTCATGAATCAGTGTCGTTTGCACTTCCTATGCAGACCTGGGGCCTTGCCTAATGATCAGACTAAGGTAGCCTTTGTATTGTCATATCTCAGCGGCTGCGCTGCCGATTGGTCAGTTCCACTGGTTACTCAAGATGACCCGATTCTCCGTGATTTTCAAGGGTTTCAAGCAAGCATGGAAAGGTTATTTGCTTGACACTCTCAGGGGCAGGCTCTGGATGACGAACTTCTATCCCTGCGACAGGGCAATCAGGACCTCCTATCCTATATTGCACACTTTAATAGACTAATTGTGGAAACGGGATGGCCAGAGGATAAAAGAGTCACGTTGTTTTATCGAGGCCTACGCGGAGAACTTAAAGATGTCTTGGCCCAAGTTGTAAATCCGCCCCAAGAATGCACAGAGTATATAGACTTAGTGGTCCAATTGGATCACAGACTTCAAAACAGAAAAGCAGATCGGTCCAGGTTTGAGACCCGGGTGTTGGTCAAGACCCATGCTAATCCCAAGGGAGTTGATGTCTCTGAGCCTATGCAAATTGGAGGGGTTAAAGGACCCTTAACTCAAAAGGAACGTGAAAGGAGGCGGCAGTTAAAATTATGTCTTTATTGTGGGAATTCTGGACACTTTCTACGAGATTGCCCGGCAAAACCGCCCCGAAAGGCGGTAGGAGCCGCTGATAAAAACCATGAAGACTCTGTTTCGGGAAACGACTCCGCCCGACAAGCATAGGGGTCCGCTTGCCGAGCTTGAAAACTAACTCTCAGACCTCGCATTTCATTGTGCCAATGGTTCTCGTAGATCCAGAACAGCCTAAGCGGCTGCATGCAATAACGGCATACATCGATAGTGGGGCTATTGGAAACTATGTGGATCGTGAATTGGTCTCTAGGATTAACGTCCCTCTCCGTCCTAAAACCAGCAAAGATGTCATCACCACAGTCGATGGAACTGAAATTGCCTCTGGACCGGTAACACATTCCACTACTGAGGTGAATCTTATTGGTCCCGACGGCCATCGGGAGGGTGTTGTGTTTGATGTAATCAAGGCTCCACAGTTTCAGGTTATTCTTGGAATCCCTTGGTTAGAGACACATAATCCTCGAATTGATTGGCGAGCTAAGAGAATAACCTTCCCGGATTGTACACAAACCTGCTACCCAGAAAACCTGAAGATTAATCTAGCATCTGTAACCTCTGCCTCCATGCAACTACCTCCGGAATACCAAGACTTTCAGGACGTCTTCCAAAAGGAACAGGCCAACACGTTACCTCCTCACAGATCGTACGATTGCCAAATCGATCTGGTGGCCGGTGCACAACCCCCTTGTAGCAGGATTTATGCCCTTACCAAACCTGAGAACCTGCATTTGAGACAATATTTGGATCAATACCTAGCTAATGGTTTTATTCGCCCGTCAAAGTCCCCGGCATCCTTGGCTTTGTTCTTCGTGCCCAAAAAAGAAGGCGACCTTAGAACTTGTATCGATTACCGCGCATTGAACCAGATAACGGTTAAAAACCGTTATCCTCTGCCTCTGATCCCTGAACTCCTTGACCAGGTGAAGGACGCTTGCATATACACCAAGTTAGATCTCCGGGGGGCTTATCATCTGGTAAGAGTTAAAGAAGGCGACGAATGGAAAACTGTCTTCCGTACTAAATACGGATTATTCGAGTACCAGGTGATGCCTTTCGGATTGTGTAACGCGCCGGCTGCCTTCCAATACTTCATGAATGATGTCCTTCGGGAACTCATCGATGTTTGTGTTGTCGTATATATCGATGACATTCTGGTGTACTCCTCTTCGGAATCTGATCACAGAAAACACGTCAGGGCAGTACTTGAAAAACTGCGCAAACACAAACTATTTGCTAAATTGGAGAAATGTGTTTTCCATACCACAGAAGTCGAGTTTCTAGGTTTCATCCTGACACCCAAAGGAGTCCGAATGGACTCAAGAAAAGTGGATGCCATCCTCAAATGGCCATTACCTAGCTCTGTAAAAGGGGTTCAAAGCATGCTCGGCTTTGCCAATTTCTATCGCAGGTTTATCCCGGAATTTTCACGCGTGGTACAACCCATTACTGCACTCTTGAGGAAAAATAATTGTTTTGAATGGTCTGAAGAAGCCGAGCAGGCCTTTCAGGATTTAAAAGCTAAGTTTACCTCTGCACCTATATTGAAACACCCGCGTCCAGATCTCCCTTATGTCGTCGAGACTGACGCATCCAGCCTAGCCATGGGAGCTGTCCTGTCCCAAAGAGATCCCGAAACCAACCAACTGCATCCCATAGCATTTTGGTCCAGAAAATTCTCGGCATCCGAGGTTAATTATGCAATCACTGACAAAGAACTGTTAGCCATTAAGTCCGCTTTTAAAGCCTGGCGGCATTATCTGCTTGGCGCTCGACATACCATCACAGTGATCACTGATCACCGGAATTTACAGTATTTGAAAACCGCCAAGGCTCAGTCATCACAGCAGCTCCGATGGGCTTTGTTTTTCGCTGAATTTGATTTCGTGATTACCTATCGACCTGGCTGCAAGAATGGCAAAGCAGACGCCTTATCCCGAATTGGAATGGGAGAATCTGATACAAACTCAGAACCAGTACCAATAATTCCCGAACAGAGGATTCTAGGCATGACTTTGTTACAGACGCTTGAAGACATTCAAGCCAGAGTGAAACAACTCCTGGACCCTACAACCTTACAGGATTGGATACAAAAGGGATCAGACTTTACCATAGATAATGGTTTACCTTATTTCCAAGGACGCTTATTCCTGCCACATAAGGAATTACACGAACTAGTTATTTCCGGTTATCATGATACATTAATAGAGGGACACCCCGGTATTGCCAAGACAGAGGAAAAGGTGAAACAACAATTTTGGTGGCCCTCTTGGCGAAAAGATGTTAAATCTTTTGTGATGTCCTGTGGTGTTTGCGCCCAAAATAAAAGTCAAAAGAAAAGACCAGCCGGTCTCCTTCAACCTCTAGACATACCGCCAGCACCCTGGCACACCCTATCAATGGATTTTATTACGGACTCCTCCTTGTTCGGGGTACAATACTATTCTGGTAATTGTGGATTTGTTTTCCAAAATGGCCCACTTTATTCCTTTGAAAGGTTTACCTTCAGCTTCTGTCCTAGCCAAAGAATTCCTCGAAAATATTGTTCGGCTACATGGATTCCCATCTATACTAATCTCTGACCGGGGAAGCCAATTCATTTCCCACTTCTGGCGCAAATGTTGTCAAATGGCACAGATCGACGTAAAATTATCGACCAGTCACCACCCTCAGACCGATGGTCAGACCGAGAGGACAAATCAGACCCTTGAGCAGTACTTACGGTGTATGTTACAGCAATCTGAAAGCAACTGGAAAGACATTCTTTGGATAGCCGAATGCGCATATAATAATTCGGTACACTCTGGAACTGGCCACAGTCCTTTTTATACTTTGTTTGGGCATCACCCTCGAACCTCAAACCTTGACTCACCTCAGAACCTCGGAATGCCTGCAGTAGAACATCTGCATTCTACAATTACCCAAGCCTTCAAAGAGGCAACTACGCATTTACAACAAGCCAAGAGAAAATACAAGGAGAATGCTGATCTACATCGGAGTGAAGCACCTCAGTATCAGATTGCGGATCAAGTGTGGTTAGCTACCAGACATTTACCACTCAAAGGGCCTCGAACTTTTAACCCAAAATATCTGGGACCTTATTCTATTACGGCAATAATTAACCCAGTGGCTGTTAAACTTGATTTACCAGCTAGTATGCGAATTCACCCTGTTTTTCATGTGTCACTTCTGAAACCAGTGGTACCCGGAACCCGACTACTCAAACCTCCAGAACCTATTCTAATAGATGGGGAGCCCGAATTCGAAGTGAAGAACATTTTAGACTCAAAAATGTTTAGGTCAAAACTGTTCTACCTAATTGATTGGAAGGGGTACGGACCTCAGGAGAGGTTGTGGCAACCCAGCGACCATGTGCATGCACCTCGATTAGTCAGGAAATTCCACCGACTCTTCCCAGACAAACCAAAACCCCCAGAGGGAACAACCTTGGGAGGGGCCTTTGGGGGGAGTGCTGTCATGATGCCCGCTCCCGGGGAGCCGGTTCAAGCCCTGCGTCCCCGAAAGCGGACATCCAGTCCCCAAGGAAAGACCCAGCAACCCCATATAGGGGCCCTTTGGACAGTGTCCTGGCGCCTATGGTGCCAGGCTCATAAAAGACATCAGTCCTGGCGCCATAGGCGCCAGGCTCATTATGGGAGTGCTTGGGTGCACTTACCTGATGCAGACCATGCTGCAGGATCCCGGCCTCCTTGAGGCCTGAAAGGAACTACTTTACCTGTGGGACTAATTTACCATCCGGGCGTGGTCGGGGAAGGATACATACCTGATTGGAGGAAGGATACATACCTGGAACTTCTTCCAAGGCTATTTAAACCCCACCCGAACAGCCACACGTGCTTCGCGTTGTTCTGCATCTAGCAGCTGGACGCTCACCGTGTCTGCTCCTGCATCCTGACTTCTGCCACGCCTGCCAGCATCCTGGATCACCTGCAAAGGAAGAGAAGAAGAGAACAGAAGAAGGAAAAGCCCTTACCTGGTAAATCCGCATCCCGGAGACATCTCGCCGACAATCCTGAAAAGGAAGACTTTTATTTAAAAGCTCATGGCGTCGATCGCTGCAGCGCCGCATTCCACTCACCTTTACAGGGCGCCTCCATGTTCAGCAGCGATCATCCGGATTTGCAGTCACGCCCCAGCGCCTAGGGAGAAAAAGGCAAGAACCAAAGGTGAGAGAGAGAAGGGAATAAGGAAAGCTAAATCTCCATGTTAAGACTTACCTGTTGATTCCTTCCCTCTTCATTTCGGGTCCACGCCGCATCCTGGCATTTCCGGACCCCGGCCCCTAAGGGGAAAAAGAGACATCAGCGTTAATGAGCGAATGAAAAGACATTACCAAAAAACGCTCATTAAAGACTTACCTGATTTCTACAAGGATTTCACCTCTCATCTCGGGTCGGTGCCTGTTCCCCAGCATTCCGTACCCCGGCCCCTATGGGGAAAAAGACACTAGCATTAGTACATTAATGCATGGACACAAGGGGAACCTCTTATCAAAAAACTTCCCTGGAAGCCAAACAAGTTTGGTTCTCACCAATCCAAAAATCCAGTGAAGTAACTGGATACCAACGCTCCCCTGCATCAGAAGCAGGATGGAGAGCTCGTCCTTCCAGACCCTAAGGTGAGACGCTACGGGGAATCAGAGAAGGGTTTCGAGGAGGGTGAGTGGGGAAAGTGGGAGGCCGATTGCATTACCCCGCAGACAGTTAATCCCCTATTTTCGCCTACAGAAGGATACTTCTGCGAGCCAGACAAGCCAGATTTGGGGGCCCGGTCCAGTCCATCTTCCGAACCCTGCACATCACCTTAGAAGAGGTCACAGCAGCGCGAACCAGGCCAGCACCTCCGTGGGAGTCAGGTGAGAGTTACACTCACTGTCTCTAGAGCTCTGGTTCTATCCAGGCAGGACTACTGCAACAGCCTCTTGCTAAATCTGCCTGCCACTACTCTCCGCCTTCTGCAGCTCATCCAGGACAGGACTGCAAGACTTGTCCTTGGCCTCAATCCCAGGGATAATATATCTCCAGCCCTGAAATCTCTTCATTGTCTCCCAGTGGCTGCAAGGATTAAGTTTAAGACCCTATGGATTGTGCACAAGGCCTTCTGGGGCCTGGGTCCGCAATACCTTCAACTCTCCCTTCGGAAATACATTTCTACTCGTGCTCTTTGCTCCTCCAACTCCCTCAAGATTAGTCGCTTCTTCAAGCAACGAGTTGGTGGTAGATCTCTTTCTATGGCTGGGGCCTCCCTCTGGAACAGCCTCCCTGACTCTCTGAAACTTGAGGAGAATAATCTTCGGTTCCAGAAGAACCTCAAGTCCTTCCTCTTTGCTTCTGCCTTCTCTCTTCCTCTCCACTGCTGATCTCTGTCTGTTTCTGCATTGGGCTCCTGGCTACCCTCTGAATTTGGGCCCAGATCCATGTCCTCCCAGCTGCATACCCACACTGCACTTGGGTCTGTATCTGCAACCCTACAGTCCCCTTACCTGCACTTATTAGACACCCGTTGTCAGCACTTAATTCTTGCACTGCAACCTGCTGGCCGCATTACCCGCTGTTTGTTTTGTCATGTGTTCAGCATTTTCCTCACCTCCCTTGCCCCTTGCACTGCCCCCCTTCCCTCTGCTCTGCACTTGCACATTCTCAATGTCACTGGGCCTAGTAATATGCTTGTTTTGTCCTCCCTTGCACCCCTCGCTTGCCTTGTCGCGCGTTGAAACACTTGTGTATGGGCGAGATATAAATAAAAGATCATATCATATGCAGGGTCTTCATAGAAAATGTTACCGCTGACCCCATTCCAGTTCCCTGTGGTGTCCTCCAGGGCTTATGCATCTCCCCTGTCTTCTATAACACCCACTACAAGCCACTATTCAACCACCTCAACGCACTGTGCATTCCCTATACCAACTTGGCTGACAACACACAAGTCCTTCTTCCACTTTCAGGAACTTATGCACGGGACGTGACTCTGATCAACCAGACCTACAGTGTCATCCAAATTAGATGGCTGCTCATAACCTCTGTCTAAACAATGACAGGACTGAGCTCATTGTGGGCTCTGCTCGCCGTCTAAGCTCATTGTCCTGTCCCCCTCATACTCTTCCTTTCCCATCGACAGAAACACTATCTGAGTCTCCAGGCATGTGAAGACACTAAGGGTTTATCTTGATGCCGAGCTAGCCATGTCCCGCCATATCAACAGGCTAGCCTCTTCCACCGTCTACACGGCTAAACTCTCCTTCAGCAGGAAATTGACCTCCCCACAAAACTGCCTGATTCTTGCACGAGCCATTATTGGCAGTTAGCTTGAATATTAGTGTGTTATTCTCTGGGATGTCTGCAAAAAACTGTGCAACTCTTGCTAAACGCCACTCAGTGCAGCCCTGGGCTTAAATCACTTGGCCCATATTTCAACAACAAGAAAGGAAGTGCACTGGCTTCCTATAAAAGCACAAATTGAATTTAAAAAGCTGCCCATTGCCCACTGATGTCTGCACAAGAGCGCCCCCTCCTACCTCATCCCACATATATCAGCAAAACCAGTCATTCGTGCCCTCTGATCCTCCTCCAGCCTTGTCTTGCGTATACCCAGATTCAACTTTAAGCGAACAGGGGCACTAGCTTCTGTGCTACTGCCCCTAGCGTGTGGAACACTCTTCCAGAGCATATCCAAAACAAACCTCCCTTCCTGGTGTTCAAAAATCTTTTTAAAAACAGGCTTTTTAACAAATATGTATAACATGCAATGTACTATAGTCACTACCTGTTTTTGTCTGTAACCACCTATGTACAAGCGCCCTGATACCTTTGGGTTTGGGCGCTATATGAAAGTAAATAAATAAAATAGCAGTAAAACAGTGGACTGTAGCCAGTAAAGCGAGTAAGAAACTGTAGTAAATGTAACCAACAATACAATAGAAACAACTACCCTGCCTTATAAAACCCCTAACACTTTCGAAGTCCTTCCCTGCTAATATAAGAAGGTCTAGTCCTGCATGTTACGGGAGGTTTCCTAAAGTCCTATTCATAGTAAGACTTTAGTAAGCCATCCCAGTGGTTTGTAGATCATCAACTCTTAGCATCAGTCTGTACTAACTCAGGACCTTGGTAGAGTGGCAGAGCAGTCAGGATTATCTTAAGAGGAAGATGTGAGCTGTAGCTCAGTACACTGAACCCAGTAAATAAAGTACATCAAAGAAACACTTACTTAAATGTATATTAAAATATATTTTTATCAGGATTCCAAGATGGCCGCTGGGAGTAGGGAAGTGTAAAGAGCGAGCTCCTCCTGTTTGCCTCTGGGAAGAAGAGATATGAGCACCCCCCGCCCCCCTCTGTAAATAAAGTCTGCCACATTGCCTTCACGACCACCACAATCGGGGAGTGACTTTGGTGAGTGATTTGGTCAAAGTGAACGTTACGGGCAGACCGCGACCACTGTGAGGAGCTTCTTGGACGTAGCAAGCGGAACACAGAGCAAAGCCGACGGGAAGAAGGCGGATCCGAGCCCTGATTCAACAACGGCCTTGAGAGCTCCCAAATCAGCATACCCAGCATATATTGTGCATCTCGTTGATGGACCAGGAGCGGGTAACCGACCGTCACATGAAGAAACTCCAGGGATAGTGAGTACTCCACTGCGGGATCCGCGAACCTCGACCTCTGGCCATCGGAAGGAGCTTATCCCTACTGATTACAGGGGTGTGGACATAGGATTGGCCATCGGAAGGAGCTTACTCCTACGGATAAAAGGGGTGTGGACATGGGAAGACCAGTGATGATGGTGGATGCTATTGAATGGAGCGTCAAAGATTGACTGCATAGTAGTTCAACCCAGTTAATACTTTCGGGTGAATCATAAGCGGTGAGAACGACATATGTGTGTGCAAGCAATAGAGAGAGGGGCAGTTATTAACAAAGTTGAATCTCAGGAGCAATGGAGGCAATATTATTATAAAAGAATTACCAGCAATTATAGTTGGTGAGGCGCAAGCAATAATTGTACACATTTAAAGCTTTATTTAAGTGTGCCCCTCTATGGGGAAAGAATATATAGCGATTCTGTCCTTGACGAGGAGTGCCCTGAGCAATTACTATATGACAGCTGACCGAACTCATTTAACAACCAAGGAATAGTGGACCCAACAGGAATACAGAGTAGGAGAACAACAACATTCGGCAAGTGCCATTTCTACAATTGAGACAAAACACACTGTGGACAAGTGAGGGTTAGGCACAAGCTGGCTCTTGGATACTATCAGAGTAATCAAAGGCGGGGTGAATCTGCATACAGTGAGTGGAGAGATACAATAGTGCATGAACTGGAGAAGGATCCCATGCTAGCTGTTAGATGTAAGTACATGGTCATAACAGTGGTATGGTAAGAGAATGACGTGGCATATTACAGCTGTGGTCCCTAGAAGATAGCAAATTAACTTTTGATTGGGTGTAAGCATATGTTTTACTTGAGAACAGTGAGATAGGTACATGTGCACTAATTGTGAGTCGATACTGTATAGCTCCCTTCAACATTTGTAGCAATTCGGCTAGAGACTCAAAGTAACTATACAAGCTCGGAGGCGATAGTATGTAACCTGCGAATATCGATCCCCCTTACAAATGTCCCGGAATAAAACTAAACAACCAACAGAGGGAGCTCCCACCCTCAAGATGCAGAAAAAAAAAACAACAGGAGGGAGCTATTTCAAAACTATGGCATGAAGAGGGGTCTATCAAGGGATGTCAGACAATCTATCAAGAAAGTACTCTGGCTCCAGTACCAAAAATACAGTCGGAACACGATTCAACAACAGAAACAATTAAGCAATACTTCAATGACTTCAAGGGGCAAATGACAGAAACGCTTCAATCTCAACTCACCCTCATAAGAACTGAACTCGCACAATCCTTGCAGGAGGTGAAAAGTGATATCAACAACCTTGCGGAACGAGTAGAAACAAATGAGTTAGCGATCCAAGAATTTGCGGAAGACACTCGCAAAATAGATCTATTGACTGATCAGTTGGCAACAGCGATTCAAAACTTTGAATTACAATTGGAAGATCTGGAAAATAAATCGAGAAGATCTAACATCAGGGTCAAACTACTTCTGGAAAGGATTGAGGATAGGTAATTGAGATCTACGATGCAGCAGGTGTTTACTGACCTAATACATCCGGAAAAGGGAGAAGATGTCCTGATCGACCTCCTATATCGGGTAGGTACGAAATGTAAAGAGCCTGGAGCAAGACCTAGGGATGTGAGTGGCTATTTTGCTGGCCGCAAGGAAAGCAGCTCCTATCGAGGTTAATGGCTCAGAAATTCAACTTTTCCAAGACTTAGCGCAAGCAACCTTATTGAAGTGAAGGCTGATGGGTCCAGTGGTACAAGCCCTAATCAAAAATCAGGTTTGTTACCGATGGACATTTCCCTTTGGACTCTTTTTCACACGTGAAGGACAGCAGCATCGGGTAACGTCATGCGAAGAAGGTTTACAGATCTTAAAGTTGGCGGATGATGATGAAGGGAATCCATCAAAAGACACTCGTACTTCAAGGAAAAGGGAGATTCAGAAGATGGGATTGAATTAAATCACCTCGAGATAAAACACTGTTAGAAGGGTTTGAAGGATCGATGTTGGCATACGACTTCCACGGCTGCGGTGAGTGATGATGTGTTAATAGTGGTATTATGAGTAACAACTATAAAGATTGAAAAATAGCAATGGTCAGGGGCAGATGGCGATGTTGAAGAGGACAAGATGTTTTAGTTGGAGACAGCAGGAGATGGATGGTCCACTTTTGGTGCTTGGAATCAGGGGGTGTAGGACAGAGGTAGACTTGCACAGATCGTGGTTGAAAGCCAGAGGTAGAAATGTTCAAGGGAGAAAAGAAAGAAGATTATTTTTCTGAAATAACCTTCAGTCTTTTCTCCCTGGATAATAAAGATTGCCCATGCGACTAGCGCAGGAAGTCTTGATTCTATTAAAGACACAGAGGCGAGCATTATGCTTTATCTTCTTTAATTACTGCTAACCACAGCTTTTTAAATCTTTCTTTGTTTTCATATATAACACTTTTTTTTTTTATAACTCGTATAAACAGAGAAAAGAAAAAATGAAAACATCATCGTCTTAACATGACAAAACTACATTTCCCATGAGGCTTCCCTGCCTGGTAGTCCCACAGCCTCTCTTTCACTGTCCAATCCGGCCATCCTTCCTGCTATAAGTCCCCGTTTCCCTGGGTCCCTTCCTCTTCTTTTGCAGCACATTGATTAACTGAACAAAGTCTAAAATCCAACTGAATTATCGTAACTCCAAACAGAAATTGTCTTTTCTATCCTCGATCGCTTTGCCGTGCTCTAAATTCGCAGGACTGCTGCCTTCCATACACTAATCTCTGTTACTCTTTTGATCCTCTCCTACGCAAAAAGAGAAATGCGCATGTTAGGGAAGGGGAATACAGTTCGTCACATATCATAATCAAGTCTTTACGTACACAACTTTGAAAACTGTTACAGATCGTAAAACAACACTCATCGCTGTATTCCATAGGGTGGGATAATGCTCGCCTCCGTGTCTTTAATAGAATCAAGACTTCCTGCGCTAGTCGCATGGGCAATCTTTATTCTATGACAAGAGCGGAGGCGAGCATTATGCTTGTTCAAAGCTTTCTACCAAAGCAGCTGCTATATTGGATACTGGTTTGAAATAAAAAGTCTTAAATACTGAGTCGCTTGACCAGTCTGCTGCTTTCATGATCTCTTGCAGCGGAACTCCTACTGCAAAAGCCCGTGAAGCCATTGCTCCCCTGGTAGAATGAGCCCCAAATTTAGACGTGTCTATACCTGCCAATTCCATTATTTCCTTCACCCATCTAGCTATAGTAGCTGATGTGACTGCTTTGTATGGTTTTATATACGCGCTATAAGCAATTGTTTCACTCCTTGTGGCCTAACCGTTGCTGTCGCTGCTTCATAACACTTTATGCAATTTGCCACACACAATTTCTCATTATTCGGCCAATATGGGTATGAGATCACTTTAGAATCGGTCTTTGTACGCTGCGCTATGGTAAAGGCTATCCCTTCTGGGTAATACATCTTTCTGTCTATTTCGAGTGCTTTAACTTCTGAAACTCTTCTACAAGACACTAGACAAAGGAGTGTAGCTAATTTGCCTGAAAGTTGCTTTCCTGATAGGGAGTTGTTACTAGGCCATTGCTCGAATAGATGTATAATTTTTTGGACATCCCACAGTGATGAGTACTTGGGTCTGGGAGATTTGCTCATCTTCACACCTTTCAGCAATCGGGACACCGCCGGGTGTTCCCCTATTGGTGCCCCGTCCACTAACTCGTGCCCCGCGGAGATTGCTGACCTATATACCCCTACGGTCCTGAAAGCTCTACCTGCTGAAGGGAGGCTGGCTAGGAAATTCACTACTTGCAATACAGGTGCTGAAATGGGAGATATACTCCTCCTCCTGCACCATAGGTCCCAGGCTTGCCATGCGGAATTATAGCTCCTGATCGTAGATGGGGCCCATGATAGATTGATAAGTCTTGTAGCGTCTTCTGAAAGGCCTGGCAATCGCAATCTATGCATGAAATTCTGCACGCTATCAGTGACAAGGATTGCTTCCCTATCAGAGGATGAGGGACTCCTGCTGGATCGACCAGCAAGTCTGGTCTGTATGCAATCTTCTGTGGAAAATCCGTAGAAAGTTCCATCAGAACTGGAAACCAAGCTTGCGACTTCCACTCTGGCGTCACTATCACTATTCGCGCCTTGTCTCTGCGCACTTTTGCTAGTACCCTCGCCAGCATCGCGAAGGGGGGAAAAGCGTAGTGCTTCTGTGACCCCCAATGATGCATGAACGCGTCGGTGCCTTGGGCTTCCGGGTCTAGCCTCCAGCTGAAGTAGTTCGCCCGATGAGTGTTCAGCCTCGAGGCGAACAGGTCTGTGTGCAGGGGACCCCATTTCGCTTCCAGTCTCTCGAATATGTCTCTGTGTAGTCTCCAGTCGCTGTAATCTACTAGGTGTCAGGAGTTCCAGTCCGCCACTGAATTCAGGGCCCCTGGGAGATACTCTGCCTTTACTGTGATCTGTCTCTGTAGGCAGTCGTGCCAGAAATCTTTCGCTAATTCCGCTAACATCTTGGACCTGGTACCTCCCAGTTTGTTGATATATCTTACTGCAGATATATTGTCCATCCTGAGAAGTATGCTGCAGTGTGCTTTGCCCCTGGTAAATGCTTTCACTGCGAAAGATCCCGCTAGTAACTCTAGACCATTGATATGAAGTTCTAATTCTTCTTTTGACCATCTTCCTCCTGTCTCTATTTCGCCACATCGCGCTCCCCAGCCGGACCTGCTGGCATCTGACTCTATAACCAACTCTGGTACGTCGCCGAAAATGGCGCGGCCGTTCCAGGCTTCCATATTGTGGAGCCACCAGATGAGCTCGGACTTGCTTTCTTCGTCTAAGGGCACTAGTCGATGGTATCTCCAGCCTTTCCTTAGGTATTTGATCTTCAGCCTCTGAAGAGCTCGATAATGTAACGGCCCGGGAAATACTGCTTGTATGGATGCTGCCAAAAGCCCTACTATCCTGGCTAGATAACGAAGAGAGATCAGCGTCTTCTTGAGCGCTGTCCTCATATCTTTCTTGATAGCCTTCATTTTCTGAGTCGGCAACTCCAATGTAGCTTTCTTTGTATCTATGGTGAAGCCTAAGAATTCTAGTCGCCTGGTTGGCGCTAGCTCTGATTTGTCTCTGTTCACCAGGAATCCCAGATTGGAGATCAGCTCTATCGCCCAGTGGATCTGTTTTTGTAAGCGGTCTTTGTCTTCGGCCATGAAAAGGATGTCGTCTAAGTAGACGATCATCCGACATCCTTGTTCTCGAAGTGCTGTCGCAACGGGCCTCATGAGCTTGGTGAACGCCCATGGTGCGGAAGCTAGACCGAACGGCAGGCATTTGAATTGCCAGAGCTCGCTTCCCCATCTGAATCTTAGGAAGTGTCGGAAAGGCGCTGCTATGGGCACGGTGAGATATGCGTCTTTCAGGTCCAGGCGTGCTAGCCAATCTCCCTTCCTGAGCAAGTCTCCTAGTAGATGGATCCCTTCCATCTTGAAGTGTTTGTACACTAACCAGCTGTTGAGCTCCTTCAGATTGATCACTGGACGAACTTTGTCCTTGCGATGTACTAGGAAAATATTGCTCAGGAAGGAATGGGCGCTCTCGGTCGCCCTCTCTATCGCGTTTTTCTGCGCTAAAGCTTGGATCTCTGCTCCTAATAGCGCTTCTTCTGTTTGCGACATTTGAATTCTGTGAGGAGGCCGATTCTGCACTGTATGATCTATGAACTCTAGCATAAAGCCTTGTACGGTCTGAAGGACCCACGCATCTGACGATAACTCGCGCCAGTTGTGCACATAGAGCGTTGTCCTGCCCCCCGCAGGAGGATAGGTCGCTGCGCATTCTCTCACCTGTATTGTTGTTCTGATGTCGGTAATATCCGCATCCCCGGCGTCCCCGCGAGCCTCGTCCTCTGTTCGGGAAGAAGGCGTGTTGTTGCAGGGTCTCCCAATATTGGGCTCTGAGGCCTTGCGTTCTTCTGTTATTGAAGCGGACGGTCGAGCGGCCTCTATATCGACCGGCCCCTGAAAAAACTCTTCCCGGAAACACCTTCCTGATGGAGGCCTGCGCCTTCTCCAGCGCCGTATATGTACCGACGAACCTGTTCATCTCCTTAACGAATGTATCACCGAACAGGACACCTTGGGCGCTTTCCCCGGCTTCATAGGACGCTAAGTCCCCAAGTTTGTTATCAATTTTCAATAGGGCTGATCTGCGTCTTTCCGAAGATATGGCGCAGTTTGCATTGCCTAGCATGCAGACTGCCCTCTGCGCCCAGCTTGCTAGGATGGATGGGTCGACTGGCTCCCCTGTTTCTCTGGCCCTTTCGGCCAGGTCCATTATCTTTGCTATAGGGCCGGCTATGTCTAGCAGCTTGTCTTGGCATGTTTTACATGCCCTATCCATACCTTTCCTGGTGTCTTTCCCTGCCCTCGTAATGAAGGTTAGCATCTTTGCGTCGAGTTCGGGTGTATCTGCAACTTTCCCAGTCAGCTCTGGCCTCGGACACTCCGCTTTGAGTCTAAATCTAATGTCTTTTTCCATAGGCTTCCTCATTTTTTGGGCCATGTAAAGGGCTACTGTTAGGGAGAATTCTCTGTTTAGGCTGAATTTCCCTACCTAGTGAGTCCCCCAGCAGCTTTGCTGGATTTCTGGGGTTTAATTTTTTTCTCCTGCCAAGAGTGAGACTCTTTTACCCTCACTCTTGGACATGTTGAAGTGTGTTATCTTGGACAAACCTTGTGTTGAATGGGCTATGGGGTCTTTTACTCCATAGGGCCTCATGTATTTTTGTGATGTGGGTCACACAGCACCCTCTGTGCCGTGACCCAGGGGTGTCCTAGGGACTCCCCAACATAGACTCCATACCCTGGGACTGACTACTGTCTCCCAGGGCATGTAAAGTCACCAAAGACTTTGCTAGTCTTGAATCCTGAACAGAACCAGTACAAACCATCATATTGTGGACGTACTGGCTGGGGCAATTCGATTGCCCCAGGGTCTGTTAGTCGAGGGGGCACGTCTCCGTCCCCCCTGATCGAGTTTTGGCTGGTGGCAGTGGAAACTACTTTTTATATTCGACCGCGAATATTTCCCTATGGGATTTCCCATTGTTTTAGGCTAACACATTTAATTATTTATTTACGGTAGCCTTAAACATACCGCCGGTTTATATATTTATTTTTTATAACTCCGGTTGGGACTTTTTGCCAAAACTTGATTCAAAAATGGCGTTGGTGTTCGCCTCTGTAACTCTGACCCAAAGTGGAGCCCTTTGTTCCACTTTTGGCGGGCTTCTCCACAGAAGCCCTCCAAAGTGGTGCCACTCTGTCTGGGGTACTTAGGAGGGGTGGAGAGGGATTTAGGCACCCTGGACTGAGTTACCTTGGTAACTCAAGTCGCACTCCGTCCTGATTGGCCCAAGTGGTGAGCCGCCCGGCTCACCACTTAGCATGTTTGAGTGACAGCTAGGCTGGGTGAATGGGGGTTTGCTGCATAAAAGCAGGGCTTTGGGGACTGGGACTTCAGAAGTCGCCACAGGACCAAGAATCCGACGAGGGAAGAGCTGAGCCGACCTGCTTCGACGACACCACCCGGTGGAGCCCTGCTGAACCGTCTCACCACTTTTTCCCGACGACCGAGGAGAACTCTTAACGGAGTGGCTCCTTCCCTTGACTGGTGGGGACAACCAGTTTTCGCCTTCTTTCCGTTCTTTGAGGTATCTCGTGGCCGCCTTGCCTGTGCCAAGCACCCCGGCAACCGGAATACCACACTTTACCCCCATACCGCGAAAGTCGGTACCAACCCTTTAACCGGAGGACTCCGCGGCTGGTTTCTTCCCGGGCAGTGCAACGACCCTCTTCTTCTGCGCTTCAGCGAGAACTTCTTCTCCCCTGACCGACGTCGAGCCCTGCTGCCACTGCCTGGAACAACTGCCCCCGCTGGAGGATCCTTTCCGCTTAAGGTACTGTGTTCCGCCTGGCTTCCCTTGCTACCGACTGTACGGGGTAGATTTAGTCCCCGGCTTTCGAACCTGGGAGTGCCTGGGACACTTTTGCTAAACTTTCTGAGCCACTCTAAACTCTTTTTGACTCTTTGCAAGACTTTGAATCTCTAACTAACAGTGTGATCTTGAGCACATTTTCGCTCCGGCTACTCTAAGAGTGGGCCCTGCCTAGTGACTTTTGCTCACCTGTGACTTTGTGCTTCTTTAAGCCTATTGCAAGTGTTCTGGACCTGAGAGTGGTGTGTTTAACCCATTTCTGCTTTTTCTCTCCCTTTCTTGGAAACTACTAGAGTGTCATCTAACGTTAAGCACTCACCTCTGTTTTAATTAAGTGGTGTTAACCTAGAGTTGTCTAGATAGGAGAAAGGATTGAATCTACTTTCATTATAACTGTGTTTGAAGTTTTTACTATATTTTTGCTAGAGTGTTTTTAACTTATGTGTATTTTAAATAAATAACTATATACTTTTGAAACCAAGCTCTGGTCAGTGTTTGCTTGTGCTATTGTATTTTGGTACATATTGTGTATACTTTACATACTGCCTAACTCTTCTTGAGAGAAGTCTGACTGCTCAGCCACAGCTACCAGGTAAATCTGGGTGGTACAGACTGCTACCAAAGGGGTTTACTGCTCTACCTGTAGTCTTAAATCTTTTGCAGTGTTCCCCAAGGGAACTGCACAGGTTTCTGCCTAACACTGGTGTACAGCGGTGGGATTTGTATTGAGTATACATTTTATTGTGCTTTAGATACCTTAGTGCAACTAACCACAAAGCTTAGCACTGGAAAAGTAAAACCTCTAACATGTCAGTTATAGAAAGCTATAGTCAAGAGTCCCTTGCAGCCAAAACTGCTGATTGTTTAAGAGTGCTCTGTAAACATAAGGATCTCCTGACTAAGGGCAAGAAAATGGAGCTGATTGAAAGATTGTTAGCTAACCAAAGTCTGGGTGATGGTTCAGAGGAACCTACCACTCCAGCAACTGTAGATGACAGTGTTGAAATTAACATGGAGCAAAATGTTGATGATTCTGAGGAAGAGTCAGAAGAGGAGGGTGAGGCTGTTGTAACTGTCCCCCCTGGGCCTCTGCCTGCTCTGCCTGCTGTGCCTACTGGACCTTTACCAGGTCCCACATTTAGTCCTCAGTACTTTGAACTGGAGAAAATGAAGCTAGAATTGGAGTATAAGAAACTTAATGCTCAAACTGACAAAGAACTAAGGCTAAGGGAAATGGAGCTCAAGTATGACTTAGAAATGAAGAAATTATCTGTTGAGAATGTTTCTCTCTCTGGCTCCTCTAGAAGTTCCAGTCCTAAAAGACCCCGGATGCCTAAAGAATTGGTTGGTATGTATGAGCCTAAGTTGGATGTGTTGGATTGGTTGTCTCTGTTTGAATATAATCATGGGCTCCAGAACATCACAGGAAATGACTTACTCACCTGGTTGTTCTCTAGGCTTCCCCCTGTTGCAACTGATGTGGTAATGGAGATGGGGGAGGAGGATAGGAAGGACTATGAATGTGTGAAACTAGCTTTGATAGCTAGGTTTGGGAAGACCCCTTCCCAGTATCTTAAGAGGTTTAGGAGCCTCAAAAAGCATGATGGTACCCCTTGGGCTACCTGGGTGAGTGAATGTTTGAAAAACTTAGAGGGATGGATTAAGGGTTACAAGGTGAACACTTATGAGGGGATGAGAAATCTCTTTATGTTGGAGTCAATTTATGATGCCTGCTCTCCTGAGCTCAGACAGCACTTGGCTGATTCACAGGAATTGGATCCTAGGAAGCTAGCTAAGGCTGCTGACTTGTGGGTTGCCAACCGGGCCACTCACAAGGATTCTGGGGTAACTCAGAAGAAGGATGGGGAGAAACAGCCTAAAAAGGACTCCAAAGAGAATTCTAATACCTCCCATACCCAAGAGGGCCACAAACAACCAAATAACCAGGGTAAGCCCCAGGGTAAACCGAATCAGGCTAGTGTACCTTCTGGCCACAAGCCAGAAGGAGGTCAGAGCAAGCCACCCTTCCAGAGAGCATTTGGACAATGCTATGTCTGTCAGGGTACTGACCATATCAAAGGAGATCCCAAGTGCAAGGGTAAACCTGCAGGGATCAGCACAGTCTCCTTAGCCTTCACTCCTGAGGATGAAGTACAGATGGCTAGTGCCCACTTTGAACTCTTTGCTGAAGAACCCTTGGGTCTTCAAGCAACTGTAAACTTAGAGCCTATGGGTCTGGTTAGTCCCCAGAATAGGGTTGTGTATAACTCCCTACCTGTTAACTCTAAGGTGTATTATGTGGACAGTGTTCTTGTCAATGGCCAGGATACTCCTGCCAGGAGAGACACTGGGGCCAGCAGAACAGTAGTGGATGAAAGCTTCTTTCAACCTGAGGATGTGGCCAAAGCACCCAAAGGTCCCACAAAGATGTCTGGAGGCCCTGTCCAAATGGTTCCTATTCTACCAGCCCTCATTCAGTGTAACAACATGACAGTGAGGATCCCTGTCAGTGTTCAGACTGAGGTACCTGGGAAGGTCCTGTTGGGGAATGACCTAAGAACTCTAGGAGTAGTGTCACATACCCCCAGGCCTCCCAGTATGGAGAAGCAGAACTTAACCAAATTGGCTAGAAAGGCTACCTTGAAGGACCCTTCTAAGCCTGTGGGACCCTCTACTGAGAACCCCACTACAAGCCCTGGTGTTAGTAAGTTGACCTCTAACCCAGGCACATTTCCGGATAGTATGCTAGGAACATGGGCGCCCCAACCAAGCTCCATCATTGTTCCCCTAGTCTCAGAGTCTCTGACTCCCCCTGCTTCTGAGGAAGAGGTGGATAGACCAACTAGGCCCCTATCTGGACCTGAGAGAACTGGTAATTCTCAGTGCTGGTGGAAAACCAGAAAAGAAAAGTCTAAGGCCAAAAACCTTCAGACTGTTGGACCTTCTACTGAAGACCCCAACTCAAATCCTAATATTAGGGGGGAAACTCCTAAAATAGGTAAGGGTAGATCTAAGAGGAAGGGGAAGCAGGTACATTGCCTAACCCCAACCCCTCCAACCAAGAGGCCTAAGACCCAACCTGCTCCCACAAGAGAGGTGGTGAGGAACCTTGGAGGCCCCTCTAGATCTAAGGGAATCCTTTATAAGGACCCCTTGAAAAAGCCTAACATAGGTTCAGAAGTTGTACCAACTTCTGAGGGACTGGTCAACCAGATCCCCTATAACAAAAAGACTGATGTTCCTCAAAGGGTCTGTAGGTCCGTTAGCTTGCAGAAGAAAACCTTTGAGTTCTCCATTGAACATAGGTCAAGGTGTCACCATCAAAATGCTGATGGACTCTCTAGGATGTATATCATCGACTAGAGGTATGAGGTTCATCCAGGAGTGGATTAAATCCTCCTGTCCCTTAGTCTGGGGGGGGCGAGTGTTAGGGAGAATTCTCTGTTTAGGCTGAATTTCCCTACCTAGTGAGTCCCCCAGCAGCTTTGCTGGATTTCTGGGGTTTAATTTTTTTCTCCTGCCAAGAGTGAGACTCTTTTACCCTCACTCTTGGACATGTTGAAGTGTGTTATCTTGGACAAACCTTGTGTTGAATGGGCTATGGGGTCTTTTACTCCATAGGGCCTCATGTATTTTTGTGATGTGGGTCACACAGCACCCTCTGTGCCGTGACCCAGGGGTGTCCTAGGGACTCCCCAACATAGACTCCATACCCTGGGACTGACTACTGTCTCCCAGGGCATGTAAAGTCACCAAAGACTTTGCTAGTCTTGAATCCTGAACAGAACCAGTACAAACCATCATATTGTGGACGTACTGGCTGGGGCAATTCGATTGCCCCAGGGTCTGTTAGTCGAGGGGGCACGTCTCCGTCCCCCCTGATCGAGTTTTGGCTGGTGGCAGTGGAAACTACTTTTTATATTCGACCGCGAATATTTCCCTATGGGATTTCCCATTGTTTTAGGCTAACACATTTAATTATTTATTTACGGTAGCCTTAAACATACCGCCGGTTTATATATTTATTTTTTATAACTCCGGTTGGGACTTTTTGCCAAAACTTGATTCAAAAATGGCGTTGGTGTTCGCCTCTGTAACTCTGACCCAAAGTGGAGCCCTTTGTTCCACTTTTGGCGGGCTTCTCCACAGAAGCCCTCCAAAGTGGTGCCACTCTGTCTGGGGTACTTAGGAGGGGTGGAGAGGGATTTAGGCACCCTGGACTGAGTTACCTTGGTAACTCAAGTCGCACTCCGTCCTGATTGGCCCAAGTGGTGAGCCGCCCGGCTCACCACTTAGCATGTTTGAGTGACAGCTAGGCTGGGTGAATGGGGGTTTGCTGCATAAAAGCAGGGCTTTGGGGACTGGGACTTCAGAAGTCGCCACAGGACCAAGAATCCGACGAGGGAAGAGCTGAGCCGACCTGCTTCGACGACACCACCCGGTGGAGCCCTGCTGAACCGTCTCACCACTTTTTCCCGACGACCGAGGAGAACTCTTAACGGAGTGGCTCCTTCCCTTGACTGGTGGGGACAACCAGTTTTCGCCTTCTTTCCGTTCTTTGAGGTATCTCGTGGCCGCCTTGCCTGTGCCAAGCACCCCGGCAACCGGAATACCACACTTTACCCCCATACCGCGAAAGTCGGTACCAACCCTTTAACCGGAGGACTCCGCGGCTGGTTTCTTCCCGGGCAGTGCAACGACCCTCTTCTTCTGCGCTTCAGCGAGAACTTCTTCTCCCCTGACCGACGTCGAGCCCTGCTGCCACTGCCTGGAACAACTGCCCCCGCTGGAGGATCCTTTCCGCTTAAGGTACTGTGTTCCGCCTGGCTTCCCTTGCTACCGACTGTACGGGGTAGATTTAGTCCCCGGCTTTCGAACCTGGGAGTGCCTGGGACACTTTTGCTAAACTTTCTGAGCCACTCTAAACTCTTTTTGACTCTTTGCAAGACTTTGAATCTCTAACTAACAGTGTGATCTTGAGCACATTTTCGCTCCGGCTACTCTAAGAGTGGGCCCTGCCTAGTGACTTTTGCTCACCTGTGACTTTGTGCTTCTTTAAGCCTATTGCAAGTGTTCTGGACCTGAGAGTGGTGTGTTTAACCCATTTCTGCTTTTTCTCTCCCTTTCTTGGAAACTACTAGAGTGTCATCTAACGTTAAGCACTCACCTCTGTTTTAATTAAGTGGTGTTAACCTAGAGTTGTCTAGATAGGAGAAAGGATTGAATCTACTTTCATTATAACTGTGTTTGAAGTTTTTACTATATTTTTGCTAGAGTGTTTTTAACTTATGTGTATTTTAAATAAATAACTATATACTTTTGAAACCAAGCTCTGGTCAGTGTTTGCTTGTGCTATTGTATTTTGGTACATATTGTGTATACTTTACATACTGCCTAACTCTTCTTGAGAGAAGTCTGACTGCTCAGCCACAGCTACCAGGTAAATCTGGGTGGTACAGACTGCTACCAAAGGGGTTTACTGCTCTACCTGTAGTCTTAAATCTTTTGCAGTGTTCCCCAAGGGAACTGCACAGGTTTCTGCCTAACAGCTACTCTTGGAGAAGGCGTCCAGTCTGTCGATCTGGGGTGCCTTATGGTGTCCGGGTCGAACATGTCTGTTATGTCCTCTTCATCCAGAAGGGCCTCCACACTGCTGGCTTTAGGCTCGCCTGCACTCTTTTGCGAGACCACGCTTACTTTGCTTATGCTTTGAACATCCTCCTCTGGCTGTTCTTGATCTGAGTGCTCCGAGGATGAGTAGGCATCCCCTATATTTTTCGCCCCTGTGGTAGGGGGTACGAGGTTGGGCAGGGCTGTCTTCGTCAGGAAGGCACTTTTAAGCCTGTTGAATGCATCAGCCACCTCTAGGGATTTATCCTTCCCTGTACTTTCGCCCAGGGGAGTAGAAGAGTGTTTCCTCTTGCGGGCCACTTTCTTCCCCTTCTCACCTTTTTGCAGAGGATTTTGTGCGGAGGTTCCTTCTCCGGGATCATCAAGCGTGCCAGCTTTTCTGCCCAGCATCTCTTCCAGGACTAATAGCCTGTCTTGTAGAGGCTTAACTCCTAGTGCTACGGCTTGAACTAATGAGTCGCCTAGCACTCTCTTGAAGCTTTGGGAGAGGTCTATATCTTCCTCCATGCATTCTGCTTCCTGGTCCAGTCCTCCTTCGCTCCCTTCACTCCAAGCCTCATTTCCCATGCTGTATGCCATGGTAATTGTATGTGCCGTACAGAGGAAACTAGTGGGTTAAAGATGTAGCTCCTCTACAATGGTCACTGAAACTATTTATTATTATTATTATCTTTTTTTTTTAATTTTTAAATCTGGGATACCTCTGCTGTGCTGGGGCGAACTGCTAAGAAAATAGCGAAATTCGCGCTCCTAGGAACGAAATAAGGGCGGAGGACTGGCCGTACATTTTCTCCGAGCAAGAAAACGTTCCACTGAGGAGATTGTAAGTCGATGCGCATGCGCGCGCTTCACCTTGTTTCTAAGGTCGGTTGGGCTTACCCCGCGTATTACGCGAGCTCTATAAACGTTAGATGCATTGTCGTGCGGCCGGCTACCTGAGCCCTAAAGCGAGTGTCAGATCACTCGCGGGCTCGGCAGGCGGCCGCTCTGAAATACGCTATACTACTCGCGAGGTCGGCGCATATAAGGCTTTGCGCGAACGCTTTGTCGCTTGTTAGTTACACCCGCGCACAATTAAGAATAAGTAAAGGCCATTCTTGAAACGTTTCAACAGACAAAGATAGTATAATCAAGCACTATCCATAATAAACGTCACTTATCTGTGGCTGCAGCAAAAAAGAAGAGGAAGGGACCCATGGAAACGGGGACTTATAGCAGGAAGGATGGCCGGATTGGACAGTGAAAGAGAGGCTGTGGGACTACCAGGCAGAGAAGCCTCATGGGAAATGTAGTTTTGTCATGTTAAGACGATGATGTTTTCATTTTTTCTTTTCTGTGTTTATACGAGTTATAAAAAAAAAAAAAAGTGTTATATATGAAAACAAAGAAAGATTTAAAAAGCTGTGGTTAGCAGTAATTAAAGAAGATAAAGCATAATGCTCACCTCCGGTCTTGTCATAGAATTTCCAACTTGGTCCCCCCTCGCCCCCACACCCTCTCCACACCCCTACTCAGACCCCCACACCCCTATTTACCTAACAGCCGGTTCGCTGTGTCCGTGCGACGCCTGTTCCCTTTCACTTCCGTGATCGGTAACCGGTGCCACAGGGTCCTTTCCTTTTTTTTTGGGACGGCTGAGAGGCACACCCCACAACCCTCACTCACAATATAGTGAGCAAGGGTGCAGGGGACACCCCCGCAGCTCCCAGTACCAAATGCGTGATTTGGTCAAACTTTTCGGCCGTTTGGAATTTTCAAACGGATGAAATTCTGCCAAATCACGCATTCGAGCTTTTGAACTCGGTCATTTTGGCCGATTCCAACCTGCACAATTAATCCCCGGGCGTGAAGTGGGGCTTGACTTCCATGTTCTGATACGTGGAAGGATGGGAATTGGGTTGGGCTCGACCGGGGACAAGGGGAGGAACAGGGAGGGTGGTAAGTAAGTGTGGGTTTGGGGTTATTGTGTTGGGGTGGAGTGTCAGAGGGTAAGGGGATTTAGCTTTGGGGGGAGGGCCGGGAGGAGGTGGTCATCTACCAAAACTATGAATGGTGTGATTTTATTCAGAACAGATGGGAAGAATGAGAACTTTACAAGTCCTGTCCTTGAATGTTAGGGGTTTGAACTCTCTGGTCAAAAGACGTAAAGTTGGGTAATTCTTGAATCTGGAGAAAACCTGATATAGTTGCGTTTCAAGAGACGCATGTGTCAAGTGGAGAGGCAAATAAGCTTATATTATATGGTTACTCACACATTGTTCAATCCAATGACAAGGGAAAGAAAGGTGGGGTTTTAATAGCTTTCAAAAGATAAAGAGGGTAGATACATATTTGTTAAAATACAGCTGGGCAGAATGCACTACACAATTGCAACGATGGATGCTTCAAATATGGGGCAAGATGTGTTTTTACAATGAGTATTAAATAAACTAGAATGGTTTGCAGAGGGACAAGTCATCCTCACAGTGGATTTTAATATGGCTTGAGATCCCCACATCGACAGGAGTAAGGTAACTCAGGAATTGCAACGACCCGCATTGCCAAAACTAAAAGCATCTATGGCTGGCCTATCGTTGATAGATGCTTGGAGAGAAACTCAGGGTCGGAACAAGGGGTATATATTTTACTCATCAGTATATCGGACATTCTTACGGATAAACTATGTGTGGGTTTCGGTATCATTGTTGGGACAAATACAGCAGATGGAAACAGGCCCAATAGCTTTATCTGACCAGGCACCATTAAAATTGATAATCACACACGGAAATGAAGGGTCAGAGATATGGCAATGGAAATTCGCAGAGCACGTTATCAAAGATCAGGTAATGGGTGAAGAGATTCGGGAAAAGATTAAAGAATACTTTGAATTAAATGGGGCTCAGACAGGTGGGTTTGGGACGCGTTTAAAGCAACCATAAGGGGGGAACTTATTGCAAAAAAAGCTCAGAGGGACAAAGTATTATTAGCAGCCCAACGGAAACTGGAGACCCAAATAAAATCAGTTATGAAGGAAATGGTCACAAATCAAGTGGTATGAATTTGGAAAAAGCATAGGTACCTTCCAGGCCAACTAGATTTTTTACAAACAAGGCACGCAGAGAAGGCCCTGTTATACATTAAACTTTGCTGCCCAGGAGCGGGAGGGTGGGAGGTTGGGCGGGAGGGGGGTTTTGGGGCGGGAAGGGGGTTTTGGGGCGCAGGGGGTTGGGGTGGGGGAGGCTGATTAAATTTTTGTTTTTTAATTTTGAAGTTTCTGTTAAAAAAATGAAAATACTAATAAAAATATGATTAAAAAATACATTAACAAAGTTACTCACCGTAGTGACTACCTTTCTCCTAGTCCATAGTCCCATTTCCTCCATACTTTTGGGACATTCCGTCCTGTGGGATGGGACCAGAGCACTTTTGTAAAAAAGCATCAAATTGAAAAATGTGTCATCCTCTTTTTACGCGGGGTACCGCACACGGCCCTAACCCCGTCCTCCTTATCTCCGCCCTTCAGTCCTTTTCTATCGCCAGGTCTAAGACCATTTAAGCAATAATAGAGGATACTTATTAGAGGGGACGGAAGGCGTGCGTATGGAGGAAAGGGTACTATGGACTAGGAGTAAGGTAGTCACTACGGTGAGTAACTTTGTTATACTCCTACGTCCCGTCCCCTTTCCTCCATACTTTTGGGAGATCACTAAGCACTCCTCACAGGAAAAATGGGTGGATGAAACTCCTTTACTGAAAGAGGTTTTTAAGAACTGCCTTCCCGAACTGAGCATCGGCTCTGGAGCTCAGGTCTAAGCAGTAATGCTAAAATTACAATTGAATAGGTACAAAGAAGAGTGCTCTAATGAAAACACACTGTTTCACCCCTTATTACCCTCTGCATTAAAGGAGAAAAAGAAAGAAACTCACTTTTTTTGTTGTTTGGAGAAAATAATAGTTTGTTTATCTATGCAGTTGTAAAAATCAACATAGAGTGAACAGTTCTCCAAACAACATAACATCACACGGTTTAATGAAACCAACCGTACAGGCTTATAGGATATATTTACAAACACATGGGGTCACATAGTTTGACACAACAGTCGTGTAAGTAATACAAACTCAATCAAAATACATAGTTTGTTATGGTGATTCATATACTTCAGTATAAAACAACACAATTAGACAAAGTAAGCAACAACAGACAAAAAAAGGGGTTCGTGAATTGACAATTGGTAGTGGACAGTGACAATGCACTGTTGTTCGGGGTGCGTCTACACCAAGGTGTTTCGGCCGTTTAGGTGGACCAATTATGTCCCAGCATATGTACGGCCTTCATCAGGACGAAGTGCTGCACGGGGTGGAATAGGTGCTGTGGATAATTATTTCCACTGGCACGAATTTCTAGTATTGTGCTGTAGGGATGTGCTGACTCACTCCGGGGCTCGAAAGGGGCCTGGCGGCATAGCGAGCCCCGGAGTGAGTCAGCACATCCCTACAGCGCTCTCCACTGGCCCGCTATTTGTGATTCATGCACAAAGGTTCCCGCGTGAGGACCGCATATTTAAATCAGAGTCCATCCCACTCCAAGATCCTCACAAGTGAGGATTACACTAAGATCCTTCCCACGCCTGGCGTAATACTAGAAATTCGTGCCAGTGGAAATAATTATCCACAGCACCTATTCCACCCCGTGCAGCACTTCGTCCTGATGAAGGCCGTACATATGCTGGGACATAATTGGTCCACCTAAACGGCCGAAACACCTTGGTGTAGACGCACCCCGAACAACAGTGCATTGTCACTGTCCACTACCAATTGTCAATTCACGAACCCCTTTTTTTGTCTGTTGTTGCTTACTTTGTCTAATTGTGTTGTTTTATACTGAAGTATATGAATCA
Organism: Ambystoma mexicanum; assembly: GCF_040938575.1. Lineage (NCBI taxonomy): Eukaryota > Metazoa > Chordata > Amphibia > Caudata > Ambystomatidae > Ambystoma > Ambystoma mexicanum. Next base: position 1,005,461,473 of record NC_090934.1, read on the forward strand.
CCATAACAAACTATGTATTTTGATTGAGTTTGTATTACTTACACGACTGTTGTGTCAAACTATGTGACCCCATGTGTTTGTAAATATATCCTATAAGCCTGTACGGTTGGTTTCATTAAACCGTGTGATGTTATGTTGTTTGGAGAACTGTTCACTCTATGTTGATTTTTACAACTGCATAGATAAACAAACTATTATTTTCTCCAAACAACAAAAAAAGTGAGTTTCTTTCTTTTTCTCCTTTAATGCAGAGGGTAATAAGGGGTGAAACAGTGTGTTTTCATTAGAGCACTCTTCTTTGTACCTATTCAATTGTAATTTTTGTCTTAAAGTAACCCTCCTGGGTAGAATAGGTCCATAACCAGGAGCCCATTTTTTGAATCTAAGCAGTAATGCTTACAAAAAGCTAATGGGGAAGCCCACGTAGCTGGTCTGGCAATGGTTTCCCAGGGAACATATTTCGGGAAGGCAACAGCAGCTGTTTTGCCCCACGCCAGATGGGCATGAATTCCCTTTGGAGGCTGAAGGCCCTGAAGAGTATACGCCTCTGAAATACAGGAAGCAATCCAACGGGAGATGGTTGTTTTCGAGGCAGGCTTTCCTTTCGGATCTCCGAAGGTCACAAAAAGCTGGGAAGAGCTCCTAAGTTTAGATGTTCTGTCCAAATAAAACTTTAGAGCTCGTCTGACATCCAAATTATGCAATACCCTCTGGGAAGAAAACGGGTAAGGAAATAGACTGGTTCAGATGAAAATCAGATACCACCTTTGGAAGGAAAGAAGGATCAGTCCGGAAGACAACCTTATCCTTGTGAAAAGTGAGGAATGGATGTTCTACAGACAAGGCCTGAAGCTCGCTTACATGCCTTGCCGAAGTCACCGCAATCATAAAAGCCATTTTCCACAAAAGGAACTTCAAGTCCACCGTAGCCATGGGCTCAAAAGGTTTATGGCATAAGGCAGTGAGGACCACATTCAATTCCCACTTTGGATGCGGGTTGCGCACAGGTAGATAAAGATGCAATAGACCTGCAAACTGTCTTTTAATGACAGGGTTTGTCAATGAAAAAGAGCTAGAGTCCGTGGACAGGTAAGCGGCGATAGCCGACAAATAACTCCTACAAGACAAGACATGTATGACTGAAGTTGCCAGATGAGAAACAAATGACAGGACCCTGTCGATGGTAGCTTCTCTGGGGTCCAGCTTCTTAGCTTAACACCAATGATAGAACACGAGCCATTTGCTCCTATACGGAGACCTTGACGAAGGTTTTCTAGCCGCCTGGATAATACACATATTATCCGCAGACAAGTTGAAACTTTATAAAGATTTGAACTCAGGCACCAGGCCGCCAAGCTGAATGATTGTGCAGAGGGGTGCCACATCTGCTGATCGCTCTGGTGAAGCAGGTCGGGAATCAGCGGAAGCCTGATCAGCGAGCAGACTGACAGATGCTGAAGCTCTGAAAACCAGAATCTGGCTTGCCACCAAGGGACTATGAACAGGAGAGTGCAACTTGTTGTGTTCCTGAGCTTGCATAGCGCCCAGTGAATCAGAGGAAGAGGCTGGAAGGCGTAGGCCCTCATGTTGTGCCACAGAAGCTCAAGAGCATCCCCCAGGGAAGAAGCGCCGAACCTGTTCCTGGAAGCATAAAGAGGAAGTTTCCTGTTTGATGACATCGCAAAGAGGTCCACTTCTGGATTGCCCCTATGGCGAAAAAGGTCAGAGAGGATATCCGTGTTCAGTTCCCACTCGTAGCTGACAGCGCTCTTCGGCTGAAAGGGTCTGCAGTCACATTCAGTTGGCCGGAATGGGCACTGCCAGAACCCAAACACTGTGCTGTATCTGAATGGCTGGATCTACACGGGGAGGTGACCTGGTACCGCCCCCCACCCCCCTGCTTGTTGATGTAAAACATGGATACCGCATTGTCTGTGCGGATGTGGACCACTTTGTTCACAATCACTGGCTTGAAAGCTTTGAGCGCCAGGAAAATCGCCAGAAGCGCCAGATAATGTATGTGAAATTGTCTGTCCTGTGGCGACCACAGGTCGAAAACCTGAAGATGATCCATTGTCGTGCCCCACCCGATAAGGGAAGAATCCGTCGTAATGGTTGCTTGAGGGGAGGGCTCCTGAAAAGGAGCACTCACCAACAGATTGCTGGAAGATGACCACCATACAAGATCTGTCCTCATGCAGGGTGGGACCGGAATCATCTTGGTGTCCGGGTCCACTGCCTGAAGCCAGGAACTCTAAAGAGCCATCTGCGTGAGTCGCATTTTGAGACTAGCAAGGGGAACAACAAGCACGCACGAGGCCATGAGGCCTAGAAGCCTCTGGAACCACCAGGCCGACGTGCTCTCCGACTGAATGAAAACTTGACACGTGGTTAACAGATCCGCCATCCTGTTCACAGTCAAGTACACTCTGCAGTCGATCGTGTTCCAACGGAAACCCATTAATATCAGGTCCTGAGAGATCGTCATGGAGGATTTCCGCCATTTCACCGACAGCCTAAGACTGAACAGGAGCTGAAGGAGAGACTGAAGATTGCTCAAGGCTTTCACTGGACAAGGACTGCGCAGAAGGCAGTCGTCCAAATATGGATACACATGAATACCCTGTAGCCGTAGAAAAGCCGCAATGACTGACATCATCTTCGTGAAGACACGCAGCGCTGAACTGAGACCAAAAGGGAGCACTCTGAATTGGAAGTGCTCCTCTCCCAGGGAGAACCGCAGATATTTCCAATGCGGGCTCCAGATCAGGATATGCATATACGCGTCCTGAAGGTCCACAACGCTGAGCCAGTCGCCCTTCTGAAGAGAGGACTTTATTTGGCAGGGTGTGATCATTTCTCTTGGGGAAGAGAAAGGTTGAACTGGGAAAGTTCTAGAATGGTGAGAAGGCCAGCCTGGTTGGGTTTGGGCACTGTAAACAGACGAGAGTAGAAGCCCTCCCCTCATTCCACTAGGGGAATGGGTTCCCCCGCCTTAAGATCTAGAAGCTTCTGTACCTCGGCTCTGAGGGAGGGCGTCCCCGACTGCTGAAAGGGAGGATTGAAGGATGGGGTACGGGGGTGGGGTAAGTGGAAGCCTGCCCGAGCGAGGGACAAAACCCACCGGTCTTCGGTGATGGCCACGCCTCCAGATGAGACGAGATTCGTCCTCCCATCAGAGTCTCGTGCGGGTGCCAAAAAATATCATTTTGCGGACTTTTCGGCGGAGAGACTACCTGTCCCTGAAGTGGAGGCTGAAGACCGAGAGAAAAACCGACCTTGTTGCTGTCTCCGACGGGAGTTACCTCTCGGTGGATCAGTCCTACGAGACCTGCGGTCCTGGAACCCTCTGAAGCCTGAAGAGGACCGAGACCGGGATTCAGATCTCTGAGCGCTGAATGGGGGCTTCACTAGCACCGACAGAGACTTGGCAGTTTGCGTGTTCGCCTTAGTCTTTGTAAGCTTGTCATCCGTTGAAGAATGAAAGAGCTCTTTGCCGTCAAAAGGCAGGTCCAGAACTTTACCTTGGACCTCCTTCGAAAACTTTGTTGCATGAAGCCAAGCTTGACGAGAGATGAGGCCTCGAGCTGAGGTGTCAACATGGTGCGCAGCAGCCTCCAGCATATCCTGTGCCAACACCCTGGCGTCTGATAAACCCCCCTTAAAGTCTTTCAGCCTGTCAACAGGAATGAACTCCTGGAAGTCAGCCAAATCCCTCCACAGTTTCATATTCGCTGCCGCCAAAATGAATTCTGCATTAGCCTGACGCAATTGCAGCGTCGATTTGGCAAAAGTCCTCTTGCCCAAGGAATCGAGCAACTTGTCTTCCTTGGCCAGAACTTGGGCCACAGCTGCAGAGGTCACAGAGGCCGGCCTGGATTGCAGAGTGGCGGCCGCTACCACCGTCAAGGACGGGAGCGGGCATGACGCCAAGGCTACTTCCTCTGAGGTGTGAAGCCTGTAACGGGTGTCAATTCTTTTATTTATATGCAGCCCAGTGTGGGATTTATCCCAGACCTTGCAGGCCTCAGCCAGGACGTCCCTCTGAAGGAACAGGCCGTTGCGTTCCTGTGGAGTGTTAGGGAGAATTCTCTGTTTAGGCTGAATTTCCTAACCTAGTGAGTCCCCCAGCAGCTTTGCTGGATTTTTGGGGTTTATTTTTTTCTCCTGCCAAGAGTGAGACTCTTTTACCCTCACTCTTGGACATGATTTGAGTGTGTTCCTTTGACTCTAGATGTGTTTAATGGGCTATGGGGTCTTTTACTCCATAGGGCTTCATGTGTTGTTGTGATGTGTGTTACACAGCACCCTCAGTGCAGTAACACAGGGGTGTCATAGTGACCCCCCAGTATAGACTCCATACCCTGGGACTGACTACTGTCTCCCAGGGCATGTAAAGTCACCATTGACTTTACTAGTCTTGAATTCTGAACAGAACCAGTACAAACCATCATATTGTGGATGTACTGGCTGGGGCACTTTGATTGCCCTGGGGTCTGTTAGTCGAGGGGGCACGTCTCCGTCCCCCCTGATCGAGTTTTGGCTGGTGGCAGTGGATACTCCTTTTTATATTCAACCGCGAATATTTCTCTATGGGATTTTCCCATTGTTCGAGGCTACTATCTTTATTTATTTAATTACAATAGCCTCGAACATACCGCCGGTTTATTTATTTATAATTAATTCTCCGGTTGGTATTTTTTGCCAAAACCCGGTTCTAAAATGGCGTTTGTGTTCTCTTCTGTGACTCCAACCCAAGTCGAGCCCTTTGTTCCACTTTTTTGGCGGGCTTCTCCACAGAAGCCCTCCAAAGTGGTGCCACTCTGTCTGGGGTACTTAGGAGGGGTGGAGGGGGATTTAGGCACCTTGGACTGAGTTGCCTAGGCAACTCAGGTCGCACTCCGTCCTGATTGGCCCAAGTAGTGAGCCGGCCGGCTCATCACTTAGCATGTTTGAGTGACAGCTAGGCTGAGTGAATGGGGGTTTTCTGCATAAAAGCAGGGCTTTGGGGACTGGAACTTCAGAAGTCGCCACAGGACCTAAGAATCTGACGAGGGAGAAGCTGAGCCGACCTGCCACGACGACACCACCGGTGGAGCCCTGCTGGACCGTCTCACCACTTTTCCCAACGACAGAGGAGATCTCCCGCCGGAGAGTCTTCTTCCTTTGACTGGTGGGGATAACCAGTTTCACCGTCTTTTCGCCTTCCCGACGCATCTCGTGCCCGCCTTGCCTGTGCCAAGCACCCCGGCAACCGGAATACCACGTTTTACCACGACCGTGAAATAAAGGGTAATACCTTTAACCGAAAAAACTCTGCGGCTGGTTTCTTCCCTGGCAGTGCAACGACCTTCATCTTTCCTCCAAGTCGAGATCTTCTCTTCCCCTGGACGACGCCGAGACTTGCACCCGCTGCCAGGAACAACAGCAACCGCTGGAGGATCCCTCCCACTTAAGGTACCGTGTTCCGCCTGGCTTCCCTTGCCACCGACTGTACGCGGTAGATTAAGTCCCCGGCTTTCGAACCTGGGTTAGCCTGGGACACCCTGGCTAAACTTTTCTGAGCCTCTCTAAACTCTTTTCGAACTCTCTGCAAGACTTTCAAAGCCTAGTGTAACTGTGTGATCTTGGGCGCATTTGTGCTCTGCTCTCTCTAAGAGTGGGCCCAGCCTATGGACTTTGGCTCACAAGTGACTTTTGCTCTTCTGCCTTGCTAAAAGTGTTCCTAAATCTTGTGTATCTTCACATATTCTGTCTTTTTCCCTCCCTTCTTCATGAACTTATTGGAGTGCCATCTATAGTTAAGCGCTCACCTCTGTCTGGAAATAAGTGGTGTTAACTAAGACTTGTCTGATAAGCAATAAGGGTTGTATATATTATAATAGTAACTGTGTTTAGAGTGTTTTACAATAAGAGTGCTGGAGTGTTTCAAACAGTGTGTTTTTAAATAAATAATTATATACTTTGATACCAAAGCTCTGGTCAGTGTTTGCTTGTGCTATCGTGTCTGAGTACCTATTGTGTATACTTTGCATACTGCCTAACTCTTCTTGAGGGAAGTCTGACTGCTCAGCCACAACTACCAGGTAAATCTGGGTGGTACAGACTGCTACCAAGTGGGTTTACTGCTAACACCTGTAGTCCTAAATCTTTTGCAGTGTTCCCAAAAGGAACTGCACAGGTTTCTGCCTAACATGGAGGCAAGGTTAGCGCCCCCAAAAGCACCCCTTCCTGCGGAGCAGATGCCTCAGGTATTGGTATGTCAAGGAGTGACATCATGTACAGTACCCGGTCGTGGAGTGCTCAGACAGATCGGGGCTGGTCCTCACTATCCTGATCTGCCAGAGGGTCGTCTAGTGCATCCGGATCCACCGGCTGGGAAGCGACCAGTGTCAAATTTACATCTCGCTCTGCTGGAGTCTTGTCAACCGGAGACCAAGGAGGCAGAGGCGGAAGAGCTGGAGGTGGGCCGGGAGGCAGAGGCGGCGCCACTGCCAGGGTGAGAGGTGCCATGACCGCAACAGTCGGGGCAGGATGTGGCACCTGAGGGCAGATTTCCCTAAAGAGTCCTTTAAAGTACTCCCTTCATGGGATCAGAGTTCATAAGACTATGATATTTCCCAAAAAAGGCATCCTCTGCCGAGATTTTAGGCACTGGAGTGGGCAGAAGCCGCTCATGAGGGGCATAACCCCACGAACGTAGTGAGGAGGGCTGCCAAGAGGGCCGGCCACCAACCGGGTCCACATAGACCAATGGGGCAGATGTAGGAAGAAACGAGACCGAATGTGGTAGTGGCATCCGAGCACGCCAGTCATAAGAGGGGCGGAATAGATTCACATTGTCGCATGGAAAAGGTTGTCGACCAAAAAGAAGGTTCCCAGCACACGCCGTCGATAGCGTGGGTGTGAGGGAAGAATCCAAAATGGCCACCGTAGACCACGCGGGAAGGCTCAGCATTTTGTGAGTATCTGAAGAAAACTGCGTCACATGTGGAGATGAGGCAGGTGACTCCACAGACTGGTCAGGGGACTTGATCGAAACTTTAGCCTTGATACAAGGATCCTCGGCAGAGCCAGTACTATGGGGTCTTGGATGTTTACTGGACATCCTGTATCTTGAATTAGCCTAAAAAAAAGGAACCTCTGCAAATCCGGTAAGAGAGGAGTTACGGTCAGCGACCTCTCCCTGTGCCCCCTCAACAGAACCGGTAACACCGCGAGGGAGGGAAAGTTGAGGAATCCACCTCACAGATAAGACCTTAACAGGTCTCTCAGTTCTGTTGGTACACACCTTAGCCTCGATGAGAGGAACCTCGGAACAAAGTCCGGTCTTTATAGCTCTGCCGAGAGGGGCTTCAAACTGTGGTTCGGTACAGGAAGCCTCAACGGAGGCCTCAGGGTGTCTGTGTGGGAAGCTCCAAACAAGGAGACCTCAGAGCGAACTCTGGTACCCAACGCCTCAGCACAACTATGCTGGCTATTAGCACCTGATTGGTGAACCTCGGATCGCGTTCCGGTATCGGCAGGCCCCTTGTGGGAACCCTCAGAGAAAACCCTGATACGCCTATTAGGCCTGTGAGGTACCTCAAGAGAAACCCTGGTAGCAGAGCTTTTGAAGCCCCTCCTGGACCTGCAGGACCCTGGGAAGAAGTCCCCCGGTCGGGGTGCCATGAAAAGTAAGGAACTTACCAGGCGTCTTTTCTTTCCGTCGATGAAAAGTTGAAAATGCGATGGAAGAACTCTCTGGAAGATCTCCTCCCACAGACAAAGATGATGCTGAAGTGCCCGGACCGAAAGGGTGTCACAGTAGAAACACGAGTCCCAACAGTGATCTGGTCCCAGACACTCCAAAAACGACGTTCGCAAGAGGAACAAGCAGCAAATCCCAAACGATCCAGCATAGACGGAGGACTACGCGACGGCAGAACCGGAGCAGGAGAGAAGGACAACGGAAAAAGAAAAAAGTCTTCCCGGTGATGCAAGTGCGTCCAGCCCAGACCGCGCGGTGAAAAGGACTGAAAGGCGATGCGTGGGGCGGAGCTAAGGAGGGCGGGGTTACGGCCACGTGCGGTACCCGCGTAAAAAGAGAAGGAGGACACATTTTTCAATTTGATGTGTTGAGTTTGCATACACATATAAGATAATGATTTTTGGGGAGGAAAACAGTTGGTTAGTGTTACCCTAGTAGAGCTTCAGGTTCTAGATGCAGTTTCGCAGCACACTAGGTCCTTTAAAGTCAAAAATGCAACCCTAGTTAAAACGTAGTTCGGATCAGGTTTAAAGTCTTACAAAGCAGAAGAAATCAAAGGTTCCTGTGGATATTTTCTAGTCTCTAGGGAAGAAGATGCAATAAGGTTTAACAATGTTGGAGACCCTGAGAAAGGACTCTCTAAAGGGACAGAAGCAGTGGCTTGAGTCTAAGGTAAGAGGGGGTTGACATGGACACCTCTACGTGCACTCCAATGCTCTGGAGCGACTTTCTGGAATCAGGTAAGCAATACCTTTTTGCCCACAGTACCTTAGGTTAGAAGAAAATGTTAAGGCTGGAGGCTCCGTGATGTTGCAGCTCTGGACCTGACCTCTGGATTCTTTGGTCTGATGACCGAAGGCAGGACACTGGACGGGGACTCCTAGCAGTAGTTTCGAGGCGGGACCTGCGGCACGGCTTTCAACAACTTCTTGGTTCACTCTGCTGTTTTGGCACCTTTTCTGCAGCACCAGCAAAAGACGCGATTCGACCGGTCAATCTTCTTCACTTCCTGCAGTCCCGCACTCTGTGTCATGATCCGTCGATCACGCCCCTTTTGGTCCTCCTGGTCCCTGGCACGTCGGGGGTTACTCGCTGTAGTACACCCAACATGGCCGTATTCACACAACGCGGTCTATCGACCTTTACGTCCATGCAGCACGTTCCATAAATTAACCACGCCCCTGTGGCTCCGCGCGTCTCAACACGATCGTTAGCTGAGGCTAGACGTGCGTCTCGTTGTGCTCCTGGAACTGAGTTGCTGCTCGAATTCCCGGACCCACTCCTTCTCCTTCCCTTTCCTTGTACCTGTATCCTTCCGCGTTCCTCGCACACCTCCCTCGTGTGCGGCCTTTCTTCCTGGTCTTCCTGGAGTTTCCTTGATCCCGGACGAAGAAGCTGAACGAATCCTGGAATCCGACGACGGCCGAGCGGGCTTATACAAGACCCGAACAGCACGGAAGAAAACCCTGGCGAAGGATCCCGCAAGGCAGCATAAACAGGTGAGAAAACAGGAACCATGTGACACTCTGATGTGGGGGGTCTGGGTGAGTTGGATCAGATCTCTGTAGGGTCCTTGAGGGCTCAGCAAAGATTTGGATGGATTCTGCCTTTCCACAACGATGCACTCGAAATGGGCAGCAGGTCTCCTGGTATTGGAGTTACGCAGCTCCGGAAACTACTAGCACCTCGGGAGATGGCTCAATTCAAAGTTTGTCTTGGAACTGGTTGTTCCCACCAGCCAAAGGGAAGGAGCAATCCTCTTAGGAGCTCCTATGTCACACAGAAAACGGGGTCAGGACAGCAGTAGTCACTTCAGTGTTGCAAAGGGTCTGCAGGCGTCTCTGGTCGTCTTCTTCTTTGGTTATTTCAGCTTCTAGTGGTCGACTTGCTTTTCACTCCAGAAACCTCATCTTTTACACAGTTCCACCACAGTATGCAGTGATTTTAAAGAATTCAAAACAACGAATGGAATTTTCAACAAACCCAAAATAACACATGTTTTAAAACTATATATATATGTAGTTGGGAATGGCAATAGTAGTTTTGGGGTGGGAAAAAGTATTTTCAATTCAATTCATTTGTTTTGCGATTCGTTAAAATCACATGTAACCTTCCACTCGTCTGCAATCTCTCTCAGCATTTTACAGAGAGAGGCTTTTCGCTGTCCAATCAGGACAGCCAGACCCCCTATTAGAGCTGGTCCTATTCATGCACTCTGGCAGACAAAGGACATGGGGGTGGAAAGCTCCTCCCCCACTTGCTGCCTGCCCAGACACTTGGTGCCTAGGCAGGGACAGCCAAGGGTTCCCGCCAAAGGCAAAACACACACACTGACCTCCCCCTCCCAGAATTGTAGAAGAAGGGCTAACAAAGAACAACCATGGAAGTAATGGCAAAAAAAGAAGGGAGGAACCAAGTTGGTAATTGGGTGCCCCTATTGTGCACTACCAAGGCTATGATTTCTAAACTCTGCCCCGGTGTGCAGAGGTTTAGGAGGCCACCCTTGGTTTAGTGAAACAGGGGAACCTTCTGGACAAGCCAGACCAATCTAGGTAGCTTGGCAGGCGGTCAAGGTTGTCTCAGAAGGGGTGAGAGTGATCGGAAGTCCACAATGAGCACACAAAGCAATGAACCACAAATTACTCTTAGACAAGTGTATATGAAAAATATCTATACATTTATTGTCGGCCGGACCAATAGACACAAGTAACTTTGGTTATGCAAAAACAGTTATCACACAAAATCCTTATACTTTACAATATATAACTTTTCCTAATGCAAAACAGTGGTAAAATAGAACCACAACCTGTATAGAAAGGGTTGAGTTAACACATTAATAGCATTAGGCAATTCTTTGGAGTTTGTTCCCTAACTTTTGAATTCAGCCTTAAGAAGAGTGGAGCCTTGTGCTCAACAGTACAGTTGTGCATAAAAACGCACTATAGCGCAGGTGAAGCAAAAAGCAGGTCTTCTTGGGAGGGCTGCAGAAAGTCAGGAAGGGGCTTGAGGCGATGAAGAATTGGTTCCCACTATTCAAGTAGGATCTGCCCTTGGCAGCAGACAAGTTTTCAAAAGGTTGGAATACCTAGGGAGCACAGGCTAAACCAGCCAAGATCGAGTAAAAGTGATTGGTTGTGCCAGGGGGCCACTTGTAAGTGATGCAAGTACTCACCGACCCTCAGCACAGACCGGACCAAACTTTGCCAGTTTAGTCAAGGTTGCTAGCAGGTTCGAGTCCTGTAGTTTCACGGTGCTCTGGCGTACAGCAGCTGCGGGGGAGAAGGATCGTCCATGACAGGACAGTTGCCTTTTCTCAGCTTCCGAAAAAGGTATGCGGAAAATTCTGGTGCAGCAGGCTTCAGGGCACAGGAGAGCAGAACAGCAAGGGATCTACAGCGACCGTCACCAACAGGTAGTGTTACGGGAATCACAGATGTGGGCAGCGTTACGCACTCTCCGAATTCGGGCCAAGAGGAGCTAGGCCTGCAAGCTTTGGCAGGAGAATGCACAAGACCACCAGCAAGCAATGTCCCAAGTCTCGGGTTTGCACTCCAGACGGCAGCAGTTTTGCAGGATACCCTGAGATACAGCGGGACAATTCATTGGATGGCCCAAGGACACTTCTGAAGGGTCTCGTTCATTGGGTAAGCAGGGGGCACTGAGAGTAGTTGTTCCCACTACTCCAAAGGGGCGAAGCGCCTTGGCAGGCCCCCTTGATCGAAGAAGAAAGCAGGGGTCTGATGGGACAGCAGAGGTTGAAGGGTGCCAAAAACTTCTAAAGCGTCTCTGGCAGTTTCACAAGTCCATTTCTTTGTGCAGGAGGCTTGGCTCCTTCTGTAGTTCGGTGAGAAATCCGGTGATCCACCTGGAATGGATGCAGAGCCTTTTCCCTTATCCAAGATTAGCTTTGCACTAAAATCGAGGACTTCCAATCGAAGATCTTCTCTCATGCAGGCATCCCATCGTGGACCAATCACGGTCCACTGTGGTCTCAATCATTCAGGCACTCCAGACATCCTGGCACCAGTAGTGTGGATTAAGACCAGAAAGGCCCAACCCGCTTCCTGGACACACACACGTGACAGCCAGAGGCCTGCTAAAGAGATCGTTTTCGCGGAAGGCTGCATGCCCAAATAAGGAAAGCCCGGGTTACTCGACCTGGGTGAAGGAAAGGGACAAAATGGCCATGGGACAGAACAAAAGACCTTGTGGCTCAGCCATTTTCGGACCTGGCCACAGTCTTGAACCAAACGCGGTGAGATTCAGTAAAAAATTATAAAAAGTAACTGCTGCCACCAGTTCGTCCCAGGCACACTCGTACAGTCACCAAAAAACCCTTAGAGGGTGTCTAGGGCCATAAAACAAAAAGAACCCGAGCGCACAGTACTGGAAGGTACATTGTGCACTGTTAAAAAGTTATCAAGAAATGGCAACATAGTCAAAGACTAAGAGAAACAAAGTTTCCCAGTACTGACAGTCTGAAGCACATGTCAGTTTTCCCAGAACAAGTGAACAAAAGCCCAGGGGAGTTCGGCTGAAGGCTGGGCTCCACTGGACAAAGCCAGGATAGGAAAGCCAAACAAAAGCAAAAAGTTTAGGGGGTCCACAAATGGAGGGAAAATTACACATAAATTAAATCTTTCCTAACATGGGGGATACTAGGTATCACTTTGGCACTCCAAATAAGGTGGTGTGTGCCAATCTCTCACACTATCAAGTTTTGGGAGAGATACTAAGTATCTCTCTATCCTTAAGAATAGTAGTTACTTGAGGATATAGGAGAAGAATCTCAAAGGAGGACCCTAAGGGTCTCCAGCAACACTGCCCATAAGGAGCTGTGTGCTGCAATATTAAAATACAGATGCCTTTAAGAGCTATGGAGCAGACAGACTCCATAGTACAGGTAGAATTAAAAGAATAGAGTTCCAAAAGACAGAGCCCACAAGAATGAATGAGTAGAAAAGGCTACACGCATTTAGGATTTAAAGAAAAAGATCCAGAAGCCCAGCAAAAAGTGCTGGGGGTCTCACTAGGAGAGAGGATGAAACATAAACATGACAAATCTCCCTAACACTGCAGAGCCAACTGTTCCAGTTCCCTGCAAGTATTTTGAAGTGCAGAACAAGTGTGGCTGTGCCAACAGTTAAGTAATATACCTCCAGGTTAGGTGCGCTATATAAATAATCAAATAATGTTTTGGTTGTGAAGGGAAAAAAAAGGTAAATGCAAAAGGACGAGGGGTCCTCTCCCAATCCAACCACTCTAGGTGAAGTCCAAGGGGGATATCCTTGTTCAGAACTCCACTGATCATGACCAGGAAAGGGAGAGGTAGAGTAAGGATTTCATGACCGTACAACCCGATGGCAGAAGTGGGGGGTGGAAACATGTATGCAAACTCTCCCCCCTTAATCCAATTCACAAAGAAACCACCTGGAGGGTTTCAGATCTGCTGGACTGCACTTCAGTTCAAGGTCTGGGTGCAAGGGGCTCATGGGTTTTGTGTGCAGTGGTAGTTTCCGACATCAGGCTTTGTTCCTGCTAGGTGGTGGTTCAGAAGTCTGATGAGACAGTTCGTGTTACCGTGAAGCTGGACACCACAGGGTCCACTGTAGGACAACCACAAGTGGCAGGGAACCCGCAGGACATGACTGAAATCGGCATCAACGGAGAACAGCCCGATCAGAGGGCGGCAGGCATTGCTGGTGGAAATGAGGAAGACTTTGCTCAAGTAAGGCCCATCTTCTTAGTAGAAAGCAGAATTTGCCTGAGGGGTACAATGTGCTTTTGTCGACAGTTGTTTTTCTGATTGATTTTTTACTGAAAAGATTCCATCAGAAAAAAATATTGAAATATATATGGGGGTGGGTGATAAGGTGCTAAAAGGGAGGGGGTCGGTGGGGTTAATAACTTCAAATGCCATGAGTTTTTTCAATGGATTGTTTTCAGTAAAACATCCATGGAAAAAACTACTGTCGGTAAAACGTCATAGAACCGCCTCAGGACGGGTCTCGAGCCACTAGCTAGCGACCTACCAAGTTCTAAGATAACATTTGGTGCAGGGACTGAAGCAACAAAGATGCCCTGGGGGAAGGTTGTCAGCCTTCAGGATGGTTCCGAAATGCTTCTAAAGGCTTTTGAAGGCAAGATCCTCATGCAGGGATCCAGAAGGTTGGTCTCACCAGAACAAGGGACAAAGCACCTACGAAGATCAGAAGATCGATCCAGAAAGGCAGGGCTTTACTGGGACATGGCTGGGGGCACTGCTGGATGTCTTAAATGATTGTCCTGAGGTCTTCAGCTGGCTGTAGCTCTACAAAGGGGACTCCTCCTTTTATCCTTTTATACCAAATGCGAGCCAAGGTTACCCCCAGCCCACCAAGGTAAGGATCTGCACCATTCAAACTGTCACGGTCTGTCCAATCGTGGTCAGCTTTTTCCCCCACAACTGTCCAGCAACAGACATACCCCCGGCCTGAGAGTGCACTGGGACCAGACAGCCTTCCGCCACACATCTGGACAGATGCTAATACTGCCTCTTTGCCTGGGAAACTTGAGGTTTTGCCTGGGAAATCATTTACTATATATGGCATTAATTGCGCTGAGAGGGCAGATCATAAAGTACAGTGTTGGTTCGCCTCGGCATTGAGCGCTCCAAGCACTGATGTGCTAATACCTGATGTTGATAGCTAGTCTGCTATCAGTTTTCTCTGCTTAATTATTTCCTTTTATTTCCTTTTATGGTCCATGACCGCAGCGTGTGACTGGGGGGTTCTTTTCCCCCTTTCCAGCAACTCACTATTGATTTAATTAATTTTACTCTCTCTTTGCTTGCATACTTTTATTTAGTTAATTTGTGTTCCTTGTAAACCACGATTGTGGGGGAAGGTAGCCTGGCCTTCGCTTCACCGTGGGGCTCGTTCCAGCGGTTAGTCATTCTTTTATTTATTTCTTGCATGCACCAGGCAGCAGTCTCTCTTTAATGGCTGCTAGCCTGGGCCTCGGGGGGATTGGCCTCTGCGATAGTATGTGCATTGATAACCAATGATCTGTCAGGAGCCGCATTGGAAGGTCGCAGCGGGCTCGCACCTTGTGTGCCGAAGTTGCGGCACATTTAAACCCATCTGTGCCTGTCCGTGGCACGTCCAGCACCTCTCTGTGGATTCTGCCTGCAGAGCAAACATCATTAGTCTACACACGGATCCAGCTGTTGAAGCTTGCACCACTGTCGACGGTGCTCCCTGTGTGGGATATGCAATACAAGGTAGGGCCCTCAGTCAGCCTCATTAAATTGCATACTTCTGAATGCCTGCTCAGTTGTTGCGCATTGCGCGCACTGCTATGATCTGGCAAATTATCTTAGCCCTGATTTTACCAGCATAACGGAGACATGGCTTGATGACACAACAGGCTCTATTCTCTCGCATTTGTTACCACCTAACCACAGCATGCTGCCCTTAGACCGCCCGCCTCCAAAAAGGGTGGGGGTATTGCGATTATTTTTTAAGTCTTGTTATGACGGTTCCCTTCTAACCATTAGTCATCATGTTAAAATGGAAGTCATGTTAGTACGTTTCTCTCTCTCTCTCCCCTCCAATCTCTGTATCCAATTACTAGTAGTTTACCGCCCACATGTGCGTGACCCGCTATTTCTTGGTGCCTTTCTTGATTTTGCCACAGATATTCAGTTGAGGCATGCGCATCTTGTTATCCTGGGTGATTTTAATCTTAAAGTTAAAGATGTGGAAGACTCTAATGTCCAAAGGTTCTTGTCCTCCATGAAAGAGCTCTCTCTGGCCCAGAAGGTCACTGATCAGACCCACATTTTAGGTAATACCCTGGACCTGATTTTTTCATTATACACCGAGGTCACCGTTTTCCCAGCCTTCCAAGTCCTGTGGTCTGACCACTTTGTTGTTCCCTTCATTTGGGACATTAAAGCACCTGCATCCTTTTCGCAGGCCAAATCGGTTATGTGGCGTGGATGGTCTCCCGCATCCATGCCTGCCACTCAGGGCTCTCCCCTGTGGACCGGAGTTTGGTAACAAACTTTGGCCGCAGCAGCCAACAGCCAAGCCCACCCTTAAGAAATCCAGGCTGTACACCCGCCCATCTCAAAAGTGGTTCATGTATGAGCTGCGGGTACTACGTGTGCAACGCAGGCAGATGGAGCGAATGTGGAGGTGTTCTTATGCCCCCAGGGACAAGCTTGCACTGTCCCAGGCTGCTTCTCAGTACCACCTCGCTATCGTTTGTGCTAAACGAGTCTATTTCGCTTCTCTTATTGAAGCTTCTGCTAACTATTCCAAAGAATTGTTTAAAGTGGTTCGTAATCTTTCCACCACTTCACCGTCTCCAGTCCCGTCCTATCAGGCTCTCTGTGATTCTTTGTCCCTATTGTTTTATGGACAAAATCAGCTCCATTCGGTCTAACATTGCCGCTACTCCCCTGCCCAGCAATGCTAGTGCTGGGTAATCAGAATCTCCATCCACCACCTCTTGGTCTGTGTTCCCCACTATATCCGTATGGGGGGTGGCCACAGCAGTTACTAAACTCAAGTCTTCGTCTCCTCTCAATCCCATCCCTCTCCACCTTATTAAGAACATTCTTTCTCACTGAAGGAGGAGGAAAAAATGAAAGTCTTGAGAAGCTTCCGGAACTTAAGGAGGTCCGGCTCAAGTCTGAGAGGGGCAGGAAGGCCGTTCCAGAGAGAGGCTCCTGCAGAAGAAAGAGATCTACTCCCCACTCTCGGCTTGGTGAAACGTCTGATCTGCAGAGAGTTGGTGCTAGAGGACTGAACAGGGGTATTTAGGGAGAGAACGATGGATGTAGCGGGGTCCAAGGCCCCAGAAAGCCTTGTGGATGATGCAGAGGGTCTTGAATTTGATCCTTGCAGCCACCGGGAGCCAGTGGAGAGATTATAGGGCTGGAGAGATGCAGTCCCTGGGGTTGAGGCCAAGGAGAAATCTTGCAGCCCTATTCTGGATAAGTTGAAGAGGGTGAAGGAAGGAAAGGGGCAGACTGAGGAAGAGGCTGTTGCAGTAGTCCAACCTATAGAGAACCAGAGCTCTGTAGACATTGAGCTGCTGGGGAAATGTGAGGAAAGGGAGAATGCCTCTGAGGAGGTGAAACTGACAGTTGGACATCTTGGCAAGGTCAGTGATTTGAGGGGAGACTGAGAGAGAGGAGTCAAAGATTACCCAAGATTTTTAGCCTCACAAGAGGGCGAGGGGAGGGGACCCAAGGAGGGCAGCCAGAGAGTGGGAGCGAAATAGGGAGCAGGCGTCCCAATGAGGAGGATTCTGGCATTAAGACAGAGATCATTAGCAGAGCACCATGCCTGAATAACAGTTAGGTATGACAGAGGAAGAAGAGGAGGTAGAGGGGGGAAGCTTAAAGGAGAGCTGTGTGTCATCAGCATAGACCGGAAGTCAGGAGAGAAAGTGGAGATCAGGTGGGCCAGAGGGGCAAGGTAGATATTGAAGAGCCACAGGGATAGGATAGAGCCCTGAGGGACACCGTACGTATCGAGTGAGGTGGAGGAGAGGAAAGAGCCAAGTTGTACTTGGCAAAGTCGGCTAGAGAGGAAGGAGGTCAGCCAGGCCAGTGCTGGGTCTGTGATGCCTAGGGTATCACAGAGATGATTTACGAGGATGGCATGGTTGACCGTGTCGAAGGCAGAGGAAAGATCGTGGAGGATTAGAACAGAGGGAGAGTTGGAATCCAGATTTGATAGCAGGTCTTCACAGAGAGCAGTTTGCGTGCCTATGGATGCTCTACAGCCAGGTTGGTGGTCGTGGAGACAGCCAGCCGATTCGGTGTGGTGGGTCAGTTGAGGGATGACCAACTTCTCCAGGAGTTTGCCCAGGAAAGGGGTGATGGAGATAGGGCCATAGTTAGCTGGGCAGGAAGGGTCAGAAGACTGATTTTTTAGGAGAGGGTGCACAAGGGAGTGCTTGAGGGGTTGTGGGAAAGAGCCGGTGGCAAAGGAATGGCTACAGACATTAGCAATGGCAGGGGCATGAGAGGAGATGTTGTTCTTGATAGTTCTGGAGGAGCAGGGGAGCACCTATTTGGATAAGACTTTCATAGAGCAAACTACTTTAGAGACCTAATCCGGTGCAAAGGGAGAGAAGAGGATAGAATGGAGGATAGGGGGGCCAAGGGAGGCAAGAGCGGAGGGGTAATGGGGAGGGGAGTAGAGGAGAGTGAGGACAGGATGTCCCGGGTTTTGGTGGAGAAGTGAGAGGCCAGTGCAGTGGGCCTGGGAGGGAAGAGGAGAGGAGGAGACTGCAGTGGGATTGGCAAATTCCTTGCACATTTTGAAAAGTTCAGCTGTGTTATTTGTGGCCCCAGAGATGTGGGCTTGGACATGAGCCCTCTTCTTAGAGCAGATTAATAACTTCTAAAACTCCACCAAAGTACCCAACACTTGGTTACTTAGCTTAAACACTGTCAAACACTTCTTAGGTTAGGGCTAAACATGTTAAGTTTAGTTACTATGGCAAAGTGCGACGTTATAATTTTATGAGAACTGTGATAACTTGCTTTAACACCCCCCCCACACTTGAGATCATTGTAACAATATTTAACTATAACTGAGTAAATTCCTAAGAGTGGTGTGTGTCCCATTTGGACAACTAGTTTTGACTGTATAGGTGTATATATCGCTTTACTCACCTTATAGTGCTTTGACTTAATCCATCTGTGTTCTAAATAAATACCTTCTGAATACTTACCTGTGTGGACAATATATTGCTTGACAAATTCGTGTGCATTTTAACGGGACCATACAGCAAGGCACTGACCTCCTTAGTCTAATTTGAAGAATCCTACGGAGCCCTCACTGAAACCCTGCCTAAAGTCTCCTCTCAGGTGACCAGGGAAAGGCAGACGCTTTGTGGTCCAGACCTTGGGGGTGGTGTACTGCGGGAGGATCACCTGGGAGGAGACAAGCCCCAGGGTGGTGAGGAGATCACCTGGGATGAGAAGCAGTATGTGTCCTTTGAAAGGCAACATCTTTCTAAATTGCCAAAGCAGGTAATGGCTTATTTCCATTATAATATATCTGAACCACACATAAAATCTGTGGCTCTGGGCACAAGTACTATACAATCTGAACAAGCCTTAGCCGTAGAAATGCCCTTCAAATTATTTTAGAATAAACACCCTCCTTACTCCCAAAGGTATAATGGAAGGGAATCTAGAAGTGTTGCCTTAAATAGACAGTCTTCTTAGGGGCTCCTTAAACGAGTGGCTGCACCGGAGACACATTCAGCAAGGAAGGGTGTGTGTCCCTGTGAAGTAAGAAACAGCAGAAGTCGCGGCAGAAGTAGTGGAGGTTGTGCAACGCACAGAACAAGGTTCACAGAAGCTGGTGAATGAAACCTGGCATTCGGATTCCTTGAGCGAGCACTGCCGGTAACAGTATCCAGTTTCTTATTTACTCGCGTATACTCAGAAGCGAGCTGAAGTCGTTTGTTGAAGCTTTCATAAGGGAACAATGGAAATGTAGCACTTGCGTGTATCTGGCAATTCTCATTTACTCACGTGAAGAACAAACGTTGCGAGGACCATTGCTAATCCCTTAACAGACTGTAAACCTTATGAGGAAGTGGTTGCGTGTCTCGCATTAAGAAGAGTAAATGTTGCAAAGGCCATTGCTGAACATTTAACTCTGCAAAAGACCATTGTTAAGTCTTTAACCCTTCAAAACTACCTGAAGAAGTGGTTGTGTGTGCCTAATTGTGCTTTCCAAAGGAAGACTGAACTCTAGCCTTTATTTCCAGCGGGCATTCATTTCTCATAAAAGAAGTTAAAAAGTGAAACAATATGGGCCTCATTACGACCCAGGCGGTCCGGAAATAACGGTGGCGGTAAACCCGCCGCCACCGTTGTTTCCGGACTGCCTGAGTCCGACCCCTGCAGGCGGGAGGTGATGTTCCCACCAGGTCTGACCTGGCGGGTTTAACACCTCCCGCATGCAGGCGGACGGGAAACACCGGCAGCATTACGAGATGCTGCCGGTGTTTCCATGATCCCCATTTCCATCGAGTCCCATAGGACTCCATGGGAATGGGGATTTACACCATTCTGCCTCCGTGATTCCCGGAAAACCGGGGTTGTAATGCCCCGGTAATTCCGGGAATCACGGAGGCGGAATGGTAATACGAGTCCGGCGTTAACCAGGCGGTTTTACCGCCTCGGTTAACGCCGGACTCGTAATGAGGCCCTATATCTAAAATTGAAGAGAAGAGCAAGCATTGCCCAAGCCAAGAGACTCCCCATATTAAGATTGAAAGTAGCCTTTCTCGGAGCCAAAAAGCAATCTATTACGGTGAACCCAATAACAGTTCAACGTTGCCTAAGATAAAAGTGTGCAAGCATTACCTGAAGCCAAGAGAGTGGCACCAAGGTTTCTGGGTAGTTACTTGGGCTAACAGTTGACAGAGAGGTGAAGTTGTGGTTGTGGCAGACAGACAAGAAAGGCAAAGAGGCTGCCCCTTTTGAAGAGAGATATTCAGAGGAAGAGTGCCTTGCCTACCTGAAGGTGTAGTACTTTAAAGTAAATCTTGTCAAAATCTGTCTTGAATCACAAATTACTGAAGCTGTGGTTCACAGTACCGAAGCTGTGGTGGTATATCTGGTTGTCAGTAGATGCAACATTGCAGTAGCCTAAACTAAGTGAAATACTATGAGACAAAAGAGACTGTTCTCAAAGTAAACTTGAGTAGAAATGAAGTAGTTGAAGTAGAAGCAGCATCACTGTGAAGTCATCCTCACAAACATACCTACTGTGAATCCTAATCTTGTAAGTAATGACATACCAATTTAACCAAGAACTGTGTTTCACTAACAGTCGTAGAAGTTGCATTTCCTTTTGAACTGTGGCAAGCCTTCTTGCATGGCTGGAAGTGGTAGGAAAGCATTGTGGCTGGGAATACTATTGGTGCTGTTCTGAGGAAATGGAAAGGCCATATTGCACCAAGGAGAAAAGATGTGCTATAGTTAGAACTTTCGTTAACAAAACTTTTGACATTGAAACATCAAGACCTGATTTGAGACTATCTTAGATACAAGGATTGTCTTATTTGAAAATTGGAGCAGAATTAATTTTGAACCCTGTGGAGGGGAATCCACCCAGGCTATTGAGAGGTTATCAGGAAACTGTGAATTTTATTGATGTTATTTGAATTGCCATATATTTTCTTTGTGCATTTGTTATTTAGTGCGAGGGCCAGACATTCTGTGTTTAGAGTGTTTCCTTTTAGCTTAGGCAGGAAAATCCTCAACAGATTAGGGACAGTGAGGTATTTTTTCTTAATTTATTTTTTAATAAAATGGCATATGTTAACCAATCATCAAACAGTTTTTCGCCTCGCATTGCTGACCCCTCACACTAAGCCTTACAGCTCAGTCTTGTTACTAAGATAGTTTCCCAAAGTAGACTTTTGTGGTAAACATTTGCAGATCCAGTAAAGTTGGCATCTCAGAACCAAACACAGCATTGGTTCTGAAAAACCTCCAATTGCGATCTAAGGACCTGGCATTCCTCCTTTAGCATTAGATCTACCACAGCATGACTTTTCATGTTAATACTTACGAACAATAGAAATCTATTTTCTTTGCAGAAAAATACCATGCATGTAAAGATTACAAGCACTCTCCGTAGTGACTAACGTACTCTTAGTCCCCTTTCCTCCATACTGCATGGGCGTCGCTTCCTAGGGACGGGAGACAGAACCTTTTTCACCAGAAAAACCTTCTTCCCCTTTAAATTTAGAGGCACGCAGGGGTGCGGCTCTGGGAGCATGCGCTACCTTGACTCCGCCCACCAGCGCAACTCCTCAGTCCCCACTGACGGGTCAACAATATTTATCATTGCCTAATGACACCAGTATTAATAGGGGGAGAATGTTGGGACACATGGAGGAAAGGGGACTAAGGACTAAGAGTACGTTAGTCACTACTTTGAGTAACTTGTAATTACTCTTACGTCCCATCCCCTTTCCTCCATACTGTATGGGCGATTACAACTGAATGTAGCCCCAGGGTGGAGAGGAGACCCTCCTTAAGCAAACTGGTTCCTTAGAACCGCCTGTCCGAAGGCCGCGCCTGACTTAAAGCCGGCGTCCAAACAGTAGTGCTTGCAGAAAGCCGACTGGGTGGCCCAGGTAGCAGCCCCGCTTATGACCTGCCACAGAACCTGCCGCTGGAATGCCATGGCCATGGCCTTGGCCCTGATGGCATGGGCGTGCATGTTGGCTGGCAGCATCTTGCACTGCCCCTCATAGACCTCTTTGATGGCTGCAACCATCCACCTTGCTATGGAGGCCTTGGATGCCTGACAACCGGGTCTGGAGCCCCCAAAGGTGACAAAAAATGCATCCGACTTAGCCCTTGTTCCTATTCAGATAGAATTTCAGAGCGTGTCTGAAATCCAGACAGTGCAAGAGACTCTGAGCCTCATCCTTGGGGTCAGTGAAGAATGTAGGTAGGACTATTTCCTTATTTAGATGGAACACAGAGGGTACCTTATGTAGGAATGCCAGGTGAGTCTGCAGCTCCACCTTATCCCAGTGGAAAGTGGTATAGGGTTCTGAAGCCACCAGAGCCTGGATCTCACTAACTCTGCAAGGGGATGGGAGACCTACTAGCAGAGCTGTCTTGATGGTGACCAGCCTGATGTCCGCGGACGCCACTGGCTTCAACGGTTTGTGCGCCAGTGCACCCAACACCACATTGAGGTCCCACACAGGGTGTGGCTTTTTGATGGGCGGCTAAAGCCTGGACAGGCCCGCAAAAGGTTTCCTGACTATTTGGTTGGAAGAAGAGAAGACCTCCTCCTCTGAATTTCTGTAGGCCCCTATGGCTGTGAGATAGGTGCAACATGTGTCCACCTGTACGCCTGAGTGGGCAAGGTGCGCCTAGAACAAAAGCACATCATCAAGCGTGCAAGTCAGGGGGTTGATTTCCTTAGAATCTGCCCAGTAACAGAACCTGCTCCATTTGCTCCTGTATTGGCTCCATGGTGGCCTTGCTCCTAGCGCCCTGGATGATCTCCAGGTTAGTTTGAGATAGGTTCAGGTGCTTGAGAGTGATCTACTCAGGAACCACGCTGCAAGAGCTAGCTTCTGAGGAGCGGGGTGGAGAACCCTGCCCCCTTGCTGGGACAGGAGAGGTGCTGGGCCAGGCGGAAGGCGAATGGGTGGTTGGACCGGGAGGCTGAGAAATTCGGAGAGCCACGGTCTCGCCGGCCACCAAGGGGCTATCACTATGATGCTGAGGTGACAAGCCTCCTTTATCTTGCGGAGTACCCTGCAGATCAGGGGTGTGGGCAGAAAAGCATATGCTGTCATGCCATCCCATTGAATCTGCATGGCATCCCCCAGGGAGCCGGGGCCAAGTGCTTGCCAAGATGCAAACTGATGGCACTTCCTGTTCCTCCAGGAGGCAAATAGATCCACCTGAGGATGGCCCCATGTGTTGAAAACCTCCCGCAACACCTGGTTGTTCAATTGCCACTCGTAATTGTCCGCTCCCAGCCTGCTGAGTCTGTCCACCTCCAAGTTGGCCTCCCCCGGGAGGTGGACGGCCCTGACATAGATGTTGTTTTCCAGGGCCCATTCCCACACGCTGACCGCTAGGTTGCACAGCGGAGGGGACCTAATTCCCCCTGCTTGTTTCTGGATCAGGACGGTCCTGCCCCTGATGAGTGGGAGAAAGGCCCTGAGGGCTAGCCAAATGGCTCTGAGCTCCAGCCAGTTGATATGCGACTGCTGCTCCTGCTGGGTCCAGACTCTGTGGACACTGTGGCTGTCCAGAGTGGCTCTCCAGCCCTCTAGGGAGGAGTTTGTAGTAATGGTGAGCTGAGGAGTTGGCTGCCGGAATGGCCTGCCAGTCCGCAGATTGCAGTCCTTGGACCACCACATGAGGTCCGTGTGGAGAGAAGGCAGTATGCTGACCAGCTCCGCTTGGGAGTCGTCTCCTGATCCATGAGGCTACTAAGTGTAGTTGCAGTCTCCTCATCCGGAAACTCGTGTGTGGCACGGCCAAGAGGACCGCTGGCATGATACCCAGCAGGTGCTGGTACCACCAAGCCGAAGTAACTGGTCTGGTAAGGAAGTGCGAAGTGGCCCTCTTCATGAGTGTAATCTTGTCCTCCGAGGGAAATACCTTTTCGGAGCTTGTATCCCAGATGAGGCCCGGGAAGGTGAGGTTCTGTGTGAGCTGCAGCAGAGACTTCTTGAGGTTGATGGTAAACCCTAGGTCGTGGAGCATATCCAAAAGCGCAGAGGAGGTGTGGACAACCCCCTCCGGGGATCTCACCTTGACGAGCCAGTCGTCCAGGTACGGGTCGATGTGGTGGCCCTGGGGAGGGCTGCCACTGCATTAATGAGTCTGGTGAATACCCTGGGGGCTGATTTGAGGCCAAAGGGTAGTACCTTGTACTGGAAAAGGCAACCCATGATCCTGAAGCTTAGGAAGGAGCGATGGGAATGCCAAATCGGGACGTGTAGGTAAGAGTCATTCAGATCCAGGGAGCACATCCAATCTCCCTTGTCTAGTGTCTCTGCCATGAGTGCTGGCGTAACCATCTTGAATTTTTAAGAGGGAGGGAGAGGTTGAGGGTGGAGAGGTCCTGGTTCTTTTTATGGCGAAAATCCTGGAATAGAAGCCTAATCCTCTCCGGGAGGCTGGTACTTCTTTCAGTGCCTGGCTCTCGACGAGCGACCGGATCTCCGTCAACAGAGTTGCTGCCTCAATCTGTATGAGGCAAAGGGGGGGAGGAAGGAGGAGAGGGAGGTATAGGTAGGCAGCAACATGTGGATACTACTGAGAGGATCCACGGGTCCGTCAAGTTCTGGCACCAAAAATGCATGCGACAGGCTAGCCTGCCCCCCACTGGAGACACGGGGACCCGGAGGGACGCGTCATGTCTTTTTGCTCTTTGAGGCTGCTGCTGAGGAGGGGGACTAGAAGAAGCCCTTGCCCCCCCCCCCTTTTTGTTGCTTGCACCAGTGCTAACTCGGCGAGTAAGGAACAAGTTACTTACCTGTAACTGTTGTTCTCCAGCATGGGTCTGGCATGGATTCACATGCTCATGAATATTCCCCGTCGTCAGGCTGGGAATCCTCGGTAAAGAAAAAATCAGTATCAGTTTCGTTTCTGATTTGTCTTTCTTAGTAGTAACCAATCACTGGTCTCTGGGTCATACTGCCCCAGCCAATAACTGCCCTCTCCCTAAGCCCAGCCCCTGGCAGCCATCCTCAGATTTGGTAGCACGTAAAGTGGCAGTATGACCAAGTGAAGAGCCGCAGAGGGGTAGGAGGGAGGGTTTGCATGTGAATCCATGCCAGACCCATGCTGGAGAACAACAGTTACAGGTAAGTAACTTGTTCCTTCTCCAGCATGGGGTCTGGCATGGATTTACATGCTCATGAATATAAGAATACATAGCAGTACACACATGCACAACCACGGGAGGTGGCAAAGGCTCAATATTAAGGATTACATAAACTCAACATTAAGCAACTCTTACCTCCTCACCAGGCCCACCTTCAGGCGAACAGGTTGCGCAGCGCTGCTTGGCCGACTCTGGACTCCTCCCTGGAATCCCGGTCGACGTAGTAGAATCTCGTGAAGGTGTGGGTCAACCTCCACGTAGCAGCCCTGCAGATGTCCAGCAGGGGCACACCAGACAAGAACGCTGTGGTAGCAGCGATCGCTCTGGTCGAATGGGCTCTCGGACGGCGGGCAACGGTCGGTTTGCCAACCGGTGACAGTGCATTATGCAGGCGGAGAGCCATCTGGAAATGGAATCCTTCGAGAGGGCCTTCTCTTGGTTCACAGGTCCAAAGTTCACAAACAGCTGTGACGTCTTTCGAAAACTCTTCGTGCGGTCCACGTAGAACTTCAGCGCTCTAGCTACATCCAGCGAGTGCAAAGTCCTCTTGGCCGGCGACGAAGGCGACGGGAAGAAAACTGGTAACACCAAGGGATCGTTGAGATGGAAGTCCGACGGCACCTTGGGCATAAAGGAGGGGTGCGTCCTCAGCACCACCCTCGTCCCGTGAAAGGTCAAGTATGGAGGCTTGCAGGAAAGGGCCTGGATCTCTCCCACTCGTCGTGCAGAGGCGATGGCCACAAGAAATGCTGTCTTCCACGACAGGAACTTCAACGGTGCTGAATGCAGAGGCTCGAATGGTGCCTCCATGAGCCTGGTCAGCACCACGTTGAGCTCCCACGCCGGGGCCAGAGCCTTCACCGGCGGGAATGATCGGAACAGTCCTTTCATAAATTCCTTCATCAGTCGATGAGACCACAGGGATGGCCGTCCTGTAGTTCTGCTGTATCGGGAAATCGCTGCCGGGTGTATCTTGATGGAAGCATGCGCTAGTCCCGCCTTGGCCAGCGACAGTAGGTACAGTAGCACTTGAGGGGCCGTAATCCGTAGAGGGTTAATCTTATGTGCACGGCACCAGACAGAGAACCTCTTCCACTTGTGTCCGTAGGGCTTGAGAGTTCAGGACGCCCTTGCCTTTGCAAGAACTTCTTTGCAGTCCGCCGGGATATCGTACCCTCCAAACTCTAGTGCTGCAGGAGCCAGGTCTGCAAGTTCAGTGACTCTCGGTCGTGATGAAGGATGACGCCTCCTTCTCTGGAGAGAAGATCTGCGTCCGTCGACAGTTTGACTGGTGGGGACGCTGACAAGTCCAGAAGGTCCGGGAACCAGATCTGTCTCGGCCACGCCGGTGCGACGAGGATCATTCTGCACCGGGACTTCTTGAGTTGGTTGATGAGTTGGAGCAGCAACCGCAACGGAGGGAATGTATACAGGAACAGGCCATCCCAGGGGAACGAGAAAGCATCGCCCATGCTCCTCGGCTGGGGAAACCTGCTGGAGAACCTCTAGCACTTGGAGTTCGTCGCCGTCGCAAACAGGTCGATCTGGGGTTTGCTCCATCGCTGGAAGAGTCGATCCACTTGATCCTGGTGTAGTTCCCACTCTTGGCACGAGCGCAGCTCCCTGCTGAGTGAGTCGGCGATGGTGTTTTTTATGCCTGCTAGATGAAAGGGTACCAGAAACATCCCCTAGGCAACGGACCAATGCCACAGGTCCTGGGCTTACTTGGATAGGGCTGGGGATCTGGTTCCTCCCTGCTTCCGGATGTAGAACATCGTGGTGGTGTTGTCAGTGAAGATCCTCACCACCTTGCCCTTGAGGGACGGGAGAAACGCCGTGAGGGCCCAGAACTCTGCTCAGAGCTCCAGTATGTTGATGTGGAGCGGCCTCTCCTCCGTGAGCCAAAGGCCTCTCGCGTGAAGATCTCCGGTGTGCGCTCCCCACCCCTCCAGGGAGGCATCTGTCGTCACCGTCACCTGGTGTGCTGGGGTCTGAAAGTCCGGGCCCGCCGCAAGATGCGCGCGGGTGCCCCACCACCGAATTGCTTGGCGAACGACCTTGTTGAGCGAGATCTTGTCCTCGAAGCACCCCGCCGCTTGCATCCAACGGGCGTCGAGGAACTCCTGTAGAGGACGCATCCGAAGCCTGCACAGGCGCACCAGATAGATGCATGAGGACATCATCCCGAGAAGGGACTGGATGGACCTCACCCTGGCCACGTCCGTGGCCAGCAGACGCTGCACCTTGCCCAGGATGGCCTTTCCTCTGACGGCGAGGCCAATCACGCTACTGTATCGTGCTTGGCTCCCAGAAACAATGCAACCTGCGACAGAACCAGGTGGGATTTGGGGAAGTTGATGGAGAATCCCAGGTCCGTGAGCAGCCGGACGGTCTTCGCTGTGTATTCGACGGCGAGTTCCCTTGTTCTTGCTCGGATGAGCCAATCGTCCAGGTAGGGGTAGACGTGGATCCCCTGCAGGCGCAGCTGCGCCGCCACTGGTGCTAGGCACTTGGTGAATACCCTGGTCGGCGACTTCAATCCGAATGGGAGGGCCTTGAACTGGTAGTGCCGTCCTTGGACTACGACCCTGAGAAACCTTCGGCGTCCTTTTAGAATGGGGATGTGAAAGTACGCATCCTCCAAATCCAACGACGATAGGAAGTCGCCTTCCCCCAGCTGGCCCAGCACGTGCTGGAGGGTGACCATCCGGAACTTCTGTGCCTTGATGTATTTGTTTAGTCGACGCAGATCCAGGATGGGACGCAATCCTCCTGTCTTCTTTCTGACGAGGAAGTATCTTGAGTATACTTCAGAGCCCCAGAGCCGCTTTGGGATGAGCGCGATGGCTCCTTTCTTGAGCATCGCCCTTACCTCTAACAGCAGTTGAGGGACGTGGTTTTCCTTCCTGGCCACGGGAGGAATGCGGGGGCACTTCTTTAGAAATTCGAGTGTGTGCCTGTGGGCCAGGGCATCCAGCACCCAACAGTCGGTGGAGATGGACTCCCACACGCTGACAAACTTCGTCAGCCGGACTCCCACCAGGGTGCTCCGGTGGGGGCCCGATGCAACGGCCGGTTCAGTCTTGCTTGGCAGCGGCCTTGCCGCCTTGGCCTCCCTGGTGACGACGGCGAGATCCACCTGACTTGCCTCGTCCCCTGTAGGCTTATTGCGACGAGGAGTGGGCCGCCTGACGGTATGTCGAGGAGCCGCCACCGAATCCTTTGGAGGCACCTTGCTTGCCTCCGGAGTTCCGAAAGGGCGGCTGTCATTGCTGCAGAACTCCCAAGGCCCGAGCCGTCTCTGTGTCGGTCTTGAGGGCCTGCAGTGACTCATCCACTGTCTTCCCAAACAGATTGTTCCCGTCGAAGGGCATGTCCAAAACCTTGGCTTGCACGTCTTGTCGGAAATCCGTTGCCTTGAGCCACCCCCGCCGACAAAGAAAAAAACACTGTTGCCAAACTGGCGGAATACTGTGTTGGCAATGTCCGTGGCTACCGTTTTGGCATGGTCCAACGCCACCTCACCTTCCCGTAGGATCGCCAGGGCCTCTGCCCTCTTGTCGTCCGGTAGGAAGTCCAACAGGGGGGCGATCTTGTACCACAACCCCCTGTCGTAGCGGACCACAATCGCTAGGGCGTTGGCCTCCTTAATCGTCGACGAGATGACTGGCGTCCAGTTTCTTTCCCTCGCCGTCCGGTGGGGAAGTCGAAGTTGAGGCCGATGCCACCCCTGCTTTCTTCTACGCTGCCGCTGAGATGACCGAATCTGGGGTCGGTTGTGCCCTAAGGCACAAAGGGGCGGAATCGGGGACCCGGTACTTCTTCTCGTACCGGTCTCCTCCTTTGCAGGTGTCGCGGACGGGTTCTTCAGAAGAGCAAGTCCCTCGTCCCAGATGTCATCCAGCAACGGCACCGCGAGGACCGTCTTCCTTTTGGCCTCGCACCGTTGGTAAAGGAATGCTTCCTTCTTCTGTTCTTCGGGGCAGAGCTGGAAAAGCTTGGATGCCCTGGCAATCATGGCATGGAAGGAGCCAATTTGGTCAGGCGGGGAGGCCCGAGGAGGTGGTGATGGGAGGTCCGTCCCATTGCAACCACCGTCGTTATCCGTCTCTGTCGTGGCTGTATCAGTTCCTGTGTCATCCCCAGAGATAGGGGAAGAAGACAAAGGCTGAGAAGGCCGTGAGGGCTGGAAGGGTGGGGGTGGATGAACTCTCCTCCTCTTGTTTAGAGGGCTTCCCGACGGGCCCGGTTCTGCTGGGTCGTCCTTTGGGGGTAGGGGCAATCTCATCCTTATCTCCGTGCATAAGGTTTGGATTGCCATCAAAATGGCCACCGAGTTGTCCTGTGGCTCAGGTTGTGACGGGCGCGATGATTGCTCCTCCTCCACGGGGGCCTCGTCGGCGCCACCGTCACTTTCTTCGTCCTCCTCGTCGGGATTCCTCCTGTGGGACGGGGCCTCCTCAAACTTCCTGTTGGGGCCCTCCACGACTTCCACCAGCTCCTCCTAGGAGGCTGTGTCTGTGTCCGTAACGGCCACCGCCCCCCCCTCTTTTTCTACGGTGGTCTTCTCGATGGGCTGAAAAGAGGATTCCCTCCGTGGTGGCAGGGAAACTCTGGGCCCCGAGGTCGCCTCCACAGGCTTCGCCAGGGCCGTCGCGACTACCTCGATAGAGGCCTTAGCCGGGTGAATCAAGCCTTCACCACCTTAGCGCTTAAGGCCTTCACCCTGGGGGGAAGGTCACCGCCTCCCTCCCCCTCGGCTGGTTCCTTCGAGATCGACCGGGGCCTCTCCAGAGGCTTAGCCAGGTTCTCTGACTTTCTCTTCCCCGAGCCAGAGCGTTGGCTCGTGGTTGATGGCGCCGGTGAAGGTGCGCCCTGCCTGGCAGCTGAGGAGCCCGACCGTTCAGCGCTCCCGGTGCCCGCAGACTCGCGGTGCTTTGCCTGCTGTTGGGCCCCCGTCGCCGGAGTGCCCTCACAGGACTTAGAAGACCGTTCAGACGACTTCTTCTCACCTGCTAGGCTCTGGCGAGACGGGTCCGACGATCCCTCCTAGTCCGATCCGTCATGTTCATGCAAAACGCACAGTCCTTCTCCACGTGCGTTTTGTCTCCGTGAAGGCAGTAGAGGCATCTCGAATGCCTGTCCTCCTTGAACACATTCTGTAATCCGCATCCAGGGCAGTTCCTAAACAGCTTGGATCCGGGTGTCGAACTTCCTTTCTCCTGGGCCATGTCCACGAGGTAGGCCTCAGAAACTTCTGGAATCCTCCAAGAAGCGTCTCGATGAAAACTTTGCCCTTGAGGGGCGAAGAAAAATTCCAAAACGGGTCCCCGTTGATCGGAAGTAGAAACGGTGGAGCTTGAGGCTCGATTGACCGAAAAAAATGAGATAAATCTCTTGAAAAAACGCAAAACGCAGTAAAAGCTAGAGAGCTATAGCACGAGGACTCCCAACACTTGAACGTGCAGTAAAAATCTGAGGATGGCTGCTGGGGGCGGGGCTTAGGGAGAGGGCAGTCATTGGCTGGGGCAGTATGACCCAGAGACCAGTTATTGGTTACTACTAAGAAAGACAGATCAGAAACAAAACTGATACTGATTTTTTCTTTACCGAGGATTCCCAGCCTGATGACGGGGAATATTCATGAGCATGTGAATCCTTGCCAGACCCCATGCTGGAGAATCAGGTTGTCTCGACCTCCGTTCCTGGAATCCCCGGAACCCACCAAACGCCCACCCTTCATCGGAGCGTTGATGCGACTGGGTGTATGCCTTGGGCGTGGCCTTCGTCAGGATAGATAAAGACTTCGCAGTTTGCGAGCTGTTGTTCTTCTTATCCAATTCCTCATCGGTGGTAGAGTGGAAGAGGCCACTACCCTTGAACGGAAGGTCCAATATGCGATCCTGGACGTCAGGGTTAAACTTAGTAGCCTGATGCCAGGCCGCCCTTCTCATTTCCGTGGCGATGCAGATGACCCGGCAAGAGGTATCGATGTGGGCCACTGTGGACTCCATGATATCCTGCGCTACCAGCCTGGATTCTCCTAGACCCACCTTGAAGCGTGCCTGTCCCTGCACCGGAAGTACGGGAAGGAAGTCTGCTATTTCCCGCCACAACCTCTGGTTAGAGGTTGCCAGCATGGCATCCGCGTTGGCTTGACGCAGGTGCAGGGAGGCGTTGCAGTACAGCTTTTTCCCGTACGCTCCCAAGATCTTCTCCTCCTCGCCTAACAGTGCTGAGGATGAGGTGGCCGAGGATGACTGAGGCTTAGAGTAGAGTGATGCTGCAGTGATCACCGACAAGTGCGGCTGGGGGAGCATTCACAGCAAGAGTGTATCCCCCTCCATCTGTCTATACTTGGCATTGAGGCACCGATTGACAGGCTGGGCCAAGTGTGGCTTGAGCCAACCCTTCTTAGCCAGAGCGACGACGTCCTTCTGCATCGGGATACCCGTCTTGGTAGAGGGTCTTCGGGAGAGGACCTCTGCCAAGAACCCTGCTCGGGCTGCTCTATCTCGGGATGAGGAAGGCCCAGATATTCTGCCAAACCTGCAAGCCTGTTGTGAAAGGCCTTCGCTGACGATGGTGTGTCGGGGTCCTCCTCCTCGTCTGTATCCGCCTGGGTGTCCGGCTGGTCCCCCGCGGGAGGAGGAGTGCTGGGCGCCGTGAGTTGCGGTGTGGAGACCGGAGCCGGAAGATGCTGCAGATATTGGTTCGGAACCGGCTAAACTGGGGTGGATTCAACGGAGCCTGCAGCTAGGGTTGCGCTCGGGCCTGTGGTGCCTGAGCCATGGGTGGAGTGACTATAGGCGCCGGTGGAGTGACCGGAGGGAGCAAGTTCCTGACTGCATCCTCCAGGATTGCACCCATCTGGGGGGTTTGCAGCAGCCCCAAAAACCTTTAGAAGAACCTGTCCTCGGAGGCTTAAGAGGAGGCAGGGGATACGGACGCAGTTGCTGGGGGCTGCTAGGGCCAGAGCACACTCAGTCTGGGTTTCAGGCGGAA
This sequence comes from Ambystoma mexicanum, assembly GCF_040938575.1. Taxonomy (NCBI): domain Eukaryota; kingdom Metazoa; phylum Chordata; class Amphibia; order Caudata; family Ambystomatidae; genus Ambystoma; species Ambystoma mexicanum. The sequence goes on from NC_090934.1 coordinate 1,005,493,633, forward strand.
CCTGCCCTGCGCTTCTGATGGATACACTGTAGGCCATATGCCTGGTTGACACCAGTCCCACCTTGAAACCTGTACACCCACCTGCTCTGTTCCTAGGAGCGGCATCGGACGAGTGACCATATTGTTTGGCGCGGTGGCCATTTTGTCATGCTGCGTGCCAAGTGCCAAAGTCATGGTGCATGGCCCTCCGGACACGGCCTCGCCCAAGACTCTTGGTGTTTGGAACATGAGGCCTATCCCGCACCTCAGGTCTAGGCCTGGAAGGCGTAACGCCCTTGGCATTGTCGCTGGTAGTGCTGCGTGCAGGCGCCCCCTCGGACATGGTGCCGGTACTAGGGCGAAGTCCCTCGGGTCTAGACCCGGTAGAAGAACCTTCCGGTCCCTCAGCACTGATACCGGTAGGGTCCGGAGACCCCTCGGCCGTACGCTAGGTTAGCCACGGTGCGTGTGCTGGTAACAGAACCCAAGAGGTTCCTCCCGCTTGGGCGTTTCCTCTGAAAGGAGTCGCCCTTACGTGGTGTGATGGAAAATAACGGCCCTCCCTTGGACCTCAATCTCTGCTGGACAAACTTCTTCAAGTCCTCTGGAGGTGACGCTTAGCAGAGTTCCCTCCACCTGGCTAGCCTGTTCTTCGGTGCGCGTGGAGTTGTCGCACGTGATGCAACCCTCCCAGCTGTGGTCAGGGCCAAGGCAGCACAGGAAAAGAGCATGGGGGTCAGACATGGGAACGAGTCCCTCGCAGGCTGGACACCTGCTGAAACCTGCTTGAGTTGACATGCACTGGGGAGGAGCGTGACGCCGGAGGACCAAGTATCTAGATGACAAAGACAAAATGATAAGAGAAGAATCCAGGGAAGAGTGTGTGGAATTACATGGCGAGGCCAAACCCAGGAGCGCTGGTGAAATTGTCGACGCGGAAAAGGGGACTAGGAAGTGGTGCCGTTGGGCGGAGTTAGGGTAGCACATGCTCCCAGCGCCGCACCACGTCGCGCCTCTAAAATTAAAGGGGAAGAAAGTTTTTCCAGTGAAAAAGGTTCTGTCTCCCGTTCCTAGGAAGGGACGCCCATACAGTATGGAGGAAAGGGAACGGGATGTAAGAGCATGTCTTTTTCCTCCAAGTTTGTGCAAAAACCTGAATCCAACTAACTCCTGGCCTGTGTAGAATTTGTATTTGCATCCATCGCCACATGGTCTCTTCTCAGTTTTCGGTTTGCTTCCAACCCAAAGATGTTAAGAGTTTGTGGACAACTGTCAGACATGAAGGGATAAAGTGAATTGGTCACAGAGCCCATAAAATAAAGACGCGTCTCTGGCAATTGGGAGACAAAGGCATAGGAGAGTGGGAAGAGACAAAGGAGAAAGTGGGTGGGACACAGAGACAGAGTGACAACAAGAAACAGTGCAGGACTGCCATATGCTGTGAACATCACAATATCAAAATTCATGCAACACATCACAACACTTAGTGGACACAAAGCATGGGACAACTAAAACACTGCACAGCACACACACTGCACACAACACATGGTTTATCTCATCTTCCATGTTTGCATCCACCTGAGTCTATGAGCTTTTGAAAGTGATTCCCTATCAAACTTCCTCTAATGTCACAGCTTGATAAAATACAATATTCTTCAGGAACAAGGTTTTGCAGTGGAGCATGTACCAATCTAATACTTCATAGGACCCATCAGCTTGGTGCCAAAAATCCAATCAACAAACATTTGAAAGAGGCTTTGCAGTAGAAGCCCCAACACATCTCATGTTTTCAACTCCTCTCAAGCAGATGTCCTCATAAATCGTTGGGGCACTTACCTCATCAGGCTGGTAACTGTGAATCTGGGACAGGACAATGAACTGGAGCCAGTTATGGGACTTGGCACATTCTCTCAAGAAGGAGGTGCTTGGATGAAGGTTATGTAGCCTACAGAATGTCATCACCAAAGACCACTGCTGGAGTGCCTCTTCGGAGGAGCTGGAGCAAACAAGAGAAAGAAATGCAGTGTATAGCAATCAATGGACACACATCCAGAGTATTTGTTACCCAAAGTTGGCCTGCCATCGAGCAGTCCTATTTCAAGCAGATGCCACCTTCCCTACATAGAGAACCAGATGGCATACTTGACCTGCTGCTGTTGTAAACAAAGTTCTGAGGGTCCCGTCTATTTTAAATATCATGTGTATGCTGCCAACAATGCATAATTTACTTGCTTGTCAGATGATGTTGATTCCAGGTTATATCAGCAGCATGGTCACTTTACATTTAAATGGACCAAAACAGGCTCTGCCATTCGACATACACACACGCACAGTAAGAAACAGCACTATAGCATCTCTGCCTTTGAGAGGTTATTGGTTCAACTGTTGCTCAATGATACATTAATAAACCAAAAAGAAGGTACACGGTTCTCAAAAGAAGGCAATCAATTCCCACACGGAGGTTTAAATTGCCGCAGGCCACACAGGATTACAGTATGGGGCAATGGATTCCCACAAGGAATGCAGGATTGAGAAGGCACATGATTCCATTTGTGAACAGAAATTACTTGCTACCTTGGATACCCACCACATGCTCACCAGCGAAATTTTATTTTCGTTGCCAAGTTTAACATCTTTATCGATCCACCTCATCGCCAACAATCAAAGGTATTAGTTTGCCACCTTAAGTCTCTCAGGTTCTTCCAGCTCTCCTTTTGCAGGACAAACTACAAAGATCATGCACTTGAGCTGTTTTTTTACCCAATACAACTGCAACAAGAGATCTGCGCCCTTTTCCTGCACGATCTTGACCTCTTGTAGCAGGATCTTGAGGTGTTCCAGTGTCAGGCGCCTGGATCTTGGATGTCTGTACCGAGGTGGCCCTCTAGGGGTGGCATTACGACCCGTTCCCTTTCCCAGAAGTTGTCCTCTGGGTGGGTAAGTACTGGGGGTGTTAGAACCTTGTCCCGAAGACCAATTGTTCCCCGAGCCATACTGATTATGTGGGGAACGTTGATAAGTGCCCACGAAAGGAGCAGCGAGAACTTCCCCCTCTTTGTTGAAAAGGTCTTTGAGTAAACTGGTTCAAAGATTTGAGGGTCTCATGTTCCTTCTTGGCGGTCTCTAGTGCCTCGTCCACCGCCTTTCCAAACAGATTGGAATCTTCCACAGGTTTGTTCATCAATGATGCCTGAGTCTCGGGTTTGAACCTGGAGTTCCTCAACCAGGCACTTTAGAAGGGTACCTTGTGCCAGGGAACGACCAGCAGTTTCAGCAGCATCCAAGGAATTCTTGAGGATGTTGTGATTGACTTGTTTGCCTTCCGACACGATTGCTAGTAGGCGGATGCGCACTGGTTCTGCGACTTCCTGCAGACCCTCCTGCAGTAGGTTCCACTGGACATCTGAATAACTAGCCAATAGCGCGGTATTATTGGCTATGCGCGTGGAGTAAGCAGCAGCAGTGGTGATTCTTTTTCCCAAAGCATATAACTTTTTACACTCTTTGTCTGGTGGTGACTCGCCTGTAAACAAGGGGACCCCCGCCCTTTTCCTTGTCATTGTGACCACCAGAGAATCTGGTGTGGCATGACCTCTAATAAATAGGGGATCAGTTGGGGAGGGCCAAAATAGTTTCTCCACCCTGATATTAATTGCTCTGGTTTGACAGGGTGTCAATGAAGAGTGGGCGATGCGCCTCTTGATGGAATTGAGAAGAGGAATAGCTTGGCTAGCCGGAGGCTTCTCTTAAAATGTTCTCCAAGAAATCCGAGTCTACCACAGCCTCCAGTGTGGCTATTTGCAAGTGCTCAGCCGCCTTCCTAAGAATGGCATTAAACGCCATTTGGTCGTCCACAGGAGAGGCCTGACGCATAGGGGTAGACGATGGAGAGTCAAGGCAAATGGCATCCGGGTCCGTGGTGGGTTAGGGGATAGCCATGGTGGGTTCTCACCAACAGGTTGGTCGTCTCCCCAATCCGGGGTGTGATCATGAGGATCATCGAAAAGATCATCCCGTTGTGCATAAGGGTCATGTGCATAAGGGTCAGGAGGAATTTCTTCAGGGTCTGAAAGGTCGAAGACCTCCTCATGGAGAGGGTCTGAGGTCCTCTGGTATTTAGTTATTGAGGGTAGATCACAAGGGATCTCCTCACAAGGCCTTTTTGGAGTGAACTTCCCTGAAAAATCTACACATTTTTCTAGCCTGTTCATACAATCCTCAAATGTCTCCCTAGGTGTCTAAAGGGGGAAAGGACTCCTGTAGAGGATCCTGTAGCCTAGAACATTGAGATTTTTCACTGAGAGTCTTGGACAAAGGCTGGAGACTCTCTGTAAAGCCCTGTCACTCTTTCGGGCGTTCTGGAGTCTCCTTCAACGTATTTTTGGGCCTATCCTGCTCTTTCGGGCGTCTTGATATGTCTTTCGACGTATCTTTGTGTTTACCAGCCGCTGAGACAATGTTTGCAAGGCTTTCGCTGATGCTCAGCGTTACGGGAAGGCAGCTGCGTCTAAACATTTGGAGCGACCGGAGCTTTCTTAAGTGTCAGCTCTATCTCTTTTGGGGGCACGTTGATGGTCTTGAGGGATCTGGTGCTGGCGCCCTTAGTTACAGAGTGTCCGGACGCATGCCGCTAACGCGGTTGCGGGGAGGGCTGCCGATCCTGCAAATTGACGGATGTCGTAGAGGAACCCGAAGCACCCGTTGGCATCTTGGACTGCTTCGATTGATAGGCCGCAACGGTACTGGGGGTTGTGTGTTTAGTCCCATCTGATGTGGGTGCGTCCTCGTCGCCAGGGTGTAACCTCGCCATAGCGGGACTTGTGTCGTGCTTATCGCAGCCGGGGACGGACGTCTTGGAGGGAGTCTGCTCTGTTGTCAGAACAATGGTGTCCGTGTCGAAGCCATGGTCGTCGCTATGGGCCTCATCACTTTTGGCGGCTGTGGCGGCGGGGGAGCTACCCTCGGCCTATGGTGTTGCATAGGCCGCCCACCATTTTACACACCGCTCCTTTATGGTTTTAGGCCGTAGGAACTTACAGTGCCGACAGGACGACTCAGCGTGATTGGGGGGGGGGGGGAACACTTATTGCAACGAGGGTGCTTGTCTTTCCAGGGACATTTTCCTTAACAGGAAGGGCAAAATTTAAAGGAAGCCCTGTCCAGAGCGCAGGGAAACAGAAGCGACGGCAATACCAAAGGGGCAAAGAGAGGGGAGAAGGTAAAACATGCTTAAAGAAAGGAACCCCCCCCTCTCCCTACTGTGTAGGCCAGTCAGAAGGCCCGGACCATGCGGTCGACAGCGTCGACCACAACGCCAGCTGTCGAAGTCCATTGGTCTGTCTTCGGCAGCGGTTCAGTAATAGTTAAAGAGGGGACGAATGTTGTATAAATGACCAAAGGTCAGGATTTTTACAAATTTGCAATATTAGGTAGAGCTCTGCATAAGGCGACCAGATAGCTGGGCGGAAAAAAATAATCTGAGGGACCTCGACTTGTGAGGATTTCTGGGTACACTACACGTCACGTGAGGGTAGTGTTACAGACACACATATGCTGACGTCCCCTTTCAATCCTCGGAAGACAAGATGCAATTGTCTGCGGTTACCACTAGATGTCGGACTATATGCACAGCCTGTGATTCTAAACAGATTAACAAGAATCAGAAACTATGTTTCATCCGCGCTCCACTATCAAAAATAGTGTTATACCTTCTATACAATGAAGAGGACTTTGTTAACAGGGTCCATTCTTAAAAAAGCTGTTGGGAAAGATTTCTCTTTTAGCAACTTTACCTCCATATTCTATGGACCCGCAAACATTTTACTTTTATTTTTTAACCTGTCCTGACTTTTTACAGGAAAGTGGCCTTTTGCTCATTTAGTTATGGGGAACACTGATTAGTCCTTCTGACTATCAGTACTCCGGAAACAGTGTTTCTCTTTTGACTTTTTACCTTGATATCTGGTTTGTAACTTTTTAACAGTTCACACAGCATCTTACACTGCAGTGCAGTGGGGATAGTTTTGTATCAGCCGATTCTTTTAAACATAGGATTTTTGGTTACTTCTTTTTGTGCCTAGAGACAAGCTGGTGGCAGCAATGACATTTTTACAATTTTTGCATTATTTTTAGTGTGCACATTTGTGTTTACAGCGTGTGGCTACTAAACGTGGCTAGTGCCATAAAATGGCCGTGCCACAGGCTTTTCTGCTTGTTCTTTGGCCATATTGTTGTTTGGTCTTCTTCCTGCCTTTTCAGGTCAGGAAATACCTTATATGGTCATGCATTCGCCTGGGAAAACTGCTGCTTTCGCAGGCTACTGCTGGCTTGGTGTGTGTGGACTGAGGATGTGGGTGTGACTGTCTGGTCCTACTCCACATCTGGGGAGCCAGAGAGTCTTGGAGTGGGGCATAAGTGAAACCCACAGTGGTCCCCGATTGGACCTTTGCTGGCTGTTTGAATGTTGCAGATCCTTACCACTGGTGAGCTTGGACTTGCTTCCAGCCAGGATTTAGGATAATAAGAGGACTGCTGCAGCCATGTTTTCAGATCAGTATTGGAGTATGAGAAACTAGAAGGTGTCTCATCTGCTAGTCCCCAGGGATCTGTCATCCAGGAGGCCAGGACACGGTCATCGCTATTGGATCCAGTTCCTGGGGGTGGACCAGTGTGGGAGGAGCACCTGGATGAGGGGTCTTCAGGAGTGGACGTGGGACACTGAAGGGTGAGACGCGGTATCCCCTTTCCTGTAAACCCTTTTCCCCATCCTACCAGGTAGGATACATGGAAGCTCAACCCTCCCGCCCCCCTTTCCCGACACAAACACTTTCACACGGACAGTTCATCGTGAGCGACAATGGACTAACACCACAGCCGTATACCTGACATGTCCCAACACCCTGGTCAGGGAATTGGTAATCATTGTAATTGTAGTTGGTAATTTATAACGTGCTTAATACCCAGAGGTTTCTAAGCACAGACCCGGGGATCGAACCTGTGTTGCTCCGTGTCATCTTGCTTCCAAGACAAACGCGTTGTCCCTGAGCTATCCACCCCGTTACACACACCTGACTCCCATCACACTTCCCCACACGGATAAAAGGCAGAGCACGAAGGCACACTCTGAGCAAGGAAAAGCACTAGAGGAAGCAGCAGTTCCAAGGTGGCGATTTAACACGAGGAGAAAGGCGGCGACACCGGAGAGGGTTCCAAGGAGGGAAGTACCCTTGAACTCTGGAAATGGTTACTTTTACGAGCCTTTGAAAGTGAGAAGCCCAAGACTGGGAACTGAAACTGGGTAAGCCTACGCTGTGAATCAAAGGCATCTAGGGCGCTCCCGTGTTGATAACCCAGGCCTGGAGGAGAGCGACTGCCACCATGGTACTGTCCTTGGCTCCTGCAAGAAAACTGCGCAAGTAGAAGCACAGCCATTGAGCCGGAGAAACCAATACAAAATTGGCTTGTGTTCAAACCAAGGTTGCAAGCGGCAACTTTTTGATGAAGAAATCCACAAAGGGCAGTGTTTGAAGCAAGCGCATGTGATGAGAGGGGTGGGGAGTGAATGTACTTGGAAAAAGCCAAAACAGATACCCTGTACAGAGTGGTCCGGCACGACGTGAGTGCTCATTCGACGGTCCCTGTTAGGTATCCAACTGAATGGCAACTGCATTGTAAGAAAGGAACTTTGTATCGAAGTTGTCATTTGACGGGTCAAGCAAAACCCTGTGCACATTCGAAAGTCTTCGATAAAAGTGAACTGCAACTGGTCCGATACTGGCTGAGGCAGACTAATTGAATGTGAAGAGCCCGGCTGAGGGATGTTATGGAGAATTGGCATAAATGTGCTAATTCCCTTCACCTTAGAGACCCCCAGCAACTTTGCTCGATTTTGAGGACTTGATTTTTTACCTGGAAAGAGTGTAAGCCTCTTTTTTCACTCTTTCATGTATTTTGATGTGTGTTTTACTCTTGTGTTCTTTGATTATGGAGTTTTAAACAACTCCATATGCATCATCTTTTCATGTGTGTTACACAGCACCCTCAGTGCAGTAACATAGGGAAGCCTGTTTAGTCTGTCCCAAGGTTTAAATACCTTCTCTGGGATAAGGTTACATTTTTAAATTCCTAGACCCAGCACACACTATCTTCCTGCAGAGTACTGGAGGGGTTACCTAGTATCCCCTGTGTCTAGAAACTCATGTAGCAGTCAAATGCTACGCTTTTCTATCAGAATGGCTGGTGGCAGTGGTTTTACAACAAACTACCATGATTTTTCCTGACCGCGTACACCGGTAGCTAAAAATCACGGGAGCCATGTTATTCAAGATGGCGCCTTAAGCCCCTTTGTTTAAACGGGCCGGGTCTTCTTTTTTCGCCATTTCTTTTTGGAAAGGTCCTTCAGAGTTTGTCTCTGTGCGCCAAACTAGGTTTGGTCCTTTTGTTTCTACGCCTTTAGTGGGCTTCAGGACTGAAGACCGCCTCAGGGGCCCGAGTGTCTATGGTGGGCAGGAAGTGAGGCAGGTGCCCAAAACTCCCTGTGCTTAGTCTCCTAGGCGACCAAAATGCACTCTGGCGTGATTGGCTGGATGACTGTCCGGCAAGGACAGCCACCCTGCTGGGTGAGTGGCAGCTAGGCTGGAATGAATGGGAGAAAACTGTTTAAAAGACAAGTCTCTTGGACTGGAAAGCAGAGTCGACCACTGGAACAAAAGAACCAAAGACGAGCTGGAAGAGGATGGCTACTGCAACTACTGGACCGGTGAAGCCCTGCTGCAGGTCCGAATCGCCAAGTTCATCTCGACAGAGAAGCCCTTCAAGGACGACTTCTTCCTTTGAGTTGGTAGGACCAATCAACTCGTAAGCCACCTGGATACCACTCTCAGAGCTAGTTAAGATTAACCAGGGGGAAGGACACCAGCTTGTGTGCTTGACTACAGCTACTCAAACCAGAGATCTTCCCTTTGCTAGCTTGTTCGACCCGTCCCTGTGTAGTGCAGGAGTCCCCCGACGTCCTCCCTCTTGTCCCCATGACGGAGGATGAGGAACAGTGAGATCTGGCGGAACTGTTAGGAACCAACATCTTCAGCTGCATCTTTTCTTCATATTTATTTACTACAAGAACTGCTCCTGCTCTTTCCTATCCAAGACACTAGCCCATTGACTTTGGCATAGGCCTATTGAACTGAATCGAGTCCTCTAGTGAACTACAATTATTTGCACTGCCTAAGAAAGTATTTGTGAATTATTTTATTACCTCGTGCCTTTGTACGCCTATTTAAAGTGCCTGAAATGCTATTTTGCTCCTATTTCAGGAGAGCCTAATTTACTCAGAAACGTATTGGTTTGGTACTGAAGTCTATTTGTGTATAATATTAAGTTGTCACCTTCTAGTGAATGTTTTCTAAATGATTGTGTAATAAGTTAATGTCTACTTGAACTACTGTGATTGTAAGACCTCTGTGTAACATCCTTGTACTGCTCACATTCCCTCTTGAGATAAGCCTGGCTGCTCAGCTCGCTACCAAAAACTGTGTAGTACAGACTTATTTCAAAGGTTGGTTTTGCTTACACCTGTAGTCCTAATTGTATGTGGTGGTCCCAGAGGGTATTGCATGCAATTCTGCATAACAAGGGGGATCCGGGGTGAACTGTGAGTCACCCGGGAAGGAATAAAGGGATCTGAGCCCGGCTGAGGGAGCTCGGGGTGAGCAGTGAGTCACCCGAGAAGGAATATTTCTGGAATCTTAAAATAAAGGGATCTGAGCCCGGCTGAGGGGGATCCAGGGAGAGACACCCTGAAACACAGAGTTGTAAGAAGAAAAGAACTTTCTATTTTGTTCAGTACATCAGGCCCTCAGAATCAAGAGACTTTGATGGAAAAGAGACATGGGCACAGAAGGTCCTGATGCTGGAATTGTAACTGTATCCTCGTGTCAAGATAGCCCAAGCGTGTGCTTGGCTCGAGTAAACCCGCCTTGCCCCGTGCTGAAAACATGGTGAAGGGAGGCCCACGGCCCGAACATCCAGACTTATCATTTTGTGAAGACTTCATTGTTTTTCATGAACATTAACCCACACTATTTGTAAACTAGCAGTAAGGATTGGCAATAGGTTTTTTAGTATAGGCCCTTTTCTTTTGACAAGACTCCAGAAGGACTGCATTATTATTTTATGGTTGTAGCTTGCTCCCATCTGTAGATTTAGGTTTAGAAAGGCATGTTTCTCCCCCCTTGTGAAAGTTCAATAAACCCCCTTGAACTGTGGTCACTTGTGTCTGTCTTACTTTGATACTTTGCCTTCCTTACATGGAGCCAAGTATCCTGTGTAGACGAGCAGCTGACTGAAGATCCGCGGTCGACTCCCGAAGAACCCCAGAATCCTTTCCTGTGATTGGCCCAGTGAAGCCCTGCTGTACTACCTGATCTGCGAAGGCCCTGAGCGATGCTTCATCCCCTTGAACTGGTGGGACGAGGATTTCAGCTGTCCTGAGCCTTTAGGAAGTAGACCTGGACCACCCGGTGGACTGACCAGCTCTCCAGTGGGCTACCTTGGTAGAATAATCGCTGTTCCGCTTTCATTGCCGATACTTCAGTGTTCATGAGCTCGTGCCACAAGTCACCTTCCTGCCAAGTTCCAGCTTCAAGGGATCCTGCTCTGGAAGGTCTTCTTCGACCGCGACTGGAGAGATGCTCGCCATTGTCGCTGTGCGGTGACCACCACTGGAAGTTGCTTCCCTGTGAGATGTCCAGAAAAGTCCTTTATCAGTGACTCCTGCTTGCCTTCTTTGCCAGGGGTTGCATTCTGCACCAGCAGCCAACCCGATAAATCCTCGGACCGACAACCCATAGACATCCTGCACCGGAACAAACAGCGGGAAACACTGCCTCAAGCGACCCCGCAGTCAGCCCATCTAGTCATCTGGGAAAATTGGAGTCAGGGGGGTAAGCAATTGCAATGCACTCACCTACCCTTGTTCACCTTAGAATACACTTTGGCTATTACATTCCATCGCTTTTTATTCATCAAATCTAAAAGCTTGTATCTAAAAGATAGGAGTATAATTTTACCGACCTGTAAGATTGTTGAATATCTTCTGGACCATGTCAGCACCACAAAACTATTCCTATATCAGTCCCCGCTCCTAAGAAGCAGCTTTGGGACTTTTGGGCCCAAGGACCCATACATAATAGGGATTGGATTTATAAAGTTAGGGTATAATTCTTGTGGACTACTTTTATTTTACTGCATCGCTAGTTACTTTCTTTTTGTTGTCTAAGTTATTGAATGCATTTCTAAAAACCAAAGGTCACTGTATATATGTTTGACTGAGTATTGTGTGATATTACTACCAGCTTATTAATTTCCTGTTGTGTGTTTTGAGCCTAGAATAAATATTGTTTTTTTGTACTTTCCTGTCAAATTGAATTATTGTGTGCTTCACTGTGTGGACCCATTGTGGACCCCTGATCCCACTCACACTCTCCTGACACTAAGCCTTGACCACTCTCCATACTTACCTTGATTGGGCTTGGCTAGCCTCTCAGAGGAACCCTGTTACCTATAACTAGGGTGGCCTCCTAAAATCTGTCCACCAGGCCAGATTCTAGAAATCCATCTTAACAAAGGCAAGTTACTCATAATAACTTTGAAACCAAATTAGGAAGTCCTGGTTCATTTAATGGGCAAGCATCTGATCATGGCTCTATACAGAGGTTCTGTCTTTTAGTAAATGGAGAAGGCGAGCTAACCCTAAGACTACCCTTTTGAGGGGAACATTCACCTACTCAGCCCTAATGTACTTTCAAGTAGCATCATTCGGTCCCTGTGCATGCAAATGCATATTCGAGACATGCCCACTCACCTGCCTGACCCCTCCTGTCGAAAGGTGTCCCAGAAGGTGCTCTCCAGCCACATCAGTAGATCCTGTGCAGCTTCCTGCTCTGTCTCCAGCAACTTTAAGAGCTTCTCAGCTGCAGAAAAGCAATTCAGATAAACCAGTTTCAGACACAACTCTGCAGTGTAACAGAGAAGCCTGGACGAATAGCAGCACAGCAAGATGTTAGGTACATTTGAAGACATTGCAAGGTGGATTACTGGATTATCAGCATTGCAATATAATGGGGATGCTTGCAGGAACCTGCAGTATAACTGGGAATGATAATAACAAGGGGGGTCGTGGGAGACTCTCTACCATACATGAGTCCTGGTTACAAGAGCCTTACCCAGAGTCTTTAGCTCACTATCTTTGCCCTGGGGCAGTCCAGCACCGAAATGCTAGGCAATTCTCCTCTGAACAAGAGTACCAACAGCAACCCCAGACACGTGTTTCGGTCTGGTTGAACCTCATCAGTAGGGTGTAGCTGTGCCTCTCTAAGAATAGTGAGCAAGGGGTCCACGTCTTGATTCCCCTAGTAACTTAGGGTGAGACCCAAATTTACTTGAAATATGCAAATAACATGGGGGGTCCCGGCAGAACAAAGACTGATATGTTCGGGATATTTCTTCTCTGTGAAAGATAGTGAGCTAAAAACTCTGGGTAAGGCTCTTGTAACCAGGACTCATGTCTGGCAGAGAGTCTCCCATGCCCCCCCTTGTTATCTGCATATTTCAAGTAACTTTGGGTCTCACCCTTAGTTACTAGGGGAATCCAGACATGGACCCTTTGCTCACTATTCTTAGAGAGGCACAGCTACACCCTACTGATGAGGTTCAACCAGACCGAAACACGTGTCTGGGGTTGCTGTTGGTACTCTTGTTCAGAGGAGAATTGCCTAGCATTTTGGTGCTGGACTGCCCCAGGGCAGAACAAAGACTGATATGTTTGGGATATTTCTTCTCTGTGAAAGATAGTGAGCTAAAGACTCTGGGTAAGGCTCTTGTAACCAGGACTCATGTCTGTCAGAGAGTCTCCCAGGACCCCCCTTGTTATCTGCATAACTGGGAATACTGCAAGGATAACAATGCAGGAATATCTTAGAGAGGTTTGCAGGGTTAGCAGCATTCTAATATACTAGATAAGTCAGCATAAAAAGGAAACTTGCAGGGATAATAGCATTTCAGTATAAGTAACCTTGCACATAAAGTGGCACTGTAGTAGTATAGAGAGGTGTTCAGAGACAGCAGAACTGCAGCACAGAAGGGAAGATGGTGTTACAGTATAAGAAAGAATGTGTGCTTAACAGTATTGTAGCATAAGAGGGATAGCGCTACTGCAGTGAAATGGGAAAGTGTGTAGCGTTTGCATCACTTTAGCAAAGTAGGGAAACGCGAGGATAGCACTAACACAGTATAAGAGGGGCAGCAGCATAGTGGCTTAAAACAGAAGCTTGCAGGTGGCGTATTGCAGTAAACCTGGTACAGCAGCATTAATGTATAATCACAAAGCTTTCAGAGACAGCAGCACTGCCCTATAGCTATAACACTGTGGTGTAACAGGGATACTTGTGATGATAGCAATATCTAAGGAGAATGAGGATCGCAGCATTCTATTATGATAGATCATTGCAGAATATGCTGAATGCTTGCAGGGACAGCAGCTTAATGGTAAAATAGGGACTCTTGTGGGGATGCAGCATTGCAGTACTATAGGGAAGGTTGTTGGGATGAAAGTATTGTACAATGGAAATATTTGTGGAGATATCAGCAGTGACGCAGAGTTAAGATGATCATCACTTCTCACATCCACTGAATTACAAGGGTTTTGTTGCGTTAAATCTGATCACCTTAACATTCTCTTAGCTAAAGTTTTTTCAGTGAATTTCAAGGGTTTGGCTATACCATAGCTTAGTCAAGGTCCACCAACCATAGACCTCCTACTGCAGCCACTGTACATGTTCCACCTATAGGTTGCCTTGGGGCCCACTAGCCATGGCCTTTGGCCATGCCCACTGTTTATTTTGAAACACTAGGTTTCTTTGGGACCCACTAGTCAAGGCCTTCAGCTTGTACATATTGCACCAATAAGTTTCTTTGGGGCCCGCTAGCAATGTCCTCCGGCCGTGGCCACTGTACAAGTTGCACCAATACGTCTCTTTGGGGCCTACAAGCCATGGCCATCATCCGTTGCTACTGTACAATATTGCACCAATAGGTTTCTTTGGGGGCCACGGCCTTTAACCCTGGCCACTGTACATGTTGCACCAATAGGTTCCTTTGGGCCCACTATGTATAAAATGTCTGTTTTTTTCACTCTCTTCCAATTATTCGCAGGATTCCCCCGATAATGGCAAAGAACTACCCATGTCTGCGGTATTCCCTCGGTATTCCTGCAATAATGCGGAAACACTTGAAAATAATAAACTCTTCCCTGCCCTCACATGCACTCACCAGGTGCACCTCTTCTCTTTCCATGCCCCCCCCAAATCACCTCAGCTGCTTTCTCCCCTCCCTGGCCCTCTCCCATTATCCCCTTTCACTCTTTGCTTCGTGTGACCGTTAGGTAAGATTTTCATAATTATGATAAATCTTCCTGACCTGTGTCAACCCCAGAACTTTTTGCTTGGACTTAACTATTTTACCTTGTCCCTAGATGAAGGGGAATCTTTTTCCCCCTCTGACCTAGTCTTTTACTGTATTTATGGGTGACCTTTTTATGTCTCGCCATAGTGTATAGCTGACGGTATAGTTTCATAACACTTTTGGGCTTAGGCTGGGTTGCCCCTTCGGGCTCCCCTGTTAATTTCTCTTTCCAATACTTGGGTGAACTACAGTTCCCAAGTAGCAAAGAGGGATTTTCATCCCCTTTACATTTTGTATAAGTGAGCCAGCACACCCCACCTTATGTGGAGTGCTGGGAGATACAATGTATCTATTATCCCCTTTCTTACTTACCTGGTAACATTTAGTTACAATTGCGAGTTTACATGAATGACTGGTGGCAGTGGTTTTACCTTTATGACTTTTAGTCATTTTTACTCGCAATCAACAGAGTGCGACAGTGTGTTTGGTGTGTTTTACTGACTAAATATTACAGCGTGTCCAGCTTTGGAAAATGTGCAGGTAAAGTCTGCTCTCTAACTCTATCCTTGCCTCTCCCTCAAAAGCCACTGGGAGCAGCGGAGCATGGTGGAGAGGGCGACAGAGTGTTTGGTGGCAGGTGGAGGATCTGGGAGCTCTGCCTCCTGGCTGCTGCTTGATCTAGGAGGGGGGTGAGAGGCAGGGGGGTCATCCCGCATGCTGCCTTACAACCAAAGTTGGGGTTCTGCTCTTCTGTGACTTCTATTCCTGCTACTTTCATCTACTTTCGTCTGGTATGTACTTTAAATACTGACTGGAACGCTGTTTGGAACTTTTAAACTCGGAGAGACCTACTGTGGGCTAGAGTCCGAGCTCCCCTGAACAAGTGCCCCAGAACAATTGTAAATATTGGAAAACTCATTGCGTTACAAATACTTGCGACTTGTGACCAGATTTGTGATTATATCTGAAGTTTGATTAGGGGCCGCTACTACCGCTGGAAATCTTGACAACTCTAAACCTGAGTTTGCTGTATATTTATTAAGCAGAGACTGAGGCACTGTTTTATTTTTTACGTGATCGGGTTTGTTTATTGTAGACGGAGCACCAGACAGTCTAAGCTTGTGTACACACTGCTGACCCTAGAGGGCTCGCACTGTTCTTGTAATTTTAAGTCCGGAGAGAGACTGCGGGCGATATAGCTTTTGATCTCACCGATATTGGCACCACAAGTAACAAGCCTCGGATTTCTGGCTAGTTTTTCTCTAAATCACACTTGTATGGAACAGAGGTTTGCTGAGTCAGGAGAGTGAATGTGGGCTATATAGCCTTTGAGCTCGCCGATTCTACTATCAAAGTAGTTTGAGAGTGAGGTCTGCACGTCTCAATTTTTCTCAGAACTCATAGCATCTTGTCTGCAGATTACATATAAAAGTCTTGTGCTATCACAAGGAAGCAAAAGAGAGCAACTATGTCCATTATTCCTGAAAACGACGGTGTGATTAATTCAGCTGTTGTCAATAGGGTTGTAAAACGAGTAAACTTAGCAGCGGGTGATACGGTCATGAATGCTGCCGAAGGGCAGGCCGTCTCAGAAGTGTCACACGTGCAGTCCATGTACAATGATCAAGGGCTTCAGGTCCCTCATTTGGATCCACAAGGGGCGGCAACCCCAGGCAAAATGCCTGGGGAGTTGGCTACTTCCACTGTGGTAGATAACATCTCTCACAAGGATATAAAGAGGAAGTTGCAGCTACATGGGATCACTCCGCTAGCTGGCCACAAGGTAACTGATTTCTATCCCTATACGGGTTCAAGTACAGGAAACAGGTGGTCTAAAGCACATGTGGCTAGCATTAGGTCTGATTTGGGTAATAGCACTGACATAAGCATACTGGAGCGTGCAGGGAATACAGGCTGCTTATCTACTGACGAGACCCCAAGATTCAAATTGGAACAAATTATAGCTGGTGGGAAGCGGCTGATGATGAATGACAGGGCTATGGAGGAAGGCATATCAGCAAGGGTGACTGATATCACTCCGGGCTCTCCCTCGCAATTACTGGAGCTGCTTTCCTCTAGTCATTTGACGCAAGGTCCAGACTGTAGTGATCAAAGATTATTGCATCATACGCTCAGGGAAACCGACGATCACATTAAGCTTACATCTCCCTCCATTTCGGCTCTTAACTATATTCTCAATGCTCAGGTCAAGTTATATGATAACATAAGGAATGAGGTTAAGGCCCATACACTCATACTGAGTCAGATAAATGTTAAAATTGACATGATGTGTAATTGGACTTCGCCTCTAAACATATTGTCCCTGTGATGTGCGATAAATCTGCTAGCATGAATGATCTAGATTTGCCTGTATGTCAAGTAAACTCCTCAGTTAATACACAACACATTGCGCACGAAAGCAACCAAATTCTGGCTGTTAGATGTTCCAAAAAGCCAAACAAAAATTTAAACATGGAAGTAGACAGCAATTGAGAAATAATTCAAGAAAAAATCTCCGAAATGTACATCTTAGTGATGAAGAACTGGAAAGAGAGGGAGATAGTCAGGGAGTCATTTGTGAAATAAACAAAGGCACGCATTCTTTAAAAATCTTCAGCAAATCAACATTGACAGAACTGGCTGCTGGGGCCTCATCCTGTATTGATTTAACTAAAATTGAGATGGGTTGTCAGTCTTCATCTATGAAAAATTGCACTAAGATTGTGTATAATAACAAGATGCCTCAGACCTAGCCCTCTCAGGTAACTTCTCAATTGCAAATGAGTAATCAGTCTCCCAGAGCCGCGCTACATGAAGCTCAAGGAAACTTAGTGGGCCCAGGGAAAACTCATAATATATCTGCACAAACGCCTAGAATGGGGGGACCAGATGATATCCTTCCGACAGAATTGGGTGATCTGGAAGGGGCAGCCACCCACTTACAGGAAGATGATAGGCCTACTGAGAAACCGTCCACATCATCATATGGCAGTGAAAATAACACAATAGGCAGATCGGAAATTGGCTACAAGTCCCCCACACTCCGAGCTAAAGAGAAATGGGCAAGTATCTTCAGTTGTTCAGTGCAAAAACAGACAAAAATGAGTCATTTCGAAAGGACAAATAAGAGGGAAAAGACGTGGAATACTAATGTCAGTCGTTCCCTGAACGATTTCTGAATAGACCAGCTTGCCCATTAGGGCCTGCGGGCCAAAGCGCATGTAAAGGAGTAACAGGGATCAGGACCTAATAATACAACTTCTTGACCTCCAGGTTGAAAGAAGCTTAGGACCAGATGCAGTTCTCATTGCTCGTGTAAACCTCGGGGTCCCAGACCCGTATTAAAAGGTCCAAGAAATTTGAATCTTAGGGGGAATGAAACCAAAAGTGAATGCACAATGTACTTCGAAATAAGAGGACACATACATTTGGATATTTCCCTTAATCGAGCATGTCTGTTGAGACTGGTGAATCAAATGCCTACTTGAGAAAAAATCTCAACTAGGGACATTGACTTTGTTAGTTTCCCCATGGAGTCCCACATTGACTTAGCAGAAAGGTGTTGGAGATCCGCTTTTGTGAAAAAAACTAGTTTTAATAAAAGTACTGAGTTCCTGAAATTTGGTTGTTTAGTGTACACAGAGAAGAGTGAGATTAAAACAGAGATTAAAACACTATTCATATCATGGGTGAAAATTGCCTGGCGACTAAGTCTGGCAATGGTCGAGAAAATAAAGAAAGGCTGGTAGTACGTCCCACAAGACATGGAGACATATCATGCCCATTGCCTACGATTAATCAAGTGGAAGAAGGGCTGTTGTGCCAACTGGTGAACCTCAAATAGAGAGAAATAGCTGGTACTCGGGATTACGAGAATGGTCTATGATACAGAGGGTACTAAAACTATTCAATTAGAATACCCAAGGTTTTAACAGCTTCATGAAATATGGGAGCGAAAACCATATGTTCGATACCCAAGATGATATTTACCAGGAGAAATGGCTTACCCAGAATATTTATCTCAATGGTTTTACAGTCATACAGTAGATGGCAACAAAATTCAACTGTTGGAGTCCTTCTGGCGCCCTATTGGCTGCCCTCAGAAATTCCATAATTAATGATGTAAGAATTATTTCTAATTATTTTCTAATTTCTGGTATTCTTGCGGTCGAAATTATAATATCTGAAAAGGGTAAAAGTTGGTTTGTGCTTTTGATAGATTTATAATGGAATAAAGCTTTGGTGGATTTGGATTGTTTCATTGATTACATTTCAGATCTTTTAGGCACTTGGTTCCTGACAAATGAGCAACACGTGATTATGACAGGTGATCTTAATTCTCAGACTTAAGCAGGGTACAGTTAAAAATAATCCCTTGGGTAAAGCTGTGAAAAAGTGGATGAATCTGCTGAAAGCCTTGATTTGTATCTAGCAAATGAAATTGTGGGAAAAGATCTGGAATGTCAAGTGACTTGGAAAAGGGTCTCTCAGTCATCCTGCATTGATTATGTTATAATTTTTAAAACTATGCTGGAAATGTGCAGTTATTTCCCAATCAGGAATAATTCAGTTAGCGACCGTAATATGCTGTTATCCACTTTTACGTTTGATGTGAAACAGCATCTATCAGAAGCCCATGTGACCCTAACAATTAATCCTACAGCCAATAGAATTCGGAAATTCACTAAAGGACGTGCCTCATTGATACGCAAATTAGAAAGCTATAAGATTGATTCCCTGACTTTCAAAGTGAAAAAAATATATTCTAAGTACTGTACATTTTCAGTTAAACCGCTGCTGTCTTCCTATATAAGAAAAGTCATCACTTCTTTGCAGATTAGAAATCGATCATTTATCAATTGACTTGCCCTGGCAACGACGGAAGGGTATATTATGGAAAAGAGTCTTTAATCTGCCACTCTATTCTCATGGCCTCCATTCAATATGAATTAGGGTTACTATCTTTAGAAGCATGGTTTCAATGGAGAGTTTTAACTATGATGGAGAACATCTATGCATCACCAAAACTGTCACTTTTTAATAGGCTTTTTTGCCAAATTGCAGGCACAGACTTCTGTGCTAATGTCTCTTGATGTTTTTACTGTAAAGAGTTTGGACAGTTGTGGGAAGTTGCAGGAGGAATTGATTAAGAATCCTTCAGGTGTTAAGAAAAGGCTGAAGGAATTGGACTGGATCAATACAATAAGTAAAGTGCGCAGCTATAAGTACCCGTCTAAGATGTCCCCAGTGGAAAAATCTCTTGGCACATTGCCTAAATACCTAGCCAAATTCCCCTGCCCTAAATCTCGAAATCACTTCCTCTGACTTCGCTTGAATTTGCTTCCCACTGGTGAAATGTTATACTCATGTGATAAAAATTGTGACATAACCAAAGCAATCTGATGCTATTGTAAGGATTCTGCGGCAATTCAATCACTAAAGCATATTTTAGTGCAATGTCCAATGCTCAGAGAATGCTCAGAGAAGGTAGAACTCGTTATCTGTGCCGCTTTTTCTGTCTTAGAGAGGATATTTCATATGATACTGTATGGAATACAGTGAATGCGGGTCATGAAGTGTTTTTAACTATGGAAGTAATTCGATGGTTGACTACCCTGGGTCTTATCAAACATTAATGCCAAGCTGTGTGGTTTTATCTTGCGTTTTATCCTTTTTACTATATTCTGTCATTTTTTTCTGTTTTTCTGTCGTAAATGATCTAATATAGATCAAGACTACATCTTATTGCACATAAGCACTTTATACGTTATCAAGCCTATTGTATGATGAATAGAATGTGAAATGTTGTAGGGAATGTACAGTTTTTGTCTGTCTATTACAATCTATGTGATCTAAAATGAGTTCAATGATGTATGATAATTGTGAAAGATCATAATTTTTATGATCATAACACAATAAAATAAAAAGATTCAGCCTAGGTAAGGCATAAGAGGGCCACCATTTTTCTAAAATGGTGGGCTCCTTCTTTTGCCATTTCTTGTGTGCTTACCGTTTCTGAGGTCTTCCCCTGCCATCCTAGGTGGGAATGACCTAAGAGGAAGCTTTGGTGGGAAGAACAAGTTACTTACCAGCTGGTAACGTTCTTTCGATTGGATGTTCCTCCAACGTATTCTAGATCTTTGAAATGTAATGTCCACAGCTGTGCACTTCGGAAACTTTTTCGGCGGACGTCGTCCTGCGTCAATGGCATCGTGTCGATGTCCCTCGAAGGCCTCCGCCAAGGGTGACATCACCGGATGTTATAAATAGGACACACGGTGCCTGTAGCCTCAGTTTATGTTTTTTCCTCCATAACGTGTGACACTAATGCCTGCTGGATTGCACATAGCCTTGCGGAAACGAAAGTTGCAATCGCATAGGAAATTCTCTAGAGGGGCAGGCTGGGAGGGCGATGTGAAATATGCTGGAGGAACATCCAATCGAAAGAATGTTACAAGTTGGTGAGTAACTTGTTCTTCGAATGGATTGCGTCCTCTAACGTATTCCACATCTTTGACAGACTCCCAAAGCAGTACCAGAAAATGGAGGAGGGAAAGGAATGTAGAGTACCCAATCAGATGGCAGAATAAAGAACCGCCTTACCACAGGCCATATCTGGACCATGGATGGTATCCAGGGAGTAATGTTTAACAAAGGTGTGGATAGAAGCCCATGTGGCTGCATCACAAATATTCCTTATAGGAACTCCCTGCTGCAGGACTCTGGAAGTAGCCACGCCCCTAGTCGAATGAGCTTGCAACCCTTCAGGAGGGTCCTTGCCCGCCAAAAGGTAATATTCAGTAATTGTGAGGATAATCCACCTGGACAAGGTCTGTTTTGTAACAGCCTGGACCAATCGGTGACCAGCATACCCCACAAAGAGTTGATCGTCCACTCTGACCCTGGACATCCTAGAAATATAAAAGCTCAGAGCTGTTACGCTCACCTGGACCCCACAGGGGTGTCGATCGGACCCGGACAGCTGCGGTCTCCTTCAACGTGATGCGTAGTGCAGAGAGGACTGTCTGGACTGGCCCGCCTAGTCTTGTCTGCTGGACCCGAAGAAGTATTTTCCTGCAAGTGGAGACAGGGATTAACCACCTGTGGGTTTTAGTGATGGCCTCCCAACTGTTCTCACTCTCCCCCACTAATCACCTCCGATATCCCCTTAGTAACCTCACCTTATGTTCGTAAAAGATGAGCTCTCCATCCTGCGTGTCTTGCAGGGGCACGTAGATACCAGTTACTTCACTGGTTTGAAGGCGTTGGGAGAGTTCCGGTAAGTATTGACTCTGAAGTCCCTGGCGGATTGGTAAGTATCAAGTTCAAAGAGTTCAATGTGCCCGATGTTCACTCTTGTCCCCTTCCTTCCTTAAATTGCAACTGAGTTTGTGAGAAGGTCTCGTAGCTGCTGCTGGCGTTCAGGTAAGAGTCTGTGTTACCCAACGCTGTCTGGTAACTATTGCATGCGTTAACGTGTTGTTTTTCTCCCTTTATACAGATGCGGCATATAAAAATGTGGAGAGTTATGGAATAATACCGCCGGTGGAAGGTCTATGGTGGTAAGAGGTTGTGTTTGTTGATTCCCTTGGCTCACCTTGGTTTTTCTTGTGTCCCATAGGTGCCGGATTACGGCGAAGAAATGATGGAGACAGTGCCAGATCGAAAGATGCTGTGAGAACTGGTGAGTATGGCGCCGTGCTGGAGCTGGCGAAGCGACGCGTGCAGGACTGATGTACTTTCCAGGTCCGGAGATGAAATGGTTCCGGAATTAGGTGAGGAATTTGAAATAAGTTCATTTTTCTAACCTTGTCTTTTTCTTCTTCTTTATTCTAGGAGCTCCGGATTCGAGGCGGGCGTGGCAGAAGACTGGATGCTGGCTGCAGGCACGCGGGCGTGGCAGAAGACTGGATGCTGGCTGCAGGCACGGTGAGCGTCACGCTGCTGGATGCAGAATAACGCAAAGCATGTGCTGCTGTTCGGGTGTGGTTTAAATAGCCTCCAAAGTAGTTCCAGGTAAGAAGTTCCCTAGAGCCACGCCCGAGTAAAAAATAGTCCCTGTAACAAAATAGTCCCATCCAGGCCTCATGTAGGATTGGACTCTTTTGCAGCATGGTCTGCATCAGGTAAGTAAAGTCTATGAGCCTGGCGCCTATGGCGACAGGACTGATTTCTATGATGAGCCTGGCGCCTAAGGCGCCAGGACTGAACCCAGACAGCCCCTAGCCGGGGCTGCTGAGGTTTAAACAAATGTCTGGATGCCTGCTCCCGGAGCTGAAGGCCTTGGTCCTGATGCCCAGGGGTAGGCATCATGACAAGAGCTCTCCTACGGTCCAACCTATGGAGTCGCTCCTCTTCCTTACCAGGATGAGGAGGATAAAATGAAGGAAGAACCACTTTCTGGCTCAAATGAAATTCGGACACTACCTTAGGTAGAAAGGAAGCACGGACCCTCAGTACAACCCGATCCTTGTGTAACACACTAAAGGGCAGCTTAGATGAAAGTGCCTGCAATTCATTCCCTCTGCGTGCCTGCAATTCACTCCCTCTGCAAGCGGAAGTCACCGCAACCAAGAACACTGTCTTGAAGGACAATAATCTCAAAGGACAAGAGTGCAAAGTTTCAAACGGAGCACCCATGAGAAATTTCAAAACCAAATTCAGATCCCAAACCGGCACATGGAAAGTGGACGGCGGGAACACATTAGTGAGTCCTTTAAGCATGTGAGAAATCAAAGGAATCTTAAAGCAAGAACATTCTTCAGACGAACGCTTGAAGATAGACAGTGCTGCCAGGTAACCCTTAATGGTACCCACTTGAAGGCCCCTGTGGGCCAAAGAAATCAAGAAAGACAACACCACAGGAATGGAACACTGAAAAGGATCAACATTTTGTCCTCTGCACCAGTCTCAAAACTTACGACAACAGCAACGGTACATGGATTTTTGTTGCCAGCCTCCTGGCCCAAAGCAACACCACCATCACGTCATCCGGGAGGTCCCAACCCTTATACCTCAACCTTTCAGATACCAAGCATGAAGGTTGTGAATCCTGACCTCTGGATGGAGAACCAGACCCCCCCTGGTGAAAGAGCAGATCCTCTCGGTAGGGAAGACGACGTGGAGGGCAGGTGGACATTTCTAGAAGGTCTGGGTACCACGCTCTCCTGGCCCAATCCGGAGCAATGAGTATCATATGGGATCCGAACCTCCGTAACCTCCTTAGCACTGGAGGAATGAGGGGGACTGGAAGAAACGCATAGAGCAATGGGAATGACCAATCCACTACGAATGCGTCTCCTAAGGATTCTCTCAGAGGAAATTCCCTCGAGCAGAATCTCTCGCACTTCTGGTGGGCACTGGTGGCGAAGAGATCCACTTGTGGGGTTCCCCAAAGGGAGAACATCTCCAGAAGGACTTCCTGAGCCAACTCTCACTCGTGAGAGACCGTGCTCTGCCTGCTCAGAGCATCTGCCGCCGCATTTTCCTCTCCGGCCAGATGAACTGCCAAGAGCGAAATTCCCTGCTGGATTGCCAAGAACCAGAGCTGCATTGCCTCTCTGCACAACGGGAGTGACCCTACCCCCCCTTTTCTGTTGAGGTAATGCATGGCCACTGTGTTGTCCGTCATTATCAGGACACTCTTCCCCCGCACAGACGGCAGAAAAGCCTTCAGGGCCAGCCTGATGGCCCTCAGCTCTAACAGGCTGATGTGGAGTTTGGACTGTGGAGTTTGGACTCTGACGGAGACCAACGACCGTTGGCGGTCAAGTCCTCGGCATGAGCTCCCCATCCTGTGAGGGAAGCATCCGTCACTACATTCACCTCCGGCCATGGTTGCCAAAACGGCTCCCCCTTCATCAGGTTCCCCTCGTTGGCCCACCACAGCAGATACTGTGAGACCGAGATGTGGAACCTGAACAGGATCCAACATATTGCCTGAGAACTGTGACCCCTGCATCTTGAGAACCCATTGCAGAGATCTCATCCGCAGTCTGGCCTCTGGCACCAGAAAAATGCAGGACGCCATGAGGCCGAGCAACCTTAAGAATTCGAAAGCCGGGAGACTCTGGGCATGTTGAAACTTGTCCACCATCTGCACAAAGTGATGAGCCCTGACCTTGGGAGGTGATCACTTCCGTAAGGATGTGTCCAACACAGCTCCGATGTACTGGAGCTGTTGGGAAGGTGTCAGGTGCGACTTCTTGAAATTGAGGGAGACGCCCAGCCGGTGGAGGGAGCGGCAGGTGATACAGAGGTGATCCAATGCTTGTTCGGGAGAACGCGCACGGATCAGCCAGTCATCCAGGTAGGGGTAGACGTGAATACCCCCTCGCCTGAGATATGCTGCCACCACAATCATCAGCTTGGTTAAGACCCTTGGGCGGAGGTCATTCCGAATGGCAGGACACGAAACTGAAAGTGCGAGTCACCAGCCGCAAACCTACGGTACTTTATGTCCTTGGGATGAATCAGCACATGAAAGTAAGCCTCCTCTAGGTCCAGAGACACCAGCCAATCCTGACGTTGAAGGGCCTGGAGGACTTGAGAATGAGTGACCATCTTGAACTTGTCTTTCCTGAGAAGTTTGTTCAACCAACACAAATCCAGGGTGGGTCTCAATCCCCCGTATTTCTTTGGAATCAAACAATATGGGGAATACCAACCCTTGTTCCTCTCTGCCACAGGCACAAGTTCTATAGCGCCTTTCTCCAGAACGGTTAGGATTTCCTGCACAAGGAGCAGATCTGGAAGCTTCAAAGAGAGATTCCCCAGTGGATTGTCGTGAGGCTGCTTTAGGAAGGGAAGGCAGTAGCCGTGGGCTATTTTATCCAGAACCCACGCATCTGAATTAATGGCTCGCCATTCTTCGAGATGCTGAGATAGTCTGCCCCCAACCGGCGAACAATGGGACATGGCCTCATGCTTGTTTAGGAGCGGCTGCGGCAGTGCCTGAATGCAAAGAGGCAGCTGCCTGAGCTGCTTTGGCACCTCTATTTCCCCGACCACCACGGGTACTTTTACGCTGACGCCTTTCACTGGCGGCTTCTCTCGTTCTACCAAAGGAGGAGTAGAAACTAAAAGAACCTCCCCTCCACTGCTGTCCCCTAGGACGAAAATGCGGAGGTTGACGCACTGCGGGGCTCAAAGATTTTGCCGCAGCTTTTGAGGTCTGTAATCTCTCAAGGCTCTCGTCAGCCTTGCTGCCAAATAAATGGGCACCATCAAAGGGCATGTTCAAAAGACGGGCTTGCACATCCGGAACAAAACCTGACTTCCGCAACCACGCAAAAATGCATATAACAGTGCACGCAGCCATGGATTGGCTAACACTGTCGGCTGTGTCCAAACCCGACTGAAGGGATTCACACATGGCATCCTTGCCATCCTGCACGAGAGCAAGGAAACCATCCCTTTCTTCCCCTTCGGGAATATGCTCAGCCACGAGAGAAACACTGTTCCACAGAGTGTGTGAAAACCTTGCTAAGGCACAAGTGGAGTTGGCTGATTTCAATGCCATACTCGCCGCAGAAAACACCTTGCGAGTCCAACCATCGAAGCGTTTGTCGTCCCTATCAATAGGGATGGTAGGGTATGCCGCCTGCCTCGAGGTGGCCATAGCCGCCTGAACCACCAAACTCTCGGGAGTGGGGTGAGTGGATAGGTAGCTGGGGTCGTTAATGGAAGGGCGGTATTTCTTTGTTAACGATTTGTTAACAGCCGGAAGAGATTCCGGTGACTGCCAAGCAGCCGCCACCCATTTCTGTAATGTGAGATGAAAAAGTAACACTGGGTTAGAGGACGGACCTTGATCTAAAAAGTCAGTTAGATCATCTTGCACAAAAGCTTCAGGAGGACTGGACCAGCCCAGATACTCCGTGACCCTAGCCATGAGGCTCCTGTATCCTGCAGGACGACTCAGCATGAGCCCCAAGCTCAGGCCTGCCAAATTCCACTTCCGGAGAAGTATCCAAACCACTGGCATCATGAAGAGTTTGCCTCAACTCCTCCAATTGACTGTCTCCAGAAAAGACAGGAGCCACATCAGGCTCAACAGGGTCTATATCAAAGTCAAACCTTTCCTCCTCCTCATATATGTCATCCAGAGGAAGGTAAAAGCCCTGCCTCGGGAGAGAAGAGGGTCTGGAGTCCACCACAGGCCTCACAGACTTAGAAGTAGCCTTCCTTGGAGGATCCACAGTATCAGGGATCTCCAACGGTAAATTTCAGGCAAAAAGCCCCAAAGGCATCGAGGGCGCCGAAGGCTTAGACGCTGAGAGTGCCGACGGTTTTGGCGTTGAGAGCGCTGATGGCTTCGGCATCGGCGACGACTATGGTGCCGATGGCGCCGAGGGCTGGTAAGAAGGCAAAGCTTTGACGTCCAAATCCGACAGACATGGTGCCGACGGAGTCGACGCCGACCTCGAGCACTTAGCAGGTTTCTGCGGTCTCGCCGGGGGCTAGGACAGAGACCTGGAAGCACATCTCTTGCGACTTCCTGAGCCTTGTCCGAAGGGGACCTCGAAGGTTCCTGATGAGTCGCGTCAAGGACCCGAGCCCAAAGGCGTGCGAGACACGGTACGAGACCGTTCCTTTCCGGCTTCATCAGAAGGCACGGACGGAACCGTGCCCTGCGATTGAAAAATCACCAACATCTGCTCCCTAAAGGCAACCCATTCCTCCGGAGTCAAGGACTTTGTTGGACATGTCACTTTCCTCGCAGCACCATCCTCTGAGGAGGACGGGGAAGGCGACCGGTGACGGCGCTTCCTAGAATACCGAGACAAGGAAGGCGAACGGCGGGATACACTCCGGGACCCGGATCCCCGGGACTCCTCCCGGCGCAAAGAATCGCCTCTCGAGTCGTCGGTGGACACCCCCCTTGTACTTACATTTTCGGGACTTACTGGGTTTAGAACCCCTACCTACCTGAAGCTTCCCCTTACACTCCCGCAAGGCTTTAGCAGTCAGCGACTGGTATTTGGAACAGTCGTCGGTGTCGTGACTCTCGCCCAAGCACCACAAACAAATGCGATGCGGGTCGGTGATCGACATTTTAGACTTGCAGTCCCGGCAAGTCTTGAAGCCAGACCGCGGAGTCGGAGGGGTGAAAGAAGAAGACATATTCACGAGGAATACAACAGGCGTGCCGAGTTCTTGAAGCAAACACGTTTGCGGAAAAAACAGAACTGAGGCTACGGGTGCCATGCGTCCTATTTATAACATTCAGTGACGTCTCCCTCGACGGAGGCCTTTGAGGGACGCCGACCCAACGCCATTGAAGCAGGATGCCCTCTGCCGAAAAAGTTTACGAAGTGCACAGCTGTGGACATTACATGTCAAAGATGTGGAATACGTTGGAGGGCACAATCCATTTGAATCCTTTGCATTCCCCACCCAGACTCCATAGTGTCGCAGAAGGCAGGAAACTAGGGAGGAGTTCAAAATTCTGCCGCCCTTCGTCTTCCATCTTGCCTGAAAGGAACCAACTCCCAGTGGGGGGGGGTTTGGGGGGGCTGCCTGTCCTAGTTGGACAGCCATACCGCCCCTTGCTGTAAAATGCAGGGAATGAATGCAGAAGTTGTGCTGCAGTTCCTGATAAATACTCTGAACCTGGAAGCTGCTGAAAAGTCTACCACTGGAGCTGAAACCGTAGAGGAAGATGAAGAAATGACAGCCGTAGAGATTTCAAGGGACCAGAGAGCCTGCTGTGTAAACGGAGCCTGCTTTTACCCTTCCTTCCAATCGACCTTTGGTTACTGAAAACGATGGCTGGGCCCAGAGCCTGGTGCGATCCACTAGACTCAAGAAAACTGCATTTTGAGCCATCCCACGTCGTGCTGAGACCTTGTGGGGTTGCAATAACCCAATACCATGAGACCTCGAGCCATTGTGTGGTGCACAGTCCTCTGAATACCGAATCGTGCTGAAACTTTGGTGGAATCCTGCTAGAACTCCAGAGACTGGATTTGAGTCTAAACAGTCCCCTCACCAGAGTGCTGGACCCGAGAAATGACAAGAATCCCACCAGCGATATTCAGACTTCTCCTGGTTCCTGAAAAGGGCGCCAAAACCACAGAGCTGCATCGAGCCGCAAAGAAACTCTTGCCTGAAGTCTTCCCCATTAATCCCTGCTGCAAAATCCTTTCCAGTGTCCTGTCTTAGAGTCTTCATGACAAGATATTCATCAACCAGGTTTTTGACTACAGATCCTGAAGACGACCTGCTGCAAACTCTTCTTCTGTGATGAGGTACTGTGTTGGCTGGGGTATTACTTTCCTTAAGCCTTGTGTGATTCCTGTGATGATTTTGGGGTGTTTCGTGTGATTGGGAGTCCTCTCATCCAGTTCACCCAGGCTTACTGCTCTCTGAAGTCCCTGGACCCTAACTAACTCTAAAATGAACTACTTAATTGTTTTGAAGAGCATTCCTTTGGAACTCAGACTGCAACTTAAACCTATCTCACCCGGCCTACAGCTGGCACCTAGACCACTAGGGTCCCTCTTCTGCCTAAGAGAACGCATGATATAGACTAGAGTAGGACTGGATAAGAAAAAGATTGTGCCTTGAAAAATATAACAAGTGTTTCAAAGTGACCACCTTGTAACAGAGTTGGTTTGGTAACTATCCCTCTGAAATGAGCAGTTCAAAAAGTTCTTTCTTAGTTTGAATGTGGTTTGCCCTTCTAAAATGTATATAGAAGGTTATTTTACTCACCTGTGAATTGGTTCCCCAACTTCCCAAAAGTAATGCTGTTGGCTTCACCTAACTATTTCTTTCAGAATATAAGTGTATAGGTTTACCACCTGGGTCTTGCTTCAACTGACCTGCTGTATAGCCTGTCTAGAATAATTCTACATTGGGTTTTACCTATATCGTATAACATTGTGTCAAAGTGTAACATAGGGTTTTGCTTTCTCTGGTCTACTTTATTCAGATTCTAAAAGAGTCTTAGATGTATACATACCTTTAAGTTGCTGGTAGCTCCTTTAAAAAGGGTATAGGTCTTACTCCCCTTGAACAGCTTTGTCCCATTCTGAATAAGTGCACTTTGGGTTTCGCTGACCTTGGTCCGCCTGGTGCAATCCTAAAATAGTGTAAAGAGTTCTTGCTTACCTTAATCTGTGTTCCACTGATCTGAAAAGCAACTGTAATCGTTTATTACACCATTAGGTCTCACTCACTTAGTATAGCTGAATGTTTATTTATTTTATTTATGTATTTATATAATGCTGGAACCCGCAGGCAACAGAGCGCATTACAATGAGAAAATGGACTTTGTGACAGGACGACAGGAGTGAAGGTTAAAGTTTGAAACCTATACTAGGTATTTTTGTTTTAGTTAAAGAGCGGAGTCTTAAGTTTCTTCTGGAAAAGTAGGTAGTTTGTTTCATTTCTTAAGTTCAAGGGTAGTTAATTACATTTGGTGATAGCCTTGAAAGCAAAGTATCTGTCTAGGCCATTTGTTCTTCTAGCAGGGTTTACACATAGGTGTCCTTTGTTTCTAGACCACAGGTTACGGTTTGGCTCATACCAGGAGAATTGCTACTTTAGATATTCTGGGGCCTTTCCGTAGAGGCAGCAATGGACTATTGTCAAAGAGTGTGCTCTTCCCATATAATCTTGGAATGTCTTTCTTGGAGGGAAGAGGACACCCAATCGATGGCCTCCTGGGAGCAATTCCCTGATAGATCCAGGGCCTCTCGGAGCTTCCGATGATCCAGCAAATCGAAAGCTGCCGAGAGGTCCAGGAGGATCAGTAAGCCTGATTTGTCTTTGTCCAGAATGGCCAGCATTTCTGATTGAAGGTCCAGCAGAAAGGATTTTGTACTGTGGGCTCCTCTGAAACCTGACTGTTGTGGGTGGAGGAGGTTGTTTTCATCCATGTTGCTCTGCAATTGTTTTGTAGCGATCTTATCGAGAATTTTCAAGAGGTTTGAAGGGTCTTGTTGATTTAATTCTGTTTTTTTTGGAAGGGACGTTACTGTAACTTTTTATGACAGCTGGGACAGTACGGTCTCTGAAGGAGGCGTTAAATATCCGTCTGAGAAATGGGGTGAACACGTGAATGTTGTCGAGTATTAATTTAGGAGGCATCACATTTTCTGAACAGGATGTACAATTCATGTTGGTCAGTGTTTTCTCCATATCTTCCATAGATATTGGGGTGAATTGAAATTGTGGGCTAAATGGTTTTGGGATTTCTTCTTGTAAGGGAAATGGGAGAGGGGGGCTGATATTCTTGCAATTAGTTATATTTTCTCGGGCTTTAATTTTGTTTAGGAAGGCCGTCTGGACCTTTTCACAGTCCTCAGCTGAAGGATGGAATGGATGTTATCCTGAATGTAGTAAGGGTTTTACTAACTTGGTCTGCCCTGTGCCATCCTAAAATAAATTGGAGAGTTATTGCTTACCTTAATCTGTGTTCCACCTTGCTGAAAAGCAACTGTAATAGTTTATCACAAAATTAGGTTTTAATCACCTGGTATAACTGAGGGTTATCCTAAATAAAGTATAGGTTAACTTAATACTGTTCCATGAATTTGTGTTTCACTATTCATGAAAGTATCCTGATAACAGGGTTGGTTTACTAAGTGATTTGTGAGAAACCAAAGGGTGTCTCATCTGCTAGTCCCGGGGATCTCTCTCTCTCAGGTGGCCTGGGCACGGCCATCGCCTTTGGATCCAGACCCTGGGGTGGACCATTGCGGGAGGATGACCTGGGTGAGGGGTCTTCAGGTCTGGCGAGACACAGTATTCCTCCCTTTCCTGTAACCATGATCCCTCGTATTTCTTGGGATTCTCCGATTACCCAACCACCGAGGAAGAGGGCAACAGAGTAATAATGCTAACTCTTACACATTGCATGGACATGTCCCGCTAATTGGGTCAGGCATTTGACCCTTAGTGCATACATCTGATACCAATTAGCTGTCCTCACACAGATAAAAGGCGGAACAGAGAGAAACACTCTGAGCAAGTTGGAACACGATTAAGAGCAGAACTTCCAGGCCGAAGGCGAACCTACTAGAGCAGAGCAACGGACCGAGGGACGAGAGCCAGGGTGGAGAACCCCAGGAGTTCTCTGCAGGAGGACGTTGCCTCCAAAAGGCAGCGAAAGTCACTGGAGAAGGAAAAATCCCAAACAAGAAGGCTGCATTGTGTTTCAAGGACGCAAGCGACCCTCCCAGGTGAACGACAGAGTTGAGGAGGGGAGGCCAAGCCTGTAGTACTAACCTTGACTCGTAAACTGGAAGAAAGTAAAGACCAGAAAGAAACACACACAGCCGGTGTGTTCGCAAGTAATGTGAGAGACCGTTGTGTGCTAAAGAAAGATTGAAGTGGTAACATCATATCGCACAATTGAAGGCTGCAGGCATGTGGATGAGACGCAAAGAAGGGCAGACCTGCGAATGAACCTTGAAGTAACGACAGCTGTAAAGTCAGCGATACTGAGTAATTGAGTGGTCCGGCGAAAGGAAGTAGCCCACTTGAAGGTCTCTGTGAAAGGTGAAAAGTTTGTTGCGATATATTGAATGAACTGTAAAAGCGAGGTGATTGAAATTGACCCAGAGGAAAGGGGAAGAGTAAAAGGTGAATGTTGAACTTTGGTGCATAACACATTGAACTAGCCAGACCAGGAAGCACTGGGGCAAATAACATAGGAGTGTGAGTTGAAATGTGGAAAGTCAAAGTGGTCCTGGTTAGGTCTGTAGAAAAAAAGCCACCCACATTCAAAAGTCTACAACATTAGGAAACGGTCCGAGTCCGACTGAGGGAGACCGGAGATGTAATAATTGAGGGGAAGTGAACCCCTAAAGGCGGTGAAAGAAGCTTGGGGAAGGGAACCCCAACAAGGGCTGTGATTGTGAGGTCCGAGCCCGGATGAGGGAGACCTACGTTGAACCAAGTACTTTTTGTTGAGAGGTCTGAGCCCGACTGAGGAAGACCTATGTGAGCTGGTGATACTGTTGACAGACCATGCGAAATGTCGGCACACGGATATCTGAACACCGTTCAAGAATCCGCTGTAAAAATATGACTTCTCCACTAGTACAGCACTATATGGAGAAGAAACACAACACCCATGACATTAAATGGTGGGTCATTGAACGTGTTCGCAGTGAACCCAACATTCAGGGCCGCCTGTTAGACCTTGAATGTCGTTGGATACACAGAATGGATTCTCTTACTCACAGCCTCAAAGAACAACAACTCTTCCCACAAAGATAATTTACTGCCGCCGGGTATGTAGTTGTTGTCATGAACCACGTTGCCCCACATGCACTAGAAGGTTCTCCGTACTACCTTCCAGTGACATCTCCAACACCCAGCATACTTTCTCAGATCACACGGGGACACCCTCCAACCTATCCCTCTCCGGATCTGACCAAACAATACACACCCCACGGCCAACGACTGTTAGAAGACTGTTACGAACACACATCGCCTCAGCCACAGTCTCCGCCACTATCTAATAAAACAAGGTGGCGTTTCGTTTCTGCATCACCGCCACATTCGACCAAGTGACACCCACATCATTTCTCCACTTGCTCATTTACTTTCCAGGACCCAGAGCCCTCCTCCTACATATAGAACCGAGTACTGCCAGTTCGCGCGACATTTTTGTTGCATTTACTCACCAACGCGCACAATACAGACTGCAGCCGCAGGGCTCACCTTGAAAATTCCCCCGCTCTCCACTTCAGCGGGCGCCTGCAGAGCTCTTACAGAACTCATTTTCCAACAGAGACACTGACCATTCCGGCAGCGTCCATTTCCGCATTGCTACAGCACCAGCGAATCAGAACTCTGAACCTCTCAGCATCCTGATTGGTCCAGAGACCCACACACCCTCGGCCCACCCCCAGCCCTTGTCTGCCTTCATAACAGCAGCCCTGTACTTGCCGAACGCACGTCTTTTGGCAGCAGGCTGACTACTAGGACTTGACTCCGCGCACAGCGCCATATCGACACAGGCAAGTTTCAATGTATATTACTACACGGCCTCCCACGAGGTTTGTGCTCCTCACGGCGCACAAGTGGCGGCGTAGCACCACTTACCGGTTTACCTTACTTCACATAGACATGTGAACCGGCCAATAATCACTGTTTATAATCAGCTTTTTTCTTTCTCTTGCTACAGAAACATAGAATTTAGACGGCCATACACTGTTTGAGCCTCCCCAACTTCGGGTCTTTTGACGATAGAGGAACACTTGGATTATCTATTGAATATCCACACCCAGGTACTGTGCCCTACTTTCCTTTTCATAAATGTGCACAGGTACAAGAGTCAGGAAGTTCACGCCTCCAATCCATTCCTGAATTTATTCATATCTCTGTAACTGTCTTACAGAGCATTATCCCGGGAGTGCGAGCCGCACACAGCAGACAAGAGGGGCAGTCACGGAAATAAACTTTTCTTTCCCCCCCACGCACTATTACTGCAACCATCTCTGCATCCTGTGTCGCCCAGTTCGGAAAGTCTGCATGACTAAGAGAGTTTCCACAAGGTTTCTGTGGTGAGATACTTATCTATTACGCCCACCACAACCCAATAGAGATAGGAGTCCACACAGAGTTCACTCCATCTCCCATTAAAGGTTCCCACACTCCTTCAATTTTTAGCATGCTCCACATTGGGAATTATTTTCCTTCAGGTTCAGATTCGGTCAACCTTTTACTAATCCACCCTTATAAGTCCAGCAGGGAAACACCAATGTGACAAGAGAGTAATCAAAGTATGTTTTTCTCTCTTGGTCTTCCCTCCACACTCAACCGCCCTCAAGAAGGCGGCTTCCACGTCCCTCTAATTTTGATACAAGATGGACGCCAAGGCCGTCAAACCGTCAGTTTTCAAGCAAGGGGGACTTATTCAACAATCCAATTTGGTCAAGTGATACAATACTGTACATAGATTGCTACACTTCTAGAAGTGGGACCCCCACTTATATATACCCCCTGCGACGTTGGCATATAACCAGTTGGCATACAACCAGTTGGAATTATCTGGTACACTACCAGTTGGGATCATTTTGTCCCAATATAACTTTTTGGCATACACATCCAACCATTGTGAATTAGACTGAATTTACCCAGATGGATAGCTTTAGGACCACTGGACCAATTTAGGAATTTGTTTCAAAGTAAAAACTCATGAAGAGTAGAAGTTGTTGATCAGTATTAATTTTTCTGTTCTATGTCCAATTTTTAGGATTTCTCTTTATCACACTATGTTTAAGTTGTACTATTGTTTTATTTGAAAACATTATGGTTTGTTTTTTTGTAATCAATGTCTAATGTTTCACACAAAACTGTAAATACGTGTGTCTAATACAAGTTATATATTTTCACAACCCCTAGTGTGTATGTGGGTTTTTCTGCCTGGACTTGTTCTTTTTGGGTCAAATATTTCATTGAAGTTATATTCTATTAGTAAAAAACCAGTGAAGGTTCCTTTATTTCATAAATTGGTCAGGCTTTATTCAATGACACATAATCAAGATGAACCCTTCCAAGTAGCAGTACTAGCTTTTGTGTATCAAGATACTGTGAGAAGCCTGACGGTGTCTCACCCGCTAGTCCCAAGGGATCCGTCATCCCGGTGGCCAGGACACGGCCATCGCTTTTGCAGCCAGATCCTGGGGGTGAACCAGTGCGGGAGGATCACCTGGATGAGGGGTCTTTGGGGAGTGGAAGTGGGGCACTGGACAGTGAGATGCTGTATCCCCTTGCCTGGAACACCTATTCCCCATCCAACCAGGTAGGAAACCTAGGAACTCACTGCACCCCTTTCCCGACACAAACATTTTCTCACAGACAGTTCACTGTGAGCGACAACGAACTAACACCAGAGCCATATACCTGACATGTTCCAATACCATGGTCAGGCAAGGTCCTGCCATTACTGACATTACACGCACCTGACTTCCATCACACTTCCCCACACGGATAAAAGGCGGAGCACAAAAGAACACTCTGAGCGAGGAAAAGCACATGAGGAAACAGCAGTTCCAAGATGGCAGTTTAATACAAGGAGAAAGAAAGACAGCGAAATCAGAGAGGGTTGCAAGGAGGGAAGTGCCCTTGACCTCTGCAGACTGTTACTTTTGCAAACCTTGGAAAGTAAGAAGCCTAAGACCAACAACTAAAGCTGAACAAACCTACACTGTGCACTGAAGGTATAGGAGGCTCTCCCACAGGAAAAACCAAGGCAGCAAGGAGCGATTGCCACAGTGGTACTGTCCTTGGCTCCTACAACAAAGTAGCACCAGTAAAGACAGCACAGCCGGTGAGTCAGAGAGACTGATACCAAACTAGCTTGTGTCTGAACCAAGGTTGCAAGCTGCAACATTTTATGAAGGAATCCAAAGAGGACAATGTGTGAAACACATGTGATGAGCAACGCAAATATAATTGGACACCAAAGGAGTGAATGAACTTTGGGTAGGACAAGTGGGATACCATATACAGAGTGGTCCGGCGCCACGTGGGTGCTCATTTGAAGGTCTCTGTTAGGTATCCAACTGAATAGCAACTATATTGTAAAATGGAAGTTTGTATCGAAGTGGTCCTTTAACGGGTTGAGCTAAATCCTGTGCATATTCGAAAGTCTTCCATGAAGCAAGGTGAACTACAATTGGTCTGAGCCTGGCTGGAACTACAATTGATCTGAGCCCGGCTGAGAGAGACTAGTTGAAAAGGGGAAGGATCTGAGCCCGTCTGAGGGGGATCCCGGGGTGAACCGTGAGTCACCCGAGAAAATGAATATTCTCTGAACTTTGTAATTACAGGGATCTGAGCCCGGAAGAGGGGGGGATCTGCAGTAACAATAATAAAATAACAGGAATCTGAGCCCGTCTGAGGGGGATCCAGGATGAAGCACCCGAGTTGAATACTTGTAAGAAGAAAAGAACTGTGCATCTTATTTGTTGTACATCAGGCCCTCTGAATCAAGAGACTTTTGATGAGAAAAGAGACTTGGGTACAGAAGGCCCTGTTGCTGGAAATACAACTCTATCCTAGTGTCGAAGAAGCCAGAATGTGTTTTGCTCGAATTAACCGCCTTGCACCGTGCTGAAAACGTGGGGAAGGGAGGCCAACGGCACGAACATCCTGACATATAATTTTGTCAACACGTCTGTCTTTTTCATGAACATTAGCCCCACACTGTTTGTAAATCATCGGTGAGGATTAGCAATAGATTTTTTTTAGTATAGGCCCTTTTATTTTGATAAGACTCCACTAGGACTGCATTATTATTTGATGGTCGTAGCTTGCTCCCATCTGTAGATTTAGGTTTAGATAGGCGTTTATCACACCCTTTTGAAAGTTTAATAAACACCCTTGAACTGTGGTCACTTTTGTCCGTCTTACTGTTTATGTCATACCTTCCTTACATTACCTCGAGAGGTCTGAGCCCGACTGAGGGATGCTGACGTGAACTTTTTGGTGAACTGTGTTTTAGAAATTGGAAAGTAAGACTTTAAAGTGGAAGGCCAGGTGAGTCTCGATCCACGTCTTGAACTGCCTTTGTGTTAAGAATCTGAGCCAGAGTGCGTCATCTTGCCTACAGGGACCGCCTTACTCCATGCTGTCCAACGTGGGGAGGAGAGCTGACTCAGCCACATTTATTCTTTGTATTTGAACACTGACTTTCCTTTGCATACATATTCTCCTTTTCACACTGTTTGTACAAGATATAGGGCAGGCATTAGGTTTCTGTTAGTATAGGCCATTTTGATTTGACAGACTCAACTAGGGCGGTTTTATTTATTATTTGATGGTCGAGACTACTCCCATCTTAGCTATAGGGGAAAGTAGGAGTTTCTCCAACCCCATTGAAACTGAAATAAAGGTTTTACAAATTGTACCTTTTGTGTCAGTGTCATACTTGTGATACCATGCCTCCCTTACAGATTCCTTAACTGAGTGTCCCTGCATGACTGACAGGGTCTACTGCCCTTGAATTATTGACCGTATTCAAAAAGTATATTTAAACCTGGTTTTACTCCCCAAGAATAGCTGATTGCATTTTGAATGCGTTATAGGTTTACCTATCCTTGAACAGCTGACTGCTAATCTTAACAAGGTAATACTTTGGGTTGTATCCCTTAAGTGTTGAGTTGGTTTTCTAATTGTGTTTATATAATGTGATAGTACTTATTTATCCAAGATTCATCTTGGCCTACTTGTATTAAAATAAACCATTTATTTTTACAATACATAGGGCCTCATTACAAGTCTGGCGGTAACCGAGCCGGAAAAAACGGCATGTTACCACCGGACTCGTATTACCATTCCGCCTCTGTGATTCCCGGAATCACCGGGGCATTACAACCCCGGTGACCCGGAGGCGGAATTCGGTAAATCCCCATTCCCATGGAGTCCTATAGGACTCCATGGGAATGGAGAAGTGGAAACACAGGCACCATGCTGTAATGGTGCTGGTGTTCCAACGTCCGTCTGCAGGCGGGTGGTGTTAAACCTGCCAGGTCAGACCCCCCTCCCACACCTTAGACACGTTTCATCATCTATTACACCCCCACTGAGCCATGGCCGCCCGAGAGTAATATGCTTGGTGTAGTATCTTATGCTGAATTAAGCGAAGCCTTGTGGCTATTCCTATCTCACGTGGAAACATGAGCGCTTCTAGCCATTCCTCTGATTCCAATGGTCCAACCACCCTCTCCCATCTTTCCTTGAGTCGGGACAGCTATTGCGCCCCAAATGCAGTAAGCACCTGGTAAAATGTCGAGGTGACTTTCATGACGACTTGTTCGTGGAAGAGATTGGCTTCCAGGGGTGAGCAGTTAGGGACATCTTCCAGGGTGGGGAACTGGGAACCGGCAGCAGGCAATAGTTGTAAATTATAAATTACTCACCGTAGAGACTAATGTACTCTTAGCCCGTAGTCCCCTTTCCTCCATACTGTATGGGCGCCCCTTCCAAGGGAAGAGAGACGGTACCTTTTTCACCAGAAAAAACCTTATTCCCCTTTAAATTTAGAGGCGCGCAGGGGTGCAGCCCAGGGAGCATGTGCTGCCCTGACTGCGCCCTTTGGCGCCACACTTCAGTCCCCATTGACGCGTTGACAATAGATTTAACATTGCCTAATGACACCAGTATAAATAGGGGGGAGGTTGGTGGGACGTATGGAAGAAAGGGGACTATGGACTAAGTGTATGTTAGTCACTACGGTGAGTAACGAACCAGTTACTTACCAACTGGCAACGTTCTTTCGAATGGATGTTCCTCCAACGTATTCCACATCTTTGACATGTAATGTCCAAAGTTGTGCACTTCGGAAACTTTCGGCAGAGGGTGTCCTGCGTCGATGGCATTGGGTCGATGTCCCCTGAAGGCCTCCGTCGAGGGCAACATCACCGGATGTTATAAATAGGACGCACAGCGCCCGTAGCCTCAGTTTATGTTTTTTCCTCCATGATGTGCGACACCATTGCTTGCTGGACTGCAGATAGCCTTTCAGAAACGTAAGCTGCAATCGCATATGAAATTCTCCAGAGGGGCAGGCTGGTAGGGGGATGTGGAATACGTTGGAGGAACATTCAATCGAAAGAACGTTACCAGTTGGTAAGTAACTTCTTCTTTGAATGGATTGTGTCCTCCAATGTATTCCACATCTTTGATAGACTCCCAAAGCAGTACCAGAAAATAAAGGAGGGACAGAATTGAGTACCCAAACAGACGGCAGAATAAAGAACCGCCTTACCAAAGGCCATATCAGGACCATGGATGGTATCCAGGGAGTAATGTTTTACAAAGGTGTGGATAGAAGCCCATGTGGCTGCATCACAAATACTGCTGCAGGGCTGTGGAAGTAACCAGGCCCCTAGTGGAATGAGCTTGAAACCCTTCAGGCGGGTCTTTGCCCGCCAACCGGTAACATTCAGTAATGGTGAGGATAATCCACCTGGACAAGGTCTGTTTTGTAACAGCCTGGCCCAACCGGTGACCAGCAAACCCCACAAAGAGTTTATCGTCCACTCTGACCCCGGACATCCTAGAAATATAAAAGCTCAGAGCTATCCTAGGGTCCAACCTATGGAGTCGCTCCTGTTCCTTACCAGGATGAGGAGGAGGATAGAAAGAAGGAAGAACCACTTTCTGGCCCAAATGAAATTCAGACACTACCTTAGGTCGAAAGGAAGGACGTACCCTCAATACAACCCTATCCTTGTGGAACACATTAAAGGGCGGCTTAGATGAAAGTGCCTGCAATTCACTCACTCTGCGAGCGGAAGTCACCAGTGCAAAGGTTCAAACCGAGCACCCATGAGAAATTTCAAAACCAAATTCAGATCCCAAACCGGCACCTGGAAAGGGGACGATAGGAACACATTAGTGAGTCCTCTAAGAAATTGGGAAATCAAAGGAATACTAAGAACATTCTTCAGACGATCGCTTGAAGATAGACAGCGCCGCCAGGTAACCTTTAATGGCACCCACTTGAAGGTCCCTGTGGGCCAAAGAAAGCCAAAAAGACAAAACCATGGGAATGGAACACTGAAGAGAATCAACGTTTTGTCCTCTGCACCAGTCACAAAACTTACGCCAACTGCAACGGTACAAGAATTTTATTGCTGGCTGCCTGGCCAAAAGCAACACCTCCATCACGTCATCCGGGAGGTCCCAATCCTTATATCTCAACCTTTCAGATACCAAGCGTGAAGGTTGAGAGTCCTGACCTCTGGATGGAGAACCTGACCTCCCCCCCCCACCCCCTCTCGCGCGAGAGCAGATCCTCACGATAGGGAAGACGGCGTGGAGGGCAGATGGACATTTCTAGAAGGTCCGGGTATCACGCTCTCCTGGCCCAATCCAGAGCAATGAGGATCATGTGGGATCCGAACCTTCGTAACCTCCTTAACACTTGAGGAATGCCGGGGACTGGAGGAAACACGTACAGCAGTGGGAATGACCAATCCACTACGAATGCGTCTCCTAAGGCTCCGAGCAGAATCTCTCGCACATCTGGTTGGCACTGGTGGTGAAGAGATCCACTTGTGGGGTTCCCCAAAGGGCAAATATCCCCAGAAGGACTTCCTGAGCCAACTCCCACTCGTGAGAGACCGTCCTCTGCCTGCTCAGAGCATCCGCCGCCGCATTTTCCTCTCCGGCCGGATGAACTGCCGAGAGCGAAATTCCCTGCTGGATTGCCCAGAACCAGTGCTGCATTGCCTCTCTGCACAATGGGAGTGACCCTGTAAAGACCGGAGGGGGGTCTGTACTTCCGCTCTCTATTTGGTAGAGGAGAGACACAGAGACCCCTGCCAAGATTCTCTATTACGGTAGCAATGGACGATCAATCAAGGCCTACCTTCTCAGGAGGTGATGCAGGCTGGTTCTTAAGTACAGTGTAGTCCCCAAGCACCCACAAAAGAATGTCCACACACTGTATCGGTTAAAACACAGTCTTTATATAATTAATATTCAAGGTCATATACACGATAACTCACTTTGTACTCCAAAAATCAACAATGGTAAATAACAATTCTAAAGTGGTACCACTAACGTTATTAGATCTCATTAAAGTGCATACGGTCAGAATGACACACAGATCAAAATAAAGAGGAAACCAGCAGTAGAGAGAGGAAGTAAAGCAAAATGGTTGAGCAATTGGCAGAATACTGGTAACTACCGTTAAACACAGTTCTGTGTGGAGATCCCCCCACGTGGGCAACCTGTAGAAGAAAGATACAAGCCCAGTCTATATATTGTTCACACTAGACTTTCCAATAGTTCTGCAACCCCAAAGTACCTGGCGTTGTATCGTTCCTCGTCGGAGAATCGACGGCCCTTCTTGCGTGTCCTCCCTTCAAGGCAGGAGTCACGGGTCATCGAATGTCCGACAGAGAACAGGTCGAGCTACGATGGTGAAGTGGCCGCATCGTTCCTAGCAGTGCTCGCTGACGGGAAGCGTAAACGTCCTGCAAGGAAGAGGCGTGCGGGGCACCTCGGTTGTCGATAGTTCTGGACCGCAAAGTGTTGGAAGAACTGTGGCCCCGCAAGGGCGTCGAGTCGTCAGCGTCTCTGTGTGGTCTTTGGGTGAAGGAAAACCCACCGGTAGATGCTCCTCGGCGCGTCGACGGTCAGGCCTTCTCCAGCTTTTCACTGAAGCTGCACTGATCCTGCAATTGGACCACTCTAAACGGCCTCGGTCCTGGGCCCTGCCACTCTCCACTTGCACTGATGCCCTGGAACCCCTTTGCACTGCGGGTCTGTCTCTGTATCCCTACAGCCCCACCTCCCCCAGCACTTGTTCTGCACTTACCTCACACTTGCCACCAGCTGGCCCTATTTATTTATTTATTACGTACGCCTCTTACCTTGTACTGCACTTCCCCCCCTCCCCTTCCCCTTGCACTTTCCCCCTCCCCTACCCCTGCACTTGCGCGATCTGAATGACACCTGGCCTAGTAGGATCGTTTTCTGTCTCCCCTTGTACCCCCCTCCCTGCCTCGTCGCGCCTTGAAACACTTGTGTATAGGCGCGTTACAAATACCATATCATATCATATCAATCACGACTAAGATCATTCATGCAGGCAGGCAGCCAATCAGGTACACGGGGCATTCAGGCCATTCACTTCTCTACAGACACTCCCAACAAGTTATGCGTATTGGGACAAGTACCGAGCCATTCAACACTCCAAGCTGCATTCATACCGCTTTCGGGCAGGGCTGTCTCAACCATTGTGTCAAACACCAGATACTAGACAGCCACATCATAGAATGCATTCACCCAGGTCCCACCCACAGGCGTACCCACAACATACGGTCGTTGAGAAGGCTCCAGCCAGTCTGGTCAGCACTTCCCCACACTACCATATACAGAACTTCCACCCAACAGCCAGTCAGGGGGAAGGGACAGAGGCAGAGCTTCCCGGGACTTTGGGAAGATCAAGGTAACAGGTGATGGAAGGCAAGAGGCTGTGGAGGCCATTTTGTCTCCATCAGGAATCTACTGATTCCAATGACAGGGCCTGGGCATCCCAAAATGGAGGACGCTGAGGGCACCAGTCATTTCAGCACGGAGCTGCCACCAGCCCGTACCCTGCTCTGTGGGTCCCACACAGGTGCCCAAAAACATACACTAGGGGCACAGGGTTGAACCCCTACCCATGGGTGCCATAAGG
Source organism: Ambystoma mexicanum (assembly GCF_040938575.1). NCBI lineage: Eukaryota > Metazoa > Chordata > Amphibia > Caudata > Ambystomatidae > Ambystoma > Ambystoma mexicanum. The sequence continues at coordinate 1,005,536,231 of NC_090934.1, forward strand.
GTATCCCATGGGTCTGTTCACCAAACCAAGAGAGAGCGCTGCACCGCCAGGAGTCCCACATGAACTCCTGCGCGGAAAACACGACAGAACACACAATAAAAGCAGTAAAGGACAAGGATACGGAGGCCCTGTCCCTCCAATGCATTTCCAGCATCACAGACCCGAACCCCCCTTTTTTGTTGAGGTAATGCATGGCCACTGTGTTGTCCGTCATTATCAGGACACACTTTCCCCGCACAGACGGTAGAAAAGCCTTCAGGGCCAGTTTGATGGCCCTCAGCTCTAACAGGTTGATGTGGAGCTTGGACTCCGACGGAGACCAACAACCGCTGGCGGTCAAGTCGTCGGCATGAGCTCCCCATCCTGTGAGGGAAGCGTCCATCACTACAGTCACCTCCGGCCATGGTTGCCAAAACGCTCCCCCTTCATCAGGTTCCCCTCGTTGGCCCACCACAGCAGATCCTGTGAGACCGAGAGTGGAATCTGAACGGGATCCAACATCTTGCCTGAGAACTGCGACCACTGCATCTTGAGAACTCATTGCAGAGATCTCATCCGCAGCCTGGCCTCTGGCACCAGAAAAATGCAGGACGCCATGAGGCTGAGCAACCTTAATAATTCGAAAGCCGGGAGACTCTGGGAATGTTGAAACCTGTCCACCATCTGCACAATGTGATGAGCCCTTACCTTGGGAGGCGAGCACTTCCCCAAGGACATGTCCAACACAGCTGGAGCTGTAGGGAAGGTGTCAAATGCGTCTTCTTGAAATTGAGGGAGAAGCCCAGCTTTTGGAGGGAGGGGCAGGTGAGACAGATGATCCAGTGCTTGCTCTGGAGAACCCGCACAGATCAACCAGTCATCCAGGTAGGGGTAGACGTTAATCCCCCCCTCACCTGAGATACGCTGCCACCACCACCATCAGCTTGGTGAAGAGACCCTTTGGCGGAGGTCAATCCGAATGGCAGGACACGAAACTGAAAGTGCTAGTTGCCAGCCGCAAACCTCTGGTACTTTCTGTGCTTGGGATGAATCGCCACATGAAAGTAAGCAACCTGTAGGTCCAGAGACACCAACCAGTCCTGAAGCTGAAGGGCCTGGAGGACTTGAGAAAGAGTGACCATCTTGAACTTGTCCTTCCAGAGAAGTTTGTTCAACCAACGCAAATCCAGGATGGGTCTCAATCCCCAGTCTTTCTTTGGAATCAAACAATATGGGGAATAGCAACCCTTGTTCAGTTCTGCTACAGGCACCAGTTCTATAGCGCCTTTTTCTAGAAGGGTTAAGATTTCCTGCACAAGCAGCGGATCTGGAAGCTTCAAAGAGAGATTCCTCTGTGATTTCGTGAGGGCGCTGTAGGAAGGGAAGGCAGTAGCAGGGGGCTATTGTATCCAGAACCCAAGCATCCGAAGTAATGGCTCGCCATTCTTCGCGATGCTGAGACAGCCTACCCCCAACCGGCTAACCATGTGACATGGCCTCATGACTGTTTTGGAGCGGCTGCGGCAGTGCCTGAAGGCAACGAGGCAGCTGCCTGAGCGGCTTCGGCACCTCTATTTCCCAGACCATCACGGGTACTTTTACGCTGACCCCTTTGACTGGCGGCTCCTCTTGTTCTACCAAAGGAGGAGTAGTGACGAAAAGAACCTCCCCTCCACTGCTGTCCCCTAGGACGAAAAGGTAGAGGTTGACGCACAGCTGCGCTCAAAGATTTAGCAGCAGCTTTTGAGGTCTGCAACCTCTCAAGGCTCTCGTCAGCCTTGGTGCCAAACAAATGCACGCCCTCAAACGGCATGTTCAAAAGACAGGCTTGCACATCCGGAGCAAAACCCGACTTCCGCAACCATGAAAATCTGTGTATCATGGTGCTCGCAGCCATGGACCGGCTAACACTGTCGGCCGTGTCCAAACCAGACGGAAGGGATTCACACATGGCATCCTTGCCATCTTGCACAAGAGCAAGGAACCCATCCCTTTCATCCCCTTCGGGAATATGTTCAGCCGCTAGAGAAACACAATTCCACAGAGTGTGTGAAAACCTTGCTAAGGCACAAGTGAAGTTGGCGGATTTCAACGCCATACTCGCCGCAGAAAACACCTTGCGAGCGCAACCGTCTAAGCGTTTGTCATCCCTATCAGGAGGGATGGTAGGGTATGCCGCCTGCCTCAAGATGGCTGTAGCCGCCTGAACCACCAAACTCTCAGGGGTGGGGTGAGAAGAAAGGTAGCTGGGGTCGCAACCGGAAAGGCGGTATTGCTTGGTTAACAATTTGTTAACAGCCGGAAGAGATTCCGGTGACTGCCAAGCAGCTGCCACCGTTTTCTGTAATGTGAGATGAAAAGGTAACGCCGGGTCAGAGGACGGACCTTGATCTAAAATTTCCGTTAGATCATCTTGCACAAAAGCTTCAGGAGGACTGGACCAGCCCAGATACTCCGTGACCCTAGCCATGAGCCTCCTGTAGGACGACTCAGCATGAGCCCCAGGCTCAGACCTGCCAAATTCCACTTCCGGAGAAGTGTCCAAACCACTGGCATCATGAAGACTTTGCCTCAACTCTTCCAATCGACTGTCTCCAGAAAAGACAGGAATCACATCAGGCTCAACAGAGTGCATATCAAAGTCAGACCTTTCCTCCTCCTCATATATGTCATCCAGAGGGAGGTAAAAGCCCTGCCTCGGGACAGAAGAGGGTCTGGAGTCCACCACAGAACTCATAGACTTAGAAGTAGCCTTCCTTGGAGGATCCACAGTATCAGGGAGGGCGCCGATGGCTTCGATGTCAAGAGCACTGACGGTTTCGGCGTCGAGAGCGCTGATGGCTTTGGCGTCGCCAACGGTGCTGACTGTGCCGAGGGCTGGTACGAAGGCAAAGCTTCGACATCCGAATCGGCCTCGACAGAGTCGACGCCAACCTCGAGCCCTTAGCAGGTTTTCTGCGGTCTCGTTGGGGACGAGGACTGAGACCTGGAAGCACGTCTCTTGCGACCATCCTGAGCCTTGTCCGAACGGGACCTCGAAGGTTCCTGATGAGTCGCGTTGAGGACCCGAGCCCAAAGGCGTGCGAGCCACGGTACAAAACCATTCCTTGCTGGCTTCTTCAGAAGGCACGGACGGAACTGTGCCCTGCGATTGAAAAATCACCAACATCTGCTCCCTAAAGGCAGCCCATTCCTCCGGAGTCGAGGACTTTGTTGGACAAGCCACTTTCCTAGCGTCTCCATCCTCTGAGGACGACGAGGAAGGCGACCAGTGACGGCGCTTCCTAGAATGCCGAGAAGAGGATGACGAATGGCGAGGACCACTCCGGGACAGAGATCCCCGGGACTCCTCCCGACGCGGAGAATCGCCTCTCAAATCATCGGTGGACATCCCCTTGGACTTAGATTTACGGGACTTACTGAGTTTAGAACCCCTACCTACCTGAAGCTTCCCCTTACGCTCCCCCAAGGCCTTAGCAGTCAGCGATTGGTATTTGGAACAGTCGTCGGTGTCGTGACTCTTGCCAAAGCACCACAAACAAATGCGATGCAGGTCGGTAATCGGCATTTTAGACTTGCAGTCCCGGCAAGTCTTGAAGCCCGACTGCGGAGTCGGTGGGGTCGAAGAAGAAGACATATTCACAAGGAATACACGAGGCGTGCTGAGTCTCCAAAGCAAACACGTTTGCGGAAAAACGGAGCTGAGGCTACAGGTGCCGTGCATCCTACTTAAAACATTCGGTGACGTCGCCCTCGACGGAGGCCTCCGAGGGACATCAACGCGACGCCAGCGACGCAGGACGCCCTCTGTTGAAAAAGTTTCCGACGTACACAGCTGTGGACATTACATGTCAAAGATGTGAAATACGTTGGAGGACACAATCCATTTGAATACTTGTTTTAACACAAATAGCATTTAGGATAGATTTGCTTGCCGGTCTTAGCAGATTCTACATTTATTCTTCATATGACCAAGTAACATATATTTTGCATCAGCACAAGTATGAAGCTAAGTATTGAGAGGGATGGTAGTGTGACCATGTATTGTAAGGAATATAATACACCCTACCATGTGTACAAAAGGTACTGCAAGTCACCTCGTAGTTACGTGATCTTATAAAGCAAGTCGTCCTTTTGCCCCATTCCTCTATTAGGTCACGGGAATTCTTCTCTGGCTCACAATATCCTTATAAAATGTGGAAGTGGATACTTTATCCTATGTATATAATAGTGAAGCCACTTGAATAGCAGTTTTGTTGTAGAAGAGAAAGTTGTATTAGGAATAGCAGTATTGCAATATAACAGGGAAGCTTTCAAGGAATAGCAGCTTTATAGTACATTGAAGAGGTTGTGGGGAATAGCAGGATTTTAATATAGTAGGGACCAATGCAGGGAAACCAGATTGTAGTAAGATAGAGAAGCTTGAGGGAAAATCTATATTGCAGTACATTGGGCAGAGCAGTACTGCAGGATAACGGGGATAGCAGCATTGCAGTTTAACATGATAGCTTGCAAGAATAGCACCATTGAACTCTAATAGGAAAATCACCATCGTGGTATAATGAGGAAGCGTTTAGCTGTGATAGCTGTATTGCAATATAACAGGGAAATATGCATGAAGAGTAGCTTGGAAGTACATTAGAGAGGTTGGGATCATAGCAACATTGTAATATAACAGAAAACGCACCACTGCCACATAAAAGGGAACATTTCAGGGAGAACAAAATGGTAGTATAAAATGGATGACTTTTTTGGAGAGCCACCATGTTTCCGGAGGTGGCATGTGCCTTGACTATACCTATGGCCTCTCTCAGGTCACTCGGGCTCGGCTCTTCCATATTTCCTGGCTTGTGGCTCAGGATCAGCTTAGCCACTTTAATGTCCACGCGAAGCTTCAGACTGTCTCGGCCAAGCAGCTCCAAAAAGCAAACGCAGGCGGCAATGACGGATGGGATGCAGAAAGATGAGAGTGCCAAGGCATACACCTCAGAGCCAGCTTGCTGGATCCTGACCGGTAAGGACAACAAACAATAATCCTTTTAGAAATCGGGGCCTCCAACCAAAATCAAAAGAAATACAGACATTAACACAGCATAACATTAACATTGACACATAGCAATCACCCTTGAAAAATCTCTTATCCTTTCCACAATGGCCCCACATCCACTGCACTGAGATGGAAAGTATTTGACCAATAATACTAGTTCTCCAGAATGTGCTTGAATGTCCTGACATCAATGGGATGATCCTGGAACAATCTTCCAATAAGGGGTACTATCATCTATTCATGGTTAGGGTCTAAAAAAGGGCTTCATTCTGATGAGAGGGAATGCATAATGTCCTGCTTTGTGCCATCTGTCCCATTGAAAACTCAAAAAGCTTAAACAAATAGAGAAAACAATGTTCTCTTGTCAGACTGCATGGGCACTTATAAAATAACCCACACTGAACACCCAGAATTCCAAATAAGAAAATTCTAATTCTTCAGCTTGGGATTCGAAAGCTTGCAGGAGTGCTATAACCACTCAGGAGATGGTAAGGATAATTGCATAAGGTGTTATACCATTAAGAGGCTTCTCAAGACAGCTTGCAGGACTTGCCTACCTGCACAGGCTCCAGAATCCAAACAGCACTTTTCATGTCTCAGATAACAGAACACTGTCAAAGAGTGACACAGTGCAGCCTTCTGAAGGTCTTTTCACCCCTTCATAGTTGGATGTATTCGGAGATCTATCAAAGCTTTAAAATATGACAGATATACACAGGTTTCACAAAGATGAGCACCCACATGCAGAGGGAACACCTGGGGTTACTCGTTGTACATGAAGCTAACTGAATATAAAGCAATCTACAGAAACATATGCTTTTTATAGCATGTATTACTCTCTTTGAAGCTTAGCTCAAACTAAACTCATTGGCAAAAGAGAGGGCTCCATCCAACCCCTCCACCATCCTCCCTACCTGAACCCACCACTCATCCAGTGCTGCATAATATAGCAATCAATCCCGCATCTGGGAGCATACAGTGCTGGTAACGGCCCGCCAGCGAGAGCGTAGGTCTGCCCCTGGAAAGGGTGATAGCTTTTTGCACACCCGGGTGGCGAATAGTTAAAAAGTTTTTTTTTTACCAGGAGATTATCTCTGCGCATATTGTGTGTGCCCAATCTCCTGGAAAATTTTTAAAAATAGATGGCCACTGCCATGGCAAATAGAAAAGGGACTAAGTCGGGATTTTAAAATAAAATGTATTTCCATCATTGTTTGGATAAAAAAAAATCTTTTACCATTTACATCATTTACATCCAATGTCATCAATATATACATCCAACCACTCCGAATAAAAAGAAGAAAAAAACAAAAACATTATTTCTCTCTGTATTTATATTTATACATTCCGTAAAATTGGAGAATTTCAATTCGAGCAAAGATTTATTAAAAAAAAGTTTATCAGAGCAACTGTCAATGAAAGATTCTCCCCGTGGATCAAAATTCTCCACCATTCATCAGCCGAAAATGAAGGTTGATCTGAAATGAATTTTCCCAGCCATTTAGTGCACATTTCTGTTAAACCTGAACAGAAAAGCACTAGGTGATGCAAAGTTTCCTTCAAATCTTTATGGGGGCACAATCTGCAATTAAGACTCCTCTGTTTCTTATTGAACTCATGCTCCACACCTCTCTGGTCGGAAGGAGGTTTACTCTAAAGCGCATAAACTGGGCACGGTAGTGAACGCTGGGGAATTTGATAAGGTATTTGGGGAGCACGTTTAAAGAGCGGGTTTCATTATTGCTTGCCCCGTAATGCATGAATCCAGATCTTTCATGCTGCGTCCTGATCCAGTCTTGTTCCCATGTGTTATGCTTCAAACTAGTTGGATTAGCTATCAGTGTGGCTTCTTGCACCCCTAAATGCTCTACGATAGCAGTGCAAACATGCTTCCATTCGTTCAACGTGCCCTCCGACCCTTGAGAAAGAATTTGTTGCAGTAGTTTAAAACCCAGGCGTCCCAGGGGAAATACATTACGATACAGGCTTAAAGATTTCCAAGCCACCATTGCGTACATGGAGGTTAGGCCAAGCACTTCTTGGTAGATTAAACACCTTCTTCCAAAAGAGGCCCAGAAAGAGTGGCCATATTTTTTCCTGAAAGCCAAAGAATGCTTCAGCGCCATATGTAAGGATAGGGACCACTTCCATGCAGTAAAATGTCAATACTGGGCTGATGGTGAATTTGCAACACCTTTTTAGGATTATCTATGGGCATTGTTGATGCTGGTATTTAAGCACATTCCCAGGTACTTAAGAAAGCTTACTGTCGCTAACTTCTCTCCATTCATGAACCAGGAATGCTTGCTTCCTCTTCTCCTGCTCCCTGTTTCCATTATCAATACTTGTGACTTCTTGGCATGATCCTAAGGCCATTTTCGCTGACATACCTTTGTAGACCAATCAGGGTTTGGTCTTTAAGAACCAAAGCATCTGTGTATAAAAAAAGTCTGCCAAGATGTTCACCACCCAATCGAGGAGGGAAACGTCTAGCAAGTTCCTCCCATCCAATCTAATCTTTAACAAAGGCCCGGAATACAGGTCTCTAATGGCTTCCGAAATGTCTTCACTGCATTTCCAATCTTCAAGCTTTGCCCAAAGCTTTCCACAATCGACTGTCGAAAGCCTGGCCCAGGTCGATAAACTCCAGATAAAGTTTGGTGCCTTTCCTCTCTTTCAAGAAGCTTTTTAAGAAATTAATTAGAAAACATTCAAGGCAGTACCTACTCCTTTAATGAAGCCAGACTGTCGAGCATTATAGATTCCAAAATTCATACTCCATTTTGAAAGGCCCTGCAAAAGTAATGTCGCAAAGATCTTGCCTGCCACTTCCAGTAATGCAATGGGTCTATAGTTTGACTGGGATTACCGGTCACCCTTTCTGAAGATTGGAACTATGACTGAGGTTTTCCACGAAGGTGGAACTTTCCTTAGCTTCTTAATCTGGTCAAACAGAACCCACACAAAATATACCCACTGCTTCGGATGTTTCTTGAGCATAGCGTTCGTCATTCCATCGGGTCCAGGTGCTCTAGAGTTACTCGCTTTGTTGATGAAATTAGGATGTCATCTCTAGTGGTCTCAAAGGACCATCCTTCCAGCCTTGAGGTTCGAAAAACAAATTGTTCAAGCTCCTTTATCTGGAAGAGTGAAGCAAAGTGGGCTACCCAGGAGCTAAGCAAAACTGCATTGGTCATTAAGACCTCTTGGGGTGCATCCAATCCGTTTATCCTCTTCCAAATTTCACGTTTTTTTTAAAGAGGCAATGCTCTTTAGCATAGTTTCAGAGTCTTGTTGCATCAGGATATGTTTTCTTGATCTGATCCAGTTGCGGTAGGTTTGTTTTAATTTCATACCGCTTGTCCCTGTGTCGTCTGTACAAAGCTTTTTTAGACGCCTCATTTAACAATTGAGTATCTTTTTCCTCCTTTTCACAACTGGGTCAAATGCACACTGCAGGGAAAACAGTTTGTGTGCCCTTGCTTCTCAGTTCCATGAAATCAAGTATCAACTGTGGATAATCTAAAGGTTGTTCCGGCGAAACGGCCATATCCCAATTCAACAGGGCTTTGAATCTGTTAGACAGTAGATTGATTCTTTCTGTATATATTTGTAATTGATTTCTCCCTGGGGCCACTCCCAGTGGTATGGGATGGTTCCTGGGCAGATGATCTTTGAAGACCGAACATGTGAGCTTTAATATGTTGTGTTCGTTAAGTCGGGTTTCCAAGACTATTAAACTGCTTCACACATGCAAATAGGTTGCGCGAAACAACTAAATTGTCTAAAATCTTACCACCAAACCCATTTTCCCATGTGACTCTGATCAGACGGTCACTCTTGGTGCTTCTATTCAAGATATCAATGTTTCTCAGTAGTAAGTCTTCATGCCATGTCAGGCCTCTTGATTATGCTTTAGTTGCAGCCAGATTTATGTTCATAATAAGGCATCTAGTATGATTGAAGCAGTGGATATTTAGATCACCACAGAGGATTAAGTGGGGGTTAGGCCACTTTTCCCTTGAACTATCCAGGAGGTCCATGATTGTTGATAAAAATGAGGCGGCCTCCGGCCCTGGTATATTCCAAAAAAGGTTGAATATTATAAGTATTTTCGAGCTAGGGATTTGGGCCCAACCACGCTGATCGTGAGATCCTAGATGTAAGCAAAACTAGCCAGTTTACCTCATGCTTCAAGGCTATCAGTAAGACAGACATCGGTCGGCCCTTTGGGCCCTTAATGGTCGGGTTGAGATAAATCGTTTATCTGGTAAGATTGGAGGGCTCCCCATCCTGGTTTCCTGCAAGCAAATTACCATGTAGGAATCATAAACCAAGTTTGCCTTGCCAAACAAGTGTCTGAACCCTCTTGTATTCCAGCTTCCGATAATAAGGTCTTTAAGATCTTTAAGTTCTTTTTGCTCGGGTTGTTATAATCGAGAAGTTTTGGTTGCCAGAACCTCGGCCAGCCAACTCCAGTTATCTTCATAAGACAGGACCCTCTTTTGTACTTGATCTATGGAGCTGTCCGGATTAGCCTTAAAACCCTCAACCTGCAAGGTGACAGAAAGTCTCTTATTAAGGCATGTCCCAACTTGCGTTTCGTCACCTGGATACTTTTCAGACAATCTAAATTGCTCCCCCAGTCCTGTTTTTCCCCCCCGATTGCATCCAAAGATGGAACACTCAGAGAACATTTAACTCTTTCTCGTTCAGCATCTCATTTGGAGTTAACTCTCTTAGAACGAAACCCATCCTTGACAAGTTAGATGCTTCGTCTAATAGTTGTACTTTGACGAAGATGGATGGAGGTTAATAATCACCATGTTTAATCTGTCCTCCTCTGGGAAGTCAATGATCTTCAAGTCGTTGGTTGTAATCAGTCTGAGGTTCGGGATATGATGTAGCAATCTTAACACATTTGCTCTGTTCAGTATCAGACTGTCATTAATGGGCAGGATCAGTTTGAGGAAGAGACCTGTTTCCACTATGGGCCGTTCTTCTGGCCGGTCTATCTTAGCCGGGATCTGATTTCTCAAGTTCTTCTTTTTGTCAAGGGTTTCCGGTCTTAGTTGTTCTTGGCGCTGAGGAAAAGCCTTCCTTTTTTGTTCCAGAGTTTTAAAGGCGCTAGTCCCGTTGTTCGTTGAGTCAGACAAGCGCCCCTGCTCTTCCTCTTTCAAGGGCAAGTGTCGACTGGTGACTATTCTGGATGAAGGTTTGACGTTGGGGACCAAGACTGGTCGAATGAACATGTTAGCACAAAAAAGACCTATAATCTTGGAGGATCACTTTGTGAGCCGATCCTAGATACTTTGCTGTTTCAGGATTAGAGATGGTCGTTTTCGAATTGGAGTCAGACAGAAGAAGCCGCTTTCTTTTTGCTTTTAATGTTGAGAAGAACTGGCTGGATTTCCCCATACAACACTCATCCTCTTCAGTTCTGTACTCCTTAATTTAAAAATCTCTTGGCGAGGAGAGCCATATCTGGAGGCGCCCACCAGGGAATGAGTATGTAATCTGGGGTGCTCTGGTAGTCTCTCTGCCTCGGGGTGAAGTTCACATATCGGCTCCCCATTGTGAGCTTCCGCAGTTTCAAAACCAGCTTGAGAGACAATCTGAATTGGAGCTCCATCACAGGTAGTGGTTGAGTTATCAGCAGCATTCAGCTCTTCATAGTCCGACATAGTGTAGGTGGATATATTCAACAAGTCCTCTACTACATCTATACAGGAAGGCAAAGAGGGCTGCAAGGCAGCAGCCTGGAGAGGATGTTGAACCTCTGCAAGTCCTGCTAATTTTCTCACGTTTTTATGGGTTGGCATGGTGTCTTTTATCAAAGGGGCCAATAAGAGCAGGTAAAGTTAAGTTTCTGATAAACAATTTGCTCCCGTTGGACTTAAACTTAGAGGGCGCAGTTGCATTTTTGCCTTTTTTGCCTTTTTTCAATGGTGGCTCTTTAGCTTGCATTTTTTTCCCCAATGTAGAGTTCTTTCGTTTTTTAACTTTGGTAGAACCTTTGGCTAATTTACCAGGGTTTTGTTTCGCGGTCTGAGCCATCATGAGTATATCATATTCTTTTAACAAGACGTTGTCTCCTTGCATGAGGGTCCTGTAACATCCTGTATAGGCGAGGTCGTGACTGTCTTACATGTTTCTGATTCAAAGGTCAACTGACCTAATTCATCAGGTTCAATCACGATTGTACTGCCATTGATTTCCGGCTCCTTTCTAATTTCAACGTCAGTTTTTCCCTCTCGGGAGACCAAATTGTGATCTGCTGCAGGCAGTTTTGAGAATGTTGATGAGGTTACTGCTTGATTTGAGCAAGGTTGATTTTCCTTATTCGAGGCACTATGATTACTTTAAGTCACACAGTTTTGAGGAGATGGGCTGATTGAAGGTAGTATTCAGGTAGCCTTCTTTTCAATGTCCCTAGTTTAGCAAACATCTTTCTGATCTACATTTGTCTTTTTCCGATATAATTGAATCAAGGATACTATGTAGTATATTGGTGGTCTACATTGCGTTGTTATCTAGGTTTCATTGTAAGGCTGTTATAAAACCTTCCATGAAGAGAATTTTAGAATCTAGCATTGCCAAAACCGTAGTATTGTGTTTTAATTGGTCACTCAAGCTTTCATGAAGCTTCATGAACGGTGCCATGGTGATCGTTAGGGCAGCTATCATATACGCATCAATGTCCTGGGTAAACCCATAGTCTGCATTTTCTCCTGTTTTGTTATGGATCTTATTCAAATTCGTCGACGTTGATTTGTCAAGTTGAACAGGTACTACTGCCTCTGGGGTGTCCCAAGATCATCCCCCCGTAGATAGAGACATCCTTGCTCTTTTGCTCAGAGACTTTATGATAGTCTCCCTGAGGGCATTCTGTTGATAAAGTTATAACGTTCGGTAGTGTGCACAAACTGGTCGCCAATGACTGACGTTCTTGTTGGGTTGAAGTAAAGGCATTCGGTGCCTCTGAGAGGAAAGACCGATGATATTTGGTAAAAGCCGGTTGGGCTGATTTTGCTGCATTCTGCACTAGATCACTTTTGAGAACACAACTTGGTTCCGTAGTCAGTTGCTCCGAGTCTTGAGATAAAGCTCCACTCTCTATTTTCCAAACTTTATAGCATCACAGAGTCCGACACTTCATCCTTCTCTTCCCTAGGATGATTTGACTGTGAGCATGCGTTGGCGCTTTTAGTTGAGCTATTGACAGTGGTGGGCTTCCGATAAAAGAATCTTTGATTGGCTAGCAGAGTGCTAGAAGTCAGCCCAGGCTGCCAAATAGACTTCGACAGAGGGATAAAGGCCTTTTGAGCACAGAAGGACATGTTAGGACCCGGCTTGTTTCTAGATAACACCCTCACCAAAGATTCCCGTGTGAAGTTATTAGACTTCTTTGTAGATGCATCATGGTCCAAGGAAAGTGATATCGAAGTCGGATCGCCGACATGTTGGGAGTCAAAATTAAATAGTTTGGTAGTAGTTTCTGATTCTTTTGAAAGATAGAGTGAATGTATACTGGGCTCATTGCTGAGTGCTCCTGGTAATGATATTGTATCTTCCCGCACTAGCAGTCTTCCATCTATTGCTACAAGCGGGGAAGCGATGAATAAATCGTTTCTCCTGGACAGTTGCGCAGCGCGGGAATCATTCAGCCCTTCACCTTGTATGGAAGAGGCAGGCAGAGGCCCCGCCAGTGGAAGGACGGTCAGGCCAGTCCCGTCCACAGAAGGATGCTCCAACTGCTGCTGGGCACGAGTGTAGTGGGGCTGCACTGAGGTTATGGATGGTAAGGGGGTCCCGCATGAGCCGAGGGCCAGAAAGTCTATTGTTGTTTGTATAACTGATGGTAGAGGTTAGCGAGGATACTGTCGCCTCCGTATCCTCTAGAGCTCAAAGGTCTCCTGAGTGCTCACCAGATGGACGTTGTTCAGTTTTGTTTCGATACCGACGGAGGTGTTAAGCAAGATCCTGAGGAGCGCGGCGATAGGAGCCCTTTCCTCTAGCGCTGCTTCCTGGGCGGTCTCCTTCAAATTGGGGTTAGTGTCTATATATCCCCCGGTACTGGTGGTGACTTCAACCTCAATGTCTAAAGGACAGGGGTTGAGTTGTGACATAGTTTGTCCCACTGCCCGACTTATTGGGGCAGCTGAAGATTCACATGGGGTGGTGCAAACAGAGGGGCTGGTGGATTTTGTGGCCGCATCACTCATCTTGTCATGTCCGGTAGAAAGTCGCTGCACAGATATCAACACCGACTCAGCCAAGTTCACGGACGGGATCTCGTCTTCGCAGGCATAGAACGCTTGAGTGTCCAAATCACTCAAGGATTTTGTTGAGGCCATTTCCCAGGCCCCCGGCTCCCCACAGACACCAGAGATTGCAACAAACCTCAAAGCAAAGCTCCACGAACGGTCTGCGTTGCAGCGAGGTTTTAGTAAGAAAGCTCCTCCTTCTCCAATAGACACAGTAAACAGACAAGAACAAACAGCCAGAGACTGCAGCAAACCTCAGCAAAGCTTTGCGAAGTCGGTTTTATATTTCTATGGCGGTTGTTGGGGGTATAGGGGCCCCTTTAGAAAAAGGACTCTGAGACGTACGTGCAGTAGAACCTCTTTAATCATAACCTTAACCAAAACTGAAACTCCCTCAGGCTTCCTCGCTGGGGCTCCTCATCTTCCTCCTTACACAACGTGCCCTTAAAGGGCACAATTACTTTCAGTCCCTCATAACAGCAGTCACAGACAGTGAGGGAGCGCAGCAGGATGAGCCTGAAGCACTGGGCCACCATGCAAGTTGGTGGGTGTTTAGGGATGCCATGGGAGCCAGTGGGCTTTTGGGGATGGAGGAAAGGCCGGAGGCTGGAGCACCGAGGGAAAAATGGCTGAACCCAGGGAAGAATTGAAGGTGACTTGTGGAACGCGGGCAGACACTGGCAGTATCCACCCATGCTTCCAGTCAACTAATTGGATGAGCACCCTTCCCTGGGCGTGAATAATGTCACATTTTTATATTTGTACAGTACACCTCTTGAGTTTGCAGCACTTGCCCCAGGCTTACACCCTCAACTGGCTCCCCGCTTGCTCTCATCTTTGTGTTATTGTACAGGGACCCTTCCTTGGAATGCCTCTGTCATATGTAAATGTGCTATTGTATGCCATTTATTTTTTTTTGTTTTATTTTTTTTTTGTTCAGAGAGAGGTACAACTAAACAAAACTGGCCAGTGGTCGGCGAATCGCAACATCTTATAACAACATAGGTGAACATTTACAGTATACACTGCACATTTGCATTTTGTTTGACAGTACTAGACCAGTGACGATGGATTGTCCTCTTCATCAGATAGCATATTGCATAGATAGAGCCTGAACAGCGACCATATATCTTTGGGGCGGCATCTTGATGGCAATGTAATAATAAATTGTTCTTCAAGTTCATTAATCATCGACAGGTCTTTCAAGAAGTCCTGTCGCCTAGGAGGATCTATGGACTTCCAACATTTCAATATATTTCGCTTCGCAATCACACATGCTAAATTGAACAATCGTCTAGTGGTGGTTGCAGGTTTACCAATATCCCCAAATAGGTATTTCCGCGGGGAGGGTGTAGCAGGTATTGCCGTGATGTCTTCCAAAATCTCCGCTACCTCCCCCCAGAAATTAGATATCGGTGGGCAGGCCCAATACATATGATAGGAGTCTGCGTCAGGGGCGTCACATTTAGGGCATTTCCCCGTGTGGCCCTGCACAAACTTAGCTAACTTGGCTGGGGTATAGTGCAATTGGTTCAGAACTTTAAACTGAATAAGACGTAGCCCTGAGTTCATGGATACACATTTAGTCAACTGACAGTATCTCGACCATGTGGCTTCACACAGCTCCACCCCCATATCTCGTTCCCAGGTCTCCTTGATATTATTGCATGGCTCGGAGTGGATCTGAACAAGGCTGTATAGTGCCGACAGACTTTTTCTGTGTCCCCCTGGTTCCGTCATGGCTGCAATACATTCGTGTGTGGGTGGCTCTTCTGGGAAGGAAGGCCATTTGGCAGCGAAGGCAGATTTCATCCTGTGAAACTGAAATCGCTTTAGGTGATCACCACCCACTGCCCTGACAAAGTCATCTAGTGCACAATATCTCCCTTCCGGGAACATGTCCTGCATTCTAAATTGCTTCTGTGGGTCCCAGGCACCCTGGACTGCCTTACCAAATGTGGGGCTTATGCCCAGGAAGTTCCACAATGGTACCTCCGGATCATACAGGGCTGTAATGGCCAATCTCTTATATATCCTGGCCCATGCACGCGCGGTGGCGCCCACAGGATCATATCTGCACGTGTCCTTACGATTAGGGTCAAACACAACAGCTCGCAAGTCTGAGGGGGATGCCGCAAATCTTTCCAGGGTGATGTGTGGTGCCGTGTCCTCTGGATCAAACCAGTGTCTCTCGAAGTGTGCCTGTGATGTTAGATAGTAAAGTTCAAAGTCTGGTGCAGCAATCCCACCTTTTGCAAAGGGTTCTGTCATTTTGGACCACTTCAAACTGGGAGTTTTCCCTCCCCATACAAATTTAGTGGAGAGCATATTGAGTTTCGTAAAGAATGTTTTGCCCGGCCAAATCGGTATGTTGCAAAAAAGGTATAGGAGTTTGGGTAGCACTACCATCTTAAGTAACGCTATTAGCCCATATATGGATAGAGGGAGCCTGTTCCAGACTTGTAGTTTAATAGTCAGGGATTGTAGGAGTTCGCAATGATTTTCCGAGAGCAGTGTACTCCCGTCCCTGGATACCATAATCCCCAAGTAACGGATCTGTGTTGGTGACCATTTGAATCCCTGTGTGTCTGACATATCTCTAGTTTTAGGTGTCAGCGGAAACAGTTCTGACTTAGAAACATTAACCCTGTACCCAGAGTATTCAGATGACCTCTTGACCTCAGCCATAATTGGCGCTAGATTTACCTCCGGGTTCTTAATCTATAGTAGGGTGTCATCTGCATATAAGGAAATTATTTGTGGTCTCCCTGTCATGCAAAGACCTCTACATGCATGGTTCTGACGGACGTATTCAGCCATGGGTTCTATTGTAAGTGCAAAAAGTATTGGGGAGAAGGGGCAGCCCTGCCTGGTGTCCCTACCCAGGTGAAACAGGGATGACATGGTTTGGTTTGTTAGTACCTTGCTCCCGGGCAAGTATACAATAACCTGACACAGCTAACGAAATATCCTCCCAACCCAAATCTCTCCAGGACCCGAAACAGATAGACCCAGGAGACAGAGTCAAAAGCTTTCTCAGCATCAAGGGACACTGCCACCTCATCTGCCGCTGGGTCTATCTGAGTCATTACTTCAAAGCGTCTGCGCAGATTAAGAGCAGTGGACCTTGTTGGTATAAAGCCAGCCTGGTCGGGTTGTACCAATATAGGCATATAGGGCAGGAGCCTGGTAGCTAGGACCTTAGCGAAAATATTTGCATCGGTATTAATGAATGAGAGGGGTCTATATGACCCCATGTCCTGTGGGGGTCTACGGGGCTTAAGAAGGACCATTATCACTGCCTCTCGCACAGTGTCTGGAAGTATGCCGCGCTCCATTGCCTCTTCCCATACTTTCAGTAAGACAGGGGGCTAGGATATCATGAAATTCTTTATATAATTCGGCACCTAGGCCGTCAGAGCCCGGGGCTTTACCTGATGTTAATGCTTTCATTGCCTCTGTAATTTCCTCAAGTGATATGGGGGTGTCTAGTATCATGCGTGTCTCCGGGGTCAGGGTTGGGAGATCAATCACGTCTAGATATTCCACTATTTCTTCATTAGTTTTGGTGTCTTTATTAGAATATAGTGATTTATAGAATGCGGCAAACATATTGTTAATTTCTTGGTCCCCACTGACTATGCCACCACTAGCTGTCTGGATTGTCACTATAGGGGGATGGCCGTGTTCGGCCTTAAGCATCCGGGCTAGGAATGTCCCTGCCTTGTTACTCTTCCCGTATCAAGTTCCTCGCAGCAAGTTTATTAAATTATGCCAGTGTAGTGTGAATATCTAGTAGGGCCTCTTTACTGTGTGTACAGGTGTATTCGAACTCTAGGAGCTCAAGTTTGGCCTCCATTGTATCCAACTCCTGCCTAACTGCCTTCAATAGACCCGTAGTATTGGCCATAATTGCGCCGCGCACCAATACCTTAAATGTTTCCCACAGTGTAGCGCACCGGTTTACCGACCCTTCGTTTAGTTGGAAAAATTCCTCTATTTCAGTGCGCAGTGCTTCACAATCGTTAGGGTCTCTAAGTAGCACAGGGGGCATTTTCCAGCGTCTAGCCCTCGGGGCAGCCTCGCCGACACACAAAGTAATTGTCACAGGGGAGTGATCTGAGAGGGTACGGGGGTACATAGCACAGTGCTGGACCATATTCGTGAGCGTGGAGCTGATAAGCCAATAATCAATTTGAGATTCAGAATCGTGCACCGATGAATAAAAGGTGAAGCGCTGTTCTTGGGGATGTAGTTCTCGCCAGATATCTACCATGGCCATCTGTTGCATTATTTGTCGTATCGCTAATGCGGTTTTGGTCAAGGTTCCATGGGAAGTTGTAGACCTGTCAAGGGTCGTGTCGAGTATCGTATTAAAATCACCCCCCCAGATCACTGCCGCATCATCAGCTTCAACCACCAAATTATATATAGCATTATAGAATTCAGGGTCTTCAATGTTGGGGCCATACGTATTAACTATGACCATCTTCCGTCCCGCCAACTCGCCCCAGATTACCACATATCTCCCTTGAGTGTCAGTTTTTGCGTGCTGTACACGGAAGCCCAGATTCGGATGTATCAGGGTCATAACCCCTCTGGATTGGGAGGAGTACTCGGTATAGTATCGCAACGCACCCCATCTAGGGAGAAGATTGGAACAGACCTGCCCCAGTGCGCGAGTTTCTTGCAGTAACAGTACCTGGGGGTTATGTCTAATTATGTATGCTTCGATCTTCCTGGCCTTAATTGGGTTGTTAAGTCCCCGGATATTCCATGAAAGAAGTTTAACAGTTACCCCCCTGTCACCCAGTACCATGGTATTTCAATGACTATCAATGTGTGAAGTGAATCGCTTACACCACCAGCCTTAACATTTGTACCCGATGCAACCAGTCTCTGCGTTTTGAAACTCCTGCCAACTGTGGCATAACTTTGTACACTACCCCCACCCCAGCCCGCACCCTCAAACCCAACCCGATGATGTAACCCAATCCCCATAAACTGTGGAACTTTCCTGAGGGTCGCTAGTTGCATTCGCAGGGCCTCCATCAGCAGAGGCTCACAACCCCACCTCAACAAACAATATCAATTGGAGTCGTTGCTCTCAGAAGAGACGTCTTCACAGCTAAGTAGGTTTCCGTAAGTCCATCTCAATCGGCTGAATCCGGGACTTCGTCTCCCGGTCGTGGTGGCCCGTTCCGATCTCGTGGATGTTCTCTGGGAGGGATGGGGATGGACGCCTCAATGTACATTATGGCCTCCGCCGGGGTCTCAAAGAAATGCGATCTGCCGCAATGTTGAATCCGTAGTTTCGCCGGGAAGATGAGGGCGTACGGGACATGTCGCATTCTCAGGAGCTTTTTGGCCTGTTCGTAGGATCTGCGTTGCATTTGGACGCTGGTCGAAAAATCCGGATAAATGTGGACTCGTCCCTGTCCCTATAGCTTAGGAGGCGCGCAATAATCGGGCGCGGTGGCGCCCCAGGTTTGGGTGTCAGCGCTAGGGTGCGATGGGCCCTCTCAACAAGAAAGTGGTCCAGAAGAGTTTTCAAAAGGGCCTCAACTCGTCGCTCCATCGGACCCTTACAGAAGGATTCCGGAATGCCGACAATACGGATATTGTTTCTTCTAGATCGAGATTCCAGGTCATCGCATTTTGCTTGAGTCTTACGCAGTTCCCCTTTCAGCTGTGCTATGTCTCGATCGTGTTGTGTAAGGATACCTTCATTTGTGCTGATTCTGTTCTCAGCTTCTGTAATGCGAGTGCTCTCCTTGTCCACTCTAGCCTTAAGGGAGCTGATAGTTGAACCAATATCGTCCAGCTTTACGTTCACTGCAAGGAAGCCATTCTGCACCATGGTCATTAGGCGGTCTTCTCTGTCGCCCTGTTCAATAGCAGCAGGATTGTCATCCCCCATGTTTATGGCGGCCGGCGTCCCCTGGGGTTGGGAGCTGGCATAGGAGTCCATTGGGCCAGTCTTTTTCACGCCCGTGCCTTTTTTCTCGTTGCGGCCCATGGGTCACCCGCGCGGAGCAAGGGTCGATGCCTCGGGTCAGGCCAGCTGTCCGCACAGGATAAGCACTGTCTCTGGGTGGCAGTCAGTGTAGAAAGGATTTTATAAAACTTTACTCCGTGACACAGCCGTTGTCTCTGGGACCGCACGGCTCTACCTCCCTCACCTGCACTCCCAACGTCGGGCGAGGGTTCACTCGGCGAAAGGCCCGGTGCATGAGTTGGCCGTAGCCTTGCGTGAAAAGATGGTGCGCAGACCCAGTCGTTATCCGGGAGGCGGGCCGGAGCCACAGACCACTGCGTGTCCACACCAGGTCCTGATGTCTGCCCACACGGTTTGATCCCAGGCCTGTGTCGCGGGGCTGCGCCGCAGCGTTCAGCGCTCCTCCCCCTCGCGGCCTTGTGCTGATGACGGCACCTCGGTCTGGCGTAGGATTCTTCCGGAGCCCTGGGCGGGCCACGGTCCACTGAAGAAGCCATTAGTTTGAAGCTGTCTGCGAACTCCCCCACGCCTCTGCGGTTCCGAGCAGGATCTGCACACAATGTGCAGTAGGAGTACGGGAAACGGACGGTGTAGTAGTTTCTTCTCTCCACGGCTCCAAAAAGGATTTATTTGTATAAAGGATGTTCGTGGGATCGGAGCGACCCGATCAGGCGGCCATCTTAGTTGCGCGCAACAGCACCCCCCCATTGTATGCTATTTCTGATCGAAACTGACATCCCTGTTCTTAAAATAAATACAAATAATAAAACGAAGTTTGAGAGAATGCTAAGAATCCGATACATACATTGTTTTTGCTAGAATCAAATGAGAAAAAAGGTAACAGATTGGGAGTCTTGGAAAGTAGCTGTTGCTCTGTACTGCATGGGTTCACTGCAACTTTGGTATGCACGCACAAACATGATTTTTATATTGGGCATTTTCTCCCACACCAGCAATAGTGCAACAGAGTCTAATGTGACCTTCCGTCCTTTCTTAGATCTGAGAAGTAGCAGCTGTATATATTGGGCCAAAAAGAATCAAAGCACAATAGCATTTTTCCTTAAATATGACAATCTTCACCTGTAAGAAACTGTATGCAATTATTTAGCTAGTTAGGTATGTACAATATGGCTGCCTGCCGGTGAGGTCATTAACTAGCTAAGAGAGCAGAAGCAGGGTGAGGTATCTCTACTTCTGGCACCTTGTTATGTCACAGAAAAGGCTGTTCAGATCCACACAGATGCCATTTTGGTCAATTTTCAGGGACCAGCAAGCTTCTTCGCGCTGCACACCCCCTGTTTACACGTCTCAGCTGGTTTAGCATGAGACTGAGGTGAGGGCAATGTATCAATGCTTTTGTGGTCACAGAGGGATTGCACACAGCAGCTGCCCAGTTTAGGAGCACGTGTGGAGTACTTCTGATGCCTTCTCTGACATTTCCTCAACATTTTACCCACCTGAGTAAAAGTTGTAAATGTAAGAGCACATTTTAGTCAACACCCACTGTACAGCCCAGCAGCCTCTCTCCACCTTCCTCTCTTCTGTAGTGTATATACTAGCCGTTAATGGGTGCAGCAGTTCACCCTGTGGGGAACAGTTCAGACCACATGCATATGCTACTTGCTGACAATCCCTCCCTACCCTTGGAAGGGCAGCCCTTAAAATATGGATCAATAAAGCATGGCTGTTTTTGCCCTACTCCCATCATTTAGCTGCGGTGCACCGCGCAAGTAAGGAAATCCCCCTGAGAACCATAGCTAGCAAGGGGCCAGAGAGACTGCAGTCTTATTGGAAATAACATCATATTCCCCAGCCTCAAAATCCATCTAACACTGCTCTTCACCATACTGCAGGCATCGCACCTCATGTCCCCTTTTTAAAGCCAAGATGCTGTAAATTCTTTGAGGAACTCACACTCCACCATCTATCCTTTCTTTCTTCTCTTCGTTTCATTGTGAAGAATGCCCTGCAAGGTTGCAACATCACTGGTATCGAAGGCCTGGTGCTGTGTCAAAACCTGGTGAGTAGTGTCTGTTGGTGGAATTGAATGGAGGATTTTATTTTGGACTGTGTGAGAAGAGTTTGGGGGTTGTGGGAGACAGAAGGGTAGACCTCTGGGCAAAATGAGCGGGAATTCTGAGCCCCTGCCCAGACCAATACCTGAAAAACGCCTTGCCCTGCCTCTGATGCGAAAAAGTATCAGCAGGCAACTGAACACAGCACCTGAGCATTTTAGAGTGAGGTTTGCAGCATCTCGGAGCCTGGTAACCAACATACTAAGGAAGGTGAAATGAGTGACAGTAGTCCTCATATTTCAGGTCGTGCTTACACTACACCATAACTTCTTGCCTCTCATAACCCTTAGCAGGTAATGTCTGAGTTTCCACGCCACCCATTTTCCTCTTCTCCCAAATCACAGATGCTTGTTTTGTTCCTAAAGGGATACAATGTCTCTATTTGAGGTGTTATTGGGAGCTAGAGAAATGGGACCAGTCTGCAAATGGCCACGGCTAGGAAAGCAGGGTTGTAGGTTGTTTTGCATTGTCAGGCGTATCCCTGTCTTCCCCAGACTAACCAAATCCCCCTTTGATCACTGCCTCCCCTCTAAGATCTCCTACCACCTTACACTACACAAGATGGCTAAAAGGACAGTGAATCACAACGATAGAGATAAGCAACATGGCCAGCCATTGTGAGTGTGACAAGTCAACTTCCAGTGTACTAGTGGTCCAGGGGTGAATATCAGTTTCTAAACCATCAATCATCTCCTCACCTCTAACACACCAAAAGTGATCCAAACAGATTAGAATAATAAGTAAATTATAAACCTCCTTGTTCAATTTGGGTAACGTAGATGAACGGCAGGCTTATCTCCGAAAGGTCGGGGATCACTGGTTAGTTGCAACCCAGCGAAAAATACAATTATTACCCAATGATAAAAGGGACTGTCCAGTCAAGGATGTATCAAAAATATCTACCTTATTTACATCACAACAGACAGTTCTAGCAACAATACGAAATACAACCCAGCCAATAAGTAATGCAGAGGACAGACAGTTTCAAAGAAGGAAAAGGGATGCACTTTGGATACTGACAGGACAACGGGAGCAATGGGTCTAAAATGTCTCTAGGGACCGTCTGGCAAGGACCAGGGGGATAGAACCGCCATGTACTTTGTGCTGCAGATGTTCTTGATGCTCGACAAGGTTGAGTCCGCTTCAGGGCGCTTTGCAGGTTTCGGTGACACGAGATGGGAGCTGCGGGTATCAGGCGGCAAGACGGTTTGGCAATCTAAACTGGATGAACGGCTGCAGGCTGGCCTACATGGTGGCTCGGGGTCAGGAATCGTTTTCTCAGTGCTGGTCTTCGGTTCTGAAGCACTAGTCGAGACATATCAGGTATCTTTAAGCGACTCCGGCTTGACAACGGTCAGCGTTACAGCCGGTTGCAGATCGAGGAACTCGACTGGATCAAAAATGTCCTTTAAGGTGGATGTCGGAAGATGCTCGTGGAGGCACTTCTTCCAGCTTCTTCAATGGGCTTGTGTCGTCTTTTAAGGCCGATGGCCCAAAGCTGAGGCGTGTGTTCCGGGCAACTGCCATGTACTTGGTTTCGGGATCAGAGACCTTCTGGTCCTTCCAAACTAGGAAGCTTGCTGCAGAGCCTAGCAGTGCATGCTGTGTGCTGGCTGGGTACCGGTATAGAGCAGCTAAAGGGTCCTCTGGATTCATATCTCCCTCTGTTCCCTGGGAGATGTTTAGGGGAGGGGTATTGCTTCCCTCTTTGGAAATCTTGGCCTTCCTTCACTGGCGGAAGATGTAAGGCAAACTGTACCTTCAGCCAGGGTCCAATGAGGAGTTCTTCTTGCTACTGCCAGTGAAGTCTTCAGCCCTCTTTTAAAGCCAAGTGGGCCAAGGTGATTGGTGTATGATAAGCCCTAATGAACAAATCCTGGGGTCCCCACCAACAATCTCCTGTATGCATGAGATCATAACAAGAGTGCTTTGCAACAAGAAAGGTAAAGGGGTGAAAACATGTGATACTAAGTTCCACCCATCTTGCTGTCTGTTGTTGTTGATCATAGAGTCTCTCTGGTTAATGAATCTCTGTGTGGTTCCTGATTAAAGGAGCAGGACTCCCTTGAAGATGCAGGGAGACCAGACTCTCTGGCTCCTGCAAACCACAGTCTCATACCTGATGAATGGTGTTCCCCTATCGTGGAGGCTTACTGTAAACATGCAGTCCCAGACATAACAGCTCAATGACAATGATACTGAGGGAGGGAGCTGGCTTCAGGTTGACACAGTTACAAATGAAAGGTTGTTTGGGGTTCTTGTCTCCTTTGTTAACCTGCACAGCCAGGCTCCATGTGGGCCATTTGAAGTACCCTCTAATTGGTATGCTCATTGCTGCCAACAGCTGCAGGGCCCAACAAAAGAACAGGGGGTGGATCCATGGAGACTTTGTTAGTTCATCAGGTTGGCCATGGCAGGGGGAAGCTTCCCCCCCCCCATCCTGGAGAGGACATAGTGTACCACTGGCTGTCATATCCCAACTAAATATGACAGGACGGATGTAGGCTGTAGGCTGTGTCCACTGGAGTACACAGGTCTATGCATTTGTCGCAGTGTGAGCAGAGGGAAATGTGTGGGGATTAGCCCCACACATTTTCCTGCAGTTGGTCTACCATCATTCCATTAATTAAAAATGTCAAAAAGGCACAGGCGAATGCACACCTACCTTGCGGATGGCCGAATTCCTTACAGTGAGCATTTGAGTAAAAACAGGCTGCCATGCAGTAAAACAAATAGAAGATGCACAAGAGTGCACCCAAAAGTGTGAAATAAAGGTACTATTGCCACCAGCCAGCCCGGGCTTTACAGTCTATAGGAAAATGCCCCTAAAGTCAAAGGAAAGGGGAAACGTAGTTCCCAGGCACTATTATTCTTTAAGTAGTGCTACACCACTGACTTAAAAAGGGGACAGGGTCCCCCTGTACTGGTAGCCTTAAGGGCTCACTAGTGCCCCCCAAAATGAAATAAGTTAAGCAAGGGAGTGCCATTACAAAGACATCACTCCTAAAAATCTGGTCAGGGTAAAAATAAAAGAGGAGATATGCGGGGGGGATTTCTTGATCCAATCAGTGATACTTTCTGAACAGGCCATCACCATTGCAATGTTTGGTTCCTTGCATAGCCAGAAGTTTGAAGTTTGGGATTCTCTCCCTTCACATTTATCAGCCATTTCAATGGCATGTGGTCAGTTTAAATTTTAAAGGTAGAGCCTTTGGTCCAAACCTCCTCAATGACCATACTATGGCAAAGCATTTTTCAACAGATGCCCAGCTCAGCTCTTACGCTAGACTCTGTAATACAGTATGATAGAGATAACCTCAGGTTCAAATTCCTCAGGGTGGTCAAACTCATCTCACCCTTTACCAAACTCCTTCAAACCAAAAGACACCTTGTCATCATCATCGAAATGCTCTCCAGGTGAGCCAAGAAAGACATCTTAGAAACACGTACAAGAGTCAGGGCCCCGGGCACCAACAAAGGATAAAGAGGAAACAGAGTTACTAACACAGTGGTCAAAAACAGTGAGGATTGATTGACTGAAGTTGGGATGTCAGAGCAGTTCCATGGTGCTGGCTTCGGAGGAGAGACGAGCAGTGCCAAACCTGATGGCCCAGAATTTTGCACTGGAGATAGCAATGGCCCCTAAACACAGAACTTGGTGTGTGGTACTGGGAAACCGGCCCCATACATGTGGCCCAAAGAAAGAGGAGTTGGTGCAGGAATCTTTGCCAATGGTACTTGAGCCTCCTTGAATATTTTAGGAATATTTTTCCTCAATTATTACCATTCCAAAGGGGTGAAGGATACAGGTGGATAAAGTACTCTCCTCCGACCCACTTCTTCAGGTGTAATGATCATGTCCTTCGCCAATAAACTGTTAACAGACTCGATTAGAGCTACCATCTCTAAAGAATTACAAGGATCAGTGCTTGAAGCTAGAGGGATAACTGACGGATGAGGACCTCTTCCTATTTCTTCTCATTTTCCGCTGCCACCAGCGAACGTTCCCCTGGGGTGCGTTGACTAACAGTGCACTACGCAGTGCGGACTTCAGGAACCACGTGAGGAAGGGGTATGGAGCAGCACCACTGTGGCCGAGACCAGAGACAGCCCCACTTCTTCATGTCTGCGTAACACAGTGAGTATTTAAGCCACTGTCATGGCCACAGGCCCCAGAACACAAAAACCACACCATCTAGTGATGGGGGCAATGGGTCACTTGACTCACTTATGTCCCTTTGGGACCCAAAAACACAGGGGCCAGGCTCATATAGAGATGTGAGCAGGAATACTTTATTTCGGTGCAGGAGTGCTTTTATTTTACAAGCACTTTCCAGGAGCTGAAAGCCTTTATTCCAGAGAACATCCTCATGTGCTGACTTATCGGGTGTGGCCCCCTAGGCTGGGTCTTCATGTGCTGACTCATCGGGTGTGGCAGGCAGGCTAAACCTGGTGGGCGTGGTTTCAAAAGCTCAGCTATATAAGCTGCTCCATCCTTAAGGCCGGTGCTTCGCGTTACTGTGCACTTGCGTGCAATGTGATGCTCACCGCCGCTTGGACCAGTTTAATTACCTTTGAAACCATGCGTTCTCCTGCATACTCACCTCCAGGAAAATGGTGCTTCATCGCTTAATTTGCAGATTCATCTCCTGACATCCAGTGATCTTGATCCCGATGCCGCAGCACCGCACTCCGCATCCACAAACTCGGACCCTGTGAAGAAGAAGAAAGACTAGGTTAGAACATCCGTCCTAGGGCCACACCGCATTTGAACCCCGCACGCCCCCTAGTTAACAACTTACCAGCTCTTGTATCGCTACAGCTTCGTTCCTCATTCCCTCCGGCTGCCGCCTCCAACTCTGCAGCTTCTGCCGGGCCAGCAACATCACCTGCAAGGGCAGAAAGCAAAAGAGCAAACATCTAAAGTGGAACGGACAGCAATACAAGACAACAAACTTTACAATACAACAAAAACAGACGAGGAAAGACATAGGCAAGCAGGAACACTTACCTGAAGCATAATGGCTTAGTCGCAGCAGGACTGGACTACCACGGGCAAGGGACTAGTGAAGGTACTCTGTCCAGATCATACAAGCGCCTCTGCCAGAAGCAGCAGGACGGAGTGCTCGCCAAAACTAATCAACAGGTGAGCTTTCCAGGGACAGCGCATCCCACGCGTACCACGGTTTGGGAGAAGGGGTCTGGAAGGGGATCAGGCGCACAAGCTGGCATACTCAAGCCCCCCATTCTCAACGCAGGAGCAGTCCCGAGCAGCATGACCTATTACCACCAGTCACCACATAAGCGCAGAGGGCGAAGTCGGACCTGACTGACCTCACCCCCGGGAGGGCTGCAACCGTGCCCCAACGCCTCCGCAGAGACCAGGTGAGTGTAACAGCCACACACTATTGAATAGCCTAAGGTTGTATTGAATGACAAGATGCACTAGCTTTGGTGACATCTGTCTAAAGCACCAGAAGCAGCAGCAGCGAGGATTGGACATGAGCATCTGGTACTTGTAGTCTTTGCAGTGTTTGAAGTTTTCAGAGGTTATGTTGTCAAATAATATGGAACTGTATCAGACACAGAATAACTATCTCGTATGGTGTCCTTGGTGTGCAGGAAGTACAAAATGGGCATATGTGGTTTTGCTTACGTACCTCCTAAATAATTTCATGTGCCAATGATGCCATGATAGTCAGTGTGGAGTCGCTCTGTTTTCTCCTGTTGGTTTAAAACATTTTCTGGATTCATGGTGTGCCTCGAGCCAACTTCAGAGAGGAGAAATCCGTGGATGGAAGGTATCCATTAGATAAACTACAGATGGGATGTACACTGCCAATGCACTGTTTTCTACTTTGTGTCTGAGCTTCAGTGACTCAAAGTAGCCGTAGTAGCAGATCCTTACTGCTGCACATGATGAAGTTTTCCATGTCTGTGCGCCAGTTGGGCCCAGTGCGGCTCCGTTTCAGAGTGCCTATTTCAAGAATAAGGAGCCTATGCATGTTAGATGCGATCATCTGGCTCCAGAGCCACTAATTGAAAGCTGCCATGCAGACATTAGATCGCAATCTCTTGTGCCTGCATGATTTCAAATAGGGAATGACGATGGCTTCTTCTGGTGTCAGGAGTATAAAGGTGGTTAGGACATTAAATATGGGCTGAACATGCAAATGTAGTTCATGTCAGCATGCAAGTCCTATGTGGGTACAAATGCTCTCCCCGTTCTGCTTCTTAGAATACCTGCGATTTACCTAATCGAACCACTACTAAAATGTTATTTGAAAGTATTTCTCGAGCTTTTGTTCGTTTCAGTAGCTGGGTATTTGTGGCGGTTGTCAATCACCATTTTCTGGTATGGTGTGCTTTGAGATTGCAAAGATTCTTTAAAACAACTTTCAGGTGCTTCTTATGAGAGTCAAAGATAAAGTGTTGACACTTGATGTGGTATCAGCAAAGAGTCAACAATCAGCTGATGTCACTTCGGCTAGCCTTATGATTTTGGTGACATTACACTAATGCACTTGGGAGAAAGGAAAACCACTTCAAGCCAAAATATTGGTTAAAATGTGCTTTACGATGCATCCTCTTTGCCAAATTTCTCCGAAAATATATTTGTGGTGAAAAGGCTTTTATTACTCACTGCACTCACTGAATGACTCCAGAGATATCCACTAACCTAATAGTTTTGTGGAAATGCAGGACCAATATCAATGGGTCTTGAAGTAATGATAGTGAACCAGCTATATATTTCAGCCATACCTCGGGTCTCTGAATATTTTAAGGAAGGCATGGTATCAAAGTAAGATAGACACAAGTGATCACAGTTCAAGTGTGTTTATTAAACTGTAAAAGTGGGTAAGATAAACTCCTAATCTAAACCTAATTCTAAGATGGAAGCACGCTACAACCATCAAATGATAATAACAGTCGTTGTGGAGTCTAGTCAAATAAAAGGGCCTATACTAAAAGAAAAATATTGCCACCCTTACCGCTGTACTACAAAAGAGTGTGGGATAATGTTCAAAAGAAAAGAAAAAAGTGTCACGAAATGATAAGTCAGGATGGTATGGTGGGGTCTCCCTTCCCCACGTATGAAGCACAGGAAAAGGCGGGACTCTCGAGCACAGCACACTTTTGGGCTTCTCCGGCCCAAACTCACAGTTCCTTTTCCTGTATGAGGGCCTTCTGTACCCATGTCTCTCTGATACAAAGTCTCTTGCTTCAGAGGGCCTGATGTATCACAAACAACAGACAGTTATTTCGGTTAATCTTTACGTCAGGTGGTTTCTCCTCGCCCCGGGATCCCCCTTAGCCAGGCTCCGATCCCATTCACAACGTCAGCCTCCCTCAAGCGGGCTCAGACCAACATCACACTGCGGACATCCCTCAGTCGGGTCCACATTTGTCACCACAATGAAGTTCACTTAGCTTTCCAATTCACAACGTGCCAAAGACTTTTGAGTGTACAATGAGTTTGACTTAACCCTTGTATTACCACTTTGACATTTCACGCCGGCCTCACATAGGGCCTCCTGGTTTTTGCAGTTTTCTCAATTTACCATATTCTCCTTGTTCACGAGCAGGGCATTCGTTAGAGTGTTTCAATGAGCACCCACGTGGCGCAGGACCACTCCAACACTGATGCCTCATTAGTTCACAAAAAGACCTTTGTCTTGTATCTTCTTTCCTTATACAAATGTTGCCACTGTAAACTTGAGCTAAACACAGTCCGGTCCACTATCAGTTTCCTCTCACTCCCCGGCTGTGCTGGACTCGTTGGCTTTTCTTCTGCTGGAGTCAAGCACGGTACCACAGTGGCAAGCTCTTTTCCCTGCCCTGGTTATCAGTACAGGATGGCTCTGTGTACCGTTGACATCTGCCACACCAATCGCAGCTGTGAATCCCGGTCTTACGATTCTTTCATCAAAGGCTTCGCGAGCCTGGGTTGAAAGGGCCAAGGGCAATTCCTTCCTTTTCGTCCTTTCAGTTTCCACCGGCTTTCTCCTCTGTTTGATCTGCCGTCCCGGAATAGCTGCTTCCTCGTGCGTTTGTCCTTGCTCAAAGTGTGCTCTCGTGCTTGTGCGAAAGGGCTGTCAGGTGCAAGTAATTATCAGCAGTAGCCTGACTCTACCTGACCCTTGTGTTGGGACATGTCAGGTAAACGGCTCTGTTGTTAGTCTGTTGTCTTTTGCAGTGAGAGAAAGTGTTTGTGTAGGAAAGGGGGGGGAGTTTCTAGATATCCTATGGGTAGGATGGGGAAAATGTATCATAAGAAAGGGAATACTGTGTCTCATCCTTTGGGGCCTCATTTCCACTCCCCGAAGACCCCCCCCATCCAGGTGATCCTCCCGCACTGGTGCACCCCCGGGAACTGGATCCAATAACGATGGCCGTGTCCGGGCCACCTGGATGATAGATCTCTGGGGACTAGCGGGTGAGACACCTTCACGTTTCTCACAATATCCAATTAAATACTGTCAATTTGGCTGATGTCATCGTGGTTAAAGGCCTTGTATTCTCATGTCCTTTAATATCGTCAGGACCAACATCACTAATACTAGCCATAGAGTGCCAGCAAGCCAAGGGAAGCCCTCTACACTAATGGCTGAATCCGTACAAATGCAAGGTTCGCTGCGAGGGCTAGCAAGTCTGATCTAGTTGAGAATTGTGAAAGATAGTTTGGTCCCCAACCTTATTTGGCTGCCATTGACCCATTGTTAGTGACTCCAGGGGTCCATGTGAAACTGCAACCTCAGTTATGCTTTTCTCAAAACACAGGCTTCTCTTTTTGCACTTGAGGCTTGGGTGAAAATGGTGGTCATCACATCAGCTCGCCGGGTGCTGTTTCGAGAAAGTCTCATGACACAATTTGACCTACCCCAGTGTTCCCATAACATTTAGCATTCTCGCCGTTGAAGTACCATCTTCACGGGTGAGAATGCTGAATGCAACAGGGAAGCTAGCACAGAACACATTTGTTCTTGAGACGGTCTTGAAAATGTACCTGCACTACTCTGCCATCTGGAAATTTCAAATGTAATGCATGCGGCTTGAGTACACTGTGCATGGTCCAATAGAGGACTCACAAAGGCACCCATCACCGTAACTGACCCTGTACACACCTATCAATCTGGTCCACATCAGCCGTCTATATTCACAGTACATGTCAACCTGGCCCCAACCACCTATTCATCTTCATAGCACATGTCACAGAGTTCATACTCACAGCTGCTTTGGGCACTTGCTTCTGCCCAACTGCTGAACAAGGAAGTTTCCAAATGCAAATGAAGGGCGTCCGTGTCGAAGATAATAGGAATAGTCCAAGCGTTCAATGACTGCATATTTGTTCACCAGTTCCAAGCACGAGAAATGAGGGAGGTCATTTGAGACATCTGTGAAGAGAAGAGTACAGTGTGAGGTAGACAAAATGAGCATCACTGGTGAGACAGGGAGTGAGTGAGATAAAGAGAGTCAAGGAGTTCCCCATCAAAAATCAAGGAGAGAAAACAATGGGAGTATTAACACCAGCAAGATGGAGGGAGGATGAGAGAAAGCAGCAAGATGAAGAGAAGCATCTGCAGGGGGAAGGGATAAAGGGGGCAGGAAAATAATGAGACGGGGAGCAATATGAGGAGTTGTGGCCATGTTAGAAATATTCAAGCACGCTGGAAGGTCACTCAGGGTTCAGTATGTGTCGCATCAGCCACCCCTATGATCCTCTGAACTTTGCACAATTGTATGGTGCATGTAAAATCCCCTAAATGTCAAACAGTAGACAGCCTGTGGTCCTGCCTAATTCGGTATGAATGATGATGGCAGGAATGATGCTTGCAATTAAATAGGTGAACTCAAATACTTTGCTTGGCATCACACAGATTAATTTCACCCCAGTACAAATAAGCAGTTTGCACAGTTGACAGGTTAGATTTTCATTTATATGCCAAATCACTTTCACTTGTGAGACCCCTAGCACTTTTTGCTGGACTTGGATTCTTTTTCTATATTCCTGATCACTGAAATATCTATGGTGGGTTTCCGACCGATGTTTAAACATACACATGCTTAAAATTCAATGACTCATTCCTTGAAAGCGCAACTTAGCAGAAATATTAGAAATCTTAAAAAACAGCGTACAATTAACATAAATAAGGAAACAGCGCATCTCTGCACACATTATATATTCCTGAGTTTGAGTGGGAACGTTTTTCCCCACTCACCTTTTCTTTTGCTCTTTTTATGGGTGTCATTTTTCTGACTCCACATAGTTTATTTTTTAATCTATCCTTTCCTATAACTTTTTGGGCATTTACAATGTATTACCGTAGCACACAGCAGTTTCTGTGGAGTGTTGCTCTGTTGCCCCTTGGACTTCCCTTTTTATTTGCTATTGCTTTACCTTGCCGAACACATGTTCTCAAGGGTAGAGAGGGATTTTTATCCCCTCTACATTATATATTGCGAGACCAGCACACCCCACCTCATGTGGAGGGCTGGGAGGTAACCTTGTATCTCGTTTCTCACTGCTCCTGTAACTTTTCTGTTACAGTGACAAGTTTACTATTATGGATGGTGGTAGTGGACATACTTTATTGACTTTTGTGTGATTTTTTTTGCACACTGTAACCCAGCCGCGGTAATGCACAGAAGGGTCACCATTCTGCTAGAATGGTGGCTTCTTTCTTTTTTGGCCATTTTTAGTGTGCTTGTCCTTTCTTTGTCTTCTTCTGCCTTCCTGGGAGGTCCTGGGTGTACTTTCGGCTTCAGCAGGAACCCTTTGTGAAGCCCGCTGAGGCTCCATAGTGTCTGTGAAGCAAGGAGGTGAGGGAGGAGTCAGAAACTCGGCTAACCTTTGTCGTCTGGTGTGCCTGAGAGAAACCTGTCCCCACTGGGGGGGTTGGCTGTCCTGATTGGACCGCCACCCGTCCCTTTCTTTAAACTGCAGGGAGAGTTTGCAGAAGTTGTGTGTGGATTCCTGTATATCTGGCCTGAATCTTGGAGCTGAAGACAAGTCGACCACTGGAACAGAAGATCTAATGAAGAAGAAGAGAAGAATGCCGAGCTACTTACGACTGGGGATGCCTGCTGTGTAAATGCTGCCTGTGCTGACCCCTTCTTTGTAGCGACAGAGGAGTCATGAAGATGACGACTCTGACCCAGAGACTGTTGGGACCCATCGGTCTTAAGAAGACCTGCATTTCGAGCCTGCATTGTGACCTTCCTGGGCTGAAAACCACCAATACCGTGGGACTTTGAGCCTGAATGCTGTGCAACTTCTTCTGAAGAACAAATCTTGCTGAGACTTTGGTGGGCTCCTGCTGGTCCTCCAGAGACACAATTTCACTCATTGATGTCCCCCTCACCAGATTGCTGGACCGAGATAGCGAAGTGAATCTTTCGGCGACGACTTCCTTCATCTGGTACCTTGAAAAGGACGTTAAATCCACAGAGCCGCGAGAAGCACAGAAGAATTCTCTGGTGGGAGCCTTTTCTGTCGACTGCTGCTGCAAGTTACCATCAAGTGTCTGTTCTTTTGTGACCACAACCAAGAATCCAGAGACCAGGTCCTGTGCTGCTGCATCGTGAAGGCGCCCGTCTGCAAGCTATTCTTCACTGCTGAGGTACTATGTGGCTTAGGGTAATATGATTTTGAATTATTTGTATCCCGCACTCTAATAAATCGTGTCTAGGCGCAGATTAAAGTAGACAATATGGAGAGAGAGACAAAAAACTTGTTACGAGAAGTCAATCTAACCAAAATGGTCAGATCCACGTTAGTAGTGTGTCTCACCTACCCAACTAACTTAAATAGATGGATTTTCAGAGCCCTACGAGACTGATATAAAGATTTGAGGGCCCTGATCTCCAGAGGGAGCCTTTTCCAAAATGTTGGCCCGTAAACTCCAAATCTGCGGATTCCTCTGGACACACAGTTTGAGAGGGGAATTTGCAGTAGCAGTTTGTCACTTGATCTACTGCCGGGTTGGATGATACCAGCTGATTTTTTGGGATAGAAATGCAGGGGCCAGATTGTTTGCACATTTAAAAACTAGGCACAAAACTTTGAAATCAATTAGATACTTAATAGTGAGACAGTGTAAGGATCGCCATAGGCTTGACATTTGGGAGGACTTCCTTACTCTAAAGATCAGCCTCAATGCTGCATTTTGGGCTTTTTGTAGGCGCTGAATTTGAGAACGTGGGATGCTTGCCAACAGTCCATTGCAATAATCAAAACAGGAGTTCACCAGGGCACCCACAACCGCTGGATGATCCTCAACCGGGATGAAGGGGAGAGCCTTTCGCAGGAGGCGCAAGGTGCCAAATACTGACTGCACTTTGGCGCTCACCTGGACTGTAGACCCCAAATTGTCCTGCCAGGTGCATTTTAGGGGCAACAAGTAGGTCTGAGCCCCAAAAACATGGTGGGCCTGGGTGCCTACTTTGGTCGAGAAGGTGTTCAGTCCCGAACAGTGCTACTTCCGTTTTACTGGGATTCAGTAGAAGCCAGTTAGAGGACATCCAACCCCTAACTTCCACCAAGCACTGTTCAACCATCTGGAAAGCCTCTTCCACATTTCCTATTTTAATGAACACCTGGGTGTCATCCGCGTAGGAGTGGAAGTTGACCTCATGCTTCCTAAGTAAATCCCTCAGCGGGTGCAGGTATAGATTAAACAAAAGGGGGGAAGTGATGAGCCCTGACGGACTCTGCACTCCTATGGAAGAGAGTCCGAAGTGAACCCACCCATCTTCACCTGTTGCTGCCGCTATGAGAGAAAGTAAGCAAACCACGTCATGGCTTGCTCCGCGATGTTTCTGATCTCTCTAAGCCTTCTAAGTAAGATACAGTGATCCGGCATTTCGAAAGCTGCAGAGAGATCTAACATGACCAATAGGGATAGCTCTCCTTGATCTGCCACCTCAAGGAGATCATACCACACAGCCATCAGTGCAGTTTCAGTCCCGAACCCTGGTTGGAAACCAGATTGGAGAGGGTCCAGTATAGATTCTCTCTCTGCATATTCTTGTAGT
Organism: Ambystoma mexicanum; assembly: GCF_040938575.1. Classification (NCBI taxonomy): domain Eukaryota; kingdom Metazoa; phylum Chordata; class Amphibia; order Caudata; family Ambystomatidae; genus Ambystoma; species Ambystoma mexicanum. Next base: position 1,005,570,632 of record NC_090934.1, read on the forward strand.
TGGAAAAGTAACAATCCTCTACAATATTTCTCCCAGCCATGGAAGGCCTGCCACTGGTCAGTGATTCTGTAGAATACCAGGGTCTAAATTGGACTTTTAAAATGGGTGTGACCATGGCCTTTTTTTAACACTACAGATCCAGCTGACTAAGATTTATTTACAAACTGTTTCACGAAGGGAGAGATCTCTGGTGCCAGCCTTTTTGCCACACTTGCCGGGATGGCAAAAAGTGAGTAATTGGTAGGTTTCAAATTTCCCAATAGTGCCAGTACTGTATATTCTGTGACTGGTGGGAAAGAGAAAGGCTACCATTTCGGCGCAGGTCGTACTTCCGTCACTCTGGGGCGGATCATTAGATCAAACTACACCATTGGAGCAAGGCGGACCACTAAGTGCAATATTTTCATGAATCAGCTCAATATTTTTATTTAAAAAAGGAGTTGAATGCATTGGTCTGATCCATGGAAGGTTCCATAGATGAAAATAAACACTTTGGCTGCACAAAGTTGTTAATAATTGAGAACAATTCTCTCAATTGATCTTTTGAGATCTCCATTTTTCTGTAAAAAAAATGGGACTTGGCTCTAAATATGGCATTTTTATATTCTTTTAAGGCCTGCTTCACTCTACCCACATTAGTTGAGGTTCTATGTTTCCTCCACTTTTATTCTGTGTCGCTTAAGTGCTTATGTAGTGGGAGAACTAAATCAACTGATACTCTACCCATCTCTTGGTCTGACCATTTTGTGAGGATGTTCACCCTTGGACACCCCGTGAAAAGAGTGGTACCTACCAGGAAAACTTTGCTCTCACATTACTGGATAAAAGATCAGGTAAAGACCTAAAAGATTCTTTTCGTCTTTCCATGCCTAAACTGGGCCACTTTGGAGCAGGTATTACCCATGGCCTCTGCTCCATTGTCAAATAACTCTTCACAGTCCTGTGATGTATCTACAGCATTCAAGGCATTCTTTAGCTCTTTACCTGATCTTTTATCCGGTAATGCGAGAGCAATATTTTCCTGGTAGGTACCACACCTTTCACGAGGTAGTGGGGGGAGCCAAGGGTGAACATCCTCGCAAAATGGCTGGACCAAGAGATGGATAGAGTATCAGTTGATTTACTGCTGACCCTTAAGTCTTGTGTCACTCCTGTGCGGCTAGGGTGTTGATTTGTGTGTTTGGGAGTTCGCCCATACTGTTCACCCAGTCCCAACGCTGTAACGCATCTAGGGAGCCTTCTACGAAGTACCTGAACAAGTTCTACTAACTCTGAAGTCTGTACTTACTTGTTGGGTGGAAATATCCTCTGGAACTGACTTTCCTGCAAACTGTGCCTATCCTGACCTGTCTACTGCTGCCCACTGGACCACCAGTGTCCCCCTTCTGCCTCTGAGATCGCCCATGCCTTAGAATAGGGAAGGACTTCCAAAGTATAAGGCCTCTGCTAGAAATTATAACAGGTGTACTTACTTGTTAAGGTGTAGGTGCTGTAATCGTATCTGTGAAATAGAATAAGTTACAAAGTATTACAATGGTCATACTTACTTGTGAATTGCTTACTGCGATTCTGAAAAGTATACAAAGTTCTTACTTACCTATGAGTTGCTTATAGCCCTCTGAAAATAATTGTATTGTACTATTCTAGAAAGTAACTGAGTTGCTATTACTGTATTATTCCTGAAATAGAATAAGTGTGACAGTGTATTACCAATAGGGTTTTACTCACCTTGAATAGCATACTGCCATTTTAAATGTATAACATTAGGTTTTGCTTACGTTGAACTTCTTACTGCCTTTCTGAAAAGACTGATCGAGTTCTTGCTTACCTTAGAATTGCATTCTGCTCTTCTGAAAAGTAACATTGGTATAACTACATGATATGATATTATGTGATGTGGCATTTATAACGCGCCTATACATAAGTGTTTCAAGGCGCGACAAGGCAAGGGAGTGGAAACAACGATCTTACTAGGCCTAGTGATATTCAGATCACACACATGCAGAGGAGCGGGGAGGGGACAAGTGCCGGTGGGGGGGGGGTAGGAGAGGATGGACAAGTGCAGCACAAGGAAAAACAGGAAAAACAACAAGTAGTGCAGCCGACGGGGGCAGTGCGAGTGCTAGGAGTGCAGACCACAAGTGTCAGATAAGTGCAGGATAGGGGACTCTAGGGTTAGAGCTACAGACCACAAGAGCAAGGGGTGCCGAGAGGCAGTGCCGGTATGTAGGTCAACGGCCAGGGCCTGGGTTCAGAGGGTTGCCAGGTGACCGGTGCGTTTAACAGGCAGGAGATCAGCAGGGGAGAGGAAGAGAGAAGGCAGAAGCAAAGAGGAAGGTCTTGAGGTGCTTCCGGAACTGGAGATGGTTCTGCTCAAGTTTCAGAGAGGTAGGGAGGCTGCTCCAGAGGGAGGCACCAGCCGAAGAAAGATATCTGCCCCCAACTTGTTGCTTGGAGAAGCGACTGACCCTCAATGAGCTGGAACTGGAGGAGCAAAGAGCTAAAGTAGGAAGATATTTCGGTAGAGAGAATTGGAGGTATTGCGTTCCCAGGTAGCCTTGTGAGGGTCTTGAACTTAATCCATGCCGCCACTGGGAGCCAATGAAGATATTTCAGTGCTGGAGTCCAGCCTAGAGAGAACCAGAGCTCTGGAGACAGTGAGCTTCTGGGGGAAAGTGAGGACGGGAAGAATACCTCTGAGGAGGTGCAGCTGGTAGTTTGACTTCTTAGAGATGTGAGGAGAGAAGGAGAGTGTGGAGTTGAAGATGACCCTGAGGTTCTTAGCCTCACAGCTAGGAGTAGGAAGAGGGTCCAGAGATTGAGAGGAAAGGAAGGTGCTGGTTAGCCGATGAGGAGGATCTCCATCTTACTGGCATTAAGGCAGAGATCATTGGTGGCACACCACTCCTGGATTGTGGACAGACAATCTGGGATGAGAGAGGGAGAAGAGGCGGCTCAGGGGAGCCTGAAAGCGAGCTGAGTATCATCCACATAGCACTGAAAGTTGGAGCACAGAGCAGCTGTGCGGTGGGCGAGAGGTGTCAGATATTGGTTGAACAGCCAAGGGGAAAGATTAGACCCCTAGGGGACACCACAGGTATAGAGAGAGATAGAGGAGAGGACGACACAAGATGAACCTGGGAAGGTCTGTCAGAGAGAATGGAGGTCAGCCAGGTCAGGTCTATTCATGTAATAGAAATAGTGTAAGAGTTTATGACCAATAAGGTTTTACTCACCTTGAATGTCATACTGTCATTCTAAATGTGTATCTTGAGTTCTTACTTATCCATGAAGTGCATATTGCACCTCTGAAAAGTAATTAATACGTTCTTGCTTACCTTAGAATTGTGTTGCACTATTCTGAAAAGTAATCTTAGTGTAACTATCATTCCTGAGAGAAGAATAAGCTACATATGTTGCAAAGTGCTTACCTGTTGGGTTGGTAGTATAATTGTATTATTCCTGAAACAGAATTACTGACGTAGCTTATTACCAATAGGGCCTGCTTACCTTGAATTACATGCTGTCATTCTAAAAATGTACTAATGTGGGTTTACTCCCCATGAATAGCTTACTGCCATTCTAAATGTGTATCGCTAGGTTTTACTCACCTTGAACTGCGTACTGCTATTCTAACTAAGGTTTACACTTCGGTTTACATACCATAAGTATTGTGTTGGTTTTTATACTTGTGCTTATGAATGATAATAGTACTTACATTTCTAAAGAATTATTTGTACAATACATCAGTGTTTCTTTGGACCGCATGTATACTACAAGTTCTTTGTACCTATCTATAGCCCTCTCTTCCTCCTAAGATAAGCCTGACTGCTATGCTCACGCTACTTTATTATTCAGTGCGGGTCTATACTACGAGATGGAGTTTACTGTATTGCCTAAGGTATAGTTTTATATTGCCGCTTGGGTGGACTTTAGTAAAACTGTCCTAACAGCAGTTGGGACAGATTCTCCCAAAGAATAGCTCAAATGAAAGGAGTGTAGAGAAGGCACTCGTTTCATTTGCTCTACTTTTATAAATGCACAGATCAACTTATTCTCAAAGTGACCTATGCATTTCAGGAGGGGCTGGAAAGAAGCGCAAAAATGCCTTAGTGTTGGGGACGCGCTTGTGATGCTAATGTATGGCATGCTTCCAGAAACTCCTGGTTGCTGGTAGCGCATTCCGCAGAGACGGACTGTAAAGGCGCCAACTTTGTCAAATGCTTGGAAAAAAAGCATTTCATCCCCACTTTGGGGGGAGGGTGGAAATGCAAGTGTGGCAGCCACGGTTTAAACTGCAGCTGTCACACTTAAGAAAAATTCCTGACATGGTCAAAAATGACCCTACCATGATTTGCACTGCATTCTACTATTGTTCCCAAAAGGCGCTGTGGGATGACCCTTGGCGTTTAAAACAACATCCTGTTTGTGAATTCGGGATGCATTATTAAAAAAATGCGCAGAAACATCCTCTGATTTACGCAGATGCACAAAGGGATGAAAAAGAGAATCTGAATGAGGCATCTAAAATGCATCTAAGATAAGCTCAATTAAGATGTCCTTTGTGGATTGGGCTGCTCCTATTTATGGAGAAAGCAATGAAATGTGCTAACCATCTCATCACTTGCACTGCAAAAGGTTTTAAGAAATTGCCCCTGGTTTGATTGCACACAGTTTTTCCCCCTATGTGACCTTACACGTCAGCAGTGGCTATGGTACCATACTAGTGACTTAATGCTTGCTTGATGTAAACTATTGGAACGTTGGTCTATGCTTGATGCTTGCAATGTGCTGGACAACAGACAGGTTACTTGGGATTTACAAAGATATCTGTGGTTTGATGTCTTAACCCTTGAAAAACAGAGTTTACGTGCCAGAAATATGGAGAAGTCACAAGCAAGCTTGTAGATCCAATGCATCTCTCCCTTCTAGGCAACAGGCAACACTGGTCCCTTAAATACCCTTCCAGCATGGGTATTTAGATATTCAGTGGTAGGTGTGCGCCAAACGTTCCTGCTCCATAAATTGTCTTTGGCCCCTTTTCGAAATGCATTAATTAAGCCTTCTTCTCGTTCACATTGCCCTGCTATTTTGCAAAATAAAGTTCTAATGAGAGCAGGAGACTGGACTTCTGATTCCATTGTGCTGCTGAACAATCCTGCCTTACCTGCCCCAGCAAGAGTGTTGGTGGACTGCCATCCAAAGAGGCCGGAGGGATCAAAGGGAGCCAGAGCCTGCAGAGTGGGAAAAATCAAGAGCATGATGACGAAAAAGAGCATGGCAATAGGAGTGGGTAGGCAAATACGCACAGCATGTCGAGGTGGGGATGCAGGGCAAAAGCTGGTGACAGCTTTACCTTCCCTGGCCCATCTGGTTATAAATCTCTTACTGGGAAAGGGAAGAACTAATCACTTATCGCAAACTACGGATACCAGCAACATGTGCCCTCTGAGTACTTTGCTCCACAATAGGAAGCAGGAGTGAGGTGAAGCAGACTGCAGGCTCCTCTGGAACCTCAGAGGCCATATGGTGATTGGTCAACAGATGTTATTGCTGTTCCCTCCAATCCCTGCGCACATTTAATTCAGGATTGGAGGAGAGATCACCTCAGTTTGTCAAGCAGCAGAGACAGCTGAGTGGGTCAGTGAGCAGAGGCTGCCTGACCTTCATAAGCCCAGCATTTCGCCTGCCTAATGCCATTGCAGAGCACACCGCTCATCACGTTATATCTGTCATTGCCTAAGCGTTTTATTGCCATAGCCTAGTCCTCCAACCCACTACTGCGTCAGTCCCTTAGCACTTATTGTATATCTTACTCTCTCCTCCCCTCCCCATGAGAGATGGCCACCTCGCTCCCTCACTGGCCACCTCTCTCCCTCACTCCAACAAAGTCCCCCCCACCCCTTTTTCTACTGTCCCTTCTTGGCTCTTCCAAAAAGGAACGTACCCTGTGTACTGCTGCCACAACCAGCACTGCTATCTACACAGCGTGTAGATTATACAGGTTAAGATCACGCACCAAACCTATACAATACCAGAGCCTTCTTAGGCCAGCGGCACTCAGGAACTTCATGCTGGGCACACGCTCACCATGCCTCTACACAGCTACCCGCACAGTCGCTAAATACCCTACGCCCCCTACCTCCCCCAAATTCTCGACCAAAATACTCCCTTTATGGCCCACACCACTTCTCAACAACACCTTCGCCACACCAAAGGTTCTCTCCTCTCTCATTACAAGTCTTTCATCTGGTCCATTGGGTGTCTCCCCTTTCCGACTACAGCACCCACAATCACCCCAATAACTAAAAACAGCACGTCTCTCTCCCCTCTCAAATGCGCCCACATAAACACACGCTCTCTCCCCGCCCATGCCACCGATATCCGTGACCTTCTCACCAATCTCGACCTCGGCATACTAGCCATTACAGAGTCCTGGCTTCATGAAGCAGCTGGCCCTGCTATCTCATTAGCTCTCTCACCAAGGTACTCCATTGACCGACAGAACAGACAGCACATGAAACGGGGCGGAGTAGCTATTTTAACCAAAGAAGCTCTCTCTCTCTCAGAATAGTCAACCCCCCCATGGAAGGCAATGCCGATACCATCTCTGCTAAACTCTCCATCTCCCCCAACTGCACTATTACCATGCACATTGTCTACCGGCCCCTAGGCCCAGCTTCAGACTTTCAGGGGAACCTACTCCACCTCTTAGGGGATAACCTCAAGATTTCCACCAAAACCATTCTACTTGGCAACTTTAACCTGGGCCTCAATTACCCTTAAAACAAAGCAGCCAAAGCACTGGCAAAAGAACTTAAGGACATGGGCTTTGCGCAAAGAATCACTACCCCTACCCACTGCAAAAGGTCGCACCCTTGACTGGGTAGACGACCATAACTGCTCTGCCACCGTCGGCTCCAACAATCCATGCCCTTGGACTGACCAGCACCTCATTCAATTCACCATCCCCAGAGCCACTACAACTAAAACATTCACCTCTGCACCACCAGCGTTGGTCAGAAGTTCACGTAAATTATCTAAAGACAACCACCTACCTTTTCTTGAAGGTCCTGTCTTTAAGCCCCCTTTCTTCAATGACCCCAGTATTGTTAGCAGATCTCTACAATGACGCCCTCAAAAAGATATTGACGCAATTGCCCCACTAGAACCAAAAAAAGCTAAAAAGTCCATGCACGCTAATTCTTGGTTCTGGCCCTACGCATCCGCAAACATAATTCATTGACTATATGGCAAACCGACCACTGTGACTCCTCTAGGGAAGATTTCAAACAGTTGTCTGCCCTCTAAAAAAAAGCCATCATCAAAGCCAAGGCCAATTCCTTCAACACTCGGATAACAAACTGAAAATCCCAATCTAAGGAAATGTTTGACATATTCAAAGACCTAGTCACTCCTACTACGAGCCCGGATGACATACCTAAAGATGAAACATGGTGTTCTAGTATTCAAACAGCCTTCCTCAATAAAATAGACCTTCTCCAGAACAAAATCCGAGCTCACCACAAAGCTTTGCCTAAGCCTGACTCTACTCCCTTGCCTATCAATAATACCACTCGCCAAGACAATACTCTCTTCTCCTTCAGAGATGTTACTGAAACAGAAGTTTAAGACCGCCAACACCTAAAACCATCCATCTGCAAATGTGACATCTGTCCAGTCAATATCATAAAAGAACGTGCTGAATCCCTCGGACCTTTCTTGACAGCCTTCATTAATGCTTCATTCGCATCCGGCCTTGTCCCGCCATGTTATAAAGAAGCATGGGTACGCCCTCTTCTTAAAAAAAAAAAAAAACTCCCTTGACCCTACCTCCCCTAACAACCACCGACCTATCACTACAGTCCCATTTCTCCTATAAATCCTCGACAAGGCAGCCTACAATCATATACAATTCCTTGGGTCCAACCGCATTCTTAGCAAGAGGCAATCAGGATTCCACCAACGCCACGGTACTGAATCTGTGCTTCTCGATCTTAAAAACCAAATAACGCAAATCATGGACGAAGGCAAACCAGAGTTTCTCATCCTGGATCTCTCTACTGCATTTGATCTTGTGGACCACAAGACTCTCAGTAGACATCTTACCAACACAGCTCAGTTCTCCTCAGAAGTCACCACTTGGATATCTTCCTTCCTTGAAGGGAGAGCCATGAAGGTCTTCTCCAACCAGGCATGTGCAACCCTAAACACAATACACTGCGGAGTTCCACAGGGCTCCTGCACGTCACCAACCTTGTACAATCTGTTTACTAAACCTCTCTTCGACAAACTGGACACCCTCGGCATAGCATATACAAACTATGCTGACGACACTCAGGTCCTCCTATCTCTCTTCGGCTCTTATGACCAAGATGCCAAATATCTCTCCACAAGATCTACGCCACCATTCAAGCCTGCATGGCAGCAAATGGGCTCTGTCTCAATGGAGATAAAACTGAGATTCTCATAGACGGCCCTAAACAAACGCTCAGCAAACTTAGTAAACAATATAGCGACTTCACCATTGAAAATACAATCATCTCTGTCTCACCCTCTGTAAAGACCCTGGAGGTCTACTTGAACTCCACGCTATCTATGTCACGGCAGGTAAGCGCCATCGCTTCCGCTGCCTCATACACAACCTAACTAATAAATGCAGTTAAACCTTACCTGTCTGAACGGAATTGCCTCTCAACAGCTAGAGCCACCATTGGGGCCAAACTAGACTATTGTAATGTCCATCTAGCTGGCACATCGGCGAAAAACTTGAGCTGGCTTAAGGTCATCCAAAATAATGCTGTTAGAGCTGCATTAAACATATCTAAAAGAGATCACATCTCACATGCCAGGCGCACTGCCCATTGGCTTCCTGTCAGAGAACAGATTACCTTCAAGACTTTAGCCCCAACTCATGTTGCCTGGCGCTCACAGCACCCCCTTACCTGTAGGCGAACATTGTCAGAGCCATCTCCTCTCGTCCTAAGAGAGCTTGTCACGTCAACCATCTGTACATCCCCACAATAAAAAGGATCAGATCTGGCGGCACCAGCTTCCCTCACATCACTCCTAAACTATGGAATGCCTTACCTCACTCCCCTCAGGGCTGAGACCTCACACGTCTTTTCGGAAAACTCTAAAAACCATGTTATTCAACTACAAATCTCACACTCCCACACTATTCACCGGCTTTGCTTTCCCCCATTGACTCTCTCCATCTGGCCTCCCTGTAACAACAGCAATCATGAGTCCCCCCCTCCTCTTTCGTTACATCATTGTCATTTAAAATGTATGTCACCTTACTGTTAGCAGGTTCACTGTAACTACAAACCACAGTCAAGCCGTCTCTATGTCTTCTCCCCTGTTTCCTCCCCACCGTTTCTGTTTTTCAAGCAACTAAGTATGCCTACTTGTAACAGCGCCAAAATGCCCTTGGGCTGCTTGTGCGCTATATAAATGTAATAAATAAATAAATGGTAGAGAAGCCATCTGTCTGAGAGTCAGTACAAATAACTTCCGTCACTGATGCACAAACTGTGTCAGACATGAAGAAAAGGGGGCCTTGCTTGGAAAGCAGCGACTACCCCAGTTAGAGAGCAGAGGTCCATTCAGTAAAGCAGCAAAGGCATGTTCAACCAGCTAGTAAGCAGAAGCTATCAAAGTTAGGGAGCAGCAGTTGCCCAGTCAGATAGGGTAACAGTGGCAGACACAGTCAGTCAGGGATTACATGCCACCACAAAAACACAGTATGAGTGATTCTGTCAGCCAGAAAGAAGAGGTAGCTTTAGTCAGCCAAACCTCAATCTGGGTACATAGATCGGATCAGCACGGGGGCGGCAGAACAAAGACTACCTCAGTTGGGTAGTAGAGGCCACCTCAGTTGGGGAACCAAGGCTGCCTTAGTTGGGGGAGCCTAGGCTGCCTACATCAGGGGAAGCCTCAGTTGGGTGGAGGCAGAGGCTGCCCCAGTCAAGGGGAGGGAGAGGCTGCCTCAGTCTGGGGGAGGCAGAGGCTGCCTCAGTTGGGGGGAGGCAGAGGCTTCTTCAGTCGGGCAGGGCTTGGCTCAGTTATGGTGCATAGGCTGTCTCAGTCAGGGAGCAGAGGGCAAACAAAATGAAGGGGTGCTGACATCAGGGAGCAGGAGCCCTCCTGGTCAATCAAGGTGGAGATGGTCTACCTCAGTCAAGGCACTGCAGCCCAGGCAGCAAGTGCACAATACTGTACCTGGATGAGGTGATAAAGTGAGACATCTGGAGGGGCTATGCTGTGTGATGTGTACTGGGGGAAGAGTGCAGCCTTCAGTTTGGGATATGGTGTGAGTGCCACCTTCAGAAGTTGGGGATCCACTGTCTCCAGCGATGTTTCACACAGCTCCTGCACACCAACAATCTGTGGACAAAGAAAGGGATTCTTTTCATAGGGCTATGAATAAAGGTCTGCAGCAGTGGTATGGGCCTCTACAGATAGACAAATGCAGTATGGATTGGCGAGAGGCAGCAGCTGAGGTAAATTTACAAAGAGGAACCGGGGTGTCGCATGGATTTTTGTAGAGAGTTAAGATGGGTTTCCAAAATCAACCCTGCAGGTGGATTTAGAAAGGCCAGCCTATTATGGTGAACAGGAAAGACTCTCTAGACAAACCCAATCAAGGTAGGTAGCAGAGCGGCAAAGCATAGACTTAGGAGGGGGTATGAGAATGGTCTAAGTCTACAAAGAGAACACCACCACCAATTCAAGTAAGACAGATAAAAACAGGTAAGAACAAAAATATACATTACTTCATTAGGCATTTAAAATACACACCATGCACATGAAACCTCTAGGCAAATATTGTCACACACTTACTATAAAAGGGATATATACATTCGCCCTTAGGACAAAAGAGAAAGCATTTGATTCAATAACCAGTGTAAAACAGGGAAGTAGTCAGATGCATAAAGTTCAGTAGAATCACTTTAGAGTAAGATGGTTTGGGGCTTTGTGCCTTAAAATCATTAGCTACAAGGTTCTACATTTCAGGTCGGGGAAAGTGAAAAAGACAGATTGCAACCAGATCCACCACGGCCACGCAGCGACAGGCAATCTATAATGGATGAACAAAGGAGCAGGCCGTGCAAAGCTTCCATTGATGCAGGAAGTCTGAAAATGCAGGAGCTGGCACCTTGTTATAGTACAAGTTGAGGATCCTCCAGTTTCATGAATGCACTTGGAATGGCGACGGCTGTATTGAGGCAGCCGAGGAGAGAGCTGGTCAGTCAATTGGTTGGCCAAGGGACACTTCAGAAGGCACAGATCCTTCAACAGGGTTCGAGACTGCTTGTTCCCACCAGTCCTGGGGTCAAAGTACAGATGAGGGCCTTCTTGAGATCAGGCAGAAGAGCAGGGCTTCACCAGGACTTCACTGGCTTTGTGCTGGTCAACTGCAGGAGTTGTCCTCAGAATGTCAACGGTCTTCTCTTCTTCGTAGGTGTCTTGGCTCCAACCATGATCTGTCGAATGGCTGCAGGAGTTCTCCTTTTATCCAAGATCTGTACTGGAAGCTCACCCAGGTCCACCAATGGTAAGGATCAGCACCACTGATACTGCCATTGGCTATCCAATGATGGATAGCCATTGGCCACACGTTCTGTCTAGCAACAGATATTCAGGCACCAGGATGTGTACTGGGACCAGACAGTGCCAACCCCCACATCCGGGTTCAGACACAGACCACCCCTTAGCCACCAACGCAGCAGCTTTTCCTGGGAAAGGACTTTCCGTAGAAGGTAATTCTGGCCCTGAGAAGACAGGAAGAAGGCCAAAGAACAATATGGTCAAAGGACAGGCAAGAACCTCATGGCACTGCCATATTAGAGTGCTAGCGACTCTTTGTAGCCATTTGCAGTAATTGCAAAAGTGCACAAAATAAAAAGTTCAAAACAGAGTAGGAAAACATCCACTGCCACCAGCCCATCCTGGTCCCATTGTATTTGTAACCCAAAATTTAGAAAGAAAAAGATAGAATGATACAAAGTATCCTAGCCGCACTTTACTTTAGGGTGATCTGTACATTTGTAAAAATACAAGTATTCCATAAAGACATAGGGCCAGATTCTCAGAACTCTTTTTGGCACCTCGCCTCACACAAAAAGTAGCAGTCCAATTCACAAACGGGATCTGAATGAGTGCATTTACGATGTGCTCATTCCGATGCCATTTTTCTCCCTTTGCACATTTGTGCATATAAGGGGGCATTTCAGGGCATTTTAAAGTTCATCCCGAATTCACAAACAGGGTGCACTTTAAAATACCCAGAAATGAAGGTCAAGGTGCAGGGGGAGACGCAAAGCATGACAGGGTCATTTCTGATAATCTTATAGACTTATCAGTTTCCCCCAAAAAAATGAGCGCTAAGTAAGGGAAGTAAAGCTGAAGGCTTTACTTACCTCCAAAATGTCAGGTCAGGATAGCAAACACAGCAAAAAGAAATGGTGTCCCATAGAAGCCCATTGGAGGAAAGCATCAAAAAGAAAATCTTTCTTAACAGAGAGGGGGCAACAGTGGCGCCTGGGGGGGAGGACATTAGTGACATCTCAGAAGAAGCAAAATTAGTGAGGTCTTCTGAAACGGCACATCAGTGGGATTTGGAGGAAAGGGACAGCAGCAATAGAATCTCAGGCAAGGGGTAGAAGTGATGGGATCTCAGAAAAGAGCAGTCGGATCAGGAGTGTATAAAGGGGGGGGTGCCAGGGGATGATGGCACTGGGTCCAGGGAAGCGCAAAAGTGGGCACTAACGAAAATAGCATTGCGATCAAGTAAGGACAGCAATGGGACCAGAGCAGCACAACAGTAGTAACTAAGGAGGACAGCAGCAAAAGAGCTTGAGAGAGAGTACAAGTGGTAATGTAACCTGGGGACTCAGGACAAAAGCAGGAGCGGAGCATGGGGAGAGGGCCGGAGCCGCCTCACAGTCTTACAGTGAGAAAGATATAGAAGGAAAAGTGTTTAACAATTGTGAGATAGGCTATTGTGCAAGTGAGCGACCCCATGTGTGTAGCCTCAATGAACGTTTGCTGAATCCATGAACGGTGCAGTGAGTACAGCCTGGAGAGACGTTTCAGTGATCTAAAGCCAGTAGCAAGCTAGGCAAGAGGCTGGGGCAAGCACACTTCGGTCCTGAAGCATCTTATGAACAATCACAAGCATCCTTCACCCTTTCATTTAGGTGGAATTGAAGTAAGCGCTATGTATCTTTTGCGTATGGTAGACGTGACATACTCACTGAGGGTCTTTTATGGGTTATCGTTCTGGGGGTCACATGCTTGGCATAGAAGGCCATATATTGGTTGTTTTGGAGTATTACAATATTTGCTTACTTACAAAGTCATAGGTCGTCGACAGCGTGCTCCTGTCACACTATCCCCACACTACATGCACAGGTGTACAGATGCTCCATTTGTCCATGTTCTCAGATTTATTGTTTTTCTGACATGACGTGAGTTGTATACGCCAAGGAAGCAGTGAGTAAGTGCATGTACTTCAGCCACCATGTGGGGAGGAAGGGTGGGTGCATGTGACTTAAAGAAGAAACAGAAAGCCAGGCGCCGGAAAAAAACACGACTCTGGCGTTTTTTTACGGCACGGCTACCACCGGGGTCATAATGAGGCCCTAAGCCTAACGATGTCTGCTGAAGAGGAATACGTATGGTTGGTTGATTGCTTTCTTTGCGCCAGATAAGAAATCTTTTCATGTTTTTGCAGTGGCAATTTCAGGTATTCAGCTTCCTGGATTCGCCGAGTATATTTTGGGTCTTTCCCCCCACAAAGTACAGGCTAAGGGACTGCAAAACTCTGGTCTGGGGAACTTAGCAAAGGGAACTTGGTACATTCCCAATCAGAGGGGTCATGAGAAAAGGTAGGAGGAATGCCGCAAGGCGCTCATTCCCTGACTGAACAAGAAGACACAGGTAGAGATCACTTTCCATCAACCAACTATTCCCAACCACAAATATAATCCTCATACCGCAGAGGGCGTAGATGATAACCAATGAGCTTAGGCAGACCATGATATCCAATGAGCTTCGGTAACAGAACACCACCAATTACAGACCAAAGTACTGGGATCAGACAAAACCACTAATGCCCCAATGGCAATACCTACGAGATGACCATGCAGAAAGTTCTGCAAGGAGCTTACCTTGAGCAGCACGAGGATGCCCACTAAGGGACTGATGTGATTTACAGAACAAGGTCCATTATGAGTTCCAGAGATCCAGAAGTAGACCACCAAAGCAGATCCAAGGCATTAAGGCAGTTTTTATAACAGCCTCTGTTGAGGGCACTTAAACCATTAATCGTAATGGCAGGTGTTAGGAAAGATTTTCATTTTTCTGCTTTCCCTCAACAGACATCTATGGACCTCCCCCAACTTTTTCCTTTTGTTTTGAACATGTCCTGACATTTGAAGGTGGGTAAAGCCCCCTTGCTTTATTTACTGTTACAGCAGTTTTTGTATGACTCTGTTGAGGATGCTAAAACCACTAACCCTAGGAGGAAGGCTTAAACACCTGATAAGAAAGGGAAGCCAAACCTTTCAAGATAGGTAAAGTGGACAGAGAGAGAAGGCTTAATACGTAGGAATGGATAGAAGGCCTCCGCAAAGGTACGGGATTTGATAGGTAAACCCAGTTTTTATTGGCGCTGGATGCCATTCCCCTTTTGTGAGTAAAAATGGTTAGAAAAAAGGGTCATTACTCCTCGATTGCTTTGCAGAATCTTGATTTATTGAGCACTTGAGTGCTAGTTGTTAGCATAGCATGTATGATGGTGGTTACATGTGAGAAAAGCCAACACGTGTTTCGACCAAAGTCTTTATCAAGGCAGTGTTGGAGGTGTATAGTCGTCCAACCGGCTCTGATGGGCCGATGCGTGGAAACTGAGATCTTTCGAAAGATCACTGTTTCCAAGCATCCGCCTATCAGAGCCGGTTGGCTCTTAAGTGGCCATTCAGCCTCCCTATCCAAGGACTCACCACCACCACTCCGTGACCTTCGAGTTTCCCCAACCAGGGACGACTACACACCTCCAACGCTGCCTTGATAAAGACTTTGATCGAAACAGTGTGTGTTCTCTTTAGTTTTGTTAGGCAGGGAAATCCTCCCTAGAGTAGGGATAGTGAGGTATTTCGATATAATTTTTACTTTAATAAAATGGCATGTTTTGAACAATCATCAAAGAGATGGCCACCTCGCATTGCTGACCCCTCACAATGGGAAATGCGGTAAAGACTCACCTCCAAGGAATCTCTGCCATTGACCAGGGGGACACCGGAGGTTGAGTATCTCAAATAATCTCCCCCCTCAGAACCACAAGGTAAGTATGCTCATCAGTGGCTTCAGAAAAAACATCTCTAGCAAACCCAAAACAACCCAGTGAGTAAACAGCTCTTTTCCACAAGTGCACTTTTCAGGATTCGGTTTCCAGGTATTTGAGCCCTGGACCAACAGCAATCTCAGTGACCCAGTAAAGCAACAAAGGCTCGACCTTCAGGCCAGGAGTGGAACATCTAGCGAGGAAGACATGAGGAAGACAAGGGAACCTGTGAACACAGCTTCCAGCAGCTCAATGCACCTGCACCGGCAGCAGTACAGCAGCAAATGGGCCCTTGAAGGAGACAATGGCTAGCGGCAGCGTCGGACACCTTCTGTTTAAAAATCTGGCAGGCAGCTGAGGCATCACCACCTTCTGGGCATCAACAGCGACCCTCATCCAATCAGATGATTCTAGTGGTAAACCGTGTGTGGCAGCAGTAAATGGCCACAAACAACAGATCTGGATAGGAAGGCTTGGCCAAGAAGATGTGGGGAGATAGTAAGAGAATTCAGGGGGCCCGGCCTGAACCTCCAGATGCCAAAAAAACTAAGTGGGGTACGCCTAAGTCACTGTACTTAGCCAGTATTGCCGAGACAGTGTTTAAAATAAAAACAGTGGGAATCAAGTCAGCAGATCTGCTTCCTCCTCGTTGCAGAACAGGAAACCAACAGAGTGCAACAGGGGCAGAAGAAAGCCTAGATACTCTTGCACAAAATGTGTTGGGCAATGGCTAGCCAGCCAATTGCTAAAAGAGTCTGGGGATTGACGGCCAGAGAGCTAACCATACTGGTGGGTCCTTAGGACTGGCACTTAGCAGTAGCCACCCCCAAAGGACATGAGAGGAACAGTCCAAGGACCTATACTGGTGTAAAACAATTAGGACCAATATGAAGGATGCCATTGGGGCTCAAAAAGAGCCCACGGGGTCAGAACTGCCATTTTAGCATACTTTGTAGTAACCTAAAATAAGACCTAAAACACACAATGGCAGAGAGCAGAATTAAAAAAAGAAAATCGATACCCCAATGGCTTCCTAAAAATTACATTAGGACTACTAATGCAGTAAAATAGCTTGCATCACTGGGGAAGCCAAAACTAAAGTGTAGCTGCCACCATCCTACTACTAAAACCCAGTGTAGGGTGATAAAGTCACCCTAGGACAAAATGGTGAGTTTGAGAGGCATACCCAGTACTGGGCATCTTGTGGGTGCCCCAGTACCATATATAAGGTTAAAAAGGTACATAATGGCAGGGGAACGTCAGGACAAGCCCATCTGGCCACCAGAAAGAAGTCAATGATCAAAAAATCACAAGGGAAAGAAAAGTGGCAGCGAGCTAAAACATTGTTCTACAATCCCCAATAGAAATTCTGACACAAGCAAAGTCAGGGACAGAAATTAGGTCAACATTCCAGATATCCAATATTGCACCAAAAGTAATCTAGGTCAGGTGAAGGACCAAACACAGGTCAAACAAGCTGATAAAACAAGAAAAAGGATGCAGCAATACCGAGTACACAGCTCCAACACTTTAAATGGGCCAGCAAACAAGTTGAGGAGCACAGAGAACTCAGATAGCTTGTAATTATTGTTGAGTTTGTAGGTTCCCAAGAGTAATCAACCTGTGATTGGGCAAGAGCTCTTTCATGCGCTGATATCACAGCACAGAACATAATGATGCCATGGGGCGACACGTAATAAACTCCACTCAAATTGGAATCTGTGGAGGTGAAGATGTCATAGCCCCAATCTCTTTGACCTAAAGAGCCAGGCTGTCAGGTTCATAGCTTGTGGACTGGAATGTGTTATCTGTTGAGTTGCTGTATTAACAGATTGGTAACTGGGTGCAATGTTACTGGTGGTTGCAGAAACATGCACAGAAGATGTGAATACCATACTTCTTGCACCCAAGTTAGAGCAATGAGTATTAAAGTCAGTCTCTTTTGAAATAACGTGTGTACTACCTTGAAAAATAGGAGATTCTGGGTGTGGGAGGATAAGAAAATATCCCAGAATAATTCATTTATAGAGTGTTGTCTAGTGACCCCGTTTGTGATTATCTGGACACAGAGGTTTGACATTTTGCGTTTGTATTTGTCGCCAATAAATCTTGTTTATATCTGGATGTCCTCATGTTCTGAAGATGTGTTTGAGTATATTTGTGTTCAGTTCTCACTCGTGTTCCTGAACAACTAACCTGCTGAGGCAGTCTGCTAGAATATTGTTGATACCTGGTACATGTTGCCCTGTTATGTAAGTGCCCCTCTTTATGGTTCAATGCCAAATTTGCTGAGGGATTCACAACATCATTGGAGAGTATGTGCCACCTTGTTTCTTTATGTAAAGCACCACGGTGGTGTTGTCTGTGTTTATTAGAACACTCTGGTGGTGAAGTGATGTTTGGAAGCTGCGAAGGGGTTACTTCACACTAGTAATTCCAGGACATTTATGTGAAAGTGGCTGGTTGAGAAGTCCACTTTCCCTGTGCTGTAAGCCTGTGATAGTGTGACCCACCACCCCAACATTGATACATCTGTTGTAGTGGTCACTTGTCCCGGGGAATTCACAAAAGAGCAGACCGTTAACATATTTGTGGTTGTGCAAGACCACCACCTGGTGGCCTGAACAGCCTTTTACAAAATGGCCAATAGATCCTTGAAGTTGCCTGCACTATGACCATTGAAAAGTGAGCTACTTCTGGAGGAGGCGCATGTGAGACATGCAAATGGGATGAAGTAAATGCAGGACAACATCATCCCTAAGAGTTTCATTACTGTTTGCACTGCTATGAACAGGTCTGGCTGATAAAAAAGGAATCTGCACGTGAGTAGAGTATACGCTTTTCCTGGGATGGATAAACCATTGCTTCAGCTATGTTATTCTTGCCTGAGGAAAATCTTGAAACAGCTGGGTTGTGGACTTGACTTTATCGCATTTCATGAGAAATCTAGTTGGGGAAGAAATATGACTGTGACCTGTGTGTTTAAAAGACATTGGCCCTCATTACAAGTCAGGCGTTAAGGGGTTAACGGCGCCGTAAAGAGCGTCGGCGCCGTTAAACCCTTAACGCCTGATTCACACTTTAACGCCTGCTTTTTGCAGGCGTTAAAGTCCAAGGCGCCAAGCGACCTTGGTGCTAATTACGGCACCGTAATTTACGGTGCCGTAATTAGCGCCTTCCCCATCCCCATTATGCCCTATGGGGCAAAAATGGGAATGGGGAAGGGCAAATGGTGAATGGTGAATGGGGAATGGGGAATTACCGCCCCACTGACCTTGGAATGGGGCGGTAATTCCGCCATCCACCATGGCGGAATCCGGCATGGACCATGTGCTAGTAGCACCATGGTCCACCGCCTGACTTGTAATGAGGGCCATTGAAAAGTGCAGATTCCTGTTATAAGTCAATCGTCCAGGGAGGGGTACAATTGCATGCCCTGTCTGTGCAGGTGTGTGGCTACCATGGCTAGTACCTTTGTAAATGCACATGTTGCTGATGCTATCCCAAAAGAAAGGGCCTTGAACAGGAAATGTCATTGCTTGCCTTGAACCTGAGCTAACGTTGATGGCCTTGGAACATGGTAACATGAAAGTATGCATCTTTCATGTCCAAGGCCACCATGTAGTCCACTTTCTATAACAGTGGTATGATCTCCTGTACAGCAGTTATCCTGAATTTCTGAGGTTTGTAAAACTTGTTTTCTGGACTTAGATCTAAGACAGGTCTCATGGTCAGATCTTTCTTTGGAACTATAAAATATGCAGAGTAAAACTTGTGTGTTTCTCTCTTCAAATCAAACCCCCCCTCTCAATGGACCCCATTTGTTGTAGACTGGCGCTGAAGGTGCTCCAGTCTAGTTGTCGAAGGTACAGTGATGTATTGTATGGTTTTGTTGGGAATTTCTTTTTTGCAACATTCCTTCCACATCCATCAATGGAATCCCCACTTATTTCATAGGCTTAATCCCTGTACTAACTTATAAAGGATCTGTGTGATCACTGTGCTGCCTGTAATGTCGGCCGCAAATATGTTGAACTCCATTACGGCGCGGCGCAGTGCAGCGATCACATAGATCATATAGATCACTCGTCGCCCGAATCCCCCTGCCCGCTCCCTCCCCCAACACACTTACCATCTCAGCAGCACATAAGTGTGTTCCCGACTCGCTTCTATTCCCTGCAGCGTCGGTTCGCACTCACTTACGTGGGTCAGAGCTGGCACCACAGGATCCTTTTTTTGTCTTTCTTTCTTAAACCCCTGTGCTGATATGACCAGGCCCCTGTTAAATTGGTGTGAGCTAAATTCCATTGAAGCCACGCTGTGCTAGGCACCTTTCTCTCATTCTACTGCGATTTCAAGTTTACTGCCAGCAGCACCTCGCTCGCATTTCTTGCATGGATTCCTAGTATAATTTTACAACTAGATTTGAATAACTGCTTTTGTGTCCCATACCATTTGTACTGCAGAGAGATAAAGCACTCTCAAAATTTCCCATAATCTTGCCGAAATTGTAGTTCGTCAGTGAACTCAGGAACTACAATTGCCAGCTTTTCCTAGCTACAAATTGAAATGTCAGGTGCTTCAGTGACCAGCCAGTCTTCGCCGGTTATCGGCGAACATTGACTGTGAAACCTGTTGATCCATGCTACACTAAAGTAAGTCTGTGACTTGTCATAATATACTACGGGATATTGTCTCAAGTTTCTCACCTAAGAACAAAAAACTTCGAACATCATCACGGGTGTGCCCGATCCTCTTGTGTTGTTGGTAACCGCCCAAAGACTGAAACGGATTGCATGATTATGTACAAACCAAACTAGAAGCCCCCCAAATCCTGAAAGCTCAGCCTACAAACACAGGGCCCGTTGCCACTTGCAGTACGGCGGAGCCTGCGGATCACCTTACAGTTTTAAGGGCACCTGTCGAGGAGAATACCAAGGAAGATCTCATTCAAGACCTACCCGGTGCCTTGTCGACTGCCCCTCTCTCTCATAGCCAATTTTGCTATTTGCTTCTAATTAACCTTTCCCTTGACACCCCTTCCAAGGGGACTGAATGTGGGAATGAAGTCGAGAGAGCCTCCTTACCTAAATCTAACCAAAACAGATCATAAAAAATTGCACTTTTGAATACAAGGTCACTCAATCATGCTCAGGACATCTACAACTTCATTATAGAGAAGGACCTCAATATCATGTATTTCACCGAGACATGGATCAATGAGTCCAGTGGACCCAGAAGGGTATTCTTTCTTCGGTAAAAATAGAGAATCGGGTAGCGGTGGAGGAGTAGCCTTTATCACCAAAACTGAACTACAACTTTTCTCTTCACCCTATGACTGTACTGGTTGTGAAATTTTACATATTAAAATTACTCCAATTAAGCAATCCTGCATTAACTTTATATTGATCTATCAGCCTCCCCACACAATGCCGGATTTCAATGAGGAAATCACGCAACTTCTGAGTAAATTTAGTGGGCCAAACAGTTCCACCCTATTTCTAGGTGATTTAAATCCTGGACAAAGAAGCCATCGAGCTGGAACAAGCCCTCCTCAACATTGATTATCATGTCATCAATACCGAACCCACAACAAAAAGAATTAACTAGATTGGGTTACGGCCAGAAACCTCATAGCCCATATTGACAAACCATTCCATTTATCTGGTCTGACCACCATGATATTGAGTTCTCTTTAGAACCTATAACCCTCTCCTCTAAACCGTCTAACACCATTAAGAAGGTCATGAGTCGAAACTTCAAAAAGATCTGATCCACACATATCCAAATGTATCTAAAATCTATTATATCATCCACATCTGATTCAGATATGGCAGAATCCCTAGTAAATTTCTATTCCACCGCTCTTCAGAAAATGATTGATCGGATCCCCCCCACTCAGATTGAGGTTGACTAGTTAACCCTAGGCATCAAAGTTGGTTTACCCCAAAACTATGTACCCTCAAAAAAGGCAAACGCTCTCTCGAAGCCAAGTGGCTTAAACATCCAACTAATGACTGTGTCAAGGTGCAGGTAGCATTCAGAGCCAAAACTGACAAGGCCAAGGACAAGGTCTCGATTGCTCAAACATCCTTGAAACTAAACGGAAGCCCAATCCCATCCGCACAGGATCACTGGGCCTCTGTGCAATTCTTCCTATCACTGATCTCTTTTGCAGACATGGAGAAATTACTTTCCTCTATGAAAAGGACATGTGCAGAAAACCTTCTCCCCACTAAAGTCATCCTTGAACACAGAGCTGATTTTGCACCCCTGTTTACCCGTATAGTTAAACTCCTCATTCTGTGATAAGCATATCCCCACTTCCATCAAGGCAGTTACTGTGACCCCCAACCCCAAAAAACCAGGCTATGACCCCAGTGACCCCACAAACCTGAGACCAATCAGAAATTGCAACCGCCTCTTGAAAGTTCTGGATACAGTTGCAACTCTACAATTACAACTCTACAATTACAATCTTTTGTTGAAGCCAATAACATACTGCATAATGGTCAATGCGGCTTCAGGCCTGGCCATAGTACTAAAACCCCACTGGTGGACTTGAAATCTCACATGCTGGGAAGTATGGAGAAGGGCAAGACTGGCCTCTTGGTCCTTCTTGACCTTTCGGCAGCTTTTGATCTACTCGATCACCAACGTCTTCTGAGCACACTTAAATCGATAGGAAACTGCTCTCAAGAAGCAGTCGAATGGTTTCAGTCATTTATGACACATCGAGTATCCAGAATACATTGGGGGAATGCTTTTTCACCTCCAGCTCCCATTCAACGTAGCGTGCCACAGGCAGCCAGCTTATCGCTGGTGTTATTTAACATCTATATCCAACTCCTCTGCTCCCTCCTGGAGAACTCAGGCTCTACCAACTATTCAGATGATACGCAACTGGCTCTGGAACTCAGTGGTGATTTTTCGCAGGACTCGTCAAAGCACCTCCACCTATATAATCGGATCGAGTCTCAGATGTCTCAAAATTGGATGTGCCTTAATGGAGGAAACCCCGAGCTTCTGATTTTTGGCTCGCCCCAGGCTAGATCCAACCTTAATGTGGAATATGACAGCTTTCTTATTAACAACAACATTCCAGTCAAGAGTAAGGTAAAGACCTTAGGTGTCATCCTGGAATCCTCTCTTAATGCTGATGAATACACCAATCTGATTAGTTAGTAGAAATTGCAATAATTATCTTTGATTACTAAGAAACATCAGGCCCCTCCTAACAGAGGCAAATTGTGCCATCTTCGCCCGCGCTACCATCCTATCACTGCTGGATTTGTAACGCCATGTTACTACGGGCCAACACATCTGGTCTAAAAAAATGCCAACGCATCCAGAATTACGCCATACAGATTATCAAGAACATTCCATGGAAATAACACATATCGCAGCACAGGAAAGATCTCCACTGGCTGCCTGTACAAGGTTGTATTCATTTAAAAACTTGCACTCTTGTCCATCACTGTCTTTAAGGCTCTACCCTCTCCTAACTGAAATCTGCCATTTACCATTACTCCCCAGCTAGATCGCTGCGCTCGTCTGACCTTGTTCAAATTTCTTGTCCTGCATTTAAAAGTTCCAGAGGTCTAGGAAGATAATTTCCAGTTCGTGCTGCCCAGCTCTGGTACTCCCTTCCTCCTAAACTGAGACTTGAGGAAAACTTGTCCACCTTCCGGAAAGCGCTAAAAACTTTGTTCTTCAAATAATAGGTTTCCATTGTTCAACCTTCTCTACACTGTACTGACATGAAATGTCCTGTCTTCCTTTGTGTTGTCCTTGTGTATTTGTGCGTCCCGATGCCTGCTGGCGCGTTAGAAATTAACAAATATATAAACTATGTCCCCCGCTCTCCATGTAATGGAAGCGGGGGACACCCCTGCAAACCCTGAACTCCATTACACTGACATAGGAGAGCGGGGGAAACCCTCGCAACTCCCACTCACCTTAGTCAGTGTAATGGGGGTTGGGATTTAGGGACTGTGCAAAGGTGGATTTTTCAAACCGGGTGACATTTCTAAGTCACAGTAATGGTACGATTCCCTTATAGAGATATATAAAATGTTTTGCTTTACTTGCCTTGCTTGACTCACTTATTTTAGGGGCACTGTTCAGCCCATAAGGTTACCAGTGCATGGAGGCTTTGTCCCCTGTGTGAGATTCCTGTATTGTTTCACACATAAACATACAGTAAAGTGCTGCATTGGTATGTTGTATCGCTTTAATTTTTTCTCTAGTAACATTTTTGTTCTTTTTTTGATGCTACTAGGTTGGGCTGGAGGCAGCGGACGATGTCCTACTATTTTCTATTTTTTTACGGCAAGCTGACATTTTTAGCATTAAATTCTCATAATGGCCATGCCATGAGGTTGCTCCCTTTTCTTTGGACTTCTTCATACCTTCTCAGGTCAGCAAATGCCATTATAAGCCATGCACGTTTGCAGGAACCGGCTTGATTTCTGGCCAAAGTGAGCATGTGTGTGAGATGGCTTGGTCATGTAAATGGGACCGCTTTGACAGAATCCACAATCCAGCCAGCGGAGGTCTGTTGCTGTACAAATGTGGGGTTTCAGGATGTCCAAGACTGGACTGCTCTTACCTGTTTGAATGGTGCAGATCCTTGCCATTGGTGGGCTGAGGCAGCTCCCCCACAACCCCAATTAAGGATTGGAAGAGACGCCCTGCAGCTGTGTACCGAGATCAAACACAGGAGCTAAGAGCCCAAAGCAGAGACCCCAGTGCTTATGACCGGAAGGCTGCTGCTAAAGTCGACCAGCATTGCCAAAACCAAGTCCCGGTGAAGCCCGGCCTCTCTTGTTGTGATTGTTAAAGACCCTTTGACTGGTGGGACTAACAAGTTCAGGCCCCTGCAAGAGAAGCACGCTTTTAGAAGAATTCATAAGCCCTTACCCTGTCATGTATTTGTGTACATTGTAGTTATTTGGAGATACCTGGTGTTTCGCCAGAAGCACTAACAAAGGAAATCAACAGTCGGCGGGGCAATCTTGAGTCAAGTGCTGTACAGTAGAAGAGTGAGTGAGCAAATGATCGGCAAGTGTAACAAAATACATGGTACAAAAACTGGGGGAAGTCAGATAGGTAACATATAGTGGTCCATGGAGACACAATATATATATATATATAAGGTAGTATGTACAATGGGATATGGAGTGACAATGGGATATGGAGTGGGACAGTCAAGGATGGTTGAAATGGGGAGTACATAGATGGTATTCCTTGACAGAGTAGGTGGAGATTCAATGCAGATTTGAACAAGTGGAAAGTAGTAGCATTTTTAACATGGAAAGGGAGGGAGTTCCAATGGAGCGGGTCAAGCTAGGGGGCGGTGCAAGCTGATACAGGGTTGTCAATAGAAGAGGTAGGATGTGACCGGTTTTTCATAAATGGATGTGATGTTTGAGTTGGCAGAAGAGCAGGGAAGAATGTAGTAGGTATTAAAATGGATTTCTAGAATCTGGCCTGGTGGACAGATTTTAGGAGGCCACCCTTGATGTAGTGAACATGGAACTCAGAGGTTAGCCAAAAACCAATCAAGTTAAACGTGAAGAGCAATCAATGCTATTCTCAGGAGAGTGTGAGTGGGGTTAAGGCTCCACAATGAGTCCACACAGTCTAGCACAAAATAATTCATATTAGACAGCAATGTCTAAAAATACAATAAATTATTCTAAGCCTTAAACACAGACTAAAAAATGAAACAAGCAGGTGAGACTATTGCAAACAATACTCAATAATAAACATATATGCATTCACCATGGGTTCTTAAAATGCACTTAATGTCTTAATCAGCCAAGGGGGAAGTAAAATGATGCAGTAAAGATGGAACAACTGATATTCCTAACTTCAGAAGTCCAATCACTAAGAAGATTGGGGCCTTGAGCCCAAAGGTCACAGGAATCGCAAAGTTTCTCCCCCGAATGTATCTATAGCAGGTAAGGTGCTTGTGTTGGTTATTGTTCAAAGGAAGAGGTGCAACAAAGTTACTAGGTAAGTAAAATGTGTTCTTATCCTAATACCCAGGTTCAACAACCAAAATGCAGTGGAATGGAATGTGAGGATATAAGGGACTTGTTCGCAATGTTATCCTATCGAGGACATGGGTGGGGGGACAAATACTTTACGTTTACTTACCCCCTCCCTGAATCTGATTTTCCCAGATGGCTTGATGGGTCAATTGGGGTGGGGGGCGCACTGGAAGTTGGTTTTCCCGCTGTTGGTTCCGGTGAGAGGCACCCAGGAGCTGCATGTGCAAGGATTCTTTCAGTCAGTCCCAGGAGCAAAGTGGAACACTTGGTGATGGAAAAAGGCAAGATTCATCGATGCAGCTCTCTTCAGGACCCCTCACAGGACTGTGGAAGATGAGTTCCAGCGGCGGCTACCACACACAAACTATGGCAGGCGTCATCCCAGTCACGGTTGTAGATGTCCTTCCAGGACAGGATCCCTTGAGGCTGAGAAGCCGAAATTCGGCAGGTAGGCGACTTGTACCACAAGCGGGCGACTACCAAAGTTCTGGGTGCAAATGCGGAACAGTCCCACCCACTTCCTGAGCCACAGCGCCAGACGCGCCAGCCAGACACAGACAGACAGACAGACAGACAGACAGACAGACAGACAGACAGACAGACACACACTTGCAGCACTATTCCTGTGCAAGTGCATTGACCTGGCAAGGCAGGAAGAAGGTCAAACTACAAAATAGCCTAAGAACAAGTGAAAATCTTGTGGCATGACCATTTTAAGGCACTTGCCACTTTTAGTACCCATACGAGATGAGCACAAATGTGTACACTAGAAATAACACAAACATTGTAAAAATATATGTGCTGCAACCAGCTTGTCTTTAGGCACATATAAAAGTAACCAAACATCCCAAGTGTAAAAGGCTAGGGTGATACAAAAGTGTTCCCCATTGCAATACATTGTAAGATGCCAAGACATAAAATAAGCAGTGTCGCATAGCAGTTTACTATGCAATTATGTCAGTTTGCAAATCAAATGTACACTTGTGTAGCAAAGATAGCTATTTAAATTGCCCACTTCAATGAAACCACAGCTCGCCCTCCATTGCTCTCTAGACCTCTGTGCTCTCTTCCCCCTCTTTTCTCGGTTCACTGAAGTGAAGCAGTAATCATCTCCTCCACTCTTAAGTGCCAAAAGCATGTGTGGGAGTGCTAGGCAAGAATTTCTTTTTCAAATAATTGGAAATTCAGAAAAAATTGGGATGCTATTTTTATTAAGCTTTCTATATGCTGTTTGGTAAAGACCAGCAAGTGCCAACTTCCTATTTTTTTTTTAAAAGACAGTCATTCAATTCCATTTCTAAAATGTAGGTAGTTACATAATGCATGATTAGAGTAGGATACTGTAAAACACTGCATCATCTCCAAAGTTTAGGTTAGTGTATCTAAATTTCATTGTGTCAACTATATTCCATTTTGTTGGGGAAGATGCATTATATTGACGAGTGAACACTTTGAAAATGTACACGATCAAATGCTTTTGATGGAAAACCTAGTTCTGTAACCTGCAGGTTGCATACATTTTGCAACTGATGCTAAACCCTTGAGCGAACCCATACTCCTTGACATTCTATATTATCATCCAGTTGCTTTATACCTGGTACCCTGAAATTTAGATGACCACAAACTACAATATTCCATCTAATTTGCCCAGTTCTCTGCCTTCTACGCAATCCACTCTGCTAAGTCTCTTTCTTTCCTCTTACATAATGAATACACAAAGCAAACTAGATGCTTACGCAAAGCAGTGGCAATAGTTCCATTTAATCTTTACATCTACAGATCTATTGCAATACCAAACACTGTAGTTAGCCCGAGAGCTTGTTTTGCTTTATGATGATTGCATTATATATTACCACCTGCAGGAGACAGCTGGCCAAACTGTTTTCAGAGTCTTTTTATCATATCTATTAATGTATGTCCATTCATGCAGCTAACCTTTAAACTTTTACATGTTAAAGACACTCAGCTGTGGCTCGAAAAGTCTTTTCGCCCACTCGCATGGTCGAGTAAATTTTATGGCGGGCGAGTAGCATTTGCAAGGGATGTTTGAAACTTTTATGTAACATTTACTTTGTTTGCAGTAAATGTAAAACAGTCTCACTGTGCATGGCTGGCCTCTGGGTGGCAGTAGTGTGCTAAACAAAACAGGTTTGTAGTGACATGCACCATTGTACACAAATCACATTTTAAATGTGTTGTCCTCCATTGCTATGGGATGAGTGCATTTCTCTTAGGTTGAACTGGATAACTAAGTCACCCGACCTGCAAGTGTAGCTGAATTTTAAAGAATTTGCAAGGCCTGACTCCTCTAACTAATGTCTTATTTTTCAGTGGTACGCTAAACTGCTGTGTTGTTACTCATTTCATGTTTTAGGTACAAATAACGTCTGGTGACATTAACAATATTAGTATTGAGCGAACTGGGAGAGTACCCTCTTTTTTTGTTTGTGGGGGGCCAGACTCTTGAGGGTTGTATCAGTTCAGCAAAATAACTGAGTCAAGGCTACCCCTCACTTCAATGCACAGACAGTGTAAACAACCTTCAGAGGGCTAAGGTATATTTTACTTAGCTATTCATGATCAAACTAGCAAGACAATGTACTGTTAAACAAAATGTATTTTGAATAAAGTATCAAGTTGTCATTCACAACACATGAACATTTGGTTCTAGAACAGTGAGGTTAGTAACACACGGGTGATTTTATGTACTGAGAACAATACCAGCACATTTAATCTTTTGACACTATTGCGTGTTTCCAGTTCGGGGGTCATGCAGGAAAAATGGTTTACCGGTTGGCACAGTTTGAAAAAAGCCTCTGAATTGTCCTCAGGACACTGGTGCTACAGGCAGTGGGAGGTTGTTGTCAAAACACGTTTGGTGATAGATGATTCTTTGAATCTAAGTAAAAACAAATAAAACTGTATCGGAATACTGTATCTGGTGTACGTTAGATCAATGAAAAAACCCTACTTAAGGGCTCTGGTATCTGAAGGTTGTGACCTACCTAATATTTCTTCTCTGCGTATTGGGCTGAGAATAGAACGCACTATCGTCTGTACAGTCTCGCGTTTCAAATTTGCTCTGATGGTTACTGTAGAAGTGCACAACTTCCCACTCACTGCCTGTAGCACAAGTGTCCTGAGGAAAGTTCGCTAAATGATAAAAAAGGGAAATATAGTTTCCCAGTACTGATAGTCTGAAGGACTGATCAGTTTCCCCATAAGAAATGAGCAATAGGCAGGGGAAGTGACGCTGAAGGCTTTGCTTCCCCTCAAAAAGTCAGGACAGGTTAAAAGACAAAGCGAAATAAATGGGGGTCCATAGAAACTATGAAGGGAAAGTTGGCAAAAGAGAAATCTTAACAGTGGGCACAGGTGGCAAAGGTGAGTAATTTGTTAAGTGGAGAGAGGAAGTAGAATTTTTGTGCTTCATCCCCTCTCCTAGTTAGGCCCCCAGCACTTTTTGCTGGACTTCTGAACCTTTTTATCTTCAATCCTGAATGAGTGGAACCTTTTCCCACTCATTCATTCTTGTGTTCTCTGTTCTTTGGAACTCTATTCTTTGTATTCTACCTGTACTATGGAGTTTGTCTGCTCCATAGCTCTTAATGGTATCTGTGTTTTACTACTGCAGCACACAGCTCCTTATTCGAGTGTTGCTGGGAACCTTTAGGGTCCTACTTTAAGATACATTTTCTATATCCTTAAGTAACTATGGTTCCTAAGATCCTTAGTGTCTCTCCCAAAGCTCTATAGTCTGAGAGATTGGCACACACTACCTTCAGTGGAGTGCCAAAGAGAGTATCCCCCTTCTCTCTGTTCATGTGACTTTTCAGTCACATAGACAATCACCTAGTTATGGCTGGTGGCAGTGGACGTGTTCTACCAACTATTATATATTTGTTATATCACAGGCTATGTCCATAGCCCCGGTAGTGCACCATAGGGGCACACAAGTACCAACTTTCGGCCTTCCCTCTTATTTTGCCACTACTAGCGTGGTTGTTCTTTGATAGCCCTTCTTCTACCATTCTGAGAGGGGGAGGTCTGTGTGTGTGTTTTGCCTTTGGTGGGATCCAGTAGATATCCCTGCCTAGTCTCCAGAGTGTCTGAGCAGCAGGAAGTGGTGGAGGAGTCTTCCATCCCCTGGTCCTTCGTCTGCCAGAGTGCCTGAATAGGTCTAGCTCCCACAGGGGGCCTGGCTGTCCTGACTGGACAGCCGAACACCCCTTTCTGTAAAATGCTGAGAGAGAATGCAGAGGAGTGTGTGCTGGTACTGTATAAAAGGCGAGGCTTCTGGCGTGTAAAGCAAGTCGATCACAGGAAACACAAGTAACCAAAGGAGACAACCAGAGACACCTGCGGACCCTTTAAGACTGTGAAGCAACTACTGCTGTTCTGACCCCGTTTTCTATGTACAGAAGAGCTCCAAAGAGGATGACTTTGGCTGGTGGGAACAGCCTGTCCCAAGACGAACTTTGAAACAAGCCATCTCTCGAGGTCCTAGGAGCTTCCATAGCTGTGGAACCCGAATACCAGGAGACCTGCTGTCCATATCGAGTGCATCGTCGTGGAAAGGCTGAATCCGTCCAAATCTTTGCCAAAACCATAAGAACACTCCAGAGATCCGCACTAACTCACCCAGACACCCCTCACCAGAGTGTGGGACTGTAGGAAGCGAAGAAGGTTGACCGGGCAATCCATGTCCTTTGGTGGTGCTGCCGAAAAGGCGCCCAAACATCGAGTGAACCAAGAAGTTGCTGAAAGTCATGCTACAGATCCTCCCTCGAGACTGCTGCTGAGAGACACCATCCATTGTCCTGCCTTTTCGTCACCAGACCAAGGAATCCAGAGGTCGGGTCCAGAGCTGCCACATCGCAGAGAAGCCAACACAAACACTTTCTTCAAACCAAAGGTACTGTGGGTTAAAAGGGTATTGCTTATCTAATTCCAAGAAGTCGCTCCAGAGCATTGGAGTGCACATAGAGGCGTCCAGGGCAATCCCCTCTTACCTTTGACCCAAGCCGCTGCTCGTGCCCCCTTCTTCAGTCCGTCTTTAGGTCTCCTTTGTTAGTTGCTAACTTGCTGCTTCAATAACTTTAGACACTGGAAGAAATCCACAGGAACTATTCATAATTCGCTGTTTGTCAATACTTCAAGCCTTCTCCGAACTGCCTCTAGCTAGGGTTGCATTTTTTGGACTTAAAAGTCTTGCCAAGTGAAGAAACCGTCTCTAGAACCTTGAACTAAACTCATGTTGCACTAACCACTTATTTTCCTCCCTTTAAGTGACTTTTCTATATGTGTTTGCAGAGTAAATGCATTACAGTATGACCTGCGCAATTACCGATGATATGATAACCTTGTCTTCCCTTTCTAACGTTTCTACAAATGTAATCGTGAACAAACACACAAGTGAAAGTGCTCTTTGAAGTGTATTATCTAGTATTCCTAAGTGTTCTACCATAAACATCTGAAGTATTTAAAGTGATTCTGGTGTAAATATAATAAATGAACAAGTTACTTACCAACTGTAACGTTCTTTCGACTGGATGTTCCTCCCACGTATTCCTCATCTTGTGATAATTCGTTATCTCCAGCTTTGCTGCTTCGAAAAAAAAAATTCTCGGCAGAGGGCGCTGTGCTCGAGGTTGTGGCGTCGATTGTCCCTCAACGGGCTCCGTACCGTGTCGACGTCACCGATGGTATAAATCGCTCGAGCCTTGCCCGTTGCTTCAGTTCTGTTTTTTTCGATGAAATATATATAGGAGGAACACCCAGGCGTGCCCCCTGACCGATGCATTCTTCGTAAGAGGAAAGTGTAAGAAACGTAAAACTGTACTGTGAGGTAGGATGGGAGGGTCGATGAGGAATACGTGGGAGGACAATCCAGTCGAAAGAACGTTACAGTTGGTAAGTAACTTGTTCTTCGAATGGATTGTGTCCTCCCACGTATTCCTCATCTTGTGATAGGCTCCCATAGCAGTATCAATTTTGGAGGCGGGAGTACTAATTTCAGTTTTCGTGGCCAGAATGCAGAACTGCCTTGGCAAATAAACCCTCATTAGAGGAGGCAGTATCCAAACAATGTTTAACAAAAGTATGCATTGTTTTCCAAGTTGCAGCTGCACAAATGTCTTCTGCTGGGACTTCCCTCTTTAGAGCCGCAGAAGCAGCCATTCCCCTTGTAGAATGGGCACGAAGCCCATCTGGTGGTTCTTTTCCCGCTAATCTGTAGCATTCAACTATGGCTAATATGATCCAGCGGGAAATGGTGGTCCTTTTTTTTTACAGATAAGCCTAATTTATGACCAGTATAACCCACAAATAGTTGGTCATCTTGTCTCAATTTAGCCATCCTTGAGATGTAAAAACTAAGAGCCCTCTTGGGATCTAGTCTGTGTAATCTCTCCTCTTCCTTGCCCAGATGAGGAGGATAAAAAGTTGGTAGTACTATTTTTTGTGACAAATGGAAGTCCGAGACTACTTTTGGCAAGAACGAAGGTTTAACTTATAAAAAATAGTATATGGTGGTTTGCATGAGAGAGCCTGAAGTTCGCTAACCCTGCGGGCTGATGATAGGGCCACAAGAAGGACAGTTTTTAAAGATAAAAGCCTCAATGGACATGAATGCAGAGGCTCAAAAGGTATGCAAGTCAAGAATTTTAGTACTAAATTTTAATCCCAAATTGGTACATGAAAAGGTACTGGAGGGTATACATTAGTAAGCCCTTTTAAGAATTGAATTATTAACGGTATTTTGAAATATGAAACCTCTTCCGAGGAGCGCTTGAAAATGGACAGCGCAGCAAGGTATCCTTTGATGGTTCCTATCTGGAGCCATAGATTAGCTAGAAGTAGCAGAAAAGAAAGCACCATTGGGGTGCCACACTGAAAAGGGTCCACATCCTTGTCTTTGCCCCAGTTACTAAACCTGTTCCAGCGACATCGGTACAAAGATTTTGTTGCTGATCTTCTGGCCGAAAGCAAGATTTCCATTACGTCATCCGGAAGATCCCAATCCTTGTATCTCAACCTCTCAGAAACCATGCGTGAAGGTTGAGTGTCTTAACCTCTGGATGGAGAACCGACCTTCCTCTTGCGAGAGAAGATCCTCTATCTGCGGAAGACGTATTGGAGGGCAGATAGACATGTCTAGAAGGTCCGGGTACCACGTTCTCCTGGCCCAATCCGGGGCAATTAGGATCATGGTTTTCCTGAACTTTCTCAACCTCCTGATTACTTGAGGAATCACGGGGACTGGGGGAAACGCGTACAGTAGTGGAAATTTCCACTCCACTACGAATGCGTCTCCCAGAGCTCCTCTTTGAGGAAATTCCCTTGAGCAGTACTGATCGCACTTCCGGTTGATCGCGGTGGCGAACAGATCCACTTGAGGGGTTCCCCAAAGGGCGAAGATCTCCAGAAGGACTTCCTGAGCTATCTCCCACTCGTGAGAGACCGTGCTCTGCCTGCTCAGAGCGTCCGCCGCCGTGTTCTTCTCTCCGGCTAGGTGAATTGCCGATAGATTCCTTCCTGTATTGCCCAGAACCATAGCTGCATTGCCTCTCTGCACAGTGGTAGTGACCCTACTCCTCCTCTTTTGTTGAGGTAGTACATGGCCACCGTGGTGTCCGTCATTATCAGGACATTCTTTCCCTGTACAGAGGGCAGAAAGGCCTTCAGAGCTAGTCTGATTGCCCTCAGCTCCAACAGGTTGATGTGTAGTTTGGACTCCGATGGAGACCAATGACCGCTGATTGTCAGATCGTTGGTGTGTGCTCCCCACCCCGTGAGTGAGGCGTCCGTCACTACTGTTATCTCCGGCCATGGTTGCCAAAACGACTCTCCCTTGAGAATGTTGTCGTTGCAAGCCCACCATAGAAGATCCTGAGCAACTGCGCTCGGGACTTGCAGAAGATCCGACATATTCCCTGAGAACTGGGACCACTGAGTTCTTAGTGCCCATTGAAGGGATCTCATTCTCAACCTGGCCTCTGGTACTAGGTAAATGCAGGATGCCATGAGGCCGAGCAACCTGAGAAAATCGAAGGCCGGTAAACGTTGGGCATTCTGGAACTTTGTTACCATCTGCTGGATGTGGAGAGCTCTCACTTCGGGAGGCAAGGCTTATCCAGAGGAAGTGTCCAAAACTGCTCCGATAAACTGGAGCTTCTGGGATGGTATCATGTGGGACTTCTTGAAATTGAGGGAGAAGCCCAATTTGTGGAGGAAGTGGCAGGTGATCGAAAGATGTTCCCGAGCTTGTTCTGGAGAACTTGCTCTGATCAACCAGTCGTCCAGGTAGGGATATATGTGAATACCCCCTCTCCTGAGACTTGCTGCCACAACCGCCAACAGTTTGGTGAAAACCCTTGGGGCGGAGGTCAACCCGAATGGCAGAACTCGAAACTGAAAATGAGAATTGCCAATCGCGAACCTCAGGTACTTTCTGTGCTTTGGATGGATTGGCACATGAAAGTAAGCATCCTGAAGGTCCAATGATACCAACCAATCTTGGAGTTGGAGAGCCTGAAGGATCTGAGAAAGAGTCACCATCTTGAACTTGTCCTTCCTGAGGAACTTGTTCAAGTTTCTCAAGTCCAAGATGGGTCTCAGTCCTCCGTCCTTTTTTAGAATGAGAAAATATGGGGAGTACCAACCCCTGTTCCTCTCCGCTACAGGTACCAGTTCTATGGCACCTTTCTCTAGCAGGGTTAAAATTTCCTGCAACAGGAGCGGATCTGGAATTTTGGCGGAGTTGGCTCCCAGTGGATGATTCTGAGGCCTTTTTAGAAAGGGGAGACAGTAACCTTGGGCTACTGTTTCCAGTGCCCAAGCATCTGAGGTAATGCCCCGCCATTCCTTCAGATGTTGAGAGATCCTGCCTCCCACTGGTGTTTTGTGTAACAAGGCCTCAGAGGGATTTGGAGGCGGCTGCAGGAGTGGCTGAGGGTACAGATGCCGCTCCTGAGGCTGATTTTGCATCTCTTCCTCGTGCTCCACGAGGGAAGTTTCTTTTGCCCCTTTGAGAAGCCTGTCCTCTTCCTCTACCAAAAGAGGAGTAGTATCGAAAAGAACGACCCCTCCAGGAAGATGAGCCGGAATAGGGTTTTAGAGGCTGGCTCAAAGAGGCGCTAAGTGATTTAGCTGCCGCTTTCGAGGTCTGAAGTTCTTCTAGGCTTTCATCAGCCTTTCTGCCAAAGAGCCTCAAGCCATCAAAGGGCATGTTGAGGAGTCTAGCTTGCACGTCTGGTGCAAACCCCGACTTCCTCAACCACGCAAATCTGCGTAGCACAACGCTTGCAGCCATGGATCTGCTGATCTATCAGCAGTATCCAGTCCAGACTGGAGACATTCCCCCATTGCCTCCTTCCAGTCTTTGACTATATTCAGGAAGCCTTCCCTTTCCTCGCCTTCCGGAATATGATCAGCCACCGCCGAAATACAGTCCCACAGGGTATGGGTAAACCTGGCTAGGGTACAGGTGACATTTGCCGACTTAAGTGCCATACTGCCTGACGTTTATTCTAATATTCAGGATCCGTTCCAGCTGGTCTATATTTTCTTGGAAAAGTGCTATCTGCAGCAGCAATAGTCTCTGGTTTCTCCCAGTTTTTCTCCACAGTCCTTTGAAGGGCCCTGTGAAAAGGGAGAACAGGATCTTTCTGAGGTCCCTTGACGATTATATCCGTCATGTCATCTTGTTCAAAAATGGGTGAAGTCGTCGAGGTCTTCAACGATTTGTGTTTCTTGTATGGCACTGGAGAAGTGCTCGACTATCGAAGCGTCTTCGACAGTTTTACATCGACTTGAGTTTTTTTGGATTCCTCGACGCTACCGGTCTTTGCCATGGTAGCCTTGGACTTCCCTTTGTCGTCCAATGGAGCGACTTTAGGTAATGGCTTTTTCGAGGGTCTTTCGAGGGGGTCGGGGCCGCATTCTCGAAAACCTCCATCATCTTATTGCGGAATTCTTCCCACTTAATGGGAGAATCCGATTTAGTCGGACAACGAATTTCTTCGGTCGGCACTGAAGAAGATGATGATGATGAGGGAGATCTATGTCGCCTCTTCATTTTTTCGATGATGACGAAAAGTGTCTCGATCTACTCCTAAATCGAGATCTCTTTGAGTGCCTATGGCGATCCGATTCCTTAGAATCAGTCGCTTTCTTGTGTCTTTTTGACGTAGCCTTCTTTGAGGCCTCCCTCCCCACCGACAGTTTACCTCTCCTCTCACAAAGAGCTTTCTCGGTCATAGACTGGCAGGACCCGCAGTCGTCGGTTCGGTGACTGGAACCGAGACACCAGAGACAAATCCGGTGGGGATCGGTGATCGACATCTTAGACCCACAATCTGCACACTTCTTGAACCCAGTCCTGGGTGTCGAAGGCGTTGAAGATGACGACATTTTCTTCACAGAAAATAGAAGCGCGCCGTTCTCAATAGCGAAGCGATCGGAAAAACGGAACTGAAGCAACGGGCGTGGCTCGAGCCATTTATACCATCGGTGACGTCAACACAGTACGGAGCCCGTCGAGGGACAATCGACGCCACAACCTCGAGCACAGCGCCCTCTGCCGAGAATCATTTATTTTCCGAAGCAGCGAAGCTGGAGATAATGAATTATCACAAGATGAGGAATACGTGGGAGGACACAATCCATTCGAAATATATCTTTTATATAAATATATGTGTTGTGCCCGTCTAAGAATCAGTGCACTTACCTACAGCTCACCTCTAAGATAAGCCTGACTGCTCTGCCACACTACCAAGATCCTGAGCTAGTACTGACTGATAATGAAAGTTGGGTGATCTACAAACCACTGGGATAGCTTACTAAAGTCTTACTACCAGTAGGACTTTAGGAAAACTCCCCTAACACACAGTAGTCAAGGTGGCAGAGTACCAAGGACCGAATATGGTTTTTAGTAGCGTTAAGAGTTAGAATGGGGCAGATTTTCCTGATATTAAGCAGGTTAATCCTGGTAAGAGTAAAGGTTGAAGACATGGATTGGGGACGGTCTAGGT
Organism: Ambystoma mexicanum; assembly: GCF_040938575.1. Classification (NCBI taxonomy): domain Eukaryota; kingdom Metazoa; phylum Chordata; class Amphibia; order Caudata; family Ambystomatidae; genus Ambystoma; species Ambystoma mexicanum. The sequence continues at coordinate 1,005,607,075 of NC_090934.1, forward strand.
TGCTGGGAAAAAGGACCCAAGGCTGCGTGCCTTAGAGGAGAGGGGGAGAATAAATCAGGTGGAGAAGAGATGGGTAAAGGTACGAGAGCGGGACATTGGATGCAGGAAGATAAATTGTTAGGGAGTTTTAGACAAGTAACTGTCAGTGACCGAACTTGAAAAAGCCCACCTTGGATGTACGGGGTTTCAACTCTTAGGTTTGGTGTGGACCACACAAAGGTTTGGTAGCATGGCAGAGCCTGGCCAAGAAGGTCCACTTTCAGCCGCACCTCCTCAGAGCAATTATCCCTTTCCTCACTTTACCCCAGAAACTCAATGTCTCCAGTGCTCTGGTCCTCTCTTGGCTGCACTAGTGCAACAGCCTCTTCCATAATCTGCGTAAATCCTCCCTTCACCCCCTTCAACTAATCCAGAATAGCACTGCAAGATTTATCCTTGGCCTTAAGCCCATGGAACGCATCTCTCCAGCCCTAAAATCACTCCAATGGCTCCCGGTTGCTGCGAGGATCAAGCTCAAGACCATCTGTATCATCCACACGGCTTTCTGGGGCCTGGGACCACGCCCCATCTTACTCTCTCTCCCTAAATACCTCACTGCTAGAGCCCTTCGGTCTTCTAGCTCCAACTCCCTGCAGATCCGATGTTTTTCCAAGCAGAGAGGGGTTGGTAGATCTCTCTCTTCTGCAGGAGCCTCCCTCTGGAATGGTCTCTCTACCCCTCTCAGGCTTGAGCCGGATCTCCTTAAGTTCCGGAAGCTTCTCAAGACCCTCCTTTTCTCTTCTTCCTTCTACCCCTGCCCTGCTAATTTCCCCCTCTGTCACCAGGCCCTCCTCACCCAGTGCACCCTAACTCCTCAGTCTCCCCTGAAACCCCCCCCCCATTCCTGCACTTGCACTACCGGGCTCCCTCCACCTGCACTAGCCTGGCTGGGCCGCACCCCTACTGAGACCGATTCAGGCACGTCCTCGCACTTAGCATGTGGACCTCACTCCCCTGCACTGTTTGCTATTACACTTGCACGATCCAAATGATAAGGCCTAGTAGGACGTTTTTTTTGTTATTTTTCATCCCTGTTCCCCACACCCCAACCCTCCCTTTTTGACTTGTGGTGCCTTGCAACACCATTTGCTGTATAGGCGATTTACAAATACCCAATAAAATAACTAAAGGGCAGCCAGGTTTAGTCTATCTAGTAGGGGAAGGGGGGTGTAGGAAGGTACAAAGAACTCTGAGCTTACACTAATTCAGGGAAATACTGATACACTTACAGTTATATGAAATAGTAATTTATTATATACAAAAGGCACACTGTTAATACATGTAGAACACAACTGCAATATTCTTAAGGTAATAGACCTTAGCTGCAGTACCTTTCAGTATAACTTTTACAGTAACACATCTCTTAGTAAAGCAATCTAAAACATATGTACAAACTTTTCCAACTTATGATAACTTTGTTCCAGAGTGTCTTAATGAGTCCAATAATATACTAATAAGAGTGTCTCACAATATTCAGAGGGGCACTAGGCCACCAGAGGTTAGGAGTTGAGCAGGATAGGCAGGATACAGTGTTCAAAGTTCCAAAGTGGCACAGTTCGACAGGATCTCTTCTGGGCTTGCAGGTAGGTAAAGTTAGGTTTTTCAAGTCAAGGAAGCCTAAGGGTTTCCTACTGGAGTTGCCTTAAGGACCAGTGTCCTAAGGCAGGAGAGAGTACAATGGGTTGTCCACCCCAATATGTCTCTATAGAGGTCCTGGAGGGGCACGAGATACAGCTATCTGCAGCACCCAGGAATACAAGATCAGCAAACACAGCTCCAGGTAGGTTTTACACGGAGCAGGACAGCATCTTCAAATGAAGAAGTTGCTGCTCCAGGACTGTTCCAGCGGTGAGGTGACCTGGCGACAGCTCTCGTACAGAAAGACACCCAGCAATGGATCTTCTCGGTTCTGACTTGTTGGTGCTTTTTCCAGGCTTGGTTGAAGGACAGATGTCGTGATGATAGACTCTTCTCCTTTTCATGGTCCTCGACTTATGTGAGGGGACTTTGGGGAGCTGAATTTAGTCTCTGCAGGCCAAGGAGGATGCCCAAAAAGTTCAAGGTGGATTTGTTCTTTGGGCGACGATGCACCCCACTGCACAGTGGCACAGGACCCCCGCTATTGGTGAACTGCAGGCCGTGGAGGTCACAGCTCTTCCCGGAATGGGACAAAATGCAGTTCGCCTTGGGACTGGTTAGGTTTCATGTTCAGATCTTCCCTGTCACTCAGACGTGAAGGTCGGGACATCAGCGGTTACTGAGTATGTGCTGGCGGTCACTCGAAACGACAGGCTTATCCTTTGGATTCTTCCGTTCCAGTGGTCGACTCTGACTTTCTGCTCCAGCACCTCGAGATTTATGCAGGAACACTGGCTGAGCCCACCAAACATATCCCATGCACCATTCAAACTTGGGGATGGCCCGTCCAATGGGGACAGCCAGTCTCCCAGTCAGAACTGGTTTCTGTCAAGCACCCTGCAGGACAAAGGACTGGGGGTTTCAGTTGACCCTCCCCACTTCCTGTCCTGCCAGTCACTCAAACACCCTTTGCAGGCTTTCCAAGGAAAGCCCAGCAAAGACAAAGGAACTAGAGGAACATCCCCCACCCAGGTAGGTAGAAGCAGACCTAAGAAAGGACAAGCCATCTTGTTCAGGGGTTAAACAATTATAAGTTACTCACCGTAGTGACTAACGTACTCCTAGTCCATAGTCCGCTTTCCTCCAAACTGTACAGGCGTCCCTCGCTAGGGACGAGAGACAGAACCTTTTCCACCAGAAAAAATAATCTTCCCCTTTACATTTAGCTGCTTGTGGGGGCGCAGCCCTGGGAGCATGCGCTCCCCTGATTCCGCCCACCGGCGCCACTCCTCAGTCCCCTTTGACACGTCGACAATATTACCATTGCCTAATGACACTAGTTTTATTAGGGGGGAGGATGGTGGGACGTATGGAGGAAAGGTAAGTAACTTATAATTACTCCTACACCCCATCCCCTTTCCTCCATACTGTATTGGCGATTACAACTGAATGTAGCCCCAGGGTGGAGAGGTAACCCTCCTAGGAAAATAAGTTCCTCAAGACTGCCTGATCTGGAGCTGACATCCAAGCAGTAGTGCTTGCAGAAGGCCGAAGGTGTAGCCAATGTAGCCGCCTTGCTGATGACCTGCCAAGGGACATGCCTCTGAAAGGCAACTGCCGTGGCCTTAGCTCTGATGGAGTGTGCATGCATATTAGCTGGCAGAGATTTATGCTGCCCCTCTTATGCCTCCTTGATGGCTGTAACCACCCATCTTGCTATGGAGGCCTTGGAAGGTGACAAATAGAGCCTCTGATTTGCAAAAGCTCTTAGTTCTGTCGAGGTCGAATTTTAGTGCTCGCCTAACATCCGGACAGTGCAGTACCCTCTGAGCCTCGTCCTTAGGGTCAGCGAAAAAAGTTGGTAGGACTACCTCTTCATTCAGATGGAAAGACGAGACCACCTTACGTAAAAATAAGCACCGCCTTGTCTTTATGGAAAGTAGTATACGGCTCTGAAGCCAAAAGAGCCTGGATTTCACTGACCCTACGTGCAGAGGTAAGTCCCACCAGGAGGGCTGTCTCAATGGTGACCTGCCTGATGTTTGCGGGCACCATTGGCTTGAATGGTTTATGCGCCAGGGCGCCCAGGACCACACTGAGGTCCCACACCGGGTGAGGGTTCTTGATTGGCGGGTAGAGCCTGGACAGGCCCACCAGGTGTCTTTTAACCACTGGGTTGAAGGAGGAAAACATCTCCTCCTCCATGTTCCCGTAGGCTCGGATGGTCGCCAGATAGGTGCGGCATGTGTCTACCTTTACCCCCCAGTGAGTGAGGTGTGCAGAGAAGGATAGCATGTCGTCCAACGTGCAGGTCAGTGGATCGACCTCCTTAGAAGCTGCCCAGTGACAAAACCTGCTCCACTTGCTTTTGTACTGGCTACTGGTAGCATCACTCCTTGCGTCCTTGTATGATGTCCATGTTAGCCTCTGACAGATGCAGATGCCTTAATGTGACCTGTTCAGGCTGCGAGGGTTAACCTCTGGGGGTGGGGTGGATGACCGTGCCCTCTGTTGTGATAGTGGGTGACCTGGGCCCAGTAGAAGGTGTATCGGGGGCTGCTCCGACAGGCTGAGGAGTTCTGAGAACCAAGGTCTTGCCAGCCACCACGGAACTATGAGGATTATCCGTAGGTGCTTGGCCTCCCGTATCTTGCACACTACTCTGTGAATGAGGGAAGGCATACGCTTGCATTTTGTTGCACTGAATCTGCATTGCGTCGCCCAGTAAGCCCCAGCCCTGTCCCTGCCAGGAAGAGAACTGGGGGCACCTCCTGATTTGCCAGGTGGCGAAGAGATCCACCTGAGGATGACCCCACCTGTTGAAGATCGCCTGCAGGACCTGGTGATCCAGTTGCCACTCGTTGTTTGCACCCAACCTGCTGAGCTTGTCCACCTCCTGGTTGGACCCCCCCGGGAGTTGAATTGCTGTCAAGTGCATGTTGTTCTCCAGGGCCCACTCCCAGATGTTGACTGCTAGTTTGCACAGAGGAGGGGTCCTAGTGCTCCCCTGCTTGTTGATATAAGACATACTGGTGGAGCTGTCAGTTTGAATGAGGATCCACTTGCCACTGATCATCGGGATGAAGGCTTTGAGAGCGAGCCAGATGGCCATCAACTACAGCCAGTTGATGTGGGCCTCCTGCTCCTGCCAGGACCATACTCCATGGACACTGTGGCTGTCCATTGTAGCTCCCCAACCCTCCAGAGATGAATCTGTGGTGATGGTGACCTGCGGAGCTGGCGGATGAAAAGGCCTGCCTCTCTGCAAGTTGCTGTCCTTGCTCCACCAGACCTGATCCAGGTGGAGATGTGGTGGGATGCTGACTAGTTCCGCCTGGGAACCCTTCTCCCGATTTCAGGAGGCTGCGAAGTGTAACTGCAATCTCCTCATTTTGAGCCTCGTGTGAGGCACTGCCAATAGGCAGGCTGCCATAATGCCCAAGAGGTGTTGGTACCACCATGCCGAGGTCACTGCTCTGCTGAGAGAGTGCACATGTGGCCCTCTTGATGGCCGTGATCTTGTCCTTGGAGGGGAATATTCTCTCTGAGCCCGTATCCCAGATGAGGCCCAGGAACGTCAGAGAATGCGTGGGTTCCAGCTTTGACTTCTTGAGATTGATGGAAAATCCCAACTCGTGTAGTGTAGCCATGAGGGCGGAGGCTGTGTGGTGGACTGCTTCTGGAGACCCTTCAGATCCAGGGAGAACATCCATTCTCCCCTGCACAAAGTCTCTGCTATAAGCGCTGGGGTAACCATCTTGAACTATTGTAGAGGAAGGGAAAGGTTCAAGGTGGAAAGGTCCAACACAACTCTCAGGCAAGCCTGGTTCTTCTTGTGCAAGGCGAAAATCCATGAATAGAAGCTCAGACCCCGCTGGGAGGCTGAGACTTCTTCCACCGCCTGACTCTCTACGAGCGAGCAAATTTCTGCCAATAGAGGAGTTGTCCCAATCTGTGGGAGCGGAGGGGAGGAGAGAGGAGTGGGAGGGATTGGTAGGCGGTAGCCCATGGACACTACAGATAGGATCCAAGGGTCCACGAACCTTGTGCGCCAGCATTGGTACTGAAGGGCAAGCCTGCCCCCCCCCCACCATAGACAAGTGGACCCGGATGGGGGTGTCATGCCTTCTTTCCGTCTGAGGCAGAGGAGGGGGACTGAAAGGAGCCCTTGTGCGCAGCCTTGTGTTGCTTGCGCCAGTGCTGGCTGGGTGACTTGTTCGTCTGCCAGGACCGCCGTTCTTGGAAACCGCCATTCTTGGAAACCCCCGTAACGCGCCGAAGGACTGACCCTTGTCTGAATGCTGGTGCGTCTGGCTATACTATTTTGCTATGTCACCCCGAGTGGGACGGGTATGCCCAGACGTGGGTCCCGTGCCTGCTGGGCCTAGAGACCCAAGCTACTCCTCACTGATGAGCCCCAACAAGGGCGAAACATGTTTGGGGATGCTTGTGGTCTCGTGCAGAAGGGATGTGGCCTAGCAGTTCGGGCTGGACTGCCCCTTTTGGGGTGGAGCCAAGCCTGATTTGCATATGGTCTTTCCCTTCTGTAATTGCTTGGCAGGCGAAGAACGGTGGTCTGGAGGGTTGCCCAGAGCATTGCCAGTGGTTAAGATTAAGTCTAAACCTTCCAGCCATCACCTCTTTGTTTTTGCTATGTCACCCCGAGTGGGACGGGTATGCCCAGACGTGGGTCCCGTGCCTGCTGGGCCTAGAGACCCAAGCTACTCCTCACTGATGAGCCCCAACAAGGGCGAAACATGTTTGGGGATGCTTGTGGTCTCGTGCAGAAGGGATGTGGCCTAGCAGTTCGGGCTGGACTGCCCCTTTTGGGGTGGAGCCAAGCCTGATTTGCATATGGTCTTTCCCTTCTGTAATGGCTTGGCAGGCGAAGAACGGTGGTCTGGAGGGTTGCCCAGAGCATTGCCAGTGGTTAAGATTAAGTCTAAACCTTCCAGCCATCACCTCTTTGTTTTTGCTATGTCACCCCGAGTGGGACGGGTATGCCCAGACGTGGGTCCCGTGCCTGCTGGGCCTAGAGACCCAAGCTACTCCTCACTGATGAGCCCCAACAAGGGCGAAACATGTTTGGGGATGCTTGTGGTCTCGTGCAGAAGGGATGTGGCCTAGCAGTTCGGGCTGGACTGCCCCTTTTGGGGTGGAGCCAAGCCTGATTTGCATATGGTCTTTCCCTTCTGTAATGGCTTGGCAGGCGAAGAACGGTGGTCTGGAGGGTTGCCCAGAGCATTGCCAGTGGTTAAGATTAAGTCTAAACCTTCCAGCCATCACCTCTTTGTTTTTGCTATGTCACCCCGAGTGGGACGGGTATGCCCAGACGTGGGTCCCGTGCCTGCTGGGCCTAGAGACCCAAGCTACTCCTCACTGATGAGCCCCAACAAGGGCGAAACATGTTTGGGGATGCTTGTGGTGTCGTGCAGAAGGGATGTGGCCTAGCAGTTCGGGCTGGACTGCCCCTTTTGGGGTGGAGCCAAGCCTGATTTGCATATGGTCTTTCCCTTCTGTAATGGCTTGGCAGGCGAAGAACGGTGGTCTGGAGGGTTGCCCAGAGCATTGCCAGTGGTTAAGATTAAGTCTAAACCTTCCAGCCATCACCTCTTTGTTTTTGCTATGTCACCCCGAGTGGGACGGGTATGCCCAGACGTGGGCCCCGTGCCTGCTGGGCCTAGAGACCCAAGCTACTCCTCACTGATGAGCCCCAACAAGGGCAAAACATGTTTGGGGATGCTTGTGGTCTCGTGCAGAAGGGATGTGGCCTAGCAGTTCGGGCTGGACTGCCCCTTTTGGGGTGGAGCCAAGCCTGATTTGCATATGGTCTTTCCCTTCTGTAATGGCTTGGCAGGCGAAGAACGGTGGTCTGGAGGGTTGCCCAGAGCATTGCCAGTGGTTAAGATTAAGTCTAAACCTTCCAGCCATCACCTCTTTGTTTTTGCTATGTCACCCCGAGTGGGACGGGTATGCCCAGACGTGGGTCCTGTGCCTGCTGGGCCTAGAGACCCAAGCTACTCCTCACTGATGAGCCCCAACAAGGGCGAAACATGTTTGGGGATGCTTGTGGTCTCGTGCAGAAGGGATGTGGCCTAGCAGTTCGGGCTGGACTGCCCCTTTTGGGGTGGAGCCAAGCCTGATTTGCATATGGTCTTTCCCTTCTGTAATGGCTTGGCAGGCGAAGAACGGTGGTCTGGAGGGTTGCCCAGAGCATTGCCAGTGGTTAAGATTAAGTCTAAACCTTCCAGCCATCACCTCTTTGTTTTTGCTATGTCACCCCGAGTGGGACGGGTATGCCCAGACGTGGGTCCCGTGCCTGCTGGGCCTAGAGACCCAAGCTACTCCTCACTGATGAGCCCCAACAAGGGCGAAACATGTTTGGGGATGCTTGTGGTCTCGTGCAGAAGGGATGTGGCCTAGCAGTTCGGGCTGGACTGCCCCTTTTGGGGTGGAGCCAATCCTGATTTGCATATGGTCTTTCCCTTCTGTAATGGCTTGGCAGGCGAAGAACGGTGGTCTGGAGGGTTGCCCAGAGCATTGCCAGTGGTTAAGATTAAGTCTAAACCTTCCAGCCATCACCTCTTTGTTTTTGCTATGTCACCCCGAGTGGGACGGGTATGCCCAGACGTGGGTCCCGTGCCTGCTGGGCCTAGAGACCCAAGCTACTCCTCACTGATGAGCCCCAACAAGGGCGAAACATGTTTGGGGATGCTTGTGGTCTCGTGCAGAAGGGATGTGGCCTAGCAGTTCGGGCTGGACTGCCCCTTTTGGGGTGGAGCCAAGCCTGATTTGCATATGGTCTTTCCCTTCTGTAATGGCTTGGCAGGCGAAGAACGGTGGTCTGGAGGGTTGCCCAGAGCATTGCCAGTGGTTAAGATTAAGTCTAAACCTTCCAGCCATCACCTCTTTGTTTTTGCTATGTCACCCCGAGTGGGACGGGTATGCCCAGACGTGGGTCCCGTGCCTGCTGGGCCTAGAGACCCAAGCTACTCCTCACTGATGAGCCCCAACAAGGGCGAAACATGTTTGGGGATGCTTGTGGTCTTGTGCAGAAGGGATGTGGCCTAGCAGTTCGGGCTGGACTGCCCCTTTTGGGGTGGAGCCAATCCTGATTTGCATATGGTCTTTCCCTTCTGTAATGGCTTGGCAGGCGAAGAACGGTGGTCTGGAGGGTTGCCCAGAGCATTGCCAGTGGTTAAGATTAAGTCTAAACCTTCCAGCCATCACCTCTTTGTTTTTGCTATGTCACCCCGAGTGGGACGGGTATGCCCAGACGTGGGTCCCGTGCCTGCTGGGCCTAGAGACCCAAGCTACTCCTCACTGATGAGCCCCAACAAGGGCGAAACATGTTTGGGGATGCTTGTGGTCTCGTGCAGAAGGGATGTGGCCTAGCAGTTCGGGCTGGACTGCCCCTTTTGGGGTGGAGCCAAGCCTGATTTGCATATGGTCTTTCCCTTCTGTAATGGCTTGGCAGGCGAAGAACGGTGGTCTGGAGGGTTGCCCAGAGCATTGCCAGTGGTTAAGATTAAGTCTAAACCTTCCAGCCATCACCTCTTTGTTTTTGCTATGTCACCCCGAGTGGGACGGGTATGCCCAGACGTGGGTCCCGTGCCTGCTGGGCCTAGAGACCCAAGCTACTCCTCACTGATGAGCCCCAACAAGGGCGAAACATGTTTGGGGATGCTTGTGGTCTTGTGCAGAAGGGATGTGGCCTAGCAGTTCGGGCTGGACTGCCCCTTTTGGGGTGGAGCCAAGCCTGATTTGCATATGGTCTTTCTCTTCTGTAATGGCTTGGCAGGCGAAGAACGGTGGTCTGGAGGGTTGCCCAGAGCATTGCCAGTGGTTAAGATTAAGTCTAAACCTTCCAGCCATCACCTCTTTGTTTTTGCTGCGTCTGGCTATACGCCTTAGAAGTGGCCTTCGTGAGGATGGATAAGGAGTTTGCAGTCTGGGATCTGTGTTTCTTCTTGTCCGTGGTGGAATGGATGAGGTCACCACCCTTTCTTCTGGTCTGTGGTGGAATGAAACAGGTCGCCACCTTCAAAGGGAAGGTCCAGAATCAGTTCCTGTACGTCCAGGTTGAACGTGGTCGCCAGAAGCCAGGCCGTCCTTGTCATGGCCATAGCGATGCAGATGGCACGGCCAGAGGTGTTGATGTGATCCACCGTGGACTCCATTATGTCTTGGGTGACAATCTTCCCGCCAAAGCCGCTGATTGACAGCTGCAAGCATTGCACTGGCATTAGACTGACGCAGATGGGGTGAAGCGTTTGGAGTACATTTTCTTCCTGTATGCTTCCAGGATTTTCTCTTCCTTTCCCAGGAGTTCCGAGGCGGATGTGGCCGAAGACGACTGCGGCTTGGAGTAGATCGAAGCTGCGGTGATCACAGAGGAGTGTGGCTGCGAGTGTGCCGACAGCAAGATGGGGTCCCCCTCCAACTGCCTAAACTTGGCGTAGAAGGCGCCTGTTGGCAGGCTTCGCCGAATGGGGGTCAAGCCATCCCTTCTTGGCCAGTGCGAGCACGTCCTTTTGCATCGGAATCCCCGTTCTAGCCATGGGGCGTAGAGTGAGGACCTTTGCCAAGACCGACACCTCTGTTTGTTCCACCTCGGGCTGTGGAAGGCCCAATTATTCGGCCAGGCTGGCAAGCCGTTCGTGGAAGGCCTTGGCCGACGACGCCGTGTCCAGGTCCTCCTCTTCATCTGTGTCAACCAAGGTGTCCTGTTGATCCGGAGCCGCAGGATGAGTGCTGGGAGCCTGTGGCTGTGGCATACTTATCGGAACTGGTGGTTGTTGCAGCGGCTGTGGTGGTACTGGCATAGTGGTAACTGGCACAGGCACTGGGGGCTGTATAGGAGCCAAGAGCACTGGGAACAAGGGCGGAGTGGCCATGGGTGCTAGTGGCAGAACCGGAGGGAGCATGTCCTTGATCACATCCCTAAGGATGACACCCATCTGCAGAGACCTCATGAAAGTCATAAACTTTTTTAAAAACATGTCCTCTCAGGCCGGTGGAGCACCCGTGAAAGGGGCCCCTAGGGGTCCCTCGTGCTATGGAAACAAGGCAATGACCATACACGAAAAGATGCGCCAGACACGAGGTTTCAAATTCCCAATGCTAGGGTTTATTGCAAGCAAAAGATAGTATCAATTGGCCAATTCTGATCTCACGCCCCGCGACTTGAGTTTCCTAGACCTCGAGGGACAATGTGCAATTTAGAAAGTGCGGAGGTATCTTTTAGAACACGGTGGTTCTGTTCTTGGAAGCAATCTGTACACGGGGGAAAAGCCACATTCCAAGCTTTGCTATCTATGAGGTACTATTCGTGTCCTGAGAGCCGACACGTTCTAAAGGGTTTTGCGAAGGGGGGCCGTAAGAGAAGCATAATTCAAGCCTTTAACTGTATTATTCTAACATATTCTACCATCGTACGAGACCGGCTGGCAGCTGTGAAGTGATTAAATGCCCTGCAGCTTCCTCCCAAGGCTACAGAGAGGGCGCGTGGGCATTCCTCTCTGGGCTACTCATGAGGAGTTTCAGCAAACTCTTCAGTCCCGTGACCTTGTCCTTTCATATTCAGACAACAATGTTAACAGTTGAGCAGAGTAAGCAGAATCCGCAAGAATTGCAAGCTGCAAAGCAGTTTTTAGACAGAAAGCAATGAGCAATGGTTAACAAGCAAAATGGCGATTCTTACTACATTTAAAATGGCCGCTCGGCGGTCAAGCATAGCAGTTCATATTTCTCCAATTCGGTGCATAAGACGGTTGGCCCACGGCCATCAAGTTAAGTCTATCATTCAAATGAAGGGTATTCATTTTTCCAGATTGATACCCGGAGGTGCGGGTATGGGTGTGAGGACCTGAGGGTGCTGAGGTCTGGACACACTCTGCCTTACTGTCTGCGGGTGTACCTGCCCTGCGAAGAAGAAGGGTATGTCATGGGCCACATGCCTGGTGAAGACCAGTCCCATCGTTCTCATACCAGTTCCCTAAAGGGGGATGGTGTCGGATGAGCCGCCATCTTGTCAGGCTGCAACCCATTGCCTGCGCCGTGGTGCTTGCTGCGCTGGGCCCGGCCTCTTCCAAGACTCTTGGCGGTGGAGATTGAGGCCTACCCTGCACCTCAGGATGATGCCTGGAAGGCGGATTGCCCTTGGCTGCATCGCCGGTAGTGCTGCGTATAGGCGTACCCTCAGACATTGTCCGGTACTAGGGAATAGCCCCTCGGGCATAAACCCGGTATCAGAACCTTACGGTCCCTGAATGCCCTCACCGGTAAAGTCTTGCGACACCTCGTCCTGACAGCTGGTTGCTGTAGCAGCCTTGATACCTGCACTGGTACAAGAACCTGAAAGGTCCCTCCCGCTTGTGTCCTTCCTGGGAAAGGAGTCTCCTTTGCGCGGTGCGGATGAAAACAGCACCCCTACCTTAGGCATGGACTTGTGCTTGACGAATTCCTTCAAGTCCTCTGGAGGTGACCTGCCGAAGAGCTCCCTCCACCCAGCTAACATGTTCTTCAAGAGTGTGAGATGAAAGCGCGTTGCACGAGGTACAGCCCTCCCAGCTGTGGTCGCGGCCATGGCAGCAGAGGCAGAGAGTATGGGGGGGGACGGATGTAGGGAAGAGCCCCGTGCAGGCTGGACACCTGCTGAAGCCCGCTGACGTCGACATGTGCCGGGGAGGAGCGTGGCACCAGAGGACAGAGTATCTGATTGAAACCAAGAAGACAAAAAAAGACACTTTTCCGGGGAAGAGCGCATGGAAATACTAAGCCGGAGGCCTAATCCAGAAGCGCTGGTGAAAGCGGTCCATACCCGTCGACGTGGAAAAGAGGACTGAGGAGTGGTGCAGGTGGGCAGAGTCGGGGGAGCGCATGCTCCCAGGGCCGCACCCCAATGCGCATCTAAATTTAAAGGGAAAGATGATTTTAGTGATCGACGCCCGTGGGACGGACGTAGGAGTAATACAGCCACCATGTTGGGTCAGTGGTGACCCTAACATAACCAGTGTATTGGTAGAGCGCACGTTCACCCCCACAGCGGCATCTTGGCGCTAGTGACAGATAACAGATGTTTATTGTTATCTGACTTAATGGTACTCATTTTATCGACCTCGGAAGGGTGAAGAGCTGAGTGGACCTGCCAGGATTCTAACATGCATTAGTCCACTGAACCACAGATCCTGCACGCTAGGATCCCTTACGCAGCCGTGATGACAGCCTGCGATAAAAGTTCACCAAAAGTCATGTGAAAGGTACACTGCCATCAGCCTGAAAAGAGGGACTTGTCACAGTAACCAAAAAGTTACTGGAGAAGTGCCAAAAGGGAGACAATGTTTCCCCTCAGAACTCTACATAAGGTGGGGTGTGCTGATCTCACAAAATAACAGAGGCAGGATAACAAGTATCCCCCTGCTTTGGTAACAGTTTGTTAACCCAGGAAAATAAAGAAACATTACAGTGAGAACTCAAGGAGCTTCTAGTAGCACTGAACAGAAAGTGCTGTGTGCTTTTTTAGTAAAAGGTAGATGCCAGAAAAGATGGAGGAAAGCATGACTCCAAAACAACATACCAAAAATAGGTCAAAAGGCTTCCCAGGGTCATAGTAAAAGAGTGGAGAATCAGACACAAATCCAAATGTCCAGCAAAAATGGCTGGGAGACTCGCAGGTGAAGAGAATGTCACTCAAGAAGGAAAATCTACTCAAACATAGATTATTTTTGTTTTGGATGGGTTAAGCAAGGCCAAGACAATTTTCATTGGAGTGAGTGGGTTTTTGTAAAGTAGAGCTAGTGAGTGCTCAGAGGAGGGAGTCGAGTTCATGTTGATGGGTGGGAGAGATTTTGAGAAGGCTGAAGTTTCCCAAGGGAGCTATTGGGGTCTCCATGGGAATGGAGTTAAATAGGATTATTTGCAATATCCAAGATCAAGCAGGGGTATCATGATGAAACGTTTTCAATAGTATGCCCCTGGTGTACCACAGGACCTGTAGTCACAAAACATGATATAGTCTCTCATAGTAAAAAGTGGGGCGGGGAGGTAGGCTGGACGAGCTTCTGATAGGTTGTTTAACATACTGCTTCAGATGCTGCATGGTCATCAATGATAGGTTTAGGACCCAAAATGAAACATTAGGCCAATGATAAAGATAGGATCTTGATTGCACCACTAAGGTGTCTTTATGAAGATACAAGGAGTGGTAGCAACTTGCAGCTGCATATCTTTTGCAATGTCTGATGTGATGAATAAAGGGAATTAAGTCCCTTCTCCACAAGGGGACCCCAACCCCGTGAGGCTAGGGAGGTGAGCCCGCTCTGTAAGACCCTCCCTAGCGGTCAAGGTAAGTCAGACCTCACTGGGAGATACTCCCCTTTTGGGTACAGGGACTCCCATTCCTGTGAGGTACGCACTAAAGCTGTGCACAACATGGCCTACATAGGATGGTCTACAATATCAGAGATTGTTAAACACCAAGACTGGGACGGAGAAACACTCACTAGACGTCATCATCATAAAGGAAACAAACGGGTCCCTTTAAATCAAAATGTCCAATCCACTGGGACGAGTACGTTGAATAGCGTGTGTTCAATGAGGAGAGAGAGGAATGCTTACGCAAGTAAGGGAAGGCGCCGAGCTTCGTAACTGTCACTATGGTCGAATTCCCCTTCTTCTGAAGTGGAAGATTCAGTTAAGAAATTCCCCTCCTCACCTGATGTGCTGGGCTCTGGTGTAGGTTCCTTCTTCTTTCTCCGAACTGGTATCTCTCCTTTTTTTTATGAGATAGGGTCTGCCACAAAAGGAAGCCACCTCGACTGCCTAAAAGGCAGGACAGGGGCTCCGTCCCAGAGTAGCCGATTCAGAGGGCAAAAAGCAGATAGGCATAAAGACCTAGTGTGAGAGAGACTTCAATTTACAGAGAGGGAGGCTGGTCGTACGAATAAGATCTTGTGCGTCTGAATACCAGTGGAGTAATGAGTGTATTCAAAATAGGACTCCTATGAGAAGAGAACAAGGAACAAAAGGCTCCGGTCAAAATAGGAAGACAGGAAGAAGTAGAAAAGTAAGAGCCAGGTAAGGAACAAGGCAAAACCGCCTGTAAGCGATCCAATGGAAGTTCAGCAAGCTGCCAAAAGACAAGCTGCAGTGGCACCGGACCGAAAGGAATAAATCCGGGTACCGCGGAGAACAACACAGCAATAAGCGCAGGTAAGCGGTAGCAAAGAAAAATGAAGTGGTATCAGGTATCGGATGGCAGCGGAGAGACGCTGCGAGAGACAACAAGCCAGTGGAGGGGAGAGCGCGGGTGACAGCAGGCAAGGGAGTCAGAGCAAGAGGATAGGAAGGCGGAAACAAAAGCGATTGGGGCAAAAAGACAGTAAAGGGAAGCAATGGGGCAGATCACTTGCAAGAGGAAAACACAAAATGAGCAAGAGCAACAAAGCTTAGCGAAAACACCTAACAAGTTGCAACGCGCCAACCGCCGGTGAACGTACTGAATTAAAGGTTTCCCGGTGACGGCGGCTATGTTGTTAAAAGACTAGACCGCGCATGAAACAACGCGGCTGAACGTGATGGCACATTGAATGGAGTCTGCTTTTACAGCAGTTCCTTAACCTTTGGCCTCCTGGAACCGTGACAGTATGCCCCCTCCTGTGCCGCTCCCCTCCCGGCTTCCCAGGATGAGCCCTATGATATTTGTGTACTACTAACAGGGGGGCATGAACAAAGGACACAGGTTCTCAGGAGTTTTCAGAGTCTGGATAGCCTTTCCACTTGACCAAATACTCCAGCCTCCACCTTTGACCTCATATTCCTTCTGAGTGGTATCTAATTGAGATCTAAAAATGGGAACTGGACGTGTCGTGGTATCAGGTTCATAAGTTTGTAGCAAAGAGGAGCGAAAAACAGGGTGGATGCGACTGAGTCCACTGGGTAGACGCAAGCGGAACGCCACAGGGTTGACTTGAGAGAGAATCTCAAAAGGTCCAATAAATTTAGGCGAGAGCTTGGTTGGATGGACCCACCGGGGAAGGAATTTGGTGGATAACCACACCCTCGACCTCACAGTCCAATCCAGCGTCTTGCGTCTGTGTTTTTCTGTTTGTGCCTTGTAACATTCTCTAGCTTCCTGTAAGTTTTGACTACCTAAGGAGTGAGCCACCGAGATTCGAGGAAGGATGTCTTCAAGGGTTGGTAGGTTGGTGGTAACAAGGGAACCACTGATCTACGATGGAAACCGAATGTGGCAAAAAAAGGACTCATACCCAGGGCGGAATGTACAGCGTTATTGTATGCAAACTTAGCTGTGGGTAACAAAGAGACCAAATTGTCTTGTTGTTTGTTTATGTAGAAGCGAAAGTATTGTTCCATAGTACCATTCAGTCGTTCAGTTTGGCCATTAGTCTGAGGGTGAAACCCTGATGACAAGGCCCGTTCAACACCCAAACGACCACATAGGGCCTTCCAAAAACGGGAAGTATATTGACTTCCCCATTCAGATACAACCCTCTGGGGCAGTCCGTGAAGACGGAATATGTCCCTAAGAAAAACATCTGCCATCTCGGAAGGAAGCCCTGGTAGCGGTGAGAAGTGTGCCAATTTAGTGAAGGAGTCAACGTTTACCATTATGCAGGAGCAGCCTTGTGAAAGAGGAAGTTCTATTACATAGTCTATGGAGATGTGGGTCCAAGGGCCCAGAGGTATGGAACTCTGTTCCAAGAGGCCTAGAGGTGTTAGTGTTTGGTTTTTGCTGCAGATGCATACCGGGCATGTCCTGATGTAGCTTTCCGTGTCTTGAGCCATCTTGGGCCAGTAAAACGTTCTCTTAAGCAGTTCTAATGTCCCAACTTGGCCTCTATGGCCTGCGGCTAAAGAATCATGACACCACTGGAAGGCTGATCTACGAAGCTCATCAGAAGGTAAATACAGCCTCTTCTTATATAACCAAAGTCCCTCCTTTTCCTCCAACCATGGAGAGTCCACCTCCATTCTACCTCAGCCGGAGTGACCTCCTTAACTTGCTGCAAAAAGGAAGATACTGTGGATATGATCCTCATGTTAGGAAACATAGGTTCTTTGATGTATTCTAGGCCTTGACTAGTCTTGCGTGAGAGTGCATCAGCCAATATGTTTTGGGTGCCTGGAAGGTACGTGATGGCGAATTTGTACTGGGAGAAGAAATGTGCCCACCTTGCTTGACACGTGTTTTAACATTCCATTTGCTGGAGGACCTGGAGGTTCTTATGGTCCATATGGATCAGGAATGGTTGCTCTCCGCCCTTCAAAAGATGTCGCCACTCTTCACAAGCACTCTTGATCGCTAGTAGTTCCTTCTCAATGACAGAATAGTTTCTTTGGCTGGCATTGAGGGTCTTGGAAAGGTACGATATGGTGTGTTCTTTGCTTTCGTGAAGTTGAAGGAGAGTCGCCCCAATGGCGGCAGAGGACGCATCAGTTTCCAGGATAATTGGCTTCCCTTGGTCTGGTTGTCACAAACTGGGTGCAGAACAAAACCGTTGCTTGAGTAGGATGAAACTGTCTTCCGCTGCCTGGTTCCATTGAAACTGAGCTGAGGCTTTCTTGAGTAGAGATGTGATAGGAAGAACTATGCGGAAGAACTCTGGGATGAATTTCTGGTAGAAGTTTGCCAGACCTAGAAACTGTTGTACCTCTCTTACGATGGTGGGAGACGGCCAGTCCATAATGGCCGACACCTTGTGTGGGTACATAGTGACGCCTTGATCCGACAGAATGAAACCCAGGTAAGGTATCATAGAGGTGGAGAACACACATTTCTCAGGTTTAACGAGCAGAAGGTTAACTTGGAGTCTGTGTATGACTTCTTTGACATGGCCTGGATGCTCCTCTTTGTTTTGTGAGAATACCAAAATGTCATCCAAGTACACAATAGTTGTATGGCAGAGTAGGTCGGAGAAGAGCCTGTCCATAAACCTTTGAAAGACTGAAGGCGCATTAACCAGCCCAAACGGCATTACTTCGTATTCATAATGGCCAAATGGGGTACGAAACGCTGTCTTCCACTCGTCTCCAGATCTTAGGCAGAGGAGACGTTAGGCACTCCTTAGGTCAAGCTTAGTGAAGATCGTTGCTCCCTGTACCGCCTTCATTATGTCGGATATCAACGGCATGGGGTACCAATCTCAGATGGTAATCTTGTTGAGGCCTCAAAAATCGATACAGGGTCTCAGTTCCTTGGTATCCTTCTTGGGGATAAAGAAGAGTGAGGCTCCCGCTGGAGACCGTGATGGTCGGATCAAACCGTTGATGAGGTTAGCATCCAGACAGTCTCGTAACATTTGTTTTTCTGTGACAGACAAGGAGTACATCCTTCCAAAAGGGACCAAAGCACCAGGACTCAGGTCTATGGCACAATCCTCGGGTGTGTGCAGTGGTAATTCCATTGGGATAGATTTGGTGAAAACTTCCTGAAATTCCTTTGGGTACCCGGGCAGACAATGGATGGAACAAGGTTCAGTACTGGCTATCGTCTTGACTGTTTCGATGCCGATTCCCGTAAGGCAGTTTCTTCTGCAGAACGGCGAATGAAAACTAAGAAGGTTCTCTGACCAGTCTATAGTGGGGTTGTGTCGTCGCAGCCAAGAAATGCCAAATATAATTGGGAAATGGGCGGCCCGGATAATGTCCAATGTTAACTTCTCAGTATGCTGCATGAAAGTCACCGTCAGTTCCTGCGTGGAATGAGTAATGAGACCTGAGCTTAATGGTTCTACATCGACCCATTCCACCTTTTGTTCTTCTTTCTTTTCAATATGCCTTAGACCTTCTTTCTCGGCCCAGATAATGTCCACAAAATTTCCGGCTGCATCACAGTCCAGTAAAGCCAGGGTTTCAATCTTTCTGTCTTGTACCTGCAGCTGAACGAAAATGATCATAAAACGAGTGTCCTCTGAGCAGGACGGGGTGGAGACAGACAAAGTGGTGTACGGACATGGACTGAGACCTCAGTAGTTGTCCCTGTTACTACTGAGGATGCTCATTTCCCGACCTTCTGGGAGGAACTTCAGGGCAATCTCTTAGCAAGTGAGATCTGGATCCGCAATACATGCAAAGATTGCCCTCTCTTCTCCTCTGCCGCTCCTCTGGGGTGAGAGGGGCTCTGGCAGTTCCGATTAGCATGGGTTCCTCCTTGTCTTTGGGTGGACGTGAAGCAGGAGCATCACGGGGTTCTGAGTACAGTGGGAGAGTTCGGTTCTTCCATCTTTCGGATCTCCTTTCGGATAGACGGAACTGAGGACTGCTGAAAGGAGTTCTGACAAAGTAGGAGGTTGTGGGGTGCGAGCCAACTCATCCTTCAATTCTTCTTTAAGACCTCCGCGGAATATCAAGTACTGAGCTTGTTCTGGCCAGCCGGCATCGGCTGCTAACTGTTTGAATGTGTTAATGTAGGTTAGCTGGTCCACGGTTCTTTGACGGATGTCTAGCAGGTCCTCACAAGCGACGAAAGATCTCGAATGGAAGGTTAGACGCAGAAGGTTCTCAAAGGCCCCGTAGTGTTATAGGACTTGATTAGCCTGAGTCACCAAAGGGGTAGCCCAAGCTAGGGCGTTTCCTGTCATGTGGGTTATCATGAACCCTACTTTAGCATGGTCAGTAGAGAATGTTCCCGACCTGAAGGTGAAGTGCACCCCACAGGCCTCAATGAATTCCTTCACTTTCTTCGGTGAGCCGTCCAACTTGCCTGAGACCAAAGCCATGGGAGGCAAATCGGTCGAGTGTTGATCTCGGGCAGCAATTAGCTGTCGCAAAACCGCATTTTCGGTTTTTAGGTGCTGTACCTCAAGATTGAGGCCTTGGACTGCAGCCACCAGCTCTTGGACTTGTTCGGCTGTGGCCATAATTGGTTCCGGGCGTTGCAAACTGTCACTATGGTCGAATTCCCCTTCTTCTGAAGTGGTAGATTCAGTTAGGAAATCCCCCTCCTCCTCCTCCTCAACTGATGTGCTGGGATCTGGTGTAGGTTCCTTCTTCTTTCTCTGAACTGGTATCTCTCTTTTTTTTAGGAGATAGGGTCTGCCATGAAAGGAAGCCACTTTGAATGCCTAAAAGGCAGGACACGGGCTCCGTTCCCAGAGCAGCCAATTCAGAGGGGAAAAAGCAGTTAGGCATAAAAAAAACCCTAGTGAGAGATAGTCTTCAATTTTCAGGGAGGGGGCCTGGTCGTACTAATAAGATCTCGTGTGTCTGAATACCAGTGGAGTAATGAGTGTATACAAAATAGAACTACAATGAGAAGATAACAAGGAACAAAAGGCTCCGGTCAAAATAAGAAGAAGTGGAAAGATAAGAGTCAGGTAAGGAACAAGGCAAAACCGCCTGTAAGTGATCCAATGGAAGTTCAGCAAGCTGCCAAAAGACGAGCTGCGGCGGCACCGGACCAAAAGGAGTAAATCCGGGTACGAAGGAGAACAACACAGCAATAAGCGCAGGTAAGCGCTAGCAAAGAAAAAGGAAGCAGAATCAGATATTGGATGGCGGCTGAGAGACGCAGCGAGAGACAACGAGCCAGAAGGGTGGATAGCTTGGGTGACAGCAGGCAAGGGAGCCAGAGCAAGAGGAGAGGAAGGCGGAAACAGAAGCGAGTGGGTCAAAAAGACAGGAAGGGAAAGCAATGGGGCAGATCACTGCCAAGAGGAAAACACAAAATGAGCGAGAGCAACAAAGCTTAGCAAAAACACCTAACAAGTTGCAACACGCAGACCGCCGGGGAATGCACTGAATTAAAGGTTTCCCGGCGGTGGCCATGTTGTAAAAAGAATAGACCGACACGGCTCAACGTGATGGCACATTCAATGGAGTCTGCTTTTCCAGCGGTTCCATAACCTCCAGCATCCTGGAACCGTGACAGTAACACCTGATGAGAGAGAAGAACGCATGTGCAGTGAAGGGAAGCCCCCAGGCTGTGTAACACCTGAAGTGAGAGAGGAGGGCATACACAGGCAAAGGAAGGCCCGAGCTGCAAAAGACCTGGAGAAGGCGGAGAAAGCATAAGGCATGAGGCCTGTGAGAGTCAAACTTGCATGATACTTGAGAGGGAAGCGCCAGTGATACAGCGAATCCCCAGCATGAGAAACCAAAAGGGCAGGAGCCTGGAGGAAGGTGGTGGTGATAGCACAAAGGATCTTTGGTGGACAGGTGGTCCGCAAACCATCACGGATACCACCATTGCTGTAGAGCAGCAGGGTGACCTTTAACTGACCGGGACACTGAGACACCGCTAGCAGAAAGAATTCCAGCGAATACAACCAGACGATGGCATGAGATGAGGGAGAAGGTCCCCAAAGTGCAAGGCTCTCAAAGAGGTTCTCCTTTCAAGTCGAAGGTAATGGGGAAAACGGGAATAACGGGAGGCCCAGATGGAATCATTATACCATGCTCATAACTTGTCTCAGTAGAAATCATGAAGCAAAGTCAAGTCTAAAGCTGATGAACTTAAACAGTTGTGACACTAAAGAAAACATTCCAAAAAGTCTGCATGTTGAGAGAAAAGAACAGCAGATAATACACTGGAAAAAGGGGAAGGGAAACAAGACATCCTGTACAAGAAGAATATAATGATAAAGAGAGTGAACATTATGAGCCAGAGTTCAGAGGAACTGTTCAATTGAATCATGTGCAAAAGCAATGTCTTGTGAAAGAAAGGATACCTAAATGTCTGCATGTTAAGAGAAAAGAACAGTGGATAACAATACCCTGGGAACAAGGGAAGGAAACAAATGTACAAGAAGAATATAGTAATGAAGAGAGTGAACATCATAAGCCAGAGTTCAGAGTAACTATCCAATTGAATCATGTACAAATGCAAATAGAGCAGAACAGGTTGAATGACAATTACCCAGGAGGGAAGGCCTACCACAAAAATAGTACCTTCAGAGAATACGCTGAAACCAGCAACCAAGAGAGAGGATCTTATAAAAGATCCCCAAAAGGGATTCCCAAACAAGAGCTACAGATTATTCAAAATGAAGCACTGCAGATCATTTTGATTTTCCTAAGAGGGAGCCTATTTCTGGAGCAAGTAGGAGACTGCACTGGCTACCAGTGTCAGCCAGAGCAAGTTTTATGGCTCTCTCCGTTGCTCACCAATGCATAACATGGAAAAGCTCCCAGTTATCCTAAGAAACGCATATCCCCATCCTTCCAGGCACATACAATCAGGTACCCAAGGACTACTGGAAGTACCACGTGTAAAAAAAGCAAGAGGATGCGGGCGATCTTTCGACGCCCTGAGGCCTCAAGCATGGAACACACTCCATCTGATGTTGCACCTAGAGAAATGTCACTTAGCATTTAGGAAGCAACTGAAAACCTGGCTGTTTAAATAACCCTCCCCCCTAGCCTATCTGCCCACAGCCTTTTAACAGTTTATGTCCTGTCTGGCCCTAGTGATCTTGTCTGCGTGTTTTTGTGGACTGTGCCCCGATTCCTGTGGGCTTTGGCGCTATATAAAAAATACAAACAATAAAAATAAAAAGAGGGAAAAGTCAATAGTCCATTTGAAGAATTACAGAGACTAATCTACAAGATCACAAAAGACTATATTAGGATTGTGTATTAATCAAGAATACAACAGACTGATACCAGAAGTATCCTCAGGAGAAGGGAGTAATTCTCCTGATGTAAATTAGTTTTCATAGTGGTAGGGTCAGTTGGGTTAGTTTTGGACTGTGGACTTATAAATTTGGACATTCACGCATGACTGACGAGCACCTTTGTTAGTAACATAGGAAGGGACCACCCCTAGTGATAGGGAAAGTTAGGCCTTCTACATTTACTTTAATAGAATGTTGTGAAACATGTCCTCAGAGGGTCTGCGTCCTTCTTCTGGCTTGCCACACTGACCAACAATTGACCAATCAACCCTCAGATTCTTGAGAGGTGGAAGGTCAAGAGCAGTGGTTCCTGTGTTTCTGTAAACCAGCTTCGGCTCTGGCGAAGCTGAAGAATACCCTTAACCACAGGACAAACTGGTATGCCACAGGGATGGTGTGCTGAGGGGGATGCAGTACAGATGTCCATTTTGATTGAGTTTCAGCATCAGCGTCAGAAAGTACAATATCCATCAGAAGAGTTCAGGAGGAAGGCATACTCCTCCATGCACTGATGTTTACTTTGAATTTCTTCTGGGTTTTAACAGTCTCAGGTCTGAGACTCAGTATCCGATACTCTCGCCTATGTGTCAGGTCCATGCAGTTGTGCACGGTCAGGGCAGCAACATTTTGTAGCGGCAGAGTTTCTCAAAGGTTTAGGACTTGGCTGGTCTTCTTGGGTTAAAGAGATAGAGCACCAGGTCTTGGTCTCACTGAGGTAACAGGTGGCAAGGCAGGGCTTCGCCATTAGGAAGGATCTTGGCAGGTTCAAGCCCCGCAATCCGTCTTTTCAGTTTGGCATATTCCTCAATGCTTTGAAACTTGTCACTCATGTGTTATGAATGTACAGGGCAGGCCCCCCTCTTTTAAGGGGCAGTGTTGCTAGGGAGGAAACCGTGGCCACAATCACAGGGTGGTATTAATTGAAACATATCACCAACAGATCATTGGGGCAACCCCGTTCAATTTTCATGGGCATTTTCTTGGGCATTTTCTCAGGTGTAGATTCAGGCTAGCATTGAAGACACCAATCACGAGCAGAACATATCTGGATATATCAACTATAGGCCGGATGTAGCCATACCTATATATAGCCACATCCACCCGCCATTCACTTGAGTGCAGGAAAAAAGTCTGTCCGGTAGACTCTGTACTGGCTTTGTGCAGGGCTTCCCAGTAGAGACACCCTGGAGGAAACAGCAGTTGTACCTAACCTCACCCCCTGAAATAATACAAGTAGACTAACAAACCAGTGAGTCCAAACACACAATTATACAAGGAGATTTACACAAAGCAACATGATCTCTCAGGGGGCAAAAACATTCTTCATGCCTCAGATGAGGACTTATCAGAGGAAAGGGTGAGTACAAAAGGCAAGGACAGTCACAAATACACAGGCCCTTGCGCCAGATGTACTAGTTGAGACTTAAGGTATTACAGGAACTGAAAAAGCAGTGCAGCTCAATTAAAGAGTGTGATCATTGTAGTGTGTCTTTGCAGGAGGGAAAAGTTGGCATGTTGAACATGTGAGAGTGACAAACAATGCAGCTCTGCACAACTGTTAAACTACAGTAGTACTACATAGGAAAATAACAATGGCATTGCTGGTCTGGGGCAGAGTTAAACTGGCAATATTGTGATGCAGAAGTATGAGAGTAGCAGTAGTTGTAAGAGAATTAACACTGATAGTGAAGTTTTAGAGTAAAGTTGACACTGGAAGTGCAGCTCTGAACTTTGTATAGATGTAGGCAGGTGCTGAGAATGGAAAGCCCGATGAGCCAGTTACCTGATCGATGCCTCCGGGAGTGTACATAGCACTGGCCAGTGCCAAGAGTGTATGCCCTTCCAACAGCATGCTGCTCAGACCTGCCTTATCGCTGGGAATCAGTATCTGGGCATTAGCCAGTGCGGCTGGGAAAATCCACCCCAAATCTGCAAAGAGAACCACAGGGTAAATGACTCGCAACATAAGAAGTCGCATCAAGTAGCGTAAATAGCAAATGGACAAGACAACCACAAACTGAATGGAGGCAAGACAGTGCAGCTGCAAATCTACATGTGGAGGGATAGTTCACATACAGACAGGCAAGTAAAAAGACAGTGCAGCTACAACTCTACATATAGAGGGATTGTTCACATACAGACAGGCAAGTAAAAAGACAGTGCAGCTACAGATCTACATGTAAAGGGATTCTGTATCTACAGACAGGCACGTGAAAGAAAGTGCAGATACTTTCATTTCATGTATTGTTTCTATGAAGCACTCATGCTGTTTGTCGGCTGCTACAGACCAACAAGTAAGGTGTCGCCATAAACCAAAAAGTACAGTTACAGACTGATGAAAAGGCCCTAGGAAAGTGAAGCTGCAGATCTGCAGGAATAAAGACAGCACAACTACAAGCTAACAGGTGATGGGAGAGTGCAGGTGCAGTCTAACAATTTAAGGGCCTGCCTGGAACAGCATAGCAACAAAAAAGGGGATGATACAGTGTATTCAAAGTGAAGCAGGAGAATAAAAGAAAAAGGGATGCAACAACTACCAACCAGAATCTAAAGGGTCTCTGGGGCAATCATGCTACAGATCAATAGGTGATGAAAGTTTTGATTGTTATCCATACTGAAGGAAGGCTCGGTGCCAGAACATTGCCTTTCCTTATGTGTTTTATTTTGGTGCGAGTGTTTTAAAGAATTGTCAGATTGTTTGTTGTGTGACCGGTGCTGTGGTTTGTCCATTCCAAGGTCAGAAGCCAAAATTTCGTGAGTAGAAAGATGTAAAGACCTGGTACTGGTAATGCAAGATCTCAACGGCACATGAGAACACACTCCAAAGGCAGTTCTTAAGAAACTCTGTTCAGTATTTGTGTTAGTCCTATATCTAGGGACAGCACAGTGCCCTTAGTGTAAAGTAGTGTTGGCACGCATACTCAGTAGCTCCCTCATGTCATATGTGGTACTTCAATCTGAGAGAATGAAGTAGTGTCATGGGAGTTGACCCATTCTGCCCTTCGGGGTAGGAGTAACAAGGGGGATACAATTTCATGTCAGAATTCCCCTCATAACGGTGCAACTAGCATTGGCTCCATAAGGCCAGCCAAGTAGAGAGTAGTGAAGGAAAGAGCAAGTGTAGTGTGTTAGAGATTTTTTTCTAAAGTCCACCCAAATTACTTTATAAGACTCTGTACTTGTGTGATAAGGAGACTTCAGGAGACAGGCGGATGCTGAAACAATATTTATTCTAATGGGTAAAGGGTCCTTAACAAAACAAAGAATATAGTCCTCTGGTTTCCTTCACCAGTGTTTGGCCCTTCCAATGTAGATTGAAGCAGTCCCCAACTTTGTCCTATCTCGTGGTGTCCGGATAGGCCCACCACTCCGATCTTCGTTCCTCGTCCTCTTCTCTTTCCTGGAAAATGAGAGAACTTCGTCAGTTTCATTTGGCGCGCTTTTAAAGGCTTCCCTAGGTTCAAGTCCCCACCAATCAGCATCAGCCTTGTCTGGCTTACACCTTATTGGCTGCTGAGGGGTTGTCCCGCCTCCCTTAAAGGCGGCCGTGCTAGCGTGTACCATCTCCTGCTTCCCGAGACCTGGAAAACGCCGGAGGCGATCATGTGATCGCAACCGCGACTGCGTTGGGTATGGGCGGGCTCTGAGTGCCTTCCAGCCGCAACCCGCTCCAGGGCCGCCGCGGGGCACGCCACGCTGAAGGGCCGGTCGGCCCCACTCCACGCCGCCATGGAGTGCCTGCGCCCTCGTCCCCCCTCCTTCGGGGTCGGGCCTCCCGTCAGGTGAGTGCAGCTGCGATGCGCCACGTTTCCGAGCAGCGGCTCGCGTTCCCTCGCTCTCGCTGCTTATGACAGCCGAGAGCAAAGGGGCCGACCCGCTGCCTCGGTTCTCAGGGCCCACGATCACCGGTGCACCCAACACACCATGCTGGCGCCGAGGCGTATCCCCACAACTTGGCAAGACAAAGCTCCAACTTCCCACGCTCCTTTTCTGCCCTGAACTGGCCGCACAAGATGCACAAGATAAACCAGCTCATTAGTCCCACGTAAGATGCTGGTTTTGAGGAAGCAACGGGCACAGGGGAGGGGGGTTGTCCATGGCCGCAATCACTGACTTTGTTTCTGGGGAGACAACTGGGTTACCTGCTAACAAGCAAATTGATTCTGTGGGGAGGCCATCTTGCTGACAAAAGAGGTTTGCCAATTCCTGGAGGACAGCCAAGATGCCCTGGGAGGCACCAATAGCACCAGATGATTGTAACCAGGGTAGGATGTACAGTAACTTGGGTAGTCTGCTTGACATGCGTCTTGGAGTAGGACACACACACAAGAACCAGGGAGATCTAGTCACTGATGGAAGTATGTTTACCATCGGAAGGAATTCCACGCATATGGACACCGTTAATCACTTTGCTAATGATAAAGCCAAAGGATTTACTGTTACGAATGATTTTTCCATTCCAATGTTAGCCGACACCTTCCTGCACTGTGGCACTTCCGAAACCACGCTGGCCCCCACCGTGTCTATACAGAGGCTGCCTTCTGACATAACGTATCTTGGAGCGGCAAAGCTGTTATTACCAGAGAGGGAGGCTGTCACTCCAGCGGTCACTGCTAGCTATACCCCGTTGCCAAGTCTTACACATGTGACCTCCAGTCTGGCTTCTGATCTAGCATCCACCACTGGCTCTCTCACTGACCTCACTTTGTCCACCCCCGGCCCTTCTTCTCTGGACCTTGTGGATACATTGACCAATGATGCAGCTGGAGATAAACCCCCTTCTAGCTCCTCCTGTAGCGTCTGGAGTGAGCAACTGTTGTCCACGAACTTGTGCTAGTTAGTTTCTCCGCTTAACCCCACTTTGGGCTCCCAAGCCCCCCAAGACACGCAACCAATGAGGGTATTGACATGAACACTGAGTTACCTGCTGAGGATGCCCACACAGCTAGGAGCTGCAGGTGTAATCAAGTGCTTGTGGAGCTGCCAGACATCAGAACATTGCTCCTAGTATTGATAGAGGCTCAGGGGAGTGAAGGGGAGGAGGGAGGCCACAGGATGTGTCCTTGCCCACCCCAATCGCTGATAAGGGGTCCAATAATCCAACCCCCCAGAACGCCATAATGAACAGGATTATTCATGTTCAGAAACCCCTGAAGAGAATGTTGTCCACCATAAATTGGCACCTGTGAGTTTTTACCCCACCAATTCCCCCTTTGAATCTAACACCAAGCTCAGGGAGATCAGCAGGGTGCCCGAATCCAAGGCAAAGCCCTCTTTATTGGTGGACCAGTCACCAAGTACTGT
The DNA here is from genome assembly GCF_040938575.1 of Ambystoma mexicanum. Taxonomy (NCBI): domain Eukaryota; kingdom Metazoa; phylum Chordata; class Amphibia; order Caudata; family Ambystomatidae; genus Ambystoma; species Ambystoma mexicanum. The sequence continues at coordinate 1,005,634,632 of NC_090934.1, forward strand.
AGGCACACAATGCTCCAGCAGGGAGGAAACTAGAGCACATAACGCTCAACATAGATGGAGCATGCTGGAGCACCCTGACCAAGGGGGCATAGATGTGCCATAGTTTATTTGCATGGGGTACCCAAATAGCAGCATACAAGTCAGAACAGAGGGATGCCCTATTAAATAAATGTCTACACTGGTTGCGGACCATCAGAGGTTGTGTCTTTGTCTCTAGGGAAGCTATGGCGGGGTGTTGCATAGTTCCTAGTAAGAGCAAGAATCCCTATGACACAATTAAGCTGGATTTCTGGGACTGGAGACTGGCTAAGGGGGTCCTGGAAAGAAGTGGGTGGGTCGGTTGGACAGGTAGGAGTGAGATTTCAATCAGTCCGTAACCTCACCCAGGATCTGGTGACATATCTGGAACTGCAGCATCCAATACACCCTAACTGGCGCGAACCTGATACCACTGGGTCAATGCCAATCGGGGACTAATGTGACTGGGCCCATTTTGAACATTGCTGATTTTTCTTTTACATTTTTTCTATTCTTGATGTGTTGAATTATGATCATGGTTATTAAGTATACTGCTGTGTTAGGATGCACTTTGATGGCTGAATAAAGTTATGATGATGATGAATAGCAAGTAAGTACTTGGCAACACTTGTAGCTTGTTCTGTTTCAGGAATAATACAGTTACACTACCCCTTCGGAACTAAGCGAGTACAATACTTGTTTGTTACCTTTTAGAATAGTGACACAATTCAAAGTTAATAACTCTAACACTTTGTTTCAGATCCTTATGATACAAACAACCCCTACACAAGGTTAGTTAGCAATGTTTTCACAGAGCTTGGGCTTTGGGAGTCCTTCCGTATTTAGTTCTGAGTCTCTTTCGGGGTCAGATTGGAGGTCCAAAAAGGCAGGCACAAGATATAGAAAAGTCAAGAGTTCCTGATGAAATCTTCTGGATCAGTTAAGTAACAGTACTCCCAACTTCACGAATTACTCCCCTAACCACACAGGAGCGACAGAATGACTCTAGGTAAGTATTACCTTGCGTCCCATAGTAACAGAGGAGCGATGAAGCTGGATACCGTCACACGGTAGCAGATGTAGACCCGGTCTCCTGTTCCTTGGTCGTGATGATGAAAGGAGGGACGCTGTATGGAATTTCACAGCAGCAGTTGAGAGAGGGGACTCCCAGCAAAGGATTCTTCATGCTCCAACACGGATCTGTGGTTTTGACGCCTTTTCAGAGATACCAGGGAAGAATAGTTCTCGTCCGATCGATTTGCTTCGCAGGCACTGTCCTGCACTCTGGTGAGGGGACTTTGAGGAGTGGAATCTTGCTTCTGGAGGTCCAGTAATTTCCAATCATTCATTCTTATGGGCTTTGTCTTTTGGAACCCTTTTCTTTGTATTCTACCTTTTCTATGGAGTCGGTCTGCTCCATAGCTCTTAAAGGCATCTGTGTTTTTACTATTGCAGCACACAGCTCCTTAAGGCCAGTGTTGCTGGGGACCCTTAGGGTCCTCCTTTAAGATTCCTTTTTCTATATCCTCAATTAACTACCGTTCTTAAGGATAGAGAGATACTTAGTATCTTTCCCAAAACTCTATAGTCTGAGAGTTTGGCACACACCACCTTCAGTGGAGTGCCAAAGGGATACCCAGTAGCCCCCTTCTCTCTGCTCCTGTGACTTTTTAGTCACATAGACAATCTCCTAGTTACGGCTGGTGGCAGTGGATGTGTTCTACCAACTATTGTGTTGTTTCTATACTGCAGGCTCTGACCATAGCCTAGGGGCACCCAAGTACGAACTTGGGGGCTTCCTTCTTTTTTCGCCATTACTAGCGTGGTTGTTCTGTCTTAGCCCTTCTTCTACCATTCTGGGAGGGGGAGGTCAGTGTGTGTGTTTTGCCTTTGGTGGGAACCTTTGGGTATCCCCGCCTATGCACCAGAGTGTCTGGGCAAACAGGAAGTGGGGGAGGAGTTTTCCACCCCCATGTCCTTTGTCTGCCAGAGTGTAGGACCAGCTCACACAGGGGATCTGGCTGTCCCAATTGGACCGCCAAACACTCCTTTCTGTAAAATACTGAGAGAGATTGCAAAGGAGTGTGTGTTGGAACTGCATAAAAGGTGAGGATTCTGGAGTGAAAAGCAAGTCGACCACTGGAAGATGAAGTAACCTAAGAAGAAGACGACCAAAGATGCCTGCAGACCCTTTGCAACACTGAAGCGACCACTACTGTCCTGACCCAGTTTTCTGTGCGACAGAGGAGCTCCGAAGAGGACGACTCCTTCCCTTTGGCTGGTGGGAACAACCAGTCCCAAGACGAACTTTGAATTGAGCCATCTTCCGAGGTCCTAGGTGTTTCCAGAGCTGCAGAACCCCAATACCAGGAGACCTGCTGCCCATTTCGAGTGCATCGTTGTGGAAAGGCTGAATCCATCCAAATATTTGCTGAACCCATAAGGATCCTCCAGAGATCCGATCCAACTTGCCCAGACACCCTAACCAGAGTGTGGGATTGCAGGAAGAGAAGAAGATAGAGCAGGCAATCCGTGTCCTTTGCTGGTGCTGCAGAAAAGTCGCCAAAACCGCAGCGTGAACCAAGAAGTTGCTGAAAGTCCTGCCACATATCCTTCCTTTGAGACTGCATCTGAGAGATCCCGTCCATTGTCCTGCCTTTAGTCATCAGACGAAGGAATCCGGGGGTCGGATCCAGAGCTGCAACTTAGCGGAGCATCCAGCGCAAACATCATCTTCTAACCTAAGGTACCGTGGAGAAAAGGTATTGCTTACCTGATTCCAAGAAGCCAGCATTGGAGTGCACCTAAAGGTGTCCAGGGTCACCCCCTCTTACCCAAGCTGCTGCTTGCATCCCTTCATGGAGTCCTTTAAAATGTCTCCCTTGTTAGTTGTTAACTTGCTGCTTCTATAACACTAGAGACTGGAAGAAATCCTCAGGAACTCTTCGTATTCTCCTGCTTGTCAAGACTTTGAGCCCTTTCCGAACTGCCTTTAGCTAGGGTTGCGTCTTTGGACTTAAAAGACTTGCTGTGCGAAGAAACCCTCTCTAGAACCATGAACCAGGCTAATGTTACAGTAACTAACCATTATCCTCCCTTTAAGTGACTTTACTATGTGTGTTTGCAGAGTAAATGTGCTACTGTATGAACCGTTCAGGTGCGCGTAATAACCGATAATACGATAACATTGTCTTTTCCCTTTCTAACGTTGCTATAAATGTAAACGCGAACAGAAACAAAAGTCAAAGTGCCCTTTGAAGTGTATTCTCAAGTATTCCGAAGTGTTCTAGTGTAAACGTCTAAAGTATTTAAAGTGATTCTGGTGTATATATGATAAATATATAATTTTATATACATTTTAAGTGTAAGAGTTTCTTTGATGTGCATGTCTAGCTAAGGTCCATTTTACTTACCTACAGCTCACATCTTCTCCTTAAGATAAGCCTGAATGCTCTGCCACTTTACCAAGGCCCTGAGTTAGTACAGAATGATAGATCTACAAACCACCGGGATAGCTTACTTAAGTCTTACTATCAGTAGGATTTTAGGGAAACGCCCCTAAAAAGGACCTCCCCAACCAATGATGGCAGAAGAAGGACCAACAAAGGACAAGTACACAAGAAATGGTGAAAAAAATAATACTGTCGGGAGGATAGCTCAGGGACAACGTGCTCGCCTTGGAAGCAAGCCGACACGGAGCAACACAGGTTCGATCCCTGGGTCCGCGCTTAGAAACCTCTGGGTATTAAGTGTGTCATAAATGAATGGGGACCCATTCTGTGCATTACTTGGGCTGCGAGTACAGCATGCGGGTAAAAATAACACAAAAGTCGGTAGAACTGGTCTACTGCCAACAGCCATTCAGGTATGCCTGGCACTGTAACAGAAATGTTACAGGAGCAGTGAGAAGAACAAGTTACTTACCAACTGTAACGTTCTTTCGACTGGATGTTCCTCCCACGTATTCCTCATCTTGTGATAAATCGTTATCTCCAGCTTCGCTGCTTCGGAAAAAAAAATTCTCGGCAGAGGGCGCTGTGCTCGAGGTCGTGGCGTCGATTGTCCCTCAACGTACTCCGTACTCTGTCGACGTCACCAATGGTATAAATACCTCGAGCCGCGCCCGTTGCTTCAGTTCTGTTTTTTCGATGAAATATATATAAGAGGAACACCCAGGCGTGTCCCATGACCGGTACATTCTTCGTGAGAGGAAAGGGTAAAAAAATGTAAACTGTACTGTGGGGTAGGATGGGAGGGTCGATGAGGAATACGTGGGAGGAACATCCAGTCGAAAGAACGTTAGAGTTGGTAAGTAACTTGTTCTTCGAATGGATTGTGTCCTCCCACGTATTCCTCATCTTGTGATAGGCTTCCATAGCAGTATCAATTTTTGGAGGTGGGAATACTAATTTCAGTTTTCGTGGACAGAATGCAGAACTGCCCTTGCAAATAAACCCTTGTTAGAGGAGGCAGTGTCCAAACAATAATGTTTAACAAAAGTATGCATGGTTTTCCAGGTTGCAGCTGCACAAATATCTGCTGCCGGGACTCCCCTCTTTAGACCCGCAGAAGCAGCCATTCCCCTTGTAGAATGGGCACGAAGCACATCTGGTCGTTCTTTTCCCGCTAATCTGTAGCATTCAACTATGGCTAATATGATCCAGCGGGAAATGGTCTGTTTTGTTACAGATAAGCCTAATTTATGACCAGTATAACCCACAAATAGTTGGTCATCTTGTCTCAATTTAGCCATCCTTGAGATGTAAAAACTAATCTAGTCTGTGTAATCCCTCCTCTTCCTTGCCCAGATGAGGAGGAGGATAAAAAGTTGGTAGTACTATTTTTTGTGACAAATGGAAGTCCGAGACTACTTTTGGCAAGAACGAAGGTTTAACTTTAAGGACTACCTTATCCTTATAAAAAATAGTATATGGTGGTTTGCATGAGAGAGCCTGAAGTTCGCTAACCCTGTGGGCTGATGATAGGGCCACAAGGAGGACAGTTTTTAGAGTCAAAAGCCTCAATGGACATGAGTGCAGAGGCTCAAAGGGTATGCAAGTCAAGAATTTTAATACTAAATTTAAGTCCCAAGTTGGTACATGAAAAGGTATTGGAGGGTATACATTAGTAAGCCCCTTTAAGAATTGAATTATTAACGGTATTTTGAAATATGAAACCTCTTCCGAGGAGCGCTTGAAAATGGACAGCGCAGCAAGGTATCCTTTGAGTGTTCCTATCTGGAGCCCCAGATTGGCTAGATGTAACAGGAAAGAAAGCACCATTGGGGTGCCACACTGAAAAGGGTCCACATCCTTGTCTTTGCACCAGTTACTAAACCTAGTCCAGCGACATCGGTACAAAGACTTTGTTGTTGGTCTTCTGGCCGAAAGCAAGATATCCATTACGTCAGCCAGAAGATCCGAATCCTTGTATCTCAACCTCTCAGAAACCATGCGTGAAGGTTGAGAGTCTTGACCTCTGGATGGAGAACCCGACCTTCCTCTTGCGAGAGAAGATCCTCTCTTTGCGGAAGACGTATTGGAGGGCAGATGGACATGTCTAGCAGGTCCGGGTACCACGTTCTCCTGGCCCAATCCGGGGCAATTAGGATCATGGTTTTCCTGAACTTTCTCAACCTCCTGATTACTTGAGGAATCACGGGGACTGGGGGAAATGCGTACAGCAGTGGAAACTTCCACTCCACTACAAATGCGTCTCCCAGAGCTCCTCTTTGAGGAAAATCCCTTGAGCATTACTGATCGCACTTTCGGTTGATCGCGGTGGCAAACAGATCCACTTGAGGGGTTCCCCAAAGGGCGAAGATCTCCAGAAGGACTTCCTGAGCCCGCTCCCACTCGTGAGAGACCGTGCTCTGCCTGCTCAGAGCGTCTGCCGCCGTGTTCTTCTCTCCGGCTAGGTGAATTGCCGACAGAGAGATTCCTTCTCGTATTGCCCAGAACCAGAGCTGCATTGCTTCTCTGCACAGTGGCAGTGACCCTACACCTCCTCTCTTGTTGAGATAGTACATGGCCACTGTATTGTCCGTCATTATCAGGACATTCTTTCCCTGTACAGAGGGCAGAAAGGCCTTCAGAGCTAGTCTGATTGCCCTCAGCTCCAACAGGTTGATATGTAGTTTGGACTCCGATGGAGACCAACGACCGTTGATTGTCAGATTGTTGGTGTGTGCTCCCCACCCCGTGAGTGAGGCGTCCGTCACTACCGTTATCTCCGGCCATGGTTGCCAAAATGACTCTCCCCTGAGAATGTTGTTGTTGCAAGCCCACCATAGAAGATCCTGAGCAACTGCGCTCGGGACTTGCAGAAGATCCGACATATTCCCTGAGAACTGGGAACACTGAGTTCTGAGAGCCCATTGAAGGGATCTCATTCTCAACCTGACCTCTGGTACTAGGAAAATGCAGGATGCCATGAGGCCGAGCAACCTGAGAAAATCGAAGGCCGTTAGATGTTGGGCATTCTGAAACTTCATTACCATCTGCTGGATGTGGAGAGCTCTCACTTTGGGAGGCGAGGCTTTTCCCGATGAAGTGTCCAAGACGGCTCCGATAAATTGGAGTTTCTGGGATGGTATCATGTGGGACTTCTTGAAATTGAGGGAGAAGCCCAGACTGTGGAGGAAGTGGCAGGTGATCGACAGATGTTCTCGAGCTTGTTCTGGCCAACTTGCTCTGATCAACCAGTCGTCCAGGTAGGGATATATATGTGAATACCTCCACTCCTGAGACTTGCTGCCACAACCACCAACAGTTTGGTGAAAACCCTCGGGGCGGAGGTCAACCCGAATGGCAGAACTCGAAACTGAAAATGAGAATTGCCAATCGCGAACCTCAGGTACTTTCTGTGCTTTGGATGGATTGGCACATGAAAGTAAGCATCCTGAAGGTCCAATGATACCAACCAATCTTGGAGTTGGAGAGCCTGAAGGATCTGAGAAAGAGTCACCATCTTGAACTTGTCCTTCCTGAGGAACTTGTTCAAGTTTCTCAAGTCCAAGATGGGTCTCAGTCCTCCGTCCTTTTTTGTGATGAGAAAATATGGGGAGTACCAACCCCTGTTCCTCTCCGCTACAGGTACCGGTTCTATGGCACCTTTCTCTAGCAGGGTTAAAATTTCCTGCAACAGAAGCGGATCCGGAATTTTGACGGAGTTGACTGCCGGTGGATGATTCTGAGGCCTTTTTTGGAAGGGGAGGCAGTAACCTTGGGCTACTGTTTCCAGTGCCCAAGCATCTGAGGTAATGCCCCGCCATTCCTTCAGATGCTGAGAGATCCTGCCTCCCACTGGTGTTTTGTGTAACAAGGTCTCAGAGGGATTTGGAGGCGGCTGCAGGAGTGGCTGAGGGTACAGATGCCGCTCCTGAGGCTGATTTTGGTCCTCTTCCTCGTGCCCCACGAGGGAAGTTTCTTTTGCCCCTTTGAGAAGCCTGTCCTCTTCCTCTACCAAAAGAAGAGTAGTAGCGAAAAGAACAACCCCTCCAGGAAGATGAGCCGGAATAGGGTTTTAGAGGCTGGCGCAAAGAGGCGCTAAGTGATTTAGCTGCCGCTTTCGAGGTCTGAAGTTTTTCTAGGCTTTCATCAGCCTTTCTGCCAAAGAGCCTTGAGCCATCAAAGGGCATGTTGAGGAGTCTAGATTGCACGTCCGGTGCAAATCCCGACTTCCTCAACCACGCAAATCTGCTGCTGATGCTATTTGCAGTATCCAGTCCAGACTGGAGACATTCCCCCATTGCCTCCTTCCCGTCTTTGACTATATTCAGGAAGCCTTCCCTTTCCTCGCCTTCCGGAACATGAACAGCCGCCGCCGAAATACAGTCCCACAGGGTATGGGTAAACCTGGCTAGGGTACAGGTGACATTTGCCGACTTGAGTGCCATACTGCCGGACGTGAAAACTTTACGTGCCCAGGCATCAATTTTTTTATCCTCTCTATCTGGAGGAATAGAAGGATAAGCAGTTTGTTTTGAAGTAGATGCTGCCTGAATGATTAAACTCTCTGGAGTCGGATGTTTATTCAAATATTCAGGATCCGTTCCAGCTGGTCTATATTTTCTTGGAAAAGTGCTGTCTGCAGCAGCAATAGTTTCTGGTTTCTCACAGTTTTTCTCTACAGTCCTTTGAAGGGCTGTACAAAAGGAAGAACAGGATCTTTCTGAGGTCCCTTGACGATAATATCAGTCATGTCATCTTGTTCAAAAATGGGTGAAGTATTACCCCAACCCATATATTCAACTACTCTGGTCATAAAACCCCTGTACCCAGCATCTGCATGTTCTGCAGGATCAGGTTTGGCGAACTCTAATTCTGGGGATGTGTCAACTCCACTGGCAGAATGTAGAGTATCACTCAGGTCTCTCATTCTAGATTCCTGGTCAATGAGTTCTTCAGGAACTTGTCTTGTACCATAAGTAACTCCCAAAGGAGAAACATTGTCTTCTTCTGAAGCAGACTCTTCATAGATTGCTGACATAGATTTGAAAAAATCTGATCTGGGTAAAGGAGTGAATCTCCTTTCTTTCTCTTCCATCTGCTTCGAAGAAAACTGTAAATCTCTCGAAGTTTTCGAGGTTGTCTTCGAAGTCTTCGAAGTTTTCGAAGATGACTTTGATAATGGCGTCGATGACACATCTGGCTTTGGCGTCGAAATTATCGACGTCGAGGGCGTTGACGAAATTGTCGAAGTCTTCGACGACTTGTGTTCCTTATATGGCACTGGAGATGTGCTCGACTCTCGAAAAGTCTTCGACGGTTTTACGTCGACTCGAGGTTTTCTGGATTCCTCGACGCTCATGGTAGCCTTGGACTTCCCTTTGTCGTCCAATGGAGCGACTTTAGGGGTATGGCTTTTTCGAGGGTCTTTCGAGGGGGTCGGGCCGCATTCTCGAAAACCATAATCTTTTTGCGGAATTCTTCCCACTTACTGGGAGAATCCAATTTAGTCGGACAACGAATTTCTTCGGTCGACTCTGAAGAAGAAGAAGATGATGAGGGAGATCTATGTCTCCTCTTCATTTTCTTCGATGACGACGAAGAGTGTCTCGATCTACTCCTAGATCGAGATCTCTTCGAGTGCCTATGTCGATCCGATTCCTTAGAATCAGTCGTTTTCTTATGTCTTTTAGACTAAACCTTTTTTGAAGCCTCCCTCCCCACCGACAGTTTACTCTCCTCTCACGAAGGGCTTTTTCGGTCATCGATTGGCAGGAACCGCAGTCGTCGGTTCGGCGACTGGAACCGAGACACCAGAGACAAATCCGGTGGGGATCGGTGATCGACATCTTAGATCCACAATCTGCACACTTTTTAAACCCAGTCCTGGGTGTCAAAGGTGTCGAAGATGATGACATTTTCCTCACAGAAAATAGAAGCGCGCGGGTCTCGATAGCGAAGCGATCGGAAAAACGGAACTGAAGCAACGGGCGCGGCTCGAGGTATTTATACCATCGGTGACGTCGACAGAGTACGGAGTACGTCGAGGGACAATCGACGCCACGACCTCGAGCACAGCGCCCTCTGCCGAGAATTTTTTTTTCCGAAGCAGCGAAGCTGGAGATAACGATTTATCACAAGTTGAGGAATACGTGGGAGGACACAATCCATTCGAAAGGGGATACTATGTAACCCCTCAGCACTCCATATAATATGGGGTGTGTGCTGATCTCACTATAGAAAATGTAAAAGGGATACAAAGTATCCCTCTACCCTTGGGAATATTAGTTCACATAAGAAAAATGAAAGAAAATACAAAGGGAAGCCCTAGGGGCTCCCTGCAGCACTGCACAAAAGGTGCTGTATGCTACAAAAGTAAATTACAGATGCCTTATAAAATATGGAGGAAACATGACTCCATACAATAAGTACAAAAATAATGATCTAGGGTTCCCCATAGACTGAGTAAAAGATGAGTGAGTGGGGAAAAACGTTCCCACTTACTCAGGAGAACAGACCAAAACATCCATGAGTCTGGAGAAAAGTGCCTGGGGTCTGACAGGTGAAGGAGATTTGGCATAGAAATGAAAAATCGACCTAAAATAGTGATACATGTTTAAAGGTCAGCATAGACTGCAAGACAATGCAATATCTAGAATGGCAACAGTAGTGCTGAAAGCAGCACATTTAAAGTGTTTTATGCTTCTAGAGGCTTGAAATGTAGCATTGTAGTGAGAAGCGTGTTTTAGGGACATCATACATTCATTTATAATTTCAGGTAACCATTTATTATAGCAAAGAGTTTAGCAGGTTGATCATGCTTGATCATATCATACATGCATGCATGCAAACATGCTTAAATATGTAAATGCACATATGCCAGTACATTAGCCCCATGTGCACACACATAGCTACCCATAGCTATAATGAATAAGCCATGAATTCAGGTACACTTTGTTTTGCTCAAAAGCAAAGACAAAGCAACAACGATATTGCATCCTTGATGGGTTCATCAGTGGCCCCTTCAGCAGCTAACCTTTATGAAGAAAGCTTTGAAAGAGGCATCATTTATAGCCCCACAAACCCCTTTTTTAACAATCTGGGTTTGTGGCGTCGCTACATTGATGATATTTTAATCATCTGGAATGGCACTCTAGCCCAGTTGGAAGATTTTGTAGAATGGATCAATCAACAGAATCGGTATCTGAAGTTTACCTTCACCCATAGTAACAACAAACTCAATTTCTTGGATGTTACTATTTGGGTTGACAGCGGGTTCAATGTTTTGAAAGTTAGACCTTTTCATAAGCCCACAGATCGCAACTCATTATTTGACTTCAATAGTTGTCATCCCAGGCATACGAGGGAGAATCTCCCTTTTGGCCAGTTTTTGCGCCTTAAAAGAAATAGTTCTACACGTGAGATTTTCCGTCAAGAAGCCCAAACCTTGGGGTCCAAATTGGAAGCGAGACGTTATCCCAAGAATATCATCAGGCGCGCTTACAAAAGATCCTCGAACAATGACCGAGGTGCACTCCTTGAATATCGGGATAGGCCCACAGAAAGCAAAAGTCTAGTGTTTGTCAGTACTTTTAACCCCTCAGCGAATCGAGTGGTTAAAATTATTAGAAAAAACTGGCACATCCTTTTAGGAGGAGAGTGCCCGGTGGACCCTCCTATGTGTGCGTTTAAAAGAGGACCTAATTTAAAAGAACTCCTTACGAAGAACGACATTTCTAGAGCTCAACATCAACAAAAGAGTGTCACAGAAATGTGGGGTTTACCTAAAGTGGCGGGTCATGCACCTTGCGGTCATTGTACCAACTGCCAGCTCACTAGCAGAACATCACAGATAGACATCGGCCTTAATAAGCTTTGGGTACAAAAAACCTTTACTAACTGCAATTCTAGTAATGTGGTGTATGCAATCTGGTGCCCTTGTGGTAAAATGTACATAGGGATGACCACACGCAAAGTTAAAGTAAGAATTTCGGAGCATAGGAGTTGCATCAAGAATAAGGTGATGACAGCGCCCATGGTAGGCCATTTTGTGGTAATGGATCACAAAGCAGAAAAGTTGAAATGGACTGTGTTGTTGCATATTTCTGCAGGCATTGATGGTGAATCTACAACCAAACGATTGCTAGCTAAAGAATCTTGGTTAATTTTTGTTGTGCAACACAACAGAAATCGGGCTAAATGAAGCCATCGATTGGAACAGCGTTTAAAACCGTATGTTTTGGTTCTCGACTCCTGCACTCATTGCTATCCAGAATATATTTTACACGGAGCGAGAGGTTGTTGACGGCACTTTTTTCCGTTTTTATTTCATCTAATGACGGATTTCGTGCCTGAATTAGACTTTACGGTGTGTACATGCGGACGTTGCCACTTTAACTAGAAGGTTAGACACACCCTACTTAGGTATTTAACACGTCACGCCTGCTTAACATGACCGCCAGGTGATCGAGTACGTGACCCGGATACAGACGTGATAAAGACCTTCTAGCAGACAAAGAAGTAAGTAACCACCGCATGTTATTCACCAGAGTTGTCGTATTATTGAGGCAATTGCATGCGCTCCGGGGCTCACTGCTTTTTCTCTCTTGTACTTGGCTAAGACACTGAGGTACTTATTAAGCCCCAGCAATTTTGCATGTTTGCATTTGCATTTATATTTGGGGTCTCACTGGTTGTGCTTTTCCGTTTAGGTGCCTGCTGCCGAGGAACCTTAATAAACGCATGCAACGTGACACTGACTTTGTTAACCACCCAGTGCAACGCGGCATTTATTTTGTCAACAACCCCGCAAAACCAATTGTAATTATTTGACATTCCTGTACTGGAATCGGGTTACAGATTGAGGTGACCAAGGATCTGTCTGCATGCAGGGGAACAGACGAGAGTGAGCGGTTAACCGCTTCGGATGTAAGGTAAACATTGTCTTGTACTGACGAGTTTATTTTTATTTTTAGCTTTTTTGAACACCTGTCAAACAGTTTTCTTTTTTAACTGTTTTTCTTACGAATTACTGCCGTTTACAGATTAAAAGGAAAATGTTTACTGGGTTTATGTCTCTTCCTCGTCATAATAGCCTTAATTTGGGGCTATATAGATAGGACTTTAGGTCTGCTAGGGGTGTAGGCTCCTCAAATAACGATGACATACCTGTTATTAATTACTATGACTGTCTTGTCTCTGTCTCACTCTTTTTAGGGTCCATTTATTTTCTGCATTTAGCTCTATTTCGGGAGGACTTGTGTTTTGACCTAGGGCAGTGTTGTTCCTCTAGTTTGAGTCTTTAGTTTCTTTAATACTTAAGTTTGATGTGCGAATCCCGCGGTCAGCTTTCCCTCAACCATTATTGATTTATTGTCTCTAGATCTATCTATATCTACTAAGAAGATATATTTACCCGCCCGTCCCAGCACAGTCCATGTGTTAAACGTTGACGGTAAGCTCATAGCGGAATTATTGATAATCTCTGTTGTCTTTTGAGCTTTACATAATATGGTGCAGCTTTCACTAATAGCTGTTCTTTCCATGTTGCCCCTCCTAGGTAAACGAAATTCACCGTGAAGGAAACAAAACCTGGTTTTTTTTGGGAGTGTTTATTCCAAGACCAATGAATGTTTTTTTGTTTTTTTGCTCTACCCCTGATGAATTTCTCACATTTGTATTATCTTTGTCTGAGAATGAAACATGTAGGGTTTGTGAGTATGTTGTATCATTGCCAACATTCAAATGTTACTAAGTTATATTTAACTATTTAGAACCACCGATTAAATTTTAGGTGGATTCATCTAATTAGGCATTTGGTATAGAGAGGCAGTACCCGGTAAAGTAGGGACTACCCCTTAGGTTAGTATTAAAAACAAAAAATAAAAAACATTTTTTATGAAATTTGGTCTCCACACTCTGTTCTCACAACTCGTTATTATAGCCAGTTGTTTGTATCAGAGTTTTTTTAGTTTCCCGATTTTTTCGGGTTTACTGCGCACTATATTACGTGTATTAATATTTCTGTGTTTCTAAATAACGTTTTAAGTGCTTTAGTGATAGTCACTGCATTTTTTAACTTTTTTGATGAAATTATGTGATTTTGTATGCTAATTTAATAAAATATTATATTGATTTGTATTACTTTTTGCTCTTTAAGGTTTAATGTTTACAGTTGTCTTCTTGTGGTGAGTTTTAATGCTTATAGGAGGGCCCACATGGTTGCTGCAAGATCTTTTATGTTGTGAAACGTTCGTAGGTCCAGCTAAGGGGGACAGATCTTGTAGCCTTATTTAGTTACCCTTTTGTCTTTCCTTTGTTTAATATCCTTGAATGAGGGACACAAGGCTTAGCCAGAAGCTACGGGGCAGGATGCTAAAAGGGGAGGTACACACCATATTGTTCACTTAGCAAGATGATAAAAGGGGAGGAACTTCCATATTATACAGGTTAGAGGAAGAAGAGGAGATCAGCCCACTGGGTGACAGCACTCTATGACATGGGGATTTCAAAGCTAAAGAACCCTATAAATATTCTGAAAGCCCACATACCAGGGCTCGCTGCTGGCTGCTGGCGTGGGGTACTGCTGGAGGCTGTGCTAGAGGATGCTAGCTAGCTCGTAGCTGTACCTTAAAGCAATGCATGGGTTTTAGCTTTAAAACAATTCTGGTCCTTTCATATCTTAATGCAGGGAGTTTGCAGTGAATTTGTGCTTTGCATTGAATACTGTGCAATGACTGCTGTTATTGATTTAAGCTTTCTTGTTTAGTTTAAACACCAAAGCGTAGGTTGGAGTACCTCTATACAGGACTGCTCTTGACAATATTGCTTCAATGGTAGAATAGGTTTGACAGCCTTCATATAGTGTTGCTTTGAGTGTATTGAGCATTATATTTTGGTTTTAGAGTGTTGGGCCTTGTTCCTTAGCACAAAGGATAAGGCTGAGATGGAAACGGAAATGTGAGTTAAGCCCAACGTTGGGTTGGACAGGGCTTTATGTGTTAGACATGTGTTGGACGCTGCATGATTAGAGTATAGATTAGTGATTTCATTACAGAGATGTGAAACCGGTTACCTACCAAACTAATGTGTTTGAATTCTATGTGCAATTAGAAGGCAATTGGCGGTTGTTTGAAGATGACAAATATGTTGGAACATTGTGTTGATTCAGAGAGAATGCAATGAGGATTTCTATGTTATGTCATGTTAGGTTGACTTATACTGCACACTGTTACCATTTGCATGGTCTCCAGGTGTTCACATGGCTCTGTAAGAAAGAGGGCAGGGTGGTTTAGTGAGGGAAGAGAGATAGGACGAAGGTTGTGCTCTTCTGTTGATGCTTGAAGAACCAGGAGAAACTGGTGTCTGTCGGTTTTCTAAGTGTGCTTTGATTGTGTGCACTAGCTTGTTGTGTCCGGATCGTTTGTTTGTTGTGGTAGATGTGTGGTTTGCGTGTTTCTTGTGTAGTGTGGCTTGCCCATAGGGCGTGTGTGGCACTTGGATGTATGCGCGAGAGGAGTAGGAGCAGAGGTGGTTAGTACAGTGGGAATCTTCAGAGTTTAATATTCTTTCATGACAGAGGCAGGATTCAGAGGGCAGCAGTACCCTATTCAATAGTCTACACTTCAAAATTAATCTAAGCGCAGTACATTGGCTACCCTCAAAATTCATTTAAGAGTAATACCATTGGCAACCCTCAAAAATTCTTCTAAGTGTAATACATTGGCTTCCTTCAAATTCTTCTAAGTGCAGTACATTGGCTAGATTTGGAGCGCAGCGAGATTCAACACTGTGGTAAGAATTGCATGGTAGTGATAAAGTAATAAAGTTGGGGCAGTAGTTAGGAAGCACAGCACTAGCCGTGTTCCCAATTCCTACCACCTTACCTGTTGGTACTAGAAGACCACTTTGTACAGCACCCATCGCTTCTCAAAGCAACGAGTTGGTGGTAGATCTCTTTCTTCGGCTGGGGCCTCCCTCTGGAACAGCCTCCCTGTCTCCCTTAAACTTGAGGAGAACCATCTCTGGTTCCAGAAACACCTCAAAACCTTTCTCTTTGCTTCTTCTTTCTCTCCTCCTCTCTCCTGCTGACCTCCTGGCTGTAACCGGATCTGCACTGGATTACCTGGACACCCTCTGATCTCGGGCCGAGGTCCCTCCCCCGCCAGTCTCTCACACCTACACTGTCTGCCTGGCAACCCCCGCACTTGGGGACTGTTTCTGTATCCCTACAGTCCCCCTACCAGCACTTGACACCTGCTGTCTGCACTTCCTTGCACTTGCCAGCCGTTACTTTTGCTTATTATTTTTCTATTCCCATGTACTGCACTGTCCCTCCCCCCTTGTCCAACGCACTTGAGCGATCTGAATGGCACCTGGCGTAGTAGGATCATTGTCTGTCCCCCCTGCCTTGCCTCATCGCGCCTTGAAACACTTGTGTATAGGCGCGTTATAAATGCCTTATCATATCATGGGGAACAGGCAAACAGGCAGTGGGAGTTGCCCTTTGCCTCGGGCCCTTCGCCGGCTGCCCTGGGAGAGCCTCTGAAGATGGCAAGGGTCTGGTCATGTGCTCCAAGGACAGACCAATCAGCTGCAGTAAGGGCGGGCAGTGGGGGTGGGGGCAGGACTGTGCCTGGAAGTGCCCATTGCACTGAGGCGCCATGATGGTGAACGGAAAGATAAGCCGGCAAAATTAAAAAACAGAAATAAAGCTTACCCAAAGGAAGGTTATGACTCCTCAGATGCAGGGGGTAAATGGCTGATTCAAGCCAAAAGCCAGCTGAAATAAGGCTCTGGAATCCACTACTCCTTCGGGTCATGTGCTCGAAGCATGGTTCAATCAGCCCAAGTAAGGGCAGTGGAAGGGGAGAGAGGCAGGCCTGTACCTGCGAGTGCCCAGAGCACAGAGAAGCCATGATGGTAAATGGGAAGAGAAGCGCCATGCAAAATGAAACCCCCCCCCAAATAAAGCTTACCCAAAGAAGGGATATAAGCACGCAGATGCAGGAGATAAATAGGCAATTCAAGCCCAAACCCCCCAAATAAAGCTTACCCAAAGAAGGGATATCAGCGCGCAGATGCAGGAGATAAATAGGCGATTCAAGCCCAAAGCCGGCTGAAATAGGGCTTGAGAATCCCCTAATCCTCCTGGTCACTTGATCGATGCATGGACCAATCAGCCCCAGTAAAGGCAGGCAGTGGGAGTTTGGAGAGGCAGGCGTGTGCCTGTGAGTGCCCAGTGAACAAAGCCATGATGGTTAATGGAAAGAGAACAACAAAAACACCTGGGGCTTAACTGGGAACCATCTCGGTTAACATTTATTTGTATTTATTTTTTATTTTATTTATTTGTAGAGCGCTTCAAGCCCAGGGGCAACTGAGCGCTAATCTTACCATTTTATACAGTTTACACATAGCAAGGAATACGCATTTTACACAAGGCTAACTATGTACAGGGGATGACTCTGCAAGTCATTGAACAAATACATAAAGCGCGGTACAATTGTATATACAGTAAAAGGCTATAATGAAGCGTAGCATATGTTAATGTAAGGCAAGGTTGTAGTCCTGGTCTCGAAGCCAGACTTTAACTTTGTTGCGGAAGACCGAGAAGGAAGGTTCTGCTCTTATGGTAGTCGGGAGTGAGATCAATTTTTTTGCTGCTAAGACAGGGAAGCTGACCCCACCCGCCCGTTGTTGGTTAAATCGAGGTATTACAATACAGTGTGACTGGGTCGTTCTAATAGGCCGTGTAGAGGAGTGGCGTGGCGTGTAAAGGTGTTACTTCGGTATATCGGTGCTTGGTTGTGGAGGTACTTGTGTGCTAGTGAAAGTGATTTGAAGTCTATTCTTTGGTTAATACTCAGCCAATTTAAGTTCTGTCTGACTGTGGTAATGTGGTGTTTCCTGGGTATGTTACAAGCTGCTCTAACTGCATTGTTTTGCATGACTTGCATTTTGTTGGTAGTATATTGAGACGTTCCTAAGTAGAGAGCATTACAATAGTCTAACTTAAATAATACTAGTGCTCTTGCTACAGATATGCAGTTGGGCGGCGAAAGGTAAGGGCGGCAGGCTGTAAGAAGCTTGCAGGTATGATGCTAGGGCATTGGTTTAAGTGAAATCAATGCATATACCTAAAGTTTTCACTTCGTTAGCTACTTTAATGATATTACCATCAATGCTAAAAGCTTTGAAGGATGCTCCAAGCTTGGTTAGTTTAGTTGGAGAACCAAGTAGTAGTAGTTCGGTGTTGTCGTTGTTTAGACATGGTCCATGGTTGGCCATCCATTTTTAAAAATAATTTTCTTTATTTTATTAGATTTTGTAATAATACAACCGTTATATCATTGCTGTGTCAATTAAGAATCTCAGTTCCCTTCCCTCCCTTCCAACTACCCCAAGACCAGTATTCAGTTCTGTCTACGCCGGAAAGTTATCATGGGCTGACTATGCCATCATTGGAGGAAACTTCCTCTCTCGGGTGGAACAGTGTCACCGTGAGCGCCACCCATTGTTGTAGGTCTTCGCTAATGTCTAGTTTTTGTTCTCGTTGCGCGTTCTCCCAGGCCCCTGTTTCAGCAGCTGACTATTTTCTGAGGTCCTCCCACCACAATGTTACACTGGGGATTTTGGGTCTTTTCCACCCCATGGCGATGCGTCTTTTCACTAGAATGCACATCAAGTCTTTAAGTTTGTTCAGAGGTTTGTTCTTTTTGTTTTTTTTGTATCTGCCCAGGATGCACACCATCGGCGACTGTACGTCCAATGTGATGTCGGCGCTGGCTACCTTTGCCCCAATTTGTACCCAGAAGGATTCCACTACTTGGCATCCCCAAAACATGTGGGTCATCCCGGCGCGGGGTTCGTTGAGATTTGGGGCATTCTGTGATTCTCGCC
Organism: Ambystoma mexicanum; assembly: GCF_040938575.1. Classification (NCBI taxonomy): domain Eukaryota; kingdom Metazoa; phylum Chordata; class Amphibia; order Caudata; family Ambystomatidae; genus Ambystoma; species Ambystoma mexicanum. The sequence goes on from NC_090934.1 coordinate 1,005,653,000, forward strand.
CCTTTGAATTTGGAGATGACTTCAGGTGGGAGGTATGCTCTATTGAGGATGTAGAACTGTATAAGTTGCAGTCGGGCGTTCCTGGATACTTTTTTGAGATAATGCGTTATGGTTTCTCATTCCTTGTCTTCAAACTGCTGGCCTAGCTCTTGTTCCCACTTCACTTTGCACTTGAGGTCTTGTTGGGTTGTGCAGTCCAGCAACGTCTCGTAGAGCCTCGAGGTTTCGTGTCCTCCCTTGGCAGCATTCAGCATGCTTTCTATGGCCTCTTGCCCGGTGTCAAGGTTCTCGTCTTCGGGCCATCGGCTTGTGAGCTTATTAACTACGGCGCTGTGCAGTAAGAACTGCCCTGGTGGTAGCCCCGAGGTCTCATGCAGCTTCGTAAACGTTAGGATGCCCTGGTCATCTACCAGATCCCCCAGGGTGGCAATACCGGAGGGCTCCCATATCAGGCCCCCTGGTCCGGTTGTCATGATTGCTGCTATTGGGATCTGAGGGGAATATGGGTCATTTATTTTTGTGGCCTTGCAGGCTCGTTTCCAAATCTAGGTCCCTAGGTTTATTAGGTATGAGTTGTGCTGCTTTGCCTTTGGTGTGGTCCAGAAGCCTCTGAGTAGCATGTGGGGGATAGCAGGCTGCAGGAGACGGGTGTCTGTTCAAGTCTCATCAGCCATCCATTGGATTACGTGTTTCAGTTGGCCTGCTAAGTAGTAACGTTCAAAGTTGGGGATTTTCAGACCTCCTTTGTCATAAGTCTCTGTAGTATTTCTAGAGCGACTCTGTACCTCCCACCATGCCATAGGAATCTTCTGCAGAGTTTATTTAGGTCCTTGAAGAATTGCGGGGGGATGTTGTATGGGACATTGGTGAAGAAGTGTAGCAGTCGGGGCAATGCTACCATCTTGAGTAGTCCTGCTCTCCCTGCTACTGAGAGCGGTAATCTGCCCCAAAAGTCCATTGATTTTTCCAAGCAATCTTTTGCTCTCTCCGTGTTTAGGGTGTGTTCGGTCTTGGGGTCCCGGTGGATCAAGATGCCCAGGTGTTTAAAGGAGGTGGTCTCCCACTTGAAGGGCAGGGTTGGGAGGCTTTCTGCACTGGCCTCACTCAAGGCAGCCAGGTGGTAGAGGCAAGATTTGTCATGGTTGATTTGTATCCCCGTCTATCTGTGGAACCCCTCTAAGGTCTCAAGCTTGTATGGTAGTATGTGTTCGGGGTCATCTAGGTAAAGGAGCATGTCATCTGTGTACATAGAGACCCAGTGGTCACCCCGTCTATCTCTATGCCCCCGTCCCCGTACTCTTGCCTTAGATAAGATGTTACTGGTTCGACGGCTATGATGTATAGCATGGGGGAAAGCGGACATCCCTGCCGAGTGCCCCTGTGAAGGCTCCATTTATCCGAGTAGGTATTGTTAGTGCGTACTCTGGCAGTGGGGTCCCTGTATATGAGTTAATTCCATTTTAGGAAGGCCGGCCCTATTCCCATCTTAGTCATAGTGGCATGCAACCAGTTCCACCGGACTGAATCGAACGTCTTAGTGCCGTCTAAGGACGCCACTGCGCATTTCCCCGGTCTATCGTTAGTGCTATATATGACGTGGTGTAGCTTACGTAGGTTTTCTGTGATGGATCGCCCTGGCACGTACCCCGTCTGATCGTGATGGATCAGCAGTGGGATGGCTTTCCGCAGCCGCCTAGCCAGCAGCGCTGTCAGGATCTTGTTGTCTGCGTTTAGCCTAGAAAGGGGCCTGTATGAGCCGCACTCTATGCCGTCCTTGCCAGGTTTTAGTAGTGGGATGATTACGGCTTCTCTCATGGTGTCCGGGAGGGTGCCTATTTCATATGCTTCGTTGTACACTTGGGCTAGTGTGTCCTCGTATGTTTTGTAGAACTCCCCTGGAAGCCCGTCGGGTCCCGGTGCCTTCCCTGAGGGTAGCAATCTAATTGTGGCCATGACCTCATCTGGGGTGATGGGCTCGTCCAGGGCCTCAGCCATTTGTTCGTCTAGGTTGGGTAGCCTGATGATGTCAAGGACATCGTCGATTTCAGTGTCTGTGGGTGATGGAGGGTCGGTGAAGAGGGCTTGATAAAACCCAGTGAATGCCAAGTTTATTTCTGCCTGCAGGTGTGCTACTATGCAGTCTGCACTGCAGACTTGGCAGATGGGCTTTCTGGGGGCTTCGTGTTTATAGCTCCATGCTAATAGCTTCCCAGGTTTGTCCCCTAGGGCATGACTCCTTTCAATATGTTTTGCGTGACAGAGTTTCCCTAATTTTTCCCAGTGCACAAAGCAGGCTTGTTTAAGTTCCACCACCCTTTTAATTTGAGCTGGGTCCGAGGAGGCCCTGCCTTCTAGTTCCCTTAGCTCGTCTTCAGCGAGTGCAAGTGAGGACATTATGGACTTCTGGGCCCCTCCTGTGGCAGAAATCATTTCGCCCCTCATTACCACTTTGTATGCTTCCCATGCCGTGCTGATGTGTTGGACGCTATTTTAATTTATTTGCCAGTAGTCTATCGTGGACTTCCTGATGTGCTCGCAGAAGGCCCTGTCCAGTAGGGCCTCACTTCTAAGCCTCTATATGAGTGCGGGAGGTCTGGGTGTGAGCACTGTCCAGGTGGTTGTTAGCAGGGAGTGATCTGACAGCACTCAGCCTGGTATCGAGTGTCCCCAAACGAGGCTTGGTGTTCCTCACTCACGAATATGCAGTCTATTCTAGTGTGTACGGCGTGTGGGGGTGAGTAGGAGTACACTCTTTCTTTGGGGTGCTGCTCTCTCCAGAGGTCTTTTAGTGCAAATTGTTGTGTTAATGAATTCAGTATTTTGGCGGGAGGGGCGGGCGTGTTTGCCATCCGATCTGTCAATACGGGGATCAAGGGTACAGTTGTGGTCTCCCCCCATATCAGGGTGCAGGCTCTGTATGGGCCGAGTCGGGTGTACAGTGAGCGAAAGAAGACTGTGGTGTCGTGGTTGGGGGCGTAGGTGTTAACCAGGCAAAGTTCCTTTCCTTCAATGGTGCCATGTATCAAGGCCGTTCTGCCTTCGTCGTCCGTTTTAGTGTGCATCAATTTAATGGGGATGGTTGGGGCAATCCAGATTAGGACTCCTCTTGCATACGTAGAATACCTAGTGCCTATCAATGTTCCTCTCCAGATTTTGGTCAGTGCTGCTAGCTTTTGTGCGTTCAGGTGTGTTTCCTGTAGGAGGGCGATTCCGACCTTGCTACGTTTGATGAGCTTGACGTAGCTATTCATTCCCCTGACGTTCCATGATATGATCCTGATTTTATCAGCCATAAGTTTAGTGTGGTCGCAGGTACAAGGGTGGCGCTTGAGGCGATTCGACTTTCAGTTTCGATCGCTTTCGGTGCTTAGAGTGGTTTTGGTTCTTCTTTGTATAAAACCCCAACTGAGATCCTGAAGTACGGGTTCCCTTCCCTTTGAACTTTGAACTCCCCTGTAACAAAACAAGTCTAGCGAGGTTCCCCCCGTTCTTACTATCCCGATATCGCTCCATTTGACCCTTAGGTCTCTTGGTGCCCTACGGGCGGGTTAAGTATACCCAAACTACTTCTGGGGGTAGAAGTAAGTCCGTTCAGCTGGTAATGCTTAAGAAGTGTTTCGTCTCCAGTATGGCTCCCGTTAGGATCAGTCTTGCTGCTTCTGGGTGTGGCACAATATTCTGTGGGTGCCTTGCCCGAGGGATGTGTGAGGGCTGTCCCTTAGGGTGCAGTTTGCCGTGGTTTGTGCTGTTTCGCTTCAAGGTCAGGGATCTGCTCTCTGTCCATCCACTCGCTGACTTCCGCTGGCGTATCAAACAGGTGAGCTTTGTTGTTGTGCAGTACCTTCAGTCTTGCTGGATAGAGCAGCATATATCGCAGGCCCGTGTTTTTCAGTCTTGCTTTGGTGTGGATGAATTGGGCTCTGCTCATCTGGACCTGGAAGGTATAGTCTGGATAAATGGCGACCTTGGCCGAGTCTCTTTGTATGCAGCCACCTGATCTCGAGAAGGCGAGGATCGTCTCTCTATCTCTGTAGTTGAGCACTTTAGCTATTATTGGCCTCGGTGCGGTCTCTGGGGGGTGGCCGTTTGGTGAGGGATGGATGGGCTCTCTCGATGGTGAAGCCTTGCGATAGTTTCCGGCTCCAATTTCTTGTAGCAGGAGATTTTCGATATAGTTGGTAGGGTAGTTTCCTTCGATGCCCTCTGGCAGGCCCAGAAGTCTAATGTTATTCCGGCGCGCCAGCCCTTCGACCTCATTGGCTCTGTCTTCTAGGTTTTTTACCTTCTGCGCCAGAACATCAACGTCCTTCAGGAGTTGGGTTTTTGCTTCAGAGTTCTCGCGTACTTGGGTTTCTAGCGCATCCGTTCTGCTCGCAATAGAGCGTACCTCTTGCCGTAGTAAGTTTAAATCAATTGCAACAGCGTCTATTTTGGTTTCCATTGTTCTCTGGAGCGTCTTGGTGGCCTCCAGGAGCTGCAAGTTCGCTGGTTGTGGAGGCTCCGTTCGTGACATCTCGGCACCGGTGGAGCTGGCATCTGGCCTAGCTGCGCCGCTTGCAGTGTAGGTCTCCATGGTGGTCTGTTTCTGCTTGCTTCTCGCCTCTTTTGTGGACATCACATTGAGGGCAGGCGGACTTGCCGGTTCCTAAATCTGGTTGTTGCGGTGATGGATGTGGTGCTGTGCTTGGATGCGGCACAGCTGTTGCATGCTCCTGGTGGCTCCTCGGGGCTGTGCGTGTCGCACGCTTCCCCTTGGGTGTGCGCGGGGTGGGTCTCCAGGCTCTCTGTGGTGTTACCGGGTCTTTGTGCTCCTTATTCGGTGTGTAGGTGTGTGGAGGGGACCCCTTAAGCACTGACTGGCCGAAAGCTTGCGTTTCGGTTGTTGCTGTATATGAGGGGGGCAGGGGGTCCTGCCGCTATGGGGCAATGCTTGCCTCCAGTCCCATCAGCGGGGTGCGCGTTGTTATGAGAGTTGTATTGCTGTTCGTGGGGCTCTGCCAGGTGTTGCGGTGGGGCACTATGAGCAGTGTGCCCTTATGTGCCGTTCCGGGCCGGGCACTGTTTATGATCGCGGGCCTGCACCCACGCCGTGAGCGGGGCCCAAGGGTGTCGGGGAGGTTGCCCGCTCTTCAGTTGTTGTAGTAGCGGCTATTGCGGCTTGGCCTCCTCCCCGCCGGCTCTTTACCTTGTGCCCCCGGGTTGCGCTGCTGGGCTCCTCTGTGCGCCGGCTTATGACTTCGGTCGTGGCCCGGGGCGCTGCTCCCGCTCAGTCCTGACTCCTCAGCTGTGCTCCGGATACTTCTCCCTCACACGCAGCCGGCAGCCGCGTTCGGGCCGTCCGCTTCCACTCCACCGCAAGTTCTGGGGACGGCGCTTCAGCCGCCTGCCTGACCGCCCAAGGACAGTCCACGCGCAGGGCTCAGGGGCTCCGGTCTCCTCGGTGCTTAGCACATGGCTCCCTCCCTCCCCACGGTGCAGGGCGCAGGCCTCTTGCTGTGCTCAGTTTTCTCTCCCAAGGACTTCCTGATGGTCGCAGGTCCCCCCAGGCTCACGCTGGCTCTGGTCTTGGATACGAGGCACGGCAAAGACGCAGTTCATTTGGCGGGCGCCATTTTCCTGAGCTCGCCGTCGCTCTGTAACTCGGCGCACCGCCGAGGAGGAGGGTCGTGGAAGCCTCAGACTTCGGGCGTAGGTGCACTAGGCGTTCGTCTGCTTTAGTGACGGCTTTGAGTAGATTTTGTGGTGCGAAACTATGATTTTACAGTGATATTATGGACACATCGAGCAGAGCTGCCTGGAACGCTTCCTTCCTACATGGCGGTTAGCCACACCCCCCCATGGGCGGCCATCCATATTTGTATTGTACTGTAGATATCGTTCAGTCGTTTACTATCTATAGCATAGTCACCAGTGATGGGGATGAGTACCTGTGTGTCATCCGCATAGTTCGTATACGTGACACCCAGATAGTCTAGAATATCAAAAAGAGGTTTGGTGAAAACGTTATAGGGCATAGGGGACACGCAGGATCCTTGCGGGACCCCACAGGAGACTGGTGAAGGAGAGGCTGCTGCAGTGGGTGAAAAGACCCTCATCAATCTATTGCTAAGGAAGGATTTAATCCATAGGTTCGCTTGGTCTGAGAAGTGTGCGGCAATTGATAAATGTTTACATAATATTTCATTGTTCACTAAATCAAATGCCGCTTATAAGTCGAGTAGTAGTAGCAAGGCGGACTTCCCTTTGTCTTTTAGTGTCTGAATTTGTGACTGAAGGTCAATGAGAGCAGTTTCAGTCCCATGTTTTGCTCTGAAGCCTGATTGTCTTAATCCCAATAGATTATTGGATTCCAAATATCGCTGGATCTGAAGGTATGCTGCACGATCCAGTATCTTCAATATAAAGGGGACAGTCGTAAGGGGTCTGTAGTTAGATGGATTATTCGGGTCCAACATAGGTTTTTTTAATAGAGGGAGTACCTAGGCATCTTTCAAGTTGGTAGGTACTGTACTCGTATTGAATGAAGCATTTATGAATGAAGTAATAAAAGGAGCGAGTGTAGTAGCCGCTTCTTTAATGAGAATGGCTGGGCATTCATCACCCTTACAGTTCGAAGGTTTAAGTTTGCATATGATCAGCTCTACTTCTTTGGTTGTTAAAGGTTTAAATTTAAATTGTGTTCAATTAGGGTAAGGTGCATGTTCTGTGGTAGGGCATTGTCTATGAGTTTTCTGGATAGATATTTCATTGAGTAGCAGTGTGATTTTATCTTGTAAGGCATGCAGTGCCTTTTATACATGAATCTGGTATAGGGGCAGGCGATTCTAATTCTTTAAGAATGTTGAACAATTCCTTAGTACTAGAGTTAGCTTTGGCTATACGGTCATTAAAATTTTCTTTTTTTGCCTGGACAATAGCAACTTTATAGTTAGATGAGACTGCCTTGAAGGTATTTGTTGAGATAGAACTTTTTTCCAGGTGGTTTCTGCTAATCGCTTCTCTTTCCTCAAGGTTTTTAGATGAGGAGTGTACCATTTGTTGATATGTGCGAGAGGTTTGGCTTTCTGTAGTTTGAGTGGTGCTATTGTGTCGATAGCTTTAAGAATGATATCATTATAGAGACTAAGTCTGATGGGTCTGAGTAGGTGCAATGAGTCGGATGAGTTATAGGGCGTAGAAGTGGAAGTACATTTTCTAGAGTAAGTTTTTGTTTACTTCTTGTCATCGAAGCTGGAGCTATAGCGGTGGTAATGGAAGGAGCGGCCTTGTAAATGCTGAAAGTTATTAGGTGTGGTCCGTTCAAGGACAAGGCGTATTAGATAGTACCTTGATACTGCAATTGAGGTCCGCTAGCCAATCAAGCGTACAGCCTTTGTTGTGTGTTGGGCCGGTGATACGGTGTGTACATCCCAACTCAGATATGGTATCCTTAAGGGTAGTAGCTTTGGAGTCTGTAGGATCATCAAGACCTAAATTAAAGTTGCCTAGGATTATAACTTGAGTTACATTTAGTATTGGAGGTTAGTAATTGGGAGATGTCATCCTCAAAAGGTAGTAGTGATACCCGTAGGTCTATTGATTAGGTGCAGTTTAATGGTAGAGGTAGCAGATGTAGTTAATTTAACTGAGAGTAATTCAGTGGATGGGAACTGCTGTTTTTCGACCATCCTTAGCTCCAACACTGTTTTGTAGATAAATGCTACTCCACCCCATTTAGTTATGTTATGTTATGTTACTTTGCATTTATATAGCGCCTTATGTACCATTGGTATGGTCTGAAGGCGCTGGTAGTTTGAACGTTGGGAACCGAAGTTCACGTCAGTAGAGCGAGTCAAAGGTGCGTGTGAGCAACGGATATGTGTGTAGCTGGTGTGGCATTCGTGTAATAGCTGCTTCTGAGGCGTAGGTGTGGTGGTCGAGAGATCAAGAGTATGTGTTCATTCTGGCAGGATTTATCCAGACCGATTGTGGCTACGTTAGGCCTGAGGAGAACGCCAGGCTGGGGGGGGTGTAACCAGCAGTGTTTAGTTAGAGTGATGGGGAGTATGAGGCAGATGTTTGTTTGTTTGTTTATTTATTTTATTTCTATAGCGCTCCGGACCCGGGAGTAAAAGGGCGCTCAGTACAGGTTACAAGGCACAGTACATGGTAATAAGCAGTGATAATAGAACAACTTGAACAACAGTTAAAATACTAGGAACAACAATTATATACAAGATATACAGGCAGTGGAGGTGGTAGCAACCAAAATGACATAAATGAGGCATGTGCAATAAGTACAGTTTATAGCTGAGTCTAACTTCAAGGTTGACTTTTTGTCAGAAGCCACCCGATGGCAAGTTTCCTGAACGACAGGAAGGATTTGGATGATTTGATATTCAATGGCAGTGTGTTCCAGAGTTGGGAGGCGAGGACAGTGAAGCTCGAACCTCCGGCTCTTTTAGAGGTAAATCTAGGTACTGTGAGACATAAGGTATTGGAGGATATCGTGGTTCTGATGGAGGATTTCATGGAGAATTTGTTAGTCAGGTAGGGGGGAGCTAGAAAGTTGAGAGCTTTGTAAGTGAGGCAGAGTGTTTTTAGATCAATTTTGTGTTGGATGGTGAGCTATTTGCATGTGGTTCTAGTGGCAGAGATGTGTTCACGCCTGGGAATGTTTAGCGCTGCCCGTAACGCATTATTTTGAAGGACTTGGAGTTTACTAATTATCGCTTGGTTGGCACCTAAGTAGAGGCTGTTGCAGTAGTCTAACTTTGATTGTATAAGAGCTCTGGCTAGCGTGAGGCAGCTGTTAGGGGAGAGAAATGGTCTACAGGCTCTGATTAGTTTTCCTGTATAGGCGGTGGCAGAGGCGGTTCAGTTGACTTGCTTAGTGAGGTTAATATTGGCATCAAGATAGAAGCCGAGTGTTTTCACGTTTTTGGCGACCGGGATGGAGTTGCCGTCAATTGTGATGTTGGAGTAGTTGCGACTTAGCTTTTGTAAGTTGTTTGGTGAGCCAACAATGAGCAGTTCAGTCTTCTCGTCATTCAGGCAGAGGCCGTGTGTGGCCATCCATGCCTGAATGACGGAGTACATTTCATTGATCTTGGCTATTTCAGTGTTGTAGTTGCCCGAGATGGTGAGGAGTATCTGGGTGTCATCCGCATAGTTAGTGTAGGTGACACCCAGACGATCCAGTATATCAAACAGGGGCTTTGTAAAGATATTGTATAGGGTAGGTGAAACACATGAGCCTTGTGGGACACCACAAGTGATAGGGATAGGGTCTGCTGCTGCCTCCGGAGAAAAGACCCTCATGGTTATATTGGCCAGGAAGACTGTATCCACGTGACAGCAGAGGGGGAAAAGTGGGCGGCAGAGGAGAGGTGGTTGCAGAGTATTTTATGGTCAACCAAGTCAAAGGCAGTTATACCGAATGGTGTCATAGTATCTCTGTGTTCTAGTTGAATGTTGGTGTAAAGAAGAGAGTAAGCATGGTGATGTGATGGGTTACATGCTCTTTCAAACGTTCCATGCATTCCACCCAATTCCATGAAAGACGCGTAATTCTATGCACTCCAGCCCGCTCCATGCACTCCAGCCCGCTTCATGCACTCCAGCCCGCTCCATGCACTCCAGCCCGCTCCATGCACTCCAGCCCGCTCCATGCACTCCAGCCCGCTCCATGCACTCCAGCCCGCTCCATGCACTCCAACACGCTCCATGCACTCCAGCCCGCTCCATGCACTCCAGCCCGCTCCATGCACTCCAGTCCACGTCACCCGTTCCATCCACAAACGTCACCGGTTCCATCCACAAACGTCACCGGTTCCATCCATATACGTCATCCGTTCCATCCACATACATCACTCGTTCTATCCACACACTTCAGCAGTTCCGTCCGTTCTACGTACTCAGCGGCTTTACGCACTCATCCGCCCTACGCACTCATCCGCCCTACGCACTCATCCTCCCTACGCACTTGTCTGCTCTATGCACTCGTCCGCTCTAGGTGCTCGTCCATTCAAGGCACTCATCTGCTTTATGCCCTCTCACGCTCTACGCGTTCATCCGCTCTACGCACTCAACCGCTCTACGGACTCACCCGTTCTCTGGACTCACCTGCTCTTACGCACTGCTCCGCTCTCATGCACCCCTCGGCTCTTATGCACTCATTCGCTCTTACACACTCGTCTGCTCCTTACACTCGTCCGCTCTACCCACTAGACTGTTATAAGCATTCATCCACTCTGCACACTCTTCCACTCTGCGCACTCTTCACTCTGCGCACCCATTGGCTCCACGCGCTCATCTGTTCCCTTCACTCATCCGCTCTATGCGCTTGTTCTTTCTTCGCACACATCTGCTATATGCCCTCATCTACTCTATACAGTCGTTCGATCATATGCGCTCATCCGCTCTATACACTCATCCGCTCTATACACTCATCCGGTCTATACACTCATTTGCTCAGCACATTCATCTGCTCTATGCACTTCTGCGTTCTACACACTCCTCCGCACTAACACACTCCTCCGCACTAACACACTCGTCCGCTCTACACACTCGTCCGCTCTACACACTCGTCCGCTCTCTACACACTCGTCCGCTCTACACACTCGTCCGCTCTACACACTCGTCCGCTCTATACACTCGTCCACTCTATGTACTCCTGCGTTCTACAAACTCCTCTGCACTTACGCACTCATCCGCCCTACACACTTGTCCGCTCTACCCCCCATCCGCTCAGCACACTCATCTGCTCAACATACTCATCCGATCTATACACTCATCTGCTCAACGTATCCATCCACTCAGCGCACTCATCAGTTCCACGCGCTTCATCCATTCTAACGATTTCATCCGCCCCATTTACTTTGTTCATTCATCATGCATTATTGATTCAGGTCATGTCAATTGTCTTACGCACTGGATCCGTTCCGTGCTATCTGTTTCATGCACTACACCCGTCTCATGTATTTGAGTCGTCTATTCTGTACTTTCTATTTATGCCATACAGTCGGTGTCATCTGTCTGTGTACTCTTCAGTCTCTTGTATTCATTTCTCCATTCTCTTCTCTTTATTCATTTCGCTCATTTTGTTCATTTTGTCCATTGCATTCATTACATCCTTTTTATTAATTTAAACCTCATACTGCCTTCGTACGATTTATTATTTTTATCCACTTTGTTGCATTGATCTACTTGTTTTATTCTGTTTGTCTTTTTTAGTTTACATTAGCGGTTATTAGTTGTTGATTTCTCGCATGCATCTTGATGTTGTATTGTTATTTGTTTTATTGTTATTCAAGATCTAGTAATTTGTTGGGTTGGTGTCATTCACAGATGGTGTTATTCAGTTTGAGTTAGTTTGCGTACCGATTGGTTTTAGGGGAAGAGCCAAGTTTTCAGTAGTTTTCGGAAAGACATTAGATCTTCAGTTAGGCGGATGTGGGGTAGGAGTACGTTCCACAGCGTGGGGGCCAACGCTGAGAATGATGATCCGCCTAACTTGACAGAGTTTGTTTTAGGTATGACTAGGAGGCCTGCTGAGCTTGATCTTAGAGGAGGGTGATAGGGTTTTAGCTTGTCTTGAAGATATTGAGGTCCGGTTTTATGCAAAGCTCTATGAGAAATGCATAAGGTTTTGAAAGTCACCCTTCGGGCCACTGGAAGCCTGTGCAGAGTTATTAAGTGCTGGGGAGATGTGGTCTCTTGGGCTGAGCGCTAGTAGTTTGGCTGTGGCGTTTTGTGCTCTTTAAAGTTTATTCAGTTGGTAAGCGTGGACTCCGAGGTAGAGGGGGTTAGCATAGTCCAGTCTTGATATAACAATTGATTGGACCGCAGAGAGTCTGTTGGGAAAGGAGAGATATGGAAAGATGCGCCTAAGAGTTTTAAGGTGGTAGTGGCAGGACTTTGAGACGTCGTTAACTTGGCGAGAGAGTGTTAGGTCAGAGTCAAGGGTGCATCCAAGGTTTTGTACTGAGTTAGAGGGAGTTGGTGAGTTGCCCATGGCAGATGGCCAGGGTAGTGGGTGTGGAAGAGGTTTGGAGTTGCCACATACCATGATTACAGTTTTGGAGGGGTTTAACAAGAGGTTGCTTTGGGTCATCCAGAGCTCTATGTCGAGGAGGCAGGTGGCGAGGTCAGGTCAGCAGTTGGATTTTGAGTTCAGGAGTTTTAGAATTAGTTGAGTGTCATCAGCGTAGTTGTAACACAGGATGTTGTGTGAACGAATTATTGGTGGGAGGGTGATCAAGTAGAGATTGAACAGGAGGGCGGATAGGCATGCTCCTTGTGGAACTCCTGTGTCGACTGGTCAGGCTTGGGATGAATAGGCGGAGAGTAGCGTTATTTGGTACCTGTCTTTGAGGAATTAAGCTATCCAATTGAGAGCGGTTCCACGGATTCCTAGGGAGTGGAGGCAGTCCAGGAGGATTGAGTGATTGATTGTGTCGAAGGCGGCGGATAGGTCAAGAAGGATCAATGCAGCGCATCCCGCAGAGTCTGCCGTGATTTTAAGGTCATCCCAGATTGAGGTTAGGGTGGTTTCAGTTCCGTTTCGGGCTCTGAAACCAGATTGTGCGGGGTCTAGGAGATTGTTGGCTTCGGCAAAGGCATTTAGTTGGGAGTAGGCGGTTCGGTCAATGAGTTTGGCAAGGAACCTGGTGTTTGAGATGGGGCGGTAGTTTTTGGGCTCGAGAGGGTCGAGGGAGTTTCTTTTTATTAGAGGCTTGACTTGAACCGTTTTTGAATGCTTCCGGAAAAAAATACCTGAGGAAAGTGAGTCATTTATGATGGATCTTGCGTGTTCTCCTGCGCAGGTAGAAGCGAACATTTCTTTGAGGGTTGTGGCCGGGCAAGGGTCTAGCGGGGAGCCGGATGGTTTGCGGGCAGAGAGAAGTTTGAGAAATTGGTCGGGTGATATTGGAGTAAAGGAGAAGAACGTTGGTTGCACAGTGGTCGCAGGCAGTGGATTGGCCGGTGTGGGGGAGGGTTGCCTGGTGGATGTAAGAGAGCCAGTTTGGTGGTTAACGCATTTGTTCTTTCGAGAGCCGTGGAGAGAGTGAGTCGCACAGTGATTGTGAGGGGGTCGGGATGGTGGTAGTGCATGCCGGTTTGGTGAATTCAGTGATGATTTTGTGAAGTTCTTTGCTGGGGTTTTTGCAGTTTAGGATTCAGGAGTTATAGTGGGCTTTTTTTGCTTTCCGGATTTCGGCCTTGTACGGATGAAGGTGTCGGGCCAAGGTGGTTCTGCTCTCTTGGGTTTTGTCTTTTTGCCATTTGCGTTCTAGGTATTTATACAGTTGTTTAGTGGTCTTCAACTCAGGAGTAAACCATCTAGGGAACAGGCCACGGGAGGCTGATGGTTTGCAAGAGGGTGTGAGCCGTATTAGCGAGGGGTTGAGCCATGAGTCAAAGGCGTCGGGGGTTAGTTGTTTATTGAGTTGGCAGGTAGGTGGAGGAGACTGGAGAAGTGTGTTGGCTAGGTCAGGAACGATTATTAGCTTTTTCCAGCATTTGCGTAGATTCGGAGGTTCAGGTTCGAGTACGGGAAGCGGGTCGGGTGAGCGAATGGCGAAAGAAACAATGAAGTGGTCGGACCAGATGATAGGGGTGGGGGGGTTTAGACGTATCTGGTTGTGGGAGCTAAAGATGGCATCAAGAGTGTTTCCTTTATAGTGAGTCGGGCCGTTTATGTGGGGTTGGAGGTTAATTGCATCTAGACCGTCAACCAGAGAGTGTGTCATAGGGTTGGTGGGGATGTCGAGCCATATGTTGAAATCTCCAAGAAGGGTGAGATTGGGGTGGTTTAGTTGAAGGGTGGCAATAGAGTCGCAGAGGTTGTTTTTAGAATTCTCTATCGTAGCCAGGGGGTCTGTAGATTATTAGGAAGCTGTGTGAGAATGACAGGGAGAGGGTTAGTTTAACGAGGAGTGATTCGCAGGAAGGAATGGAAGGTTGGTCGTTGATGATTGAGGCGTGGAAGTGAGACTTGAAGACGAATGCTATTCCCCCTCCTCTAGAGAGACGGTTCAGTGGGATGAGGAAGTAGTCGGGGGCATGAAAGGCTTCATTGGCGATTGGGGCAAAGTCGTGAGGGAACCAAGCTTCGGTGATGAAAACCAAAACCAGGTCTGGTTTGTCAGAGGCGAGGAGGTCAAAGATGCTGTGTCTGTATTTTGCTACGGAACAGACATTAAATAGGATACAATTCACTTCAGTAGGTGAGGTTGCTGTCGGAGCTGCCGCTGGGGGGCTTGGGGGAGGGAAGAAGGTGGACACTGGAGCGGGAGAGGGGTGGGGTGATTGATGATCGATGGGAAAAGTGGGCGAGCAGAAAAGTTGGCGGGTCTCGGGTGGGAGTGGATGGATGAGTGTGTTAGGGTGACTGGGTTTGGCATGGGGGATTTGGAGGTGGGGTGTGGGCGGTTAGGAGTTTCAGTTGCGGTCGGTGAGAAATCAAGGGAGAGGGGTTTCAGGAAGGGTGAAGCAAAGGGGGATGGTGGTGTTTGGGGGAATAAGGCAGTGGGTCGAGACAGGGGAGGCAATGAGTGTTGAGGGAATGAGGGGGACCAGGTACGTTTCTTCTTTAGTGTCTTTGCTGCGATTGGTGTGTGCAAGAGGGTAGGGGGGTCAGAGGGGGAGATGGATGAGGTTTCTGTTCTTGCTAGGGCTAGGTGTGCGGTTTTTAGGGAGGGGAAGGGGTGTGGTCGGTGGGGGATGAAGGTGGGGGTTAGTGGGAAAATCGGGGGGTGCATGGTTGCAGGGCAGGGTGTGCCCGGTATGATAGTGAGGGGAGTGGACATGACCAATGTAGGCTGGTAGGTGGTGGGGATCGGGGGAGCAGTGGTCTTAGGGTGGTTGGCTCGCCATCATGCTCCTCTGGCTTGGTGCTTGGAAAGGGAATGGGTAGGGGATGTGAAGGAGGGTGGGGTGATTTGGGAAGGAGGGGGCGGGAGGTAAGGCTGACCGGAGAGTGGAGGGGGTCCACTGTGGTCGTTTTTGGCCGACCCTGGTGGATTGGGTGCACTCATGGTTAGTACGTGCTATTGGGTGTAGTTTCAGGTGCCACTTACACTTTATGTTGGACTTCTTATAAGTTCGGCTATATCACTGGGTGAGGTTAGTCTTGGTTTTTGGGTTCCACTAAGCAGGGTGATATTATTCACTTATTCTAGGTTTCAGTGTACTAATTGTAGCTGCCTGCAGATATTAGGTCATTTTGAAGTGTCGCTACACCTTAGGATATGCTGTTAGGCGGCTTATTTAGTTGCAACTACAGCACAGTTACTCTGTTGGGTAGAATTTCTTCTAGCAAGCTGGAATACAGGTAAGCGATTAGGGAGAAATTGAGTGTGGCAACGCCACAGGTATGCTTTTAGGTGGTCTTTAAGTGCAATTTAGGAGGACATTCTAATTGTAGTTCTAGATTCAATCAGTGAACGCTATTAGGCACACTTCTAGATTTGAGTTTGTACAGATAGGGTAATAGGAAAGCTTCTTTGTTCAACTAATAATTCAACGCTATTGGGCACACTTTTGCACAGAGAGGATATTAGGTACACTTCTGAATTCAACTAGGTCATGTTATTGGGCACATTTCTAAATTCGGGCAAGGTGTGCTATTAGGTCTACTTAGCTTTGCACAGATAAGATATTAGGGATACTTCTAAATTCAACTTTGGCTAGAGGGGATATTTAGGCACACTTCTAAACTCAATTTTGCACAGATAGGTTATTAGGCACACTTCTAAATTAAACTTTGCACGGAAGGGATATTTAGGCACGCTTCAAACTTTAAGTTTTGCACAGTTTCAACCAGGGTGGACTATTGGGCGCTCTTCTAAATTCAACTACATTTTTCACAGAGATGATATTAGGCACAATTCTAGATTCACAGGGCATGCTATTAGACACACTTCTTAATTAAACTATGCGCCGAGGAGCTATTAGGGAATACTAGTCAGTTGAACTAGGGCACACGATTAGGTACGCTTCTAAATTAAACTATGTACAGAGAGGCTATTAGGGAATACTAGTCGGTTGAACTAGGGTACGTGATTAGGGACACTTCTAAATTCAACCAGGGCACGCTATTATGCACACTTCTAAGTTAAACTGTGCGCAGAGAGGCTATTAGGGAAATCTAGTTAGTTCAATTAGGGCACGCTATTAGGCCCACTTCTAATGTCAACTTTGCACAGAGAGGATATTATGCACACTTCTATATTCAACTTTGCACAGACATGATACTATGCACACTTATGCACACTTCTACAGGCAACAAGGGGATGCTGCTAGGCACTTTCTAAATTCAACTTTGCACAGAGAGGATATTATGCACACTTCTGTATTCAACTTTGCACAGACAGGATATTATGCACACTTCTAAATTCAACTTTGCACAGAGAGGATATTATGCACATTTCTATATTCAACTTTGCAGACAGGATATTATGCGCACTTCGAGGCAACCAGGGGACACTACTAGGCACCTTCTAAATTCAACTTTGCACATACAGGATATTATGCACACTTCTAAATTCAACTTTTGCACAGACAGGATATTATGCACACTTCTATATTCAACTTTGCACATACAGGATATTAGGCACACTTCTCAAGGGAATCAGGGGACACTACTAGGCACCTTCTAAATTCAACTTTGCACAGACAGGATATCATCCACACTTCTAAATTCAACTTTTGCACAGAGGATATTATGCACACTTCTAGAGGCAATCAGGGGAAACTACTAGGCACCGTCTAAATTCAATGGTTAATTTCACGCTTTATGAATGCAACTATACCACAAATATGTAAATGTGAACTTCTAAGCGTAATGCAAACACAGTATGAAGATTTTACTATGATTTAGTTTCTAGGGTTGAGTGATAGGGTAGTATGGCGAGAAGTAATTGCTTCTGTCCCCGCCCTTGGCACACTTACTTACCGTCGGCTTCTTGCTTCTCCTGCGGATACCTGCAGATATGATCAGGAGCCGTCAAAGTGGAGCCGTCCTTTGCCTTGGGTCCTTAGCCAACGGGGCTGCTGGGCAGATGGCTGCCCTGGGAGGGTCAGTTATGACTGGGTGAGTCGGCCAATCAGGGCAATGGGCAGGCACAGGGGAGGGCTGAAGGGAGGAACCAGGAAGTGAAAAGGCCCAATCGCTCACGAGAGGCGGGAGCTGGGGGCGGGATTAGGCTACACTAGGAAGAAGGAGTGAGGGGATGCAGGCGGGACGGCTGGGGGGGATTTTTTTCAAAATTTTGGGCGCAATGGGGAACACAGATCAAGGACCACTCGCCTAGGCACCAGAAAGCTAAAGGGGGGCCTGGGGGCGCTTCACAGGGGTAGATGCTAGGAGCAAGGGGACGAGGGCCAATCGCTCGCGAGAGGCGGAAGATGGGGGCGGGATTAGGCTACACTAGGAAGGAGCAGCGAGGGGATGCGGGCGGGACGGCTGGGTTTTTTTTTTCTCAAAATTTCGAGCGCAATGGGGCACACAGATCAAGGACCATTCACCTAGGCACCAGAAGGCTAAAGGGGGGACTGGGGGCGCTTCACGGGGGTAGATGGTAGGAGCAAGGGGACGAGGGCCAATCGCTGGCGGGAGCGGGATTAGGCTACACTAGGAAAAAGGACCGAGGGGATGCGGGCGGGACGGCTGGGGGGATTTTTTTCAAAATTTCGGGTGCAATGGGGCACACAGATCAAGGATAACTCACCTAGGCACCAGAAGGCAAAAGGGGCACCTGGGGGCGCTTTACGGGGGTAGATGTTAGGAGCAAGGGGACGAATTAGATTCTCTGTCAGCACGTAAGATGGAGTAGTTATGAGGAAGGGCTAGTGGTAAAGAAGGGCCTGATGTCGAGTTGCGCCACTGTTCCGTGATAGCGATAATATCCAAGTCATTGGTAGTCAGGATGTCTAAGATGTGTGTGCTTGAAGGGATCTTGCATTGATGAGCCCTACAATTAGGGTGTTGGTGCAATTACTTGGCGATGGTAGTTGTTTAGTACAAATGTTGTCAATTTTGGTAAGTTCGGTCCTAGCAGGTTCTGTAATATTATTTTGGTTTATAGCAACCTTGGACGTATTATTGGTAGTGAGTCTTAGTGTACGGTGTTGTGGAGATCTATAACTGAGTCTTTGGTTTCTCAATGATATGGGACAAGGTAGTGTGGTGATGTTAAAAGCGGGAGGCCACTGGGGTGCTGGATAGTGTGGTAGTCTGATGTGAGATGTAGCACACTATCAAGGGCAGGAGGCGCATCTGAACGGTGGACAACTAGATAGTCTTGATCTGGGCAAAGTGGAAGGAGCCTAGGAGGAGCGTATATGCTGCCTGTGAGACATGGTTTTAGGCACATAGATGGCAGGATGTCATTATATAATGGCAGGTTAGTTGACATTGCAAGGTTTAAAATAGGAGTATTGATACATGTAGACATCATGTTATTTGTATGTGTAATAGTGGTCTCAAAAGATAAATTAGATACGATCAATAAATTTAGTACACTATGGAGGCCTAGGAGCAGCACTAATAATGAACACATCATGTCTAATAAGGAGAGTAGATGATACATAGCATGCTAAATTAGGTCAGAATCCAGAAGTAACAGGTAGTAGCTAATGGCTAAGTCAGTATATACTTACAACTAGTTTTTAACAAAGTAGGCTAGTTCGGCTTTCACACTAACAAATACAGGGACTAGTTTAGGCGGCTGAGTACATATATCAGTTATGTCAAAGTGAGCTAAATCAGTATGCAAAATGAAAGATTTTTCACAGAATGTTCAGATTCATACTGCACTGTCAGGAATTACACACTATGATCTATTTCGGAGTAAAACACAAAAGTAATCAACAATGATGGCTGGCTCTGGGTCGGGATTAGCAAATGTAGAGGCTGCATCAAGCTGCTCAGTGTAAATAACCATAGAGTAAATAGGGCTCTAACACATGTGAGGGAGCAAGACTAAAACTTACATATGCACTGGGTAAATGTTGGTAGATCATAGCGACAGTTTGCATTGCAGATGCAGTAAATGACCGCTACTTTAGTAAGTACATACATTTACAATTATTAGAAGCATCAAGTTGACTATAAGCGAGGTAGTGTAAACGTACAGCTAAGTCAAGATGACTGGGTAGTGCAAGCCACTAGATGAACAAGATACTTTCTTATCTGGTAACGTTCTTTCGATGGGATGTTCTGACAACGTATTCCATATCTATGACAGGTAATCACCACAGCTGTGCTGCTTTGGAAAATTTTCGGCGTCTGCGTCCTGCGTCAATGACGTTGATATGCTGTCCTCGAGGGCTTCCGACGAGCCGATGTCACCGGACGTTATAAGTAGGACGCACGACACCCGGAGCCTCAGTTGTAGTTTTTTCCCCAGAACGTGTGGCACCAATCTTCTGCCAGTATGACCACAGAAAGCCTTGCGGAAACGTAAGCTGCAATTGCATAAGAAATTCTGTAGCGGGGCAGGCTGGGAGGGAACGATATGGAATACGTCATAAGAACATCCCATCGAAAGAACGTTACCAGGTAAGAAAGTAACTTGTTCTTCGAGGGGATTGGTTCCTCCGATGTATTCCACATCTATGACAGACTCCAAAGCAGTACCAACGTATGGAGGAGGGAAAAGAATTTAGAGTTTAGAAATTTAGAATGCTCAATTAAATTGCAGAATAAAGGACCGCCTTGCCAAAGGCCAGATCCTGCCCATGGAAAGAATCTAGGGAGTAGTGTCTTACAAAAGTATGGACCGAAGCAAATGTGGCTGCTTCACAAATGTTATGAATGGGAACACTCCTCTGCAGAGCAGTAGAGGCAGCCACCACACCCCTAGTAGAATGGGCCCGTAAGCCAACCAGAGGGTCCTTACCGACCAAGCGGTAACATTCAGAAATTGCCAAGATAATCCATCTAGACAAAGTCTGCTTATTAACAGCTTGTCCCAAACGCCTTCCAGCATATCCTAGAAAGAGCTGATCGTCCACTCTGACCGGGACATGTGTGAAATGTAGAAACTTAAAGCTCTCCTAGGATCCAACCTATGGAGCCTCTACTCTTCCTTACCATGATGCGGAGGAGGATAGAACGCCAGAAGAATGACCTTCTGGCTTAAATGAAATTCCGACACAACATTCGGAAGAAAGGAAGGACGAACCATAAGGACAACCCTGTCCTTATGAAATACCGTGAAGGGTGGCTTAACAGACAGTGCCTGCAACTCACTCTGCGAGCGGAAGTAACCGCAACTAAAAATACAGTTTTAAGGGTTAACAGTCTTAAAGGACAAGAATGTAAAGGCTCAAATGGAGCACCCATGAGGAATTTTAGAACCAGGTTCAAATCCCAACCGGGTGGTGGAAACACATTAGGGAGCCCTTTCAGAAACAGAGAAATTAAAGGAATCTTAAAATAAGGACACTCCTCAGACGAGCGCTTAAATATGGACAGCGCTGCCAGGTAACCTTTAATGGTACCCACTTGCATGCCCTTGTGGGCTTAGGAAAGTAAAAAGGACAGAACCACAGGAATGTCACATGAAAAAGGATCCACATTCTGAACCCTGCACCAGTCGCAGACCTTTCCCCAAAGGCAACGGTACAGGGACTTTGTTGCAGGACATCTGGCCGAAAGCAACACCTCCATCACGTCTTCAGGGAGGTCCCAATCCTTATATCTCAACCTTTCAGAAGCCAAGCATGAAGGTTGAGGGATCTGACCTCTGGATGGAGAACCTGACCCCCCTCCCGTGAGAGCAGATCGTCCCGGTAGGGAAGACGGCGTGGAGAACAGATGGACAAGTCGAGAAGGTCCGGGTACCATGTTCTCCGGGCCCATGCCGGAGCAATGAGGATCATCCGGGAACCGAACCTCCGCAGCACTTGCGGAATGATGGGGACTGGAGGAAACGTGTACAGCAGTGGGAAGGACCACTCCACCACAAACGCGTCCCCTAAGGCTCCTTTTGGAGGAAATTCCCGCAAGCAGAACCTTTCGCACTTCCGGTTGACACTGGAGGCGAAGAGATCCACTTGTGGGGTTCCCCAAAGGGCGAAGATCTCCAGGAGAATATCCTGAGCCAGCTCCCACTCGTGAGAGATCGTGCTCTGCCTGCTCAGAGCGTCCGCCGTCTCGTTTTTGTCTCCAGCCAGATGAACTGCCGAGAACAAAATTTACTTCTGGATGGCCCAGAACCAGAGCTGCATCGCTTCCCTGCACAGAGGAAGTGACCCTGCCCCCACGTTTTTGTTGAGGTAGTGCATGGCCACTGTTGTCTGTCAGAATCAGGACATTCTTCCCTCGCACAGTCAGAAAAGCCTTCAGGGCAAGCCTGACGGCCCTCAGCTCCAACAGATTGATATGGAGTCTGGACTCCGACGGAGACCAATGACCGCTGACTGTCAACTCGTTGGCATGAGCTCCCCATCCCGTGAGAGATGCGTCTGTCACGATCGTCACCTCCGGCCAGGGTAGCCAAAATGGAGCCCCCTTCATCAGATTGCCTTCGACAGCCCACCACAGAAGATCCTGGGCGACCGAGGGCGGCACCTGAACAGGATCCGACATCCTGCCGGAAGATTGTGACCACTGCATCTTGCGAGCCCACTGCAGAGATCCCATCCGCAGCCTAGCCTCTGGCACCAGAAGAATGCAGGATGCCATGAGGCCTAGCAACCTCAAGAACTCGAACGCCGGGAGACTCTGGGCATGTTGAAACTTGGGCACCATCTGCAGAATGTGATGAGCCCTCACCTGGGGAGGGAAACACTGCCCCATGGATGTGTCGAGCACTGCTCCGATGTACTGGAGCCGCTGGGTTGGCGTCAAGTGGGACTTCTTTAAGTTGAGGGAGAAGCCCAGCCTGTGAAGGGAGTGACAGGTGACTGACAGATGATCCTGGACTTGCTTGGGAGAGCGCGCCCTGATCAACCAATCGTCCAGGTAGGGGTAGACGTGAATCCCCCCTTTCCTGAGATACGCTGCCACCACCACCATGAGCTTGGTGAAGACCCTCGGGCGGAGGTCAATCCAAACAGCAGGACCCGAAACTGAAAGTGCGAGTCGCCAACCGTGAACCTCAGGTACTTCTTGTGCTTGGGAAGAATCGGCACATTTAAGTGTCCTGGAGGTCGAGAGACACCAACCAGTCCTGAAGTTGAAGGGCCTGGATAACTTGAGAGAGAGTAACCATCCTGAACTTGTCCTCCTGAGGAGCTTGTTCAAACCACACAAGTCCATGATGGGTCTCAATCCCCCATCTTTCTTTGAAATAAAAAAATAAGGGGAATACCATCCCTTGTTCCTCTCCGCTACATGCACCAGTTCTATGGTGCCTTTCTCCAGCAGGGATTTGATTTCCTGCACAAGGAGCGGATCCGGACTCTTCAAAGAGAGATTCCCTGGTGGATTGTCGTGAGGCCTCTGCCGGAAAGGAAGACAGTAGCCGTGGGCTATGATCTCCAGAACCCACACATCTGAAGTAATGGCACGCCATTCTACCAGATGCTGCGCCAGCCTTCCTCCAACCAGCGAACCATGGGACAAGGCCTCATGACTGAGCTGAAGCGGCTGCGGCAGTGCCTGAGGGCAAAGAGGCAACTGCCCGAGTGGCCTTGGCACCTCGAGTACCTTGTTTTCCACCGCTGGAAATGGTTTTGTTTGCCCAAAATCCGCTCGTTCTGTGTGCTTACCTGCTTGTAGGGTGCTGGTGGCGAGTGCATATCTCTTAATGGTACTTTTACCAGAAGTCCAGGAGAACTCATACACTGGATACCAGGCTGCATGGAAAAGATGTCTCAGAGCCCTGTATGTCACCTAGCTGAGTGGACACACTCAGAATCAGTTCTAGTTGTATCTAAAGTACAGCCAGTTCATTACAGTGGATGTGTTCATTCAGGCCAGTGTTGTGTATCTAGCCTGAAAATCCAGTTGTGTTCCCTCTTGAGTAATACATTCTGAAAATTCCCACCTCTTCTTGACAGGTGTATTTTTGTTTTTACCCATTTTTTAGGTATATGCGTATACTTGTCTATTAGGGAGAGTCTCCTCGCTATCCCTTTTAGATAGGCGGTGCACCACGGAGTACCTAGAGGGAGATATTCTGAATAGGGCCAGGGTGTTCTTCTAAGTAGGGACAGCCTGTATGTGTGTTTTGTCAAGAAGAGGAGAGTCCTGTCCCCTTGTTTGTAATTACTTCTCCGAGAACTGTTTTTTTGTGATAAAATAATGGAAAGAGAAGCCACATAAAATGAAAAAAACACAAATAAAGCTTACCCAAAGGAGTGTTATCAGTCCTCAGATGCAGGAGATAAAAAAATATTTATGTGTAAATAAAATACTTATTTTTTTACAACGTAGGTCATTTCTGACTCTGGGATATGTTGGTACAGTAAAATGTAAATTATCAGCACTGCATTATGTTAGGCAAATTTCCCTTTTTCCCTGAAGTCTTTGTTTTGTCAATTCTCTCTATCCCTATATATGTGCATTAGGAACGGTTGTGGGCGTGTTGCAGAACCTGTGAGTAAGGTGGGAAAGGGAATACACCTTGAGGCCCCTGAACCCAATTTTAAATCATTTTAGCAAGAGCATAATATCGGCACTGGGTAAAATGGGAGAAGATGTCCTCTGGGTTCCATTTCAGTGGCTGATAGCTTCCCTGTCGCATAAGAAGAGTGATACGCTTTTACTCTGAGCTAAGCTGAGAGGGGGCAGAGCATCCTTAAGGTCTGAGCAATTACTAATCGGGGTGATCCCAAGGGATCATCAAAGATGTTCTTACCTTCCTCTTAGATTTCTTCTTCTGAAATTCAAAGTTGTAATATTCCTGTGGTGCCCACCAGTCACAGAATTCTTGATATTTGTAAAGGTGAACCCAGATCGCCCTATTCAATAGTCCATCACACAGTGTACAATCAGGCCAGCGGTGCACCGATCCAAGGCAAGGAAGCAAATTATTTGAGTTCGACTTTAAAAAAAGAGGAGGCAAAGGACAAGTACTTCTGGAAACCAGACCCACTCATAAAAAGAAAACAACAGTAGAAAGTATAAGAGGAGGCAACAGGAAGCAATGTGGAAGAGAGGAATGTCTGTACAGAATTCCTAAGGAAAATAGGAAGCATGTAACAGCTGCACACTGCTCAGCATAAGAGCGCCCATTCCCAACTGTGCTTAGCATAAGAGCGCCCATTCCCAAATCGTGGAGGAGGACTGGAGAAGGGAAGTCAATGATTGAAGAAGGCGGGTGGGGGCAGGTATGAGTATTTTCCCAAATACGGATTAGTTACCCATAACATTATCGCAATGCTCAGCTAAAGTGTTCTTGGGTTCCACAAATGAGGATGCTGACATCCTTTGAGTATATCGAAAGGGAGACAAAGGGAGAGCACCCACTTAGCTGACACCATAGCCAAAAGTATCAGTGATAGTCCCAAGTGGCACCGCCCTAGCCCGAGTTCATCACGCTCTGCTCTTGGTTACAGCCCAATTAGAACTAATGTCCAAATAGACACACATACCGCCATCTTCCACCTGACCAAGCGTAACAACAGACTAGGTACCAGAATCTTTCATAAGAATAGCAACCATCCAGTTAAACCGCATACCAAGACCAATAACCAGAATGTAGTTCCTAACAACTCTAACCCACTCCCTCTAAAAGGAGCACTTCTAAATGTTAGATCCCTAGTTGTCCATTCCATAGAGACCGCCAACATCATCCTGACCAACAACCTTGACTTCCTTGCTGTGACTGAAACCTGGTTGCATGACGCTGTGGGCCCATCTCTAACTCTAGCTATTCCTGATAACTATTCCATCCTCAGAGCCGATAGACCTAACAATCGAGGAGGTGGTGTAGCCATCATCTTTAAATCCTCTCTTGACATTAGACTAGCCTCCTCTCCTCCGCTAAAATCATGTGAGCATCTCACAGTCAAACTGCAAACATCCCCCAAAAGTACAATTACGATGCATCTAATTTACAGGCCCCCAGGTCCGCCTGGATCATTTGAAGAAGATATCACATCCCTAGTAGCCGAGAGCTCTAAACCCTCAGCTCAAATTATCATCCTTGGGGACTTCATTCCCGGGTAAAATGACCCTAATGACACCCCAGCTACTTCCCTGGCTAATGCACTAGCTGAGCATGGCCTCCTACAACTCTGCTCCCAACCCACTCCCTCGAAAGAAAGGACTCTCGACTGGGTAACTGCTCTTAATTGCAATATTATCCTTAAGGACCCCCTACCTCTTGTCTGGACGGATCACCACCTCCTCTCGCTAGACATCAATATCAATAACCTAGTGCACAAAAAGTCTATTAATGCACCTGCCTGCCCAACAAGGAACAAGCGTAACATTACAGCTGAAGCTCTAATACCCCTAGTAGTCCCTACTCTCAACGCCCTACCGGCCACAGCTGACTTGAACCAGTTGGTCAATACCTACAACGAATACATGTCTAAAGCTATCAACAGCATTGCCCCATTGAAAATGCGCAAAGGGAAACCTAAAGCTCACCTGAACTCTTGGTACACCCCTGAACTCAAACTACTCAGACAAAAAAAAAAGTAAACTTGAAACACTGTGGAAAACAGCTCCCTCAGCAGAAAATAGCACTAATCTCACTAATATCACCGCTCTTTACAAAAATGAGATAATATGTAAAAAAAGAAACCTTCAACTCCAGGATAACCCAGGCAGGCTCTAGCACGACAGAACTATTCAAAATCTTAAAGGAACTAGAAAACCCCAAGCCTCCCACAGATACCTGTACTAAGGATAAACCCTGGTGCACCGGCATCCAGAATGCCATCACCAACAAAATCACTGGGCTCCAAACCAAAATTGAAAACAAACGACAACAACTCACCAATGGCTTAACCTCCAGTCCAACCTTACCATCGCCCACTGATATCAACTCAGGTTTCACATTCAAAAAGGTAACCATACCTGAAGTACAACAAATTATAGCCTCCTTGAAACATTCGAACTGTAAAGGGGACAGCTGTCCAGCTCAGATCATAAAAGACGTAGCCAGGGATCTATCCCCCTTCATTACCAAACTAATAAACTTGTCATTCACTAGCAACACAATCCCAAGCAATTTGAAACTATCATGGGTTCTCCCACAGTTAAAAAAACAAACACTCAACCCGCCTATACCTACCAACTATCACCACTGTCCCATTCTTACTAAAAATCCTTGATAGAGTGGCCTACCTACAAATTCAAGACTACCTAGAGACAAACCAAATATTAGGAATCCGTCAATCTGGCATTCGTCCTCAACATGGAACAGAAACGGCCCTTGTTGATCTCTAAAGTCAGATCGACGAACTCAAAGATAAGGGTAGGTCTGCCATCCTTCTTCTCTTAGACCTCTCTGCAGCCTTTGACTTGGTTGACCACAAAATCTTACGCAACCACCTGTCATCGGCAGCACACTTCTCCCACTCTGCGGTCACATGCATCCAATCCTTCCTCGCTAACAGGACCATGCGTGTCTTCTCACCGTTAGCAGAGGCCGACCCGATACCCATCACATGTGGTGTCCCACAAGGCTCTTGTGTTTCACCTACTTTGTATAACATATTTACAAAGCCTCAATTCGACAAGCTGGACCATCAGGGTGTCACCTACACCAACTATGCAGAGGACACCCAGATACTCCTAACTCTATCCGGTAACTACAACTCTGACGTCGGCCGGATCAACGAAGTCTTCACCATCATTCAGGCATGGATGGCCACACATGGCGTCGTCCTGAATGATAAGACTGAACTGCTCCTTGTCGGCTCCCCTAACACCCTCCTGAAACTCTGCCCCAGCTACAATAGCTTCATTAATGATGGACACACTATACCCATCGCTAAAAGTGTAAAAACCCTCGGTTTCTATCTAGATTCCAATACCAACCTCTCTAAACAAATCAACATGACCGCCTCAGCCACTGCCTACACAGGTAAACTGATCAGGGCTTGCAGACCTCTGCTATCCACCAACAGCTGCCTCACATTAGCTAGAGCACTTATACAGTCCAAACTGGACTACTGCAACGGCTTATATGCAGGCGCAAACAAATCCATAATCAACAAAATGCAGGTCCTCCAAAATAACGCACTCCGAGCTGCTTAATATTCCCAGGAGAGAACATATTTCTGCTATCAGAAAATCATGTAAATGGCGCTCCATTCAACAAAAAAATCGACCTAAAAACTATTTGTCTCACCTACAAAGCCCTGAATCACCTTACCCCGCCTTATCTAACCAATAAATTCACCATGAAACCTGCTACCAGAATCACCGGATCCACCAACACACTATGCCTGGTGGTGCCCAAATACACCATGGATGGCCTGTCATGGTCTATGCCTGAATGATGACAAAACGGAACTCATCATACTGGGGAACACACAAAATATCAAAAGACTGAACGATGACTATTCATCATTTGTTATAGATGGCAACACCATTAAAGTAGCAAAAGAAGTAAAAACACTAGGTTTTTACCTCGACTCTTGTCCCTCTCTAACAAAGCAGGTGAGTGCAATGGCCTCCAGCACCGCTTACACCTGTAACCTGATTAGAGCAGATAAACCATACCTATCCACCGCCATCTGCCTCACCCTATCAAGAGCCCTGGTGTTATCCAAATTGGACTATTGCAATGCACTATACATAGGGTTCAATAAACGCTGCAAAAAATCCAAACCCTGCAGAACAATACCCTTAGAGCCACCCTAGGAATCCCAAGAAGAGAGCATATCTCAGACGTGAGAAGACAATCTAATTGGCTATCCATAGCTGACAAAATTAAACTCAAAACAGCATCACTAACTTTCAAAAGTATTAATGACCTAGCCCCCAAATACCTAACAGAAAGATTCAAAAGAAGAACTTCTAATAGACCTACCAGGGAAGCATATACCAACCAGCTAGCTGTGCCCCCATTTAAGTTGAGCACAGCCGGAGGCACCAGCTTCCCTGTCAAAGCGGCCCAGCTGTGGAACTCCCTCCCATCTTCCTTAAGGTCCGACCAATCCTATCCACATTTAAGACTTAATTGTATTAAATGGCTCAAAGAAAATTACCTATAACTGACTACACTAGAACGGTTTATAGTCAAAAAGTCGAAAACTTAATTTCGAATAGCAAAAATGTCGAAAAAAAAATGTCGAATGTGAAAAAGTCGAAAACACATACATATAATAGGAAAAGTCATAATTTCGAAAAAAAAATGTCGAAAAAAAAATCGAAACCCCAAAACACTTTTTTTTTTTTTTTTACACAAATACTAACATTTTTTATGGGGGGGGTCCCCCCAACCCCCCCATCCCAAACCCCTACCCCAACCCCCCCCCTCCTCCCCATCCCCACCACCCCCCATAGATATACCTTTAATTATTTTAAAAAAATCTTTAATATAATATTAAATAATTAATTAATTATTAAAAAAAACCATCCCAAACCCCTACCCCCAACCCCCCCCCCCCCTCCTCCCCATCACCCCCACCCCCCATGGATATACCTTTAATTATTTAAAAAAAGTTTAATAAAATATTTATTATTACCACATAAAATCGAAAAAAATCGAAAAAAATTCGACTTTGTTGTTTTTCGACATTTTTATTTTCGAATAAATATTTTCGACATTTTGACTTTCGAAAATATTGTATTCGAAAATATGACTGGACACCCACTAGAACTACTCACG
The DNA here is from genome assembly GCF_040938575.1 of Ambystoma mexicanum. Taxonomy (NCBI): domain Eukaryota; kingdom Metazoa; phylum Chordata; class Amphibia; order Caudata; family Ambystomatidae; genus Ambystoma; species Ambystoma mexicanum. The sequence goes on from NC_090934.1 coordinate 1,005,681,730, forward strand.
TCTGACCCACCTATTAATCCGCAGCTGAACGCATACCTCCATGTTCATCACCCCCGCTTACTCCACCTTGTTCCTTGACACTCAATGTATACTGTGTATGCACCTGTGTACAATCACCTGTGTATGTAACCATGTACATTGTCATCACTTTACTGCCAATGCATCCTGTAACCTTCCTGAAATGTGTAACTATAACATGTAAGCTTAAAGTATTCTTGAACACGCGCCCGGATACCGTCGGGTCTGGTGCGCGCTATAAATAAATAAACAAACGCACGCCCTAAAAAGAGCCAGCGGAACCAGTTTCCCGGTTCTAGCCGCCCAACCCTGGAATACACTTCCACTGGACATCAAATCCATCTCAACCTTTCAACCATTCAGAACCCAGGTTATCACCTGGCTACTGAATAAAAACTAACACCACCGCAGGTCACTCTTGACACCTCATACACATACCCCCAGCATTCACTCACTACCATCCTGCGTCTGTTGACACTAGCTTCTGTATCATTCCTGTGTACATATTACATAAAATGTATAACTCCTATGCAATAACTGTATTTTGTAAATTGTATAAATTCTGCATAATTGTTCCAAATGTATATACCTGTATCCTCTAACCATATCCTTGAGCGCCCATATACCCCTGGGTCTGAAGCGCTATACAAATAAAATAAACAAAAACAAACAAACATTTAAGATGAAAGAGAACAGAGGTAGAAAAAAATCACAGAGATAGGAGTGGGGAAAAGACTGCAAACGGAGAGGGACAGTGGGTTAAATACATGGGGTGAGGGTAGGAGACAGTGGAAAGAGGGAAGGACCATCTTGACTACAGAGACCTATTACCATAATCCACTGTTGTGGCCCAATTTCTCACCTCCAGGATTTCTGGCAACTTCCCGGACCTGCACTAGAAACTCAAACCATGGATGTGCTTTGTGTAGGTCCCGGCTTCCCAATACAGCACAATCTGCTGGGGTCAAACTGGGGAAAGAAACAGGAAAATTATAAAGCATCAATTAAACCAGACTTAGAGGCAGCATATTATGGAACTCAAAAGAGGGCTACTACTAGACCACAGACCAACACAGCCAGTAATATTACCACAGAGATACAGTGTTTGCAGCGTGCACTATGTGAATACTCTAACTCTTTTTCAACGGTTAAGTGACCAATGTCTTCCTTGCTACCCTGGTTTTGGAGTACCCATTAAAAGGCTTGCAATCCCGACAACAGGGCGTTGTCGAATACAGCAGAGTGCTAAACAAGTGTAAAAAAACAGATGAAAAAGTTTTACATCTGTTATTGCACCTGCTTCACCAATCCGAGGAGTTTTCCAGGTTTTGGCAGGGGAGTGGGGACACAGAACATGATTACCATTTTTGCCTGCGATACCCTCACCTCCTGCCAAAAAACAAATGTTTTCCGCCAGCATTGCTCTTCCTTATTCCATTGTAGTCCTTATTAAAAGTTGCAATGTCCTACAACCTCTCATATGGAGGCTGGTATGAGCCCAATTAAATGTGAATAATGAAATAAGTGTGGCGACTTCCTCAACATGCAAACCTTCATAGAAATACAATAAATACAAATAATGTAAACCAGACAGAGACATAAGACACAACAAATTCAATGCGTGTCCTTATACAATAAAGGTAAACCATTCGCCAGACCAGATATTCAGAGCAGGCAAAAATCTTGCTTGCACAGGCTTCAATCGTAAAGCTATACCGTAATGTTACCAAGACGCAGAATACAAACGGCTCTTTCTTCATTTTAATCTGTAACAAAACTTCACCAGATCACCGGTGGACACAGTCAGAACCTTTTTTTCCATACACATAAAATGTCTATAAATCGCCTCATCACCATGAACAACTAGACCATGCACCACATGCTTGGGGGGGCATTTATCAAATATTAAGGGAATACAAGAGAAGATTGACCCTCAATACACCAGCTTTTATTGGTGCCCAAACAAATACACATGTCGGGCTGCTTAGGGGGTCTGTGGTACAAACTGTGGGCACAGTAGAGTTTATAAACCCTGCCCACTTATAGGTCACAATCCTTTGCTGCCAGTCCTTCCTGTGCCACACCCTAGTGCCAGAACTTCAGCAAGAATTATATCTAGATTTACTCCCAAATATTTCCTCTCTGGTGTGGCATTCCTCACCCCTATCCAGCACAATTCCCTCATTTCATGTTGGGTTCTCCCTCCCGAACTAGGGATTTCCACAAAGGAAATGCTCCAGACCTGGGACACAATCAGAGCTCGCCTTCCCAAAACACAACTGATCAACAGTGGCTACAATCACAGTTACACACACTCCTCTCTGGAATATCTCGGTTAGTCCCAGCTGTCTAATTCTGTAATGTCTCACTCTCAATGGTACTGTCCTGCTGTTATTTATTGACTCCTGGAAATGGGTCCACCTCAGTTGTGTAATCCTTAGCTAAAGATCCACACCCCCTGAGCTGAGTCTTGGTCACTGCAGTGATGACAGGCTGTCCAATAGAACACCAGTGAAGTCATCCTCGGGTCCGGGAAGTCTGGGAATTTAACCATCTGGCACGCAGCCCACACCCACACTAAGAGAAAACATGAAAAGACTTAATCCAAACAAGCCGAGGCTGCCCTGAAAACGTCCAGGGCGCTACATGTGTTTTTGCATTGTCTTAACTACTGGATAAGAATTGATGTATGCCTGAAGTGATGGAAGAGAGGAGGGGGTATGAGGTTTGATAGAGGGGAAATCACAATATTTTCTTGTGTCACTTAATTTGTAATATATTGAACTGTATGATAGGTTATTTATAACGCGCTTAATACCCAGAGGTTTCTAAGCGCAGACCTGGGCTTCGAACCTGTTTTGCTCCATGTCGTCTTGTTTCCAAGGCAAGCATGTTGCTGATGAGCTATCCTCCCGAGAAGCTTATCACTATTTGTTCCCATTCTTCCGAAGAGGGACTTGGTGCTTAGACAACCAACTGTTAGGAAAGATTTCTCTTTTGGCAACTTTCCCTTCATATTTTGTCTAGAGCCCGCCCCCCACATACTATTTTGCTTTGTTTTTTTTTAACTGTTTTCACTTTTTTGAGGGGCAGTAAGGCCTTCACCTTCACTTCCCCTGCTTTTTGCTGATTTTACTATGGGGAAACTGATCAGTCCTTCAGACTATCAGTACTGTTAACTATGTTTCCCTTTTACACTTTTGTAACTTTTGTAACATTTGTAACATTGCACACAGCATCTTACAATGCAGTGCAATCAGCATACTTTGTATCATCCTAACTTTTTACACTTGAGACTGTTGGGCACTTTTAAATGTGCCAAAAGACAAGCTGGTGGCAGTAATGATATTTTTATTATGTTTGTGTTATTTCTAGTGTGCACGTTCGCGTTTACTGCGCATGGCTACTAAACATTTTTAGTGCCCTAAAATGGCCACGCCACAAGGTTTTCGCTTGCTCTTTGGCCATATTGTAGTTTGCCCTACTTCTTGCCTTGCAGGTCAGGATATCCCATATAAGGTCATGCGCTTGTCCAGCAAAGCTGCTACTTTTGCAAGCTAGTGGTGCATTTGTGTGTGGTGTCTGGTCCCACTCCACATCTGTGGTGCCAGAAAGTCTGGGTGTGAGGCATGGGTGAAACCAACAGTTGTCCTGACTGGGCAATTACTGGCTGTTTGAATGGTACAGATCTTTACCATTGGTGGGCTTGGATTTGCTTCCAGGCTGGATTTTGGATAAGAAAAGGACTCAGCATTGAAGCCAGGAATCCCTAGTAGAAGAACAGCCAACTGAAGATCCAAAAGAGACTCCCAAAGAGGCGTGACATCCCTTCCTGTGTCTTCCCCTAGAAGCCCTTTTGGGCTACCTGATCTACGAAGGCCCTGTGCAGTGCTTCAACCCCTGGACCAACCAGTCTTGATGTGTTTCCAAGGATCCAGTGGTCCTGTGCCTTGGAAATGTCCCTGGACAGCTCGGTGGGCTGTCCAGCTCTCCAGTGGGCTACCTCAGTAGAACCGTCGCCTTTCTGCATTTGCAGCCAGAACTTTGGTGGACACCAGCTTGTGGTATAAGTCGCCTTCCTGCTGAATTACAGTCTCCCAGACTCAAGCAATACTGTCTTGGAAGGAAATCTACAACCGTGACTGGAAGGACACCTGTTGTCTGTGTGCAGTGGCCGTCACTAGAACTTGCCTTCCGCCATCTTTTGAAGTGTCTTGAAGAGAGCTACATTGGTGAACCTTGTATTTCTCCATCGCCAAGGGTAGTATTCTACTCCTGGAACTGGCCAGAAGACTCCTTGCACCTGCAGCTCCTGGGCACCGCTCACTGGAACTGATGGCAGGAAATCTAACCTCCAGCGACCCACAGTCGAGCCATCAAGTCACATATGAAAATCGCAGCCAGGAGGGTAAGTAAATGCAGAGCATCCGTCTCCCCCTGTCCTCCCGAGGATAACATTAAGAACAAGTTGCTTTGTCTCCTTCCATTCCACTGTTTTTAGTCGTCGAACCCGAGCAGTAACATCTGAAAGATAAGAACACAGTTTAATTACCTAGTAATGTTGTTGCATCTCTTATTTAAACTATCACCAAAGCAAATAACTTACCTGCTACAGATACATTTGGGGTTGGGGAGCATTTTGGCCCTTGTGATGTGTGGGCTCAGGGCCCCTTCTTCATTTGATTAATTGGACTGCTGAAGTTAGGGAACATCACTTATGACTTGGTTTCATCTTTACTGCATCACTTACCTTCTTCGTTGATTTCAGTCATTGGATGCATTTTAAGAACCTATGGTGATTGTACATATGTTTATTATTAAGAGTTGTGCAATATCGGGGGGGTCCTGTTGCTCAGCTGAGCGAGATGGCCGCTGCCTGGGAGGCTCCGGCCGAGGCATCAATATCCTGAACGAAATCCTCTATTTCTGGGACCCGTCCTTATTTGGCTGATCGCCGAATTCTGGCTGAACCTGTGTGGCACCCTCTGAATTGGAGGTTTCTCCTCTGGACTACCTGGGCGAGGCGACTGGGGAGGCGGATCGGCAGCGGCTTCGCCGCCATTGCTGGTGTCGAGTGTGGGGGAGGAGAGGCTCCTTCGTAGCTCTACCGGTCTCAGTGTTGCGGCCTCCCCTTTCCCATGACGGACCGGACTGCGGGGCCTGGGGGGGCGCTTGTGCTGCTGGTGGGGCGGACGGATGCGCTCCCCTGGGACCCTGTGCCTGAACTACAGGCTCTGCGCAGAGGCCGCGTACTTTCATCGTTGGAGCGGCATAGATATCCTGAACCTGAGACCCCCTCGGGATCGTCTGGAGATGCAGACGCCTGTTTCACAGCTCGTCGGCGTCGCCAGCCCTGCAGGCCCCTAGGACTTGCTACCGGCGGGGGTCTGCCACCGGTCGCCGCAACATCTGGACCTTAGGGGGGATGAGGTGGAGACCTTGGCCCCTGGGGCTTTTGCCTGCTCCCGACGTTTGCCTGAGCCTGCGCCCGCGGAGCCGGCGTGGCGCCTGCACCCACCGGCTCGCATTGGACATCTGTCATCAGTTCTCCCCACTTGCCCCGAGGTCTCTGCGGGCAGTGGATGCAATACTCGCCCTGCGGGGAGGTGCGCGGCCCTCTTTCTGCAGGCTTCATTGGCGCGAAGTGTCGGTGAGGGCGGACTCCCGGGAAGCCCAACATTGAATTGTCAGCCTGAACTACCCGGCGAGCGTGACCTCCGCCATCGGGATGTGGGACAGTGGCTGGGGGGTGCGTCTTCGCCCGCTGCTATAATGGGCTAGGCAGGCCCATGCCTCGCCGCTTTGTGGGCCGCTGCTTGGTACCCTGTGCATGACTCCGGGCTGCTGGCACGCTCTGGCCAATTGTATTCTGGGGCCGCTGGGGTCTGGGTGACGGAGCCGCGGCAGTCTAAGGCTGTCCCTTCTGCAGGAGGCACATCACGGGGAGAGGCCTCTTCTTGTGTGGTGTCAGGTGTATTTGAAGAAGCTGCACAAGCGCCACGCATCTGCTGCCTACCCGAGTCTGCCCTGGACTACACGCTCCCGCAGTGGACTCTTCGCACCTTGAGGGCACTGGGCCGCACATTGTCTGGACCCGGGCCCACCATGCTGTCTGTTCGTCCCTCTACAACGTCCTAGTGAGCCAGATACCATCTGCCCTTGGTTACTCACGACGAAGGGACAACCCACTTCATCCTGCACTGGCTGCCGCTCTGTGAGGCAATTACATCTCATCCAGCCTCAGGGACAACAGTTTCAACCTGAGCCCACGTCGGCCCCTGGGTGTACCGCGGCACAACATATTGCTGGTTTGTCTCAAGGGAGGAAAACAAAAGGAGGGGGCCCCTAACAGCCCTCCGTTCTGGTCAGCAACAACCACCAATAACTGGGATATCCACCCATTTACCCAGCCCCCCCTCTGCGGGCCACCATTCAATTCATTTACTTGATGCTGGCACCCTCTGACCTGCTGGCAGGGGTATAAGTTCACAAGACTTTACTCATCTGGGCTGCACGGGAGACAACAGGGGGCCTCGTGGAGCCAACCCCACATCTTAAATAAAGCACCCTGGTGGGTCCGGTCTACCCCTTGAGCTGAGCCCTCTGATCTCTGATCAAGTCATTATGGGAAACCCCAGGAGGCAGGCTAAAATGGATCAATTTGTCTGCGTTGATCAAACTTCCTTGCCGCCATCTCCCACCTTGACCCAACCTTCATCTCAAATTGATGTTGCTGCCCTGAATCAAACTTTACTGTCTTTAAATAACAGTACTGACAATTTGGGCGCCAAAATAGATGCGCTAACCTGTAAAGTTGACATCTCGGCTGTACAGATTTATAAGTTGTGCCGGTACATAGCTGAAGCGGAGCAGCGAATAAGTGAGGATGAAGATAAAGTGTCTGCACTACAATGTGAGGTGGCGGACCTACAGCAAACAGTAAAGAAAGTCGCGGCCAAGAACGACAACCTCGAAGGGCGCTCCAGACGGAACAACATATGCATACTGGGGGTTCCAGAGTCAACAGCAATTGACAATATGGAAAAATTCATAGAGGCGCTCGTCATTGAAATCCTGGATCACCCTCCACTTACATCGATGTTCATGGTGGAGCAAGCACACCGCTCGTTAGCTGCAAGAACTCCTCCTGGTGCTCCCGAGCATCTGATCATAGCCAGAATATTTAGCTACCGAAACTGTGACATTATCCTACGCGCCGCCAGAGAAAAGGGGGAGTTGCTCCTCTGTGATCCGGCTGTTTCGGATTTCAGTCCAGCGGTCCAGGATCAACGTAAAACATTGCAATCTGTCAAAAACACTCTTAGAAGAAAAGGAATTAATATGTGATGTTGTACCCAGCCAAACTTTGTGTTCAACTTAACAGATCCACAGTATACTTCACCTCCTCTGAGGCTGCAGAGCGCTTTGCCTCGGGCCTCCCCGATCCTGGAGGTTCTCCGAGGCTCTCTCCATCGCACTCCTGAGGTGTAGCTGCATCGCAACGTTTTCAACTATGCCACTCAGACAAGATACAATGGCGATTACCGGACTCCTGAGGACGGGTCCTAGAGACTTCTGCCTTTGGCCGAGGCGTGTAGGAGCGCTTTGGCAGCCTACAGCGCACCATTACCAGCAGGCACTGCAGTCTGATTTGTTGATTTAATGTGCTATATTTGGGATCAGGGTGGGATAGGGCTGCCGGTAAGTTACAGTTTCTGGCGTGGGTGGGTGTTGAGGGAGGGGGAGCCAGCACTCTGGCTTGTTAGTTCCTTGTTCTTGGTTACCTCAGTACTTAATAGGCCCTTGACGACTCACACACTCATAACGGGCCAGTACGCATGTCTGGAGAGAGCATACCGACGACAGTCCTCACTTCTCGAACCATGCCCCTCACCATAGCAGCTCCCCGGCCGACATGGGCACTCGCATAGGGGGAGGGAGTAGGCCGAAAGCTCTTTCGGTCTTGTCGTGGAATATAAGAGGCTTTACTAATCCCAAGAAGACACGATTAATTGCGAATTACTGTAGAAATCATGGGGTCAACATTCTCTGCCTCCAAGAAACGCACCTAGCTAAGGGGGGCTCCCCTTCCTAAACTCGCTGGGTGGGGTATCCACAGGTACAAATCATCTCACACATCCCATTCCAGGAGAGTAGCTATTTATATTCATGGGGCCTTACAATACCGGTTGCACAAACTAATTAGAGATGGCGATGGTAGATTTGTGGTGTTGGCTGGGGAACTTCATGGTATCAAGCTTCTGCTTATGAACATATACGCCCCGAATACAGACTCCCCGGAGTTCTTTCACCAATTTGCAACACATATACACACATTTCCTGGTTATGGGATTATATGGGCCGGTGACTTTAACATGGCTCTCACGTTGGAAATGGACAGGTCAGTGACCAGTCAAACAACCCTCTGATTGGCAGTCAGGGCCTGGACTGCCATTTCTCAGTACCATGAACTGCTTGATGTCTGGCGCTCCCTACATCCAGACACTAGGGAATATACATTCTTCGCCGGACTACACGGCAGCTCCTCTAAAATTGACTATATAATGGTCATCCCTCATCTCCTTAGGCAAACGGCAGAGGCCTCCATCCTTTCCCCAACTCTATCGGACCATTCTCCTGTTCTGGTTCGTATTGCAACCATCGCAGAGCCCCCGGGCAATCTTCGGTGGAGATTCAGGGCCTGCCTTGGAGGATGTAGCCTTCCGATCTGAGATAGAGCAAGATATCCAAACATTCTTCCAGGCTAATGCAGATTCAGTTCCGGGTCAGGGTACAATATGGGAAGCCTTTAAAGCCTATTTGCGGGGCTGTTGTATCTCCAGGGAGGGTGGGGTACTCAAAGCTATCAGGCAATCTATGCAAATATTAGAAGACAAGATTAGGGAGGAGGAGAATGCACAGGGTGAAGAGATACTCCTGAGCTCCATTGTGAGCTTCAGTCCCATAGGGAGGAGCTCCTGCAACTAGCCACTAGTGAGGAGAGATTTCTGGGGGATCCTATTTTAGCTATGAGATATGGGGAAGGGGATCGTCCAGGTAAAACCTTAGCATGGGCCTTTCGGAAGGAGCGACAATCCACCATCATACCTGAAATTGTGGGCCACGACGGGAACTCGGTCAAAGATTTACAAGGGATCAATGCCGAATTCCATGAATACTATAATCATTGGTATACGTCGGGCCCGCATTCGGGGCACGATGCCCTGACCCGCTATCTGGACGAGGTGGCTAGATCAGGAACAGGGCAGCTCCCTCAATGATCCTATCACAGAGGAGGAAATTCGTAAGGCCATAAGGTCCCTCCCAAATGGCAAGGCCCCAGAACCGGATGGGATAACGGCGGAATTCTACAAGGCATATATAGATCTAGTTCTGCCCCACCTACTGAATATGTATGACAGTGCCTTCTCCAGAGGTTCTCTCCCGGAATCCACTAGATCAGCCCTGGTGACCATTCTCCTAAAGTCTGGGAAGGACCCCCGACAATTGTCCTCATACCGGCCCCCATCACTTATCAATACTGACAATAAAATTCTTGCAAAAATACTCACTGATCGTATCCTTCCCTACATGCCTGCCCTGGTTCTGCCGGCCCAAGCTGGATTTATCCCAGATCGCTCCACCCAGTACAACTTGAGACGCCTGTTCACCCTTATGCACAACGTCAACCCAGAGGTCCCAATCGCCATAGCGGCACTCGACGCAGAGAGGGCCTTCGACTCCATCAAGTGGCCTTTCCTCTTCGAGGTGCTTTGTCATTCTGGGTTTGGTCTCACATAGATAAGGTGGGTTAAAATACTGTACACTGCCCCTAGAGCAGCAATATATACTAATGGCACAACCTCTGAGTATATCTACCCCACGCGTGGTACTCGACAGGGATGCCCTTTCTCCCCGGTTCTATTTGCCCTTGCGATGGAGCCTCTGGCATGTCACATTCGGGAATTGCATGCGCATAGGGGTGTGTTAGTGCGGACACACCGTGCAGTGATATCCCTATATGCAGACGATATCCTGCTGTTTGTCGAACACCCACGGCAGAACCTGCATCCACTAACTCAAGAGGTGACTAGGTTAAGCGAATTATCTGGTCTCAGAATTAACTGGACCAAGTTGGAGGTTCTCCCTCTGACCCCCGCCATGCAGCAGCTGGATGTGGGAGACGGGTTTCGTTGGTGCCCGGAGGGCATACGCTACCTGGGAGTCATGGTCTCCACTGCGTTAGATGCCCTGTACAGGGATAACATAAAAACCCTAGAGGTACTGGAGCAGAGGGCGGAAGCGTGGATATTGCTTCCCATGTCCCAGGCAGCCCGCATTGCGCTGGCAAAGATGATTCTCCCTAAACTTTTATACATTTTTAATAACGTTCCATTGTGGCCTCCAGCGTGCTACTGGTCCCATGTCAGGAGAATGACGACGAGACTGGTCTGGGCTGGAAAACAACCTGGGTAGCATATGAAATCCTAGTCTGTCCATACGAGCAGGGCGGCTTGGAATACCCCGACATGTTTTTATACTACTTAGCAGCCCAGGCACCACACATTGCCGGATGGAACTCTCCCAGCCCTGACGCACTTCACACTCACCTAGCATCAGCGATTACTGCTCCCAATGCGCTGATGGGTCTATTGTGGGGCTATAGGGAGCCCACCCCAAAAGGGGAAGTCCAACCCCTGGCAGTGACATTTAAAGCCTGGGATAAGGTATGCCAGCTACTGGAGTCCACTTCCCGGTACCTACCCTGCCTGCCGATTTATAATGTAGTAGGTATTCTACTCACACATGAAAAATCCTATAAAGATCTCTTCCAGAAATTGGGGGTACAGACTCTCGGTGACGTGGTACATAATGACGAAATTGTGTCTTGGGGAGAGCTTAGCACCAGAGGGGTACACAATGCTGTGACCCTACTTCATTACTACAGGCTTAGGGGAGCACTTAAAGATGTATGGCCGGAGTTCCCGCTGGCTCCTCTCCTGCACCCAGCCCTAAATCATATTATACAGCCACTGTCTTCAAAGAATATTGTATCTACTATCTATACATTGATCAGAAGTAGGAGAAAGATTGTAAACCAAAGGTACAGGCATGCGTGGGGAAACGCTTTTGGAGTACCTTTGAGCGAGTACCAATGGAAGGCTGTCGGTATGCAAACCCGATAAGTATCCCTAAATTGCTGATTTAGGCTGATCCAGTTCAAATGAATTCACCAGGCCTATTACTCCCCTATCACCCTCAGCAAGTTTCTCCCCGGGAGATCTTCCGAAGGTAAAAGGTGCAGTGCGCCAGACGCAGACTTTTACCATGTCGCTTGGTGCTGTCCCCGCATTAGGCCTTTCTGGTCCAGTGTAGAAGAGGCGATGACTGCTATGCTATCCTCAACATGAACTTATTCCCTGGAATTCTGGCTTTTGGCACTGATAGAGGGTGGTACCCGCACAGTAAAGAAGCTGTTAAGTATCGCCTCTGTGTTGGCTAGATACCTTGTGGCTAGAAAATGGAGGAGACCCAATCCACCCACTATTGCAAAATGGCTGGAGATCATGAATTTATCGGAAGAGAGAGAGACCAGATACGCCTCCACACTCCCAGCTACCAGCCGCCCTTTTGACTATTGGCCCCCCCTGAACAATTTTCAGCATACCGCTGTGATGTATTCTCTAGGGATATCTGTTGGGAACAACTGTCCTTGACTATTAGCCAAAGCCATCTAGAGTTAAGCGCAACTGCTCTGCCATCAGAACCACTTCAAAGAGTTTTGTCTTTCTTTTGTTTGCAGATCTTGCCTTACCTTTAGGTTAGATGGTGGAAAAATCTCCCCAACTCTCAACTTTAAAGCCCCTCACTGGCCTACCATCCAAAGATGGGTAGGACAAATGATAATGGGAGCAGTTGAGGGACACAAAGTACAGAACCTGAGTACATGGACTGATGCTTTGCAGACTTTGGGGTAAATGGAACTACAGTGGAGGAGCATGAGGGCAGAAAGACAGGTTAATTGTGGACCTTGGGGAACAAGGAAAATCGTGTTAGAAGCTCACAGTTACATGGAGATGTTAAAATCCCATATTTGTCCATGAATACAGAATTATATGTGCACCATATGCTAAAGAGATGCTCATTAGTATTAAAATGTTTCATGGCTTACATAGAGCGACGCCACTAGCTAGTAATAGCTCTATATGAAGATTTACAGAATCATAAAGGGGTAGTTATGTGCTAACTACTGGAATTCAGAAACATATGTTAAAACAATAAGAATTAATCTTGAATTGTCAATGTCATTTGGACCCCAGACCTGGTAGTGAAAAGCTACCCATCTATAATGTCATGTTTTTTATTTTAATGTGATTCGTATCACACTAGGGGGGCTTTGTGTCCAACCCCTCAAGGGTCTTGGTTCCCCCCCCCACACCACCTGGCGACTGCTGCGTGTTGAATTCGGCGGCTTGGTTGCTTGTAGGGATACCCCACCAAGGGCTCACTTCGTCGCACCCACCGACCCCCTTGGGGAATTCAAAAATTGGACAGTATATACCAGCAAAGTTGGAGAAATGTGGGACGGAATAACAGCAGACCCATATCTTTAGGGCAACAATGACCCGAAGTCAAAGCATCACAGTACCGTCACTTACACAAGTTCATCACACAGCTATATCAGTTAATAAACTTCAACCCCTTAGGAATTGCAGATTTGGACAGTATGCCATTAAAGTGGGCTAAGTGTGGAACGGAATGACACCAGACCCATGTCTATAGGACATACGATGGCCCCAATTTAAAGCCTTACAAAATATGTTACATAAACACATTATACAAAATCGTCCCTTATGATTTTATATTATAGGCTAGATAAAAAAAAAACATCACAATCAATAATAGAATAAAATAACATCAACCTGAAATAAATAAAGTCTTAATATCCTAAAAATACAATAGCATGTCCCTAGCAACATACATAGCAAAAGCGTCCAATTACACACCACTAATTTCTACACCGGCAGTACATTATCCTTCAAGTCAATTTCCCTTTCAAAAGCTTGTTATACCTTTGCAGTTGCAAATGATGAGGTACTCCAACCTGAGACACAGTTCAACAAAAATATTTAATTCTGCATTTCGTATAAACCATCTACATGTTTCATATAATATCAGATATATTTGCTCATGCCTTTACAAGCAGTGATCACATGATGGGCAGTTTCGACCCGCTCCAGCCCCCTGCGGTGCAGCACAGTCTACAGAACCGTTTATGTGTTCCTAAACCAAGTGCCCTTAGCATCCAAAAGAGCCAGTGTGTTTAATCTTAATAACATAAAACTCCTTTGCAGGACTGGGCACGTAAATTGCATTATATATTTTTGTGGTTTGCCAATTGTAAATGCCTTTTTTTAAAAGTGTTCAATGAAGAAAGTTTAGCTACTTGATCACAATTGACGATCCAATCCCATTCTAGTACTAGTGAAAGTAGATCATCACCAGGCAATTTCTTTAAAAAAAACAGTCATTGGAAAGCATACATGCCAAAGAGCAAGGCTGACACTATTCACAATCCCATTCCTTAAAATGGCTAACACTGTATTGGCCTCAGAACACATAATCTAAACATATAGTTTCCCTTTATACATTTTATTAGTGTTATAAGTGATAACAAGCCAAAGTCGAGACGCACAGCTTCTACTGGAGTCGCTCTTGACAGCCCCAAGATACGATGCCAGATAGAACCCTCCAAGCGATTGGCACATACATCACAATCTGAAAACTATAATTCTAAGGCATAGGCTATGCTTGCAACCAACTTTTGCTTATATAGAGAGATTATACCGCTAAAGCTGTAGCCCGAATAACTCGTAACAAAGTTATTAATTTCATGTTGTGAGCCATCCTGTGTCCCTTTTCCATCTCCTGTACTGTCCCCCAAGGACATGCTTTGCAGAAGGTCGAGAGAGGAGGCATGAGAGAACTAAACCCACCATTAAAAAAACGAGTTTTTCCTCTTTCCTTATCCCAAAGCATTCCAAAAAGAAATACAAATTCTCTGTGTTCTGACACTCTTCACCACCTCCCTTGCATATTTATCTCTTCAGACCTGGCAATAAACAGGAGAAGATAAACCTCCTCCATTAGGCTTTTTTTCCTTTCCCGTGCCTAAAAAAAGAACAGATAAACCTTATCTCCTGCTACCCAAGCACACCCCTCTCCCCTTGGCCAGCTATTCCTTCCAGGCGCAGCCATGTGCATAGCAGTTTGTGAGAGCAGTGGTTCCTGAGATGTCAAATCACGGACCTTTGATAATGTAGGAGCTGTCAGGATTGCATCTCTAGCACTGTCCGGGAGTCACATAATAATGCGGGTCATGTGCTGAGCTTTCTCTGCTTCCCTCTGGTCTCAGGAGACTCGGGAGAGGAAGAGAAAAGTCTGCATCCCTCTCCTGTGAAACAACATCAGTTGATTATGAATTCTGCAATCCTCTGCAGTGATGCCACTGTGGGAGGATACAGCAGTTTGAAATGTAATACAACATTTCTATCGGTTTCTCTGGAACCTATACCCAACAAATACAGTCACAGTGTTGCACGCTGCCTGCCTGAAAAGGCAATGACCTAAAGCCTCACCTGTAGTAGTCTAAGTAAGTGTAGAGGAGGTAGGGCAGGTTGTTTTGAATGCAGTATAGAATGAGGCTGGTGTTGAAATCTAGACCTTCTTGGGAACGGTATTGTGGCACAGGTGCTTGCTCCTGCATCAGCCCCCCATTACAGGCAAGTCGCTGAAGCAGCAGATCAAGATCGCAGAATTCTGATGGTACGAACACACTGTACCTGTCCAGAGAAAAGAAACAGATGTGAGTGAGTCTGGAACAAACAGCAAAGCACTAAAAAATAAGTATGACAGTCAGGTTTTTCAGTGTTGAGTTTACAATAGCACAACTGTAAATGTACCTCTGCCACTAATATGGTTTTCTATTGCCAATTTAGGAGTATCAATTGCATTTTTCTTAAAGGATAGAGATTAAAGTCCAAATTGGCCTTGACCGTAATCAAGTTCCTGGCTGTCAATTTTTACATAGAACGTAGCAGCAAAGCAAAAGGTCAAACCATTGAACTATCTTATTGGCAATAAGGTAAACACCTATAGTCATATGGCCATAAAGCAGACAACCTACTAAGTCCCTCACAGGACAAATAGATTTCAGACTCACTATATATTGCGGTATGTACATTGCATGCACCTTTTTAAGTATCTAGGATTCTGTTCAGTACACAACTTACCTCGCTGTTACTGGTGTGCCCATGCAAGGGTAAAGTTCCTGCCGCCTAACCTAAGACGCACATACGGTACAGGAAAGCTGGTGGAGACCACCAAACAACAGACACCACGCAGAATGGAGGCAGTAAGGCAGGAAAAGGGGAAAATCAGAGACCTATTCCCAACAAAATACCCAAGTAAGGAGCAAATGCTACGCATCAGTAAATAACTCCCATTACAGAGCTATGCAGGAAAAGTAGTCGCGGGACTGTCAAGACCGAGAAAGTGGTGCAGAAGTCAGTGTAAGCCAAAGACACAACAGTTAAAGTTTATATTTACTGATTTGTAGTAAGCTCAACACAGAACACAATCACTGCTAGGTGCAAACATGCAATGTAGATGATTCCAAAAGACTGCACAAATCAAGGTAGGCTACAGAATATGCATGTTTTCGGAGTTTATTACATGATTTTACAGGTTCTCCGTTTTATTTTTTCTTAGCAGTAATTTGCATATGTTCGATGGGAGAAACATATGCATTATTTATTTTTATTGTGCATTTAGTTAATTTAAACTTTAAGTACATTTTACTACATTAAGATAAAAATGTAAATAACATCAAAGGTGGAAAAAAAGCATAAATAAACAAACATACTTAGAATTCCTCAGAAAAAAAAGGAAGAAGGAAAACAAAAACCAACATTGCAGTTATTACATGGTTAAAATCTGGGCTCAGTCGTTTTACCCGCATGTACCAGGATTTTGTTTTTCTCTTAGAGTTTTTAATTAAATGTGGGGTGCATTTAAAACATCTGTTCTGCTACATTCCAAATATGGTAGCCAGCAGCAGCTAATATCATTGATGCTGCATTATTGATACTGGGCCAAAATTGGTCCGTTTCTATAAAATCCATATTTAGAACTGCATGCGAGTAACCCTTCAGATAGTGAGGCTTACGTACTGGGCAAGAGGTCGTAAAGTGTGGTTGAGTCTCTAGTTCATTCTCACAAAGTCGACACTTCCGATCCTCATGCAGCTGCCTGACCATGCTCCTATATATTCTCCGGTGAGTAGTAGGTTTAGCCTAAAATACAATATGAAACGTTTTAAGTCTGGAGAGCTATATTTAGCCAAGTATCCACAAGAAGACTTGACTAAAAAGCTCTGGTATGAAGTATTCTCTATACTTGGAGGTCATATTTAGCTTATCGACATTGTAGGCCTTGTCCCGTCCCTTCGCTTTTTCTTTTATCAGTGTTTCGAAGTTTGGTTTTTCCAGGAGTGTGTTAATGTCAAAGTTTTACAGGGTTGCCATTACCTGTGCGTCCTGTCGCAGTTCAGTCAGATAGGTGTTTTAATCACCTAACAGCATCTTCTCACGCAATAGTTCTGTATGAAAATCGTATTGCAATGTGTAGGCATAAGTTTAATGTAGAGCAATAGGCGCTGTACCCCAAGAAATCTCTGTTTCATTTAAATCGATATTTGTTCTTATTTCGGCCTTAGCTCTATTAAATTCCTTTTTTTTCTTACTTATCATTATGTCAAAGTTCGTTATCATATTTTCTAAATCCCAGTTGCTAATTTCTAGCCACTGGTGAAGCATATCCTGGTTTTCCCATAGGAGGTTTGCCAGTTCTCTCATTTGTCCTGGCCTCCATTTTATACGGTTACCTCTCAGGTTTACATTCAAGTTCTGTCTTCAGTGTTTTTTCTGCCTCTTATCGGCATGCCGACCGTCCAAAAGAGAATACATTGGTCACGGAGATCAGCGGGATGGTTCCACGTCATTTCATCGTGGGATGTTTTTTCGTGTTTTTTCTTACAGCGGATTTATTAACAAAAAAACTCATCACATTTTTTATTTTTTTTATTTTTGGGGGTCCCACCAACCCCAAAACCCATCCCCTTTAATTTGTTATATATTCCCGAACACCCACACCCCAAATATATATTTTTCTAACCCTCCTAAACAGTCTGATGAGGTTTTTTTTGTTAAAAAATATGCAGTAAAAAACTCTGCGAAAAAACGTCCCGCGATGAAAGGACGTCGTACCCATGGGACGTATTTTTATTGTAACACACTTGAGAGCCGTATCCCGTCAGTGATCAAATAATCAATATGGCACCTGGCCTTGCCATTGGTCCAAGTATAACTGGGGACACCTGATGTTGACATTTTATATTGGAAGTATTCGAAATTGTACATATTCACAAAATACTTTCATCTACTAACTGGATAGTTTGGTTGTACCGATTTTAAGTGTAGGTCCCTAGCATTTAGGTCCCCCAAGATTATGATGGAACCTCTAGGATGGGATTCCTGGCAGGTTATAATACTCTCTCCCACAATTTTATGTATTGAGGGAGTGTTTTCTCCGTTTGGGGGATCATAAAAATTGATGATTAAGGTCTCATCACAGTTATTCTCTGTGGGGGAGAATATTGCAAACATTGCATAAGGCGTAAAACTTTTACTAAAGTAAGGAAGTAGTGTGATCTTGCTCCTATGTCCAGTCCACCACTGTGTCTCCCTATCAGTGTGGAAGCAGCCAGACAGTGAAGAATCTTGTAGCCGTCAATAACAAAGCTTTCAGTGGCTCAGGTCTCTTGTAGTATAAACACGTGCTGCTCAAGGAGTATAGCCACCCCCATCAGTTGAGACAATAAGGAACAATGGCCTCTTGTGTTCCATGAAATCCATTTCATCTGTTGTCCAGGGAAGAGTTGTCAATTGTTATTTAACATTGTGTGTTCTGGTACCCAGCTTTCTATGAATTGTGGGTTTAGGTCTTGTCGGAGGTTTCGCTGCCGGTATGCTCGCAGTGTTGAGAGCTCAGAGGGTTCTGCATCTTTAAGGCCGTCCTCTCTTTTCATCAATGTTTTGGCCCCCTGAGAGTGAACTTGTGTCTTAGTTTTTCTGCATGTGATGAGTGAGAAACCCAAGGCGTTCAAAACCTCTGCATTTGATTTTAGTAGAGCACTGATTAATGGGGTTGGAAATTCCATGAACCCCCAATTTGTAGGACTTCCTACCTTCCTATGCCTTATTTATAACATGAACCAGGCAAGCACACATTCACTGTGGCTGGTGTAGATGTTTGCTAAAGCTAAACGAAGCAGATGTTGATAAAAGTGCAGAATTGTTCACATTGATAAATAGGCCAAGCTACAAAAGGTCAACGCAGATGAAAACCTGTTAACAAGAAGCAAGGATGAAACCAGGCAGAGGAGAAACGCATGACTTGGGAGACTGCCTTTTACTCAGGGGGATGTCTAGCTCAAAGCACTGACCTGACAGAGTAGATTCCTTGTGAAGACCACCCTGCTGGAACTAAGCTGCCTTTAAATAGAGAGAGGCCTAGCTGAAAATTAAACTACAAACCAAGCTCTCCAGATAGACAGATGTTGTCTTGACACAGGGTAAATGTGGTGCAAGTGTAGAACTGCCCAGACCAAGGGGATACATTGAATCTAGTGTGGAAGCCCTAGACTCGGACGCAATCCTGGATTAAGAACCATCTGAAGAACCACCACCAAGTGTTTCTAGGAAGGGATCCAGGGAAGACCACTTTAATCCCTCTCCCTCCCAGGGTCAGAGTGGTGGTCACAAGGGTGATGTAGGTGGAAGATACTGAGATCATGGATCACTGTCTTTTGCCCATAGGACCCAAGGGAGAACGCTGAATATGCTGTGATATAGATACTTCTATCCACCACTTCTGGTGCAAGACCCCTAAAAGGTCATTTTCTAAAAAGATGTAATTACATGGAGGGGATGGCAAAGGATTGTAATTGACTGTACTTGGGTATCCTCCATGCAATTTTCCACATTTGCAAGACATAGTGCAAAAACATTGCTAAACAGGCAAAATGGCCTTTTCAATTCTTTCTGCACTATTTGCACAAATCGTAAATGCTGCTTGCCATTTACACACAGCAGACATTTACAATAGATTACTATGCAATCTGTCTGCATTTGCCAGTGCAAAAAGAGGTGAATTCCATAGAAATCCATTGGTTTTGCACCAGTATCAAAAAGTCATGCTGGTGTAAAACGATCAGGAAATATATATATATATATATGGGATACATTACTCACTGTAATCATATTTCTGATGCTTGTATCTGCTTAGATTCACATGCTGTGCATAGGCCGACATCTAGTGGAAGCTGCAGAGTATTACAGTTTGTTTTTCGAAACTCGAAAATGGGCGTCGACACAGGGCGTGCCAGTAATACTATCCCTAGTGTGACGTCCACTGTACCCAAGATCCCTCACGCGTCTAGGATCCTCAGATTGTATTTTTTCTGACATGAGGTAGCATGAGGAGTAGCGTGAGTACAGATAATCCAAGCAGATAGATAGAAAGGTAAGACTACAAGCAACCATGCGCCTTCTCTCAGAGGGGAGGAAGGGTGGGTCGCATGTGAATCTAAGCAGATACAAGCATCAGAAATACGATTACGATGAGTAATGTATCCCTTCTGAGGCTTGTGGAATCTGCTTAGATCACATGCTGTGCACATATTAGCGAGCAGTGCCTGAAGAAGGAGGTGGGATGTGAGAAGGGTCATGAGCAAATAAGTGTCTTAGAACCGCTTGTCCCACTTGTGTATCTGCCTTGGAATGGGTGTCAATGCAGTAGTGCTGAGTAAAAGTGTGAATAGAGCTCCAAGTAGCTGCTTTGCAAATGGTGTCAAGGGGTACATTTGCAATGAAAGCCAGAGTGGCCCCAATGCCTCTAGTAGAGTGGGCTCTTGGCGTGAAAGGCAGAGTTCTTTCAGAGAGTGAGTAACACAGCTGGTTACAGTTAATAATCCACTTCGAGATGGCACCTTTAGAGACGCGATCCCCCTCTCTGCCTGTAGCTGCGGAGACAAACAGTTGATCTGTTTTCCTTAGCGGTCTGGTTTTATTTACATAGTAGAGGACCGCCCTATGCACATCTAGGGTGTGTAGTTTCACCTCAGCCGAGCTTTGAGGGTCCTGGAAGAAAGCCGGAAGCTCGATGGACTGGTTTATGTGGAATTTAGATATAAACTTAGGTGAGAACCTAGGGTGTGTGCGTAAAACCAGTTTGTCTTTATGGACAGTAAAGAAGGGATCCTGCACTGACAGAGCCTGAATTTCACTGACCCTTCTTATAGAAGTAATAGCTACTAAGAAGGCCATTTTATAAGTTAGGTGGTTTGAGACTGCTTTTATGCATGGGCTCGAAAGGGGGGCCCATGAGCTTAGATAGCACCACATTAAGGTCCCACCCTGGTGGTGGGTTTGAAATAGGAGGGTGAAGTCTCTTTACTCCTTCCATGAAGGCTTTAACTACTGGTACTTTCCACCACGAGACCTTGTTATGGGAAGTGGTGTATGCCGACAGGGCTGCCAGGTGTACTTTCAGTGAGTTAAAAACCAACCCTGCATCTAGCAGGTGGAGCATGTATGTAACAATAGTGGAAGGAGTGCAATCAACAGGGTTGATTTGTTTACTCTGGCACCAGATAACGAATCTCTTCCACTTGTCAAAGTAACAGTGTCTTGTGTTTGGTTTCCTAGATTCCTTTAGGATGTCCATACACCTCTGAGGTAAATTGAGATGTCCAAACTCTATGACGTCAGGAGCCATACTGCCAGGTTCATTGAGTTGGGTTGCTGATGCACTGTTTGACCTTGGTGCTGGGACAGTAGGTTGTACCAGGCTGGAAGTTTGATGGGCTCGCACACCGCCATCCTGCGTAGGTGTGGGAACCACGGTTGTCTTGCCCACATGGGAGCAACTAGGACGAGCGTCATCGACTCTCTGTTCATCTTGTTGACCACCTTCCTGATGAGAGGAGTTGGTGGAAAAGCGTACGCAAACATCCCTGACCAGTTCATCCACAGGGCGTTCCCCTGGGAGTCTGGTTGGGGGAACCTGGATGCAAATCCTGGCCATTGTCTGTTTTCGCTTGTGGCGAATAAGTCTATAGCGGGGAAACCCCACTGAGAGAACATATCTTCTACGACCTCTCTGTGTAGAACCCATTTGTGTTCCTCTGGGAGGGAGTCTCTGCTCAGAGCATCCGCTAGGGAATTGAGCTCCCCTGGAACATGTTGTGATGACGCGAAGATGTTCCGTCTGCCCATATCCAGATTTTCTGGGCAAGCTTGGACAGATTTGGCGAACGAGTCCCTCCTTGCTTGGTCAGGTAGAACATGGCTGTTGTGCTGTCTGTCCGGATTAGCAGGTTGATGTGGTTCTTGGCCACTGAGGGAGACCAGAGACCCTGAGCTGTGTTGTGGAGATGGTGAGCTCCCTACCCAGTCAGGCATGCATCGGTAGTGACTACTGCCTGTACTTCGGGATCGTAAAAGGGTTTCCCCTGTGCAAGATTCTCTCTTGTCCACCAGTGAAGGCTTTGTACCAGTGTTGGCGAAACGACCACTAGATCGTCCCACTGACCACTTGGCTGAGACCACTGTTTCGCCAACCATTCCTGCATGGGACGCATGCACAGGCGCGCGTGGGGGACCAGGTAAATACATGACGCCATCATGCCCAGCAAACGCATTGCTTTGCGTACCGTTATTTGGTGACCGGACTGATATTGCGGAATTTGCAGTAGTATAATCCGAATTCTTTCCTCTGAAGGAAATGTCAACCCCTCTTGAGTATCTAGGATTGCTCCTAGGAACTGTTTGGAGGTGCTTGGCACCAGGCTTGACTTTTTCTCGTTGATTGAGAAACCTAACTCGTGGAGGAGGTCGATGGTCCTTTGAATGTTTGTTCTGCAAATTACTGGGGTTTCCCCCGTTATTGTTATTGTTTGTTTGCTTGTTTATTCACTTTTTATGCGTGCCAGACCCAGGGGTAGCAGGGCGCAGAGGCAAGAAAATTCAAAGTTTACAGGTTACATCGGAGCATAGCGTGCAATATAAAATACAGTAATTACAAAGTTTACAAATTCGAGAAAGGTCAATCACGTTACAGGTTACATCATGGCAGAATGTACAGTAGAAAATACCATGAGGTCATAGGACACAGATAACTACAAAATATACATGGGACACAGTTACAAATATACAAGGTTCAACTGAGGGCAATCAGGGTTGTAGGTGACATAGGTCATGTGAGGTCAGCTGAGGTCAGTCGAGGTGAGGAGTTCGATGACATTTTTTCTAAAGCGAGGGTAGGGTGAGTCCACTCTCAAATCTTGTGGTAGTGAGCTCCAGGTCTTTGCAGCCTTTACCTGAAAACTATTACCTCCGATCGTCTTAAGTCTAAAGTTCGGTATTGTCAGACAGTTGGAATTGACAGCTCTAGTCGGTCTGAGGGATGTTCTCCTGTGGAATTTGTCAATCAGGTATTTGGGGGCAGAGTTATTAAGGGCTTTGTGGGTCAGGGATAACATCTTAAGTGTTATTTTGTTCTCAGTGGTCAACCAGTTGTGATAGCGTCTGGCGGCAGAGATGTGGGATCTTTTGTTTATGCCTAGTGCTGCTCTCAGGGCATTATTTTGTAATATTTGTAGTCTTTGCATTATAGTTTTATTCGCTCCGGTGTAGAGAGCGTTGCAGTAGTCAATCCTAGAGAGTATTAAGGCTCTAGCCAAGATTAAGCAGCTCTTGTTGGAAAGGAATGGTTTACCGGCTCTTATTAATTTGCACGTGTAAGCCGTGGAAGAGGCAAGGGATTTTAGTTGTTTGTCAAGAGATAGGGTAGAATCAAGATAGAATCCCAGGGTTTTTACGTCCTTGGACACTTGGATGATGTTCCCGTCTATGTTAAATGAGGAGAATTCCTGACCTAGTTTTTTGATATTAGTTTGAGTGCCCAGGATAATCAACTCTGTCTTATCATCGTTCAGACAGAGGCCATGGGTGGCCATCCAAGCCTGGATGATAAGATATACCTTGTTCACCAATTCCGTGTCCTTCGAATGATCCCCAGAAAGCGGGAGGAGGATCTGTGTATCACCTGCGTAATTACTGTAGGTGATACTGAGATGGTCCAAATCATCAAACAAGGGCTTGGTGAAGATGTTGTATAGAGTTGGGGAAACGCAGGAGCCCTGGGGGACACCACATGAGATAGGGGTGGGATCTGCTGCTGCTGAGGGGGAGAATACTTTCATCGTTCTTTCACTCAGAAATGACTCAATCCATCTGATGGCTTCCGGGGAGAAGTGGGCAGCAGAGTCTAAGTGACTACAGAGGACATTATGATCCACCAAATCAAAGGCGGCTGAGAGGTCAAGGAGTAGCAGAAGTACTGTTCTCCCTTTGTCTCGCAACTCGTCAATTTGGTATTTCAAGTCCATAAGGGCAGTTTCGGTTCCATGTAAGGGGCGGAAGCCCGATTGTCTCTCTCCTAGGAGGTTGTGTAGTTCTAGATGCTTTTGAATTTGGTTATAAGCGGCTTTGTCCAGAATCTTGAGAAGAAACGGTACTGTAGTAATAGGGCGGTAATTAGTAGGGATGAGGGGGTCTAATGTCTGCTTTTTAAGTAGGGGGAGTACCCAGGACTGTTTAAGGTTGGCAGGGATGGTGGCTGAGGAAAAGGAGGCGTTAATCAGTTTGGTGATAAAGGGCGATAATTCTCTGGCAGCGTCTTTTATTAACTGTGCTGGGCAGAGGTCACCTTTACAATTGGAAGGTTTAAGGGACAGGATAATTTTTTCTACTTCCAGGGTGGTCATTTTAGAGAAGTGGAAGGAATCACTGTGAGCCAATAGATTATTGGTGTTGGGCGTTTTGGGCGAATCCTGAATTTTAAGTACTTCTTTTTTTTGTTGGATTTTATTTTGGAGAGTAGTAATTTTGTTCGTTAAGGCATGCTGGATATCTGTGCACCAAGGTTTATCTTTGGTGCAAGCGTCCGGTGTGGCGATAGGAGACTCAAGTTCCTTTAGAATAGAGAAGAGCTCTTTCATGCTGGAGTTAGAGTTGGCAATGCGGTCATCATACGAGTTACGTTTAGCTTGGCAAACTTCTTTTTTGTAGAGTGAGGAGAGAGAGGTTAGTTTGGCTTTGTTGTCGACTGAAGGACAGAGCCTCCAGGTAGTTTCACTTTTTCTTTTCAGGATGCGCAAGTCTCTTAGCTGTGGCGTAAACCATTTATTTAGGTGGGCTTTTGGTTTACTTGATCTAAGTTTGAGAGGTGCCAGTTTATCTAGGGTGACAAGCATGATATTATTGAATTCTTGTACTAGGGTGCTAGGGCTTAGATTAGCTGATAATGCATTGAGGGTCGGTAATATAGCTGGGATCACTTTCTCTACCGTAAGGCATTTTTTATTTCTTGTTAAGCAAGGCGGTGCTATAGGAAGGACTATGGGGATAGGTCTGGCAGTAGCTAGGTTAAAGGACACTAAAGAATGGTCTGTCCAAGGTAGGGGTCTTATGGATAGGATAGTGGCTGAGCAGTTACAGTCAGCTATCCAATCTAGCGTTCTTCCCTTGAGGTGCGTAGGCTTGTCAACTCTTTGAGTTAGGCCTAGTGCGTGAATAGTATTAGCTACCACTGTTGCATTAGTATCCGTAGTATCATGGAAACCTAAGTTAAAGTCCCCAAGGAGGATTATTTGAGAACAAGGTTTAAGGTTATTAGTGAGAAGGTTGTGGAGATCCTCTTCAAAGGTGCCTAGGGGGCCTGGGGGTCTATATAAAAGGTGGATGGTGAGAGTTTGATTATTATTTATCTGGAGTTTAGCGGATAAGGTCTCGCAAGATTGGATCGATTGTGTGGGTACTAGTCTAAGTGAGAGGCTTGTTTTGGAGATTATGGCGATGCTGCCGCCTCTTGCACCTTCTCGGTCATTTCTGATGATCGTATAGCCATCCGGGATGGCTAGCATGAGCGAGGGTCCTGCTGCATTGTGAAGCCATGTCTCTGTAATAGCGAGAAAGTCGAGGTTGCCTTCTGAAATTAGGTTGGCAATGTCAAGGGCGTGGGCAACAAGCGATCTCACGTTCAGGAGTGCTCCAACGATAGTTGGGGAGTTAGAGACCTCTGTGGCCTGGGGAGATGGAGTAGTGGGTGCGTTAGTGGGCTTAATGTTCTTAGTTGGGTAGGTATTGGGATTAGGTGAAGGAGGTGGTCTGGTATAGCGAGGATTGCAGATCTGCTGGAGGGTAGTTTTGATTTTGGTAGGGGGAAGAGACCTACGGGGAGGTTCATACAGTTTAGTTAGCCTAGCACGGAGTCTAAGGTTTCTACTAAGTGTATCGCATGGACGTGATACAGAGGTGGTCAGATGTGTTACCGATGTCAATGGAGGCAGGGTGTTAGGTAGGTTAACATCTAGCATGGTGAGTAGATGTAGGATAGTCCTCAGTAGGACTGTGTAAGTAACTGGTAGATACATAGTTGTATAAGGAGGCCTATCTAAAGTGCCATATTAGTAGATGGTGAGAGCCGTTGGTGACAAGTACAAAGCACGATGTATGCTATAAGTATTAGCATGTAGGGACAATCTAGTAGTAAGAGTCACCTAGATACTAAGTGCTAATATGATGTGTGTAGTCAATGACTCAATAGCAATGATTCAGCTAAGCATGCTAGGTAGGTACGAAAGCAAATGCAATCAGGTCTCAGAGGCAGAGGTTTAACTATGATGGCTAAGAGAGTACAAGTGCAGATGTAATCAGTGATTCAGAGGCTGGGCCGCCTAGGTGAGTACAGAAACAAATGCAAGCAGGTCTCAACAACAAAGGTCCAGCTATGCTGACTAGGAGGGTGCAGGACCAAAAGTGCAATCAATAATTCTAGGCAATAGTTTGGCTAGGTCAAATCGATGCATGCAGCGGGTTACAGGTAGGTAGGTAGACATCACAGTTATACGGGTGGTGATCATGAAAGTGTAATGCGGCATGCATATGAGCAATAGCGGAAGAGGTAGTAATTCACACCAAAGCAGTAGTATAAACGTAGTGGTCACTTAGAAGGACGCCTCAGAGGGGATGTTTTGTTGGCCAGTAGCGTGGACAAGGAAATCTGGCGTGGATAAGTCTCTCGTGCGAGCCGTGTGGCGCTAATGTCCATGAGGCACAAGAGAAGAGTAGGTACACACGTTTTATGTGAGCAAGTCAATTACAGCAGGGCCCGGAAGTTTACCTTAAATCAGCAGGAGTTAGAGGACCAGGGGGTCTGGCAGACGGCAGTACTGGCAGTTAACAGGCTGAGAACAGGCACCAGCCTTGTTTCCAAGGGCCTTGGAGAGATAGAGCCGGCTTCGCCTGCCGGCGCCCAATGGTAGGGGATGTAGTCAGAGTGGCCAATCAGGCAGGCCAAGACTACTGCTGTGTGCCTGGTAGGGCACAGGATGAGACGAGCTTAATAAGCGGCGGCCATCTTGGAAAGGGTACCTCGTGTACCTCGGTGCTGCAAAACAGGGCGGAATCGTGCTCTTGCAGGTGCAGGGCAGGTGTAGGGCTGCCTAGGTTCTTAGTAGGGCATCACGGAGCAATTGTGGGCATTTAGGCATCGATTTTGGATTTTCAAATTTAGATGCAGTGCAAATGAGCGCAATGTGGAGGCGCTTACCAAAATACAGCAGCTGATCCGGGGATGATTCCTGGCTGGCCCCGCTGCTCCTGCAGTGTCGGGGCCTCGGGAGATGAGCTCCTGCTCCTCCAGGGGGAATCCCTGAGCCAGTCGTCCAGATAAGGGTACACCGGGATTGCCTCCCTGCGTAGGTGTGCAGCCACCACCGCCAGTACCTTGGTGAATACCCTTGGTGCCGAAGCTATCCCGAAGGGCAGTACCTTGAACTGGTAGTGCCGACTGTCCACCTTGAAGCGCAAGTACTTTCTGTGCGCTGGGAAAATGGAAATATGAAAATAGGCATCTTTCATATCCAAGGTTGCCATGTAATCCCCCTTTTTTAGGAGGGGGATTACCTCTTGCAGCGTAGTCATACGAAACGTTTGGGGCTTGACATACTTGTTGGCAGGCCGTAAGTCCAATACTGGGCGCATTGTCAAATCTTTTTTTGGCACAAGGAAGTAAGTTGAATAAATACCCTTGTTTACCTGGTGTCCCGGGACGAGTTCTATTGCGTCCTTTGCTAGCAGATTGGCGATCTCCCCGAGGAGAATCTTCTGATGTTCTAAAGAGTGTACTCTTTGTCGTGGAGGATGGTTCCGGGGACGCTGCAGTAGTTCTATACAGTACCCTGTGGATACTGTTGACAGCACCCATCTGTCTGATGTGATCCCTTCCCAAGCCTGCGTGAAGTAGGAAATGCGTCCCCCTACTGGGGTTGCGTGAGAAGGGACCCTGAACTGAGCGTCACTGCTTTGGTGGAGGCATGCCGCCTCCTTTACTGGGGCTGCCTCTGCCTTTACCACGTCCCCTCCTATTACCCCTGCCGTAACCCTGGGTAGACTGTTGGCTGTTGTTCCACTGTGTACCCTGCCCCTGGGAATAGTTTGATCCTCTCTGGGAATTTTGGCCGCATGGGCGACGAAAATTACTATTCCCTCTCTGGTTAGGGGGTTTATTGGTTAACTGGCCAAGGGACTTGAGTGTCTCGTATTCGTCCTTGGCATTCTTCAGCGGGTCCTCGACCGCCTTACCAAACAACAGATCGGCTTCCACCGGGTTGTCCAACAATGATGCCTGGGTTTCTGCCTTAAAACCAGACTGCCGTAACCACGCATGTCTCTTGATAACAGTACCTTCTGCTATCAATCTGCCTGCGTTGTCCGCGGCGTCAAAAATTGCTTTTAAAATGCAACCAGACACGGCTCTACCCTCTGCGGAAATTCGTGCTAACTGGCCCTTTAAGGGTTCTGGTGCAGAGGCTATGAGTGCTGCGACTTCTTCCCACTGATGGCAGTTGTAGCTGGCCATCAGGGTGGTGGAGTTTGCAATCCTTGCTTGATAGGCGGACGTTGAGGCTACTTTCCTGCCAAAACCATATCGTTTTTTGCTCTCCTTGTCTGGAGGAGCTTCGGACGATGACAAGGGTGTTCCAGCCCTCTTACGAGTGTTCGTGACAACTAGGGAGTCTGGCTTCAGATGTCCTCTTATATAGAGAGGGTCAGACTGGGCTGCCCTGAAAAGTTTTTCAACTCTGGGATTGACTGCTCTGGTGAGGTTCGGGTTCACCAGGGACGGGTCTATTCTTCGCTGAATAGACTTAAGGATAGGGATGGTCTGGGCAACAGGCCTCCTTTCTCCCACTAACTCCTCGGCGAAGTCCCTCTCTTCCTGGACACCGTGGGTGTCAATATGGAAATGTTCTGCAGCACGTGCGAGAACCTCGTTCAGGAGGGGTTGGTTATCGACAGGGGAGTCGGTAACCGGGGCTTCCTTCTCTACCGGGGAATCTACTCTGTAGGTTTCAGGGTCTTCCTCTTCCTCTTCTTGGTCCTCATCATCCCCATAGTAGCCCGTCCCGGTTTGCTCTTCTACCATGCCAAAATCTTGGTCCTCACCAAAGGAAGTCTCTCCTTGATACAGTGAGTATGGCCGTGAGTATGGTTGTACCTCGAAGGGGTCTGTAGACCTCATTGGTGTCTCAAACCGGGGCTTCTTACTCGGGGGGATAGGATCATTAGAGCCTGAGGGTGTAGCCCCTTGTGGATCATATGAAAGGAAATGGTCTGGATTTTTATCGTAAAAGTCTGCCAAAGAAGACATCCTTGACATGACCCTATCGATGTCATCACTGGACCATTTTTTGGAACTGGGAATGACTCTCCCAGAAAGTGTTGGAGATTTATCTTGAGTAGATTTGCTGGTTTTTGAAATATCAGCAGACCTGGTCTTGTCTGTCTGTTTAGGAGGAGTGGAGTGTTTCACAGGTGTGGAAGAGTGCAGAGGCTGCTTCTTCTGCTGTTTTCCCCCCTCCCTGTGAGTGGAAAAGTGTTTTCCCTGTCCCTTTGTGGCTCCGGAGGTTTTCGACGCCTGGCGTCGAGAATTGGGGGTAGAATCCCTGTCCTTCGAACGTGGGGCCGCGCTGATCTTGTCTGCGGGCACCGACTCCAGGAGTGCGGCCTGGGGGTGGAAGTCGTCTTCGTCTTCCGACGATCGAACTTCGGTTAGCCTAGGGAGCGAGGCACTCTTGGCAAGAGTGGATGATTGCCTGGAGTCATGCGGCGATCTCGAACGCCCAGAGGACACCGATTCGGACCGTTCTGTTTGTGCCTCTTTCCGAGAACTCGACATCGTCGAGTCGCGGGTGGACTTTGTGTGTTTAGTGTGTGTGGTGTGTGAAGCGCCTGTGTCGCCGGGGGTCTTCCCCATAGCCGCCCTGTCGGACGACCTTCCGAGGTCGGGGACCTGCGCTCGGCTGTCTTTCGACGCCTTAATGCCCTCGCCGTCCGAAAGCACGGCGTCGCTGCCATCGCTGAAGGCGCCCTCCACTGCCATGGCCGCCTGCCTGGCGTGGTGGGCCCAACGCTTCGTCGAACGGTCCTTAAGTGTCTTAGGTTTAAACCTACTACACGCTCTGCAGTTCGCTTCGGGGTGGTCCCTCGGCAAGCAGAGATTGCACGTGGCGTGCCTGTCGACCCAAGGGTATTTGCGATTGCACTTGGGGCAGAATTGAAAAGGGGTACCCTCCATACGCACCTTGAGGCAGCGGGCTGTTAAGTGTAGGAAATATATAAGGTGTACCTATATACCAAGAGTGTAGAGCATGTCCAACCCCCCACTCTCCCTACTTGCAGGGCCGAAGCCAGAGGCCTTCCAAGGCCCGGGCCGAGGCCAGAGGCCTTCCGAGGCCCAAATCCGTCGTGCAGCAGCCGACGGTCGATTTCTTCTCCAGCCGGCGTCGAGTGTCGAAGTTCGACGTTGGGATGGGGAAGGATGTAAATTAATCAATATTTTGGCAAAAGTATGGCTAAGGCCAGGGGACTCCGCAAAATGCTTCCGACCAGTATGGCGGAAAAAAACAATATGAGGATCCTAGACGCGTGAGGGATCTTGGGTACAGTGGACGTCACACTAGGGATAGTATTACTGGCACGCCCAGTGTCGACGCCCATTTTTGAGTTTCGAAAAACAAACTGTAATACTCCGCAGCTTCCACTAGATGTCGGCCTATGCACAGCATGTGATCTAAGCAGATTCCACAAGCCTCAGAAATATATATACACACATGACTCTTTGCTTGATAATACATCCAAATATCTGGATCAATTCCTTTTTCCATTTGTAGAAATGTTGCCTTCATATATCAGAGATACATCAGATTTCCTTCAACAAATTGACCAGATACCATGGAAGTCCGGCTATTTGCTGATTACGCTTGATGTAGTTGCCCTCTACACCTGCATCACCCATGAAGAGGGTATTGAAGCAGTTAAAAGATATTTGTCCACCAGATCAATGAGTTTCAGAGATCATTCTCTGATGCTATTGGACATGCAGTCTTTTTGTCTGACACAATACTTTTATGTTTGACGGCCAATACTATAACCAGCTGTGCGGGACAGCTATGGGCACAGCAGTAGACCCGACGTACGTAAATCTGTACATGGGATGCTGGGAAGAAAACCTGTTCTCTGATGAGACTTTACAAGTCTATACAAGCAAAGTAGCCCTGTGGCATCGATATATCAACGACCAGGCACTGAAACAGAGTAGATTAACTTCAACATCTTGAATATACAAAATAAGAGCCTTAAATTCACTCAGCACCACCATCGTACAGAAGTGGTGTTTCTGGACATCCAAGTTAAGGTTATCAATTAAATTATCACGACAGAAGTCTATCGCAAACCGAGTAGCACCAATGCAGTGCTACACGCAGGCAGTGGCCACTATGAATGCCTGAAAAACAGTATGCCCTATGGGCAATTTTTGTGGATGAAACGCAATTGTAGCGACTCGTCAACATTCCAACAGAATGCAATAACAGCAGCAAGATTCATCGCCTGAGACTACCAAAAGTCTACTATATACAAAGCATATAACCAATGTGCTAAACAAACTAGAGATCTTCAAGAAAACTAAGGAAAAGAATAAGATCAAGGTTCTAAACAATAAATATGACAATACCCAATTTATTACAACCTACAATAATGGAGCGAAGGAAATTAGGAAGATCTTGGCCAAACATTGGTTCCTTCTACAGAGAGACCCAGATGTCAATAAATGTATTCAAGCAAATGCCAGTGTGACTTTTAGAAAGGCTAAATCCTTACAGTCAGAGCTATCGCCCAGCCTTTTTCAATCAACTCCCATGCCATCTACGTTCCTTGGCTCATCAGTACATGGAAGGGCTTCCAGAAATGTACGAAATGCAAAGCATGCAGACATGGAACAATATAAACATCCAAGGACAGGACGAAATATAGAGATCACTAAACACATCACCTGTTCTACAACATTTGTGATGTGTCATTCAATGTAGCTGTGACCTTTGGTACATAGGGAGCACGAAACTGAAGTCAAGATCCGAGTACTACAACATCTCTGAGCCATTAGAAACAACGATCCAACCTACCCACTTGCAAAACTTTTTGATGAAAAACATGGAGGGGATATTTCATCGTTCAAGTATTTTGGGAAAGATACTGTTTCTCATCACCCAAGGTGAGACAATCGTGAACGTAGACTAAGGCAATGTGAGAGCAAGTATATCGTGGATTACAACACAAAGAGCCCAGGACGACATAAAGATGAGAAGCTCTACACGTTTGTGGGCGATTAAATTAAACTGTTAACATCCTGTCCCCCCCCTAATTTTCTCCCCTTTTTTCCTTTCCCTTTTCTCTTGTCCTTCTGTTCACTTATTTTCCTGTACTAAGCCTGCCAATCAATACTTCAGTCCCTGTCAAGTTATTGCCTTAAGAGATAGAAACAGAATAACATTCGCCTCAGTTTTTTTAAATGCACTTTTTTCTTTGTGTTTGATGTCGCAGATATTTTGTCTTATAAGATCTGCGTTTTTTACTCTACTTTATTCAATCACATATTTTTCACTGTTGACTGCAATTGAACTGGCAGTATCAGTTGCTGCAGTCTCTTAATTCAGGGTTTGTGATGGTGAATCAGTCGGTTTACCATACTCTATTTCCTGCTTAATTTTATCTGTGCCCGTCCATGGTTTTAGAGATATTATGCACTGATCATTATATGTCCTAACATGGGGGCGATATATGCACATACAAAATATCATGCACCATGCACTTTTGTGAAGCCATGTTTAGTATTATGTGAAATACATTTGGTCATATGTAATTTCATGCATTATGTACCTTATGCCAATGTATTTTAAGATAGTCTGGGATGCATTTGATTGGTACTCTAATGCTCAATATTTTCAAAGTGTGCACAGATTGAATATTAGGCACCATGCACTTTACGTGAATCCAACTTTAGTGGAATGCAAATTGTATTTTAACTTAAGCATCATGCACTAGGCACTTTATGTCCATATTCAATGCAATATCATGAAAGGGGTATTGTGTGAATTACGCAATCTTATACTAATGTACTTTTAGATATTTTGGGATCTAATTGATTGGTATCCCAATGCTCCACAACTTTAAAAACATTTGGCATTTTGTGATAAGTCAGTTATCAAATGTATGTGACTAATGTGTGCACATACATAGTATCTGGCACCATGCACTCTACATGATTCCAACTTTAGTGGAAAACAACCTGTACCCCATAATTTAAGTATCATGGACTATGCACTTTATGATAATACTTAATGCAATATCATGATAAATGTATTGTGCGGGTACATCTGACGGGCACACCTTTGCTCAACAACTCTATTCATCCCAGACTCCCCGATAAGTCAATCTTTCAATACAAGTGATCAAAGAGTGCACATACTGAGCATCAAGCACTATGCACTATATATTAATCCAATTTCCAGTGGAATGCAATCTGCACTTTATGTCAATACTCGAGGCAATATTATGTAAGGTGTGCTGCATGGTTCATTGAATAGTATGCACTCCTGTAGTGCATGACACATTCTTTTCATAAACAGGCATCATCGCTGCTGGGCACTATGCACTTTACGCAAAATCTATCCCGAGTGGTAAGTAATTTGCACTTTATGCCAATATTCAATATTATGAAGCATGAACTGTATGAATTACCAAATGGCATATTTTATATGCATATCCGTTTGTTGAAATGTGTGGCACTCCTTTCATATATAGGAAGCATTATTATTGCTTTGATTCAAATCAATATTCAATGACAAATGAAATGTGTCAACTGCATGTCCATACAATAGATCAGCACTCTCTGTGAGTTTTACTAACACAGCAACCACACCCAATATGGCAACCAAATGCATGGAGGAACATTGTTGTGCAACCATTACATGTGTTTGGAAATAGAAAAGGCACTAACTCGCCATGGGAAGGTTAAAACCCAGAAACCCTTTTTTTTTTTTTTAACAATTTGACGAAGACGCGTCATTGTTTTTTCTCTGCTGTATCCTGTCCACTGTATGCTTAATAAAGGATGTTGACAGATTCCTGGAATTAAAGGAGGAGCGCCGCCGTTAGCTGAGTGCAATCAGCCTTTTTTCTTTAATACATATACACATATGGGATCCATTACTCACCGTAATCGTATTTTTGATGCTTGTATCTGCTTAGATTCACATGCTATGCATAGGCCGACATCTAGTTGAAGCTGCAGAGTATTACAGTTGTTGTTTTCGAAACTCAAAAAGGGACATCGACAGTGCGTGCCAGTAATACTATGCATAGTGTGACGTCCACTGTACCCATGGTGCTTCACGCGTCGAGGTCCCTCAGATTGTTTTGTTTCTGACATGAAGTAACATGAAGTGTATCGCCAGTACAGGTGTATCCAAGCAGATAAATATCAGAAAAGCTCATATAAAATCTACGCACCTTCTCTTAGGGGAGGAAGGGTGGGAGAATGTGAATCTAAGCAGATACAAAGCATCAGAAATACGATTGCTGTGAGTAATGTATTGTGCTTGTGGAATCTGCTTAGATGACATGCTATGCATAGATTAGCAAGCAGTGTTATGTGGAGGTGGTGGGTTGTGAGAAGGAGTGGCGGCAAACAGATGTTTTAGAACCGCTTGTCCCACCTGTGTATCTGCTTTGGAATGGGTGTCAATGCAGTAGTGCTGAGTGAAGGTATGTACTGAGCTCCATGTAGTTGCTTTGCAAATGCTGTCTAAGGGGACATTTGCGATAAAGGCCAAGGTAGCTCCTGTGCTTCTAGTGGAGTGAGCTCTTGGTGTGAAAGGCAGTGTCTTGTTTGCTAATGAATAGCACAGTTGAATGCATCGGGAGATGGCATTCTCTGAAATGCGATGCCCTTTTCTGCTTGGTGCTACGGAGACAAACAGCTGGTCTGTTTTCCTTAGCGGTCTGGTCGTGTTTACATAGTAAAGGACCGCCCTCCTTACATCTAATGTGTGGAGTTTAACCTCAGCTGAGCTAGTTGGATTCTGGAAGAAGGCCAGCAGCTCAATGGATTGGTTCACGTGGAATTTGGAAATGAACTTAGGAGAGAACCTAGGATGCGCATGTAAAACCAATTTGTCTTTGTGTATGACAAAGAAAGGGTCCTGAGCTGACAAATCTTGCAATTCACTAACTCTTCTTATGGAATAGCCACTAACAAGGCAGTCTTGTATGTCAGGTGTTTAAGACTTGAGTCCATGAGCTTTGTGAGTACTACATTGAGATCCCAGCCTGGTGGTGGGTTTGAAATTGGAGGGTGGAGTCTCTTTACTCCCACCATGAATGCTTTAATGACTGGAATTTTCCACCACAATACCTTACTTTGAGAGGTGGTGTATGCTGATAAAGCCGCCAGGTGGACCTTTATGAAGTTGAATACTAACCCTGAGTCTAACAAGTGGAGCATATCATTTATAATGTGAGATGGAGTACATTCTACAGGGTTTATTTGCTTAGACTGGCACCAGATTACAAATCTCCTCCACTTGTCGAAATAACAGTGTCTGGTGTTTGGATTACGTGCCTCCTTGAGGATATCCATACACCGTTGTGGTAGATTAAGATGTCCGAACTCTATGATCTCAGGAGCCATGCTGCAAGTTCATTGAGTGTGGTTGAGTATGCACTGTTATTCCCGTGTTGAGTCAATAAGTTGGTTTGGCATGGGAGTTTGATGGGATCGCACATCGCCAGTTTGCGCAGATGTGGATACCATGGCTGTCTCGCCCACATAGGAGCAACTAGGATGAGCGTCATTTGTTCTCTGTGAATCTTGTTCACTACTCTGCGTATTAAAGGAGTTGGGGGAAAAGCGTAAGCAAATTTCCCTGATCAGTTCATCCATAGGGCATTCCCCTTCGAGTCTGGTTGGGGAAACCTGGACGCGAAATCTGGGCATTGCTTGTTTTCTCCTGTAGCGAACAAGTCTAACGTGGGGTAACCCCAATGTAAGAAGATGTGGTCTACGACGCTCAAGTCTAGTTGCCACTCGTGTTCCTCTGGTAGGGGATCTCTGCTCAGAGAGTCTGTTAGAGTGGTGAGTACCCCTGGAACATTTTGGGAGGAAAGGAACATCCCTTGTTTGAGTGCCAATCTCCATACTTTCTGTGTCAGCTTGGACAGATTTGGAGAGTGTGTGGCCGCCTGCTTGTTGATAAAGAACATTGCAGTGGTGCTGTCCGTTAGGATTTGATCTGACTGGTTCGTCAGCTGTGCTTCGAATGCTTGAAGCGCTTTGAATACTGCTAGGAGTTCTAGCAGGTTGATGTGGTTCTGTGCTGTGATGCGAGTCCACAGACCATGTGCTGTGTGGTGAAGGTAATGTGCTACCCCTCCCGGAGAGTGATCCGTCTGTTGTAACGATCGCTTGCGCTGCCGGGTCATGGAAGGGTTTTCCCTTTAACAGGTTTTCCTTTGTCCACCAGCGTAGGTTTTGTACTTGTGTTGGCGAAACGACCACTAGATCGTCCCACTGACCGCTTGCCTGAGACCATTGTTTCGCCGACCACTTCTGCATGGGGCGCATGCGCAGAAATGCGTGTGGGATCAGGTATATGCACAACGCCATCATGCCTAGTAAACGCATTGCTTTGCATACGCTTATCTGGGGAACGGCTTGATACTGAGGTTCTTGTCGTAGCATGTTTTGAACTCTTTCCATGGATGGAAAGACTAACCATGCTTCCGTGTTTAAGACAGCTTCTAGGAACTGTTTTGTTCTGTTTGGCACAAGGCTTGACTTTTTCTCATTTATTGAGAAGCCCAATTAGAAGAGGTGGTTTATTGTTATTTGCGTGTTTTGTTTGCAAAGATGGGGTGATTCCTCTATAATCAGCCAGTCGTTCAGGTAGGGGTAACACTGGGATTGCCTCCCTGCGCAGGTGTGCTGCAACCACCGCCAGTACCTTGGTGAATACCCTTTGGAGCAGACGCTATTCGGAAGGGTAGCACCTTGAATTGGTAGTGCTGGTTTGCTATTTTGAAACGCAAGAGTCTTCTGTGCGCTGGGAACACTGAAACATGAAAATAGGTATCTTTCATATCCAGTGTTGCTATGTAATCTCCCTGCTGTAGCAGGGAGATTACTTCTTGTAGCGTTGTCATGCAGAATTTTTATGGCTTTACATAAGTGTTTCCAGGGCGCAAGTCTAACACTGGGCGCATAGACAGATTTTTTTTTGGCACAAGGAAGTAGGTTGAATAAATACCCTTGTTTACCTCGTTCACTGGTACGATCTCTATGGCGTCCTTGAGTAGCAGCGCGGTGACCTCCTAGAGAAGGATGAGTTGTTCTTCCTTCGTTGATTTTCTTTCACACAATAACCTCCCACCACGGTTAATAGCACCAACTTTTCTGTGGTGATTCCCTCCCATGCGTGGGTGAAGTGTAAAATACACCCTCCTACTAGATGGGAGGGGACCTGTAGCGGGCTATCATTGTTTAGGAGGTGTACCTCCACCTCTAGATGTGTAAGACCTCGCACAAGATCGGCGCTCGCCCCTTTGCAATCCCTGCAAGGCTTGGCCCTGGTTGTTACCCCAGGAAGAGCCCTGACCTCGTCCGTAACCGGAGCCTCTCAGAGTTTTGGCCACGAAAACTACGAAAATTGCTTCCGCCTCTCTGGCCTGATGGTTTGTTCATCAGCTGGCCTAGGGATTTTAGGGTGTCATATTCCTCCTTGGCAGACTTTAACGTGGCTTCTACGGCTTTACCGAATAAGACGTTAGGCTCCACCGGCATATTAAGGAGTGTAGGTTGGGTCTCAAGTTTGAAGCCAGATTGCCGTAGCCATGCGTGGCGCTTTATGATGGTCCCTTCAGCAATAATCCTGCCGGCAGTGTCTGCGGCATCTAGGTTGTTTTTCAGAATGCAGCTGGATGTTGCCCTGCCATCCGCTGCTACCAGGGCCGGTTGTGTCTTCATAGGCTCGTGAGAAGAAGCTATCAGAGTAGTTATCTCTTCACATTTGTGGCAATTATAGCTTGCCAACAGCGTTGAATTATTGGTGATCCTTGTTTGGAAAGCTGCCGAAGTGGTTACCTTTCTCCCCATAGTGTAGAGTTTTTTTGCTCTCCTTATCTGGGGGTGCCTCTGATGAGGCTAAGTGTGTTCCAGCCCTTTTACGGGTTGCGGTAACCACAAACAAATCTGTCTTAAGCTGGCCCTCGATGTAGAGTGGGTCAGACGGCGCTTGGCAGAAACGTTTTTCAACCCGCGGGTTGACTACCCGTGTCGGGTTCGGTGTTTCCAGGGAAGATTGAATCCTTCTTTGGACCAATTGTAGAATTGGGATGAATTGGGTGGCGGCCTTCTTGTCCCCCAATGTATCTTCTACAAAGTCCTTATCGAGCTGAGTCTAATGGGTTTGGATCCCAAAGTGTTCAGCTTCCTTAATTAACATATCATTATGGAGAGGCTGATTGTCAACTGGCGAATCGGCCACTGGTGAGTCCATCTGAATTGGTGAGGCTAGGTTATACACCTCCTCATCATCATAATAGTCTGTCTCTTAATAAGTTTCATTGTCATCAGTGTCTGTGTGAACACCATACAGATCACTCTGGAATGGTAGGACCGTACTCGAAATAGGAAGAGTGTCCGGTCGAGCCTTCTTAGCTGGGGGCTGGGAGGTGGAAGCCACAGCTGTTGGAGGTGTTGATTGGAAGTTTTCGTATGCCTGTGGGTTCTTTATGAAGAAATTGGCCATAAAGGTCATCCTAGTCATGACCCTGTGTATGTCTTCGGCAGTCCATGTGGCTGAACTTGGAATGACAGCAGGGTACTGAGGAGTAGTGCCCTGTTCTAGGGGTGTAGGATAGCCCGGAGTCTGAGGCTGGGTTTTGTTCTTCAAGGCTTCTGCCAAGGAACCTTCCTCCTGGGGGACATAGTGTTTCTCCCTGTGAGAAGAGGTTGACCTGTCCTTATTAGCCCTCTCCTTTTGATTGGGGCTCTAGGAGGAGGGTTACTCAGGGTGTTTGGACCTCACCAGGCTCTCAGGGACATGCGTTTTCTCTAGGTGGGTCAAACTAGTGGTTTTAGAGCTTACAGCCATTTTCGACGTGGGATGGTGACTTTCGGTGACGGGGCCCACCGCAGCCTCGTTGTTCGGCCGGAGTTTTGGGCACGGCTCCTGGTCTGTCTTTAGACTTACAGGGCCTGTCATGAGGCGATCGGGACCTTGAGTGACCAGAGGACACGGAGTCTGTAGACCTCTCCCGTGTGTGGGCGTTTGGTCGATGATGTTGATTCCTTGCCACAGGCTATGTGCTTAGTGCCGGGGGTCGTGGTAGTGCTTTCGCTGCCGGGTGTCATCCCTGGAACAGAGCCATCGGCCTGCACCTGGGAGGCACACGGGGGCCCCATCGCCTTCGCTGTCTGTGAAGACCGCAACGCTGCCATCACTAGAGGCTCCCTCCACGTCCATGGCAGCCTCGGCCTGCATGGCGTGATGGGCCCAGTGTTTAGTACTTCGGTATCTAAGAGTTTTCGGCGTGAAGAGCTTGCAGGCTCGACAATGCCCCTCGTCGTGATCACACGCTAGACACAAACTGCACACCCGGTGCTTGTCTATACACAGGAATTTGGTTTGCACCTAGGGCAAAACTTAAATGGAGAGTTCTCCATGTTTATGGGGATTGGCAGCCAGGCGAGAAAGGGAATGGAGGGGACAATGCATTCTACAATGACCACCACCCTCCCACTCTCCCTACTGTTAGGGCCTAGGCCTGGTGCGGCATTCCAAGTCTGAAAGGGTCTGTCGAGTCTGGAATTTTATTCGATGGTCGTCCTTTCTACCGCGTCAATGAAGTAGTCGAAGTCGGTATGGAAAAAAAGACAGAAAGAGTAACTAGTCTTAATTTTTCATAAGCAAATGGCGTTAGCTGAAATTAACTTGTCGATATGAGTCTGTCACGATGGCGGAAAAAAACTATCTGACGGACCTCAACACGTGAAGGACCATAGGTACAGTGGACGTCACACTAGGGATAGTATTAGTGGCACGCCCTGTCGACGTCCCTTTTTGAGTTTCGAAAACAACAACTGTAATACTTCACAGCTTCCACTGTATGTCGGCCTATGCATATCATGTGATCTAAGCAGATTCAGCAAGCCTCAGAAAAATAAAAATAAAAAAAAATTCAAGTTCTGTGCCCTCACTCCAGCTGCAAAAACAAAGAAAAACCCAGAGCATAAAAAAAGGTGTTGACCGGTGTAACACATTTACAACTGTTTTTAGCTGTTTATTAATTAGATTGTTTATATCCCAACACGTTTTGATTGCCATAGTCTTCCTCGGAGGGAATTACCTAATGAATTATGCTACATTTAGTTAGATCCAGTTTCTTAGAAGGAGACCAAAACAACTTAAGGTGGTATGTCCATTGAATGCCAAGTTCGGGAGGGTCAAACATTGCAGATGCTTTTCCATCATTCTCACTTCAAGGCCAATATTTGCTTCCTTAACACCTCATGAATTATCCTTCATGATCGGTTTTATGTCTATCCTACACTACAACTGCCAATAACTTTGAATGCATAGTCCAGGTTTCTGCATGTTTCAACTATGATCTGACATATTGCACATCTGACTTAGTTTTCTAGCCCACATGATCTGATGGCAGCATATGGAATTCTACAGGCTTGATACGCAAATCCAGAGATGAATACATGGCAATTCCTGCAATAAAAGAGTCAATGACGTATTTAATCATACACCCCCTACGACTTCCGGGGGTGGTGTATACCCCAGACACTTATCCAGGTCGGATGAGAACATGCTGATTTTTTTTATTTCTTTCCTACGTTTTCCTACCAACATTTGTGTGAATCTCGTGCAGTTTGGGCATCAATAAAGAATGGAATTGGCAAAAAACAAAAACAAAAAAAAACACAATCATACACATGGCTGCTGGTTAGTCATTTCCAACGTTCCAGCCACACTATCACATGCCTCCAGGGAAGGAATCTGTCACAGTTTGATGTAGCACTTACCTTGCCAGCTGATCCAGGATTTCATGTCTCATGTAGTGGCTGCACTGTGTGTTTTGGTCGACTATCTCTATGGTGAGGAGGGGCCAGGATCCCCCTTCTGCTGCTACCAGGCTACCCTTGTGCACTGATGCAGCAATCCATGCGAAGACTTTAGGCCAATCATGGAGGGAAGTAAGGTGCATCCAAAGAACCTCAGGCAAGCAGGTCACTAACTCTATGAAGAGGAAGAGAAACAAAGGGATTACTGACCACAGTCATTTCAGTTCTCTGCACTTACTGAGTGAATGAAAAGTCCTAGCATATACTTTACTTTATCCATACTGTGAACCTTGATACATCCAATACTGAGCTCCTTCTTTACTAAGTCCTTAATGAACCCTCACAAATCTCATATTCGGCACATTCCGTATTCATACAGAGACCATGCTCATCCTGCACTATCCACCTACATATTAGCTGGCATTCCCAGACAGAACACTGTTTTCATGGCCCTGTGAGAAGGATTGCCATGGAGCAATGCTCTCCACCTGGCCCTTTAAACTGGCATTCCTTTAAACAATGCTCTCCTCATGACCCTGTGAGCTTACATGCCCTGAACATATTCTGTCCTCATGATCTTGTGAACGGACATGTCAGGCAGTGATGCTGAACAGAGGTGATGGCTGGAAGGTTTTCAAATTAATCGAAACCACGGGCAATGTTCTGGGAAATCCCCAGACCACGGTTTTCCAGCCTGCCATGCGATTATGACGCGTAACTACCATTTGCAAGTCAGGTTTGGATTAATGGACAGTCCACCCTGACCTACCAGGCCACCTTTATTTATTTATATTTATAAGGCGGCAATCACAGGCCCGGAGGCATAATAGCACCAACAATAACAAACAAACAAAAAACGAAATCAGGGAATAATCAAATGAATCAGAAAGATCAGATCCAGAATCAGCAGAACAAGATCAGACCACAGGCAACCCCAGATATGTTTCGGCCTCATTGGCTGTCATTAGGAGGTGTAGCTGGGATCTCTAGGTGCATCAGGCTTGGGAGTCACGTCTGGGTATACTCGTTCCATTCGGGTGGTTATTTATAAAAGAAAAAGGTAAATGGCAGGGCAGAAACTTGTGTATTAATCCATTTCACTGGCAATGCTTTGGGCAACCTTCCAGACCACTGTTTTTCAGCCTCCATACACTTACAGAAGAGAGAAGACCATAGGCAAATCAGGTTTGGCACTATTCCAAAAGAGGCAGTCCTACGTTAACTACTAGGTCACATCCCTTCTGCACAAGACAAACAACCCCAGATATTGTTTAGTGTCATCAGTGAGGTGTAGCTTGGATCTAGAAGCACAGCAGGTTCAGGACCCACGTCTGGGTATACCGGGGTGACAGCTGCAAAACTGGAAGGTTGCTCAGATCAACTGCCATTGGTTAGAAGTAATCCATAACCTTCCATTCATCAACCTTCATTTGTTTAATCTGAACTAAAGTTGCGCACAAGGCTGCGTGAGATGACATGCCCTGAATCAATGCTGCTCTCATGGGCCGGTGAGCCGCTATCCCGTGAAGGAATGGAGTCTACATGACACTGAGTTGATGTGCCCTGAACCAAAGTTGCTCTCATGTTCCATGCAAACATACTGCCTCATGATCTGTGAGCTGAACAAATGTTGTCTAATAGCTAAACCTGATTACAGGCTCTGCACCAATGCTGCCCAGAAAGCCCTGTGAGCTTACATATTCTCAACCAATGTACACGATAGTCTGGTGTCAGAAATAAACCAAACCAATGCAGCTACCCTCATGCCAGGGACACAATGCACTTAGCACCACCAGACCCTGTAAAGTGATGCCTTCAAGGACCTAGGTCTTGTCTATAAATGCCCACAGAAAGATACCCGATACTCCCTCAACCTATGCCTCAAGCCTTTTGCTCATGTGACATAAATCACTTGTTTGCCATTTCCTCCTAATGTCCGCTATTTTTCCTTGTGGCCTATACACCTTAACCCCACAACAGTGCAGCCTAAAAACACAATACTTGCCTTCCTCTGATCTTCGTGAGAGGAGAATTTCCTCCTGGATCAGGTTATCCCAGTGCTGTGCCCATTGCAGGATAATGCTACACTCTTGGGCACTCTTCCGCTCTTGTCCACTGCACCGCAAAAAAGATTTCAGTACTGCCTCCGGGTCTGAGAGATCAAATCCCTTCCGCCAGCACCTAAAATGGAAACAGATCCTGCTCAAGGTCTAAGCAAACTCTACTTGTCTGATCAATCGCAGTCAGTATGTATTGACATGCGAGGACTCGATCAGAAAAGGGAAAGGATGGAAAATATAAGATTATCTACCGGGTGCCACAGAACAGTGACAACAACATCCGCTGCCAGGACCAATACATTGTTAAGGACATATTGGAATAGCTAGGGACCTAAGGATCATCAGTATTGTTTCCAAGTAGGAAATAAACATCCAAACTGAGAATATCCATTATTTATATTTTATAAATATTATTTACATGAATGCATACATATTTAAACCAGTTATTTTCGTCTTCAACTATGCATATTTTCAAGTAACAATCTTCTGCTGAGCTTCTACTTCTGGCTGATTTGATTCCCCAGTAACAGAGCTGCTGTGCAATCCTAGCAATTCACAGAGGGTGATAGTTAGGCTCACCTTTGAACGGTCACCATGTCTTCATCGGATATCGAAGTCGCAGAATAGTGCTTTTCAACTTTGCAGACATTTTCAATCATATCCTTCTCTTCCTTCGACAAGTACTGCTCCCCTTCTAGTAGCTGGACCTAAGAGTGCAGAAGAATGGTATGAGAACTACCTATCACGTTGCCCTCACTGACTTCCTTGGACCAATTCAACAGCTAGCCAGTTTAGGATTTATTTCATTGCTTGCATTGATGTCCATTTGAAAAACCTGGATATAAAAACTGCAGATGGATGTGCAATTATTTATTTTAGAGCAGGGTTCTGCAACCTTTAGCTCAGCAGATGTTTGGACTACAGCTTGCATCAGCCCTAGCCAGGAAAGTCAATAGTGAGGGATCATGTGGTCTTAGTGCAAAACATCTGGAGAGACACAGGTTGTAAATCCCTGTTTTAGAGCTTTTGTTAAGCTCTATACATTGCATTACAGCGCTCTGAGGGCACTCTTCCATGGAAGAAAACAAAGTTGACATTCTGGGTGACATGGCTGTGCCTGGGAAGCGGGATTCGGCAGGTCGTCGGCTCAAGGAAGGCAGAGTATCAGTTCCAACCTTCCAACACAGCCCTTTTTACAAAATGTGTTTTGATGGGAAAACATATGTAAGGTTAGCAATTGACATGAAAGGAAGTGGTGATGGTTGGTCTGATGTGTCTGAGCAGGAGGATGGATGTAAGAGGTAGGGAGGCTTGAGTCAAGAATCTAAAGAGAAATAAGCTAGACCTGGGAAAAAGAGATGTGTCGTCAATGCTCTGTGTAGTGTGGAGATCTTTATTAGAAATGTATCCTTTCTACTGCTAATTATGGTGAGGTTTGTTTTTCACTATATTTCTCACTCGGATTAGGGTGTTTGGAATGATCCACCACTACAGCTTCATTACACTGAAATGTCGACTACATTACAGAACTTCAGAGTGAAATGTGCAGGTGATTGTTGAGCATCTAACTGATGGGGCAAGTATAAACACTGATACATGAAAATATAGAGCTAAGGGGCCTGTCAAAACCATCAGAATCACAAGGCACCCAAAAAGGTTAACCATCTTTAATAGTCTGAAGGACACTTT
Organism: Ambystoma mexicanum; assembly: GCF_040938575.1. Lineage (NCBI taxonomy): Eukaryota > Metazoa > Chordata > Amphibia > Caudata > Ambystomatidae > Ambystoma > Ambystoma mexicanum. The sequence continues at coordinate 1,005,726,213 of NC_090934.1, forward strand.
CGGGATGATGCGAATGAAACCTGGTGAGCAGTTTTCACTCTGCATAAGCGGATGTGTAAGCGTTCCTCAGTAAAAATGTGCGCACACACAGAGTCTGCATCCACAATTATTTTGGGTTGAAACCCTTCGATAAAAGGGTGAATCATTTAGGATGTGAGAAAATGCTTCTGTATTCTTTGTCCATTTATATATTTTTAGGAGAATACACACGTCTTCTGCTGTGCTTGCAAGTAAATCACTTGAAGACTTATCTCAAAGTATTCTAACAAGTATATGTTCGAGCCGTTTAAAGAGCGGACCATCTATACGTAGTTATTAGAACTTTGCCCATTACCATTGCTATCTCTCCTTTGCCAATGTAATATTAATTATATCAATTTTATTTTTAAGCACAGAGATGTGTTTGTAATGGCAACCGATTTCATACTTGTGGCAGACTTCAATGAGGCTCATCAAGGGGGATACTAGTCTCAGAGAGAAGCCAGAGCTTGTAACACCTCTGACCATTAAGCAGTATGGTACGGTTTGATATTAGAAACCAAATTATTGATTACGGAAACTAAAAAACAAAATAATAACAATGCAACATTAAATGTCAACTTCAAGTATTTTACTTAGGTGGAGGATACTTGAAACTTATTACCTTCAAGAGCCCTCAGGAAAGAGATTAAAGACACTGATCCTTGAGAAATATACTGACATTTGTTGCAGTGATAGTAGGGAGGACATGGCATTGCAAGGCTAGAGCCATGTATACGTTTATGGGGACACTGAAATAACCACTCTTGCGCTAGATCTGCCTCCTTCTTTTGAGGCTTCAGGCATTTGGGTATTAATTAGTTCCATAAAGGGGTAATGGAGTGGGATGTGACTCGCAGAGGGAAAAAAGGAAGGATTGGCAAGTGTGAGAAACCAGAAGGTGTCTCATCCACTAGTCCCCGTGGATCTCTCTCAGCTGGCCAGGGCAAAGCCATCGCCTTTGGATCCAGACCCTGGGAGTGGACCAATACGGGAGGATCACCTGGGTGAGGGGTCCTCGGTCAGTGCGAGTGGGACGCTGGATGGTGAGACGCAGTATGCCTCTCTTTTCTGTAACACCTTTATCCCATCCTATCAGATATGATATGTAGGAACTCTACTCCCCACCCCCTTTCCAGCGCAAACACTTTCACACTGACAGCCCCCGCTCTGGGAGAAAACAGACTAAAACCTGAGCAGTATACCGGATGTGTGCCAATACAATGGCCAGGCAAGGTCAGGCAATTACTGTACTGACCATCACTCACACGACTTCCATTAAGCTTCCCCAAACGGATAAAAGGTGGTGTACGAAAGCACACTCTCAGCGAGGCAAAGCACACGAGGAAACAGCAGCTTTGAGACAACAGCTGAACGAGAGAAGACAGACAGCAAAACCAGAGGGGATCGCAAGGAGGGAATTTCATTTTTACCTTTCCAACAAGAAACCGCTATTTTCAAGAACCCTAGAGAATAGAAAGCATAAGACCAGGAAACCAGGCTGAAGAATCCGGTATTGTCTGTCGGAAATACCCGACAAAAGTCTGCCCTTCTGCGTCACTAATCAAGGTGGGGAGAAGCAGTAGCCACTGTGGTACCGTCTTTGGTTCCTAGAACAAAGCAGTATCAGTGAAATTAACACAGCTGGTGATACAAGATAGGTCTACGTTGAGGCCAAGGTTGCAGGCAGCAACATTGTATGGCGAGCGCTGGAATGAACATTGTTAAAACGTATGTGATAAAAGATGCAAGTAAAGTTGAACTGCTGATGAGTGTTTGAACCTTGAAGAGACTTTGATACAATACTTTTTGACAGAGTGGTCCAGTACCGCCTGGGTGCTCAATCGAAAGTCCCTGTAAGGTGTCCAACTAATAAGTGGCAGAATTGAAAGTGGTCCTGCGACGGGTAAAGCAGAATCCTGCACGCAGTCGAAAGTCTTCGATTGTGATGTAATAAAGACAGTATTAAGAAGAGAACCAAGAATTGCAAATCCAAGTGGTCCTGCGATGGGTCAAGCTAGATCCTGCGCACAGTCGAAAGTCTTTGATTTTGATATATTGAAGAAAGTTTGAAAAGTGAGATCAAATTGGTCTGAGCCCGGCGGAGGGGGGCCCGGGATGAACAGTGAATCACCCGAGAAGTTGTGCATAGGAGAAGCCTGAAGAGAAAGGAACTTTGAATGTTTGCCGCATCAGGCCCTCTGAAATAAGAGACTTTGAATGGCAAAGAGATTTTGGCACAGAAGGTCCTTATACTGAGATTTTGAACTGCATCCTTGTACTTGAAAAGCCAGAGTATGTGCTAAACTAGAGTGTGCCACCTTGTTCCGTGCTGAAAACGTGGGGAAGGGAAGCGAACGGCTCAACTATCCTGACATATAATTTCTTGAATAATTTTCTTTTGTATAACATTGCTTCCCACACCATTTGTATTTAGAAGACTTGGCAATAGGTTTATTAGTATAGGCCCTTTTATATTAACAAGACTCTAAAAGGACTGCGTTATTATTTGATGGTTGTAGCTTGCTCCCATTTTTAGATTTAGAATTAGATAGGCGTTATTCAAACCCAATTAAAGTTCAATAAACACCCTTGAACTGTGATCACTTCTATCTTCACTATTTGATACCTTGACTTCCTTGGGGAAGGATAAGAGGCAAGGAATAAAGGGGAGATGATTGAGGAACTAAATTATTGAAGAGACAAAGAGAGGTAAAGTGAGATCAGGGATAAAATGGAGAAGGAGTCAGGAAGTTAGAAGACCAGAGGATGAAAGCTACGAGTGGGGTGTGAAGAATCTCAGAATAAAAGGCAACAGTGGGGGTTTGAAAGAATTGAAATAGCAACAGTGGAAGTGTAAAACACTTTAAATACATTCAAGAGGACTGAGGAAGTAAAAAGCAGGGATAAAATATAGGAGGGAGAAAAATGCAGATGAAATAGGGAATGGAACAGGTGTAATGAGGAAGTGACAAGCCAATGGATTAAAGGAAGTAGGTTTGAATAATTAAGAAAACCTGGGATACAAAGGGACCTGAAATTTATATGTAATGAACAAAGAGACAAAAACAGAAAAGTGGGGAAGTAACATAATGGGGAATAAAAGGGAAAAAGCATAGAAAGTGAATAAGGTCAGGCATTCAAGGAAGAAGTGGGGGCCAGGATCTGGGATAGAAGAGAAGTAGGATGGGGAAGAAACTGGATTAGGGATGTATTTATTTATTGTGCATTTGCTAGGCGCTTATACAGTAGGGTAATGTTGTTTCAAAGCGCCCACAGAGCGCAACAGGGAGGGAACATCGGATTGAAAAAAAATGTATGCAATGAAGATAAAGGCGAACCTACTATGCCTTGTGAGCATTCCGAATGAGCAAGTGCAGCGAGAAGAGGGGAAGTGGGAGTGGGGGTAAGTGCTGGAATGTCCGTGCTCGTGGGTGAGCAGCAGATGAAGTGCATAGTATGGTAAGTGCTATGCGGCCTGGAGCCGAATTGGTTAGATAGTGCAAGCCTACGGGGCGACAGCCAGTGGGTGCCAAGGACGGTGTGTGTGGTAGGCCGAGGCTGGGGCGATTGGGAGGGGAGGCCCAGACCCTGAAGATACATAAGGGCCGTGGTCACTGTAGTAACTAGGTACCTGAAGCAACACCCGGACAAGCAGGTAAGTTACAAGTAGGTTTATTGTAGTATAGTTGCCAGGAACAACATTGGCATGTCCCCTCAAGACAGCATATCTCTCAACTGTAAAACATAGAACCCCAGCTTCAGAGCAAAACATCCCAACACTTCACTCACTCTGACCTCACCACATTCCATGTACAGTGATGTCATCACTTCACCCAAGATACACATTACAACACCTCTCCCTCCTTTCCTTTATTGAACCAAGTGAAATTCCACAAAAAACGCCACCGGACAAACCCCCACATACATGTGTGGCCAGCACGTAATGCACCAATTTACCAACTCCACAGGCACCTACCAGCACACAGTGGGGCACATGCATGGCATATCACAACCCTTATTTTCCCGGATACTGAACCAAGTGCTGGATGCCCTCCTCAAGCACACAAGGGACTACATATCCCTACCACGGACTCCCCAGGAGATATTCGATACAAATGTTGCCTTCCATGCACTGGCAGGCATGCCAAATTGTGTAGGTGCCCTCGACTGCACCCACGTGGAGTTGGTGGTCCCGCATGCCATGGAGGTGGTGTATCGCAACCGCAAGCAATACCACTCCATCAATGTACAGATGGTATGCAACGCCAGCAAGATCATCACACATTGCTGTGCCCGATATCCAGGATCAACTCATGACTCTTTGGTCCTGCGGAACTCCACGCTACCACGCTTCATGGAGCGACATGCTGGACGACGTGCCTGGCTGCTTGGTGAGTTGCCAGACTGGGCCATGGCAGTGCATCATGGTTGTGAAGTGGGTGGCTGCATACTCCACCTGGGTGGGAATGGGGGAGATGCATACTCCACCTGGGTGGGAAAGTGGGAATGCATACTCCACCTGGGTGGGAAGGGGGGGTGCATACTCCACCTGGGTGGGAAGGGGGGATGCATACTCCACCTGGGTGGGAAGGGGGGGTGCATACTCCACCTGGGTGGTAATGTTGACGTCAGTGCACGATGTGCACATCACCGAACACTGTGCCCCAAAGCAACTGAAACAGCACATGACAACCAAATTCCATAGTGATGAAGTAAGTCCGAAACCTATCACTACATGACTAACGGGTAACCAGCCCACACCCCACAACACATGCACCACTCATCAGCGGCCCTCACACACCGTAAGGCCATCCTGCACTATGCACTGCATATGCACTATGTTGCTGTCTCCAGCATATAACCACACAGGACAGTCATCCCTGGGAGTGCATTGAATTGAGCCAACCAGGGATACCACAGTGTGTCCCTGGTTCGGCACACCCATAGGAGTGCTGCAAGTCACCATGGAACTGATCAGTGCAGAATGACGAATATGGTACTGACTACAGCCAACACTCCCTACTACCAAATCTAACAGGACACAACACATGAATGATTTTACTCCAACACTGCTGCATGCATATACGATGCACGTGCAACAAGATGTCAGTGCACACACTGACCCATCTCGAAGATGCAACCCACTCCATCAGTCCATTGCACAGGACACATAGCGTGGCCAGAAATGGGGTCAATGCATCCAGGGACATGTGCGTGTGGGCAGAAATTACCTGCTGCCATGTGAGACTAGTACAGTTGTCCAACAAGAATGTATGAACACTTACCTTCATTCCCCTCTCATGCAGGTGATGGTGGCTATCCCTTGAAGCCGTGGCCCATGACCCCTGACCGAAAACCACAGAACAGGCACGAGGTGGACAATCGTTCCCATACCCGTACACGTGTGGTGATTGGGCAGACCTTTGGCCTGTTGAAGGCACAATTTCGCTGCCTCAGCCGGTCGGGTGGGGCACTCCTCTACAGCCATGAGAAGGTGTCCAAGATCACCATGGCATGTGTAATGCAGCACAATATATGCATCCGTCGGAACGTGCCCCTGCCCCCTGACATGGAACTGCTACCACCTGATGATGATGATGATGAAAGGGAGGAGGAAGATGTGGCAGGACATCATCAGGGTGCCGATGCACAAGAGAGACGTGCCGTGCGCCAGTCATTGATTGGACAATATTTCTGACACACAAGTAAGCAGAGGGTATCATAATGTGAGGACATAGGGCACTGGGTGTGGGGATACATGTACACTATGCACTGTGAAATATTAAATGACACATGCGCAATGATGAATGTCCACTCTGGTTTTTCTTTGCAACACAACCAGTGTATTAAAAGTGAAAATATCTAAGTGAAAAACAAATCCTCCACCACCCTCACCCCCCTCCACCCCAACTCCCCTACACACATCCACCCCTCCCACTGCCCCTCCCCCCCAACTCCCCTACACACCCCACCCGCCTCCCCCTACAACTCCCCAACACTAGTCCCATAGGGTCCACGTAGCCCACATGTGGCTAGCAGTAAAGTCACTCTGCGCTCCCGGAGCCAGGGGAGGCATGTCCCGGCGGCGCTGCCCACGGAGCGACCGACAGAGTGGACTGGTCTGGGTGGAGTTGCTCGTTGAAGGGGTGTTCTCATGCTGAGGCTGTTGGCCAGGATGAGCAGCCTCCAGAGCATCGGCTATGCGGCCGAGCACCTCGCAGAGCCGGTTGGTGCTTTCCGTTATTGCCTGGCCCAGTGCCCTCGATTCATCACGCCACTCCTCCCTGGCCTGCCGATTATCCTGCACAAAATCTGTAATCAGGGCTGTGAGCTGGTCAGCTCGCTGTGCATCGGCGGATGAAGCAGCGGCCCTTCTGGGGATCGGGCTGACATGTCCTGCCGGCGCTTCGTCAAGGGAACTGGGCACAGGACTGGCATGTCCCTGTGTTGGTCCTTGGCCAAACTGCTTAAGTGTGTGGGTCTCAACTGAGTCACTAAAGGATACCTGGGGGTTAGAGTAGGCTTCAGGCATGTGCACGACTTCCACTGTGTCGTCCTCAGTCACTCCCCAGATGGAATTGGGGCTGTCCTCAACTTCGAGGGGGGCTGTGGCTGCCACCTCCCAGCCACACTGGACTCCTCAGACCGTGGCGTTGGGCATGTGCCTGCAGCAAATGCAGGGAGGGGTGGGGGTGGTGCACCCTCCACGGGCCTTGCTGGAGCTGGTGGTGTACGTCCAGGTGTTGCCTTTCTCGCTGGGAGACGGCGGCCCCTGCCTTGGCCCCTGGAAGTGCTGGGACGGTTGCTCTCCTGCTCCTCACTGTCATGCTCACTGCCTGTGGGGGTGGAAGAGAGGGACGGCATGAGTGATGTTTGGAGAGCCAGCATTCATACATGGCTACGATAGCACATTCAGACAATTGTGGGTAATTGGCATTTGGGTAAAGAACGGCATATCATTCAATACTTGGGTGGTAAATGCCTGCATATGTCGGTGTCACTCATGTTGGCCGGGTACTGTGCTGTCTAACATGCACACTGTTTACATCAACTACCCTGTGTGCCTCATGGAATGGGCAACTTTGTGTGGTATGTGTAATATACGTTACAGCCTTGCACCTGGCACTGGCTTGGGGCTCACTTGCTTTGGCATGATTTACAGGAGGGGGGGTGTGGCCGGCCATGCCGTGACTCCTTGGCCAGACCTTAGCAGTGACTTTCATAACATTTGCGTTAGTAGTATTTACTTTGGACACTCACCTCCATTAGCGGATGACGTCACACCACACTCTATTTCTCCGACCCCTTCAATGGATTTGGCCCCTATCATGGCTGCACATGTCTCCTCCCACGGCATGAGTTTTATTGGCGAACTTGGGCTTCCTCCGGTCTCCAAGGCCTGGTTTCTGTTTGCAGAGAGGATGCTCCGCACCCTCAGCCACAGGTCGTTCCACCTTTTGCGGTAATCCTTTATGGTGCGGGGGGTGTTGCCCACAGGGCTCACCTTCTGGCATACTAGTGCCCAGATTTCTTTTTTTTTCTGCACTGCGTCCCTCCGCATGTTGCTGCTGAAAACAGTCCCAGCATGCTCGTGGAGGGTATCCACAAGCATTTGCAGCTCATCTGGGCTGAACAACTCCTTTCGGAGGCAGGCAGCTCCCTGTTTTGGTGCTTTGGGCATTCCTCGGTAGTAGTGGTAACTTTACGGTAGGTCAACAGTGTGCCAGGGGTCCTGTCTGGTGAGGATGGCAATGGATTGTGTTTTTAAAGATGGCCGCCGTGCTCCTTCCAGTTTCTGTACGATGTCGCCATTTCCGGTTCCGCAATTTAACGGTGACTGTAAATAACGGTGACCGCTATTTACAGTCACCGCTAATGCCGCGTTGCTCTATGGCGGTAGTGTTCGCTACGGTGCGGTTCATGCCGGTAGGGGGGTTTTCGGGCCCTTTTGCGGCATGCCGCTACGTTCATTACCGGCATGGCGCAAAGGTTGTGCCCGCAAACTCGTAATAGTGCGCTTTTAGCGGTCTATTGCCAGCTCGGACACGCTATTTGCACCATGCCGGTAATGGACGGTACTTACCTCCAAACTCAGAATGAGGGCCATAATGTGGATTGCACCCATACACGGTTAGCACTGCAGCCAGGCAGCCATAGTCCGCAATGGCACTGTCACAGTCCTGCACTAGGTGAAACATTAAAGTTTAGAATTTGTATCTGAACTTACACCTTGTTACCATAAACCGGGGGGGGGGGGAGGCAGCACCCTTGCAGCACACACATTGCCACTGTTGCGTGCAGAGGTCAGATATGGCATCAGGATTTAGTTTTTGTCACAGTGCCAGTTCCTGTTGCAGGGTCTGAAAGCAGAGCCCTTGGAAATGGCTGTGTGAAGAAATATGTCAGTGATATTGGATGACCCCATTCAGGTGACCCTTGAACTGGAAGGCACGACAGCAGTGAGGAAGAAGAACAAGTTACTCTCTTACCTGGTAACGTTCTTTCGATGGGATGGTCCGACGACGTATTCCATATCTATGACAGTAATCACCACAGCTGTGCTGCTTCGGAAAATCTTTCAGCGTCTGCGTCCTGCGTCGATGACGTCGATACGCCGCCCTCGAGGACCTCCTCCGACAGCCGACGTCACTGGATGTTATAAGTAGGACGCACGACGCCCGTAGCCTCAGTTGTAGTTTTTTCCCAGAACGTGTGGCACCAGTCTTCTGCCAGTCTGACCACACAAAGCCTTGCGGAAACGTAAGCTGTAATCGCATAAGAAATTCTGTAGCGGGGAAGGCAGGGAGGGAGCGATATGGAATACGTTGCCGGACCATCCCATCGAAAGAACGTTACCAGGTAAGAGAGTAACTTGTTCTTCGGGGGAATTGGGTCCTCCGACGTATTCCATATCTATGACAGACTCTCAAAGCAGTACCAATGCAAGGAGTTGGGAAAAGAATTTAGAAAACAGAAATTCAGAATGCCCAATCAAACTGCGGAGTAAAGGACCGCCTTGCCAAAGGCCAGATCCTGCCTCTGGAAGGAATCGAGGGAGTAGTGACTTACAAAAGTATGTACTGAAGCGCAGGTGGCTGCATCACAAATGTTACGAATAGGAACACCCCTCTGTAGGGCAGTAGAGGCAGCCATACCCCTGGTAGAATGGGCCCGTAAGCCGACCGGTGGGTCCTTACCCGCCAAGCAGTAACACTCAGAGATAGCCAAAATAATCCAGCGAGACAAAGTCTGTTTCGTCACAGCTTGTCCCAAACGCTTTCCAGCGTAAACAATGAAGAGTTGATCGTCCACTCTGACCCAGGACATGTGTGAAATATAAACACTTAACGCTCTCCTGGGATCAAGCCTATGGAGCCTCTCCTCTTCCTTACCAGGATGTGGAGGAGGATAAAACGCCGGAAGAACAACCTTCTGGCCTAAATGAAATTCCGACACCACCTTCGGAAGAAAGGAAGGACGAACTCTAAGGACAACCCTGTCCTTATGAAACACAGTGAAGAGTGGCTTAACTGAAAGTGCCTGTAACTCACCGCAACCAAAAATACAGTTTTAAGAGTTAAAAGTCTCAAAGAGCATGAATGCAAAGGCTCAAACGGAGCACCCATTAGAAACTTGAGAACAAGGTTCAAATCCCAACCGGGCACCTGGAAAGGTGACAGAGGGAACACATTAGGGAGCCCTTTCATAAACTGAGAAATTAAAGGAATTTTAAAATAGGAACACTCTTCAGGCGAACGCTTAAATATGGACAGCGCCGCCAGGTAACCTTTAATGGTACCCACTTGAAGGCCCCTGTGGGCCAAAGAAAGCAAAAAAGACAGAACCATGGGAATGTCACATGCAAAAGGATCCACAGTCTTAACCCTGCACCAGTCGCAGAACTTACGCCAACAGCAACGTTACAGTGATTTTGTTGCTGGCCTTCTGGCCGAGAGGAACACCTCCATCACATCTTCAGGGAGGTCCCAATCCTTATACCTCAACCTTTCAGAAACCAAGCGTGAGGTTGAGGGATCTGACCTCTGGATGGAGAACCTGACCCCCCCCATCCCGTGAGAGCAGATTGTCTCGGTAGGGAAGACGACGTGGAGGGCAGATGGACAAGTCGAGAAGGTCCGGGTACCACGTGCTCCGGGCCCACGCCGGAGCAATGAGGATCTTCCAGGAACCGAAACTCTGCAGTACTTGTGGGATGACAGGGACTGGAGGAAACGCGTACAGCAGTGGGAATGACCACTGCACCACAAACGCGTCTCCTAAGGCTCCTTTTGGAGGAAATTCCCGCGAGCAGAACCTCTCGCACTTCCGGTTGACACTGGAGGCGAAGAGATCCACTTAAGGGGTCCCCCATAGGGCGAAGATCTCCAGGACAATCTCCTGAGCCAACTCCCACTCGTGAGAGATCGCGCTCTGCCTGCTCAGAGCATCCGCCGTCTCGTATTCGGCCCCGGCCAGGTGAACTGCCAAGATCAAAACCTCCTGCTGGATTGCCCAGAACCAGAGCTGCATCGCCTCCCTGCACAGAGGAAGTGACCCTGTCCCCCCCTTTTTGTTGAGGTAGTGCATGGCCACCGTGTTGTCCGTCAGGATCAGGACATTCTTCCCTCACACAGTCGGCAGAAAAGCCTTCAGGGCTAGCCTGACGGCCCTCAGCTCCAACAGATTGATATGGAGTCTGGACTCCGACGGAGACCAACAACCGCTGACTGTCAAATCATTGGCATGAGCTCCCCATCCCGTGAGGGATGCGTCCGTCACAATCGTCACCTCCGGCCAGGGTAGCCAAAATGGAGCCCCCTTCATCAGATTGTCTTCGACGGCCCACCACAGAAGGTCCTGGGCGATCGAGGCCGGCACCTGAACAGGGTCCGATATCCTGCCGGAGGACTGAGACCACTGGAGCTTGAGTGCCCATTGCAAAGATCTCATCCACAACCAGGCTTCTGGCACCAGAAGAATGCAAGATGCCATGAGGCCGAGCAATCTCAAGAACTCGAACGCGGGGAGACTCTGGGCAAGCCGAAACTTGTGCACCATCTGCTGAATGTGATGAGCCCCGCACCTGGGGAGGAAAACACTGCCCCAGGGACGTGTCGAACACTGCTCCGATGTACTGGAGCCTCTGAGTCGGTGTCAAATGGGACTTCTTTAAGTTGAGGGAGAAGCCCAGCTTGTGGAGGGAGTGGCAGGTGACTGACAGATGATCCAGGACTTGCTCAGGAGAGCGCGCCCTGATCAACCAATCATCCAGGTAGGGGTAGACGTGAATCCCCCCTTTCCTGAGGTGCGCTGCCACCACTACCATGAGCTTGGTGAAGACGCTCGGGGCGGAGGTCAATCCGAACGGCAGGACCCGAAACTGAAAGTGCGAGTCGCCAACCGCGAACCTCAGGTACTTCTTGTGCTTTGGATGTATCGCCACATGAAAATAAGCGTCCTTGAGGTCGAGAGACACCAATCAGTCCTGAAGTTGAAGGACTTGAGAGAGAGTAACCATCTTGAACTTGTCCTTCCTGAGGAGTTTCTTCAAACCGCGCAAGTCAATGATGGGTCTCAATCCCCCGTCTTTCTTGGAAATCAAAAAATAAGGGGAATACCATCCCTTGTTCCTCTCCGCTACAGGCACCAGTTCCATGGCGCCTTTCTCCAGCAGGGATTGAATTACCTGCGCAAGGAGCAGATCCGGACTCTTCAAAGAGAGATTCCCCAGTGGATTGTACTGAGGCCTCTGCCGGAAAGGAAGACAGTAGCCGTGGGTTATGATCTCCAGAACCCACACATCTGAAGTAATGGCGCGCCACTCTGCAAGATGCTGCGCCAGCCTTCCCCCAACCGGCGAACCATGGGACATGGCCTCATGACTGAGCTGAAGCGGCTGCGGCGTTGCCTGAGGGCAAAGAGGCAACTGCCCGAGCGGCCTTGGCACCTCGAGTACCTTGTTTTCCACCTCTGGCACTCCTGCGGTGGTCCCTTTGACTGGCAGCTCCTCTCGCTTTACCAAAGGATGAGTAATAACGAAAGGAACCTCCCCTCCATTGCTGTCCCCTAGGATGAAAAGGCAGAGGTTGTCGAACTGCAGCGCCCAACGACTTCGCTGCAGCTTTTGAGCTCTGCAACCTCTCAAGGCTCTCGTCAGCCTTGCTGCCAAAAAGATGTTCCCCGTCAAAGGGCATGTTGAGGAGCCGGGAATGCACATCAGGAGCAAACCCCGACTTCCGCAACCACGCAAACCTGCGTATCACGGTGCTCGCCGCCATGGACCGGCTGACGCAATCTGCCATGTCCAAACCCGACTGAACGGCCTCACACATTGCATCCTTGCCATCCTGAACCATGGCAAGGAAACCATCCCGTTCGTCCCCTTCGGGAATATGTTCAGCCGCTAAGGAAACACAGTTCCACAGAGTGCGCGTGAAACGTGACAAGGCAAATACGGAGTTGGCCGCGTGAAGCGCCATACCCCCTGAAGAAAACACTTTCTTCGCCCAGCCGTCAAAACGCTTGTCGTCCCTATCAGGCGGGATGGTAGGATACGATGCCTGCTTTGCAGGGGCCGTAGCCGCCTGCACCACCAAACTCTCCGGAGTCGGGTGCTTGGACAAGTAGCAGGGGTCGCTACTGGCTGGGCGTTATTTTCGCAGCAAAGACTTGCCCACTGCCGGGAGACTCCCCGGAACAGTCCAAGCCGCTGCCACCCTCCTCTGTAGAGCCATATGAAACGGCAGTACCGGGTCAGTTGGTGGACCAAGGTCAAGGATATCCGTAAGGTCATCCTGAAGAAACTCCCCCGAGGGAGCAGACCAACCCAAGTACTCGGTGACACTCGACATAAGGCGCCGGTACGAGGAGTCGGCATGAGTGCCAGGCTCAGGCCTACAAAACTCCACCTCCGGAGAGGTGTCCAGCCCACTAGCATCGTGGAGGGACTGCCTCAGGTCCTCAAATTGGCTATGGCCTGAGAGAATCTCGTCTGGCACCGCATTAGGAACCATGCCATCATCAGAGCCCTCATCCACCTCTGAAATAAACTCATGATGGTGGTAAGAAGGCATAGAATGTGAACCAAAACCATGCTTGACCTTGGCCAGAGCCTTTCTAGGGGGTTCCACCGAGCCTCGGGGTACCCCCGTCGACACAGCCTCGAAAGGCTTCGAGGGCATCGAGTGAATCGGTGTCGACGCCAAACGCGGCGCCGACACAGGCCTCGAGGCCGGAGCCCCGAGCGTGTCCTTCGACAGCCTGGGCGCCGACGACTTCTTCGGATGCGGGGCCTCGAAAGAGTCCGTCGACGACCTCGGCGCCACCAGCGTCAACGTCTTCCTCGAAGACATCACAGGTTCACATGGTCTCGAGCGCGTCGAGGACCTGGACCGGGCATGACGAGAACGATTCCCCTTGTCTGCGCGGGACCTCTCCCACGAATCGTGCCGACCACCCGAGCCCGAAGGCGTGCGAGTGGTGTCTCTCGACCGATCACGACTGACCCCACTCAGAGGCGCGGACGTACCGGTGCCCTGTGATTCGAGAATCGCTAACATTTTCTTCCCGAAGGAAGCCCATTCCTCCGGCGTCGCCTGCTTGGAAGGGTAAGCGACCCGATGACGGGCGGAGTCCTCGGAAGCGGACGGGGAAGGCGGCCGATCATGGCGCTTCCGGGAGTGCCTCAAAGAGGCAGAGGAGTGGCGGGACCGACTCCGGGACCGAGACCCACTGGACTTCCGACGACGACGCGGAGAGTCGCCTCTCGAATCGTCCGTCGAAAGCCCTGCAGACCTCGACTTCCGTGGCTTAGGCACCTTACCTACCGATAACTTCTTCTTGCGCTCCCACAAGGCTTTAGACGTGAGCGACTGGCATTCCACACAGTCATCCGTGTCATGGGCCTCTCTGAGGCACCAGAGGCAGCCGTCGTGCGAGTCCGTAACCGACATCTTGGACGCACAGTCCCCGCACTTCTTAAAGCCCGGACGCGGTGTGGAAGACGAGGTAGACATCTTCACAAAGAAAGACTTCACAAAACTAAACAGGTTCGAAGAACCGCGAAAGAACTCCAAAGAGTCGAGGCACGCCGAGATCTCTGAAGCGAACACGTTCACGGAAAAAACAGAACTGAGGCTAGGGGCGTTGTGCGTTCTACTTAAAACATCCAGTGACGTCGGCCGTCGGCGGAGGTCCTCGAGGGCGGCGTATCGACACAGGATGCAGACGCTGAAAGATTTTCCGAAGCAGCACAGCTGTGGTGATTACTGTCATAGATATGGAATACGTCGGAGGACCTAATCCCCTCGAACAAGGGTTACTCGTGAACTTGGATCACAGGTGGCACTGAGGCAGATGAAGGGCTTCAGGACACGATGTAAGACGGTCCCACGAGGAGGAATAGCTGCTGTAGTTAAAAGCCAGTATGTCCTACAAAGGAGCAGGTAGATTTGAGCAGCAGCAACACAGCAAGATTCCAGCATGGACTCGCTCCCATTTCAGGTCAGGTGAGTATCACGAGTCCAGGAATCTTCAGCTCGTGGAGAGAAGGAGAACAGAAGCCGGTTATCATTATTCTAGAATTTGAGATGGAGGATTACCACTACTAGGGTCAGAAGGAAGCAGCACAGCCAACCTCAGAGATCTTCAGTGACGTCTCATCTCTCCAGCATCTTTCAAAACGTTTCCAGTAAGTGAACTTTAGAATGGCTATGGGCCTCCCTAGTTATACACACGGGGAGCTGAGGGTTTGCAACACCTTCCAATCAACACCCCTGCAATAATGAACGTTTAGGCAACCATACATCCTCAGTCATTCTAAACCATATTCCAATAACACAAAGAGGCCTTTGTGAGCTCTACGAGCAGTTCACAAGAGCAGAAGGGACAAAACTGCTGTTCCTCATGTTAAAACTACACAAATTAGGACCACACAAAAAATGGCTGGCTTGCAGGGCTTCAAAATACATTGATAATCACTAAGCTCCTGTTCTGGGAGGAAGTGTCTTCAATGTGATAAAAAGGCTACATAGTGGTTCAGCCAAAAATAAAATATACAACAGCCAGCAGTCTACAACCTAACACACTTCCTGGGTGAAAGATCTGCCACAGGAAAAATATGAGGTGCTTTTTGGAGAACTCATACCCAGATAGCCACATGGGCTCCTCATGGCAGCACATCAAAATATGACTGCAGCCTTCATGGAGTCTTCAGTAGTAGTCTCTCTGTCAGCAAAAAGTAATCAGTATTGCAAAATCCAAGCAAGCATTTTGCGGACCACAAGAGTTAGCAAAAGAAGAGCACAAGTGGACTGTGCCTAACACACCCAATCACTAATTGAATTTGGCATAGCATACGGGAGGTAAGAGAAGGTGTCTGAGGCAAAGAACATTGCACAAGCACTATTCAGCAACCAGGGTGAAGTGCACTAGACCATCACTTGCAGGCTTCTGGCCTCACTGTGCCCAACAACTCAAAGCAAGAAAAAGATGGCACCAGGAGCCACTGACTAACGATTAGGGCACACAATTGTAGACATTGTCACTGTATTGGCCCTACCAACCTCAGCCTAAACTTGTTCTTCACTGACGGGTAAGAGACCAGGGTAGGTTAGGCGAAACATATCTATGTAGAGGATAAATATCTCGGGTAGTGCCGGGACCCGCTTTATCGCTGTTTTCTGTCCCCTTTTCATCCGAGATGTAAACTGTGGCTGATACACTGCTGTAAGACCCTCCTTGAAGAGCACATAAAATGACAATGTTGTAAATTCTTCTATTCCAATTGTAGCAAGAAAACATAATAGTACGTGATTAAAAATCTTCCCGATTACCAGAAATTAATTTTGTTAATCCAATTCAAAATGACCTCTAAATGATTAGTGCAGTGGGTACCAAGGGAAGAGGTAATTAGAGAGCGTGGTAAGGGGCAATCCAAAGGTGTGTATGTGGGGACTGCACATTTATTTGTATTATTTTTTATTTTCATAGCGCACAACAGCCCGTAGGCATCGCAGCGCTGTTACAGAGATAAGTACATTTCCTTAGTTAGCGGTACATACATAAGCAGAAAAAAGGTATACATAATTTGCTACTTACAAGGATACATACATAAGCAGGAGCGATGAAGTAATGCAGAAATGTGTGTGCATAAGTTAGTCAAACAGCCAGGTTTTGAGGGCGCTGAGGAATGCAATGTGGCACGGTTCAGCTCTGAGGGTGACAACGAGTTCCATTGCCTGGCAACAATGAAGGGGAAGCTGGCACCACCTGCTTTAGCGCATTTGACTCTGGGGATTACGATTTGGTGGGAGTATAGTGAGCTGATAGGTCTGGACGAGCCTGCTCGGACTACTTTCTTGGAGAGGTGGGGGGCTGTGTGAGTGATGCACTTGTGAGTGATGGCAAGGGTTTTGAATAATACACGTTCTTTGATGGGAAGCCAGTGGGCTTCCCGTCTTGCTGCCGAGATGCGTTCTCTTTTGGGAATGCTGAGGGCTGCTCAAAGTGCGTTATTTTGGATTATTTGTAGTTTCAGAAGGTTTTTTGCTGAGGTATTGGCGAAAAGGACGTTACAGTAGTCCAATCTTGAGCCTATTATCGCTCTGGCAATCAAGAGACAGTTCACGGTAGACAGGAATGGTTTGGCTGCGTTAATCAGCTTAGTGTAGTAAGCTGCCGAGGAAGCAATGGTGCTGACTTTTTTTTTTAAACACTCATTATTGGCATTTTATTATAACAATTCCACACCTGCCCCTTTACCCTCCCCAACCCCCAAGGATCAGTCCCTCCCACATATTAGTGAAATTTAAAGGGATGGTCTAGTAAAAATTTTAAAAATAGATACGCCACATAAAAAAATAAATACTAGCATCCTCCGTTTTAAAACTTCCTATGTAAAATTTTGAGCTATTCAAGCTCAAAATTCGAAAAAGCAAGCACAGGGGCGCAGCCATTTTGTGAAATGGAGGCCCTCCTGTGCTGGCTTTTGCGGCACTAATGAAGGAAAAGCCAGCCAGCTGTAGTAAACAAAGTCTACCGCTGGGTGGCTTTCCCTTCATTAGTGCCGGGACTCGGAGGACGCGGACCGGAGACCAGAGCAGGAAAGCTGCAGCTGAATCTCGGTAAGTGCTATTTATTTTTTTTTACAAAAAATAAGCACTAGCTGCGGTTTTTTTTCTAAGTTTTCCGGGCTGGAGGAGCCCGGAAAACTTAGAAATAAAACCGCAGCTTTAAAAACGTATTTATGTTTGCGGTCGCTTTTGAAGCGACCGCAAACATAAATACAACGTTATTCTGTTGGAAAACGCTGCGGTTTTTCTTTCCAAGTTTCTCAGGCTCCTCCGGCTCGGAGGAGCCTGAGAAACTCGGAAAGAAAAACTGCAGCGTTTTCCAACACAACCGCGTTGTGTCTGCCTGAATCTGCTTTACCATTTGGGGCTCTCGGGCTCCCTACGGGGAGCCCGAGAGCCCCAAATGGAAAAGCAGATTCAGGCAGACACAACGCGGTTGTTTTCCGCAATGCCGCGTTGTGTCTGCTTGAATCTGCTTTTCCATTTGGGGCTCTCGGGCTCCCCGTGGAAAAGCAGATTCAAGCAGACACAACGCGGCATTGCGGAAAACAACCGCGTTGTGTCTGCCTGAATCTGCTTTCCCATTTAGGGCTCTCGGGCTCCCCGTGGGAAAGCAGATTTAGGCAGACAACGCAGCATTTAGCATTTCCCATTTGGGAAATCAGCTGCAGGTAGAAACACTACGCGGCATGTAAACATAACCGTGTGTGTTTCTGCCTGCTGTGGCTTTCACTTTGGGTCTCAGGAGACCTAGCCGGAGGAGCCTGAGAAACTTGGAAAGAAAAACCGCAGCGTTTTCCAACACAATAACGTTGTATTTATGTTTGCGGTCGCTTCAAAAGCGACCGCAAACATAAATACAACGTTTTTAAAGCTGCGGTTTTATTTCTAAGTTTTCCGGGCTCCTTCAGCCCAGAAAACTTAGAAAAAAAAACGCAGCTAGTGCTTATTTTTTGTAAAAAAAATAAATAGCACTTACCGAGATTCAGCTGCAGCTTTCCTGCTCTGGTCTCCGGTCCGCGTCCTCCGAGTCCCGGCACTAATGAAGGGAAAGCCACCCAGCGGTAGACTTTGTTTACTACAGCTGGCTGGCTTTTCCTTCATTAGTGCCGCAAAAGCCAGCACAGGAGGGCCTCCATTTCACAAAATGGCTGCGCCCCTGTGCTTGCTTTTTCGAATTTTGAGCTTGAATAGCTCAAAATTTTACATAGGAAGTTTTAAAACGGAGGATGCTAGTATTTTTTTTTTAATGTGGCCTATCTATTTTTTAAATAAAAATGTTTACTAGACCATCCCTTTAATCAACAATACAACCACTTCCCACTCCCCAGCCCCCAAACCCCTCCCTGCCTCCCCGCCTCCCCAAGTCCCACCTAATTCCTTCTTTCTCCATTGGTCACAGCAGTCCAGCTTTAGTGTCCACAGTTCGATGAGATTAAGGCCGATCCACCTTCCACCCATATCTCCGAGCTCGCCCCTCCCTCGTGACTCATTAATGTCTTCTCCCCCGCATATGCTACTTCACGGTGGGCTCAGGTCATTATCCTTTGCTAGATCATTCAGCAATTGGGACCAATGGACCGTTACCTCCCCCTTATCCTGCCCCACCTCCATATTCTGCAGCACCGTTAACTCTGCTAAACCCCACCTTCGTACATCCTTCCTCCATAACTGGATTATCGGAACCAATGGTGCTGACTTGACGTGACATAGAGAGGGTGGCGTCTAGATAGACTCCTAAGGTATTGACAGAGGATGAGACAGGGATCTGTATGTTGTCAATTGTGAATGTCGTGTATTGGCTATTGAGTTTTCTGAGGGTTTCCTGGGGCCCTACCAGAAGGATTTCACTTTTATCCCCATTGAGGCAAAGCCAATTAGCTGCCATCCAGGCCTGAACGGTAGAGTAGACTGAGTTAAGAGCCTTGGCGTCTGTTTCGTAGTTACCAGAGAGAGGGATGAGGGCTTGGGTATCATCAGCATAGTTGGTGTAAGCTATGCCGATGGTGTCCAAGATGTCAAATAGGGGCCTGGAAAAAATGTTATAGAGAGTGGGAGAGATACAGGATCCCTGCGGGACTCCACAATGGATGGTGGTGGGAGCCACGCAGTCCTGATCTGAGAACACTCTCATGGCTCTTCCTTCCAGGAATGACACGATGCAAGCCGTAGCTTTTGGAGAGAAGTGAGCTAAGGAGGTGAGGCGATGACAAAGAATTTTGAGGTCCACTAAGTCGAATGCGGCTGATAAGTCTAAGAGGAGGACTAGTGCTAGCTTGCCTGAGTCCTTAAACTCCTCCAATTGATTTTTTAAATCAAGAAAAGCCGATTCCGTGCATGACCCGGTCGAAAGCCGGATTATTGTAGACCAAGGATGCAATTGGTTTCAAGGAAGTGTTGGACCCGTGTGAAAGCTGCTTTGTCAAGAATTTTTAGAAGGAAGGGGACTGTTGTTATGGGCCTGTAGTTGTTGGGGGAGGACTGGTCAAGTGAAGATTTTTTTTAGGAGTGGCCATACCAAGCTTCCTTAAGGCATGGGGGAACAAGTCCTAAGGCAAAGGAGGTATTTATGAAGGCAGTGAGGAACGACTCCAGGGTGGCAGCACAGTGCTTGATGATTCTGGCTGGGCAGTGGTCGCCTTTGCAATTTGATGGTTTGAGATATTTCAGGAGGGTGAGCACTTTGGGTTCAGTGACATCCTTGAAGGAGAAGAGGGGCATGTACTGGGTGTAAGGGTTCTGGGAGGATGTGGCTAGGTGGTGGGGTGTGATCAGGGCAACCTGGTTGGTTAGGATTCTGCTATGTTTAGGTCTGATTTATTGAGCATGGCAGTTTGGATGTTTGAACACCAAGCTTCGTCTTTGGAGACGACCTGCATGGTTGGGGCTGGTGCTTCTAATTCCCTGAAAATGGCGAAGATCTCCTTGGGTTCAGATTTTGAGTTGCCAATCCTGGTGTTGAAAGAGGCGGCTTTGGCTAGGATGATTGACTTTTTGTATTGAGCAGCTATCTTGTTAAATTATAGTTCCATGGACTCTTGGTGGTTTGTTTGCCAAGTGGAAAGGGCAGTGCGTTTCAGGTTACTGAGTTCAAGTAGCTCCGGGGTGAACCATGAATTAGCATGCCTGACAGTTTTCGCATTCCTTGCTGATAGTGGGGCTATGGCGTTGACTGCCTGTTTTAGTGTAGAGTTATAGATCTCAGCTATAACCCTAGGGTCATTGGAGAAGGGAGGTCTGAAGACAGGGGTTTCTATATATGGCAATAGATTCTCTTTGGTTAACTTGCGTGTGCTTCGAGCTAGTGCGGGCGGTAGGGGAGTGGTCAGAAGTTTTTGTTTCATTGGCGTGGGGATGGAGAAGAGGATGACATGGTGGTCTGTCCATGGCCAAGGGGAGTTAGAGATGATGGATGGTAAGCAATTGTGGTCCGCTATCCAATCCAGGATGCAGCCTTCGGAGTGCGTGTGGTTCGTAATCGATTGTTCGAAGCCCAGGGTATCTAGTGCTTCGGCGATAGATTTAGCTTGTGAGTCCTCCAGATCATTTTGTTTGCTTGTTTGTTTGTTTATTTATAGGGCGCCAGAAAACCCTTGGGTAGCTGGGCGCACAGAATAACAAGAATGCTTAGAACTTGGTTACAGGTTGCATATTACAGGTTGTTGGTAACATAAATTGTATACAGTAATTACATTATGTACATTCTATACATGTAAAGGTGGAAGGGTAACAAATTATATACAGTAAATACATTATGTACATTTTACATGTAAGAGTGGAGGGGTACGTGTGTCATCAGATCACAATGCTCAGGGGCACCGGTTTCAGAGGTCGTTGCGTCGAAGCCAGGTGCGGGTATGGTGCCTGAAGCTGTTGTGGGGCTGGTCCCTTCTTAGTTCAACTGGTAGGGCATTCCAGTACTGGGCTGCTTGCACAGGGAAGCTATTACCTCCTGTTTTTTTTAGTCGGAATCTAGGGGTTTGGAGGCAGAAAGAGTTGGCTGTTCTGGTTGGTTGTGCAGTGGTTTTTCTTATTATTCTATCCCTAAGGTATGGGGGACTGCATTGTTCTGACATTTGAATGTTAGTGTGACAATTTTGAAGGTGATCCTATCGCTAATTTTTAGACAGTTGTATTTTCTCTGCACATTCGAGATATGCTCCCTAGCTGGGAGGTTCAGGGCCGTTCTGAGCACATTGTTTTGTAGGGTTTGAAGTTTATTGATGATGTATTTATTTGTGCCTGCATAAAGTGCATTACAGTAATCCAGTTTTGAGAGGATTAGTGCATTGGCTAGGATAATGCAGCTAGCTGGTGAGAGGAAGGGTCTGCATGCTTTAATAAGTTTACCGGTATAGGCTGTGGATGAGGCCAGGGAGTTCACTTGTTTCCTCAGGGACAAAGTGGAGTCCAAATAGAAACCGGGGGTTTTCACCTCTTTGGCGACAGGGATTATATTGCCATTGATATTGAAGGAGCTGTAGTTGGAATCGAGTTTTTTTAGGTTGTTGGGTGAGCCTAGAATGAGGATCTCTGTTTTTTCGTCATTCAGGCAGAGGCCATGGGTTGCCATCCATGCCTGAATGAGGGTGTACATTTTGTTTACTAAAGCTGTATCCATAGTGAAATTGCCCGAAAGGGGGATGAGGATCTGGGTGTCATCTGCATAATTTGTGTAGGTAACACCCAGTCTGTCCAATTTGTCGAATAGAGGTTTAGTAAAGATATCAGACATCGTTGGCGAGACACAAGAGCCATGTGGGACTCCACATATTGTCTGGATAGGGTCTGCAGAGTCTAAGGTGGAGAAGACTTGCATGCTTCTGTTGTCGAGAAAGGATTGGATCCAGGCTATGGCTTCACTTGAGAAGTGGGCGGCTGACGCTAGGTGTTTGCAGAGTACTGCGTGGTCCACTAGGTCAAAAGCCGCCGACAGATCAAGGAGGAGTAGCATAGCTGTGTTTCCTTTATCGTTGAGCTTGTCAATTTGGGCTTTGAGATCTGTAAGGGCGGTCTCAGTGCCGTGTTGCTGTCTGAAGCCCGATTGACGAGTACCGAGGAGTTGGTTGGTCTCCAGGTATTTTTGGATTTGGAGATAGGCCACTCTGTCAATTATCTTCAGGAGGAAAGGGACAGCAGTGATGGGCCTATAGTTGGTGGGGATGGAGGGGTCTAAGGTTTGTTTTTTAAGCAGGGGAAGAACCCAGGACTCTTTTGCTACTTGGGACGGTGCTAGATGAGAAGGAGGCATTGATGAGTTTAGTGACAAAGGGGGCAAGATCTCTGGCGGCATCCTTGATTATCTGGGCCGGGCAGTAATCGCCTTTGCAATTGGATGGTTTTAGTGAGGCAATGATTTTTTCAGTTTCATAAGTGGAAACTTTAGAGAATTTGAAGGGTGTTAGGCTAGGTTTGAGCGTGGGCGTGCTGGGAATTTCACTAAGAGGGAGCGAGGCTTTTTTTATAGCAATAAAATACTTGAATCCTAAGTTCAAGTCTCTTAGTAAGAGGGTCTCTGAAGAGATTTTTAACTTGTCAGATAGAAGATGGAGGATGTTCTCATGGAAGTCAGCCACAGAGTCAGGGGGCAGTAGACAATGTGGATTGTGAAGGTGCAGTTAGGGGAGATGGTAAGATTGAGGGATAGAATGTCACTATTGCCTTCGTGAGAAGTGTTGATCTGTCTGAGGGGAAGAGATTCTTTAGCTATGAGGGCTACTTCACCCCCTTTGGTATGTTGACAGTCCTGATGGTAGATGGTGTACCCTTGGGGGAGGGCTAAGGAGATGGCGGGGCCAGATGCTTCATGGAGCTATGTTTCTGAGATAGCTAGGAGGTCTAAGTTGTGGACAGTGAGCAGGTCGTAGATTTCCAAGGCGTGTGCTGGGAGGGAGCGGGCATCAATGAGGGTGCATTGAAGCAGGGCCAGAGGTTTGTGAGAGTTCTTAAGAGTGTGGCTATTATTCACCTCTGGAATAGTTGCAGTGGAAAGGCTGGAAGGGTTGGCTATACTTTGCTTGAAGGCAGAATGATTGAAGTTAGTGATGTCAGGGTTAGGCATAGCAACATTCAAATTTGTGACAGCATTTGAGTGCAGAGTGTTCACTGGTGCGACAACTGAATTGGGGCAACGTTTGGATCAACTAGATTTGTTGGAATTGAGTCATAAGCAATGGGATTGTTATTTGCAATATACACTTTATGCATATCAAGATAAACACGAACAACAGTATTTGGGCACATATGATTGGCATATAAAACATTTGGGTGCGATGGAGCTACATCATGATTTGGTGACCCTGCATTTGGATCAGGTGAGGTGGCCGCTTGAGGGGTGAATGCAATGAGGCCTGGGGTTTGCCCATGTGGGAAAGGAGAGGTAGCAGGTGCAGTGCTTAGTAGATGACTGGTGTTGCCGGTGAATGAGGCCATGGGGTACCAGGGTTTGTTTAAGTAATACATCGGTGTCCTTTCTTTAGCTTAGGCATGGATACAATGCTCTGTTGGTGAGTATGGGCAGATGTGGCTGGGGCAGAGCAACCACTTGAGGTAATGAGGGTGGAAGGGTGCTCTGCAGGTGCTAATGTAGTGCCAGGTGGATGGGGCAAACTGAGTTGGTGCGCTATAACATGTGCATTATGTTTCAAAGGGTGAGCGTGACGTGCCTCTGTGCTCTGCAGGGGAGCTTGGAGGCCAAGGAGGGTGTTGATGAGTGTTGCTGTGGACATGAGTATGGAGGGTTTGCAACTGGTGGTGATAGCCGTAATGGAGCTAGAGCGGGTGTTGTTGGACACTGTAGGCTGAGTGCGCAGGCCGAGTACACCATTTCTGGTGGATGTGTCTCTGGGTCGTGAAGGGTGGAGGACTGGTTTAGTACAGGCACACATTGCTGAGAGTCTGTTTTTTTTGTTTTTTTGTGCCGGCACAGAGAGGGAAGTGGGGTTGGCTAGGTGAGTAGCTGTGGAGATGTTTGTGGGGGTGATTTGCGAGGTGTTGGCACTTGAGGGGGTGTTTGGCCTGGGGGATTTGGGGGCATGCGGGTAGCAGTGTGTGTGGTTGTGCTGAATGGGGTTGATCGTGGAGGCGGTCATGTGTTTAAACGAGGAGGATGTGCCGTGGCTATCGGGATAGGGCGGGGAGGTTGTGCTGTCCTATGTTTGAATGGATTGGTCATGAGTGGTTGTGGTGGAGTGATTTGGAGCACTGTATACACAACTGTGCTGGTGATAGAGGGCGGCTGGGTGGGCACGCAGCTTGGCTGGATGGCGGGTAGGAACCAAGTTGGGAGCAGGGTAGCGGGGTTCACATTACAATACAGTCTTGCAAAGGTCTTTTTGTCGGTAGAGATCGAGCCGTAACCTTGCATATTAGCAGATGGCTTACTTTTAGGGGCATGCAACAATAAAAAGCAAGGGGAATGCGTCTTAAAGCAAATTAAGAATTTGAAGAATTCAAATACTGTTAGGGAGTTTTGCTAAAGTCCACCTATGGTAGGACTAGAGAAGACTCACTCTTAGATGTACAGCGCTCCAATTCTTACATTTGGCCTGAACCACCCAAAAGGTTTGGTAGCTATGGCACAACAGCCAGGCTTAGTCTAGGAGGGAGAAGGGTTGGGTAGACCTATAGTCAAGAATACACTTATAAACAGTAGTTTGATTAAAAGTAAATGTGGTTATTTCTTATAAATGCTAAGGCAACTAACACAACATTAGAATCACAGGTAAGAAAACAAACGTATTCACGTCTTTATCCAACATTCTGGTAATGCAACAAGGATACTGGTAAGTAACTTTTGGGCAGCCTATAAAGTACAGGCCTATCTGGGTATGAGAGTCTCAATGTCAGTTGGGACACTGGGTGACCAGAGCCCGGGGGCAGTAGAACAAAGGAAGGTAGATGCTGTCAAATTAGCAGGAATCTTCAATGTTGAAAGTAAGTAAAATGTTTAGTTAAGTTAAATGATAGTCCACAGAGGTCGGGTAGACCCCCTGAAGGAAAGTAACCTTAAGGGCCACTGTCCTTAGGCCTGGGAGAAAACAGTCAGGGTGTCCACCCCAATGTGTCTCAGAAAGCTTAGGAGGAGTCTGATTTAACACAGCAAGCACCCGGGTGAGTACATAGGAGCAGGAACGTATCTTTTCATGAAGAAAGAAGACAATGTCACCGGGGGGTCCCCAGGTGAGGCAACAGCAGCTCCTGTTCGGATTCTTGGTCTGAAGGCTGAAAAAGGAACTTTTTGCAGAAGCAGATGGTCAGCTTCTTTGGATGGGACACCCAGCAGACTATCATCACGATACTGGCTTGTTGGAACTCAACACAGACTTTGGTTCAGTGACAGTTGTTACACGGCAGGCTTCTCTGCCTTTCTTGGTCCCTGACTTGGAAGGGGAGACATCTCAGAGCAGGAAAGAGTCACTGCAGGTCCACAAAGATGCCCACGAAGTTCCAGCTGAACCCCTGAAACCGTGCATCAGGAGACTATGCACAGAAAATTGGTCCAGGTCCCAGGGTACGGGGGAATTTCAGCTCAGGACGCTCGCAGCTCTTCGAGGGATGGCTCAAAATGCAGGTTGTCTCGAGACTGGTTAGGCCCACCAGTCCAGGCGAGGAAGTCGTCTAGTCTGGATCTTCCCAGTCAAGGTTGAGGCAGCAGCGGTCACTCAGCAGTCACTGGCAGTCACTGGATGGGGCTGCAGGCGTCGTCCTTCCTCCGATTCTTCATTCCGTGGGTCAACTCTCTTCTTCTGCGACGGGACCCTCGCCTTTATGCAAGAACCCAGCCAATCTGCAGTCATGCCACATTCAATCTTTGGGTGGTGGCTGTCCCAAAGGGACAGCCAGTCTCCCAGTCAGAACTGGATTCAAGCAGACACACGGGAGGACAAAGACCTGCAGAGTTTCAGTGTCCTTGCAGCTACCTGTCCTCCCAGAAACGCGGATGCCCTCGGGCGGGATGCCTAATGGAAGCTGTAATTAACGCATGGTGGCAACTATAAAGACAGACACAAGTGATCACAGTTCAAGGGTGATTATTAAACTGTATGTCGGGGTGAGAAAAACACCTAAACTAAACCTAAAGCTAAGATGGGAGCAAGCTACGACCATCAAATAATAAGGCAGTACTAGTAGCGTTTTGTCAAATGAAAAGGGCCTATACTAAAAAACCTAGTGCCAGTCCCTTACCACTAAGTTACAAAAAGAGTGTGGGATAATGTTCACCAAAAAAGAAAGAAGTGTTCACAAAATGTTAAGTCAGAATACTATGGTGGGGTCTGCCTTCCACACGTTTTTAGCACAGGACAACGCAGGACCTGAGCACAGCACACTCCTGGGCCTCGCCAGCACGAGGTTCACAAGTCTATTTCACAATACCATAGCCTTGAAGAGTCAAGTCTCTTTCCTCAAAGTCTCTTGCCTTAGAAGGCCTGCTGAATCAAAACAACAAACAAACAAAAGTTCCTTTGGTGGTCTTGCACCTCAGCCGGTCTCGGATCCTCTTTGAAAAATGGCCCTCCCTCTGTCGGGTTCACTATGGCTTTCTTTAACACAGTTCATGAATTTCTAACAAAATTCATGATATGCTCATTTTCATTAGAAAGCAAGAGTTCCCTTCTCCTAGCTTTGTTTCTCCATACCTCCAATCGGTTCACACTTGCCTTATTCCACAGTTCACAATCATATCAGAAAGCAGAGTTCCCTCCCTTAGCTTTGTCTCGCCAATGGATCAGAAACGTTCAATTGTACAAGGGATTTGACGTGAACCTTGTAGGACCACTCTGACATCTCACACCGCCCTTTCCTAGGGCCTTCTGCTACTTGTAGTTTCAACACAAAACAAAAGGGGCCAGCGAGAGACCTTCGAATGAGCACTCCTGCGGCGCCCGACGACTCTGAAGCTGGCCCTTGTCTGTGCTTTTCCCAAAAGTTCAAACGCACACACAAGTTCTTTCTTCTCAAGTTCCTTTTGTTCATATAATGTTGCCACTCGCAACCTTGGGCTCGACACAGTTCGGTTTGCTATCAGCTTCCTCCAACACACCGGCTGTGTTGAACCCGTTGGCTTGTCTTTATTCCGGAGTCAAAGACAGTACCACGGTAGCCAGTGTGCCTCCCCACCTGTTTTATCAATTCGGGACACCCCTGTGCACCGTTAACATCTGTTCCTCCACACACCAGCTGTGACTACCGGTCTTATGATTTCCCTTTCTGAGGCTTTGCAGGTCTGAGTTGAAAAGGGCAGGCAGTTCCCCCTTCGTTGCCCCACCTGTTCTCGCCGCCTTTCGCCTCTGTTTGAAACTGCCGGTCCGGTATAGCTGTGTCCGCGTACATTCTGCCTTGCTCGTAGTGCGCACTCGTGCTCCGCATTTTATCCCTGTGTAAAGGGCTAGTCCCACATTCTGATTCAGATGGTTTTATTTGCAAGTAGTTTTCCTAAAAAGAGACCAATATTTGGTTGTTTCTGTTGCCTTTATATCATATGAAGACTGCCTTCCAAGTAAAACATTGTTTTTTACTTTATTCAGTTTCTATGGAGGGCAGATGTTCTTAGAAAGCCCCACAAGTTCTTGGTAGATGATACCATAGACCGATGGTATATGTAGGTGGGTACAATTAAAACATGATGACTGGAACGGTGTGTTTTCGGTAGGTACTCCTATATCCTGGTGGGTGGCGTGGTTTGCACTTTTTCTAAACTCCAAACGCAGAGTGATCAAAATATCATGGTCTTTCCTTTTGTTTTGTGGAACGATCAAGCTGTGGTCTGGCATAGAGTTTTTTAAAACTCTAGTCCATCTTTGCCAAGGCACAGTGTAAAAGTGAGCCGACTGGTTTCAGTGGTATTGGGCAATGAAACCACTTTCATCAGGGCTGATACAGCTAGCATAGAGTGACCTGCTGTTTTCAAACTTTAATGCTGTTTTCACGAGAACCCGCCCTCATCATGGTGTTCCCCCTTTAAATGGCGGTCCTTCTTCCAAAAGGAATGGCTTCAGTCTTCCTACAGGGGCTGTTCATAATCAGCTGCATGTAGTGTAACCTTAGAGATTTGTCTTCTTCTCTCAATCTGTTACAGCATATTCAAAAGCTGGCGGCGTAAAGGGCTGTTAGGTGTGCGTGGTTATTGCCAACTGCCTGACTCTGCCTGACCTGTGTGTTGGGATATGTCAGGTAAATGGCTCTGGTGTTAGTCTGTTGTCTGTTACAGTGTAAGAAAGTGTTCGTGTTGGAAAGAGGGGGGCGGGGGTAGAGCTTCTAAATGTCCTCCAGGGTAGGATGGGGAAAAGGTGTTACAAAGAAGGGGTACCGCCTCTCACCTGTCGGTGTCCCACTTGCACTCCCCGAAGACTCCTCATCCAGGTGATCCTCCCCCACTGGTCCACCCCAGGAACTGGATCCAATAGCAATAGCCATGTCCTGGCCACCTGGATGACAGATCTCCAGGGACTAGCGGGTGAGACACCTTCAGGTTTCTTACAGAGCACAGTAAAGACAAAAGAGTAAGTGGGGCCTTCCCCACCCACTATGGCAGAAGAAGCCTCAAGAAAGGACAAGTCATCAAGAGTTGGCAAAAAAAAGAAGATAGCCGCATTTTAGTATAATGGTGACCAATGTGTCCTTTACTGCAGCTGCGACAGCCGCCTGCGTTTAAGTTTCATAAACAAATCGGTACAAAATATCCACTGCCACTAGCCACTCAGATGAACTTGTCATTGTACCTAGAACGTTACAGGAGAAGTGGAAAAAGGGATACATTGTGTCCCCTCAGTAATCCACATAAGGTGGGGTGTGCCGATTTCACAAAATAAAAGTTAGGTGCGATAGAAAGTATCATGCCTAGCCTTGGAAACAGTAGATATCACAAGGAAAATAAAAATGGCAGCTCAACGAGCTCCCAGCAACACTGCACAGAAATAATAAATTGCAGATGCCTTAAGCGGTAGAGGAAAGCATTACTCCAAAAAGATACAACCAAGAGGTAGAGTAAAAGACTGAGTGAGTCCATCAAAAAGTGCCTGGGGCCTCACAAGTGGGGAGAATATTTCACAGCAATCAAGTTCTACCTTACAAATACCATAACAGCCAAGATTCCCAGTAATCATGTAGAACAAGAAAGCTCAATCTTGTGTGTTTTTGTGTTTGCAAAGATATGCGATCCCCCATCTTGACTAAGACCCATCCTGCAGATTTTCCCAGAGGGAAATTCGACATATTAGAAAGATATTTGCAGAAGATATGACAATGCATTACTTACAGTAAAAGCATTTCTGATGGTTGTATCTGCTTAGATTCACATGCTGTGCATAGGTCCGACATCCAGTGGTCACTGCGGAGTATTGCATTTTGTTTTTCGTAGTCGAAAAAGGGGACGTCGACAAGGCGTGTCTGTAACACTATCCCTATAGTGACGTGCGTTGTACCCACAATCCCTCACGCGTCGAGGTCCCTCTGTTTGTATTTTTCTGCCCTGAGGGAGCCTTCTAGACGTGAGTGAGTACAGAAAAGAGAGAAATATAGAAAAGGATGTCTATGTTCCTTCCATCCGAGCGGGGAGGAAGGGTGGGCGCATGTGAATCTAAGCAGATACAACCATCAGAAATGCTTTTACGGTAAGTAATGCATTGTCTTCTGATGTTTGTTAATCTGCTTAGAATCACATGCTGTGCATAGACTAGCGAGCAGTACCCGGAGTTGGCGGTGGGTTATGAGAAGGAACAGTAGAGAAAAGATGTCTTAATACTGCCTGTCCCACCTGGGAGTCAGATCTAGAGTGTGCATCTAGACAGTAGTGTTTTGTAAAGGTGTGCACAGAACTCCAGGTTGCCGCTTTGCAGATGGACTCAAGGGGAACATTTGCAATGAACGCTATGGAAGCCCCAGTGCCACGGGTGGAATGTGCTCTTGGCTTGATGGGTAGTTCTCTCTTAGCAAGAGTGTAACAGAGAGTGATGCATTGAACAATCCATCTAGATATAGTGGACTTTGAAACTGCATCTCCTTCTCTTCCTGCTGCCACAGAGACAAAGAACTGATTAGTCTTTCTCAGTGGTCTGGTTCTTTCCATGTAGAACATGACAGCTCTGCGTACATCTAGTGTATGCAGACTTTTTTCTCCCAAGCTGGAAGGGTTTTGAAAGAACGTTGGTAGTTCTATTGACTGGTTTACATGAAATTTCGAGATGAATTTTGTTGCAAACCTTGGGTGTGTGCGTAGAACCACCTTATCCTTGTGAACTGTTACGAAGGGGTCTAGTACAGAAAGAGCCTGTAGTTCACTTACTCTCCTAATGGAGGTGATAGCTATTAGGAAAGCAGTCTTAAGAGTGAGGTCTTTAAGAGTTGCCTTGTGCATGGGTTCGAAAGGAGGGCCCATGAGTCTAGAAAGTACCACATTTAAGTCCCATCCGGGAGCTGGGTTAGCTATCAGAGGGTGTATTCTCTTTACCCCCTCCACGAAGGCCTTGATAACTGGTATCTTCCACCACGACACTTTAAGTTGGGAAGTGGTGTATGCAGAAAGTGCCGCTAGGTGGACTTTAATGGAATTGAACACTAGACCTGAATCCAGTAAATGGGTCAAGTACAGAACAATGTTAGTGGGAGAGCAGTCAACCGGGTTGATGCTCTTACCTTTACACCAGATGACAAATCTTTTCCACTTGCTAGAATAGCAGTGGCGAGTATTAGGTTTTCTGGCTTCCCTGAGGATGTCCATACATCTCTGCGGGAGTTGTAAATGTCCAAATTCTATGATCTCAGGAGCCAGGCTGCTAAGTTCATGGTCTGAGGGCATGGATGCAGTGTCCTGCCCTTGTCCTGTGACAGCATGTTGTACGGGCAGGGAAGTTTCACTGGGGGAGATAGGGACATCTCCATCAAGTGAGCGAACCATGGCTGCCGGGCCCACATTGGGGCCACTAGTATCATGGTACCTGCTCCTGGTGCATTTTGTGCACCACTTTGTTGAGAAGGGGAGTCGGGGGAAAGGCGTAAACAAATTTCCCTGACCATTGAATCGACAGACCGTTCCCCTTGGACTGGTTCTGGGGGTACCTGGAGGCGTAACTTTGGCATTGTGAGTTCTCCATAGTTGCGAACAGGTCTATTTCCGGGAATCCCCATTGCGTGAAGACGTCTAAGACGATGTCTTCGTGCAATTGCCATTCGTACTCTTCGGGCAGGGGGAAGTCTCTGCTGAGTTTGTCTGCTAGCAGATTGAGTTCCCCTGGTACATGTTGTGATAGTAGGAACATGTTGTGTTTGAGAGCCCACTTCCATATATTCTGGGACAGCTTGGACAGTCCTGGAGAGTGAGTGCACCCTTGCTTGTTGAGGTAGTACATGGCTGTGGTGCTGTCTGTGAGGACCATCACTGTCTTTCTTTGTAGGTGTTCCTGAAAGGCTTTCAGTGCTTTGAACACTGCTAGTAGTTCCAGCAGGTTTATATGCTTGGATGCTAAGATCGGAGTCCACGATCCGTGAGCAGTCTGATGGGATAGGTGAGCCCCCCATCCTGTGAGGGATGCGTCTGTGGTTAGAGTGGCTTCCACTGCGGGTGTGGCAAAAGTTTTCCCTAATAACAGGTTTTCTTTTGTCCACCACCGTAGCGAGAGAACCAAGGCCTGCGAGACCACCACTAGATCGTCCCATTGTCCGCTGGCCTGACACCACTGGCTGTAGAGCCACTCTTGCATTGGGCGCATGCGCAGGCGCGCGTGAGGTACCAAATAAATACATGACGCCATCATCCCTAGCAAGCGCATTGCTTTGCGTACCGTCACCTCTCGACCTGCCACATAATGGGGGATCTGAAACAGCATGTTTTGGACCCTCTCGTTGGAGGGGAAGACGAGGCCGTCCTTTGTTCGAATTAGAGCCCCTAGGAATTGTTTGATTTGGCTGAGGTCTAAGCTGGACTTCTTTTCGTTGATGGAGAAGCCCAGTTGGGACAAAAGGTCTATGGTCTTTTGGGTATTGGAGAAGCATGTTTCGTAAGAATCCCGTTATGAGCCAGTCGTCGAGGTAAGGGTATACCGGGATGGATAACCTGCGCAGGTGGGCCGCTGCCACTGCCAGTACTTTCGTGAATACCCTTGGTGCAGATGCTATCCCGAAGGGTAGTACTCTGAACTGGTAGTGTTTGTTCTCTATCTTGAACCTGAGGTATTTTCTGTGCGCTGGCAACATTAAAATATGAAAGTATGCATCTTTCATGTCTAGTGTCTTTTTTCAGTAGCTCTTCTACTTCTTGAAGAAGAATGGTGAGGTGTTCCGGTGTCATGCGTCGGTTCCGTGGGGGTCTGTACTTCGGGGAACCGTTGAATTCGATGCAGTATCTGTGGGCTATGGTGGATAAAACCCAGCGGTCTGACGATATTCCCTCCCATGCTGATAGGAACGATGTTAGCCGGCCCCCGACCGGTGATGCATGGGAGGGGACCCGAATCTTCGGGTCATTTGTTGGTATTGGGCGTGGAACCTGGGGGGCTGGAGCCGCGACCTATTCCTTTGCCACGGCGTTGGCCTCTTTGTCTGAACTGGGTGTTGTTACCCTGGTTAGAGGGCCTGTTGATAGCAGAGTAAAATTGCTGTTGGTTTTGCTGCTGGCGTTGGCCACGAAAGGAGCGTCTATTGCCATAGCCGCGTCTGTTAGGGGGCCTAGAAATTTTGTCATGAGTCTTGATGGTATCAAACTCTTTCTTCGCATGTTCTAGGGCCTCATCAACTGCTTTCCCAAACAGATGTGTTTGTTCTATGGGCTTATTTATCAGGGAAGCCTGGGTTTTCGGCTTAAATCCCGAATTGCGCAGCCAGACATGGCGTTTGAGAAGTATTCCCTGAACCAGGGAACGGCCAGCCGTCTCTGCGGCATCTAAGGAGTTCTTTACGATGCCCTGGTTTATAAGAGTTCCCTCTGAGATTATAGCTAACAGGCGTGAACGCAGGGGTTCTGGTGCGTCCTCTGCTTCGCTGCGCAGCTTGCTCCACTGTGCATCTGCGTAGCTAGCTAGTAGGGAATTGTTATTTGCAATCCTAGTTGAGAAGGCGGCGGAGGTCGTGATTCTCTTCCCAAGTGCATAGAGCTTCTTGCCCTCATTGTCAGGTGGTGCCTCACTAGTGGATAGTGGTACCCCCGCTCTTTTTCTTGTATTAGTAACTACGAGGGAGTCCGGAATAGAATGTCCTCTGATGTACAAAGGGTCAGAGGACGAAGGGCTGAAGAGCTTTTCTATCCGAGGGTTGACCCCTCTGACTAAGGCAGGATTGGAAAGGGAAGGAGTTATTCTTCTCTTTATAGAAGCCAGGAGCGGAATAGACTGACTAACAGGGGCTTTTTCTTTAATAACTTTCTCTACAAAGTCTATGTCAGGAAGAGTTTCCCCTGTGTCCATTTCAAAATGCGCTGCTGCCTTGCGCAATAGTGCATTAAGTGAAGGTTGGTCATCTATGGGAGAGGTGTTTCCAATAGGTGAATCCTTGGGAGGAGAAGGGTGAAAGACATCAGGGTCTGAGTGCACTGATGGGGATTGCCAAGGCTGCACTGATGGGGATTGCCAGGGCTGCGAGGTAGCTGTATCTTCTTCAAAAGCTCCTGCACTAGTGTAAGGATCTTCTTCAAACCCCTCTTCCTCATGTTCTTCCTCTCCACCCAAACACTCCTCATCTTCCTGGAGGTATTGCTCCTCTTCAGTGAGGTCATATACGTCTGTAGAAGGGGGAAACAGCCTAGGAATCTTGACCCTAGGGTCAACCTGGGGCCATTCTCTTGGTCTTTTGTGTGTGGGTGGGTTTTGGCTTCCCAAAAACCTTTCCATTTTCTCCATACAAGAATGGAGTCTTTCAAGGGTCTCATGGGGGACCCCTGAATAGTCTAGAGGGGGGAAATCAGTGTTTTCACTTTCAAAACGCTTAGAACGCTCCCACAACGTCGAAGAAAGGTTTCCGTCGCCCTCTGAAAAGCCCTCCGGTAGTTCAGAAGTGCCCTTAGATGAAGGGGGCAGTTCCTGGCTACTCTTGTGCTTTTTCGGCGTTTCTATAGCTTTTTGTGCGGTATTCGACGTTTGTTTCGTCATCCGCTTACGTTTGTCTTCAGAAACAATTCTCGCCAGGCTCTCGACAACGAGTTTGTCAGTAGAGGGCTCTGGTGTCGACGTTGCCTGCGTTACGCGTTGTTCCTCGACGGCCGCTCTATGGAGCGTTACGTCGGATGATTTTGAGGTAGCGCCCGTGTTTGATGAAAGCCCAATCGCTGGTCGCGGCTGCGTTTGCGGGTGGGGCTTGAGACCCTTACGGTCTGAGGTAGACGCCGGAGTGCCCTGCGTCCCCTTCGGCGCTGATGGATCCTTCGTCTTCGACGAAGAAGAGCCGTGGGTTGTGTGCTTAGGCCTATGGGGTCTATGTGCGTCCTTGTCGCCGGGGTGTTCCTCCCCATAAGCAGGGCGTGAGCCGAGCCCGTCGGGGACGGACGTCGAGGAGCGCGAGCGCTCCTTCTGGGGGTTAATGGCTTCCGTAACGGACGTCGAGTTATCACCCTCCTCGTCACTTTCTGTAACAGCGGCGGCGGGTGAGGAAACTGACTTCGACATAGCGTAGTCCGCCCACCTCTTAACTTTTCGTTCTTTAAGAGTTCTTGGTTTCAAGAGCTTACAGGCCGCGCAGCTGTACTCCTTATGATCGAGGGGCAAGCAACGATTACAGAGCTTGTGTTTATCCTCCTAAGTGTATTTGCCCCTACAGCGTGGGCAAAACTTAAAAGGTGTCCTCTCCATAGCTGAGGCAATAATAACTGGTGATAACAACCCCAAGGGAAAGATAGGGGAGAAAGAAAGACATTCTCAAAGAGAAGATAAAAGTTCGAACCCCCACTCTCCCTACTGTATGTTGGCCGGCGAGGCCAGGCCACGTGTTCGGCAGCGCCGAAGGATCTCCTCCGTCTCTTCCCCTCCGTCGAAAACTTGCTCCGCGGAGAAACAGCTTCACAGCTAACGTCGAGGGGAGGGATCTTTAACAATATAATAAGTATAATTAAGGACCGAGGTCTGTAGTAAGTATTTGCAATGTCTCTCTAGGAGCTCCGCGTAAGGCGACCAGAAGCTGGGCGGAAAAAAACAATCTGAGGGACCTTGACGCGTGAGGGATTGTGGGTACAACGCACGTCACTATAGGGATAGTGTTACAGACACGCCTTGTCGACGTCCCCTTTTTCGACTACGAAAAACAAAATGCAATACTCCGCAGTGACCACTGGATGTCGGACCTATGCACAGCATGTGATTCTAAGCAGATTAACAAACATCAGAAATTTTTTTACATATTTTAAAACCAAGATATTTGCCCTCGGCTCCCGTTGGAAAGATTTCCAAAAACTTTATTTAGGAACTCAACAATACATGAAGCAAGGTACGTTGTCACAGATGAGTACACGATCATATATACTCTACAGAGTACATTACAACACCTTATAAATGAAAAACATCATACTCAAGA
This sequence comes from Ambystoma mexicanum, assembly GCF_040938575.1. NCBI lineage: Eukaryota > Metazoa > Chordata > Amphibia > Caudata > Ambystomatidae > Ambystoma > Ambystoma mexicanum. Next base: position 1,005,761,795 of record NC_090934.1, read on the forward strand.
ATAGTAATAGTAGGAAATGCAGGTGTTTGTTTACATTGTATTTCACACTCAATATCAAAGGGTGACATTAGAACAAATGCAAATAGTCCTAAAAACGGGATCAAATGCGAAAACCAGGGAGGGATATGTATCTTCCATATCGGTAACATTGGCCAACTCCCAGTGGCCTTAAGCACAAAAGGGAGGGGATTTAAATAACCAGTGTTTGAGAATACATCTTTTGTCAATCAAGCAGGCAAGGCAAAAAACATTCTGTGCAATCACCGGCACTATACCAATGTTGCCAAGAAGGTATTTTGAAGATAAGGGAGTAGCAAGGATATCAGTGATCCCCATTAGTGTTTCGGCCACAGTCCTTCAAAAAACTGTGAGAAGAGCATATGCATAAAATCAGCTAGTGAGATTGGGAACTGGAACATTGCTCTGTGCTAAAATGGTTAAATTAAATTATCCTCATTGGGGTACAATACAGCTAATTCAGAACCTCGAATTGAATCAGCTGAAAACGTGAATTAAAAGTCACTTTTCTGGTTTAAAGGTAACACCGGCCCCAGTGTGCATCAGTCATACAGTACTGTCAGTCCAGTCTTCTTCCCATTTACTCAGGGATTTTAAAGGTGATGCCACTATGTGGGGTTGAATACTATTATATGCAGGTGTGATCAACTCCTATGTTTCCCAGAGTGAACAATTGGTTGTACTCAAGGGTGGGAGTCTGGTTCACAAGAGAAGGACGGCCCGTTCTGTCGAAAGACGGCTCTCAGGCAGAAGTACTATAGCTCTCAAATAAAGTCAACCCAAATTTTGGTGTTAAAATTCTTAATAGAGACAACACTACCACCTAGAAATGTCACCCGGGGTCACAACACCTCCTCAATCCCATATGAGATGAAGAGAAGGATCAGAGGAAGTAGACAATCGGGAAGTTTTTACTGCATATACTACCAAGATTCTTCAAATCAAGATAGGGGCACCAGTGCTGACATTCTCATTAGGCAGGCTGCAAACCTGTTAAGGTGGAATTATTTGCAATAAAAACACTTCTGGTAATTCAATATGCATAACTATGTTGTGGTATTTTATGGCTTGCCTGCGTTGTAACGATATTCATCTATCACTACTGAACTGTGCCCCTTTACTCTCTGGAAGAACAGCCTTGTGCTCAGCCCAGATACCAGAAAGACAGCAGCATGAATTACTTTGAAAGATCTGAAGTAATTGTAAACCTGGCTGTGGACCGGATATGGTTGAAAGGGACTTATCTGGCCCGACCTGTGCCTCACATCCTTAAAGGTAAGATAGAATTCCACAGTGGGGCAAGGGTAGAAGGCAAGGTATTTAATCAAAATACTAAACTTCTGAATTATATAGCAAACTACTTATCATTTACCAAATACACCAACAAAAGGTGATAATAATCAGCACAGATGAGCTTTGGGCACTGGGTTGAACTGATGTACTTACCAGGAGATTTCGAATGTGTTTGTCTGTAGTGTAGAGGCAGATCCGGTGCAGCTCCTCCTTCACACTCAACCCCTGCATGGGAAGGTCAGGTCAAGTTAAAATATTGTATATTTTAGTCGAAGAAGTAGGCAAACAAAGAAAAGAATATAAATCTCAAAGTTATACACAATTTAAAGAAAATGTAACAAACAAATCAGTCCATCAAATCAGGTGCCAGAGGTGATCTTTGCAAATACCTACGGAATACACAAGTTTAAAAATAAATGATCAGATTTACAGATCAAACTAGACTTTGCATTAAAAAGTACACATAACATTATTTTCATTTGAATAGTTTTAACACGCTGGAGGCGGTTGTATCCATTATTGTCATCCCATAAAAAATGTGACCCGTATAATGGCAGTAGCCACAAAGATTCAAGTGGCAATTCACCCAACCAAGAGTGTAGATATTTTACAAAGAAATTAGTTTTGGGGAGGACTCACCAAAGCCTGTACTCAGGCTATGAGAGACACTTCACAACTCAGTTTTACTGGCTATTCCAAAACTATCCTTTGCATCAACACATCATATCTCCAATCATATCTAATGTTTCCTTTAAGGGGCAACCCAAACACTCAAGTACAAAACTATATTTTATTTGATTTCACATATATAAAAGCAATACAGTATATGTTCACTAACAATACACACATTTTTGAATCAAAGGGTGTTGTGATGGGGTTAGTAAAGTGCACCTCAATTGTCTCTAATGCAACACAACTTTGTTTTGGTGGATTTTCGCTCCATCGAACTCAGTGGATTTTCTGGACTCTGTGCCAAGTAACCTCAAACCTGAACGTTTCAATGTAACATTATAATTTCCACCATCTACATCGGTCAAGCCTAGTTGGCACCCACAAAAAATCAACAAAGAAAAGTGATTGACTATGTTTTTCCTGGCTCAGATATGCATTTACTCAATAATGCACTATTTTCTTTAAAAACAAAAACATAATGTCGATTCCAAGATGGCCGCCGTTGGGAGAGCACCGTAATCGATGCTCTCCCGAACCTCAGGGCCTGCAATTCACTCTCCGTGAGCAATTATGCCCTCCCCAGGCGCATGGCATGGCACGGCTGACGAAGAATAGGTGGGGGCCAATACATCACCCCTCCCCCTGAAGTAAAGGTGCAACGACTAACTACTGTAATCGAGGGACTTCGGCACGGCTATCTGCTGGCCGGGACACCCCTGAACCGTCCGTGGCCAGTGAGGAGATCCGGGGACCTCTTGTGAAATCAGAGTCAGAGGCTCGGTAAGAAGAAGAAGAGAGGAGAAGGAGACGCAATCGGCGAAACCACGACCTTAAAAGAGACGGAAGATCAGAGGGAGATTTCTAGTGGGCTGCCTCTCTCAGTTTGCTCCTCCAGGAAAAGGCCCAGTGGTAAGCAGAGAGGTTCAAGGCGCCACGGACAAGGGACAGAGATGCTACGGGTGAAGTGGACGGAGCAATAGTCTACCGATTGGGGGGTAAGGAATATCCCACCCTATCCAGGAATCCGGTGCAGAGGGGAGCATCTCCTTAGCCACCGAGCAGAGTGGAGCAGCAACAAGGAGGTGAGAAGGAGAGTGAGCCCGAGGAGGGACGCAGATCTCCACGTTTGAGGAACACAGGAGGAAGGGGGAACAGTGCCGGGTACTTAGGGCTGTATCCAGCCCAAAGCGGAATCAGTCCCCAGTCCATGATACCAAGTCACATTAATGGAAGAGGGACTGTAGGAACACACTTCCCTAAGGGGTGAGAAGACTAACTACACGCTCCCAATTGGAAAAGAGCTTCCCCTTGGGAAGAATATCCCAAAAGAGCACGCCCATAAGAGCTATCAATAAGTAACTGCCATTAGAACTTGGCACAAGAAGAATAGAGGGGGCTTGCCAGTTATTTGGTGAAAGGACAATAAATGGGACACTTTAGAAGTTGCCTAAATATACTAAGGGAAGAGAGTGGGGAGAGGAAGTCAAGGAGAAAAAAACTAGATACCGGTGAGGGAAGATAGAAACAAGAGGAAGGACGGAGACACAAAAATGTCTAAAAATAGGGGAAATGAAGCTCTACCAGCCTCGAAGGTTACCAAGAAACCCCTGGAAAGCAATTTGCAAAACATGTGGAGCAAAGAAGGCAGCTCACCCCAAGGAGCGCAACAGAGCCAGGAAAAAACAGAGCAAGGAGGACCCCATACAGAAGAGGGTCAAGATCAATCAGTGATGCAGTCACTAGTTAAGCAATACTTTACTGACTTATGGGACAGAATTGCAGACAGAGTCCAAAAGCAAATGGATGTAATGAGACAAGACTTAGCAACGGCGCTGCAGGATATAAAACGGGACTTGATTAAAATGAAAGAAAGGGTTGACTCCGACGAGAAAGCCATTTAAGAACTGACGGAGAACTCAAGGAAGACTGAAATGTTGGTGGAACAACTGGCAATGACCACCCACAACCTTGAACTATAGGCTGAAGATCTAGAGAATAGGTCAAGGAGAGTTAATATTTGAATTAAAAACTTGCCAGAGGAAGTCCCCGATAAGGATCTTGAAACTGTGGTTGGCATTTTCGTTGACCTACTGGAGCTGGAAGATCAGCCGGAAGTGAAGATTGACAGAATCCATAGGTTAGGGCCCCGAAGAACAGAACCGGGGGCAAAGTCAAGGGACGTCCTGGCAGCACTACAGGATTACAAAATAAAGGAAAAGATATTGCAAACCTCAAGGAAGCTGAAACAAATAACTTATAATGGGGCAGAAATAATGCTTTTCCAGGATCTATCTCCGATAACATTGTCTAAACGAAGAAAAATGGCACCGGCCCTGAGCGCACTTCAAGATAAAGATATTCGGTATCACTGGACGTTGCCGTTTGGACTGGTCTTTGAGTGGCAAGGGAAGCAGTATCGGATATCATCCCATGAAGAACGATAAAGAGTGTTGGGAATTGAGGAGAAAGATCAGGAATTAAAGGTCCCTCAAGCAAAAGGTTCTGGCACACTTGAGAGTTGGGAATGGTCTATGCCGAAACCAAAAAGAAGCAAGAAGGGAGGTTTTAAACCACAACTGAAAGGCCCAGCACCCTGAGAAGAGTAGGAGTGGGGGATTCTTCCTGCAACATAAATGAGATGTTGAAATTGACAAAGAGGTACAAGGGATTATCCGATATGTAAGCCTGGGTAGGGCGAACAATGGGATAAACATGACAGGTCCTGAGGGGATGGGGGAGGCAGGGGCGGAATCTGGAATGGGTTTGGGAGAACCCGCAAGAGTATACACTGGGTTTAGTAAGGGGCTCAATTCTCAAGAGGAAAAATCAGGGGGTTGGGGGGGGGGGTAAAGGCTGGTTGGGCTCTCCCAGTAGGGGGGAGGGAAGAGAGGGAGATATCAGGGAAAGGGGGTAGGGGGTGAAGAGGTCAGGGGGAAAGGGAGGGGGGAGGAAGTCCGTGCACGATCCTGGGAGGTGGCACAATGGTTGTTGTTACCCCGTCGGCAATGGATATGCATTATAAACTCACTGTAAACTCCTTGAATATTAATGGGTTAAACTCCCCTATGAAGAGGAAACAGTTGGAAAGATATAGCCGGAGGGAGGCCCCCGACATAGCAACATTACAAGAGACCCATGCGCAGACCCGGGACAGGGATAGAATTAGATTCCAAGGTTATCGCCAATTGTATCAAGCCAGTGATAACAGGCCCTCTGGAATAACTTAGACCTCATAGTTACGGACACTGAGGGACACCCAGGGCAGATACTTAGTCCTGAATTTAAAGGGGAGGGGGAGGGATCCACGGTAGCCATGATCTTCACACCCAACATGGGACAAGACACCTTTATTAAAAAATCTTTGCCGAAACTGGAGAAATTTACTAAAGGCCCCATTGTTCTGACAGGGGACTTTAATTTGGCATGGGACCCAGAAAGGCCAGGATACACAGGGTAAACCCTCAAAAGAATTGGTAGACAAGGTGGTCAGGCTCGCTCTAGTGGACGTGTGGAGGGAACGGGAAGGAGAAAAGGATGGGTTCACATTTTTCTCACTCCTCATCGAGGATTGATTGTATGTGGTCCTCTCAGGCGCTGTTTGGGTGGGTATTGGTTATAGAGGCGGAGGCAATAGTCCTATCGGATCATGCTCCCATGGTTTTGAAAATTCGAAGGAATCCAGGCCGTTAGGACTTTAGAAATGGTGGTACCACACATTCTTGTTTAAGGAAGACACTTTAAGGGACGAGTTTAGGGAAGAGAATTTCTTTAGGGATAATAACCGCATTGATACACCCTAGCAGATGAGGTGGGACGCGTTCAAGGCAACGATTAAGGGGAAAATTACTGCGACTAAAAGCCACACAGACAGAGATGTGAGACATGTTGAAAGGGAAGTGGAGGAGGATTTAAAGGAGCTAATGTTATGGGTGCGAGTGGGGAAACAAGAAAGGAATATAGGGTCATAAATGGTCAACTGCAAATAATACAGGCTAAGGCGGCAGAACAATCCCTTTTACTCCAAAAAACAAAAATATTACATCAAAGTGAACAAAACAGATAGGGTACTAGCTAGCATGTTGAGAGGGAAGGAAAAGGCCAGGACCATTGTAAAAATAAGAGTGAAAGGGGGCGGTACTAGTACGGAAACCGAGGACATTGTCAGGACGTTTGCAGATACTACGCAGAGTTATATAGTTCAATGAATCCATTGGAATCAAAACAGCTCTAATATATAGGCAAAAGTGTGATGACAGAAATAACAGAGCAGGAGAAACTGGCTCTGGAACAAGATATCACAATCGATGAGGTACAAAAAAGGTCATAATGACACTGCCACTTAATAAGTCTCCAGGTCCAGACGGCTTCACTTCATAACTTTATAGAGCATTTAAGGAAATATTACTCCCTTATCTGGTACCACTTTTAAATGAATTTGTGAAGGCAGGGCGAATCACTCCTTCAATGGAGGAGGCAAAGGTCGTCCTATTGCCGAAAGTGGGCAAACATCCGACCTTATGTGGCTCATATAGGCTGATCGCTCTAATAAATGTGGATTCTAAGATATATACAAAGGTCCTAGCAAATCGCCTAGATCAAATTCTCCAGAGAATCATTTGCACAGACCAGTCAGGATTCATAAGGGGTAGACAGACGAGTGATAATACAAGACGGATAGCCCATCTTATAGAGAAAGTCAATACAAAGAATGCCCCTGCCTTTTTGGTAGCCTTGGATGCCAAAAAGGCTTTTGATGTAGAATGGCCGTTCTTGTTCCTTGCTGTGAGGAAAATGGGTTTCAGTGAAAAATGTCTAACAATGATTAAAGCGAAGTGCCAGAATCCATCACTATGGCTAGCAATAGATGATTTCTTATCAGACTCCACTAATGTACAAAGGGGCACAAAGTAGGGCTATCCTCTATCGCACTAGCTCTATGCAATTCATTTAGAGCCTCTCCTGGCGGCAGCGAGAGCCAATGGGGAGATAGTAGAGATACCATTTGGGGAAAAGTACCGTAAAACAGCAGCTTTTGCCGCCGACATGTTATTGACACCAACAGACCCAGAAGTATCTCTTAACGCTATGGAAAGAGAGATGCAACAGTTTGGGGCACTTTCGGGACTGAAAATAAACACTCACAAATTGGAAATCCTGAACTTGACGCTACCAAGAGAGATTGAGAAGGGGCTCAAAAAGGTGCTCCCGTACAGGTGGGTTGAGAAGGCCATAACATATCTAGGAGTCAAACTAACTAAAACAATGGAGGAGCTATATTCGGCCAATTATCTGCCTCTTCAAGAGCCAATAAAGAACAAACTGATCAACTGGTGCCCCCTGGCGATACCCTGGACAGGTAGAATAAATGTCTTAAAGATGGTTAGCCTTCCACAATTGCTGTACAATTTTATGACTCTCCCAATACGAGTTCCTAAGTCATTTTTCCGAGCTATCCAGAAATATACTGGGAGATTTGTTTGGAATAATAAAAGGTAGAGGATAGCGAAAAGTGTTATGAAGACGCCAAGAAATAGGGGCGGATTGGGTGGAGCCAGATTTTATGGTGTACTATCTAGCAGTACAATTGAAGGTGTTAAGTGACTGGTTGAGGGATGACCGGAATAAGATATGGAGGGCGATGGATAGGGGGGTGGTAGGTGGGATTCTAGAAGAGGTATTATGGATGCCAAAGGAGGACAGGCCAATAAATATGTATTGTAGCACAATTACATCCGTGGAAGGGGAATCCTGGGATGAACCTATTAGGCAGGCCCGAATTACTACCTTCCCATCTCGGTTTACGCTGCTTTTTGGCAATCCACATTTCACCCCAGGGGTTAGAGGAGACGGTTTTAAAAAATAAAATCCGAGACATGTTTGAAGGGAAAGAAATAAAATCATTCACCGATTGTAAGGAGGATATTGGGCTGGAATAAGGGGAAAGATATAGGTATGCCCAATGAATCCACTGGCTAATACAACCCTAACAGAAAGAAGCAGCAACGTGAAACTAAACACCTTTTGAAAAATTCTTAGTGTTTGACTCCGGGAATAAACATATAGTGGGGGCAATCTATTCACTAACCAAACAGGGGGAGGAGCCGTGGGGGAAAGAAGTTATATGGGGAATTGGGAAGGGGCAACTGGCCAATCAATAGAGGAAATAGAGTGAAGCAGCTGTTGGCTATATTCCCAAATTAGTGAGGTCCCTTCAGATCCAGGAGATATGGGTAAAAATTATGTAACAATGGCATCTAACCCCGGAAAGAATTCACAAATGTTATACCACAGCACCCGATCTATGCTGGAGGCAATGTGCAATGGTGGGAACATGGAAATATATTTGGTGGGAATGCCCGCAAATTCAAGAATTTTGGGGGGGAATACAGGAGGCAGTAAGGGAAACCTTGGCAATAAGGGGAGGGGGTAACAGAGGTACGGCAATGTTGGGCCTAGAAGGAATTTTGGAGGAGTTAGCCACAAGAGCAGAGAGGTAAGTATATGCGATTTTGATGATGGCAGAGGTGCTGGTGGTGGAGCAAAAGTGGAAAACAAAGAGCCCTCCCACGGAATATGAATGGATGGGAAAGGTCTGGAACTTCGTAGCCCTGGAATGGGTAACCTACTCCATACAAGGAGACCATCAAGGAATTTTGGTAGACTGGACCCTAGTCCTGGGGTTCCAACAGAAAGGATCTAGGGCGATATGGTGCACAAGGAGAATGAGACTGTTTGGACTGTTATGAATACAAGCAGACATCTACAGCTCAATCAGAAGGGTTTTCTTCGTTCGAGGGAAAGAAAAAACTAAAGGTGACGGTGGAGATAGAAGTGGGCCGTGTCTAATGAGGGATCAAGATCGGACTATGGGGGCAGGGGGAAGAGGAGGGAGTAAAAATGTTGGAAACATTTGAAAATTCCAATAAAAAGGTAATAATAAAAAAATTAAATGTCGACAACTGTGTTTCTCCCTCTATAAATGGAGTCTGCCCTTTGTTTTTCCATTAGGCCTTCACAAGGACACATATAGAATATTTTGGGCTCATATTCATTCTACATTCACAGAGCTTCGTAGCAGTGTTGGGTGAACCCTTCTTATTTCAACTGACTGCCCCTGCAAGCAAATACATACATCTGTCAGTCACAAACTCAATCTCACATCACATACCTCCCTACTACTGAGAAGCCAGATCTCGCACACTTACTTAGGACTCTTCAGTGATGTCCTGTTAGGTTGACATAGGCTATGGAGCCACCCCTCAGCATAGGCCAAGCGACAATCTTTAAGCTTTCCCTGACTTATGTAGTGGCATCTTTGGTCAAGCAGTCAGAGTTAACTGTCATGAGGTGAGCAAGAGGTGAGGAGGGGGTGACAAGAATACAGACTAACGCAGTACTATGTGGAACAAAGGAAGGTGTGCCTCGAGGTTTAATGAAAATACATCTCATAAAAAGGCAAGCAAAGAGACCACCAGTGGGCGCGGACGACATGGCCGCCTAACAGGTAATCGCCACCCATAACGGCAAAACAATAAAAAGGAGCCCTTGGTATATACTGCATGAAAAAATATAAATGTCCATGCATTGCAGCCAAAGATCCGCTGAAAGAAGTTAGAACCCCTTGAAGAGGCGACTGTACTTGTGTGCTTGTGTACAGAAGAGTTAGGCTGAGTAAAAATGACTGCCCCCTCAGCACACCGGATACAGTGGCAAGGAGTGGGTGGCCACTGGCTCCTTTTTAACACCTTTTTTTCTGTTTCTTAATTTTAGATCTAAACTGCTATATTTAACACCCTTCAATTTGTCCTGAAGAAAGCTCGGAGTTCCTGAAAGCCATTTTCCATCAAATAGACTTTCTATGGTTGAAATATCACTATCCGAGCCAGAAACACAAATGTGTCGACAGTAAAATGTGTTTAGAATTGTTCATTACACATTGATCTATCCTTTGATTCAGCATCTCTGACATGACACATGAATATTTGTCTGTATGGTAGACAACAGTAACTTGCTGTCCTGTTTGTTTGTTTTAACACTATGTTTTTTTAATTAAACTTTGTTTTATCTGTATAACTACAAGTGTGATCCTCATTAGCTATTTTGAATAATCTCTAGCTGCCAATAGGTTTTTTCCACCTTGTGCGTTTAAGGGTGGGGCAGTCTGGTTCCTCTTTCTTTTAGTATGCCAGATGGATTTAAAACATCATTCTACAAGAGATATATATCGGAACTTATGCCATTTTTGAGAAAACTATTTAACAACATCCTAGAGGGGGAGGGAGTACCAAAATCATTTATACAATCAAGGATTGTGGTCATCCAGAATGAAGGAAAAGATAAATGAGAGTGCGGGTACTATCGACCGATATCCTTGCTGAACGTGGATGCACAAATCTACACAAGCGTATTAGCGGAACAGCTCAGTAAATTATAGCCAAAATTAATTCACTCTGACCAGGTTGGCTTTATCAGGGGAAGACCCTAGGATCTAGTAGCCAGCATATTATTGATAGGGACCCACTTCTAGTGCCCTTCTATGCCGAAAAGGCATTCAACCGGGTCGAATGGTCTTACTTGAAAGCGGTCTTGCAGAAGTCAAGGTTAGTGTTGCATTAGTTTAGTGGAGTTATGGCATTATACAAGACCATTGTTGCACAGGTGACAGTAAATGGAATCTCTTCAGAGAAGTTTTCATTAACAAGATGAACGAAACGGGGATGCCCACACTCACCCCTGCTCTTTGCATTAACAATAGAACCCTTGGCGGAAGTGATCCATAGAGAAGAAAGTATTCAGGGAATAGTAAGGTCTGGAAAGGAATATAAGTTGGCACTATTTGCAGACAACATCCTAGCATATGTGACCTCCCCGAGCTCCTCTCTTCCCAAGCGGATATAAGTTAGCAGGGAAATACGGAACCTTATCTGGCTTGAAGATAAACTTTTAATAAATACACAGTGCTCCCCTTGGCGGATCCTACACCAGACCATACATGTTCTGGATAATTGGTTGTAGGAGCAAACAGAGGGCCTAAAATACTTAGGGATACTCATTGGGAGAAACCAGTCGTATTTCTATAAAACAAACTACTGCACCCTTTGGGACAGAGTAAAAAAAGACTTACTAAGAGGGGATGGAACGATAATGTAATATGCAGGCCGTTTAACCACCACGAAAATGAACATATTGCCAAGTTGCTGTTTCTCTCCCAGGCACTACCAATAGAGATACCATGCTCCTTCTTTGAGGAGGCCAAAAGAACCTTTGTAAATGTTCTATGGGGGTGGGGGGAAGCATGTGTAGCATACACAACACTGATACTACCCAAAGATTAAGGAGTAGCTGGACTCTGATGGGTCAGTAGTGCGAGGCAGAGAACTGCTACTGGTTTTCTCAGTGTTAGACATTTTATCAATAAAAAAAATGCAAAGAAAACCTTACTAAACCTACTCTACCAGGGAGTTCCCTACAATGTCTACACTATAAGGGAAATTCTCCCAGCATACACAAACTGGCCCTCACACTAAACAACAAAACATTCCAAATACATTAGAAACATAAATAAATGGTTACCAAACAACTAGTGAGACTTGGATAATCTTCACCTGTCCTGGGTAGATTCCTTTCCCAGGATTGTCAAAAGTCAGTCTCTCCAAGTGTTCATAAAGAAAAAATAATTCTTGAGTCAGTTCTTGAGAGTTCCAAAAGATACAAAAGTTCAGCCAAATAAAAATCCACTGGTCACAGTTCTTTAGCTTTCTGTTGAAAGGTTACCCTTCCAATTCCAGCAAAGAAAAAAGCACCAATGGTAATCCTCGATAACCTTCTTCCAGGACAATAGTGTCACAGTTCGAAGACAGAAGGACCACTTCTACTTCAACCACTGTCCATGTGTTTATAACCTCTGACACGTCTTTAGTATAATTTGTCAGGATGCTTCTTCTTAGAGAGTGTTACTTTCCTCTCTACAGCCCCGTTCTACTACTGTTAATGTGGAGTAGTTTCTCTCCCAGCTACTGCTTCAACCACCTTTAATGCAACATTCACTAACAGAATTATAGAGAACCACAGTTTTGATAGTTCTGATTCAACTTGGTACTTTAGGTAATTTAAAGGCAAGACTCTTTAACCTCCATAGGTGTAGGCAAGGCACTCTTCTTTCCTATGTCATAAGAGAAGGGAACCCTTTTTGCCACTTCTGTCTGTCCTACTGCCATCAGTATAATCAGCCTTTGCTTCCAGATGGCTTCTCTCTCAGCCTCAACAGTTCAGCATTACAGAGTGTTAACTTAATCTTCTTACAAGCACCCAGCTTCCTTCCCCAGCTTTATTCACCCTCCTGCCTGGTTCCAGTAGATACCCCAAAGCTGTATTGCCACTCTTTGGATAACCTTTTCACACTTATATCAGAGGACATGGAACCTTTAGCAACTTTAACAACTTCAAAATGCAGGTGGTTAGATTTCAATAGGTCTGGTTTCACTACATAAAGGATTCACCTACTGGCTTGGGTAATGCCTGTTGTTCTCTTTACTTCAGCAACTTTTACAATTATAGAATGTTCTGGATGTTACACAGTTCAAGCTTCACAAGAGAAACAGATTTAGGTACACGCAACCACTCTTTCATGGAGATTTTTAACTTTAAAAAACTGTAAGGACTTGCATTCCCGTTCATTAGCGAGGAGTGATACTTTGACTCTGGCTGAGAATCACAATTGTCCACACGCAACCTCCCTTTGATATTCATTGTAACACTTTGTGAAAGTCAGTTTTAACTTTACGAGTGATTTAGCAAAGCATTCCCCTTCTTTATTGGAGACACGCAACCACTCTGGTAAAGTTAAACAATTCAACAATGGAAAAAGGAAAGCTTTTAGTTTACACGAGCAATCCAACTTGCATTAAATGAGCGTGTGATACATTTCCTTGATTATTATGACCTTTCACAGCAACGACCACCTTCTACTCGCTCCCACTCTTAAGCGAGTCACAATTGAGCTGGTAACAGTTACCAGCAAGGGTTTTCAGTGAATCCAGAAACACTGTGGTTGCAAGCTGCTTCCACTTCCCGACTTCTCTTCTTTCTACTACTTCTTTAGGCACTCCTGGGACCCACACCCCTCTGCAGCATGGGTGTCTCTGGTCTGGCCCCGATCACAGGAAGTCTTCTTTACTCCTATGCCTCTCGGCTTGCTTATGCTCACGGGCCTCGGGTTGCAGCACAATTTCAGCTCTGCAATTACAGCCACTATGCTCACCTAGGAAGACCTTCAATCTCAGCACGTCTCTCTCAGTTCAGCCACAGCAAGTCAGTGTTTGTGAACACAGGACCAACTAAGAACCTGCAGGTGAAATCTGCTCTTCTTTCGTACCGGTGTCCCTTAAGTGATCACGCTTCCTCATGAACTGCCAGCCTTGTGCTCTTCTCCTTCTGCTACTACTGCCAGCCTTCCAGCTCCTTCCTTAAGCTCCTTCCTGCGGCAGCCTTTTATGTTTCTCAGGTGGGGCAATTACATTCAGGGGAAGGTCCTTAATGTTAATTGCCTGATCCTGGAAAAGGCTTGTAGGCCTACTTGCCTGTCTTTCATTTATACATGCCTCCAGAGCCCTCTTCTTCGTCTCAGTCCCTGTGAGAATCTGGGACATGTATTTCACTTGAGAGAAATTAGGTTTTTTCACTTCTTTAGGTTGGCAAAAAGCCATCAAAAGGGAGGAAGTTCGCTGGAACGTTAAAAATGGGTTCCACCCAATCTTCCTGGTCTGATTCCCCCTCTCCCCCCTGTGATCCTCCCGTAGTACACCACCCTAAGGGTCGAGATCAGAGAGCGCCTGCCATTCCCTGGCCACTTGAGGAGAGTCCCAGATAAGGTTTCTGGGGATAATCCCATCAGATTCTCCACAACTCTCAGACTTGAAAGAATACTACAGAGCAGCCCAGTTCCAGATCCTTCAGGATCATTTAAGGGAAAATAAAGAAATGCAGTGGGTCACACTGGAAAATGGCCTATTATCCCCAGTTATTTTAGGTAAATGGCTACAGGTGCCTCATAGTCAACTCCCATCAGAATACAGAAGCACCCCGTACTATCAAACCTCTGGCACTTGTGGAAAGAATCTGGAGAAATGAAAGGGGTGACAACTTGGCCATCTCCCCTTAGTTTCTTGTGGGCCTCCTCCCATTAGAGAAAAGATTTTTGAACCACTCAGGATCCAGCCCTTTTATAACAGGGGACACGTGAGGGCAGGCTAACTATGTTGGAGGGATGGGACATTTTTAAGCAAATCAGACTTACAAGAACATGAAAAACATAAGTATCTCCCCACACTTGTGTGCTCAATGCCTGTTGCTTCTAATCAATCAAAACTTGCAAATTCTTGTTATTCTCACTATAAGTGGTGTTAATGATGTGAAAAGCTTTGTTAATATTACATCATATTCATAAGTTGCATCCGTAAACAATCACTAAGAGCCAACAATAACCTTTTGGCGCATGTGCCTTTTGTTTCACCAAATCAATGGCTTCCTCTAGGGTAAACAGTTCCTGGTTATTACCAGAATGTTTGTAACCCTCCTTTAGTATTGCAATCTGACACAGTTATGCAGGTATTTACACAAGTGTTTGTATACAGTTTCCTGAATTTAAAATACAGTACATTCTGAAAAATGTAATCTATATCATTTATTTCTGTGAAGCGGATCGGTAGTCCTCTTGGTAAGAAATGTAAATGGTCCTGGTTTCCTTAAGTTTTCTCCCGTGAATGAACGCCCCTTGGAGTATACCGACTCCATTTCCAAATTATCTTTTTATTGAAATCTCGATGTACGTAACACACATCAATGCCATTGCACTGCCAACATAGTAAATATAAATCAAAATAATTTAATTTCTACATTTTATGGTTCAACCCCCAACTAAAGAGATAACACAAAAAAAAGTTAAAATACATAAATAAATAAAACAAATCCAATCACACAAATAAACCAAACAGTTTTGTGAGCTCTCAGGTACAGGTGAAGACCGGCAACGACTTCTTTATCAAATGCACAGTTGCACTGTTCGTCTTAAAACAGGTATTTCAGGATTTGTGGACGAAAAAACATACGTTCTCTCTCCTGGACAAAATCTAGAAAAGCGGCTCAGGTGCGGGAGAATCTCGCCATGCGATCTGATGTGCAGTAAGCCTGTCCATGGCTATAATCTCCCACACCTTAACCCACCAGTATGAAATGCAGGGGCCGTCTGCAAACTTCCAGCTACATGCATGG
This sequence comes from Ambystoma mexicanum, assembly GCF_040938575.1. NCBI lineage: Eukaryota > Metazoa > Chordata > Amphibia > Caudata > Ambystomatidae > Ambystoma > Ambystoma mexicanum. The sequence goes on from NC_090934.1 coordinate 1,005,777,047, forward strand.
TTTACTCTTGCCGCCACCAGCAAATTCGATATCAGGTATGCTTGAGTCCCTGTCAGAGGGTAGGTGCCATCCCCAAACAGCAAGGTCAGTGGGCATATAGGGAGTACGCTACCTGTAATGCCCTTTATCTTCAAGCAAATCCATGCCAACAGCTGTCTGTGTGATCCGGGCAGATCGCATGCAGCCGTTGAGGGGTCAAATAGCACCTATAACATAATTTAATGGCTCCTTGTTTAATAAGGGGTACAGCGGGAGCTCTAATGAGCTCGAGACCAAATCTTTTGCCAGGATCTGTCTGAGATTGCAATCCCCAGTACCCTCTGTCAATGTAGCCTATAGGGTAGTCTATCTTCTAGAGAAGCATTTTCCAGTAATCTATAGCAGGTGGATATTTCATTTATTCCCTGGCCCTCTAGCACCCTGAGTTCTATTCCTTTGGGTGGTTGACATCCCGGCAGCTTAACCTGACAGTTTAACACCCAATGACAGAGTTGAGTATCTAAATTGCTCTGTCTCAGGTATCTTGAATTGTTCTTTACATTCTGCAAACGTAAGTGCTATCCCTTCTTTGTATAGGTCTTTTAACCGTAGAACCCCGGCAAATTCCCATCTTGCAAATACCCTTTTTTCTAGGCTCAGGGAGAATTCTGGATTCTGCAGTACTGGGGAAAGGGGCCCTAGTTCCGACTTCAGTCCCAGCTGAGAGCAAGCTTTATTCCCAATGGTATAAGGTAGAGCTAGTTGGTTCTAAGACGCCTCGATGAGTGCCCCTCGCTATTTTAGGAAGGAATGGGAGATGAGCTAAGGGAAAAGATGAATCAGCCTATTCCAATTCTTCCCATTTCGGGTGCCTTTCTTTTGACACCCAGTCTAACATTGGTGCTATCTGAGAGGCCCGGAAATAGCACTGAATTGACGGGACCCCCAGCCACTCAGTTCTCTGAACCTCAGGAGTATTTTGCAAGGGATTCTCAGAGGTTTACCCAGCCAAATGAATCGCCCCACCACTTTCTGTATTTCTAGTAAATCCTGTTCCAGGACAATGATTGGCAAAGCTTGGAAGGCATGTAGGAATCTCAGGAGCAAGGTCATCTTGACCGCGCTGGCATGCCCCAGCCAAGAGATCTCCTGCCCCTCCCATTGCCGAAGTGCATCTTTGGCCTCTTTGCAGAGAGTGGGAATATTAGCCCCCAGGCGAGCCCTGTAAGTATTAGTAATATGAACCCCTAAATATGTGATTTCCCGGTCTGACCAATTAAAGGGAAAGGCTGATTGTAGAGTATGTTTGACCTCAGGCGGTTCCGAAATTGTAAGCCCCACTGACTTCCCAATGATTAATACAGAAGCCAGAAATAAGGGCAAACTCTTCCAGCAGCTCAAGGAGTGTCAGGAGAGAGACCAGAGGCTTTTGAAGAAAGCAGAAAATGTTGTCCGCATATAATGCTATCATATGTGTGTTCTCCCCATAAATTGGTCCGAAAGATGCAGGAATGAGTACCCATCATCTGCGCCAGGGGTTCTATTGCTAGGGCAAAAACTAAGGGGGAAAGAGTACAGCCTTGCCTCGTGCCTCTGCCTTTGGGAATCAATGGCAACCTGAGGGCATTAACTTTAATTCTAGTCGCTGTAATTAGAAAATTTGCCATACTCAGTCTGGTTAAGGGTGGGTCAAATCCATATGCTGGTAAGAGAGCATATAGATAATCCCAAGATAATCTGTTCAGGGATCAATGGGCATCCAGGGACACCAGGGACAGACCGCCTGCAGTTCGATTAGGTCAATACCCCTACGAATATTATCAAGGAAATTCTATTTTTAATGAAGCCAGTCTGAACCTTATTAATTATCTGCTACCAGGCTAGGACCTCCCCTAGCCTGGCAGCTAGGATTTTACTGTAAAGTTTTGCATCAGTATTGAGGAGGGCTATAGGGCGATAGGAAGTGCACTCCAGAGGATCCTTTACTGGCTTTAACAAAAGGGTTGTTGCTCATTCTGCCATAGAATCTGATACCTTCCACGACATTAAGAAAGAGTTAAAGAGTTTAGTGAGGTGTGGTATCAGAGAGTTTACGAATGTTTTGCAAAATGTATTTGTGAAGCCATCCAGGCTGAGGGCTTTGCCCATTGGGAGGGAGAGGATTGCCTGGGATACTTCTTGGGAGGTTATTTCCCCTTCTAGAGCCTTTGTAACCTCTACAGGATCCTGGAGGAGTTGCGCCCGTTGAATAAAGTCATGAGTATAAACTAAGTTCCCCTGATGTGGAGCCGACACCGCCTGAAAGAAGTTCTCCAGTACCTGTAGTTTCTTTTCCTCTGTGATAACCTGTTTCCCCTTTGTGCCCTCAATGCCGCTATATCATTGTGAGTGGCCATCTTCTTTAGCTTGACTGCCAACAATTTATTAGCTTTATTCCAATTAAAGTAGAAGTATTGATTTGTCCGAAGTATAGATTGGGCAGCCTTCCCAGTCAGGTGTGCCTCTAAGGCCTGCTTAGCTAACCTGAGATCTCGCAGGGACCACCGGCCACCCTTTGCTATATGTTCCTTCTCCTTAACCTGGACTGTGTCTTCTAGTATCACCTGTTGCCTTTTATGAGCCTTCCCCCAGGCTACACATTGTTCTATAATGACCCCCCGCAGTACCGCCTTCCCAGCATCCCATACCGTCCAAGAATCCAGTTTCCCATTATCGTTATCTTGGAAGTAATTTCCTATAGCTTACTAAATGTGGGTCCTCAGAGTGATATCTGTCAGTATGGAGTCGTTAAGCATGCATGGGAGCTTATGCTAGAAGTTGCCTAAACCCAATCTAGTGCAAGCCTAAGAGGGAAATGGTCTGACAGAACCTTCGACAGAATGTCTATCTCTTGACTGCTGGAATGAGAGTGTTGGAAACCAAAAACATATCTAACCTAGAGAAGTCTTTGTTGACAGCCGAATAAAAGGTATCATCTTTTTCTCCAGGATGGAAAAAGTGCCACGGCTCTATCAGAGAGTGTTCTCGTAGTAATGTTGACATGGTGTAAACGTTTTGTTTGTCATTAGGAGTAGGGGCTAGCGATTTGTCCATATCTGGGTATACAACACAGTTAAAATCCCACCCCCAGGATAATTTCACCTTCTGCAAACTCAGCCAGAGTATCCGAAAATCCCGCCAAGAACCCAGCTTATCATTCAGACCATATATGACTGCTAACGTAAGCTTGCGGTCGTTCATGAGAGTATTAAGCAATAGGAAGCTCCCCTCTTTGTCTAGCAACACCCCAACCACCCTCAAGTGCAAGCCTCTACGGAACATGATGGCGACTCCCCGCTTTTTAAGGCGACTGGTGGTGAAGTACGCCCTCGGGTATAACCTATCATACATCTGCTTTTCATCCACTGCCAGTAGGTAGGTCTCCTGCAGGAAAAACCTGGCATCGTCTAAAGAGGAGAATTTATGCAACAGTGCTTTACATTTTATTGGTGAGTTAAGACCCCTCACTTTCAGGGTCAAGCATAGAAAGTCAGGGGACCCCATCATGCTCCACTACAGACCAATATCCAACTAGGAAAGCCAAATCGGCAGGTACAAGCTTACCATTAAAGAAGACTTGTTCACTATTTATTACCAAGATTCTTATTGTGATCAAACAGAAATAAAAAATGATTACCCTTCGATGAATAGTAAAATTGCAACAAAGCATAATAAACAATTCCTGACACAGTTGTAATAACTCTAAATTGATCTTCTTTATGTCAAAGCACACCACATATGCGAACGTTGTTCCTCCTTGACCTGTTCTCTAGGTCTTCCTGTTTAGCCCAGATCAGTTCTAGTTGCTCCTCAGTGCCCACCACTCTGTTTGATAGTTCTGCATGGTCATGTGCTTGTTCACACAGCGTATTTTTCACGTCATTCACTCGTGATTCAAGGCCCATTAGGTGCGAATTAAGGTCTGCAACCGTTTTGACCAGCGCGTCTTCCGTAGATTTGATCTCCATTGTGAGATCCTGTTTCAGGGTGGCGAGAATGTCCATCATATCTTCCTTAATGAAAGAGGGATTTGCCTTGGCAGCCCCAGGAGGAGGAGGAGGAGAATGGACCTCAGTGCGGACCTCTCGAGCACTCTTGTCCTTATCAGGCATGCCTAATAACGATTTGATGTCACCTCCTTTGCCTCCAACTTTCGCCATTATTGCAGAGATTGATTAATGTCCCTGGAAACAGTATTCCGCCGGTCTCTCAAAGGCTTCCACCTCTCTGGGACACTTATAGGGCTGCTGCTCGGGACCGCAGAAACCAAATGAGTGCCCCAATATCCCCAGCCGGCCCAGGCTCACAGCAGTAGAAATATAATGACCTCCCTACAAGGCACCCGCCTGCCACCTTGAACCTGGGATCATCAGGTACACTCCATAGAACTCTGTGTCTTATTATTGTGTTGACAACACTAACCGGTCTGGGTTCTGCGATGGAAATGATCTCATTTAGAAGAGTTATGGCAAGAGCACATGAACACTGTCGGGGGCCCAGGACCTCCTCAACCGCCCCCAGTGCCAACCTTACATCAAAAGTAGAGATTAGTGGGGTGTGCTGGTGATTCGCGCTATGCCCGAGTCAGTAACAGTGCGCAATGCCCATTATTTGACTAGTGTATCTTGCATAAATCTTAAGAGTCATAAAATTGTTTTGTATTACATTTATTTGATTGCTTCAGCCGACACGTGTTTCGACACTTGGTCATTTTCAAGGCTGTTATTACATGCAGGTTCGTAAAAACAAATGAATACATTGTTGGATTATTAATAAAAAGTATAGTAAGAACAAAAAAAATGAAATACTATATCCATCATTTGTGGGCAGCATGGTAGGTCATGGTAGGAAAGAAGAACAAATGAAAACACAAGACCGTCCAATATTAATTGCATTCATATTGACAAAGGTAACACAAATTAAAACATAAATGGGGGTGTGGAGTGTGTGAAGCACTCCATATCCATGCCAGGTTAGTCTATATTTGTTGTGTTTTGTTAAGTAAGTGGTGCAGCCCGTACTTCTGAATCCTTCCTCGCAATGATATCCACTCTTTTGGTGTTTGGAAAATGTGAATTTGGGGTGCCACCCATTATATCGTCCCCTAGTGCTTCCTATGCTTAAATCCCAATGTATCCGTGCAATGTGGCACAGCAATTAAAAAAGTATTTGCACTCACCAAAATCCACCTAGTGGTTTTCCCTGCAAAGCGAAATAACCAATGATTTTGCTCATAAATTGTTAATAACCTTATTTGTCAACCAACCACGCAGGTATGTTTACCCTTGTTAGGATGTGTCCCAGGACCTGTTGGTCATGCTTCCGTATCCCATAAGAAATGGTAGGTCAAATGTGTTATTGCACAAATCTATTGGTTCCTGTAAAAATGGTGACATCATAAGCATCCACCAAGTCAAGTGGTACACTTAGTAGTTGCCATAGGCCGATGCCTTATCACGTAAGTAGATATGCAAATGAGTACCATTCGATATTGTTTGTGGTGCATTGATTAACATTTGCGCAGTTCACCAAGTTCACCAAGTATAACGTGCGAGTTGGTCACGTTATACTTGGTGAATTTAAAGCGTGATCGCACATATCGGTTGGGTCCTGCCAAAAAGTAGTATTAACATTGGCATCTACCTGCTAGTATTCTGCACTCGATAGATGTCATAGGTGGATGCTCTGTCATGTAAATATTGGTGAAACTCCATGCCAATGTGAAATATTTAAAGTGCAGTGAGTAGCCTTTGCATATGGGATAAGTCACCACCACCAAATAATACAGTTTAATCCGTGGCGCCAATAAATTACTGTTATTACGTTCTAGACCATCACATGTTCAATCTAATATACTTTATATTGTATCTGTTCCCTGTTGAACCACTGTCAGTAGGTGGGGCATCTGTAACCAATCAAAATGGCTGCTGAAAATAGCTCCTTTACCTTGTTCTCAACTTTCTTTCAAAATAGGGGTCTGTCCCAGTGCTCTCGCGCATGCAGTGTGCGCTGTCGCATTTTTGTTTGTTACTGCATGCATTCCGTGCTTGCGACGTCACGTGCGTCATGCGTGTGCCGTCACATTGTTGCTTCCCATTTTTGTTTTTGCGTATGCCGTATCATTCTCCATGTCAGCTAATTAAATATATGTGGGTGGGTTATTCACATAACCTATGGTGGAGGAGGCCACATTAGGCACTGCATTTCTCCTAAAATTGAATGTTACTCGAGAAAAAACGCTGCAGGACTGCTGGTTCTGCAAATGGTTGGATTTCATGTGGGCGAATGTCTCTTTGGGCGCTGCATTACTCCTAATGTTTGGTATTATGTAAATAGTAATAAAAAATGAAAAACTGTGAGGGCTGGTGATTCACCATCTGCCCCCCTGGAACGGGTATAGTATGTGCTACAGACAGCAACTGCAAAAATAGTGTCCACATCCTGATTCACATTATTACTCACATCAGTGTCTACTGCACGGTACTGTGGATGTCAGACATCCTCTTCAATACCAATATGCATGTTACACAGCATAAATCATCACATCATGTGCCTGCCTGTCAATACTTTCTTATACATGACGCAGCTAGTCATAATCTAATTGTATTGTTATTCATGATCTGAAAGAAACTCCTGTTACATAGTCATTATGTTGCTATGAGTGGTCCCATCCGGTTTCTTGGTCCTCTGGAGTAACACCCGCAATATCGTAGTGGTTCATAATTTCATAGTATCATAGTTTTATGTTTGTAGAAAAACATGAATCTCGTGTTCCGTGTTGAGATCATCTTTTACACATCGTAAGTAACATATGTATCTGGACATGCGCCAAATTTGAGTTTCAGGTCCCACCCTTCATCAGTCCAATAAACCTGAGATCATTTTTGCTATCCATCTGGTGGCACTCTTGCCAATGTACTGCGAGGAGTAGTCTAATGTCCTGGCTGTTAGGGCTGGCTAGGTGTTCCGTAATCCTAACTCTTAGTTGTCTGATAGTACTTCCAACATAGTTTGTCGCAAACATAGAATATGGCTTAGACTACATGTGTTGTTCTGCAGTTTATGTGGTCTTTGATCCTGATTTTGATACGTCCTCTGTCCATGTATTCTTTGCAATCCGTATGTGCGTATCTGCACATGCTGCAGGTGCTGTATTTATGAAAGCCTGTCAGTCTTTTGAGCAAGTTGCTCTTACTGTTACCTTTGTTGTGGCTGGGTTCAAAAAGTGAGGGGCATAGTATGTTTCTAATCGTTGGAGCTCTTGTAAACACAAATCTGCGTTATTGTCTAAATGTTAGCACAAGTCAGAGTCCATCAGCAACATTTGCCAATGTTTCTGTATGATTCTATACAGGATAGGTGTATCCTGAGAATATTTGGTGATAATGTCGATTCTTTTGTGTTCTTTGTTGTCTTTGTTCCTGGGGTGGATCATAGTCATTCTATCAAGGGTTTTTGACTTGTCTTGTGATTTCCGGACAATGCTGGGTGCATATCCTCTCTCCTGAAATCTTCATTACTGCAGTTCCGAAGAGCTCTCTAGTACTCCCCAGAGGGTATATTGTTAACTGTAGATTTCCAATGACAGCTCTCTGCATGCAGTGTTGAACTGACCTCTCTGGCCTTGCAGTATGTCTGTGTTTCTATTTTTCCACCTGTAACATAGATATGCAAGTCCAGAAAGTCAATGCTGTTGTGGTCGCAGTGTCCTGTCAGTGTGATGCCATACGTATTATTGTTGACATATTGCATGTATTTCTCAAAGCATTTTGAGGAACCTTGCCAAATGACAATGATATCACCTATGTAGCGTCGCCATATAATGATGTTATCTTTGAATTCACTGTTACTCAGAGCATGTGTCTGTTTGAAATTGTCCCATGAACAGGTTTGCCAAAGAAGAGGCATATTTTGCTCCCATGGCAACACCCCTCATTTGACCATAGTATGAGTCAGAAAAAAGAAAAACATTGTTGTCGAGTGTAAATCTAAGAAACTTCTTGAGCATTTCAACGTGTCCTGTAAAATGCTGAAAAGTCATGCTAGGTGTAGTCAATTACTTTAATGGCCAGTTCATGATCTATAGCTGTGTATAAAGCAGACACATCCATTGTCGTTAAGAGATGGTCTTCTTTCCATTCCATCTCCGACAGGAACTGAACAACTTGTGTGCTGTCTCTAATGTAGGATGGAAGTGCTAGGACATGCTCCTTGATTACATTATCAATATAGCGTGACTGTCCTTCCGTGGCCCACCCTATCCCGCTAATGACTGGCCGAACTTCTGGAAGTGTTTCGTATTTCTTATGTATTTTGGGTAGGAAGTAGGTCGTCGGCATTGTGGGTTCTGTGCTACTGAGAAACCGTTTCTCGTTGTCTGTGATCAAACCTTGACCATATCCCTCTTGGATCAGGACATGCAGCTCTTTAACTACTTTCTTGGTTGGATTACCATTCAGTTTTTCATAGCATTCTGATGTTGCCAGATGTGCTTGACCCATATGGATGTAGTCCTCGGCAATGTTCCCTCTAATTATTTTTCTCTAAGTGCGGACCTTGGGACCTTTCGTGCGCACTTTATTTTTCCATGTGCGCAATTGACTCACGAGGTAAGCCACTTTGTGAGCATGCGTAGTTAGTGAGCTACCATTTCACTAATATTGCTTTTCATAACTGATGTGGCTATAAAAAATCAGACCGGATACAATATTTGCAGATGGAATAAAGGCAACTAAAAGGAATGTGTCAGAAAACATGCCAGCAGGAGTTCATGTGCCACTTTAATGAAGGAAGTTATTCAAGGGCCATGAGAATATGCCTCCCATAAAGTGTGTAAGAATAATTGCGTCAGAATAACCGCACCACAGAATATGATGATCAAAATTCCCTTCTTCTACTTACTATCCACATTATGTTGTCCTGTGAGTTACTCAAAACCAGCCTTACAGCTTAGAGACATACACCATCCATTTTTTAATCCCTAAAAACCAAAAAAATGTGCCAAATAAAAAAGGGGAAACAATTAACACATAGGAACCAACCGCTGGCTTCTGCCCACAAAAGTCACCTATATTTTTTCAAATCAGTGATCAGCAGAGCAGTGGATAGGAAGGAACTCTAATAATATTTCTGACCAATCTCGAGACAAATTTTAAGGAAAAAGAACATCTTTTTTAATAAGCATAAAGTATTCCTGTTGGCGAAGCTAATTACTTCTTTAATCCCTGAAAAATCATTTCACTCTAAGTAGGAAGCAAATTCTTATCCAAGCCTTGCTTGTAACCTGATATAGGAAGTAAAATGACAGGGCACATAATACTTTGCAAGCCAAACATATTTAGTGCCTCACCATGATATTATATGCATTTTAAGAAAATGTCATGAATCTGCAGGTTCACAATTATTTTGCGAAGCATACAAGATTGCAATTTATTCCACCCTTATGTTGTTGGGTAGGATTATACATCTAATAAGTGAAATCATTATTGTATAACATCGAATTACAATATCATTTGTTAAGGTCTATACCCAATGTGACTCTGAACACTTCGAAAGGATGCAGATTGTGTGAAAAGCATTCTACTGTCTGAATATCCGTTTCCCTGATACTATAGACGAGTAATACCTGGCATAGCCCAAACCCATTATCCATTGCAGGCCAAGTAAGTTATATTGCAATGTTGCTCGCCACATATAGGGTAATGTTAGCAATGCTAAAGAAGGAAACTCTGAGCATGACATTGGTCTAGTCAAAATTCTTAGAGAACAAATTAATATTTGAGTTTTATAATTCGTTAACGGGCAAAAGACCCCTTCAAAGCACTTGTGTGTCATATGTACTAAGAATAGGAAGCATGGGATGAGGTTACACGTTCAAGGAGCCTACAGTCATTATCCGGTTATCCAATATTTGAGATGATTAGGTTACATAGTGTGAGTGATGCTTGTATTACTATTATTTGTGTATTTAATAAGTGCGGACCTGGCTCCAGGAATCAACGGAGCGCTTTACAATCGTGGGGGGAAGAACACAGTGAGGGAAACAGACATGGGAGTGGGAGCTAACAGGGTAGGGCAGCGGCGGCCAATTTGCAGCAAGAGATCTAAAAGCAACCAGGGGGGAGACAGTGGGGGGCAGATCAGAGTCTCAGGTACGATGGGGAGTGGAGAGGGTGTAGACCTGTGTGTTATGGAGGGGCCATCCTTGAAGAGGAAGGTCTTGAGCTATTTCCTGAACTGTAGCAGCAATGGGGTAAGTCTGATGTTGATGGTAGGAAGTTCCAGAGTCTTGGAGCATAATCGGAGAAGGCTATTCTTCTTGTTTTTTTCCTTCCCGTCCCATCAGAGTTCAAGCTTTCACATTTCCTTACTTCTGATGGATTGCAGGCCTCTGGAGAGTTTCTCAGTGAGGTAGCTTGGGGACTTCGGGGTGACAGCCTGGTAGATGATGCAACAGGATTTGAAGATGATACAGGCTTGCAGCGGGAGTCAGTGCATTTAGAGGTTGAATTTCCAAAGTCCTTTCATGAGTCGTGCTGCATCATGCAGGACACATCTCAAGGGTGCCAGGGTAGCCGCTCAAAGGCATTCCAAAAAGGAACTTTTTATAAGGCACGATGAATAACAGAAGTTCTGGTATTTGAACACTATTCAAATTACAACAAACATAAAATAAGTAGATGCTGGTACATGTCTGGTAACCTTTTGCAGAGCCAAGAGAGGAAGAGTCAACGTTGTCTAGTAATATCTAAATATGTTTTGGTGTAGAGGTTAGAGTAAGCGCGTTGTAGACTAAAGTATATGATTCATGGGTGGAGTGGGAACAGTAGTTGGTTAATATGTGCAAGCATATCTTAGTAGATGTTTCTGCTCATGGAGCCACTTTTTCATATTCGTTCTTACCTCTTGTGGCTCCATTCTGTAAATGAATATCATGAAGTTAATTATTTTAAGAGAAATGTCAGGTAATTACTGCGGCTTGTGCCTTATTAAATCTTTTTGCATAGGTGAGAATTGCCTGTGTGCACTTCTAAAAATCTTCTGAGCGGCATCCTGAAGGAAGCTGGGCAAGCGCACAGCTTAGAGGGAACATTGGTCCTCGGTATTCATGATTACCACATTGCCGCCTTTGTTCGCCTCTTTGATCACTATGTCCTTGTCTCTGGAAAGAATGTCTAGTGCTTGCTCTTGTTCACAGTTTAAATTGGGCCTTGTATATTTGTTCTTTTTGCAACTCTTGTCTAGATGTTGGTATATCCCGATGGTCACGGCTTTATGGAAGGTTTCCATAACACTCTCATTGGATAGTTGTGGTGTGAATTTGGATTTGGCTCTTAGTTCCTGTAGTTTCAAGTGCCTTGCATGTATTCCTAGTTCGTTAACAGTAATAACATGTTATTTTATGTTATTACTATAATTTTTATTAATAATCCAACAATGTATTTGTTTCTTTTACGAACATGCATGTACTAACAGCCTTGAAAACGACCAAGTGTTGAAACACGTGTCGGCTGAAGCAATCAAATAAATGTAATGCAAAACAATTTTATGACTCTTCAGATTTATACAAGATACACTAGCCAAATAAGGGGCATTGCGCACTGTGACTGACTCAGGCATAGAGTGAATCACCAGCACAACCCACTAATCTCTAGACTCAAACAGGAGGTCCAGGGTAACACCTCCTTGTAACTGGTGACATAGCTTGACCTAAACTAAAGCTGACAATCAAGCACACTCCCACCTGGTTATCTACAGACCAGCACTTTATCCATTTACATCAAAAGTAGCAGAGGAGGTATCCCTACAAATGTGTCAATGGCAGTGTATTCCTTGGGGTTGCGACCTCAGCCTCTAGGTAGTGGCTGGGAGTCAGAGGGCCTGAAAACAGCCTCCTAATTTTAATATGATAGCAAGGTGGCTTCTATGCAGTCAGGGCCACCACGTGCCATGAAGTTATGACCCTAGCTCTGATTTAGCATTCAGAGACCTGGGAATCCCTTCAATAATCGTCAGTGGGAGAAGTAGGCCTCTTACCTGTAGGGGCAGTGCCCTTGCAGTCCTAGGTGTGCTGTGTATACTGGAGGCATAATTCTACTAAGTTATTGGGCCGGGTTGAGCACCCTCACGAATTCACTGCTTTACCGTTCCACATATCAGGGCTTCCTCCAGCTTAGAGGTGCAGCCTCTGGTCTCTTTGATCCGGCTGCAGCAGCTCTCTGCCTCCTGCAGGTCAGCCCGCACCCCTCATCCACACATCCCTGAGAGGTGCGAGACCAGCCTGCAAGAGTGCTTCTTCATTTGCACAGCCTCAAAAGGAGGGGGAAGAGACGAGTCACTCAGACAACAGGTCTGCGTTGCACCGCAGCCTGATCCCGCGCTCATGAGAGCGCCCCCACCACCTTCAACCCTGCTGCACTTCTCTGCTGTCAGGCCTTATGAGCACCTCTGGGTGCAGGAGGGATGTTAACTGCTCTGCTCTGGACTCCCAGGTGCCAGACCCAGTCTTTGCAGCGGGGCGAACCGCAACAGGAGCAGCCCCACTGACCCCTGCAGTGGCTCTCAAAGTCTACACCAGCTACCGTTACAGCCTCTAATACCCCTCAGGCGCTGCCATGTTTGTAAGCCGCCACACTGATCCAGCTGGGCTTACTACTGCACAGCCCTTTCTGGACCTCCAATCAGCCCCAGCTCAGACCCCTGAGCCCGGGGGGCTTCACTGCACGGTAGGGGGGGGGATCAAATTGTAAATCAATGCTGCATTTAGGGGTTTTTGATGTCTTGAGACAGAGCCTACGGCAGGCACGTCCACATCTGGTGCCACCTGGCCATGCCCCACTGACTCTCTATTTCATGTGGTTATCTTAGATTGGTCCTGTTGTCCAGTGTAGATTCACTCCAATACGGCGGCAGCGTTCAGCTCAGTCATTCGCCACCGCCATCTTGGAGTGAATCTATGCTGGACAACAGGACCAAACTAAGATAACTACGTGAAATAGAGAGTCAGTATGCTCCAAGGGGCGTGGTGACCCACCATATATCACTTAATGCGGATGATCTCTTGCTATATGTGGACAACCCTCTGGAAAACATGCCAGTGATTCTGGAAATCTTAGATCGTTTTTGGAAGCTGTCAGGATTACGAGTCAATAGAGAGAAGTTGTTGTTGTTCCCATTGGCGGGCCTTAGAGCAAATGACGGTGATACTCTCCCCGACTGGGGACTCAGGTGGGAGAGGGAATCGTTCAAATACCTCAGGATACAGATTTTCCACAAAGTGGAAGAAACATTTGTTTATAACACAAGGCATGCACTTTCGTGCATAGGAGACACATGCAGTTTTGGAAGAAGCTGCCCCTCTCGTTAATGGAGAGAGTAGGGCTCTGTAAGATGGTGGTCCTCCCGAGACTCCTGTATTATTTTATGAACATCCCATAAGTTATCAAGAAGGTCTTTTTTTAAATGTTTGACAAGACAATAGGGGAAGTATGCATATGTTGCAGCACAGGCAAGAGGAGGGGGGGTCTTAACATGCCTGATTTGGAATTGTACTTTAGGGCAGCACAGTTGCAAGTGGTAGCTCACTGGGATGCGACCCGGGGCGGGGGAGGGGGAATCGAGGGACTGCCAGGTGGGATCATGAAGGACACGGCATAGAATTACTGGGGGTCCCATGGGGGGAAAAGGAGACAAAAATGTCTTTGGAGTGGTGTGGGACGTATAGAAGAAGCTCTTGGGGAAGCTGAAAGTCAAGGGCTTGTATAGCAGAGATTTACCTATCGTATTTGATGCCATTATTAGGACAGCACTGAGGAGAGTAGGGTTGGGGGCTTTGAGGGACGGGCAGTGCACCACGCTGGGGGATTTCTTTGTGGGGGGGTAAGCTGTTAAGGTTTGAGGAATGGGGCAAACATACAGGGTGGTGGGTGGTCATTGTCTCATGTATGCTAAAGTGGTGAGGTAACTGGCAGCACTGTGGAGGGCATTCCCGGGGAACAGGAGACAAGTCTGCTCATGTAAACGGTGCTGGACCTGGGAGAAGGCAGAGGGAGGATATCTAGGGCATATATGGCCCTACAGACCACAAGAGTGGATAAGGAATTAGCGGTTAAGGAAAGTGGGAGAGGGACTCTGGATCACCGATTTCGACAAGAGGTGGGCGCAAATGTGGGAACAAGTCGGGAAAGCATCTAGAAATGCACGGTTTCGGCGTACCCACTTTTATTATTTACACAGGGTATGCCTGACACCAGAGAAATTACATGTTATAGATCTGTCGGTGCCCGAGACCATGCTGGATTCTGGCATATGGTTTGGGACTGTCCAGTCATAACCAGGTATTGGGAGGAGGTAATGGAATGCTCAAATAATTACTGGGGGGCAGATATGAGTGTGCGCATGAGGTGTGTTCCTGGGGTCTTCTACCATTAATGAAGAGGAATAAGACACAGAAAAAAAATCTCAAGATTTTTACTGGTGTTAGCCTGGAGGTGAACAGCAATTGCATGAAAGTGGCCTAACGGCCCGTCACCGAGGCAATGGCTGCAGAATGTACATAGATGGGGATTGGTCGAAGTAGGGTGGTAAAAAAAAAAAAGAGAGAATGACCTGGTGGTGGCTTGGGGACAATTGATGAATTAGCGTCTACTCAGGACTTGAAGCCTCTGTGAAATGAGCAATGAGCAGCATAGCATGGTATGGAGGATAAAGAGACGCTGAGAGAGGATGGCCGGCTGCCAGGGGGAGCATGGAGACATTGGATGTTGAAGGGGACCGGGATGGGTACCGAATGGCACTTGGAGGGGTGTAGGGGAGAGGAAAGGGGCAGGAGGAATAGGAGGCTGTGATGGGGAGGGGCAGGCAGAGATATTTGTGTTATTGGATTATGTTGTTGTATTCAAAATGTAATAATGACATTTTAACAAAAAATTAAAAAAATGGTCTTCGTTTCAAATACCAGTTCATAAACCAAAGCAATTGGTGTCTTTTCTTACATCCTTCTCGGTAAAGCAAACGTTTCTTTATTTCAAACACAAGTTCATAAATCAAAGCAAGTGTCGGCATATCACATTTCTTCTTCAAATTAAATACTTTTGCTAGGGTAGTACAACAACTACTTCTGGTAATGCCACACTTGTTCTTCAATTGAAAATAGGTTTGCCAAGATAGCACATCAACTACTTCTAGTAATGTCACGCTTGTTCTTCCAATGAAGTACTTTTGTAAGGACAGCACAAGAACTACTTCTGATAATACCACACTTGTTCTTCAAATGAAATACTGTTAACAAGTTATTTTCATTATATTTCTTTGACACAATTACACTGCTTCAAAATTTCATCTTTCCTGGTCCACTCGCATGCCAGGACTAACTGCTATTGGTCCCTTCCCTGGTTTACTCACCTCCAAGGATATAAACTCATATAACTACAATTATGATGTGTGGCAATATTTGTTCCAAGATTCTCCACACCAGTATCCACTGCCTCTTTTTAAAATATCTTGACTCAGAGGCCACCAGGGGGCGCGTAGGCAATGGCTGCCTGATTCGCGTGCTCCTCCAACAGCCGGGTCGCAAGAGGGATTGAGCCCCCCCCCCCCCCCAAGACCCCCCTGCGGCAAGAGAGGAAGCTGGAGTGCGGGGGAACCCCCAGGGCCCCCACCGATCGAAACAGCGGGGTCAGAGGACCCCGGGAGAGTGGAGAACAGGCGCTGTGGACTTGGCGGCGGGAGCGCCGCAGAGGATCCGGGCGGCCGCGAACCCGGAAGATAAAATCGAGGCCCGCCGACACAGGAGTTGGAGACGGGTGGGCTCGTCCTCCTGCACTGCAGCGGCCGTCCCCCACTGAGGTGGCGCTTGGAGTGGGAATCCGGAGGATCCGCCTAAGGGTGTGGCCCGCCTGCACCCCCCGGGCGAAGACGGCGCGGGCTGCGTGTGACACGTGCCCGAACGGAAGAAGAGAGCACCGGCCCCGATCGGCCTCCGGAGAGGCGTGGGCGCCGGCTCAGGACCCCTGGGGAGGCTTGCGGATCACCCGCAAGGGAGGCAGCGGCTTCTCAACCTTCTCCCGCCCGCCTTGGATCCCCAGCCCCACCGCCAGGGAGGACTAAAGGCGGCGGGCGCTGGTCGGGCCCGCCACCCGCCACCTCATGGCGACCAAGCCCACCTCCCCCTGCAAGGAGGACCTAAGAGCGCAGCGGAGGCCCAGAGGATACCGGGCGTGTACCCGCCCAGAGAAGACCCCCCCAGACACCGCGAGGCAGCCTGTCAGGACCGAAACGCCTAAAGAGGCTAACCTGGGTGTGTGGCCCCCGCCGGGACCCGGTGGGGCGAGTGCCCACCCAGAGGCCCCCTCCCGCTCAACAGGCCCGATTAGGGGACTGCCCCACCTTAAACTAGGACCGGAACCCACGTCCCGGAGACCCTCAACATCTTGACCCCGGGTAAGCGCAGCATACCCTCAGGGGCCCACTGGGCCACGACCCACCAAGCAGCTGGGGGGGCAATAAACACCCTAGCCCCGGAGGGAGACCCCACGATCACGCCGCCCGAGTGAACTGACACAAACCCCCGGCGTCCACCGCACCATTGCACCCCCGGCCCACCTTGAACTCACAGGCCGCCCGTGACCCAGGTGAGAGGCCCCCGTCCCCAGTTGGTGGGGCGTGTGCCCGCCTGAAGGGCTACCCCAGCCCCCCGCAGGGGACATCCCATCGACCACAAAACTCACGGGCGCGACGCACTACGGACTGATCCTGGGGTGGCACAGCACTCCCCCCTAGGGCCCCCCGGACTGCAGCGGACCCTGCACAAAGGACCAACGACACCCCATGAGCTGGAAGAAGGCCCTACAAACGTTTCGCTTCCAAGAAACACCAAACACGACTGAGGTCCCCACTGTCTCCGGCGCTATGGCCAACAAGGAACCCGCGGGCCAACCCGCAATGAGGATGGAAAAGGGCTTCGCCTCCATCCTTCAGGAGATCAGAGAAATGAGATCCGACATTGCCCAGAAGTTCGAGAAGCTGGACCAAAGGGTAGACAAAATTGAGGATAGGGTCCTACAAGTGGAAAACTATCAAACATCCTCCACATCTCAGGAAATCCAATTTGACACACGGCTCGCAGCCTTGGAGAAGAGGGACGAAGAGAGAGCCAGGACCATGGACGACTATGAAAATAGGGAAAGGCGGAACAATCTAAGGTTCTTTGGAATTCCGGAGACGGAGGGTGAGACTGAGAGAGAACTGACTCGAGTGGTGAGAGACATCATCACCCTCTTGTTTGCTGAGGAAATGACAACGGAACTCACGTTTGACCAGGTACACAAGACCGGGGGAAGAGCGGGGGGCCCCAGAACGGTTCTGGCCCGCTTCCACTATTACACGGAGAAAGCCAAAGTTCAAGAGGCTGCGAGGAAAGCGGGGGCGATAACCTATAACGGCGCACAGATCGCCATTTTTCAAGACCTCTCTGCTTACACCCTAGCCAAACGGAGGATGTGCCGCCCTCTAACACAACAACTGAAAGAGAAGGGGGTCCGCTACAGATGGGGATATCCCTTCTCCCTGTCCTTTGAATACTCTGGCCAACGCACAACGCTGGTAACCGAAGAGGACATTAAAAGCGCTATTCAAGATTATGTGGGCGAACCCGCCCCCCGGAGGGAACAAGTGGGTCCGGAGGTGCTCAGAGGGGGCATCCCCGGGCAGCTCAACCCCAGAAGGAGATAAACCGGCGCGAGAGAAGAAAAGAGGGGTTGCAATTTTGATTGCAAGGGGGCTGAATTTCGAGAAAGACTCCATCCTAAGGGAACCCGAAGGCCGTTACCTCTTCGTACGAGGCTCCCTACAAGGATCACCCATAACCCTGGCGGTTGTATACGCCCCGAACGAGGGCCAGGCCCAATTCTGGGAGGGAACGGGGGAAAGACTATAAACCTTTGTCCAAGGCCCATTGGTGGTGGGAGGCGATTTTAATATGGTCCTAGACCCATCCAGAGATAGACAACGGGTAGGTGCTCCAAGCCCCAGACCCGCTGGAGACGCCACGTCCCGCTGCTTCCAAAGGGTGAATGATGACCTGAACCTGGTGGACACGTTACCCACCCCCCGAGAGGGGACTCACTCTTTCTCATACTCCTCCTCCACCGACAAAGCCTTCTCCAGAATAGATTATATCCTTGCAGATGAGGTACTCCGACCACACATAGCGGGTTACAGGATAGATCCCGTCCCCTGGTCAGACCACGACTTGGTCAGGGTGACCTTGGCAGGGGACTGGTGCAAAGAACGGAGGGGACGCTGGAGATGCAATGACGCCATCTTTAGAGACGAGGTCCATGCCCAGACTGTTCTGGAGGCCACCACAGAGTTCTTCGAGCTTAACGATAATGGGGAAGTGGGCACGCATACTCTCTGGGACGCCTTTAAGGCAACACTAAGAGGAGTGCTCATAAAAATTGGTTCCCGACAGAAAAGGGAAAGGGAGACCCAGGAGAGAACTCTGAGGGAAAAAATAGCGCACCTCCAACCGGGGGGCTCCCCGGCACGAACCCTAGAGCGTGACCGCATGGCCACCCTGGAGGATTACAGGCTCCAATTGAAAAACCTACTCCTCCATAAAACGGAGAAAAGCCTCCAAATGGTCAAACAGAAATACTACGAGAAGGGGGACAGAGCGGACAGGATTCTGGCCTGGAAACTGAGGTGAGGGGAGGTCCAGCGAAGCAGAATGGTGAAGGGAGTGAGGGACAGCAGGGGCACAATGGGATTTGACACCCCCCATATAAGCGAAGCCTTCCGTCAATATTATGAGACACTATACGCCGAAAACGACGGCGGCGATGCCCATATCGAAGAGTTCCTCGACTCCATACAGATACCTTCCCTCTCACGAGATCAGGCAGAGGGGCTGGAAGGCCGGGTGACCGAGGAAGAAGTGGAGAAGGCGATTAGTGGGATGAAGGTGGGGACTTCCCCGGGGGAGGATGGCTTCTCGGTGTATTTCTATAAGAGGTTCCGATCCACCCTGTCTCCATACCTGGCGAAAGTTTTCAACTCGGTGTTGGAGGGGGGCACTCTCCCCGACACCATGATGGGAGCCATAATAGTGGTCCTTCCCAAGGAAGGAAAAGACCCGAGGGAGTGTTCGTCCTACCGACCCATATCGCTGCTCAATATCGACGTCAAGATCTTGGCTAAGGTGGTGGGTAAGAGGATGGAGGGGATAATGCAGAAGCTAATCCACGGGGACCAGGTGGGTTTCATTAGGGGCAGACAGGGTTCGGATAATATCCGCAAAACGATAGACTTGGTTCACTTTGCCCAAAATTCTGATCTTGAGGCATGCATCCTGTCCCTAGACTCGGAAAAAGCTTTCGACAGAGTAGAGTGGAGATACATGACCCTCCTTCTCCAACGAATGGGCTTTGGGTCGCACATCCTGAGCTGGGTCGCCGCACTCTACAGAGCCCCTACAGCAAGGGTCCAGGTGAACGGAGTGCTGTCAAAATCCTTCCCCCTTACTCGAGGAACTAGACAGGGCTGCCCTCTCTCCCCCCTTCTGTATGTCCTCACGATGGAAGCTTTGGCCATAGCGGTTATGTCCCACCCAGACATCAGGGGTATCGGAAGGGGAGAGGTGGAATTCAAGCTATCCCTATTTGCGGATGATATCCTAGCATATCTGGTGGACCCGGGCTCTTCGGTCCCTCCCCTCCTGTCCCTGGTTGGTTCGTTCGGGAGGTTCTCAGGCCTAAAAATAAATACTGCCAAGTCTGTCCTCCTTCCGATGCGACTGGTGGAACAGTACTAGAACCCCTGACTAGGTTTCATGGGATAGCGGTGAGCAAGAACAACATAAAATACCTGGGGGTTCTCCTCACTAGGGATTTAACAAAACTAGGGTCCTCCAACTATGAACCCATGCTATCCGAGATCGCTGCCGATTTGAGAAGATGGGGAGGAATGATCCTCTCATGGTACGGTCGGATGACGGCAGTCAAAATGAACATACTGCCTCCTTTACAGCCCTCCCTACCCGAGTTCCCGCTCAAACATTTATAGACCTACACAAGGGGGTCCGAGATTTCATTTGGCAGGGGAAAACCCTGCGGATTGGCAGGGCCACCTTAACGCTTCAGAGAGAGGACGGGGGTTTTGGTCTCCCAGATTTCCAACTGTACTATCACGCAGCGCAACTGCGGGTCCTTCTAGAACACATGAAGGAAGGTTTACGGACATATTGGTCATACCTAGAGGGCATGGATGTCCACCCTCTAAAAGTCTGTGACCTCTTGTGGGCTCCTCGCAGGTCGATCCCGAAGCAAGCTCTATCCCACCCGACCCTGGGTGTTCTCTGGGACATTTGGAGGGAGTGCCCCCAGACAGCACATCTTTCTTCATGGCCGTCCCCCATGACCTCCTTGTGGGGGCCCTCCCTGAAATTGGGCAGCAGAGGGTTCAGACAATCCCAGAGTTGGTCAGATGCGGGAATGGAATGGGCGGGCCAGCTGTTCAGGGAGGGAGAATTCTTGAGTTATGAGGACCTCCGGCAGGGACTAGGAGGTGGGACCCTCTCCATCTTCGAATACCTCCGCCTCAAGGGCATCCTCAGTGACCCCGTGTGGGGCCCTAACCTGCGGAGACAACTAACGCCCTTCGAGAAACTCCTTGACTCAGCAACCTCTAGAAAGGGAGCGGTCTCCCGCATGTACACTGTCCTAAACACTCATGACCTCCAGGCTAGGCGAGGATTCCGGGGTTTTTGGAGTGACCTGGCGGGGGAGGAGATATCTGAGGACGCCTGGGCTCGCATTTTCAAGATATCGTTTCATGGCAATCTTTTTACCTCAGACATGGAACACAACTTTAAAATCCTGCAGGGGTGGCACAGGGATCCAGTAAAACTCTCGAAAATGTTTGCAGGGGTATCCCCTGAATGCCCGAGGGGCTGCGGCCAGTTAGGGACTAGAAGTCATATGTGGTGGTTATGTCCGAAGGTACAAACCTATTGGGAAGCGGTGAGAGATTGGATAGCGGAGGTAACTGAGGACCCTCTACCCCTCAACCCGCTGACCATGCTGCTGGGCCTCCCCCCGGAGAAAACGGAAATACACCGGAAATACACTGGTACCCTAGGATGTGGGAAACCATGTTGAGAGCAGGCAGAGTAGCCCTGGCCCAGAGGTGGAAGAGCCCGGAAACACCTTCCAAAGACGACTGGACCAAAAAACTTAAGAACATGTTCTTGATGGACAAACTGACTGCATTGGTGAACAATGACTCAAGCTCATTCCTCGCTGAATGGTATGGGGTCCAGCAGGCATGGGGATGGGATGTCCACTAGTCCCGAAATCGTGTCCCCGGGTAGCGCGACCCCAGCAGTGAAGGACAGCACCCAATCGGGGGGTCCCCACGGCCTGGGGCGATGTCGGCTTCTGGCCAGTAACTGAATGGGTCACATGTTGCGGCGCTTCAAAGACCTAGGAAAATATGTGAAAGTTTGGTCTCTTTTTTGCTGTTATGTTTGGTTTGGACATGGTGAAGGGGTGGGAGGGGGAGGGCCGTGAAAGGGAGGGGAGGGGACCCTCAGCTAGGCCCCGTTTTCTGTTTTTATGTTTTACAAAATGCTAATAAAAACCAAAGTTTAAAAAATAAAAATATCTTGACTCTTGGTAATGCGGATTACAAACCCAGTTGGTGTCCCATATTTATTTATTTGGCATTTATATAGCGCACAAAGCCCAGAGGCATCTAGGCGGGCAGGAAATATAAGGGAAGTTGCACCTTTGTTGTCTTTCTTGTGCTCCTTTACAGCCTCTTGGCTGTTGGCAATGTGGGTTATAGATTTCCCCCAGTTTGTGTCCCCAAAAAGGGAAGTTGCACCCTGGTAGTCTTCCTTCTGCTCCTTTATAGCCTCTTGGCTGTATGCAATGCGGGTTACAGTTTCCCCCCAATCAGTGTCCCATATAAGGGGAATTGTGCCCTTGTATGCCTTTGTTTGTTCGATATTCAAAATTAGTGGGGTTTGCTAAATGTTCTATTCATAACGCCCCGGTCTTCTATGGCATCTCCTTGTTCCTTGCTGGAGCTGCAGTTGACCTATCTTCTTTATGCTTTCCAGTAGGCTCCTGCGTTATCTCCTGTGGTCTGCACAGCTTCTTCCCGGAGATCTGACAGCTCTAGCGGTCCTCCGAAGTGCTGCTTGTCGGGTTGGGCGCACGTCTCCCACTCGGCTGGGCTCTTCTTACAGATACCGCTGCTCTTACTCTGCCATGCCATCAGCCTTCACATTCTGCATTGAAATCAGCTGGCATTCTTCGATTTGCTTCTGCGACCGACACAGCATTCTGGTCTACCTCTGCTTTAGCTGCTCCTTCAGCATTCTCCTCTCCTGCTTCCAGCAGCAACTGATTCCTGGATTTAAATGTCCCGCTCGGGTGTTATGGTCTATAACAACTAGACTGCACATTCTAGTTAAGAGCATTGTTGATCCTTACTAACTCTGGGCTCCTCTTCTTCGTCCCTGTACCTAGGGCATTATGGATCCTGAAGTTCATAATGGTTTTGGGAATTTGATGTGCAATTGCTTTGGGAAATTAGCACTGTCAAGAGTTAGGGAAATTTGTATACAAGGTTTGTGTTTTAACATTGGGTTTTGAAGCTCTATTTAAGACATGATCAGGACCATTAGAGGATGTTACATTTAATTCCTAAACCCCTAAAGTATACACCTTAGGTGGCTTGTCACAACATACTCTTTTGTGCGTTTTCATAAGAGGGACTTGTACAATGACAGCTTGCCAATAAATATTTGGGGATCTCATCCTCATAAGAAGGTGAATAATGCATCTCTCCCAAAGGAGTCACCACTTCCCCTTGACAGCCATCTCCTCCCATGTGAGCCTCCCTCATGTTACCACCCAGAGTGTTGGGGTCAGGTAGCAGCTGCCTTCCCCAGGCCACATGGCAGGAGATCCCAGGCCGGTGTCTAATGACTCCACAGGATTCATCACAGAAAGTAAGGAAGGTATTATCAGCAAGTCACTGGAAGAAGAAGGGTTACAAAGTTGGAGAACCACACTAAGAGTTGCAATCAGGGAAGTTTGAAGCGGAACTGTCTGCAGGTGAAGGCATAAGACCCAAAGAGACAAGACCAGCAATGGATCTGAAGAAGACCGCAGGGATATGACTCGGGCTGTTGGAAGCAGCCAAGGAACCCCAGAATAGTGAGTGCAGAGGTCAGTTTGGAGGTTGGGTTTCAGTTGCAATTGTAGTGCTGTTCCAGTTGCAGCTGATGTCACCTAGAACATACAAAACACATCTAGGCACAATGCTTGTATCTCGTTCTTGTAATGTTTCCTGTCACCACTTGTGATCTTGCCTCTACCCTGCCTGGCCTGTATCTGGTAGAAATTGCACCCAAGCGCTGCATACTTACTCTGTGACATGCCACCACTCTGCCTTGCCAGCATTTAGTAGAACTGTATCTAAGCGCTGTGCATCTCTCATTGTGCTGCCCATCTGTGACCTTGCCTCCACCCTGCCTGCCTGAACTTGGTAGAATGTGTACCTAGGCGCTGGGACCCTGTTGCCACAATTGTTCCTACATGTTTGCACACTGTATTTCAGCACATACTGTGACTTTTGAATTTAGATGGACCCTGTTGCCATA
This sequence comes from Ambystoma mexicanum, assembly GCF_040938575.1. NCBI lineage: Eukaryota > Metazoa > Chordata > Amphibia > Caudata > Ambystomatidae > Ambystoma > Ambystoma mexicanum. The sequence continues at coordinate 1,005,800,742 of NC_090934.1, forward strand.
ATTGCTCCTACATGCTTGCACATTGCATTTTAGCCCATACTGTGACTTTTGAATTTAGATGGACCCTGCTGCCATAACTGTTCCTACATGTTTGCACACTGTATTTCAGCACTTAGGGATTTTGAATTTAGATGGACCCTGTTGCCACAATTGCTCCTATATGCTTGCACATGGCACTTTAGCCCATACTGTGACTTTTGAATTTAGATGGACCCTGTTGCCATAATTGCTCCTACATGCTTGCACATTGCATTTTAGCCCATACTGTGACTTTTGAATTTAGATGGACCCTGCTGCCATAACTGTTCCTACATGTTTGCACACTGTATTTCAGCACATATTGTGATTTTTGAACTTAGGTGAATCTTTGCTGCTAAAATTGCTCCCATTTGTTTGCTGCGCCGTCTCTTTACCTGTCTCATAGCGCTGTGACTACCGTGCCGCTATCTGTCTGCCCACCCTAAACAGAGGCACTAGTGCCCCCTTGAGCTTACACCACATACATGGTACCCCTACCATTAGCTAGCCCACCCTCACATAAAATATGTATTTGCCAGCCACTTATACAGTCCTACTGAGGACTATCCTACACTTACTCATCACAATAGATGTTAACATGCCTCACACTTTGCCCTCCCTGACGTCTGCGACACCCCCGAATGACCCTAATAACTTAAAGAACATGATCACTAGACCATGCAATCTCTCCCAAAGAAACCTCAAACTTCGTGCCAGACTCCCCAAAATGTATGAACCGACAGGCAAATCTCAATACCTCCCTCTCTAACAACCTGTCTAGAAACCTAAGAAGAGCCCAGCCCAATACCAAAACTTCTTCACATAACCTTACTATTACTCAGCACCCACTCCGGCTCAACAACCGACTCCTTCGAGACTCTACCACCTGCCCTAAACCCCACAATACTGCGATACCCCCCACTGAGCCGACACAAGCAGGTATAAGAGGACCATTAATAAATGCCCGGTCTCTGGTTGCACTAGCCACAGAAATAGCCGACTTTATCACAACTGAAGAAAATCGACTTCCTCGCCATTACGGAATCTTGGCTGCACTCAGCAGCTGGCCCAGCAATTATGGCAGCTATTCCTGAGGATTACACCCTCTTAAGAATAGACCGCACTTCCTCTCGAGGCGGTGGCCTAGCCATAATCGCAAAAACCAGCCTAGCACTGAGACTTGCTCCTCCACTTAAGGTAGACTCTTGGCGAACTCCTGACTGCCAAATTAACTACCTCAACTTCTCAAACCTTATCTATCCACCTCATCTACAGACCTCCAGGCCCTTCAGGATCCTTCGAAGAAGATCTAACTAACATCCTCTCGGATAACCTCAAAAATACTTCACCAAGTCTTCTTCTAGGAGATTTTAACCTTGGCTACAAAGATCCCTCAGATCCCAATGCTACACAGATCAACAAGTCCATCGTGGAATTAGGCTTCGCCCAAAAGGTAACTGGCACCACTCACACTAAGGGCAGAACCCTTGATTGGATAGCGGAACACCATTGTGTAACGTCCATCAACGCCATAACCCCCTTGCCCTGGTCTGACCACCACCTGATCTCTTTCTCCCTTGAAGTCATAGCCCCCCATCATACCATCAGTATAGCTCCTGCTATTCCTACAAGGAATAAAAAGAACATTACAGCTGACAAACATATTCCTCTGATCATCCCAACCTTGAATTCTCTCCCTGACTCTGTAGACCCACTTACCTTGGTCGAAGAGTATAATAAGGTAATGTTATCCGCCTTGGATACCATAGCACCCTTGAAAATCAGAAAATGCAAACAGAAAAACCATGTCAACTCATGGTTCTCTCCCCATTTAAAAGCCATTAGACTTGAGAAACATAAATGTGAACAGATATGGAGATCAAACCCTTCTGAAACTAACAAAAACAACCTCACTAAACTAGCTTCTCTATACAAAAAAAGAAATAATCCTTGCTAAACAAGAATCCTACAACTTGCGTATCACCAAGCTAACTCCAATACAAAAGAACTATTCACAATCATTAAAGAATTGGAAACACCTATCCAAGCCACTGACACTTGCCTTAAGAACAAAACCTGGTGCACCAGTATTCAGAGTGCCCTAGCTAACAAAATAATGACCTTACAGGCCAAAATTAACAATAAAAAAGAATCCCTCCTCCTCGCCTCCAACTCCAACAATACCTTGGCCCTTGCGCCCTCGAACACCTTACCTTACACCCTGTCCGAACCACCTAAACCCCTCTTCAACTTTAAGAAAGTATCCACTCAAGAAGTTGAAAAAGTCATCCTAACTCTCAAACCTTCCAACTGCCATGGTGAGCCCTGCCCTGCACAAGTTATAAAGGATGCCGCAAGGGACCTTTCCCCTTTCATAACTAAACTTATAAATGCCTCATTCTCTACCGGTAACGTTCCCAACAATTTGAAACAGTCATGGGTCCTCCCACTTCTAAAAACACAAACATTCGACCCGTCCATTCCCACTAATTATCGTCCCATCACGACAGTGCCTTTCCTGCTTAAAATATTGGACAAAGTAGCGTACCTCCAAATTCAACAATACTTGGAATGCAACCACCTCCTAGGAGTATTTCAGTCAGGTTTTAGACCACAACATGGAACGGAAACCGCACTGATCGACCTTAAAGCACAAACAGATATCCTGAGAGACAATGGTAACACAGCACTACTTCTGTTGCTCGACCTCTCAGCTGCGTTTGACCTGGTTGACCATAAGACTCTCTGCCACAACTTAGACTCGGCCACCCACTTCTCACAAGAAGCCTCATCCTGTTGACGGGAGATTACGACAAGGATTCGGCCTTTGTGAATAGAGTATATCTCATCATCCAGGCATGGATGGCCTCTCATGGACTATGCCTGAATGATGAAAAAACGGAACTCTTCATTCTGGGCACCACGGCGAAACTTAATAAATTAGGCCATCTCTAACTTTACCATAGACAACAATAACATCCCAGTAGCCAAGGAAGTGAAAACTCTTGGTTTCTACCTAGACTCCACTCTCACATTCAAAAGTCCACTCCATGGCCTCGGCCACCGCCTACAGGTGCAAGCTAATTAGAGCAGCAAAGCCATTCCTTACCCCCCAACAACTGCATTACCCTAGCAAGAGCCTTGGTATTATCAAAACTGGATTATTGCAACACCCTATACATAGGTTGCAACAAATACATCACCAACAAGATCCAGATCTTACAAAATAATGCCTTGAGAGGTGCCCTCAACATTCCTAAGAAAGTCCACATATCGGACTTTAGAAGAGCCAACAACTGGCTCTCCACCAAAGATAAAATTCTCCTCAAATCAGCCTCCCTAACTCATAAATGCTTACATATGGCCGCCCCACAGTACCTTACTTCCAAATTCCGGAGACAATCTACTAACCGCCCTTCCATAACAGCCAATACCAACCTACTTCAAGTGCCTAGATTCAAACGCATGAAGACAGGTGGTAGTAGCTTCCCGGTCAAAGCCGCCCAGAATTGGAACTCACTCCCACCCTCCTTAAGAGAAGACATGCCCTACCCACGCTTCAGATACAACCTTATCCAATGGATCAAGGAGCATGACATTTGACCCTTGACCCTCAACCACACTGCCTTACTGTTAGGACAGTTTTTCTGAAGTCCAGTTAAGGGCCTAGTAAAACCATTCAACTGAGGCAGTACAAGACTCCACTCTTAGTATAAGACTGTACCACCTGAGTACATGGTAGCGTAGGCAGAGCAGCCAGGCTTATCTTAGGAGGGAGAGAGGGCAGTAGATACAGTACAAGTGAACATTGTAATACAAATGATCCAAAGAAACACTGAAACACTATGTATTATAAAAATAAAGGATTTATTTAAATACAAGTAGGCCCAGATAAATCTAGGGGTTAAGTAAATACTGAAACATTATATTAAATCACAATATAAAACACAACACTATACTTGAAAGTACACAGAGCCAAGTATAGACCTTATTTGGAACACCTAACAGTAGTTCTAGGGAAGTCAAAACCTTGTTATACACATTTAGTATAGGCCAAGCCTATTCTTTGGGAGCAAAAGACCAATTGTTACTTTTAGATTACTTTTGGTAATACAAGGACAGTAGGCCCTTCCAGTTGTACAGTGACTCTTGGAACAAATCACATAAACAGTCAACTGGACAATATACTTTTGGTGAATAGTGAAACACTTATTCTAGGTGCAGTAAAAACCTATAACTACTTTTGTCATAACACACAGTTATACCAGGTGAGCAAAACCTAATGGATGTAATATATCATTACAGATGCTTTGGAAATCAGGGAACCCCAGATTGAGGTAAGCAATAACTCTTGTAACTTGTTTTGGATGGCACACAGCTAACACAAGGTAAGTAAAACCCACTTACTTTAACTTCACAATGAAGGGGAAAGTAAAACCCAATGTCACACTTTACTGAATAGATATTCTAGGTAGGCAACAACCTAATGTAGACTTATTAAAGACAGGCTAGCAGCATGTCAGGGGAAGCAAGACCCAGTTGGGGGACACTCATACAGTTATCCTAACAGGATTAACCTGGTGATACCAACAGTTGGAGGACACTCATACAATGACCCTTCAGGAATAATCTGGTGAAACCAACACATTACTTTTGTAAAGAGGCACAACCTAATCACAGGAGAGTAAAATACCTCCACATCTACTTTCTTTTAGACTGGCAAAACAGTGGCTAAGGAAGGAAAGATGTTAACTATACTTTTAAGAATAGTGCATCACACATCCAAGATCAGTAAGAACTTTTGTAACTGTTCACTCTTAGAATTACAGTTACCAACCAACTCTTTACAAGTAAGTAAAAACACTTGAATTCTTTTCTAGGCAGAAGTCCCAATCCCTTCAAAGTCTTTTCCCTTAGAGCATGAGTGTTCTCAGTGGCAGAAGGGGGGGTCACAAGGACTAGTGACCAACAGGCAGTGTTAGAATAAGTTCTTTAGTAGCAAAAGTCAGAGTTTCCTGAGGAAAACTGGCAAACAAGTGAGTACTTTTACTCCTAGGGTTAGAAGAGGGTCCAGGGGCTTCACAGAAGGCACCCCAGCAGGATTCTAGCAGTGTGACTGGGTGTACTGGACGAGGGACCTCCCAATCACAGAAAACACCCCAGGACTACACAGAAATCCCAACAGGCTTAAGGTAAGTATATACCCAAGCCAACACAGTACCTCAGCAATGAAGAAGAGACTGCAGCAGGAGAACTTCAGGGACTGCAGCCAAATACCCGGTCACTGGATTCCTTGTCCTGGAGACTGAACACAAGACCTCAGAAGGGACTTTGCAGCAGGGATTGATGAAGAAGGCTCTAGGCAAGATTTCTCTCGCGGCTGAATGCGGTTCTGCGGGTTTGGCGCCTTTTCAAGGAGCACAGAAGAAGACAGAAAATCACGGTTGAATTCTTGTCGTTTAAAAGGTCCAGCACTCTTGTGAGGGGACTTTTTGGACTCGATTCGTGTCTCTGGAGATAGACCAGGATGCCCACGAAGTTTCAGCGAGATTCGGAATTCGGAAGACTGTGCACCGCACAGTGGCAGGAGGTCCCAGGGTATTGGGGTATTGCAAGAACGCAAGGTCGCAGCAACCCGTGGGATGGCTCAAAATGCAGGTCGTCTTGAGTCTAGTGAGTCTCACTAGGCTCTGGGTTCGGGTCGTCGTTTTCGGAGACCCCAGGTCGATCGGAAGGAAGGGCTGCAGCAGGCTCCAGTTACAAAGCAGGCTCTCCGGCCGCTGGAAATCATTCCCGCCGCTTTTCCTTCGTCATCCTCTTTGGTTTTCTGTTCCAGTGGTCGACATGACTTCAGCTTCCAGGTTTCCAGTATTTATCAGGAACTGCAACACAACCTCTGCATTCTCTCCCCGCATTTAACAAGAAAGGGGCGTTTGGCTGTCCAATCAGGACAGCCAACCCCCCACTGGGATGTGGCCCAGTTGAAGGAAGACCTAAGACAAAGGAGGGGGAAGTTTGGGACCCCTCCCCCACTTCCTGTGCTTACAGACTGACTGGAGCCTGGGCGGGGTGTCCAGGGGACTCCCGCCAAAGACAAACTCAAACAAAGGATTTTCCCGCCCTGGATGTCAGGGGAAGGAACAAGAAACGACAAGAAACACTGAAATGGCAGAAAAAGAAGACAGGGGCCATTTTGGTAAAAATGAGCACCCTTAGGTGCCTTTACTGCAGCTGTGATTACAGCACGCGGTAAAGGTGCACCAAATTAGTAAAAGGTATCACTGCCACCAGCCATTAAAGGTAAGCTTGTCACTGTAACAGAATTGTTACAGTTTAAATGTGAAAGGGGATGCATCTCCCCAGCACTCCACATAAGGTGGGGTGTGCTGGTTTCACAGAAGTAAATGTAAAAGGGATCCAAAGATCCTTTCTACCCTTGGGAACTGTAGTTCACTCAAGGTTAGCACAAGAAAGTTAAAGGGGGAGCCCCTAGGGCAACCCAGCAACAACAGGCACTTATTGCCAATAAGTTGTTAGACATGATAACTTTAAAAAGACACTATGGAGAGTCTTAAAAATGACACCCATAAAAAGAGTTAAAGACAGGTGAGTGTGGAAAAAGGTTCCCACTCACTGAGGTATTAATGGAAAATATCTCACTAGAAAAGCAAAAAGTTCTGGAGTTGAACCAGGCAAGGAAGATTTACCAGCCCTGTGGAAATCTTACCTAACACTTACCACTGCCCACTACTGCATATAACTGTATATATTGTATATAACTGTTGCTTGATGTTCTCTGCTATTATTTGTTCATTTGTATGATATAGGCCAGTACTGTTTATCAACTTTTTGTATTGTAATGCACAGTAATGTAACACAAGCTGAACAATCCTCTTCTACTTCTTCTGCGCCCTAATACCCTTGGGTCTGGTGCGCATTATAAACAAACAAACAAACAAAGGTCTGCAGGCAGAGTCCCTTGAGATTGCTTGCCACCACTGGCAACATTGGACGACCCTCTAAAGTTGACCCACAAAGAGATGGACATGACTGAAGATGCATCAGTGAGGAATTACATTCTTTAATAAATGTCACCAGGATGCTCTGGTAGAGACAGAGGGCTTCTGGACACAAGGCAGGACGGCCCAACGAGGACAAGCTGCTGCAGAGGGACAACATGTCACACAAACGAGCAGGTACATTTTGAGCAGCAGCTAAATGCCACTCAGGGTGCATCCTGAAGCAGGCACTCCCACTTCAGATCTGGTGAATATCAAGGGTTGAGGTAGCTTCAGGGGCGTGCCAGAAGGCTGCAGGGACAGAGGGTCCAGCGATTACACTGCATGGCAGACTAGGAAGAGCCGAAACAGGATACCAGGTGTTATGGAGATTTCTGCCTGGCCTAAAGGCAGAACAGTGTTTGTCAACAAAAGGAAAGACCTGACGCTCTAATGGTAGCCGTGGCAGAGCATACATGCTTAACTCTAGGGAGGCTGGCAATAAATTAAGTCAAGTTATTCCCCATAGTCACCCCCAGACACTACACTGGTATACTGAAAAATACACACTTTATCACAAGGTCGCACATAGAAAATCTATTAGCTCAAAATAGCCACTTAAAGCTAACACAAAGTAAAGCATAGTGTATGTATAAAAACAGTAATTATCATTTAAGACCCAACCCACTCATATGACTAAAATGTAAGTCGACTACCTGGTGATCAGCACAATACGTCTAAGCTTGAGGTGGTGGGAAGAGAAGGTGACAATAGAAACAACCCTTACTATCATTATGTTCAGGACCTAATATGTCAGACAAAGTAGTCGCACGACTCCTCCTACAGTCTAACATTACAAATGCACTCTGAACAGTTGTATAGTTCGTAGAGGGATACAGGGTGCCTGCTTTTTTGGCAACTGCAGATTTTCCAGTATTTTGCAGCTACGCTGGCCACTGGAACTCCATTTAGAGATGGTATCTCGTCGATTTTGGCGACTAAGCGTATCTATTTTAAATCCATCTGTTTGGTTCACCAGGCGTTTCATGGGGTTGGAGCCGAGTACCTGTAGCTTAAACGTCGCCCCTATGTCCCGTGTTGTCTTTTGCGCTCTAAGGATAGATTTTTAATCCAAGTCCTGAGATTCTGATAAGCTCTGGAACGCTCTTCCGTTGGCGTTGCGGTCTGCTTCATACCATTTGTCATTTCGTCGTTCCTTGAAGACCCTGCTTTTTTTTAAAAAGAGGCTCTTGGTTGTTCTCGTTTGCTGTCCTGAAAGTTTATTAGTGCCAAGATGCCCCTAGGCCAATGTTGCGCTGTACAATATGTACAAAATGGATAACATAACATTCGTTAATGCTTCTCTTTTAGCGAATGAAGTTCCCGGCAACATAAAAAGCAATGGATTACTCCACTGTTAAAAAAACCTAATCTCTGCCCCCTCACTGCTTCTAATTACAGGCCCATCACCAACACTCCGTTCCTGCTGAAGATCTTGGATAGAGTGGCCTATAATCAGATCGCTATTTTTTTGGAACAAAACCAGATTTATCATAAATATCAATCAGGGTTCCATCTGAATCACTGCACCGAGACGGCCCTGTTGGCACTTAAATCTCATCTCCTACAGAGGATGGATGGCGGTCACATCTCACTCCTTATGATCTTAGACTTGTCGGCTGCCTTTGACCTGGTGGACCATAACATACTGTCCACCAGGCTAAAGAAGAATGCCAACTTTTCGGATGAAGCAACAAATTGGGTCATCTCCTTTTTGAAGAACAGACAAAACAGAGTGGCCAGCGACATTGCAGAAGCAGAACCGACTGTACTTACGTATGGGGTCCCTCAAGGAGCCTGTGTGTCGCCGTGCTATAATATATTCATGATTCCCTTTTTCCAGATGCTTGAGAAAGAGGGGATCATATTTGCAAATTATGCAGATGACACTCAATGTGTCATCCCCATATCTGGATCCCATGCGGAAGATGCGGAAGATGAATCAAGAATTAATGAAATATACAAAAAAATTCAGGATTGGATGGTATTGAACGGTTTAGCCATCAATAGTTCCAAAACTGAGCTTTTACTCACTGGCTTAGAGGCTAAATTAGATAAACTAGGATCCAGCTATAAATCTTTCCTCATAGATAGCTGCCATATTGAGGTTATGAGTAAGGTGAAAACACTAGGCATCTACCTTGACAAAAATTTGAATATGAATGCACAAGTGAATAATCTGGTCTCATCGGCTTCATATTTTCTCAAGTTGTTTCGCTGCCTCAGACCTTTTATATCAGAATCCAATGCGAAAACCCTGGCAAGAGCCATAATTGGCTCTAAGATTGACTATTGTTGTAGTCTACTTGTGGGGTTGCCGCTATCGGATGTTCATCGGCTACAGGTCATACAGAATGGCGCAGTTAGGGTAGTGAAAGGCCTATCAAGAAGAGACCACGTGTCGGAGGCTCGGCGCAGCCTACACTGGTTACCGGTGCAGGCCAGGATCGTGTTTAGGCTTCTCCTTATTACTCAAATGTATACACGGAGTCATGCCACTTTACTTGAAAGAATTAATCTCAGTAAAAAAAAACATCCGATCCCTTCGATCGGATGAAACAAATACCCTGGCCATGCCACGCTTGAAAACTAAAAAATCCAGAGACTCAGCCTTCATCTCGGTAGCTCCCCTTAAGTGGAACTCGCTGGCAGCTACATTGAGGACCACCACGTCCGTGGAAATTTTTAAATGGGGGCTGAAAACCACACTCTTTTTATAAAATACCTCCTCCGTAGGCTGGACCTGACCCGTGTATGATTACTGCTTATGAGCCTGTCTTGGATTTGGTTCAGTTCTTTTTTGTTTCTGTACTGTTTGTGTGTTGTCGTTTCTAAGCGCCCTTAAGCCTTAGGGTACCTGGCGCGCTATACAAATGCTAAACATAAACAGGGTTACACACTATCCAACAATGCCCAGAGGACTACCAAAATTACGGAACGATTTAGTCTCAAACTACCCATATGCGCATGGCCATATTACACTCCAAGAAATAAAAAACACATATAACTATATAAGATACAATGTATCCCAGATATCCACTCTAGAAACCCAAATCTTGCCCTTAGAACAGGAGCATAAACGCACAGGGTTGCAGAGAATTACGGCAAACAAGGAAATGCCAGGAGACTGCTAGGAACCCTACTCACAGAAGAAGCAGCCAATGCACTTTTATGCACTAGACAATTTTATTATAGTAAGAGTAATGAAACAAATAGAGTCCTAGACTTTGAATTGAGGCGCCTCCATACGATCGGACGAAGAATCTAAACTTTTCAAAAATAATGTCAGACTATACTGCTTCTCTGTTCAGAGAGGAAAACCTGGATACACACCAGCAGCGGCTTTACCTCAGCTAATTACCCATCACTGCCCTCTCGGAAGAAGACCAGCTTCTCCTTGAACGTCCCATTCATATGGAAGAAATCGTACACACAATAAAATCACTGCTTTCGAGCAAGTCCTCAGGTCCCAACGGCTTCTCTACAGCCTTCTATAAAACAAACTCTCTTCCCGACCTGGCAGCCCATTAACACGACTATTTAACAATTTTCTGAATGCTTGGCTGGGTCCACTCTTACTCCCCTGCTTAAGCCGGGTAAAGATGCCACTGATTATTTGGCATACCGTCCTACAGCCATTCTAAACTATGAAACCTGCATATACACTAAAGCTTTGGCCAATCGCGTAGCCCCTCTTCTGCCCAAGTTGATTGATCCAGACCAGTCTGGCTTTTTTATCGATCATCAAACCCACGACAAAGCACCCGCAGAGTAATCAATACCGTAGACTGGGTTAATCAAAATAAAACACCTTTAGCCCTACTAACGTTAGATGCAATTAAAGCCTTTGACAGCATAAGCTGGTCATATTTAGTGGAGGTCCTATCCAAATTTGGGTTCGGGCCAAACTTTATTTTTGCCAACTTTAGCCACCCAACTACAACCATTAGGATGAACAATAGACTTTCTGACTCTATCCTCATCCACCCGGGAATGCGTCAAAAAGTCCCCTTTCCCAACTACTGTTTGTCCTTATCCTTGAGCCTTTCGCTAGCAGGATCCGTCATAACACATCGATCACAGGGGTTGACACGGGAGCAACTGCATGTAAATCGGCCTTATTTGCCAATGATTATCTTCATGATGACCAATCCTACCACTACACTCACAGCGATTAACGCAGAATTAGATCTATTTTGACAGACTTCAGGCTATGCTATCAATTATTCCAAATCTGCAGCCCTTAGTTTATTGATACCCCAGGAGGAAATGCAAAACCTACAGGAATCAGACCCCTTCAGATCGGAAACTGAAAGGATCAAATACTAGGCATATATCTTACACGTTCCCGTGCCACTTTATTTCATCATAACTTCACAGATCTCCTTCAGGAACTCTCTCATGACCTAGAAAGCTGGAAGAACACTGAGATCTCATGGTTTGGAAGATGCACAGCAGTCCTGCTTCCACAACTGTATGTCTTCCAAGCTCTCCCAATTCAGGTCCGTTACATACCCTTACACTACTGCAAACCAATACCTGGAACTTTATCTGGCAGGGTAAGATTCAACCCTGAATTGCCAGGAAGATTCTGATCCCTCCCCTCTTAGTTGGCGTGGCTGCGAGGAGGCTGGCACCATGGCCCATATATGGTGGCAACACAAGGTAGTAGTTAAGCCATTCTGGGTGGCAGTCACTGATTTGATTCACAAAATGGTGGGCATTCAACTACCCTTGAACCCTGCAGTTGTCTTATTGGGAGATGTGTTCTGTACTCTTAGGGCCCCACACTCCATACTCTCAGGCCACATGCTGAAAAAAAATCACAGCCACCCTCTCTGACACCCTAATTAAATATAGGAGAATTTGGGACCATTTCATAACGTTTATCAATTCTAAAGATTACTGTCCCTTTATTCCCAAGCAATGGGTATTGTTTTCGCTTTCATAACCGGATACCCGATTATTTGCCAAAGCTGACTCCCCACAAGTTTTTATTACATGCACCTTTCCCTAAACCTGGTGAACTGGATCTCAATGTTTTACCTTTATGTATGATTAGCCCCGATCACTTTATGACTCATGACTCAGAACATATGTAATAATGGAGTGTTCTCTACTGAATTGGTAAATGGTGTTTTTATTTGTTTGTTTGAAAACCAAATATTTTTTTTTCTTAACTTAAGAGAGGCAGCAGTGTAATAGTAGGGGAAAATGTACAGTAAATTGGAGGAAGCAGCTAAAAATCCAAGCTTTGGTGGAAGCATCAAGGCACCCATGGGGACCCAAAGAAAATTCCACTGTTCAGGTAAATACCTTGAAAGAGTCATATGGAGTTTTTGGAGAAGGTGTGTCTTAGGAAAGATGTCTCTTTTGGCAGCCTTCCCACCATAGTTTCTATCGACTTTTTCAGGTAAAGCTTCAGCTTTACTTCCCCTGTATTTTGCTTTATTGTTATGGGAAAACTGATCAGTCCTCCCGACTATCAGTAATGGGAAACTAGGTTTCCTTTTTATCTTTTACATTTTTATAACTTTTTCACCTTTCATACCGCATCTTACAATTGTGACGGGGCGGCACGAAACAAATAATCACGCTGACTTGTATGTCAAGTGCAATGGTATTTATTGGATCTTTACAATAAAATTGGGCTAGGGAATTTCCGATAATTCTCAGGGCTAAGCATGTCCTTGGGGAATCGGCGCTAGAGCTGTTTATGTCTATCTCAACTTCCCCCGGTCTTGCCCACCTCCCTAGACCAGGCGTCCTTACTGGGATGTTACTACTAGTCAATGGTAACATCTGTTTGTTTCTGACATAGGCTTATATTGGTGCTTTCTTGATTTGATGGCTGCCTCACTCCCTAGGGGTTTTCTGGGCTTTCCCTAATCTAGCCCGCTTAGTAGTCTCAGGGGAGGCTGGGATGGTGCCTTTATCAGTCCAGTGCCACTCTCACTTCTCTCACAACAGCTCGTACCTGATGCTTCACTATATTTGTCACTTCAGTTGTTCCCTTCCCACCACGTCACTGTCCCTCCAATCTCTCACTACGCCTTTCCACCTGCACTGTGCTTACTCCTGCTCTTACTATCGCTCCTACCTCCCACTACCCCTCTACCTCTGTTATATTCTCTTCCCTACTTCCTTGCCTCTTGCTATTCTTGTTGAAATTTCTGTCTCACTCTACACTGATAGTTTCTCCTATTCTACCCCAACTGTCACACTTTCTATTATTTTTCTCGTACTATTTCTACTCTGTATGTAACCCATGCTATCGCCCTCTCCTACCATTCTAATGTTTCTTCTACTCACTAACGCTCCCTACTACCAACTCCACCACCACTTACTAAGACTTAGTACTGTCCACTACTAACACCACAACCTCCTACTCCCACCACCCCTCTTCAACTCCTCCAACTACCATAATCTCTGCCACCACCACTACCACACTGCTACTCCTACTCTACTCCACAGACCCCCTCTCTCTCCAATAGTATTTGCAATCCTGTTGCTTGCGCCTCTTCTGGTCTCTCGGATGTCCTCTACCAATTCCTGTCCACACCCAACTGACCCACACTGAATCTTTCACACAAACCTACATGAATACCCCAACCCCTCCCAGGACTGGTCACTTACCTTAAACAATGACTTACCTTCCTGGTGGGGGGTTATGGGAGGGCTACTAAGCCCCACTCCTTCATGTGAGCTGGCTGCATTTTTAGTCTGGAGCATGTAATTGCTTCCAGGAGTCATGGATGCCTGTAGGCCTCTCTGGGGCCTTTTTCCCCATAAGACCCGGGTGGTGTAGTAGAGGATAAAGCCCCCACACCTCCTTGGGGGCCTTGCATTTAACCAAAATAGCCTTCCTGGTTGGCTAGTGGAAACCAGGAGGCTCTGTAATGCGGCTGCTGGTGTATTGCAGCCACCGCACCCCATGAATCTCCTTTTCTGGGCCGCGTCCCTTGACAGGCTAGTGTTGTGACGCTAGCCGCAACCCGTGGCACAGTGTTGACCACTACATTGCGGCTCTGGTGTCTTCCCCACGGCGGTACTCCTGCTGCAGTCGGGTGCTCACTGGTCCTGCCAACAACTGTCAGGTAAGGAGGGGGTCCGCCATTACTTTGGACCGGTTGGGATGATGGGGTGGGGTGGGGCGGGGCGGACTCCCTTCCCCCCCTTTGACAGTGCCTGAATGCAGGCCCTGTTGCACAATGCAGTGCCATGGGGATACCTTTGTATAACGCTACCTTTTTACACTTGGGATTTTTGGTTACTTGCATACGTGCCTAAAGGCAAGCTGGTGGCAGCAGATCTATATTTCTTTTACCATTTTTGGGTTATTTAAAGTGTGCACATTCATGTTTACTGTGTATGGCCACTAAACGTGGCTCTTGCACTAAGAAGGTTGTGCCATGAAATGTATGCTTGGTGTTTGGCCATATTGTATTTTGTCCTCCTTCCTGCCCTGCCAAGTCAGGAAATCCCCATATAAGAGCATGCAATTGCCCGAAAAAACTACTGCTTTCACAGGATAGTGTTGCCTTTGCGTGTGTATGTGTGGTCCAGGAAGTAGGTGGTGCCAGAGAGTCCAAGTGTGCTGCAGGAGTGAAACCAATAGTTGTCCCTTATTGGAAAACTACTGGCTGTTTGAATGGTGCAGATCAGGCTTGGACATGCTTCCAGGCTGAATTTTGGATAAGAAGAGGGCTCCGGCAGACATTTCAGGAGATCAGCGTTGGAGCCAAAAATCCCTCATAGACAAACAGCCAACTGAAGATCCAAAGAAGACTCCTAAAGAGGACTGGCATCCCTTCCTGCGTGTATGGCCCGGTGAAGCCCTGTTGGACTACCTGACCTGCAAAAGCCCTGTGCAGTACTTTAACCCTTGGATTGGTGGGACCAACCGGTCTCAACGCCTTCTTATGAATCCAGCAAACCATTCGGAAGTGTCTCTGGACCACCAGGTGGAATGACAAGCTCTCTCGTGTCCTATCTCGCCAGAAGCGCCACCGTTCCGCATTTGCACCCGGGACTTGGTGGTCACCAGCTCGTGGTACAAGTCGCCTTCCCTGAGAATTTCAGCCTCCCAAACTCTAGCAATCCTGTACTGGAGAAGCTTCTTCAAACGCGACTGCAACGAAGCCTGCCGTCGTCTGTGTGCGGTGGCCGTAGCTAGAACTTGCCTTCCCCCGTCTCGTGAATGTTCCAAGAGGCCTGCATATCAGTCTGTTTGGAACGGAGTACATAAAATCAGTACCTTTACAATGTTCTATGAACTGTGTAGCAGTAGAAACAATGTGGCAACGTACGATTCCTGCATTGAGCCATATGATAAAAAAGCTGTTGGTATAAAAGCTGAGAACAAGATATCACCATGTAAAAGTTCTGTTGAAAAACAGAAAGTTATCTATTCGGACGGCCGTAGAAAAGGAAAATATTAGTTTGGGGGGAGCCTGTGTTGCGTCTGGTCGTAACGCTGTAAAGTTTGAAGACACAGAAGGTGCATCTCGTTGCTTCTTTCTTCCGGAGTGTTGTTCCGTTACACCGGGACGTGCCTTGCGTGCTTCTTGGTGTGGGCCTCCGGTCCACCTCCCATTTGGCGGTGGCCATCATTAAGGGGGCAGGGATATACACAAATGGCTTGCTGGTCCTACGTGTCCAAGTAGGCTGCCAAAGCCGTTCCTGAAGGAGGGGAGTGGTGCAGCCCTGATTCCTAACGGGTTCAGATGTTGACCTCGAAAGAAACCGGGAAAGAAACATGAGAGAACGAGAGACGTGGCTGACGAGGCACAGGGCTGTATGGAGTAGGCGAGACTGAGTGGAGCCAGCCCCGAAGGACCCGTAAGGAGGTCTGGCAGAGACCCAGAGAAATAAACGGGAAAGAAACCTGAGCGAGCAAGAGCCGTGGCCGACGAGGCACAGGGCTGTGCGGTGTCAGCAAGGCAGAGCGGAGCCGGCCCCAACGAAAGGCGTGATCACACGGAGGACATGGTGGGCCTGGAGCCCAGGAAACAATGCCGAATCTGGCGAGCGAGAGGAACGAGCCCTCTGGCTTGCACTACACAGAACCAGAGAGAGAGAAACATAGCGGTAAGCGAAGAAACACTCCTGCTTCTCTTCAGAAGAGGACGCCTAGGAGCTTGGTAGAACATCAGTGTCATTGAGTCAAAGTCACCTCACTGGAGCAGGACCTGCTATGGAGAAGTTACGCAGGTTGCTCACAGAAGAGGGGGGCACAGAGACCAAACTGCTAGTTCCCTACACACGACAACGAGGTCTAGAGAGGAAGATGAAAATCAATACTACAAATGGCTATGGGAGACTGTTAGGTTAGATTTTCATATTTATACTAAATCTCCCTCACCTGTGAGACCCCCCAGCACTTTTTGCTACACTTGTGGATTAATGTTCTATGTTCCTGAGTGAGTGGGAATCTTTTTCCCCACTCAGCGTTTCTTTTACTCTTTTCTTGGAAGTCATTTTTGTAACTCTTCATACTTTATTTTGGAAAGCATACTTTCCTATAACATTTTGGGCATCAACATTTTATTATTGCAGCACACAGCACTTTCTGTGCAGTGTTGCTGGTGAGCCCTTTGGGCTTACCTTTTTATGTTCTCTTGGGTTCCTTGAGTGAACTAATATTCACAAGGGTAGATGCATACTTTTTATCCTTTCTACAATCCCCCTTTTGAGATCAGCACACCCCACCTTATGTGGAGTACTGACGGGTTACACAGTATCCCCTTTCTCTTTGGTTCTGTAACATTTCTGTTACAGTCCTTTACTTACCTTGCAGAACACATGTTCTCAAGGGTAGAAAGAGATTTTTATTCTCTTTAAATTTTATATTTTATGATCAGCACACCCCACTTTATGTGGAGTGCTGAGGGGTTCCACTGTATCCCCTTTCTCACTGCACCTGTAACATTTCTGTTACAATGACAAGCATACCTTTAAGGCTGGTGGCAGTGGACGTGTTCTACCAACTTTTGTATAATTTCTGCTCGGCAGGCTGTCAACCCAGCCGTGGTAATGTACAGAAGGGTCACCATTCATCTAGAATGGTGGCACTAGTCTTTTTTCACTATTTTTCATGTCCTTGTCCTTTCTTGGTCCTTCCTCTACCGTCCTTGGAGTAGGAGGTCCTGGTTTGATTTGGGTCTTCGGTGGGAACCCTTTGTGTACCCCGCCAAAGCTCCAGAGTGTCTGTGAAGATAGGAAACAAGGGAGGAGTCTGGAACCCCAAAGTCCTTTGTCTTCGGGTATGCCTGCCTGGAACCAGTCCCAACTGGGAGGCTGCCTGTCCTGAAAGTACTGCCACCCCCCAAAGTTTTATTGTAGCATGTGTGGTGATTGGCTGGGTTCCTGGATACATTTCCTGGATCTGCAAGCTGAAGATAAGTCAGCCAATGGAGCTGAATCCGATAAGGAAGAACAAGAGACGACAGCTGCCACTGATTCCAGCGGCCAGAGATGCCTGCTGTGTAAACACTGCCTGTGCTGACCCCTTCTTCCAGGCGACAGAGGAATCCTGAAGACTACAACGACTCCGACCCTTACACTGTGGGACTAATCAATCTTAAGAAGACCTGCATTTTCAAACCATCCCACAACAAGCTGTGACCTTCCTGGGCTGCAAACCGCCAATACCCTGGGACCTCAAGGCTGAGTGCTGTGCAACATCTTCTGTGAAAGCAACAGACAACAGATTCTGAATTAATAATAAAACTTTATTAAAACTTAAATGTCAGGATGGAAAAAGGCCTATCTTGCCTATACTATGGTGGAATTTTCCTACCAAACCAAAACTAAGAAAGGTCAAAGTCCAAGAGTTCAACTTGGGAATCTGCCTGGGTCCAAAACTTACACTTGCCCTCACAACCAATCTATAGAATGTGTAGGGATGCCAGCAACCAACAAAACAGTGTTCAACATAAAGTTCAGAGCTTTGGCCAGCTTGCAGCTTTCTTTCAGCTCCCTTCCGCAAGTATAAAGCAGTTCACCACAAGTCTTAGGACTGCCTTAAGTTCAGGATGATATATAATTAAGCAGTACTAGGGGTTCCCTTCCCCAAGTTACAAAACACAGTTCAGGATGGTATAGAATGGAATCAGTACTCGGGGGTTCCCTGCCCCAAATTTCAAAACAGAGTTCAAAATACCAAATATTTTTACATTCCGTCCTCAAATCAATAAGTAGTTCATACCTCGGGGTTCCTTTTTCCAAGATGCACTTTCAATGATATATTGATATAATATTGTTTCCAGGTTTTCTTAAAGTTCTGCGCCCCACCTGTGCCCTCTGCATATGATTAGTTTCGCTGAAAATTCTAGTTCGTTTTGGTTCACTTATTAAAGTTCCTCTCCAAAGTTCCATTCACTTTGGAGTCTAATATAGATTGGGTTCGCCTGACTTGTGTAAGATTCTATTCACTTTAAGATTCAATCTGTATTGGTTGCTTTGGTTCAAAGTCTGAAGGATTGGTAGATTCAACAAATATGATTTTTTCTTAAGTTTCATTCACTCTTAAGTTTGGCACACAATGAGTTTATCTGAATTTCAAAGCTTCATTTCTTCATAATCTTCATAAGTGATAGTTTTCTTTCAGTGCAATATTTAGTTAATATGAAGATAGTGTTATTAAGTTTTGTATTGAGTTTGGAATTCAAAAATTGTTAAAGGTTTTCATTTAAATCACTCCATTGTTATATTTCGTTGTGAATGCCTTTGTAGTTTTGCCTTTAAACGTTCACAGCACTCAGACTTTCAAAAACATGCTTTCATGTACACGTGACCACTGCGTAACAAAGTATTCTCAACTGTTCAATGATTAACAAGTTTAATTGTTTGCTGGTTAGCAATGATTCGGATCGGAGACCTTTGAAAACGTGTCTCATCATTCACACAATCAATCTGTTACCAAATAGCCTTGCGCGTGAGATCAAACACTTGCATACCGTGTTTCTGCTTTCATAGAATCTCACCGGTTGCTTTGTTGCGAGTTTTCGCAGCGCAGATCTCTCTGCCTTCTGTTCTCTGCCTCAGGACTCCACCTCCTGCCCCTCAGGCACTCCGGGGTCGGCTTTTGTCCCCAGGAGAACTAGCACTTCGAACACCCACAAAAGGGGCAGCTTCCCTGCACGGCTCCCCTTTCTGTGTTCCTTTGGTTCCACAGAGCTCCAGGGTCCTGGGCCACGCTCCCCTGGACCGTTGGCGTGCTCCACACGTACAGCTCCCTGCTGCTTCTATTAGCCTCTCTGCTGCCACTCCACCATCACCACCACTGCTTCCCCCCTTGACATCATCTGATTGGGCCTTTTATACACCTGCAGCCCTTTAACAAGCTGCAGGGGCGAATGCACGATTAGCCCTGCCTGACCATCATTAAAGGGACATGTCTGACCTCTACTACTCTCAGCAGGCCTCTTCCTCTTACCAGTACAAGAATGGCTAAAGCACCTAGTCTTCATTACTCTGGGTCACCTCTTCTTCGTCCCAGTACTGTTAGTTGTTATATAGGAGGAGGTTAGGGGAATTGACTCATAATAACCAATGAAGGTGGGGAAAGGGTTGGGTTGGTCATTAGTAGAAGGGGGATACCTCGTCCCTCCCAAGGTCCCCCCCCCCACTCCCAGTCTCTACAGATCCTTCACCCCTTTTATATTTAATTATTTTTGTTTTCTTCCTAACCTGTCTGGATTGAGAATATCTCCTACCTTTTTCCTGATCCATAGGATATGGACAACAATATCCCATAAATACCCCTGAAATAAAGTGTTCCCCTTGGAAGGCAAGTGGAGAATACCGCATTTCATCCAAAGATATCCCAGTTCCAACCCCCAATGATCTCCACCCAGGTGATTCTCACTCGCTTGTCCACCCCCATGGTCGGGATCCAAGCGCGATGGCCTTTCCCTGGCCACCTGCGCAGAAGATCCCAAGGAAGCGGAAGTGATAATACACTCAGGTCTCTCACACTTCCTGTCAACGAATCTCACAGAAACTTCGGCGAACTCCTGTTGGACCTCCAGAAGCAGGATTCCAATCCTTGAAGTCCTCTCACCAGAGTGTTGGACCGGCATAGCGAGGCAAATCGATTAGCCAGTAACCGTTTTGCATCTGGTTCCTTTAAAAGGGTGCCAAATCCACAGAACCATGAGAAGCACTGAAGAATCATCTGCTGGGAGCCTTTCCTCTCAACTGCTGCTGCAATTGCCCATCCAGTGTCCTTTCTTTCATCAACAGGACCAATAATCCAGAGACCGGGTCTTGTGCTGCTGCATCGTGACAGCATCTGTCTGCAAGTTCTTCTTCACTGCTGAGGTACTCTGTGGCTTGAGGTAATACTTACCTAAAGTCTTTTGTGTCACTCATGTGTGGCTACGGGGGTGATTAGTGTAGTTATGAGTTGGCCCATACCGTTCGCCCAGACCTAATGCTGGAACGCATCTAGGGAGCCTGCTACGAACTTCCTGAACACTTCACATATCTCTAAAGCCTGTAACTGGTCTGATGAGAAATCCTCCGGAACTCTGACTTTCCTGCATTTGTGCCTTATCCTGACCTGCCTAATGTTGGCCACTGGACCACCAGTGTCCTGCTTCTGCCAGTGAGAACACTCGTGCCCTAGTTTAGGGAAGGACCTCTAAAGTATAAAGCCTCTGAGGAAATTATAACAAGAGTAGCAAAGTACTTACTTGCTATGTGTTAGTGTTGTAACTGCATATTCCTGAAACAGAATAAGTTATAAAGCTATTACTTACCTGTGAATTTTTTGCTGCCATTCTAAAAAATATCACAAAATGATCTACTTAGCTTTGAATTGTGTTCCACTATTCTAGAAAGTAATGTTAGTAGTAGAACTTTATTATTGCTTCAAAAACAGTATGTTTAACAGGTAACTATCAATAGGGTCTGCTTACCTGCAATTACATCCTGTCATTCTGAAAGTCTAGTAATGTGGTTTTACACCCCTTGAATAGCATTCTGCCATTCTAAATGTGGTTATATACTTTGATTTACTAACCATAAGTATAGTGTGGGTTTTTATATTGTGTTTATGACTTATAATAGTACTTGCCTTTCTAAAGAATTCTCTTTACCTGTGTATATTTATATATACATAATAAAACATTATTTTTGCAATATATCAGTGTATAAGTGTTTCTATGGACCATATGTATGCTACAAGTTCTTTGTACCTTCCTAGAGCCCTCTCTCCCTTAGATGAGCCTGGCTGCTCTGCCATAGCTACCACTAGCTTGAGTAGTACAGCCTTATACTAAGAGTTGGAGTTTCTGTATTGTCCAAGGTATAGTTTTATAAAGTCCCTTTGGGTAGACTTTAGAAAAACTGCCCTAACAGAGCCATAAAAACCTGAGTCTTGGAATCAGCCAAAGGCTAAAAGGCGCACACCAAAACCAAGAGAAATATAAATTATGAGGGGATATTCATACCCTATGATTCAAGGGAGAAACTAGAAACAAAAGAATCAAGGGAGCCAGGAGGGCATATAAAGCAAGTAAAGAATCATCCCAAAGAAAAAAAGAATCAGGCAAGACTGGAATCACATAGGGAGAGACCCACATACTCGGTGGATGGAGATGAAAGAGATTTCCATTAATCTACGACCACTAAGAGAGTTTAATTTTTTTGGAACTTGAGAGTTTAAGTTATATACCGGAGGAATAACTTTTTCTTTATTTGGAACTTTGACAAGATGGACAGGAACTGATAAAGTCACAAGACCAGCTTCCTATTAAATCTCTGTGGTAGGAGAGACTCCTGGGAACACTGGGAGATGGCAGAGTAAAGAACATTGAGGGCAATGTGAGGGGTTAGAAATGTGAGGTGGACAGCTTTGGGAAGGTTTTTCAAAAGATGCTAAACTCAAAAGGCTTGATGAATGCCTAACTCTCCCTATCCTAACGAGGATTTACCTACCTATCAAAATAACTAAAGGAAATACTCTAACAAAAGGATTCTGTCCATTAAATGTGTACATATAACAAACTCAACAGGATCAAAGATGGCAATTCAGATATAACACCATTAAAAGTTATGTTCAAAGCCTTGTAACTGGAATAAGGAAATCCCGTCTTACAACAAAGTCTTAATACATTTCGCCTTACTCCAGTAAGCCCATCGCTTGTACTTGAGCAACAGTTCAGAATTTTGCATAAGTCTTTTTTCTCTCCCCTGATAGTAGAGAGTTCCACACAACTGCTTCTCAGAAAATAAATGTACTTCCACAGTTTATCAGTATCAACAAAAATACTTCGGTTCACAAAATACTTGCATCTTCAATATTACTTTTTCAGGCTGATTCCGTCAAACAATTCACCATGGCCTTTTTGATCTTACCACTTCTTTAATATTTGTAACCATGCTACAGTACTTCAAAGACGTCTGCATGGTCAACTCACATGCCAGGCCTACACTACAAGATACTTTTGTCCGGTGTACTCCCCTGCCAGGACTAATACAACTTTCAATACTACTAAAAGTACTTATGTGGCACAGTTATACTTCACACAACTTGTAAAGTAGTTTGACTCTTCACAATATTAGAATTGACAACTTCTTCAGGGAAACCATGAGACACATTGGTGCTGTTTATTCCACACTCTTGATTGCCAGATGCAATGTAGGTTATGCTCCTCTCCTCCTGAACACCTTCTGAGAGAAGGGCAGTCTTTCTGCCACCCCTTCCCCTTTCCCATTTGTCATCAGCAAGTGTTGACCATGGTTTTCTCTCACCTCTGCTCTTCTTTGGCTTAGGCAATGTTTATTTAGGTCAGTGCCGCCTATTGCGTCTTTCTTTCTGTGAAAATTGGGTCTATAAACAACTCGCGTCTTAATTGCACCCTCTTGGCTTGGACAATGTTGGTTCTTTTTAACAGAAAGTTTTATTGCACTCTTTTGGCTTTGGCAATGGTTGTTTATATTTGTTTCTAGCAATATTGCCCCCTTGTGTTGTTGACAATTGTTCTGACCTTTAAAACCACAATGACATTCTGCTGGCCTGCTTGCTAAGTTCTTATATTGCCACTTTCTCCACTTCATAGCGGCTTGGTATGCAAAATATTTATCTTTCTGGTTCACATCAGTTCGAAATACATAATACCTACGTTTCTGCCACTTTGCTCTTTTTTCATTAGCTCAATATTCCAAATACCCAGAGAGCTGCAGGGTTCACAATACACAAATGAACTGACCGGGTTTGATGTGCGCGTCCACTCGCCTCACTGCCTTTGGGGTTTCTGCTTCTTCTGCTCCCGGCGGCACGGAAAACTGCTTCGTTCGGTTTTCCTTGGCCCGCGCTGATCAAAACAGGAGTGGTCCGTGCTCCAAATGCTCTCTGGTGCTCGCCTACCACCAGAGCCTGCCTTACTGTGGGGAAGACTTCTCAACTTCACACTTCCCGCCGCGCTACCTCTGCAACCACGATCTTTAGGGGGAAAGCTTTTACAAACAACAGTTCCCACCGTGCTACCTCTGTAAATCAGGTCTTTTAAGGAAGAGACTCTCAGAACTGGCATTCGTACTGCAAACAACAGCGGTACCAGCGCCTCTACTCTGCAACAGCTGCAACGTGCAGCTACTGCAACCACTCCACCTCCCACTGCTACTCTTCTCTCTGGCGTGCACCCGAGGGGCCTTTTATGCCTCCCAGTCCCCCTTAGGTGTGGGTCATTAACCCTATTAACCTGCAACTTGCAATCTAGGGACTCTGCGTTCCCCTTCTTCATCCCATTACTTTTGGCATTATGGGTCTTGAATGCCCCAATGTTCAATTTGCTCTTTTTAAGGGATAATTATTACCAAATTTGTTTCTAACCTTAATCACCTTTTTTAAAAGAAGTATTACAAGATCTTAATGAATGGTTTTGCTTTCTAGGGAAATTAGGACTTTCAGAATCTAATAGGTTAATATTTTAAGATTCTTCTTTAACATTCCCCTGTTGAATATGGGAGTTTTTTCTTCTACAATTGGGCTTACTTTTGGGAGGAAGAGTCTTACTCCCAATACAGGATTGGTGAGAATAGCTTTTACAATCATCAGGATAAATAGCTTTGGAGAAGAGCATCTTCCACCAACAGCAAGCCATTACATATACCAGCATTACTGACTTCCTCCTCTAAGGAAGAAAAATACTGCGTCCCTCCCAAAAGAGTCCTCCGGGTACCTTGGGGAACTTCTCCTCCCAAGTGATCCTCCCGGCTAATACCACGCCCCGGGTCGGGGTCAGGTAGTGGCTGCCATCCTATGGCCACCTGGGAGGAGACTTTACTTAGGGTCATTGTGAGGACTCCATAGGATTCATTACTGCAACCTATATTGCCAATTTTTACTTTGAAGTTGTTTTCTAAGTGGCAGGGCCAGTTTAGAGGTTAGGATTTGGACAGAGGACACGCTTTATTATTTTGACCAATGTTAGCAAGTACCCTTAGTTTTGTAGCTAGGGAGCAATATGGTCAGTCTGGTGTTTTCTTTAATTTAACAAACTCCTGTAGTAAAAACATGTCTTCTGGTTAGAGTCCTTCTTCTGGTACGCAACAGCTACTAATGCCGTAGATTGGCTTGTACTCCTAGGGAACCAAAACTAAGTTACAGCTGCAACTAGCTTACTCTCTAAAAAACAACTTAGGGTGATTAAATCACCCTAAGGCCAAAATGGGAGGCACAAAAGGCACCCATGGCTTAAGGGCTATATGGGCTACTATAGGATCATATATTAAAAAAGGTTGCAGTGGTAGTGCCCTCTGACCACAAAAATAAGCCAAAGACCCTACAAACTAAAGGGAAAAATGCAGAATGATTAGGGGTTCCATAAAATGGGACCGCAGAACCCAGAAAAACCAGTCCTCACCAGTACATGGAGAGGGCAGAGGTACCTCAGGAGTCAGCAGTTAGTAGCTTAGGAGGGCAGCAGAAAGCTGCAGGCACAGAGATTACAGTGATTCACGGACATGCAAGACAAGGAAGAGGCTGAAGCAGGATTTCAACACATGGTAAGAAAGGGTGTCACCATCAGGATCAAGATTTAGCTTCAAGAATCTTCAGGGATGTCTCATCTCTTCAGCGGACCTAAATCCAATAATCGCTTACATTACCAGGGACATTGCAAAGGGCAAGGTCACTATCCACCTTTCTCCCCTCCATCTCTCTTCCTGTTGCATGGCCCTCAACCCATGACCCCACCTCCTATCTCGCTGTTCCCATTCATAGCCACTTACCTGCCCTGGGCCGGTCCTCATCAAAGAATGTTTTACCGCCAGCAATAAGCACTCGTGTGCCAACCTTTGCCTGACACTCTTTTGTGTTTTCTCCCTGGCAGCCACTAATGATCTCTGGCATCGTATTGAAGGTTTCAAGGTACAAAGCTTCAGAATGGTCTGGGATGGAACACACACATACATACACACATACACACATACCCACATACACACGCACTCACCCACCCCCAACCCCAACGCTCCATCCCAACACCCACCCAGCCACCAATCCACAGCCATGCCCTTTCAAAGTTCTGGCAGCCATCTAATTGGAACTGGACAGCCAGGAACAGTTTGTAGTGTCTAATAGACCCTATTCAGATAGAATTTCGGAATTCTGTAGGTCCTTTTTAAGGACCTAGATTTTTTACATTTTCCCTTCTTATTTGTTTATGATCTCTGACCGGTTTGTGTGGTCAGGTGGACTTCTAGCGAAGTCCACCTGCTACTGCAACCTTTTTGAATCTTTAAGATCATATGTCCCATGGTTTTCCACAATGCCCTTGGGACAGGGGTAAGCTCCTCATTTTGGGCATACACGGATTACATCCGCCTACATGGGTTTTGGGGGTAGGCTAGTGGCATCTGTAACTTAGGTTTGGCTTTAGCTAGGATGCAAGTCGATAAACCACGTTGGTAGCCCAATTACCTTTTTGGTGCCCATTGGGGTACCAATGTATTTTTTTAAGTCCTGCTCCTAGCCATTTTATTTTAGGGTCTTCCTTTGTAAAAGGAAACCAGGAGGCAGGACTAAAATATCTGTTGCCCAAAAGTGGACTCTGTGAACACAGCCATGCACCCTATATGGTGGTGTGAATTAGTGCAGACCAGTTCCTGGTGGTGGGCCACCCATTTCACAACCTGTGGGGATGGTTCCGGGAGATTGGCGGTTTTGGTGCCTGATTCACTAGCTGCCTAACCCTTTGTTTTTAACCGCTCAGTGCAACTGCCAGGCCCTGTGTGTGTGGATATTAATATGGTAGACCCTTTACCTACACTCAGTTCTTCTGAATTTGTCGTGGAAGGCAGGTAACTGACAGAACTGCGAGACTTGTCCTTGGCCTCAAGCCCAGGGACCGTATCTCTCCAGGACTGAAGTCTCTACACTGGCTCCCAGTGGCTGCGAGGATAAAGTTCAAAACCCTCTGCATTGTCCATAAGGCCTTCTGGGGCCTGGGGCCTAAATACCTTCAACACTCTCTTCCTAAATATCTTCCTTCCCGAGCCCTTCGCTCATCCGTCTCCAACTCCCTCAGGGTCAGCCGCTTCTCGAAGCAACAAGCTGGGGGTAGATCTCTCTCCGCGGCAGGGGCCTCCCTCTGGAACAGCCTTCCTGCCTCCCTGAAACTTGAGGAGAACCATCTACGGTTCCGGAAGCACCTCAAAACCTTCCTCTTTGCTTCTGCTTTCTCTCTCCCTCTCCCCTGCTAATTCTTTGCTGAATCTGCACCGAATCTGCAACTGGGCCACTCTCGCCGACCTCGGTCCTGGGCCCAGCCACTCTCCACTTGCACTGCCTCCCTGGCAACCCCTGCACTGCGGGACTGTCTCTGTATCCCTACAGCCCCCGTTCCCAGCACTTGTCTGCACTTACCTTGCACTTGCCACCAGCTGGCCCTATTAATTTTATTCTACTTACCTTGTACTGCACTTCCCCCCTCCCCTCCCCTTGCACTTTCTCCCTTCCCCCTACCCATGCACTTGCGCGATCTGAATGACACCTGGCCTAGTAGGATCGTTGTCTGTCTCCCCCTGTTCCCGCCTCCCTGCCTCGTCGCGCCTTGAAACACTTGAAACCCTTGTGTATAGGCGCGTTACAAATGCCATATCATATCATATATCATAACCTGCTGGGTGTTTCCTACCATTTATGGGCCATTGCTGCTGGTTTAGGACCAGATCTGGCAATACTGGCTGAAACCTGTGTCCTGTGTGCATTTCCAGTTTCCTTCTTTTTTTGTCAAGCTATCAGAAACTGCTTTGCTGGGTTTGCGCGACTTTCTGTAGTTATCCTAACCACTGCTTTGCTTCTTGCTTGAACGTTCCACTCCTAGATAGGATTGTTGTTCTTTTCAGTCGGATGGGTCGTCTTCATTCTGATTTTCAAGTCCCTGGCTGTATGGATCCTATAAACTGCACATGGAAAAAAAGTCTTGTACACACCGGGTTATTTGAAGCTTCTTGAACTGACTTCTTGGGACCCATCAACATGAGTACCCACCACTGGGCCCTGGCATGGTGGGTTATACTGGATACTTACCCTGAGGGGTTCCTGTGGTCAGTGGTTGAGGCTTTTGACAGGCAGGCTGTTATGGAAAATTCTCATTTATGGCTAATTCCCCTCACCTAGTGAGTCCCTCAGCAGCTTTGCTGGATTTCAGGGGTTTATTTGTTCCACCTGGTAAGAGTGTGAGCCTTTTTTCCCCACTCTTACACGTGTTTTGCCATGTGTATTTCTACTGTTTGTAGGATCTTGGGCTCTGGAGCTACACCACCCCATGAGCCCCACTTTTTGTGTGTGTTACACAGCACCTTCAGTGCAGTGACACAGGGTTGTCATTGAGACTTCCCACTGACTCAATTTTTCTGGGGCTAACTGCTGTCCCCCAGAAACATGTAAAGTTGCCATAAACTTTATATAGTCACTTTAAACTACAGACGCAGTACACCCCATCTTACATGGAGTATTGGAAAGGGTTAGTTCCTATCCCTTTTTGTCTGTGCCTCTCTGAGCTTTATTTTGCTCTGTTAACACTAAGACTTGGCTGGTGGCAGTGGTATCTACCCTAACTTTTCTACCGCGATTATACTATATAAACATGGTACTGTTTTAGGCTATTTTATTAGCCTCGAACTTAAACCCGCTTGACCAAATACTTTTTTATTTTGGCTCCGGTTGGGTTTTATCACCATTTCTTTTTGTTAAAGTCCTTCTTGTGTTTTATTTTGCATGGCAAACCAGGCTTGCCGCCTTTGTTCGCCGACCTTTGGCGGGCTTCTGTCCAGAAGCCCTCCTTTGGCGTCTGGGTGTCTAGGTGGGCTGAATGTGAGGGAGGGGTTTAGTCACCCCCTGCACTGGGTCTCCTTGGAGACCGGAGTCGCACTTTGTATCGATTGGCTGAGGTGGTTGTCCGGGCCGGACTACCTCCCTGCTGAGTGATTGACAGCCAGGCTGTGTGAATGGGGAATTTTGGCATAAAAAGCAGGACTCTTGGGCTGGAAGTCAGAGTCGCCACTGGAACTGCAAGGAACTGAAGAGAAGCGGAGAAGAAGACGGCTGCTGCAACTCCCGAGTCCCGATGAAGCCCTGCTGCAGTCCTGAGCTATCTACCCTTCAACGACAAGAGAAGATCCAGTCTGGAGTCTTCTTCCCTTGAGCCTGGTGGGATCAACCAGCTCACCTTCCACAGCCAGAGGATCCTCTTCTTGGTCGAAATCGCTGCACACAGCTGTCGTGGTTCGGATAGCCATCTGAAGAGCCTCTCCTGTTTTAAAGGAGCGCACCTTTTATTCACTGTTGCTTTGCTGCTGCTGGCTTCATCCCTGGGTAGTGCAGATCGCTCCAGACGTCGTCCTTCTTGTCCCCACGACTGAAGCTCCAGGAACCGTGAGTCTGCACGAACTACCAGGAACAACTGCCATAGAACAAGCTTTTCTTCATACGAATAAGGTACTGTGTCCAGCTTCAAGGAATTGGGGTGAACCCTTTCTCCTCATCCAAGGCTTGCCCTTGTCTTCCTTCCCTCTTATAACTTTTGCTTCCATTTTGACAATATCTAAGTACTCCTGGCAATCTCGAATCGTGAACTATTCTAATCTTGTGATCCTCGACAACAGGGCCCTGTCCCATTTGACACTGGCGCAGGCCTACTGACTTTTATGTACTTTTTAGAAAGTGTCTCTTGATTCTATCTGCCTACCCAAAAGAATTGCCTATGATTTTTATCCCCCAACTCTCTTGTGTTAATACATGTGCTAAGTGTGTTTGACTACGGTAACATTTCTTCTCGCAGGTACGCGTTTCTTTCGTAAGACTGAACTGTCATTACTGTCAAAAAGTGATCGCGTAATAACCCACGGTAACGTCTTTGTTTCACAACACCAGTCAAATCCAAAGGTACCTACCTTGAATTGTTCTGCACAAGGGGAATTGGTTGTGTGTAGTGTATTTGAAGTGTGGTTTTAATTTAATAGAAGTGAAGTGTTTTGTGAACAGATGGTCTAAAAATAAATGTACTTTTACTTTTTAACCAGAAACCTTGATCAGTGTTTGCTTGAGTCACAGTAATTGTAGTCCTTTGTGTAAAACTGCTCATTTGCTCTTGAGATATGTCTGGCTGCTCAGCCACTGCTACCACTTTTTCTGTGTAGTACAGGCTTGTACCAAAGGTGAAATTGTACTACCACTTGTAGTCTTAATCTTGTGTAGTGGTCCCTAAGGGTACTGCACAGGATTCTGCCTAAAACAGGCTTTAACCACATTTTCCCATTGATTCTGCTGTGTTGCATCTCCTCTTATGGATGCTGGTTCTCAAACCTGCTTCTGTAGCTTTTCTTTAGGGTCTCCTCTGTTGTTCCCTTGGGGTTGTTTTCTGCCAAATCTGCATCTATGGGGGTAGATGTGGGACTTGCCAGGCTTGTCTAAAAATATGCGGATTCCGATTTACTTTGTCCCGCCTACTTCCATAGGGAATATTTGACTCACCTGATACTCTTGCAAAGTGACTTTGAGGGTAGTTACCTGCCTTGGACATGTTTCCTTAGCCCAATTGTAATCCAGTGAGCTTTAGGCCAAATACTAGAATTTTAGCTTTCACCTGACATTTTGTAGGTATTTTTTAAAATCTTGAATTCCGCTTCTGCTAATGTGAATAACTCAGGACAATGTAACTATTTCTGGTGACACTATTTTTCTTCTCAAAGTGTAATGTTTGCTACTATGAGTTTAAATTCTAACTAGCTTTTGGTGGCCTCCTGCTCTGTGTTAGAATTATGTTACCCTCTCCAGGCCCTACATTGACTGTGAGATATGCATATGCATTTTCCAAACATTATGTCGCATACGTCTAGAAATATTCTGACTGTTGGCAATTGGGATCCTGCTTGACTATTATTGCTGTGTGTAATAATGTCTCATCCCCCAATAACAATATGTTTTGTGCCCATCACTGTGCAGTAAGCTTACATTTTGTATAGGGATGAAAAAGGTTATATATACATTTATATATGACAAACATCACCTTCCAGTAATTGGCTTTCTGATGCTTGTATCTGCTTAGATTTGCATGCTTTGCATAAGCCAACATCTAATGGTTGATTTAGAGTATTACATTATTTTCTTTCGAAGTTGAAAATAGGATATCTGCAGGGCGTTCCCATAATACTATCCCTACTGTGATGTGTACAGTACCCATGAACCTTCACACGTCAAGGTCCTCAGATTGTAATATTTTTTCTGACCCGAGGATGCATGAAGTGTATAGTGGAACTGTAAGTGTGCTGAAAAAGGTGACTATGTCCTGCAACCTTGTTGTTTGCTCTCAACTCCCAGAGTGGGGAGGATGGGTGGGCGCATGGGAATCTAAGCAGATACAAGAATTAGAAAGACAATTACTAGAAAGTAATGTTTATCATCCGAGGCTTGTGAATCTGATTAGAATCACATGCTTTGCGTAGACCAGCAAGCAGTACCAGATGAAGGAGGTGGGAATGACTGAAGGAACAGAACACAACAAATGCTTTAACAACCACTTGTCCCACCTGTGAATCACTTCTGGTTTGTGTCTCCACACAATAGTGCTGCATGCAAGTGTGAACTGAACTCCATGTAGCAGTAATAGGGAGTTTTACACAAGTTACTGTCTGTGAAAAAACCTGGAAAAGCCAACCTTAGGTTACAGGGTTGTAATCCTTTAGGATTAGCCTGAATTTCCCAAAGATTTGGAAGCAATGGCTTAGCAGCCAGGCTTAGTCTAGGGGGTGGGCTGTAGTGAGGTACACAGTATTTAGAGCATACAATTGGTTCAAGGAAACACTGCCACACTAGCAGTTAAACAAAACAAGTTATTATTTTATTTTACCATGGTTTTAGAAAATAAGTAATGTACTATTCACACTGTAAAATCCCAGTAGAATTAGATGAACTCTTGCAACTTTAGTTAACTCCCTCTTAACCACTCTTAAGTCCAACCCTATACTAAATGAGGCACAAAGAGCCAATGGGGGCACTGAGAATTCAGTGACCCGGGCTGAGGGGGAAAGAGGGAGGTAAGCAGCAAAAAGAACCAACTCTACGAGAAAGTCTATAGGTTTGCAGGTAGGTAAGAGTTAGCGTTTACCAATTAAGAGCCCAATCAGGTTGACCTGGAGGGGGGTGCAAGTAACAACTTAACTGCAGACCTCCAAGAACACATGAGCAACGCAACAAGACCAACGTAAGTACCTAGGCTTGGAACAGTACCTTTTCAATGAAGAACAGTAGGTTGGGCCCCAAGGTGAGGCGACAGTTGGCCCTGGTTTGGGTTTCTAGGCCTGAACGGCTGAAGAAGAAACTTTGTTGGGAACAGACGGACACATCTGAGGGGAAGTGGACCTTCACGGCAGTGGTGCGTTGGAGCCCGTCACAAGCTTAGGTTCAGCGACGGTTGTCGTCCGAGAGACTTTTCTCTGGTTCTCAGTCCTCGACTCAGCTGAGGGGACTTCAAGGAGTGGAAAAGTGTCAATGCAGGCCCAGAGGGATGCCCACGAGGTTTCAGCCGAATCAGCAATTCACACTATGCGGCACCGCAAAATGGCACAGGTCCCAGGGTATAAGAAATTTGCCGTCTGGGAGGGTCACAGCCCTTCGTGGGATGGTGCTAAATGCAGGTGGTCTTCAGACTGGTTGGTCCCACCTGTCTCTTGGAGGTAGTCTTCAAAGTGATCGTCCCTGTCACTCGGAATTCACTGTCGGGTCTTCAGTAGTCACTCAACAGCTCTGGCACTCTGGGTGACTCTCTGGTTCAGCTCTAGGACCCTAGACTTTTATTAAAGAAAACTTTCTGAACCCACTGTAGAGGAGCAGGTGGACACGTCATCACTAGCTCCCACCCCCTCACCTCCATCATATTGGAACAGCAAGATAAGAGCCCTATGTGGGACACCACCGCACCGAGTGTATGACAGACGATATGCACTCAGACAACCGTATTGAATGTGCCCACGCACTGAAAGGGTGGAAGGATGTCTACACACACCATCGGACATCGAAGAGCTATAAGTGAAATTGGTCGAGGGCATAGTGACATCATGAAGGAAAGACATGAAGACACACAAACGATATGTAAACATCAGAAATGTAAATACTTAAAGAATAAAAGTGTAACTGGAGAAACAAGAGAAACATGTAATGGAATACAAAGGAATAATATGCACCAAAAAAATAAGTGAGTAGAGATGAAGTGAATGTATATACGCAGAAACGCAACATAGTTGAGACATATAGACGCTTGCTGCAGAAGAAAACATAACGTGGCTAAGGTCGCCATGATGAAAAGATGCACATCAGACTCATGTTGAAACCAATCGAGCTACCTCAGAAACAGACCAGGGCTACAGAGTCAGGAGATGCTGGCCAAACAGTTTTGTGTGAAGAACAAAGAGGAGTCTATTGGTGTGGAATCAAGGGATGCTACATCAAGGAATAATTGCAAAGCACAAAGGGAGTCAAGAGGATAAGCCATGTACGTAAGACATATTTCTCTTAGATTAAGCATAGAAGACAACGGGCCTCATTACGAGTCCGGCGGTAAAACCGCCTGGTTACCGCCGGACTCGTATTACCATTCCGCCTCCGTGATTCCCGGAATTACCGGGGCATTACAACCCCGGTTTTCCGGGAATCATGGAGGCGGAATGGTGTTAATCCCCATTCCCATCGAGTCCTATGGGACTCGATGGGAATGGGGATCATGGAAACACCGGCAGCCTCTCGTAATGCTGCCGTGTTTCCTCGGCCGCCTGCAGGCGGGCGGTGTTAAACCCGCCAGGTCAGACATGGCGGGAACATCACCTCCTGCCTGCAGGAGTCGGGATCAGGCGGTCCGGAATCAACGGTGCCGGCGGGTTTACCGCCATCGTTATTTCCGGACTGCCTGAGTTATAATGAGGCCCTACATCTGCAAGTGCCAAGTATTGGACAATTAAAGATTGGAGAAGCATATGCAAGGTAGAGTGAGCAAGTCTCCAGAGGCCAAAAGGAGTAATGGTAACCAGCTTCGTTAAATCAAATAGTAGTAAATAAAAGGTCAAAATTGACAAACTCGTGGTCTCCTCACATGTGATTTAGAAGTCAAAAACGAGGGCTATTAATTAAGCTTCAGACAAAGATAATGGTGTACCTACGCTCCCTTAAAAGTCCCAGAACAGAGAACAGGCTGCAAGGTCATATATAAAGAAGACGCCTTGGCTTCGGGTCTGACCGATGAGAGATGATGGACTAATTGGGCAAGTGGGTAGTAGTCTGACGTTGCTTTCTGCACCTGAGTTTCATTTTGCTTACGTGCTGCTAACGAGCCAAAAGTCCAAGATTGGGATAGAATGCCAACCAATCAGAGAGCCTATGTAGCAACATGCTATACAGTGTTGCACAGACCAAGCCGCTACTGTTATTCTGCTATACTCTGTATTATACGTATTTAAAGATGGTTCAAGGTCTGCCTACCAGATAAGGGGCATCCAATAGTATTACTAATACTTATATGATGTATAAGTACATATGTTCAATAGGTTTCACAGTTTGCCACGTAGGATGACATCGTAGCTGACGTATATCGAGGTATAAAGCCTTTGTGTAATCAAAGTTGAAGTGTGAGTGTGGGAACTGCAGTTTGTTGTTCGCCAGATTGCCCTACTTCATTCCAAGCTGATAATTAAGTAGTACTTTGCCATATTCTTTGAGTCTTTCCGGTTATTTGGGTCTGATATCATTATTGATAATTCCATCTAGCACATGAGATGCTTCAAGGTGCTAGAGTACACCACCAACCACCATTCAAGCCTCTCATGCAAATCAGGGGGGGGCAGCTGCCGGGAGGACAGCCAGCCTCCCAGTTCAAATTGGATCCAGGCAAGCACACTGCAGGACAAAGGCATGGGGAGTTGCGGTTACCTCACCCACTTTGTCCTTTCATACACTCAGCGCACATGGGGGGGCTTTCCAAGGGAAGCCTGCCCAAGAGACCCATCAAGACCTCCCCCACCCAGGAAGGTAGAAGAAGGCTTAAGTAAAAACAAGTCATCATGAACAGGGCTTAAAAAGGTACAGCCACCATATAAGTCAAATGGCGACACCTGTGTCCCTACTGCAGCTGCGAAGACAGTCTGTGGTAGAAGTACACAAAAAGTCACACAAAAAGGTACACTGCCACCAGCCTGTCAGAAGAACGTTTAACAGTAACAAAAAGTTACTGAAATAGTGAGAAAAGGGAGACAAGGTTTCCCCTTGGCACTCCACATAAGGTGGAATGCGCTGATCTCACAAAATAAAATACAGGAGGGACAGAAGGGTGTCCCCCTGCCCTAGTAACTGTAGTTAACCCAGGTAAAATACAAAGGAAAGCTCAAGGAGCTTCCAGCAACACTGCACAGAAAGTGCTTTGTGCTGCAGTAATAAAAGGTAGATGGCAGAAAACCTGGAGGCAAGTATAACTCCATTAAAAAGTACCAAAAAGAGATACAAAGGGTTCCCAAGTAAAGAGTAAAAGAATAAGTGAGTGTGGAAAAAGGGTCCTACTCAGGAGAAGTAGTCAAAAAATCCAATAATCCAGCAAGAATGCTTGGGGAATCACAAATTGGGAAGAATTACACTAAAGAAGGAAATTCTACCTAACAAGCAGCTTTACAGATAGCTTCCAACAGTACATTTGCAATGAAAGCCACGGTAGTGCCAAGTGCTACGTGTAGAATGTGCCCTAGGTGTGAACTGAAGTGTTTTCTTTGATAGGCTGTAACCTTGTTGGATATACCCAACAATCCACCTGCCAATGGCAGCCTTTGAGACCAGGTCCCCTTATCTTCCTGCTACCAGCAAAACAAAGAATGGATCGGTTTTCCTTAATGGTTCTGTCTTATTAAGGTAGTACATGACTGCCCTGCGAACATCTAGTGTGTGAAGAGCCCTTTCTCCTAAATTATGAGGGTTTTGAAAGAAGGCTGGTAGGTCAATGGATTGGTTTACATGAAATTTCGAAATGTGTTTAGGAGAAAAACGTGGGTGTGTTCTTAAAACCACCTTGGTTTTATGCACTGTTACAAAAAGGGCTCAGTTACAGACAAAGCTTGGAGCTCACTGATTCTATGGTTAGAAGTGATGGCTGTTGAGATGGATTTATAAACATTCTATATTTATTTTAAGCCCAGAAAACACTATGAAAAATGACTAATGGCAGGTAATAATATCACACAATATTAAACACTATAAAAGATAGGACTGTCCCATAAACCTGCTTTTCCGCATCTGGTTGAGCGCCTAGCTGAGGCGTTTATCAGTGTTTCTTGCATTGCTTGTCGAGAGGAGGTTGTGTCCTGTGTCCGAACGGAACTCTTCTTGCACCCGCAGCTCCTGGGCACCAACGACCTGAACCAAAGGTGGGAAAACCTACCTCAGGTGACCCTCTAACGACCCACCGAGTCTGAGGAGAAACCAGAGTACGGGTGGTAAGTTCTAACAATACTTACCTTCCCACCTATCTCCACCCTTGAAAAATTTGCACAACTTAAAAAAACGTTTATCATTGTTTGGCTTTGGCAAAACCTGTTGCTGAAAGCCCTCAGAAAGCTGGGAACCGCTTTATTCACTAGAATACGTCCTCTTCTAACATTTGGACCAATCTCCACGTCTCTAGGACACCTCTCCCATTTTTTTCCCATCTCCTAAACTCTTTGAAAACTTTGTGAACTTTTGGCCACAATGTCCCATACAATGTGTTGCTGTTCTCTGAGGTGGCCCTAGTGAGTACTTCAGTGCTTAAAGAAATTATACATGGAAGTGCCTCTTTTACACTGAGGCTCTGCTAAAACCATTTTCATCCAAAATCCTTCATGCCAAAGGTTCACTGCACACCTCAATGTAGCTCACACAAGCATGGGGAATATCAAAAGCAGCTAAGAGGATGTGTCAACAATGGCCACATGCAAATCAAAGCTTTGTGTTTGCAGGTGATGTGCATCAGCAGGACATACTTGGTAGCTCCTGTTGGATGTCAGCAAGAGCTGCACATCAGTGCATGTTACTTACTTACTTACCTGGTAACATTTGTGTTACAACTGCAAGTTTACTTGAATGGGTGGTGGCACTGGTATTACCTTAGTGACTTTTTAGTCTTATTACTTGCAGGCGGTTAAATCAGCCTCAGTAATGCAGAGAAAGGCCACCATTCTCATAGAATGGTGGGCTCCTTTCTTTTCTACGCCATTTATCGTGTGCTTGTTGTTTCTGAGGTCTTCCTGCCATTCTAGGTGGGAACAAACCTCGTGGAAGTTTTGTCTTTGGCGGGAATCGTTTGTATTCCCCGCCTAGACTCCAGAGTGTCTCAGAAGGCAGGAAGCGAGGAAGGAGTCCAAAACTCTGCAGCCCTTTGTCTTCCACCTTGCCTGAAAGGAACCAAGCCCCATTGGGGGGGGGGGGGGGGCTGGCTGTCCTGATTGGACAGCCGGCCCGCCCCTTTCTGTAAACTGCAGTGAGAGTTGCAGAAGTTGTGTTGTAGTTCCTGATAAATACTCTGATCCTGGAAGCTGATAAGTCGACCACTGGAGCTGAATCTGAAATGGAAGATGAAGAAAAGGCCTCTGTAGCGATTTCCAGCAACGGCCTGCTGTGTAATCGGAGCCTGATGCAACCCTTCCCTCCAATTGACCTGTGGGTCCCGAATACGACTCATACCCAGAGGCTGGTGAGATCCACGAGCCATCCCATGGCGTGCTGCGACCTTGCTGGGTTGCAAAATGTGAATACCCTGAGACCTCGAGCCTGAGTGCAGTGCATGGTCTTCTGAAGTCCAAATCCATATGAAACTTTGGTGGACTCCTGCAGGATCTCCAGGGACAAAATTCAAATCCCTCAAGTCCCCTCACCAGAGTGCAGGACAGGGAGAGTGAAGAGAATCTGAGCCGTGATATTCGTTTTTCATCTGGCTGCTGTAAAAAGGTGCCAAATCCACAGAGCTGTGAGAATCCATGAAGAAACCTTTGCTGGAAACATCCTCAGACGATTGCTGCTGCAAGTTCCCATCGAGTGTCCAGTTCTTTCGTCGCCAGATCAAGAATCCAAGGACCGGGTCCTGTGCTGCTGTATCCTGAAGGCATCCACTCTGTAGCTCTTCTTTTCTCCTAAGGTACTGGGCCTCATTCCGAGTAGGGCGCAAAGGGATACCGGGCACCGTTAAGGACATTGGTGCCGGTAAACCCTTTGCACCCTAATACGAGGTCCCTTTGCAGCCCCATCCTTAACGCCTGCTTTTACCAGGCGTTATGGGCGGGATCCGAAAAGGGACTTCAGAGCCAATAACGGTACCATAATTTACGGTACCGTTATTAGCACCCTCCCCATTCCCATTGAGCCGTATGGTGGCTCAAATGGGAATGGGGATTGACATTTTCAATGGGGATTTACCATTCCTGCAAAGGTCGGACTAGACCGGTAAGTCCCCATTGAAAGAGGGCAGACACAGTAACGGTAACGGTGCTAGTCATGGCGCTAATAGCGCCATGACTAGCACCAACCCCGGAATGAGGCCCACTGTGTGGGCTTGGGTAATACTTACCCTAAAGTCTGGTGTGAATCCTATGAGGTTGAGTGGGTGATTCGTGTGGTTGGGAGTTTGCCCATACCACTTGCCCAGGCCTAATGCTGGAACACAAATGGGCACTTTAAATAACTCTGAAAGGGAAAACGTACTTCTTTAAGAAGATCTCCTATGGAACTTTGACTTTCCTTCAACTGAACCCTATCTCAACCTGCCTACAGCTGGCACCTAGAACACTAGGGTCCCTCTTCTGCCTCTGAGAGATCTCATGCAATAGACTAGGGGAGGACTGGGTAAGAAAAGGATTCTGCCTTGAAAGTATAGCAAGTGTAAAAGTACTCACCTCCTGAAGAAGTTAGTGTAGTAACGATATCTCTGTGAAAAAAGATACAAAGCGTCATTAAGTTTATGCTTACCTTTGAGTTGCATTCTGCCCCTCTAAAAAGTGTATTAGTTGCTCTACCAAATTTGAATGGTGTTCCCCCCTCTATAATGTAATAAGTGTTGGTACTGTTTTATCATTGCTTAATTGAATGAGTGTAAAAGCTTACCAATAGGGTTTACCTGCCTTGAATAACATTGTGTCATTCTTAAAGTGTAACATTGGGTATTGCGTTGCCTGGTCTGCTTTATACACATCTAAGACAGTTTTAGGGTTTATACCTTGCTTTAAGTAGCTGGAAGATCCTTTAAAAAGTATATAGGTCTTACTCACCTTGATTAGCTGCTGCTCATCTAAACCTGTAACCCTGGGCTGTGCTTCCCTGAATTGCTTTGGTGCCATCTATTACACGCCCACAGTAGTGGCCGTGTAGTTATTGTTAAGTTGCTGTTTCCATAGGAAGAGCACTTTTTGGGCGACTTATAACTTTGCTCCCCCTGGACGAATCCTCACCAAACTTTGCAAAAAAAGTATACGGGCCACTCTGAATTCTTTTGCAAGGTTTAGAGATGTTTGGTCCAGGGGGGCAAAAGTTGTAGGGGGGGTCCCAAAACGTCTTTTTTCACATAGACTGAATGGGGGAAAAAACTTTGCGCACGGCTACAGTTCAATCCGCTGGACGGATTGTCACAAAATCTGCAGCAGGTACAGGGGCTTGGTCCATAAAGCATGCTTTTATAAATTTGGTGACCTTCCCTGCAGTACTTTTCTTTAAAATTATCAAAAAGTAGGTCTGAAAAAAGTAGTGATATCTATGTCCGCTTCGCAGTCACACTTCCCTGTTCGGTCCATGGACAAGATACCGATTGGCTAAGGGGCTGGCGTCATGACCGCGGACACGCGACGTCTCTGGCCATTGGCTGCTGCGAGACGTGTTCTGCGTCAGATCGTTTGGATGCGCCCGACATCTTGGATCCGCCGAAAGCAGAGCAACAACCAGCGTACACCTGCTCTATTTATAAAACTCTTTTGCTGTGTCACAGAGCGTTGGGAAAGGTTCAGACAGTAAGACATGGGTGATCAATGCATTTGTTCTGGGGGTCGGTCTTCATGATGTACTTTCTATGGACACTTTGTACGCACAGAAAATGAGGGGTGTAATAACAATAGCACTTCAGTCCATGCAGTGGACAGGAAACTTCTAACTGTTGAAAGGACACGCGTAGTGGTAGCCAACATTGAAATTGACAACATGCCGTGATTGCATTACTTTTTCAGATGGCTATTATTATATTCATTAGAACGCCAGCAAGGGTGTCCCATGCTACAGTGGTTGTGGCCAGGGCCTAGAGTCTTGGATGCATGGCCGTCGGCAGAAGGCCGAAGGCCTTACTTCCGAGACTGTAGGCCCTGGCCACAACCACCGCACCATGTCACACCCATAGATACACCTGTAGTATTGCGTTTTGATTGCCAAGTTGTGAGGAGTGCACCCAAGAACAAAGTTGTAAGTACTAGACGTGGAAGCCACTGCACACCCATCCCATGTAAGATCTATGGACATACAGGTAGGAGTGAAGCCTCTGGCCAGAAGCACTGAAGGATACCACACCTAAAGAAAAACCCCCACTACCACACATCACTGAGGTGGTTGTGGAGAGACCCTGCACCCAATAACACAGTTATAACCTCTTCATGATGTCTTTCCTATGGCCACCTTGTACGCACAGAAAATGAGGGGTCCAATAAGGGAAGTATTTCAGTCCGTCCAGTGGACAGGGAACCTGTAACAGTTGTAAGGACACGTGTGGTGTTATGGAACCTTGAAATTGACACCATGCCGTAATTGCCAAACTTTTTTCTATGGTTATTGTATTCATCAGTACGCCGCCATGGGTGGCACATGCTACGGTGGTTGTGGCCAGGGCCTAGAGTCTTGGATGCATGGCCGTCGGCCGAAGGCCCTGGCCACAAACACTTCAGCATGTCACACCCATGGATACCCCCTTACTAATGTGTATCGATTTCCTGGTTGTGGGGAGTGTGTGCACTCTTGGGTGCAAGGCTGAAGGCCATGCTCTCAACTACTATAACCTCTTCACTTACAAGCCCACATGGGTTTCATGTAGTGCGGTGGTTGTGGACAAGATGTGTACTTTTGGGTGCATGGTTGCAGGCTGTATGCC
This sequence comes from Ambystoma mexicanum, assembly GCF_040938575.1. Taxonomy (NCBI): domain Eukaryota; kingdom Metazoa; phylum Chordata; class Amphibia; order Caudata; family Ambystomatidae; genus Ambystoma; species Ambystoma mexicanum. Next base: position 1,005,841,450 of record NC_090934.1, read on the forward strand.
ATACACCCAAGCATGCACCCAAAAGGAAACTTGTAAGCACTGGAGTTATAAGCCACTTCACAACCATATATTGAAATGTATGGATACACACCTAAAGTTTTAGGCCCTGCCCACAGTGCAGCATTTCAGAGCTATAGAGACACCCCTAGTATTGAACATCAGTCAGGTGGCTGTGGGGAGAGTCTGCAGTCATGAGTGCATGGCCGCAGGCCATGCACCCAACAGCACAGTTATATGTAGTGTACTTACAAGGCACAATGGGTATGATATGGTGTGGTAGTGCATCACTCTGGCGGCTGTGGGGAGGGGCTGCAATCATGGGTGCATGGCCGAAGGCCATGCCCCCAAAAGTACATTTGTTCGTAGTGTAATTATATGCCACAATGGATGTCATATGGTGTGGTAGTAGTGGCCAGGATGCAGAGTATTTGAACAAAGTAATAAGCACTGCAGTTGTAAGTAACTATGCATTTTAAATACCGTATATACATTCATAATGCTATGGCCTCCAACTCACCTCTGTAGCCTGTGGCTACAAACTACTGCACCATATAACAGCTATTAGTACACTTGTACTATGCAACATCATTAAGATGGTTGTGGGGAGGGCGTAGCGTTTTGGGAGCATGGCCAAAGGTCATGCTCCCAAAACCAAGTTTGTACATAGTAAAATGACAAGGCACAATGGTTACGATATGCTGTGGTGTTTCTGGCCAGGACACAGACTCTTGACTGCATGCCCAAAGGCCATGCACCCAAGACTGAAGTCACAAGCAGTGGAGTTACAAGTCAATATGGGTGTGGTATAATGCGCTAGTTGTGTGCTTGCCCTAGTGTCTTGGCTGCATGGCTGCAGACGATGGTCCGAAAAGTAAATTTATAAGCAGCTAATTTACAAGGACCATAGTTTTGATATGCAGCGATGGTTGTGGCTAGGAGCTATACTCTTTGTACCTTGGTCGTAAGGCGTAGGTGGTAGGTTACACACCGAAGATGCAAGGGCCAGCCTACAGGCACTGCAGCATATTAGTACCATAGATTAGACGTGTAGATTTGCATGTGTACAAAATGACTGCCAATATACTTACTCCCTACTTTGTTCAGAATCCACATACAATTTTTAAATGCCTATCGTACTTGGCGGAAGTATCCCTTTTTCCATTTCTGTGATAAAAGAAAAAGGTATGTTAGTCTTTGCATTTTTTGAAAATTTACTACATTGCATAATAGACAGTTTACCTTTTTTTTTACCCTCATATTTAGTTTACAAACCAGTGTACTGTACATTGTGCTCAGTTTCTGCGTTTGCTTTTCTAATCCTTGGGTCTGGGGAAAAAAAATCCTTGTCGGAGTGAAAAAACCCTTCATTTACTATGGTACTAACTACTTCCTTGTTTCCTTTGAGCGTTTCCTTCATCTTTCTGATTAATGTTATGTTTGTTGCCTTCCTGCCGATTTTGAACAACAGTTAGATACCTGTAGGCGTATTCTACCTGTGCATTTGTTCCCAACGATCTGTGATATTCATTTATTTGTGTCATTCTTATATCCTCTTGGGTAGTTAGATACCTGTTGGCGTATTCTAAATGTTTGTAGTCTTTCACATAATTTATTGACAATCTTGAAGTACACATTATTTCGTACATTTTGGCTTTAAGAACATTAAATACGCATTTGTGAGATTAGCTGGCAATCTCTGCTTTAGAGTAATGGTGCTTTCATTACATTCGAACCATCTACAATTCTTTTTAATGTAGTGACCTGCATTGGTTGTAGCTCCTGCATGGTAGATTATACCTACTTTTGTAAAGGTTTTCTTTCCAAGTGACACTTGACCGTGTGTGAATCCAGTCAGTTTGCAGTTGCTTTTGGTGCCATCTTCATTATAACGTAGAAGCCTAAGTATTATGTAGGCACTATGTGATTGCATCAGTAAGGTGGAGCGATTGTCTGAATTGCAAATAGTACATAATCTGCCATGGTTTGCATTTTGTACAAGTTGCTGAAATGGAATGCTCTCACAATTTGGTATGGAAACATACACACATCGCTCATTTGGGATTTCTTCCTGTATCACTTTGCTACAGAGAGTGCATGTATGTTTCCACATGAACAAAATCTGGAAGATTTCATTTACAGGTATGCTTTTGTTTTCCAATACTAATAGTATGTACATTAGAAATTCTTGTGGATCTTCTTGTGAGTTCATAGTGAATCTCACCATTCCAGCACAGTCGTCCAATTGTTGCCTTACTCCATGAACACTGTATTTGTTGTCAGGATTGCTTGTTGCATTTTTATGCAGCACTAACATTTGCAAACACAATTAGTCTGTACTGTGCAGGTAGATATTGTTAACAATTGGTGGCAATTGAAACAGAATATTCATTGCTACATTTGCATAGCAATTTACCCCACTTTCATTTGCAAATTTGAATGGACCAGCAAGTTCTGTATCTGAGTGCATTTTTCGGAATTTCTGTTGCTTCTTTACCGACGTCCCTGGTTTACATTCCCTAATAGGTTCTTCTATGTTTGCGGTAATTGATGAAACTTTAGCTTCTTTTCTTTTCTTTGCAGAATTTGCGGTTGGAATCTGTTGCATTTCTGTTTCATTTAGTTTTCTTTTACCACGTTTTACTTTATCTGGAACAGGGTATTGTTTCAGATGAGGGGTGTACAGTGAACGCAGTCTATTGTATTCTAGAATGCAAGGAATATCAGCTTTGACCTTACTTGCATCAAAGTTCATTAGCAATAGACCGTCAAGTGTACGTAAGCGTGATAATGCTACGTAGCTCATGCCTTGCTTAAAGACTGTGTTTCCTATATGTAACAATGCTTTATCTAGGGTAAGACCTTGGGATTTATGAATGGTAACTGCATATGCAAGAGTTAGAGAAAATTGCTCTCTACGTACATACATGTCTATGAAGAGAAGGAATCGAGCAATTGAGCGCCCTATCCTTTTCACTTCTGAAACTTTATCAAAGCGAATATTGACAAACTGAATGTTGCTATCACATGGGTATGATTGAAAGCCAACAACTGTGCCCAGTGCTCCATTAACTAGCCCTTGCTCTACGTCAAGGTTACGTTTAAGCATTACTCTACAATTTAAGGATAATTTCAATATTTTTTCCAACCCAGCTGTGTTGGAGATTGAATTTTCTAAACTATTTAGTCTTCTTGTGGCTTGCTGTAATAAACACTGTCAGGATGGGGACACGGCGCAGCGATCTGGCAGTTCTTTACCGGTCTCCTTCCTGTAACATGGAGGATTTCAGTACTGCAGGCGGCGGTCTAGTGTTGCAAGCAGCGACCAACCTATCCATGGCCACGCCCCCCGACGCACGCAACGCTTATCATGAGACGGCGACGGCAGTTCAGCGCGTTGCTACTCTCCTTAGAGTCCAGCTACACTTCGTGAGTTCGCTTACTAACTCTTTACTACTGCTCCTTCCCATACCTAGAATTACCTTTCTAGCCCCTCTGTTCTGATAAGCACTTAAAACCTTGTTCTGGCTTTCGTCCTTATTTCTTTTCTCCTAGCTATCTGCAAAGGAATCCCTTCATCGCTCCAGAATACTTCCGCCTGCACGACATGGCGGAGACGTCTCCTTCGATCACAAACGCTCGCTGAGCGGGTACGTCTCTTCGAATTCTTCCCCTCTGCTCTCTCATTATATAGTGGGGAGAGATCTTGTAGCTTCACATTTAGATCTCATTCTCTGTTTTCCTTCAGGCAAAAGCTTCAACTCGTCTCTCGTAGCTATTTACTCCGACCCACGTTCGGAGCAGAGCTTTACTCACCATCTTTCTCCGAGGGTAAGATTCCTCACGAATATCTTTAGGAAATCAGTCCAGCCCCCGCTTCTACCTGGTTCATACTTTTCTGCTTTGTTTACAGCTTTCTGGTTAGTTCCTACTAACATCCCGGGTTTAAAATCGGGGGACACACCTTTCCTCTTTCAGTGCTAATCTTTGGCTAGTTTTGGGTAAGCCCCCATTTCTTCGTTCTTTTACTCCATTTATTAGTTAATGAATGTGTAGTGGGTTAAACTAAAATATCCTCTTATATTGTTACCCATTTCCAGTAGTCCTTACTGACTGCACGAAGATCATTTACTACGTTGAGAAGTAACATCCATATCATCTGGATCATCCCGGGGGAGCAGCTATCTGGACACCTCGAACCCCAGCAGCTCTTCTCGGCACAGGGTTTTTCCCCTACGGGGGTTTTCCCTGGAGGGCTCACCCCTGGCCTGGACTTTTTCGTTCCAGCCAGCGGAGGGACTTCTAGGTATTTCCTCATTTTCGTCATAGTCTCAGGCAAAGGATTCAGGTAGGTGTACCCTATGTTTGTTCTGGCCGTGCTAAAGTATTTGTGTGATAATCATTAGACTTGCTCACACATGGGTACTGTCATTCCATGTACGTCTAGTTTGTCTGTGGCGCTAATTTCCATTATTGGTTGCATTTCTTTATTGAACATTTTTTCATTGAATTTGAAACAACTTGCAAGAGTTGGCATTAAGGCCATATAATTGACATTTTTGTGCGCTATTTGTTCCATAACATCAGTTGCACATGCATTATCGCCATAAAGTGCATGTATGTGCTGGTTTTTCAATACAACTTCTGCTTCTTGCGATAATACACCAACTCTAATACTGTGAGATCTGCAGACGGCCGCATGTTCTCAGTTAATTCTCTGTATTGGAAATGTTGCCAAAGGTTAACATTACCTATGCTACCAACAGTTTTCCGGCAGAGTTTGTGGCCTAAGGTTTTAAAAATCCTTTCACTGGTGTCAATTGTAGAAGATCTTCGGAAACAATAATGTGCTTCCCTATAAAGAGTTCTTCGTTGTTACTTTTAAGTACTTCTTGCAATCTGAGGTGAATCAAAGCCAACATAAGGTTGGAGACCATGCTCACTTCATCTATTAGTAGCATTTTCATTTGTTTCAATACTCTTCGTAATTCCATTGCAGCTTCTGCAGAAAGTTTGTAGTAGTATAATTTATTTTGATGCTCTACTGAAAGCAGTAGTAATCGGTGTAAAGTGACACCGCCTATGTTGTAGGCAGCTAAACCTGTGGGGGCCATTACAACAGCTGACAGTTTGTTGTTTGTCAATTGTTGAAGGAACTTGCTGATTTCGATTAAGAATGTTTTCCCTGATCCAGCTTCACCACTGACGTACAGCAGTATAGGTTTGTAATTTTGGCAGGTACATTCTTTATTTTCGTGCTGTACACCATGTACAATTTGTTTTGTTACGTCTTCAAAAATGGTGCGCTGATCGTTGTTAAGTTTTGCTTGTTGTACAGTTAAGTCTTCTGTATCTCCTTGATACTGATACATGGTGTTTTCTACTTCTGCCATAGCTACTTCAGCCTCATTTGCTATTAGTGGTTGCCCTAGTGGTTCTTGACTTCCTGTTACAGAAGGTTGACTACTGTCAGAAGAGTCCTTATCTAGTTGGGCCTGAAGTATTTCTTCCTGTTGCTGCTCATTGTGTACCATTGTTTTGTACTGCGTAAAGTTCACATCGGTGATAGTGCTTTCATTTGCTTTGAAAGCATCTTCATAGCAGTCATAGTTATCTAGTATGTCTTCCTTTTTTCTCTATGGTTTGAAAAGTTGTAACAGAGACATGTGATATAGTTCTCTCTGTTGAAGAGTTTTTAATGACAATTTTACATGATTAATTAAGCTTCGTTTGGTAGGTTTCACTAAGCTCCCTTCACAATCGGTCACTCTATATCTACGTTTGCTTTCATCGGGTTTTACATTATTTTTGTATGCAGAGTTTTGAGCTATGTGGTATAGACACATGTTTTCCAGAGTGCTACCTACTCCTGTTCGGATAGTATGTGTCCAGTACATTGTTTTTTAGAATGTCTTGGCTGTTGGGATCATTTCTGGCAATTGTTTCCATGTCCTCATATGATTTTAGCACTCTTTTTCTAGATTTTGCAGGACCAAGACTTAGCCATACTATGTTGTCTGATTTACCATACAAAGCAGTACCGGTTAAACGATCTGCTGCTTCATAGGCACCACATTCTCTATGAGAGAGCATTTTTATGCCTAGGCTGTACAATTTCTGTGATAATGTTTTGTCTGATGCTAGGTCATCCCAGGGGTCTTGAAGCTCTGTTTTTTATGCTTTTGTTAAGTAGGCAGTAACATATTGTGCAACAGCAGTTGAATTTTCTGCAATGTACTGCACATCTATGTTTGCATTCCATAAGAGTGCAATGATTGCATTGTTATCATTGATATATTTTGATTCTTCTGTTCTTTTTATGTAATACGTGTTCTTAGGTGATTTCCTTTAACACCATGTCGAACTGAAGACATGAAGTGGTTTACTTCGCCAGTTTCTGTAACTGGTCTAGGGAAACCAAAACAGCATTTGGTGTAGTATTTACGGCGACAATATTTGCCACATTTGTGTCTTTGAAATTGTAAAATCTGCCCATGCAGCTCACTGTGTGTCTGTTGGAAAGGAATTTCACAAGTGACATTTTTGGATAAACTGCAAAACAGTGCTATCACTGTCGTGACCAAATTTCGGTGCACCTTTGATCCATAATAGCATGTGAATATGTGGTGCTCCTCTCGCTTGATATTCTTTTCTCCAAAAGAAGTGTTGCACTTCTCCAAGGGGAGGAACAGTTTTATTGCAAATAAAGTGTAGCATGGCAATGAAACGATGATGGAAATATCTTGACACATTAAATGGATCTAGAGAGCAAAGTTCTCCAAGTGTTAATATTTCTATGTTGTTTTTGTTGCTGTTTGCTATGCGTAGGAACTCATGTAAATCTTCCCATGAATATTCTGCACAACTTAGCGTAACAAACCAAGTCAGTGGTCCAAGGTTTCTGATCATACAACGCACGTCTCCGTGCCGTCGGAGCCAGTATTCCTTTGTACCAAGCATGTTTGCAAACAAATTTGTTATACTTGATTGTAAAACCTCATCTTTTTCTTGTACTTTTTGTATTAACTGCATAGCTGACATATTTTGAAAGTGGGTTCCAGATTTAAGAATTAAGAATGTGTGCAACTCCGTAACATAGTGTTGCTAATTCACTTTCATAGAGTAGGTGGAATATGTATTCCACATTTTGTCTAAATCTGGGATCTTGCGAATACATTCGTAATGAGCGGTATTCTGATGCCCCAAATCTGAGTGGGTCTATCATCGTATCTTCCACCTTTGCCAGTAGGAAATAGCAGTGGAAAAGCACATGCTTCTATACTTTTTTTCCCATATACTCATTGGTGACCCTTTGGTTTGTCGCATTTGGTTAGTTTCTAGTGCATCATCTATGCTTTCATTGGAGTGCAATGGATGAATTGTGTAATGGTCCAAAAAAGAGTGGATGCTGTAGCAGGATCCAGAGGTTTGAATTGTCCAGTTTCTGATGGCTCTTGAATTATTTCAGTTGTTTCCCTTAAGCTTTCATCAATATTCATTTCCTTGTAGTACTCATTATTGTCTTTTAGATATTGCAATGCTTGTCTAACTTTGTGTAAATCCACTAATTGTTGCCAAATTTTTTTGTCCTTTGTTGGTACACCATTTACCAAGACTATTAAAGAATGCTCTATTGAACGTTCCACTCCTAGATTCTGTACATTTTCCCTTAGATCTAATGGCAAATAAACTACTTTGCCACGAATGCCTTTCACCAATTCAGAGGAAGGTAATTTTGCTGTTTTTGGAACAATTCCAAATTATTTGTAATAGCACGTGAAGGAGTGTGGTTCTTGTCTAATTTTGTAGTACAGTAACTGCAACATATTAGGCATTCAGTTAGTTCATATTTGTTTTCTGCTAAAAGGTAGAGAGCTAATTCAAACCATTTAGAATCTTCATTGCCTTCTATTTTGTATGCTATGTCCACATTTTTTTGTTCCTTTTGTAAAACATTCTGCGGCAACACACGCACACATGGTTTGGTATTTCAGCCTATGACCTTTTAAATTTTACTATTTCTTTTCTGTATGTGTCAGAGCCCAGCAGTGGCAGCCACCAGTATGGGGACATATTTATCCAGCAGAGGCCATCTCTGTCCCTCTTGTAGAAACATCAGATGGGGAAGAGTGGCATCTGCTGGACCAAGACGGCATCAGGAGCAAACAAAGCTCCAAAGACTACAATTCCCAGCAGACCCGGCAGCAGCACATCCAGAAACAGGCACACGGGGCCTGCAACCCACACGGACAACGCCCCAGCTATCGCGCATGTGCGAAACGGGATTGCACATGCACAAACGCCAAAACTCTGTTCGCGCTCGACTTCCTCACGGGCGGACGCATTCTGCAGAGCTCCGAGAAGGCAAAAATCCTACGCGGGGCCATCCCTCGCCCAGATCTGTTCACTGCGGCCCCACGGCACAAAAGCTAAGTACATTCATCTAACTTCTCTGAATGGAACGTAGACTAGGGTTTATAGTCATAATGTCGAAAAAAAAATGTCGACAGACAAAAATGTCGAAAAAAAAATGTCGAAAATAATAATGTCGACATCCTATACTTATAATGTAAAAAGTCATTTTTTCGAAAAAAAAATGTCGACATTTTTTTTTTTACATTATGACTATAAACCCTTAAAACTATCAACACCTCACCCAACACCCCCCTGCCACCCCCCCCCCCACACCCCCAACCACCCTTTCACCCCTCATACTCAACACATACCAATTATTTATTTATTTATTTATTCAATAATTAAATAAATAAAAATTGTATTTACTATGGGGGGGTCCCCCCCCAACCCCCCCTCACCCAACACCCCCCTGCCGCCCCCCCACACCCCCCCAACCACCCTTTCACCCCTCATACTCAACACATACCAATTATTTATTTATTTATTTATTTATTTATTCAATAATTAAATAAATAAAAATTGTATTTACTATGGGGGGGTCCCCCCCCAACCCCCCCTCACCCAACACCCCCCTGCCGCCCCCCACACCCCCCCAACCACCCTTTCACCCCTCATACTCAACACATACCAATTATTTATTTATTTATTTATTTATTTATTCAATAATTAAATAAATAAAAATTGTATTTACTATGGGGGGGTCCCCCCCCAACCCCCCCTCACCCAACACCCCCCTGCCACCCCCCCACACCCCCCCAACCACCCCTCATACTCAACACATCATATATATATTTATTTATTTATTTATGCATACACTAAATTAATGTCGAAAAAATATCGAATAATGTCGACATTTTTGTTTGTCGACATTATTGTTTTTCGACATTAATTTGTCGACATTTTGACTGTCGACATTATTGATGTCGACATTATGACTGCACACCGTAGACTAGTGTGTGCAGTTCCCGAACTACTAACTGCATGAAGGCAGGGGGGATTGAGGCCCGGGAGACACCCGTTCACTGAAGGAGACCCAAGGCGCATTTTGGGCATCAGGCGCATGTTACTAACCGCATGTAGAACTGTGTGCGAGTTAATCATTGGTGGAAACACGCTAATGTAAACACGCAAACTAATACCTTTTCATTTGGCAGACACAGCTCACGGTTTCCAAGGCACCGCTGGGGGCCACAGACAAAACTGGACTCCAAACAAGCACCGAAGCTAAGTCTTTTACAGTTTTTTCTTGAAAATACGTTCTGTATTGTGTCACTGACTGCCTGGTGCTGGACCAGTACAAAACCAGACTTTGGTGCACATGTGTTCCCTATTACTAGCACATGCCATGTAGTGTGAGTGGGGCTTTCAAGTCAGTACCCATGCCCAATGTGTAGTAAGCACTAAGCTGTGAGTTAAGCAGAAACACTGCAGTGGAAATCCACGTTATTCAGTGTAATTGACACTGAAGTGTCAACTAATGATGATATTGCTGAAGTAAGCAACATTTGGTGCTAGCTTTTGAATCAGTGTCAAGAAGCTAAGCAGCCTCTTAACTCAGTGCAGCAAAACTGAGTATGATTCTCTGAGAGTTTTTCTGTGTGCATGCATGAATGTGTTGCTCTAAAGGTGTTTAGTGTGACCAACCAAGCATGAAGAGATGAGGAGCATGTCTTCCCCCAAGCCTCCTACCTATCCATAACTTCTACCTCAACCTCTACCCGGTGATCCTACAATCCCGTACCCATCCAATCCGTGGACCCTAACCCTCTTTCCCCCCGTGGTGGTTGCGGTGCCCTGTGTGCATTAAGTCCCAGGCGCCAAAACTGCTAAGGGGAGGAAGGAGTTTGTGCTACTTCTGCGCTGGATCAAGAGCCTACGACAGTATGTGTGTAATAGAAGGCTGCTATGTGCAGAATTGTTGCTACTATGTTCTAAAACTGTTGCATTTTGTAAGTGGCTCTCACTTCCAAAATACTTTCTCTGAATACAGTCAATTTCTTCTTGTAAGTATTTGGGTGTACCATGCATAAGAGTGGTATTTAAATTGCCTAATTCTGAAGCTGGACTTTTTGCATAGTATATTTTATACACTAGATTTCTTACATTGGAATGATGTATTGATATCATTTTGATATCATGGAAGGTGCTTTTGCAAATAGGCCCAGAAATGCAGGCTAATGAATGTCCGTGTAGTCCTGTGTATTTGCGCACTGGACAAATATCCATATTTTGCAGCACTTTCATTTTACTTTTGTCTTTACCTTTTGCATATTGATTGAGGAACTGACAAAGATTTGAAAGATTTGTTTGGAATGGCACACATTGACGTGCACGGCCATTTGCATACTGGACGGTGTGGTTCTGCTGAATCGAGAGGTAATTCTGAGTTTTCAGGGGATACTTTTGTAAGCAGTGTTTCTTGTTCCATGATGGTAGTATTGATTTTCTCATACCCTCGTCCACTGCTATGGATGGCAATTACGTTTGTTTGATTTTGTTTGTATGCTTCTTCATTAAAATATGGTTCTGTCGTTGTGTGACTCCATTCACCACCACAAACATGTAAGAAATTATTTTTGTTCACGTTCCGTTTATTGCCAAGTTTCTTTTGTAGTTTGGTACTTAGTTTTGTTAGTGCTTTCATCCTATTAAACACTAATATAAACAACTTCCTTTTGAGAAGGATTGCACTGTCCACGAGAGCTTGTAGGATTAACTTTCTACGGCAGGTTTTAAGGGGTGAGGATGATTTCGGTCATCTTCTTAGTAGATTCTGAAGGACTCTGTGACAAAACATTTTTGATAAAATACTTTTTTTACCATGGGTTCTTGTTACACTATCAGGATTATAAGGAGCATTGTTAGCTGTACTGGTAGCCGTTTTTTTGACAAAATGTTTGTGTTTTGTGACACATTTTGATGGAGGAGGTAAGTTTCGGTAGTTGAGACTTCCTTTGTTTTGTTAACCAACTGCATTAGCTGGTTTGTTCCAACATTCTCTGCAAACTCTACAACAGGTGGATGCTTACATTGGGCACTTTTATTTTTATTTGCTCTACTTCTGCGTTCCTTTCTACAGAGTTGCTTTTTGGTAGGCATTCTTTTGTGTCTGTTGAAAAAAAAAAGGTATACTTTGGTCTGTTGTCCCATGTATGTGTGCTGTGTGCATGTGTGCATGAGTCTGATGGGGAAGCTCTTTGTCATGGTGTGCCAATGGGCATTGGACTCTTGCAATGATTTGGTAAGGCTACTTTAATGTTTGTATAGTACTATAATATGCTTCATATGAGAGTACAAAGTGGGCTACTTGTGACGAGAACCATTATTAATAAACGAAATGCCATAAACTTGCAACAGCAACTTCTTTTCTAAATCTGACCTAACAATTTCATATGTTATTTGAGTTCCAAACACACAGGGATTTGTGAGCCATTCGGCCTGTTATTCTTTGTTCAATAAATGGATATTTGTAGGTAGAATGGTTCAGAAATCAATGTTTGCTTTGGTGCCCAAAATAAACAAATAACCCAAGCAGCCTCTTTGAGGAGTAGTTACAATACAAAGGTAGTACTGTACTTACTTTTTTTTACAAAATGACCAGGTTTCTTCAGATATGTCGTCTGCAGTGTAGATGCTGTTGATTCTCAGGAGAGTGTCTTCACTGCGATTCAAAAAAACAAAATCAATTACTTTGTGTGTTTACAGCAGTGATGATACTGCACACATTAATTGTGCTTCTTTCATCAGAGCATTCTACTTTCATATTTCAACCCAGTGCATGTGTGCATTTCACTTCACTCTGTGCAGTCTTTGCATAGTATTTGCAATATGGTACTTGAAAGTCCTTCAAAAGTGCTAACAATTTTAAGGTTATGGAAATGCCTTGTTTTTTTACAAGGTGTACTATGTATAGGAAAGAGGTTTGTAAGTGATAGGGCACAGTAGTAGATGGGGAAAATTGTTCTACTTGCAAATTAAAAGCATGATACCGAGAAATCGGGAGACCCTCAGAGGGAGATGTCACCACAGCAATCGGGGGCGCTTTCTTTTCTCATACGATTACATTGCAAGTAGCATTCGACATTTTCACATACAAAATTCAGTTCCGCCCTAAATAGCCATGCTTGCAACTTATGTATAGGTTATGCGGAAGACAGTAAGCAGTCGTGCGGTTTGTCAATGATAAATCGACATCTTGCACTTAAAAGAGGGAGCGTTGGTATGTATTGCCTATGCACATTTAGCTGCATTAATTTGTCCAAATTAAATCATAAGGGTTGCACATGTTCTCTGATTAAAATATACATACCTGTACTCTATACTCATGCATGTGCGCATGCATGGAGCTGTACGTAGAAATTTGCAATACTTGCAAAGTAGCTTGTGAAGTTGGTGCTTTACAATGATATGCGACTTCCATTCAGAATCATCGACAGTAATTTTGAAGTGCACAATGTTGATGACAGAGTTAGAATTAGAGATGTTCAATGTGATTGGTGGATGGTTGTGTGACTGCTTAGTTGTGTCCAATGAGGGACTCGATTTGCTACTGCTGTGGAAAGGGTAAAAGGACTGGGTAAGAGTTAAGTGGCGCATGTAGGCAACGCTTGTCCGCAAGTAGGGCGTGTCACATACGGGTTTCTACAGCAAATCCTGCATGGAAAGGGGACTGTAGGCATCAGCCAATCAGATGTTCACATTACTCTTTTGTGTCAAAAGACGGTACATACACTGAAGATGGCAGAGGTGGAGAGAATCAGGGTTTTGGTGCTTGGAGACTTTTTTGTGCATGGCTTACAACACTATGCTGAGAGTAGGCATGTGGCATACTATTTCGATGTGAGAGGAGTGGAGGTGGTGTGGAGCGCTGACACTGATGCCAATGCTGCAGCAATTCTGCAAGTTTGCAGAGACATGCGTACAATGACCACTCATGTGGTAATTTTGCACTACGGTGCTTGCCTTTTGGGATACGCGAGTTCACGTACGTTGTTGGCAGATTTGGCACAGTTGGTTGAAGCACTCATGACCATCTTTCCCAACAACGAAAGTAATTTTTTCTGCTTTACTTCCTAGAATAAATGGGACAACTATTCTGTTTTCTGTCCAGATCAAAGTATTGGGAGGTGTATCATCAACCACGGCAGGCGTGCATTCATGTTACGAGCTGGTATGTTTTTCTGCAGCCACAATAACATTGCTCCAAGCAATGCAGATTATTTTGAAGCAGATGGTGTTGCGCTATCTTCTTTGGGAAATGTGATGTTCTTTCGGAACATAAGGCTTGCTTTAGAGAAGGTTCTGTAATGGTTGTTGGAGTAAAGCAAGGACAAAAAATACAAAACAATAAATAAAATAACAGATGTTTGTACTGTCTCTGGCCAAAAACAAAAAAAGGCTCTTTTCAGAGCCCACCTTAAAGGGGAATAATACTTTAATGTACCGTTGTCACTCTCTGATCCTATACATGCCCGCAAACATGGCGGTGGTTTGCAGCCAGCACATATCCCCAACGGGCACTCGGGGGTGGAGACGCATGCAAATGAGAATGAGCGGAGCTAGCGATTGGTCAATAAAGTTCAGCAGGTGTGTTCTGAACGGCGCAATTTAGTAAGACCGTCTTCTCCCTGACAGGAGACCAAACAGCCATGGCTTTCCATGCTCGAAAACAGATTATCTGGATTTTGGGAGACTCATGGATACATTGGTTGAAGGTGCATGCAGAAAGCTGCAGGATATCTGCAGATCTCGGATTTCCTCATGTGGAAGTGGACTGGCATGGCGTGCGTGGCATGAGGTGGCTCGACTTGCTCTGTGTTACTTTACTGACAGAGCGTCCCCCAGATATACTTATCATTCATTGCAGAGGAAACAGTTTAGGCCATGTCTCTGGAATTTCTTTGCAATTTGCAATGAAGGAAGGACTTGCAAAGCTCATGGACAGGTTTCCAAATTGTCGAATACTTTTTTCCCGTATTGCACAAAGACAAATATGGCTGCGTTCTTCTGCTTTTGGTCAACAAATGGAGAAAGCGAGACGCAATGTGAATAAGGCTGTTTGTGCCTTTTTAAGAGATCTTGGCATGTCCTTCCACAATGAAAACATTTTGTTTTGCAGCTCTATCATTTTCTTCAGAGATGGAGTCCACCTCACATATGCTGGCAATCAGATTTTTCTTCGCAATGTACAAAATGCATTGCGACCTCTTTTGAATTCACACTAACCTATCTGCCAATCCGTTTTCTCCAATCCACAGGTTTTGACCCACACAACACACCGCCGAAAGGCTCTTTTCAGAGCCACCACTTACTCCCAGCGTACACTTCATTGTGTTTGCTCTGCTTGCACCCTCACTTTTTTCCCCTACGACTGTCCGCAAACTTTTCCACAACTCCGCAGGGGTGTACGACTGTCACTTCATAGTTCTATTGTTAAACTGAGAAAGGCGGCTCTGAAAAGAGCCTTTTCTGTAATATTTGTTGTTTTCACATTTATTGCTTCACAGCACACGACACACTAGGAGAGGATGCCAAAGGAGGGTAAGGAAGGGACACCAGCCACAGGGATAAGAAAGGGCAAGTGAACACAGAAAGATATAGGGTGAGCTTTATTTAGGTAAGGAGCAGATCTTCTGGTGCTCTGTGACCGTAGCCTCAAAAGCACTTCGAAAACTCTCCCCCCTGCAGAGTATTGCATCACAATACTTACACACCATTGTCACCTTTGAAAGGTAAGGGTCAACAGCATTGCGAATGGCTTGTGAGGCAGCTGAAGGGAGGCGCTCCCCCACAGGAGTGTCTCTTGTGGTGGGAGGATCGGACACGGAGGATGCTGTGGAGGAACTCAATCAACTACGCTCTTCACATGGCACCACCTTGCAAATGTCCGCAGTTTGGAACGAAGTGAGGTGTCGCTTCATAGTTGTCGTACCAAAGCTGTACGACCCAAGTCTCCTGCGACTCAGCACCACCTCGCACTGGTTACACTTCACCAGGTTCACACATGCTTTTGGTACGTTCCCATAAATGGAAAACAACCGCCGCACCCACGACTCCCGGCGAGTGCTCGTAGTGCGGAGTTCTCCACCTCATTCTCTTCCTCCTGTTCTTCCTTGCTCTTTACATCCCCACCCATACATCTCTCTGCAGGCCCTTGGGGAGGTGGTGGTGGTGGCGGGTTTGGGGGTGGTGCAGAGGCTAATGAACCAACAGCAGCCATGGAAGCCATACCGATTAGTTTCCTTTTGGTCAGTATAGCAGTAAAGGCAGTACACCTCAATCTGCTATAGCTAGAAGGACAATGAAGATGCCCCCGGGGTGTGGCCATTTGTAGGGGTGTGCCTCGTGACCGTCTTCATCACTGCAAAGCGGTACAAAAATGTTACACACCAAGTCCTCAGGTCAGCTATTGTCTGGGATATGTGAAATGATATTTTTACACTCTACAATACTTTGCCTTGTATCTACAAGTTCTTTTGTACTGTTGCGGAAGCACACAAACTGCGCAAATTAGTCCACACGCTCAGCGTGGGTGCGGTCACATGATGACGACCTGAACACATCCGCGCCAGAAATGGGAGTCCGCTGGACAGCAAATGCAGAGTAACAAACGTGCGCAAGTGTCCTACGGAAAGTGTTCGGGTTCCCAAACTAATTCAAAGTGCGACACAAGTGAGACAGACAGTTAGGGACAGGCGCGATGTTCGCTATAATTACGGTTGTACTGCGCATGTGCATACATGATATGCTCACTGTACGGACAGTTCCAGTGTGCTTAGGACAATTCCCTTTTTTTTGCCTACGAACTTACCGGCCACCGCGCCTGTTCTACGGACGGCACCATTTTGGCTGCGCCCGATACGGACAGGTATACTGTCCTTCACACACTCCCATTTTGCTCATTTACAGCCATCCCGGACATCTGGTGTGTTCTACGAACATGTTTCATCTCGTTTGCAAGCGGTACGGCGAGGTATAATGTCCTTAGGACGCCCCTTTTTGTTTATGTACGCACAACTTCAACAGATGGTGCGGTCAAACATCCAAGTCCATCTTACTTGACATTACTAAGGGTAGGTGTACTGCCTTTACAACACCCACATTCCATTCCTTACGGATAGGTCGAACAGGCGCGCTGTGCGCGAACATTTTACATCTTTAAAAAAAAAGTTTTTACTCAAAATGTTTAACTACAACTACTGTACAGAAACATTCCGAACAGACACACACACACTTCACTCCAAAGAAACAGCGGGGGAAGCAGATACTGACACAAATATGGGGGAATTAGGATTCAACACGGGATGGTTATGAGGAAAAGATTTGTGGGGGTAAGAAGGGATGGATATTTCGTCAAAACGTCTATTTTCCTTTTTAAGGTTTGGGGATGGTTCACTAGGGAATGGAGAAGCGGGGCAGGTACAGGTGGGACAATGGTAACTAACTTTTCCTCTCACACAGTCCTCCACAAACTCCCGTAAACTTTTAAAATTCTCGTTCAATATGTCAATTTTCTGCTCAATCCTTTTTAGCCTGTCGTCTCGTTTGTTGCTCTTTCTTCTTTTCTTTCCTGGTCTGTTAAAAAAAATATACATATGTTAAATGCCTACAAAATAGTGGTCATTATTTTGCATATGCAGACCAGTGTGTACCATTATTGTCGCTGTCTTCAGTTGTCTTCTTGAGTTAAAACAACAGAAAGAAATTATTATTTCTGCACCACATACCAAAAATAAACACACACATACAAAAAAATGACCTCCACTCACTCTTTTGATGTAATCTCCCTTCGTCCTACTGCGTCCGTCTACTGTCTTTCCAGGCTGCCGAGTTTCTGTGAAGGGATTACGATGGAGGCATCTTTTATTTTTATTTTTTTTTTTTTATTTTTTTTAATGGTACCATCCATTTCATTCTACATGGTTATTAAATGTGTTTTCTTTTCACATCTGCAGGTTTCCATATTTACTTATTACTAATTATAATATCTCTATGTCCTTCTACGTTGCACACTTTTTGTGTAAGACAATAGTACATTTTCAGATACCCCCCGCCTCTTTGGGTAATGTTGATTCTGTCCGCCCCCGTCCGCAAACAGGCGCTCAGTCCGTCCCTTTCTAATATCAATCGGGAGGGGGTTCTGTATGTTCTATGTTAAATGTATATCAAGTACTAAGATTATACTACATATCTCCCAAAATCACATGATGACAGTGTATATTACGCACAACAACTTCATTGACACAATGTCATGATTAAGTTCCCCTTCCAAAAACCTGTACAATTCACTACAAAAAAAACGTTGTTAAGGGGACGTTATGGTTAAGTTGCCCTCCCAAAAACCTGTAAAATTCACTACAAAAAAAACTTTGTTGAGGGGACGTTATGGTTAAGTTGCCCTAACAAAAACCTGTGCACTTCACTAAAAAAAAATGTCACCCTCCCATTTATGGTTCAAATTAAAACCGAAAAACCCCTGAAATTCGACAGTTATGGTAAACTAAGCCCCCAAACCTGCCACCACCCCTGTGCACTGCTACCACTAACACCCAGACCATGAAAGATGTCATCTTAAATGTCACTGATGACATTACTGATGACATCACGTTTAGCCCCTTTGTTTTCGTTCCCTGCCATATACATACATATATATATATATATATATATATATATATGCACACATTCAGTAAAAAAACTTTGTTAAAGGAATGTTATACTTCACAGTGAAACCAAAAAATACTGCACATTCCCCCATTATGGTAAGCTAAGCAACCATAACTCGCACCATCTACGTGCACTGCTAAGACTAACACCCAGGACATCAAAGATGACATCACAAACATCATTGATGGCATCACTGATGACATCACATGTCTGACTCACTTATTTTGGTGCATTGAAAAATGTAGGCCAGGTGGTGTTATTCACTGACAATCACAATATAAAAATTGAAAAGATGCTGTACATCAAAACGTTACCCTTGTCGTTTGTTCTTAAAGTACTTTCCTTAGGGTCTGGTCTCAGCTCATGATGCACATGCATGGGGCAATAGCAGGCCTCAAACACACAATTAATTTGTATACAGGAAGATAAACGTTCTGATGATGCTGTTTCTTTCTTCCTTACTTCAGTTTCCAGGTATGTGCCTCTGATTTACATGCATTGGGTCTTCATATGTATTGTTTGTACTAGCAGAAGTGTGTATTAAGTCTTGAATTGTTAGCTAGTTATCACATGTTTAACATTACACAATCCCCCTGACATCTTGCTACCAACATAATAGAAAGACCCCCTTGTAGGTAGGGACTTTTCATCAACATTATTTTCACATGTGATGTCATCAGTGATGTCATCAATGATGTTTGTGATGTCATCTTTGATGTCCTGGGTGTTAGTCTTAGCAATGCACGTAGATGGTGCGAGTTATGGTTGCTTAGCTTACCATAATGGGGGAATGTGCAGTATTTTTTGGTTTCACTGTGAAGTAGAACATTCCTTTAACACATTTACTGAATGTACATATATATATATATATATATATGGCAGGGAACGAAAACAAAGGGGCTAAACATGTGATGTCGTCAGTGAGGTCATCAGTGACATTTGAGATGACATCTTTCATGGTCTGGGTGTTAGTGGTAGCAGTGCACAGGGGTGGTGGCAGGTTTGGGGGCTTAGATTACCATAATTGTCCAATTTCAGGGGTTTTTCGGTTTTAATTTGAACCATAAAGGTGAGGTTTAAATTATTTTTTTTTTGTGAAGTGCACAGATTTTTGGTAGGGCAACTTAACCATAACATCCCCTCAACAAAGTTTTTTTTGTAGTGAATATATATATATATATATATATATATATATATATATATATATATATATATATATATATATATTTGTTAACATTTGTTTGTATGTATGTTCGAGGTTGGCTCCAGCTCCCATAACAGTTGGTGTGCTGAATTTTCGGCCCAAGGTCGGCATACCAGTCTGGGGTGTACTGGCGATAGTGAAATTTGACCAACCTCACTCATTCGACCTGCACAGTTTGCTATCAGTATAGGCGGTCTCAGGAAATAGACGATTTTGCTATTGTTGGTTCCAGCCCCACAACAGTTGGCGGCCTGAAATGTTGGCCTGAGGTTGGCATACTAGTCTGGGGTGTACTGGCAATGGTGAAATCTGACCAACCACACCCATTTGCCCTGCACAGAGCGGGGTCCGATCCTGTGCTATCACTATAGGCGATTCTGGGAGATTGCTGAGTTTGCGACTTTTCCAAATATAGGAATTTAGGGCACAAGGTTGGCCTACCAGTCTGGGGTGTAATGGCGATAGTGAAATTTGGCCAACCCCACCCATTTTCCCTGCACAGGGATGGAGCGGGGTCCATCCATGTGCTATCAGCATAGGCGATTTTGGGAGACTGACGACGAAATAGGAAGTTATGACACAATAAAACATGCACGTGCAGGTCAGCTACAGACCCGGGCAAAGCCTGGTGGTACCACTAGTTCTAAAATATTTCATACATTTCTTACTTACCTTAGAAACTATTATACACTTCTCAAAAGTATACTAGCTATTAGGTAGCTCGCAGTTATGTACAAACAGGTAAATTACTTACCTTAAAATACATTGTGTCTTTCTCAAAGTATAAGTGGGGTTTGGAATTCCTTGAATTGCTTAGTTCATTGTAAAATAGTTATTGAGTAGCTTGCAGCCCCCCAGAAAGTATACAAGTTGATTTACTAGCTCTGAACTGAGTGCTAAAAAATAATGTAGTAAGGAGTGTACTTGTAACAGGGTTGGTTTATTATGTGATTTCATAATGGAGTGTCACTACATGACTGACTGGGTCAACTACCCTGGAAATACTGATTGTATTATAAAAGTTAATCTGGTATTATTCCCCAAGAATAGTATATTACTATCCTGAATGTATAACCTTAGGTTTGACTCACCTTGACTTGCTTCTTGCTCCTCTAATTAAGGTTACACCTTGGTTTGCATACCATAGCTATTGAGTTGGTTTTTATGATTGTGTTTATATGATCTTATAGTACTTACTTGTGTATCGTGGTCTACTTGTATTTAAATAAACCCTTTATTTTTTACAATGCATAGTGTTTCAGTGTTTCTTTGGCCCATATGTATACAATTTCTTTGTACCAAGTTACTGCCGTCTCTCCCCCCTAAGAAAAGCCTGGCTGCTCTGTCCATGCTACCACATTCTCAGGTGGTACAGCCTTATAGAGTGGAGCTTATGTACTGCCACAGATGTATGCTTTTATGAAGCCCTTAGTTGGACTTTAGAAAAACTGTCCTAACAGTCAGCATGCACTGAACATCAGTGGATGCTAGGCGTGAGTGGGAGCTATGCAGAAGCAGGTACTATGGATCTACAGGAGTTGTGTGTCATTAAGTGTCTATGCTAGCCGAAGGTCATATCTGTGGGTGCTAGAAGTCAGGAGGTGCAGAGTTTCAGTGATCACATCAGTTCCTGTGTGTCAGCGGTGCTAGATACCAACAGGTTCCTTTGCATCAGAAACAAACTGTGCATGCATGCAATCAGAGTCCATAATTCTCCAGCACTCACCATGTTCCTCAGTAGCATTGAGGCTTCTGTAACATTTTCCTTCAGAAGGCGGTTGTAGACTACGTCTAAGCCTACACAGGTCAGCTGGTCCAGTCTGTGCATTTCATATCCATTTAATCGGAGGAATGCCTGTGCTTCAGGAATTCTGTTACTTAAAATCGCATCAGCGATAACTTGCTAAAGGGACAAAGCAGAAAACACACGTCACCATTACAATAAACACCTGTAAAATACACATTCCTAAACTAGCAGCCAAGACACCCAAAGGTTACTCAAACAAAAGTAAGGGCTCTGGGTAAAAACAAATCTTTGCATTTCCTGCCACATGGTTTTCTTTCATCCAGTACATGTTGGACCAAAAGAGAGGCCTGTCTGAGAGCACTGCATGGACTGTTGCCCCAGACAACATTAAATCTAGACATGCACATGAAGATCCGAGCCTTGTTGCTAAACGCTCAGCACAATCTGAATCTCCTAACTAATTTTAGAGGGATAGAATTAAAGTGGAAAGGTCAAAGTTACAATTTACCATTTTAAAGGTCAAATAGAATAGAATTCCAGTTTACCAGGCTGATTGACTAATCGCTTCCCCCCTGAAGAAGCTAAAATAAATTGGAGACATTCCACCAGGAATCAGGAATTTGTTACTGCTACCTAGATGAAAGGTAGGTACCTATTTTAAATGTCTGTCTGCGACGTATATAGGAGCGAAACTGAATAGACATTTAATGTCTCTACAGGTAACACTGACCAGATGGACGCGTACAGGTTTTGGGCACTTTGCAGTTTAACGATAACAAGCTGTAAAGGGCTGAATAGAGTGTGTGACAAAGTCAAGGTGTGCACTAATAGTGGTTACAACCACCAACACCCTATGGCACACGCTTCCGAGGCATCTATAGTTGAAATATATACTCACAACGGCATTCACCTGGCTGGCTATTGGCATCTCTTGCTCAAAGAAGACCCGAAGTCCTAAAAAGAATGACCTAGATCTAGGACGTGTTGGGCTGCAGACAGCTGTCCTTCATCAACTCTGGAGCATTAAAGAGTCACTCCTGGCTTTCTAACAAGTTGCTGCCTGCCCCTATGTGTAAGATGTAAATCAGGGTATCATCTGTGCAATATGGTCAATCCAGAGAGTGTCCGATAGACAAACTGTACCGGGGAGACCCCTGGTGTTTAAAATAAGTGATGAGAAATCTTGAGGATTGAAATGTATTTATTTAATTGTTTTTTTATAACGCGCCTACTACCAAGCCCAGTATCTACGGTCAAATACATAGTTTGCATGATGAAGAGATAAATATATAAACACCCTTGTGCCATTTTATATATAACTTTAAAAAAATAAGGCTTTTAAAACTAGACGCACCAACAGTTTCAAAGATGACCTCAGATCATTATAATCCGGAATAAAGTGTAGGCTATGATGTTGCAACCTAGCACAATGTGCAGTCAACTCAACAAAATGGGATCAAAATAAAGGGCCTATTGCACATAGTCATCAGCTTCTCACTGCATCAGCAGGAGCTTATACTACCACACCTTTAAATGACAACTGACATTTTCAATTAAACCAGAAAACCTAGAAAGACACTGCTGTGTTCACAGGGCTATTGTATACATAGCAAATTTGAAGGTGAGGTTTTGCTACATGAAGAGTGAACGATATATTAGAGAAACAGCAACATTTTTGTAGAGTGAAGTCCTCCTCTAAAGGGAAGTTGACATGTCCGGTACTGACAGCACATGAGACAAACATGAGCGTGGATGCCCACGTCATTTCCATAAAACTGCTTCAATGCAGTTTTGTATTTCAGCTTCGAAAAGAGGAAGTACCATTAATTTAACAGTTTGGGTCAGAAAAAATAAACTTTAAATGCAGCAATTCCCCAGTGGCAGATCCCACCAACTCACCTCCAAGTTCATGGACTCCCATTGTTGACTTTGCTCTATCTGCAGTGTATCGTCACAGGAATCCTTCGAGGCGCTCACTGGGAGGCTCTGCTGACGATTAAATTTCTTCATAAATGTTCGAAGGTTGGTGATATAGCTGGTGAGGATATCCATGCAGGACT
Source organism: Ambystoma mexicanum (assembly GCF_040938575.1). Classification (NCBI taxonomy): domain Eukaryota; kingdom Metazoa; phylum Chordata; class Amphibia; order Caudata; family Ambystomatidae; genus Ambystoma; species Ambystoma mexicanum. The sequence continues at coordinate 1,005,864,536 of NC_090934.1, forward strand.
GCAAGCACTCATCAAGTTCTGCAAGAAGAACCAAATCACCACAAGAAACACCACAGGAGAATAAACACTTTTCAAAGTGTAAAAACACAAAGCAAATGTTACAATATATTTAAACAAGAGGCGATAGAATGAAAAAGGTTCTTTGGTCACACAACAGAATGGTAGAAAACTAGACTGAATGCTGGCTATTAGGACAATTTCATTTTTGGGAATTTGTAGTGCCTTTTTAGGGTCAACTTAACTTTTTGCTTTTCCCCTTTCTCTTTTTTGGATTATTGACCTATGTTTGGTCCTCAGGGGGACTTATACTGAAATCCCTCTGCCGCTGCAACTCATTTAGAGTTAGACATCGTCCCAGGCTGAGGGGTGCATCTTAAGCACCTCAATTGTGCCCTGGGGTGATTTTATTACACTACAATGATTTAGGGGTAGGCTTGTGACAGCTATTCTTTAGTTTGGCTTCGCCAGGGGTGCAAGCCGAATTACTGTATTGGTAGCCCAATGTTTCTTTTTGGTAGCCACAGGGGCACTAATGTACTTGATAAATCGTACTCGCAGCCATTTTGTTTTAGGGGTTACCTCTGCTCAGGAGAACAACGAAGCAGGCCTAAAATGGCATTTGTACACAGATGGGCTCTTTGTGATCCCACTGATGCATCCTCCAAATTAGGTTTAACTGGTTTAGACCACTTGCTGACACTGAGCAAGTCATATCATATCGGGGGAGAGGAGGTCAAGGAGGGGCAATCTGGGTCAAGTGGCAGATTTAGGGGTAAAAAAGATGGGCTGGCCACCTAATCATTTGTTCTTAGCTCCCGAAAGTGATCAGGCTTAGGTCAGCCCCTGTGGGTGGTGGGTTATAAGAGGAAACTCTGTACCTATGCTCAGGGTTGTATGCCATATGTTCGCTTTTTGCAGGTCGCCTAACAAAAAGACAGGTTTTTCCAGCTGATTTTAGGTGGCCCGCGAAAAACAAAAATATGACTAGTTTTGCCCCCTACCCTCTCAGGCAAGATGTGCTAGAAATCGGGGGGTTTCACCCCCCCAAATCCCTCTTCCTCCATCACTGCCGCCTCACTCCCCACACAAGAATTCCCCTCACCAGAAAAAAACATGCGACACGCACATAAACACACACACATGCACACACTTACCATTCCTCCCCCAACGGCGCTTCCGGATCCTGGGGAGCCTGTCAGCCACTGCGCGCACTTGTGTGCAGCAGAGGCATGACAGTTTAATTTAGAAAGACCGCTCTGTGACTGCACAGAGCGGTCTTTCTAAAGAGATCTTTTTTTTATAAAAAAAGGTCTTTTGACCTAATGCCATGCTCAGAGTTTGGCTGAAATTTTCATAAGAAGAAGCCTATATACTTACCTGCTGAAGGATTTCATGTCATTGTCCGACCAATTTTTTAAGGACCAGATCTGGCCTTACTAGCTGGATGCTGTGTCCTGGGCTGATGTCTGATTGGGGTTTTTAGGTTTGGGTCATCTTTCCATGATCACCTCCATCGTCCTGCTGGGTCAACTTGTGTTGTGGGTACAAGTAGGCCGGGCTGTCCTTTTTTTCGATGGAGCTGCTCAAGCCTAATGTGCTAGGTTCTCCCACCTTTCTGGAGTTTTCTTTGACACTGCTTTTGCTTTTGGCTTGAGGGGTACACTTCAGGGAAGGCCATTGGACTCATTGTTGGCCTTGGTTCAAGTCGCTGGGAAGTAGCATCCTGTAAGCTGCACCTAGAGTAGGAGCCTCGTACTTACTGGCTTCCTTTGCCTTCCTGGAACTGACTCTATGAGAACCAACACAGCACACATCTCTGGGCCCTAGGGTGGTGGGTTATTCACAATACTTACTTTCATGGATCACTGTGGTCGAGGCAATTCGCAAAGTGGTCTTAACCACATTTCTCCATTGATTTCTTTTAGGGATTTTTCTGGTTGTGCTGCATCTTCTTCTGGGGCTCCTGGTTCTCAAACTTAGGTCTGGAACTCTTCCTTTGCGTCTTTTGTAGTCCTTTGTGGGGTTGTGTGCCACCAAATCCGTACTTGAGGGGTAGCACTGGGACTTACCTGTCTTTTGCCTAAACATGCAGATTGCTCTTTGAATTTGTAATGTTTATTTGTATGGGAACAGTTACTCACTTGAAACTCTCTGCGAAGTGACTTTGGAGGTACTTACCTTCCCCAAGACATCTATCCTGCAAACAGTTTATGTTGAGGATGTTTTAGGTCAAATACTGAAATTGTAGGCTGCACCAGTGATTTGTAATGTATTTTCAAATCTACATATTGCACTTTTGCTAATCTGAATGACTGATTACGCTGCTACTGATACTCGTGACCTTGTATCCTTAACTGTAATCCGTTGGTGCTCTCGGTCTAATTGTCTCTCGTTTTTTGATCGCCTCTGGCTGTGTTTTAGTATGGTTATCCCACCAATAGGCCTTTCATTTACTGTGACGTGTGAACTTGTATTTTCCAAATACTATGTCCCAGAGGTCTAGAAACACAGTGTAGTTAGTATTGGCATACAGATTCTGTAATGAGAATTTTAACTTTGTGTTTTAATACCTGGTCTGCTTCTCTTCCCAATCCATGTCTTTATATGTAATGTGCCTACTACCAGGCAGTGGCCCTACAATATGATAGAATGGGATGCATCTTTTTGGCATTTAAGGATTTTATATGTTTATAATACTCTAAGCATATGTTCGTTTGTTTGTGTGCCAAAGTCCTGTCTGTGACAAGACTTTAGAAAGCCCACCTTGGATGAACACGGTTGAACCCCTTAGGTATGCCTGAACTACACTAGCAGTGGACTAGCAGTCAGGCTTAGTCTAGGAGGGAGGAGGGATGTAGTGAGGCACACAGAACTCAGAGCATACACTTAGATCAAGGAAATACTTAAACGCTGTGAAGTGTGACGAGTCAGAGAGTCTTGTCCCTTCTGGTAGGAGAGAGAATCCTACCCCCATACCCAAACCTAGGTGTTCCATAAAAAGTCCTGCAATGCCGCCCAGTCCAAATCCTTACACATGTTATCCAAACCCATGTATGTATTCATGATGGCACCTGTAATCTGTACAACTAATATTATAACGAGAAAGAATAAGAAGGATCACATTACGAAAGCATGTCCAACGTTCTAGTCTTTATCAATACAATGAAAATACACTGGATATAAAAACTAAGATGGCCAAGGTACTAGGAAGTCGGAGAGAAGCAGTCGTAGTTGGAAAAGCAGTGACGGCAGACTGCAGTGTGTGGACCAAGTGCGGAGAGAGAAAGAACATGAGAAGGACTCTGGTCAGTACATGGCCGGTCAAAGAAACGGGAGACAGTTGGGGAAACACAAAGGTCATACCCCATGAGACTCCGCCAGAATGGTGGCCCCAGCGAATAAACACCATGGTCTCGGTCTCCATCAGGAATGAAACAAACTGCCTCATAAAGCTGCTGAAGGCTGAAACCGCAACGTGGTTGCAACGAGACTGAAAACACTTGGCGGAGTATGGGGACAACTCCACAAAGGAATTCAGTCCACTGGGCGTACCGCTGACCGGCTACAATAAATCAAAGCCGCACGAGTCCTGCAGTAAGAAAATGTTGCAGCAGTAAGGCTGAGAACACAGTGCGACGACTAGAAGATATTCTTCATCGGAAAGCGAATGACTGGGGTAGAACAAATCCCAGAGAGAGAATTTTGGAACCCCACCAGGAAGTCTGGAACTTCTATGCGTTATAATAACAGAGCTTTTTCTCGTCACCATGATAGGGGAGAAAGTGAGTAGTACTTGGCAGGCGAGTAAACCTGACCGCCTTCCTCTCCGATCGACCCTCCCCGGTCCAACTGGCGTCTTTCCTATAATCTATCTTCCTCTCTACATGTGGTGTTCCCCAGGTGTCTAACCTCTCGCCCTGGCTTTTCAACCAATACCTGGCAACTCTCACCCACTACATTGCCATTTTCTGCTCAAATTTCCAGTGCTACGCTAACGACACAACTCATTTTCAGGCTGCCCTCGGCCACCTCCTCTCCCTCTCTCATTTCTGATTGCCTAACTGCCATTCAAGATTGGTGTGCCGTCCAATAATCTCTGTCTGAATGCCAGCAAGACGGGGATCCTCCTCATCACCACACCTTCACCATCCTTTCCCCTTCTCTCTAGCCGGCCTCTCTTGGCCTTACTCCTACTCCAACCTGCAAGGCTAAGAACCTCAGGGTCATCTTTGACTCCACACTTTCCTTCTCGGCCCACATCTCTGAGGTCTCTAAATAGTCAAAATTCCTACTTCACCTCCTCAGAGGTACTCTGCCTTTCCTCTCCTTCCCCCAGAAGCTCACTGTCTCCCAAGCTCTGGTTCTCTCTAGGTTGGACTATTGTAACAGCCTCTTTCTAAATCTACCTGCTTCTACTCTCTGCCCTCTGCAACTAATCCAGAACAGGTCTGAGAGACTTGTCCTTGGCCTCAAGCCCTGGGATCGTATCTCTCCAGCTCTGAAATCTCTCCATTGGCTCCCAGTGGATGCAAGGATTAAATTGTCCACAAGGCTTTCTGGGGCCTGAGTCCAAAATACCTTCAGCTATCCCTCCGCAAATACCTCCCCTCTCGAGCTCTTCGCTCCTCTACCTCTAACTCCCTCAGGGTCAGTTGTTTTTCAAAGAAACAAGCTGGGGGTAGATCTCTGTCTTCGGCTGGGGCCTCCGTCTGGAACAGCCTCCCTGCCACTCTAAAACTTGAGGAGAACCATCTCCGGTTCCGGAAGCACCTCAAGACCATCCTCTTTGCTTCTACCTTTGCTCCCCCTCTCCCCTGCTGATCTGCTCTCTCTTGACACTGTGCACCTGGCCACCCTCTGTCCCCTGGGCCCAGGTACCTGCTCATCCTGCCACCCTCCTGGCCACCCCTTGCACTGGGAACTGTATCTATACCCATACAATCCCCCCTCCCCCTTTTTCTTCTTTTTCTGACTTTCAGACTTACTCAGTTCTGCTGCCGTAAACAGACAGCACTTGCCACTTGCTGGCTGCACTACCACTGTTTATTGCCCCCATTATCTATGTATTTGTATTTATTAACATTTATCTGTTCTCCTCTGCTCTGCACCTTCCACTCTCCCCCTTCCATGCACTTTCCCCCTTTCCTTTTCCCATGCACTTGTGCATTCTCAATGTCACTGGGCCTAGTAAGATCGCTGTTTGTTCTCTCCTGTTCCCCTCCATTGCCTTGTCTCGCTCGGAAAAACAATGTTGTGTAGGAGCGCGATACAAATAAACTATCATATCATACTGTAAGGTGGAAAACTTCTAAAGAAAGATGGGAATGCACCCTGGGCTTAGATTTAAGAGAAACCAAGGAGAATAGAATGGTGCCTTGAAAAGTAAAGAATGCGTCTACGAGTCATCTTCCTCGTCACAGTGCTTGGCTGAAAGAGATGTCAAAGGAAATGAAACAAAGAAGAGGAAAAGAGCTGAACTTCAGAATCTCAAGCGAAACCAGGGGAAACAAACCATCCGTCTTGGTAAGACCCATTTGGAATTTTCGTTTGTTGCAGTATATTCTGGATAAAGTTGGAAAGACTCTAGGAAAGGGGAATCATCCCAATGAAGTCCTATGGAACTTTTGTTTGCTTTCTGCACTTAATTTGGAACTCTTACTTTTGAAGTCGTAGAGCAAGACTGCAGGTGGCCAATCAAGAGACATTTTCTTCCCTTTTCACATTATATTAAGTTTAGAGTGTGAGGCTCAGATTAGGTTCTGGACATAGGACGGAGAACTTTATTTTTGACATTCTGACACCGACATGAATTCATTTTGTTGAGGCAGGCAACCCCCTTTTAGGATTAGGAAGTTAGGAATTTACCCTAGTCCCATTTTCACTTACTTTGAATAAAAGTGTGTCAAGCAACTAACACATTTATTTATACACACTAAGGCTTGTAGCATTCAAGTAAGGTAAGTACTATCACACAGTAATATGACATGCACTATTCACAGAATTAGATACTGCAGAATAGCAACATTGGTAACAAATCAATTTGTTAAATCTCCTGAAACATACATGTAAACTTACTGAAACTTTGATAACTTTTGATAACAGTAGCTTAGCCTAGCTTAGAAAGTCCACCCATGTCTTAGGAGAGTCTCACAAATTCAGATGGGGCACTGGGGCACCAGTGACAAAGGGCTGAGGAAGCAGAGCTCAGGGATCAAAGAAGCAGAGTCCAACTGGAACTCTTCAGGTTTGCAGGTTGGTATGAGTTAGGTTTCAAGGGCAAAGAAATTAGGAGGTTCCTTTGTCGAAATGCCCCCAAGGACAAGTGTCCTAAGACAAGATAGAGCACAATGGGTTGTCCACCCCAATGCAGCTCAAGGTAGACCCTGGACGGGTGCGGGATGCAGCTGTCTGCAGCCCTCAGAAGCACAGGATCAACAAGGAAGTGCTCCAGTTAAGTAACTAGGAGCAAGACACTACCTTTAAGTAGGATGCTCTCCACGGTGAGGCGACATCAGACACTGGTCTAGAATTTCCGATCTTGGCGAAAGGTGAAGGCTGGTTGTCGTGCAGTAGACTTTGCTCTGGTTCTCGGTCCTCGCCTCGCCTAAGGTGACTTTCAGGATCAGGATCCAGTCTATTCAGTTGCAGACGGATGCCCACAAAGTTTCAGACAAAACCGCGCTTCAGATGACGTTGCACTGAAAAATGGTACAGGACCCTGTGTATGGGCGAATTGCGGGCCACGGAGGTCACAAAATGCAGTTTGTCTTGGGGCTGGTTAGGCTCACCAGTCCAAAGACGACCTCCTCCTCCCAGACCCCCAGTGGTCAACTGTGAGTTTCTGCTCCAGGACCCTTAGATGTATCCAGCAACACCGGCTGAGTGAACCAATCACCACCAACGCACCATTCAAACTTGAGGGTTGCTGTCTAATGGGGACAGCCAGGTGCCCAGTGCAAGCTGGTTTCAGGCAGGCACAGTGCAGGACAAAGATCGGGGGAGTTTCGGTCACCTCCCCTGCTTCTTGTCCTTTCAGGCACTCAAAAAGCTGCCAAAGACAAAAGACTCATCAAGACCTCGCCCTCCGAGCTAGGAAGAAGAAGGCTCAAGAAAGGACAAATCATTGTGAGCCGGGGATAGAAAAGTACATCCACTATTTTAGGCAAATGGTGCAAAGACAGCCTGAGACAAACGTCCACAAAAAGTTGTGCAAAAAGGTACCCTGCCACCAGCCTGTCAGACAGGGACGTCATTTTGTTATCGCCAGAGGTCGCTCAAGCGACCTCTGCTGATTGGCCAGCGACCTCTGGCAATCTCTTGCGACCTCCAATCGGAGGAGGGGGCGTGGCCAAACGGTGCTGCGTGAACAGCCAGCAACTGTGTGGTTTCTCTTGCGTGGCGCCGCATTCCTCCTGTCCTGCTGTCCAAGCAAAAACACAGTAAGTGAAACTGAGCCTGGGTTGGGCAGGGACCGATAATGGTCATCATCATTTATGAGGACCATTATCATAATGTTTTATGAGTCATGACTTGGCGCAGACGGGTGCCCAAAGCACCGGCGGCCACGGCGCCACCACAGGCCCAGGCTGAGGTGTATGCTTCACCAACTTGCCTACCGCTGCGGCGGCGCAACAGGCCCAGGCTGAGTGTGTCACCTCAGCCTGGGCCTGTGGCGGTGCTGCGGCAGGCGAGTTGGTGCAGCACACACTGTGAGTGCTTCACCAACTCCACATGCCATCACCTGTTCTGAATTCGGTAACGTTGTAACATTACTAAAACAAACTCAGAGTGGGTGGCGGTATTGGGAGTCCCGATGCCGTCACCCGTGCTGAATTTGGTGGCAGCATTGGTTTCCCTAGGTTTATTCTCTTCCTCCAATCCCTCTCTCCCCTCCTCCTTTCGGAGTTCTTTCTCTCCTCCTCCTCCTATTTCTCTCCACGCCTCCTTGATTTCCCATCCACACACCTTAACTATATGGAAGACACCACATCTGTGTGGTCCCCTATTAGATGATGTGGGGATAGGTGCAATGTGGACATTCTGTAAACTGATTGGTGCATTGCAAGTGGTAACTGCAGAGATGTTACGGATTGGCTGGCCAAGGGTCTCCTTTCCTGTTCCCAAGTGTAGACCCGAGTGCTCCTACAAACCTCTGGCATGTCTTGTTAATCTTTCTATAGACAATTAGGTTGGGAAATGGATTCAACAACGGTAGCAGGCGCCCCTCTCTCGGAAGAACAAGTCGTGATAACATGTTCAGTGGTTTTTAACCACATTGAGAGTTCGCAGCCATCTGCTTTTTGCTCACTGTACCTAGGTTACCTGGGGGCAACCAGACGTAGACTCCCTGCTCACTGTGCTTAGAGAGGCACAGCTTCACCTCACTGATGATCCCCAACAAGGCTGAAACACGTGTATGGGGTTGCTGTTGGTACTCTTGTTCAGAGAGGAATTGCCATAGCATTTCGGTGCTGGACTGCCCATGTGGGCGGGACAAAGACAGATATGCAAATGGATATTTCCCATCTGTGAAAGGTACAGTGAGCAAAAAGCAGATGGCTGCGAACTCTCAATGTGGTTAACAACCACTGAACAGGTTATCATGCCTTGTTCTTCCGAGAGAGGGGCGCCTGCTACCATTGTTGAAAAGGTTAGGAAATGGACCTATGTGGATCTACGACTCTGTGGTCCTGGAATGAGAGGTTTGAGGTCCCTAAAAGGGATGTGCCCGCCCAGTCCTCAGCTCCCGGGTGTCTCAGCGGTCCCCCTAGCCCCCCTCTCTCCAGGGTAAGTGTGTAGGTAGCTATGCAATTTATGCTGTGGGTCGTCGGGTCTAGTTCGTGGTCCGCATGGTCATTAATGTCCAGTCTGTGGCCCCTGCTCTCCAACTGTCCATGGTGGGTACACACTTCTTACTGGGGTTCCTCTTCCAGTGTACTTTTAACAAATGGACTTAGCAGGCTAGGGAGGTGAACTGGGACTTAGGGGATTCTCTGTATACTGCCTTCAAGGTTTGCATCTGTGTTACTTCTTTGAGCTATACATGGGGAAATGTCATGAGTTTGCTCCAGTGTGGCAAAGTCTTCTGTACAGTATCAAACTGAGACATTTTAAATGTTCACAGGCGGGGTAAACTAGGTTGAAATTTCAGGGGAGGGGGGTAACCCTTCAAATGTTGGGAGAGGCGCTAACTTCAGAGACTGTGGGGGGGCAAACTTCCTTGCGTGGGGGCATCTAACATGTTTACACAGTCACGCCTAGAAACACTTGTGTACAGCTGTGTTATAAATGACTATCATATCATAATGAAACTATTCTGGTGAAGTTTCAATGTTACAAGCAGTTAACTCTCTCCCTCATTTCTGAAATGCCACATTTAAGGACTGCTGTGAGAATGAGCCGTCTGCTGTCCCCACTTCCCTTCTAATCACTCCCCTGGCATCCAAGTACCAACTCCACATCACAATTTCAATTGCCTAAAAATGTATGCATATGAATGCAGGTGCTAACAGTGAAATGCTTTATGTTAGTATTTGCAGGGCCTTTGTTAACAGTGAAGCCCAGGCACCGTTTAACGTCTTTGTCCTGTCTAGCCATGGCTCTGTAGGTCAGCCAGGTGGAGTCAGCATAACCCAAACATTTTTTTGGGAGGGGTTGGAGGGGGGAGACTACGGCCCAATCTGCTCAATGTTGTTTCACCACATGTTCACATGGGAAGCACAGGAATGAGTTCCCTCACTCTTTTTTGCTACCCCCTCACCATGAAGTGATTGCATTCCTCACACCCTCCCAAACCGCACCACAGGCCTATGCATGCAGCCAGTGGCACAGCGACCATTGGGCACACTGGGATTTAGCCCCCTCACCGCCCTCCCTGCCCCGTTCCCCTCAAATTCTGGGTTCAGATGACTTGTCCTGGCTGACGAACAGGGGAGTACCAATACCGTCACCCGCTCTGAATTCGTTTTATTAACGTTCTACAACTTCATTTACAGTCCCAATGGCTTGTGCGACAACGAGCTGAAATATGCAATTCGTTGTTTTTCTGTGTTAGATCAATTAACACCTGAACAGTGGCAGTCCTGAATTCCGGAGTATTTTTCAACATATAATAACCTTTGTAGTTTATAGATTATGCGCTGCCATGTTGATGCAGCTTTTCAGTGAATTAAATAACTAGTGTCACTGTGAGCCAACTAAACTGCACCGAGTCATTTGATAACCTTGTGGATGAAAATCTCAGTAGGCCCAGCTGGAGTCACGCCTTTAGTCCCCGAGGCAGATCGGAATGTCTGCTGCAATGGCATCAATCCACAGAGCCATTTTACCAGCTGAATAGCTGAGACGTGGCCTGTGTTACTTGAAATGTTTTTTCCTTTGGGTTATGCAAGCACTTTGAAGAGATACAGGAAGATGATCAGGTAGTAGTATTTGCCAATGAACTACTCAAACCCATTTTAAACTTAGCTCTAGGTTCTGAAGGAGATGAAAATCAGAGAAGTCTGGCTGTTTTTTGCAGGAATAATGAAGTCCATGAAACAACTGCAAACAGTACAACACAACACTGAAGGTAACTTGTCGAATCAGAAGGAAATTGAGTAAGTGCCAAAATCATTGTTTTTGGTGAAATATTCTCTCTCCCCTTTTATCCTGGCTTTCCCCTATACCTATACAGCCTATCCACCCCTGTAACCCAGAATGTGATTCTAGTCCTGTTGAAATAACAGGGTGGATCCACATAAATAGGGGATTTGGGTTCATACACTTCCCATGGCAACATGGACCTGACACACATGATGATCCATTCTTGTATGAAATGTCACAATACAGTGATGCGATATAACCAGATTTTTCTTAGTGTACTGAGGGATAATGCTTTATGGTGCTACTTCCTGTGATGTCAAGTGGGGGTGTGGTCAAATGACATCACGTCCTGTGATGTCACATGGGCAGGCTCACATGACATCACTTCCTGTGATGTCACTCTTGGGGGCGTGGCACTGAGATGTCACTTCCGCTACCCCAGCCATTTTGGTGAAATGACATCCCTGCTGTCAGATCTTGTCACAGTAACCAAAGAGTTACCGGAGAGGCAAGAAAAGGGAGAAATTATTTCCCATCTGCATTCCACTTAAGCTGGGGTGTGCTGATCTAGCAAAATAAAACACATGTGCGACAAAAAGTGTTCCCCTGCCCTGTTAACATTGTATTATCACAGTTAACATAACAATGGAAGCTCTAGGAACCTCCAGCAACAATGCACAGAAGGTGCTGTGTGCTGCAATAGGAAAAGGTAGATGCCAGAAAAGTTGGAGGAAAGCATAACTCTATTAAAAAGTAACAAAAAGAGGTAAAAATGGTTCCCATGGCCAGATTAAAAGAACAAGTGAGTGTGGAAAAACGTTCCCACTCACTCAGCAGAATCAGTCCAAAAATCTAATAGTCCAGCAAACATGCTGGGGGACTCACAAAGTGGGGAGAATTTTTTTTTTTTTATTGATTTGGTTAAATACATCATCCTTTCAATAGTGTTCACAATTCTTAAATGAGTAGGAAGACTAGTTAAAATTTGCATTGAGCATATAAAATACATTGGGCCTCATTCCGGGTTTGCCTCCGAAACCATCCCAAATCCGGCATGGTGAATGGAGTAATTACCTGTCCATTCCAGGGTTGGAGGGACCGGTAATTCCCCATTCACCTTTTGCCCTTCCCAATTCCCATTTTTGCCCCATAGGTCTCAATGGGAATGGGGAAGGAGGTAATTACGGCACCGTAAATTACGGTACGGTAATTACCTCCGAAGTACCTTTGCGGGTCCCGTACTTTACTCCTCCTAAAAGCAGGAGGTAAGGAAGGACCTGCAAAGGGAACTCGGAATACGGAGGTAAGGGATTACCGGTATCGGCACCCTTACCAGTGCCGGTAATTCCTTACCTCCAACCTCGGAATGACCCCCATTGTAACATATGCTTACAGTAATTTACATTTTTGAGTTGTGTTATACCTTTAAAATGCAATTTTTGCATAGTCATATACAATAATTAAAAAATATCATCTTGTAAAAAATCCTTGAAATTTCTATGTGTGCAAGATCAAAAACCAATTCTAGGTTTCCAAATATTGATTATTCCAGAATCAGAGATAATAGAAATTTTACAATAGCAATCTGAATCATCACAATCTTTGTTTGGAAAAATATTTGCCACATTGTTTCTAACGTCAGTGTTTGATAATTTTTAACGTTATGTTTCAGATATCGAACTCGCTTTTCTAATAAAGCAGGGCAATCAACAAGCAAGTGTTGTAGATTTTCACCTTGTTGCGGACTGCAGCCAAATTTACAGATATTGCTGCTTCTGGGAATTTCACGTCGTTTGGCCTGTATTTCTCTGGTTTTATAGAGGTTTAGACGAACACTTTGGAAAGCATTCCTATATGTTGAACTAGAGAACTTTAGTAAGTACGATTCTGTAGTTCCTAATTCTTGCTGAGCAAATGGTTTTTCTTTAAACGACTGATATCTTTTGCATGTTTTGATTGTTTCAATCGAGTCGTGAAGCCATAGCTTCTGTTTACTCGAGTAGGAATTGATTTTAGCAGGTCCTCTGAGACATTAGCTGCAGTCAAGATTGTGGTGATTTGCGGTCTCCATTAGAGTGCAAAGGCATATTCTGAGCATTTCAATTAATTTGCCAAAGTGCTCAGCAGCTTGTTTGAGTTCTCAGCCAAGAGGAATTGTCTATATAGACAGCAGACCTTGCAAATATACATAATAAATAATGATGGCAGTCCAAGTCCGTGCCTAATTATGCACTCAGGCTGAGATTATGGGAAAGCTAGAACAGATTTCCAAAATGCACCTTTAATTCTATACATTTTGGTTTTGGTCTGTACGCTTTGGTTTCTGTACCATATAGAATAGTTGGTGCCACCTTTTGTCGATAGTAAGTTATTATGGGTAAACATGAGTGTTTTCTGTACTTTGCATGTCTTATTCGAGCCTGCGAAGTAGCATTTGCTATTTTTCTTTTTAATTCTATCGAATAAGGTTGAACTGAGACGTGATTATTACTATTTACTCCCAGGTATTTATACGCATGAACAGTTTCTAACGTTTCATCATTTAGGTACTATTTTAGGTGCACTCAAAAAGGAAAATCTACTTGTACTTGACAGCATATTTTAATTATGTATTTTATTTGCTAAAGTACTTAAGAGTATATTCTATGGATAAGTGTGTAGACCAATTGTACCTTTTTTGTACCTTTGCTCTGCCTCGCTACTTATTTTAGGAGAGATTTTTGTCACTTCTGGGCAGGGTGTGTTACGCTCACCTGGTATCCACGGGTTTGCCACCCAGCTGCGGGGACTCTGGTGCCCTTCTCAGCCGCTCCCTGGTATAATCAGCGGGGAAGTTCTGCCTGGAAAACAGGTAGGCAATGTTCAAGACTGGGCAACTGGGGTAAGAGCCTCCCAACACCCCGTATGCCCGCAGCCCCTCCCCAGACCTTTGCTCACCTTGTTATGGATTTTGGCGTGCTCTCTGTCCTGCCTTCTTGGCAGGGGCGCGTTGTCCTTTGTGGGCGAGTGCGATCTAGTTACTTCACTGATGCTGCCCTTTAGAGTCTTTCAGGTAGGTCTTATTACTGTTATACTGTAAGCCTTTCTTGGATTCAATAATGTCTTTTCTCTCTCCTTAGGTGTGTGGAAGTTCGCCGTGGAACGTTGGCTGAATTTGGACTCACCGGCAGGTGATGGTGTTTTGAGAGCACCTTGATGCAGTAAGTAGGCGCTATGCGCAGCGCTATGATGCCTTGCCTTTGCTAACCTGTTGTCTTTTGTTCCCGTAGGTTGCGGTGCTCATCTGGAGCAAGAAGTCCCAAGGCGGTGCTAGTCGATGGGCGACTTGAGAGGTAAGCTGCCGGCACAATTATAAATGTCTAATGTCTTGTTTCTCTCCTTTTGCAGATCCGACGGTCCGGGAGGCTCGCTGTTCCTTGGATGCTGTTTGCAGGAGCAGAGGGCAGCTAGCGGTGGAATCACAGGTAAACTGCTGCTAGTAACGATGTCCCTTTTGTTTTTCAGGTGCTGTTCTTCCGAGGTTCACAGATGCTGCTGAACACGATGAGCGTCACGTTGCAGGATTGCAAAGTAACGCGAAGCGTGTTCTCCAAGTCGGGTGTGGTTTAAATAGCATCAAGAAAGTAGTCCAAGTAAAATAGTCCCTAGGCTACCACACCCAAAACACTATACCGCATAGCTTGGTTCCAAGGAGCCAAGCTATGTGGATGCCTCCATGTTGACTGGCATTGAAATAAAGTAGTTCCCACGCACAAGTCTTCATTAAGTATGAGCCTGGCGCCAGGACTGGCCCCAAGAGGGCCTAGGCAAAAGATGCCTAAGCATGTTGGGGGCCCGAGTCGAGACCCCCTCCTGGTCCATGGGCCTGCCGGGGGGTTTTCAGGAAGTGGGCCGTGACAGGGTGCTCTGCACCACTTTAAGGTCACTGTTTGCACAGCCCTCACCAGAGGCCCGTGCAAAAATACTTTAACACTGGCAAAGCGCAGGAATAGCAAAACCGACTTTGTAAACATTGCTTTTCGAAGATGTGAGGCAGGCTGCCATTGAATACTATAATAGAGATGGACTTTTTTCACGGTTGTGAAGCAGTGAAAAAGGTTCGAGAGCAGAATGGTGGACTATGGAAGAATGGTTTAGAGGGGGTTAATAAGGCTGGACGGACTACCGTCTCACTGATCCCGCAAGTTCAAGCAAATCCCATAACTGCGATTTGGAAGTCCAGCAGGAACTTGCAGGATTCGTCAGTAGTCCAAAACAGTACTCAAATTAGAGTGCTAGTTAGGTGGCGTGGGTTGCTCTAATTATTGGGCCAATCAGAAGCGCTGAATCACACGGGGTGATTTGGGTGGCCAATCAGATCAGAGGCCATATACAAGGCCTAGCTCCTTTTCACGTTCCTTTTGTGGATTTCTTTGATTTGTAGGAGTTAAATAACAAATACATAGCAGACTTCTAACTAGTGGTTTAGAGGATGTTTGGGGGGAATCAGTCCTCTTTTCTTTCATGTTTAATGCTTGTGGATCCTTATTTACTCCCTTTTGTATGATCTGTGTTCTTTTATTTTCCTTTATTTGTCATATTTCCTTTTAACCTTCTTTCTTCTAATACAAATATGGCAAAACACCCAAAAAGGTTTCCACTGTCCCTTTTCTCGGTTTTGTTTCTCTTTTGTGTCACCTCACAAACTATACAAAGCCCAACATGTTTATTTTGAAGTTTCCTTTGAGCTCTGCAATGCAAGACTAGCTGTAAACTAAGTAACTCATGGTGGAAACAGTAAAGACAGACACAAGTGATCACAGTTCAAGGGTCTTTATCAAACTGTATAATGGGTACGAAAAACGCCTACTCTAAACCTAAATCTAAGATGGGAGCAAGCTACGAACATCAAATAATAATAAGGCAGTCCTAGTGGCGTCTTGTCAAATAAAATGGGCCTATACAAAAAACTACTATTGCCAATCCTTACAACTAAATTACAAAAGAGTGTGGAACAACGTTCTCAAGAAAAGAAAGAAGTGTTCACCAAATGATAAGTCAGGATGGTATGGCTGGGGTCTCTCTTCCCCACGTTTTTAGAACGGGGCAAGGCAGGACCTTTGAGCACAGCACACTCGTGGGGCTCGCCAGCACAAGGTTATAGTTCCTTTGAACTGTGCTAGGCCCTTCCGGGGTCAAGTCTCCTTCCTGCAAATGTCTCTTGCCTTAGAAGGCCTGCTGTACCATAAACAGTAAACCAAAAAAAGTTCCTTTTGTAATCCTTTCACGTTGGGCGATTGCCCTTCGTCCCTTGGATTCCCCCTCAGCCGGGCTCTTATCCTTCTTGCAACGTTAGCCTCCCTCAGTTGGGTTCACTACGGCCTTTCACTCAAGAAACATATAATTCTTTACCAACTATCCATTATGGACATCCCTCAGCCGGGTTCACATTTGTCGTCACATTGTTCACGGGTACATCACCGTTTACCCTTTACTCACAGGCACTCCTAGGTCGTGTTTACAATTGCCAGTTTCACAGCTCAATCACTTTTCTCCAATGTGTCAAAGACTTTTGAGTGTACGAGGGGTTTTGCTTGACCCTTGTAAGACCACTTTAGCACTTCACACTTGCCTCTCCTAAGGCCTCTTGGTCTTCGTAGTGTCAACAAAACAACATAACCCAAAAGTGTTTCAGTTAGAGTCCTTTGAATGAGCGCCATGCAACACCTGACCAGTCTGCGTCTGAACCTTTTACTGGGGTTTCTTTAATGTTCAATTACACTAGTTCTTTGTTCAACAAGGAAGAAGCCTGCAACCTTGGACCCAGCACAGTTCTGTTTTTTCTATCTGTTTTCTCCGACCCACCGGCTGTGCTGAATTGTCTCAGGAGTCAAGGATGGCGCCACGGCAGCAATCGCTTCTCTCCGCTTCGACTATTAGCCCAGTAGGGCATGCGTGCCATTGACACCTGTCACACCACACGCCAGCTGGACTTCCCGGTCTTATGATTTCCCTTTGCAGGTCTAAGTTGAAAAGGGCAAGGGCAATTCCTTCCTTGTCGTGCCCCTCCAGGTCTCTACGCTTTTCTCCTCCGTTGGAACTGCCGGTCCGGAATAGCTGCTTCCTCATGCGCTCGGCCTTGCTTGGAGTGTGCTCTCATGCTCTGCCTTTTATCCCTGTGGAGAAGGGGAAAGGCTGTCAGGTGTGCGTAGTTATTGCCAAGTGCCTCACTCTGCCTGAAACTTGTGCAGGGACAAGTCAGGTAAACGGCTCTGGGGTTAGTCCGTTATCTGTCACAGTGTAGGAAAGTGTATGTGTTGGAAAAAGGCCAGTAAAACTTCTGAATATCCTACAGGGTAGGATGGGGAAAAGGTGTTCTAGGGAAGGGGGTACCACGCCTCACACGTCGGTGTCCCAATTCCACTCCCCGAGGACCCCCCATCCAGGTGATCCTCCCGCACTGGTCCACCCCCAGGAACTGGATCCAATAGCGATGGCAGTGTCCTCCAGGAACTGGATCCAATAGCGATGGCTGTGTCCTGGCCACCTGGATAACAGATCCCTGGGGACTAGTAAGTGAGACAACACCAGGTTTCTCACAAAACCAATGTAATAAGTAGTCTTTTAAACAGGAGCCGATTTCAGTTTCCCACAGGAACAGAAGAATTGCCAGAGGTAGGGGAGTGAGTGATGAGGCAGTTTAGAAAAACGGATACGGCGGGGCTGACAAAGGAGGGATTGGCTCGATCTAAAGTTTTAAAATTAAAAAAAAGCCTTTTCTCTTTTGTATTTCTAATCCCATTTTACTGTGTGGCTGTCCTACTAAGGCAGGGTGTGCAACCACTGGCTCTCCCGACTATTTCTTCTGCTACTTCTGCTACAGACACTGTTGGGACCCACACCCCTCTGCAGCATGGTTGTCTCAGATCCGGCTGCGATAACGGAGTCTTCCCTTCGCCAGCTTCCCTCTGCTTGCTTCTGCACACAGGCCTCACGTGGATGCATGACTTCAGCTCTGCATTCACAGCAATTAGGCGCACCTGGAATGACTGCCAGTTTCTCCAAGTCTCTTCCAATGCAGCCTCAGCCAAACAAGGTTTCTGAGCACAGGACCAATTCAGAGCCTGCAGGTGAAATCTGCTCTTCCTCTGATCCGGCATCCCTTCTGTGGCCACACTTCCTAGTGAACTGCCAGACTCGTGCTCTGCTTCTTCAGCTACTGCTGCTGACCTTCCAGCTACTGCTCCAGCATCTTTCTTCGGGCTCCTTTCTGCTGCAGCCTTTTATGCCCCTCAGGTGGGTTAATTGGTTTCATGTACAGGCGTTTAGAGCTAATTGCTTGACCTTGACAAAAGCTATTAGGCCTGCCTGCCGGTCCTTGGCTCCTACATGCCTCTCCAGCCCTCTTCTTAGTCACAGTCCTTGAGGTACTCTGGGACATGCAGTTAATTTTTGAGAAATTTGATTGTCCTACTTCTTTAAAATTGCAAAAGGCCATCAGAAGGGCAGGGTTATGGGGAAAGTTAAAAAGGGGTCCCTCCCAGTCTTCCTGGTCGGATTCCCCCCCACACATCCCATGTGATCCTCATGCAGTACACCATTCCAGGGTTGGGATTAGAGAGCGCCTGCCTTCCCCATGCCACATGAGAAGGGTCCTAGACCAGGTTCCTGGGGAGGAATCCCGTCGGATTCTCCACAAACAGCAGGCAAGAGTAGTTAGTGATAGCTGCGGATACACTAGTGCCCTTGCTTGTCAATGACTAAGTTCATCTGCCATGGAGTTGGAGAGGAGGTTGTGTTAACTCAACAAGAAAACTGTGTGGCAGAGGTGTGGGATACCCAAATGAACACTGAGGGAGGTGGAGGGAGGGGTGCTGCAGAAGACGAAGAGCTACAGGTAGAAGATAGAGATAGTCCCCCAACATATGGTTCAGGAGAAGGAAGGAGAAATCAGGGGCCACTGCACCTCTGCCTGCCCTTGCACAGGGGCAAGGTGGACACAGGACGTCCTTGTCAAGTTTCAGGCAGCACAGGGGTCATCCCCACCCATAACAGCACTCAGTTCCTCTTATTTGGGAGTACTGTAGCTTACTGCATGGGAAGACTTCAGGATGATGAATGCATTGTGAAATGTAGCCTATGGAAGAAGCTAGTCCAACAGTGCATCAGAGTCACAGCAACGTACAACTACATTCGATGGTGGCATGGTTGTGACTACAAAGCGCATACATCAACTGCAACTAACTTCTCTTCCACAGCACCAACAGTGACAGGGTGTCTGCTGGTTTCCCCATGAGGATAAACTGATTTGTCGTGGACAAAGGGCAATGTTACCACCACTACAAGCGCTGCAGCATGTTAGTGGTGGTAGAATTGTGAGCGTGGAACTATGTGAGCAGTCAGCGAGGAAGTGGCGGATGCAGTATGCTGGCACATTCTGCCTGTATTGCCAGATGACTATCAGTCAGTAGGGAGCTAGACCCCAGAGCAGGGGACGATGGAGTGTAGAGAAGCACAATCCAGCCAGCATCATCCTACCTTCTTGCAGATAACTGGGCAAAAGGATAGTAAAAGGGCAAACATGAAGTGACTGCCTTTAGACTGGGAGGGATAGTCCCCAAATAGTATAGGTATGGCTTTGTGCTATGGGAGTCACTTCAACTATGTAAGATGGTCACAATCGATGGCCAGGCTTTAAACACCCTTGGTGCCAATTATAAGTGAGAAGAAAGTGATGTTACAACTCAGTGGCTTCACCAAGCAATTCACAGAATGGGTGACGGGTCTCACTTTGGCGGTGCAACGGCTCAGTCTAGGTAGGTGTGAGAAAAGTCCAAGTGCACTTCAAGTGTAGTTTTGCAGTGGCTGGCGGCGTTATCCTTTCTCGGAGAACATTAATTGAATTTGCATTTACAGCAAGCTCTACAAAAGCGGAGAACCACGTACATTCATCAAAGTGCACTTCAAGTGCAGTTTTGCAGTCAGAGGCGAAGTTATGCCGGCAAACCGAAAGCAATATCAACTCTGCACTGGGCGTGGAAAGCAGTCCTGCATGAATAATAGAGAAAAACAAGGCAAAAAAGTACAGAAAGAAGGAATTTTATTGATTTAACTGACCCCCCTCCGCCCGAGGTTGCCACAGCTTCTAAAGAAACTAAGGACCAAGATAAAATAACTGCCTTTATGAAACCGTTTCAGCCAAGTGGCGCCGAAACTAACAATGCTGTTCAGTTGATTGATTATGGTGAATGCGAAGATAGCCCCATGACTTGAGCTGACTTATCTGCTCTACCGCCCATTGATAACTCTTTGTTGAACTTATGCTTAAGCTTACAAAGAGAATCATTGGGCCAAGCACCACCTGATTTACCCATTCTAGGGTTGTATGCTTCTTTAAATATTATCGTCCGTTCCAAGTCGCCAAACTTGTCAGCTATTCCTAATCTAGTCCAAATTGCAGCCAATACTTACACATCTTCCTCTACGAGAAAAAAAACGCTTGACTCGGGATCCTTTGATTCTTGGGTGGAGGAAGGTGAGTCGCTGGAACAGCTGACCATTCTGAAAGCACCCTTTGCACTAATGATTGTGCCATGATGACATGCTCCCACCTCTTTGGAATCACACGTGTCAATGTTGAATAAAGTTCCTTTTGTACCAGTACCTGTGGGTAATAAGGTGAAGCCAAATAGGTGAGCCACCCGGCATGGTGTTAGACGGAGAAGGAATTACAAAAAAATAAGCCTAATGCGGAGACTTTAAAACACTGAAAGAATACACAATATAAATAAAAATATGAATTGAGAGTTTTCGGGTTTGGAAACTTTTAGTAATCTGCTCTTAACCAATCGTTATCAGGCCTTGAGTGAAAACACCATTGTGCTGGAAAATTCAGCACCACTATCCTGTGCACAGGCCTTCTTGATGTATGGGTACGACGACCTGGGCAAGTAACTATACCAGAGGTTCCCACCGTGAAAGACAATATTGTTGGAAATCATCCCTCGTCTAACGAGCAGTGCTCACAAAAATGAGTTACAAATAACTCTACTGTTTTTCCTACAGCCGATGAGATTGCTGCCCAAAGTCAAGAAATCCAATTTAAACAATGGAATAGTATACTTTCACCTTGGACAATATTGCCTCATGATCATTGACCTTTCTGCAACTGTTGATAGCCAGTTTTTAAATTGAAATAATATTCTACAGCTGATAAATTGTGTTCCACAGCTGCGACATATCTCTATTAAAGATGTGACTTTCAGTGAGATCCCTGAGACAACAAATTATATAAATTGGCCAGTGGTCCACCTCGTATCGCCTATTCTTGTTGAACTGTGCATTACCTTTTCGCAGGACTTTTCACGCCTGAGTTTTGATGTTATGCCGTATCATGGCCACCAATGGCGGTTAAGTGGCTCTATAGATAAGAGTGGTTCTTTCGATGCGTTTCAAAAACTGTCCGCAAAGGATTTTGAAATAATAGTGAAAAGTCATTTTGTAAATAAATGAATCGCATGATTACTTCCAAATTTCCGCTATTAATCACAGAGCACTATCAGCTTTTAATGATGTGGCATGACGCAACGATATTCTTTTTTTAATCCCCAAGGTCAATTTTATCTATTGAGTGCAGATCTCTTTTTATTACAGGAGACTTGGGTTTATGAGCCAATACCATTAGGATGGGTATGTGATTGCTCAACGCCTAGCAAATAAAGGCCGTTTGCGTAGGCCATTTGGAGGTCTAATTATAGGGGCTCAAAATGATATCAGCATAAAGGAATTTCTTCCCATGAAGCCTGATAGACATGTTTTAGAGCTAACAGTAACCAGCCAAATGGCTTCTCCTTTTCATTTTTTTTCTAATAATAAATATATATGACCCTCCTGGAGGACACAGCGCACCTTATATTTTGAACCAGGTAGAACTGCTTACAAATGAATGGTCATATGTTTATGTTATGTTGTTAAATGTATTTGTATCGCGCACCGTCACCAACAGAATTGGTCCCCAGGCGCTCTGGCGGATCTGTAAACGATAAGGTGGGATGGGTTAGTAAGGGGAAGAGGGAGTAGCATAGTGAGAGGAGTGGTGTTCTGTTGGCAGCTTCAACTCAGTATACACCGGGTGCTGAGCTTTGGTGCGGGTATTGGATCGGTGTCAGTCCGCGTGTGCTGTTGCTCCGGCTTATGTGTTGTTGCAGTGTTGTGAAGTGCGTGCGGCTTGTGGTGCGAGAGATGGTTGTGTGAGTTTTTGAGTGCGATAAGTATGCACAATTTGAGGTTATATTGGTTAGTGGGTTACCTGACCTTTAGCATGCTAACATTCACAGTTTTGTCTAAGTGTGGCACTTGTTGTCCTTCACAATCCTATCTAGAAGGGGCGCAGGCCAATGTTCAGAATTCTATCTAGGTGTGAGCATGCTAACATTCACAATCCTATCTAGATGCGGCACAGGCTGGTGTTCACAGTTCTAAGTGTGGCACATGTGAACATTCAGGTTTCATCTAGGCGTGGGCATGCTATCCTTCAATCATAATCCTATCTGGATGCGACGCAGTCTAATGTTCACAATTCCATCTAAGTGTGGAGATGCTAATATTTACAATTTCTATCTAAGTGTGGACATGCCAATATTCACAATTCCATCTAGATGCGACGCAGGCTAATGTTCACAATTCTATCTAAGTGTGGACATGCCAATATTCACAATTCCATCTAGATGCGACGCAGGCTAATGTTCACAATTCTAAGTGTGGACCTGCTAATATTTACAATTCTAAGTGTGGACATGCTAATATTTACAAATTCTATCCAAGTGTGGACATGCCAACATTCACAATTCCATCTAGATGCGACGCAGGCTAATGTTCACAATTCTATCTAAGTGTGGACCTGCTAATATTTACAATTCTATCTAAGTGTGGACATGCTAATATTATGGCACTCTATGTTATTGGGAGGTAAGATAGAGTGGCAGTGGTTTTCTAGAGTAGAGTAATTGCTCTACTCCCCACCCATGCCACACTCACAGTTTTTGTTGGTGTCTGTTAGCGGCTGGCTTCCTTGGCGTCCCCTGTGGACACCTGCAGACACATCTTGGAGCCGCCGATGTCGGAGCCGCCCTTGGCCTTGGGGCCCTTAGCCACAGGGGCAGCCGGGTAGAGGGCTGCCCTGGAAGGGTTCATGATATGTGGCCAGGAGACCAATCAGGATGCCGGAGGGAGGGTTGGGAGGCGGGATTGGCTGGGGAAGGAGGAAGAGGACTTTGAGCGCCGAGCGCGCTGGATTGCTATTTTAAACACTTTTACAGTGTTTAAAATGGTACATGGGGCATCTGAGGGCAAACTCACCGTGTCCAGCCTCATGGAGAGTGATGGTGGTGGCGAGGACTCCACGCTCCCGAGTTTGTTGCCTTTTTTCTTTTTTTCCCCCTTTGGCCAGGAGACCAATCAGGGTGCCAGGGGAAGTGTTGGGAGGCGGGTTTGTGCTGGGGAAGGAGGAAGGGGACTCGAGCGCCGAGCGCTCTTGATTGCTATTTTAAACGCTTTTACAGTGTTTAAAATGGTACATGGGGCATCTGGAGGCAAACTCACTGTGTCCAGCCTCATGGAGAGTGATGGTGGTGGCGAGGACGCCACGCTCCCGAGTTTGTTGCCTTTTTTTCTTTTTTTTCCCTTTGGCCAGGAGACCAATCAGGGTGCCGGGGGAAGGGTTGGGAGGTGGGATTGCGGTGGGGAAGGAGGGGGGAAGGAGGAAGGGGACTCGAGCGCCGAGCGCGCTGGATTGCTATTTTAAACACTTTTACAGTGTTTAAAATGGTACATGGGGCATCTGGGGGGAAAACTCACTGTGTCCAGCCTCATGGAGAGTGATGGTGGTGGCGAGGACGCCACGCTCCCGAGTTTGTTGCCTTTTTTTCTTTTTTTTCCCTTTGGCCAGGAGACCAATCAAGGTGCCGGGGGGGGAGGTGGTGGGTTGGGAGGCAGGATTGCACTGGGGAAGGAGGGGGGAAGGAGGAAGGGGACTTGCGCGCCGAGCTCGCTGGATTGCTATTTTAAACACTTTTACAGTGTTTAAAATGGTACATGGGGTATCTGGGGGCAAACTCACCATGTCCAGCCTCATGGAGAGTAATGGTGGTGGCGAGGACGCCACGCTCCCGAGTTTGTTGCCTTTTTTTCTTTTTTTTCCCTTTGGCCAGGAGACCAATCAAGGTGCCGGGGGGAGGGGGGGATGGGTTGGGAGGCGGGATTGCGCTGGGGAAGGAGGGGGGGAAGGAGGAAGGGGACTAGAGTGCCGAGCGCGCTGGATTGCTATTTTAAACACTTTTACAGTGTTTAAAATGGTACATGGGGCATCTGGGGGCAAACTCACCGTGTCCAGTCTCATGGAGAGTGATGGTGGTGGCGAGGACGCCACCCTCCCGAGTTTGTTACCTTTTTTTCTTTTTTTTCCCCTTTGTCCAGGAGACCAATCAGGGTGCCAGGGGGAGGGTTGGGAGGCTGGATTGCGTTGAGGAAGGAGGGGGGAAGGAGGAAGGGGACTCGAGCGCCGAGCGCTGGATTTCTATTTTAAACACTTTTACAGTGTTTAAAATGGTACATGGGGTATCTGGGGGCAAACTCACTGTGTCCAGCCTCATGGAGAGTTGTCCTTTATTGCGCACCGTTACCACCCTGGGGTGGTCTTCAGGTGCTCACGTGGCTCTTTAAGAAAGAGGGCAGGTGGGTTAGCGTGGGTAGAATGAAAGGATAGGTCTAGAACAAGGAGAAACTAGTGTCTGTGTGTGAGGGCTTGCAGATGAGTTGTTTGGCGGCATTGGCGTGTTTTATCCATACAGGTAAGGCCCAATGTAAGGCCCAATGCCTGGGTTGTTTGTTGTGTGTGAATGTTTGTTTGGTTGGTTGGTTGGGTGTGTGTTTGTGTGTTGTATGTGTAGGTTGGCTGACAGTTTTGATTGTGCGCACTGGTTTGTAGTATCCATAAGGGGAAGGCCCAGTGTCTGGGTTGTTTGTTGTGTGTGGTTGAGTGTTAAGTTGGGCATGGGTTTTGTGTGATTCATATATAGTTTGGCTGGTAGTTAAGGTTACGCGCACAGGCCTGTTGTATCCGTACTTGTAAGGTCCAGTATCTGGGATTGTTTGTTGTATGCAAATGGAAATTATGCTGGGTGTGTCTTTGTGTGTAGTTTAGCTAGCCAATAGGGCGTGTATAGTACTTGGGAGGTATGCTGGAGGGGAGCAGGAGGAGGGTGGTTAGTACATTGACTGCTCTCAAAGTTCTTCAAAGTATGTGCTCAGAGCTCAACCAGCTGTGACTCGATGGTACCCTCCAAATCTTCCAAGAGCAATACACTTTATGTCCCACCGCCCCTAAAAGTACTACAAAACTAGCTATTCCCACAAATTCCTCTAAGTGCGATACATTAGCTACTCTCACTAGCCCATCTTTGTGCAGCAAGAATTGCCAGGCTTCAAAGTGTGCTTCTGAGTACAGCGAGATGAATTAGCTAATGTGACAAATGGCTAAGCTTCACAATTCTATTTAAAGTGAAGCATGGCTAATCTTCATAATTCTATCTAATGTGACGCACGGCTAGTCTTCCCAAATCTATCAAATGCGACGCATGGCTAGTCTTCCCAAATCTATTTAAATGTGACCCATGGCTAATCTTCCCAATTCTATCTCATTTGACACATGGCTAGTCTTCCCAAATCGATCGAAAAAGTGACACATGACTAATCTTCAAAATTCTATCAAATGTGATGCATGGCTAATCTGCATAATCGCTAATCTTCACAGTTCTATCTATTGTAATGCATTTCATGGCCCCATATTACTTCTAAGTGCAACACATTGGGCCTCATTACAAGTTCTCCGGTCCGGACTTAACGCTGCCGTTATAACCATACCGGCTCAGTTTCTGCGATCGCCAAATTATGACCCACAGGGCCGGAAATACCACCACCATAAACCACCACCGCGGAGTCAAGGCACCAGTAAACTTTGCATGCACAGAAACCCCCCCGTTACCGGCAATACGAAACACCGCAAGCATAACGAGTAGCATGGACATGGA
This sequence comes from Ambystoma mexicanum, assembly GCF_040938575.1. Classification (NCBI taxonomy): domain Eukaryota; kingdom Metazoa; phylum Chordata; class Amphibia; order Caudata; family Ambystomatidae; genus Ambystoma; species Ambystoma mexicanum. Next base: position 1,005,890,185 of record NC_090934.1, read on the forward strand.
AACACTGCCACAAAAATAGCGCTAAAACCGTGACCACGGTGGCGGTATTGCCGCCACCGCGAACATGACGTTAAACAGTGCCTGGTGATCTGAATCAGGCTACAGGTGCACCACATGAGCCCAGCTAGACCCAGCAGGCCACTGGGAGCCTACAAAAGTGGCACACCCAGGCCAACTCAAACAGAACTATGCAGGCAGCAGTTCTAGTAGCATTGGGACTGGGGCTGTTGAACCAACAGGCAGCACTGCACATGATGGCAGTAATGGTGCAGAGGAGGAGCCGGAGGCGGAGGAGACGCAGGCGGCACTTAACAAACCCTGTACCCATGCCAAACCCTATTGTGTCCAGCCGGCACGACCCCGCAGGCAGCCTGTAATACCCTGCATCAAGGTCTCACCCTGGAACCTGACCCCAGGACAGATCCACACATTATACCGGCTGGACCGTCCAACAATCATGTGCATCACCACCATGATAGAGGACATCAGCAGCCACATTGACATCACAACCGCCACCCCGCCCCTCCCCCCCCTCCTGAAGGTGGTGTCGGTACTGCATTTTCTTGGCACCGGAACTTATCAGCACACAGTTGGTGAGCTACACGGGCTATCACAACCCTGTTTCTCTAAAATACTGGTACACGTACTGGAAGCCCTGTTGCGCCATGTGTCTGAACATATCGCCCTACCACGAACCCTTGCCCAGGTCATTGCCACCCAGTTGGCCTTCCATGCCATTGCAGGCATGCCGAATTGCATAGGTGCAGTAGACTGCACCCACATAGAGCTGACAGTACCACGTGCTATGGAGATGGTGTACTGCAATAGGAAACTGTACCACTCACTGAATGTACTGATGGTATGTGAGGCCGCACAAGTGATAACACATTGCTGCGCACCTTTCCCGGGCTCAACACATGACTCGATGGTTCTGCGGAATTCGACATTGCCACGGTACATGGAACGCTACGCTGGACAAAGCACATGGCTATTGGCTGAGTAGAACTGCCGAATGCACAGGCCCTATGGAAGGGGGGTGTGTGTCCAGGGCAAGGACCTATGTGAGTGGGCTGCTACGACTGCACATGCATCACCCCCCTGCCCATTCAGTGAGTAGTCAGCACAACCCACACATCACAAAGATACACATGACAGGTTGCCACAGTGTGCCCATACACACCCTGCCACATGACACACACAGCCGATACTACCACTGGCCCATACACCTGGAGCCACTCAATACATCCACCCACAATATGCACCACTGCCCCCCAAAGCACATGATGCCTGCACATGAGACATCCTGCATCGACAACATCATCACAGTCAATTGATTGACTCCGCCATGTGTGTATATAACTGCACAATGCCATACTTGCCAACCAATATTTCCCGACTATACATGCACATCAATTCGTTGGTCAACGTCCAGATGCCAACATCGACTACAATGACCCAGGAATGGCAATCACCCACTGATCCAACCACTGCTTGCCACATATGGATGAATGATCTATGACACAAAATTGCACTGTATCTGATGAAGACATGATACAACAAACACTAACATATCCCCCACATCTACATCCCACGTAGGTGATGCTGGATATGCACTCACGCCATGGCTGATGACGCCTGTACGGAGGGCAAGGAACAGGCATGAGGAGGCGTACAACAGGGCACACGTCCGCACACGTGGCATAATTGAGAAGACATTTGGACTACTGAAGGCCCGGTTCCGCTGCTTGAGCGGATCTGGCAGATCACTGCTCTACAGCCCAGTGAAGACGGGTAAAATTACGCTCGGTTGTGCCATGCTGCGCAATCTGTGCTTGCGCAGGAACATTCCGCTGCCCCCAGAAGCAGAGGATGAAGATGGGGATGGAGATGGGGATGGGGATTGAGATGGGGATGGCTCCACCTCCTCCTGGGGGTGCACAAGATGGACAACAAGCACGGGATACACTGATTCGCATTTACTTTTGAGAGACTGCACACCGACAGCATTGCATGGATATGACGATGGACTGCAAATGAAATGATGGATGTCCACTCACGTTTTTTTCTTCAATGATGATATATTTTTAACATTACAACAGGGGAGAAGGTGCATTGGGTAGGGAAGCTGTACACCCATGCCCACCCACCACCCAAACGTACCCAGCCCCAACCAGGCCCCAAATCACTAACCCCCTAATGAACCTCCCCCACTACCAAACGTACCCACCCCCAGCCAGGCCCCAATTCACTAACCCCCTAATGGACCTCCCCCACCACCCAAACGTACCCACCCCGAGCCAGGCCCCAATTCACTAACCCCCTATTGGACCTCCCCCACCACCCAAACGTACCCACCCCCTTACACCCTTCTTGTCCCTATGTGTCCTGTAGTGCCAAACACACATGCCATCATTTGGGTGTGCGCTTCTGCGCACTGGCATCCTTGCCAGAGGGCCCTGTTAGGCGACTTGGGCGCCTCCGTGGGCTGGCAGAGGTGGTGCTGGATGGGGTGGTGCTAGTGGATGGCACTGTTGCTGGCATTGGTGGCAAACGTCACAGATATGCCTGCTGGGCAAGCAACATAGACTTGGCAATACTGGAAGTGTTGTTGTTGCCCTCCCGCACATGGCATGCCAGGGTCACTATGGTGGTGGCAAAGCGTCCAATTGACCTGGAGAGCCGAAGCACAGATGCGCTGTAGCTCTCACTCTGCAGCCTGGACTCCTCAAGCTGCCTCTCCACTAGCTGGGTGAGGGTAGCCTGCTGGTCCTCCATCCGCTGCATGCAGGCATTTAGCTCAGCCATTGAGGGGGTTGGCGACCAAATCGGACTGCGTAGTGATATTGGGCTGAACTTGAGGTCATGGAAGGATGCCAAGTCATCCAGGTTGGGCACCCCCCCCCCTCTGTGGCCCTACATTAGACTACAGTGCTGTGGCACTGTTGTCACTGCCTGCAGCCTCCTCCGCAGTGCAGATGTTTTCTGCGGTGGGTTGTGTAGGCATGATGGGTGCTCGTGGCACCTGTGTGGATGCAGGCAGCGTGGAGATGGTGGTGCTGGTAACCGGTAGATCCGTACCAGATGCCGCTGGTGGCAGAGTTGCTGAGCTGCTAGCGTCTTCCTCCTGGGCAGGGGCGCTGGCTTGCACACGTGCAGGTGCCGATTGCCTTGCCTGTTGTGCGTTGTCACTGTCACTTGAAATGGCTGTGGGGACACAGAGGGCATGCTATTAGTTGTGTGGTGGTACCTGATGAGTGCAGCACATGCATCAGACAGTGTTACGCTCACCTGGCTCCCACAGGGGCGTTGATCGGAACTGGACAGCTGCGGTCTCCACCAACGTGACGCGTAGTGCAGAGATGACAGATTGGACTGGCCCGCCTAATTTCGTCTGCTTGATCTGTAGAAGTATTTTCCTGAAAGTGGAGAAAGGGAATTAGCCACCCGTGGATTTGAGTGATAACACCCCACTGTTCTTCCCACTAATCACCTCTGATATCTCCTTTCATAGTCTCACCTTATGTTTATATAAAGATGAGCTCTCCATCCTGCGTGCAATGCAGGGGCGTGTAGATAACCAGTTACTTCACTGGTCCGAAGGAGTTGGGAGAGTTCCAGAACAATATTGACTCTGAGGTCCCTGGCGAGGAACCGTAAGTATTTAGTTCGTAAGAGTTCAAAATGTCTGATATTCACTCTTGTCCGATTCCTTTTATCTTGCAGCTTGACCCAAGAGAAGATTGCCTCGTGGCAGCTGGTAGCGTTCAGGTAAGAGTCTGTATTACCCAACACTGTCCGGTAAATGATATCTGTGTTTAATCTGTTGCTTTCCCTCCTTTTAGAGGTGCGGCGTGAGAAATTATGACGTCTTGATGAATAATGCCTCCGGCGGTAAAATCAGGTAAGTCTATGGTGGTAAAACAGATTGTCTTTGTTTATTCTCTCGGCTCACCTTGCTGTTCTTTTGTTCCCCTTAGGTGCCGGAGTTCGGCGAAGAAGAGATGGAGACTGCGCCGGACCGTGCAGATGAAAAATGCCTCTGGCGGTAAAATCAGGTAAGTCTATGGTGGTAAAACACATTGTCTTTGTTTATTCTCTCGGCTCACCTTGCTGTTCTTTTGTTCCCCTTAGGTGCCAGAGTTCGGCGAAGATGTGATGGAGACTGCAGCGGATCGTCGAGGTGCTGCGAAGGCTGGAGAGAATAGCGCGGCGCTACAGCAGGGATGCGACACGTATCGAATTAACGTCTCTTTCCTTGTTTGAAGGCGCGATGGATCCGGAATCAGGTGAGGAATAGAAGTAATGTTCTTGTTCTAATCTTTCCTCCTTCTTCCCCTTTTTTCTAGGAGCTCCAGACTCGAGGCGGGCATGGCAGAAGGCTGGATGCTGACTTGCAGGCACGGTGAGCGTTACGCTGCTGGATGCAGACTAACGCGAAGCGTGTGCTGCTCTTCGGGCGTAGTTTAAATAGCCTTCAAAGTAGTCCCAGGTAAGAAGTTCCCCCAAGACCACACCCAAGTAAGAAAATAGTCCCTGAAGTAAAGTAGTTCTCTTCAGGCTTCACGTTGGCTTGGATTCTTAGCAGCATGGGCTGCATGAGGTAAGTGTAAGCATGTGAGCCTGGCGCCTAAGGCGCCTGGACTGACCCCTTCTATGAGCCTGGTGCCTACGGCGCCAGGACTGAACCCAGATAGCCCCTAGGCTAGGCAGCTGGGCTTTTTCCAAGCATCTGGATGCCTGCTCCCGGGACTGATGGGCCTGGTCTGGATGCCCGGGGGTAGGCATCATGACAGACAGGTTGATCAGTGAACATTTACATTTACATGCATATGATTGTTGTCGGCCATGTATTGTGGGGATGTTGCTCATCGTCTGGGTCATTATTGGGTCCTTTGGGGCACTCATGCACCAGCGGGGGGGGGGGGGGTTGTTAATGGGTCCTTTGGGGCACTCATGCACTGGCTGGGGGGGTTGTTAATGGGTCCTTTGGGGCACTCATGCACTGGCGGGGGGGTGTTAATGGGTCATTTGGGGCACTCATGCACTGGCTTGGGGGGGTTGTTAATGGGTACTTCGGGGCAATCATGCACTGGCTGGGGGGGGGTATTAATGGGTCCTTTGGGGCACTCATGCACTGGCCTGGGGGTCAGGGGGGTTGTTAATGGGTCCTTTGGAGCACTCCTGGCCTCAACAAGTACTCATATGGCATTTATATATGTGCACTTGCCAGCCCTGCAGGTGGGCTCAACTCCTGCCTCAGCATCCCCAATCCCATGGATAGCCTCAAGGTGGAGGACACTGCTGCAGCGTTCCTCCGATGTCTGCAGCCTCAGTGGGGAAGGGGGCCCTCCACCTGTGCCACTGCTGCGTTGCCAGTGTGTTGCGATCAGGTTTCGCACCCTCAGTCTGAGGTCGTCCCACCTCTTGTGGCAGTCCTTAACGCTCCTTGTAGTCATGCCCACAGCTTCGCCCCACAAATCCTTCCTGCGCTGCTGTGTTGCACGCCGTTGGTGTGTGCTAAACAGCATTTCGGAATGCTGCGCTATGTGGTCCACCAATACAGTGAGCTCCGCCTCGCTGAAGCGCTGTTTGTGTTGTCTCTGGGAAGGTATCCTGGCTGCCATGCTGGTCCTTTTTGGCTTCTCAGTGTGCAGATTTAGCCTGTGCTGACTCTGGATGGCAGTGGATTGTGCTTTATATAATGGCCGCCTCTCTATTTCCGGTTTTCGTGGACATGGTATTTCCGCTTCCGAGTCCGTGAGGACGGCGGCGGACACAGTTTTTACACTGCTTGTGGGGCCGCTATGTCCATTTCCGTGGGTGTTTACGTGGCGACGGTGACACCGTTTCCGCGTCCGTGTGGTGCGCGTGACCGACAGGCCGTAATCGCCCGATCTTTCCGCAACCTTGCGGACCTGGAAACTTTATTACCGTCGTCACGGAATCACTGCATTCCGGACCAGAGAACTTGTAATGAGGCCCATTGTCTGCCCCCTAAAATGCAACTAAGTGTAACCCATTTCCTGCCCCCCTGTTAGGTATGATTTTCATATTTGTGATAAATCATTCTGACTTGTGTCCACCCCAGAACTTTTTGCTTGGACTTGGTAACTATTTTATTATTATTATTATTTGACCTTGTCTCTAGGTGAAGGGGAATGATTTTCCCCTCTCCCCTGGTCTTTTACTCTTTTTATGGGTGAAAATTATATGTCTCTCCATAGTGTATGGTTGAAGTTATAGTTTCCAACAACTTTTGGGCTTAGGCTGGGTTGCCCCTTTGGGCTCCTCTGGTCATTTCTCTTTCATGTACTTGGGTGAACTACTGTTCCCAAGTAGTAAAGAAAGATTTGCATCCCCTTTACATTTTGTATGGTAAGCAAACACACCCCACCTTATGTGGAGTGCTGGGGGATACAATGTATCCCCTTTCTTTCTTACTTATCTTTAACGTCTTTGTTACAATTGCAAATTTACTTGAATGGCTGGTGGCAGTGTAACTGATTTTATGACTTTTAGACATCGTTGCTCACAGGCTGTTAAATCGGCCTCAGCAATGCACAAAAGGGCCACCATTCTGCTAAAATGGTGGGCTCCTTTTTTCACCATTTCCCAAGCGCTTGTTGTTCTCCCGAGTTCTTCCCCTGCCATTCTAGGAGAGAACGACCTCAGTGAAAGTGTTGTCTTCGGCGGGAATCCTTTTCATTACCCGCCGAGGCTACAGAGGGTCTGAGAAGGCAGGAAGCGAGGGAGGAGTCTAAACCTCTGCAGCCCTTAGTCTTTCACCTTGCCTGAAAGGAACCAAGTCCCAGTGGGGGGCTGGCTGGCCTAATTGGACAGCCAGACCACCCCTTTCTGTAAACTGCAGGGAGAGAAAGCAGAAGTTGTGCTGTAGTTCCTGATAAATACTCTGAACCTGGAAGCTGCCGAGAAGTCGACCACTGGAGTTGAAACCGAAGAAGAAGAAAAGAAAGCTGCAGCGACCGGAGAGCCTGCTGTGTAATCGGAGTCTGATGTAACCCTTCTTTCGAATCGACCTTGGGGTCCCGAAAGCTATGACTCCTACCCAGAGTCTGGTGAGATCCACTAGCCTCAAGAAGACCTGCATTTTGAGCCATCCAATGGCGTGCTGCGACCTTGCTGGGCTGCAATACCCCAATACCCTGGGACCTGGAGCCATTGTGTGGTGCATGGTCTTCTGAAGTCCGAATCTGTCAGAAACTTGGTTGCCTCCTCCTGGTTCTCCAGAGACATGGTTCGAATCCCTGAAGTCCCCTCACCAGAGTGCAGGACAAAGAGAGTGAAGAGATTCCAATCAGCAATATTCGTTCTTCATCTGGCTGTTGTAAAAAGGGGCCAAATCCACGGAGCTGTGAGAATACATGAAGAATCCTTTGCTGAAAGCCTCCTCTAATGACTGCTGCTGCAAGTTCCCATCCAGCCTCCAGTTCTATCGTCTCCAGACCAAGAATTCAGGGACCGGGTCCTGTGCTGCTCCACCCTGAAGGCATCCACTCCGAAGCTCTTCTTCTCTCCCAAGGTACTGTGTGGGTTTGGGTAATACTTACATTAAGCCTGGTGTGCATCATGTGAGGCCGAGTGGGTGATTCATGTGGTTGGGAATTTGCCCATACCACTTGCCCAGGCCTAATGTTGGAACACAGATAGGGAGCATTCTGTGAAGTCCCTGAACACTTTAACTAACTCTTAAAGTAATGAAGATCTCCTATATGGAACTTTGACTTTCCTGCAACTGAACCCTATCTCAACCTGCCTACAGCTGGCACCTAGACCACTAGGGTCCCTCTTCTGCCTCTGAGAGGCCTCATGCAATAGACGAGGGAAGGACTGGATAAGAAAAGGATTCTGCCTTAAAAGTATGACAAGTGTAAAAGCACTTACTCACTAAAGAAGTTAATGTGGTAACTGTATCTCTGTGAAAGAAGTAGTTACTAAGGTTTATGCTTACCTTTATGATAAGTTGCTTTACTAACTTTGAATGGCGTTTCCCCCTATAAGGAACTCATGGTGATCACAGTTCAAGGGTGTTTATTAAACTTTAAGAGCAGGGTGGAAAAACGCCTAAGCTAAACCTAAATCTAAGATGGGAGCAAGTGTCAACCATCAAATGAAAAATAAGGCAGTCCTTGTGGCGTCTTGTCAAAGTAAAAAGCGTATAATAAAAAAAAACTATTGGCAATTCCTTACAACTAATTACAGAAAAAGTGTGGGATAGGGTATTCAAATAAAAGAAAAGGTGTTCACAAATAATAAGTCAGGATGTGATTGACTTGAGGTCTCCCTTCCCCACGTTTTTAGCACAAGGTGGGACTTTAGCCTTCCCCAGTATGAGCTAACAGTTCTGTGTCAGCTATCAGGTTCTTCGATGGTTAAGTCTCTTTTCAAAAAGCCCCTTGCCTTTGAGGCTTGATGCTCTCAACAAACAAACACAAAGTTCTGTTCTACGACCACTTTGGGTGATGGCTTCCCCCCACCCGTCTGGGCGCAAACCCCTCAGAAGTCGTATTCAACAAATTAAAAAGAGAGTTCCTTTCTCAGTGAACTTTGCGTGTTAACTTTCCACCCCTGGATCTCCCTCAGCCAGGCTCGGACTCCCAATGACAAGGGGGGGACGCTTCCCTTCCCTTGCAATGCTTCTTGCTTTCACAAACCTTAATGTCTTTTCAAACAATGTAGTGTGAATTTCCCTCAATTGGGTTCATTCTTGCCAACCTTCGTAACACTCATTTCACCAACCAGGATTAATTCTCTCAGTTTCCCAATCATCTGTCGGTCAAAGACTTTTGACGGTACACACTTTGACCTTTCATCGCCTCTTCCCAAGGCCTTCTGGTTACGGTAGTCTTTACCATTGGGTAATCGCCCAGAGTTTCCTGCGTGAGCACCCACGTGGTGCCAGACTCCTCTGGTGTTGGTTTTCCCCCTCCTTCGTTAATAAGATCCTTTTGCTTTTCAAAGTTCAACTTAGCCTTTGGCTACTTTCATTCAACACAGTTTGGTTTCTTATCGCCATTCCCCTCGACTCACCGGCTTTGATGAACTGCTTGGCTTTCTTTCGCCTCAGAGTCATGGTTGGTACCACAGAGACAAGCGTCTCTCCCCGGCTTGGCAATCAGCGGAGGAGCGTCTTGTGTACCGTTGACATCTGGTGCAATATACGCAGGCAATTGTTCGCGGACTTATCATTCCCTCTGCAGATGTTTCACGGGCCTTGTTTGGAAAGGGTAAGGCGACTCTCTCCTTGTCACCCTCTCGATCTGTGCCGTCTTTCTCCTCCTCTTTAACTGCCGTGCTGAGTTAGCTCTTACATTATGCTGTCTGCCTTGTTCATCTTGTGCTCTTGTGATCTACCTTTTATCCCTGTGGGGAAGGGAAAGGGCTGTCAGGTGTGTGTGATTCTGGTCAACGGGTCAATTGCCTGACCCTGGTATTGGGACACATCAGGTAAACTGCTCTGGTGTTAGTCCGTTGTATTTCATGTTGTGCGAAAGTGATTGTGTGGAAAGGGGGGGCAGTGTTTTTGAAATATCCTACGTGGTAGGATGGGGAAAAGGTGTTGAAAGAAGGGGGATACTGTGTCTCGCCCGTTGGTGTCCCACTCCCCAAGGACCCCCCCCCCCCCCAATCAAGGTGATCCTCCCTCACTGGTCCACCCCCAGGAACTGGATACAATAGAGATGGCTGTGTCCTGGCCACCTGTATGACAGATCCCAGGGGACAAGCTAGGGAGACACCTTCCGGTTTCTCAGACCCCCTTCAAAAAAGTTATAAGTGTTGCCTTCAAAAAAGTAATGAGTGTTGGCACTGTTTTATCATTGCTTAATTGAATGAGTGTAAACGTTTACCAATAAGGTTTACCTGCCTTGAATAATATTATCATTCTAAAAGTGTAACATTGGGTGTTGCTTTCCCTGGTCTGCTTTATACAGTCTTAGGATGTATACCTACCTTTAAGTAGCTAGAGGCTCCTTTGAAAAGTATATAGGCCTTACCTTGATTAGCTGCTGCTCTTCTAAACTTGTAACCCTGGGTTGTGCTTCCCTAAATTGCTTTGGTATAATTCTAAATTAGTTTCACACAGTTCTTACTTACCTTAGAAACTGTATTATACACTTCTTAAAAGAATACTGGTATAACTAGCTATTAGCTAGCAGATAGTTCTGAACCAATAGGTCAATTACTTACCTTGAAATACATTGGGCCTCATTACGACCCTGGCGGAAATCGAAAAACGATGGCGGAAATGCAATACCGCCATCGAATAGCGCTCGGTGCGACTATGACCCGTCACCGCAAAGTACGAAGCCATTAGCGACACCGTAGTGAACGCCAACGCTAACTGCACCAAGCACGCGCGCGCGCGCCATGCCAAACCGTAAATACCACCATGGCGCAAGGGTACGCGAATTCCGACCCTAGCGGACATGTACCTAACGCCATCAAGCACGGCGGAAAGCACCATACCGCCATGGTGAGAAGTACGGCATCGCGAATCAACCGTAAACGGCCCCACTGAGTGCCTGTACACCGCTCCCTGCCCACAAAGTACAACTCCCCGTAGGTGCAATGAAGTCACAATGCAACCATAGAAATGTACAAGTCACCCATGCATGGCAACGAACAAAAGAAACACAAGAGGGGCCAATGGGAGCTGCAGGGCACAGATGGCACGAATACAGAAGCCATCCCAATGGACATGACCACAGTCCCCCACCAAGAAACGCACGCAAACACAGGCACCTGTGACCAGCAATATTCCGAAAATCACATCATTCCACCAGTCCACCTGGCTGACCGGCATCTGTTACACAAAACCCAATCCCCCGCCCCTGAGCATGACAACATTCAAACAGTCATATTGGCAGCCCCCATCCCTGACCTCACTGGGCTTCGTAGGCAAACGCGCCCAGCACAGTACCACGCAACTAAACCCCGAAGCTGGAACCCAATGCAGATCTCCTCATAAAACATCGCCCCCCAAATAGGCATATGCCACATCACTTGCAAAGAAAAACGCTACACGGGCCAAATCAGAAAAGAAATTTTATGCACATCAAAGTCACCAAGCCCATACAGCCATCAGGCCATGAACTCCAAAACACTAATCACCATTGTGGGCTGCATCCGCAAGAAATGACCAGCCACTACCTGTGTGTCGCCCTGTTCCCCCATGGTACACAGAGCCACATTCACGTACGAAAAGGCAACATGGAAGCGCACAGAACCGCAGGGCCGACCCAATGGGGAGGCACTAGTCCAGCTGAAAGGCCGAAATGTTGCTCCGAGCCACCAGTACTGCGTAAGGGCATGTGGGCCATTGGCGATCGTCCCATAAGATCGTAATGCTGCTCCACTGATTAACACGAAGCAGCAGGTGTCGGGAGTAAAATCCATCTGCAGGAGTGGCATACAGATGGCAGTGGCAAAAGGGGAGGAGATACCTGTCAACCAAAAGAAAAGAACAAGAACAGAATGGCCATCAGAACTACATTCGAACAACTCACTTCAATGATCACACGAAATCCACAGCCATATGCATGCTAGCCCACTCAAAAGCATCATCACCACCCCAAAACCACTTGCGACTCATAACCATCTATATCGAGGTGCAAACACACCATCACAAACGAGTGTACCTGTGCATGCGTCTGTCAAAACAGAATCCATCAGATGGGAATGTTAACGTGCATGGACAAAAGTGTCTGAGGGCGCCTCGAGACAGGGAGGGCTCAACAAGGCCAGATAGACGATGGTCCCACTATGGCAGCCCTGCATCACATAGCGTAGGGGAGGCGGATAGATCCCAAGAAGCCCTGTACATGGCAAACTCTGTATCAAATCACCTGCCCATGCATCCATTCATCATTCCCTCATCCCGGGATCAAAACGCCTGAATAATTACTCACATAACATTAGAAACATCCATTGAGTCTGTGCGTTATGCAGCCTGCTAAATCCACAGTGCCCCAGCCCGTAATTCCAGTGTTGTGAAGTAACATGTATTTGGGAACGGTCGGCCTCATCGCCCACGTAGCTATTGCGCATCCCAAACTATTCATATCAATCATTGCTCCCTCGCCATGGGCCCTGTCTCAAGGACATTGAACAATAGAACGTTACATTTGCAGTCAGACCTGTGGGCATCTCCTCGCCGCTAGCTGGAAACCGAAAGCGCCGCCCTTCGAATTCCTCATTTGCAACATCACGTCGAAAAGGCATCTGTGGCCGTTTGAAATCACTAATTATTCCATCGAGTGCGGCTGTGTGTGAAAATGGCAACTGCCTTCCCCCACAAATGGGACGCCCCGCCCGTCGTTGCAACTCGGTACAGTGATGCATGAGGGCCCACCGTTACTCGAGTACTACGTTCCACTGACCCTTCACAAGTCCGTTCGCGACTGCACAGATAGTATGGGAAACAATGGGACCACAGCAGAATGAACATATCAACCAATCTTACACGCCCATCGGGTACAAATACATGATTGCAATAGCAAGATACCATTCCCCGAATTGCAGCGTTGTGCGCGGGACGTGCTCGGCCAAAGGGGAGAGCAGTTTGCACAGGTGGAATTAATCACCACAGGTGGAGGCCATACAGCCTGGAAACACATAAATTGCACAGCCAGTCTCCTCCCACAACCACACCGAAATGCTACCGGCAGGACTCGCGATGTTGGCCCTGGGGGACCTGATAGCACTGCAAGTGCTCCGACTCCAAGAGGAAGACGAACACCAACTACAACCAGCCGCACGGAGGAGACGCAGGAGGAGGAGGAGGGCAAGGCAGGGCCAGCAAGGGCCGCCAGCACAGCCACTACCACCACGCAGGCAGCCCGCAATCCCACGCCTCCGAGCACATCCGTTCAACCTCACTGATGAGCAGATCCACACCCTCTACCGTCTGGACCGGGACACCATAGCCGCCATTGTGGACATGACACAGGCTGACCTTGTCAGCATGATAGATAGCCCAACCGCCATCCCACCCCTACTGAAGGTGGTGTCTGTACTACACTTCCTGGCCACAGGCACCTACCAGCACACAGTCGGGCAGTTGCATGGCATTTCTCAGCCACTGTTCTCACGGACACTATTGCAAGTGCTCGATGCCCTCCTGCAGCACGCAGACGACTACATCTCTCTACCACGCTCGGAGCAGGAAATTACCAACACAAAAGTGCGATTCCATGCATACCGGGTTGCATTGGTGCCATCGACTGCACCCATGTTGAATTGGTCGTCCCACATGCCATGGAGGCCCAGTACCGCAACCGAAAACAATTTCATTCCCTGAATGTACAAATGGTGTGTGACTCCAACAGGATCATTACACATTGTTGTGCCCGATTCCCTGGATCAACCCATGATTCTATGGTCTTGAGGAACTCTACAATACCACGCTACATGGAGCGACACGCAGGGAACAGATCCTGGCTACTCGGTGAGTCTCATTACATGCATGATGATGTGGGGTATGTGAATTCGCAATGACCTGGCAGGAAGGGGGGGGGGTGTGCGTACGTATCAATGGCATTCCACATCATACGTTTCTCGTCCACATACAGGTGATGCTGGATATCCACTGAAGAGATGGCTCCTCACACCAGTCCGGAACCCACGGGACCAGCATGAGGAGGACTACAACCATGCCCACTCACGTACCCGTGTAGTCATAGAACAGGCATTCGGCCTACTGAAGGGCCGTTTCCGCTGCCTCAGCAGGTCTGGCGGGGCACTCCTGTACCGCCATGAGAAGGTTGCAAAGATGGTCATGGCATGTGTCATGCTCCACAACATGTGCGTACGTAGAAATGTGCCCATGCCCCCTGACGCAGAACTGCAAGCACCTGATGATGGTCATGATGAGGGTGGGGCTGTGGCAGCACCTCATGGAGTCTGCGAGGCACCGGAGGCCCGTGACATTCGTCAGCATCTCATTGATGTATGCTTCTAGCACTCACGCCTGGTGGCAGATACATGGACACGGGACTCGTGGCACTGCGTGTGTCTGGGACATGCACAATATGGACTGTACGCCTATGATGGCCTAGTACACAAAGATCAATGTCCACACATCTCATTGGTTTATCGTGCACTTTTAATGGCATATGTGATGTCATGTTGAACACCCTATCGACCCGCCACCCAAGTGAGCCCAACACACCCCCTCCACCCTCCTACCTCCCCCCCGAACACCAGTGTCCAAAGATGCTCATTGTCAGTGGGCTGTCGCTATTGCATGCCCCCTCTGCGGGTATCAGGGGCACCCCTGCCTGTGGAGCGCAGGTTCCTTCCAGATCTACGTTGGGGGCTGCCCTGGACGGAACTTGCAACGGATGATGTGTCTGCCTGCTCACGTCCATGCATGTCCCTAAGGGTTTGCGTGAGCTCAGTGAGCACACGGCGCACTGCGGCAAGTTCGGCACATACGTCTTTGGACGTCGCATGCAGTTCCCCCCTCAGGCTCTCGGTGCTTCTCTCAATTTGTGCCCTTAGCGTCTCTGTACCTCTCTCCATTTCTGCCCTAAGTGTCTCAGTTGATGTTTCTATGTCTGCCTTAGTGCCCCCACATTCATCGGCATGGTCCTTGAGGAGTGTGGCCAGTTGCTGCTGTTGTTCGATCAACTGGTCGAGGGACTGTTGCCTCTGCTGGGCCATGGCCATTTGCGGGGGTGTCACAGAGGGGCTGTTGTCCTCATGTTGCCTTGCCACAGGGCTTGTGGGGGATGGCCAGTCGTCGTCTTGTGGGTGCCCCTGCGTGGTATCCTCATGTTGTACGGGATGGGACAGACAGGGGGATTGGGACAGGTCATGGATGGATCTGACTTCGGCATCCCCGTTTTCTGTGTCGGAGCATGCTGCCATCAATGGGGTGTCACCTATGGTGCTGCTGCCACCAGAGGCAGTGCCTTCTGTGGCATCCATTGGGGGGACCTGTGGTGGTGGTGTTGTGGGCATGCTGGCTGCTGGGGTGCCTGTTGATGTTCCCTCCTCTGTGCTGCCACCTGATTTGTGCTGCTGCCGTGTCTTGATGCGTGCAGCTGAGGTGGAGGGTCTCTGGCCGTTGGTCTTGGCCCTCTTTGCAGGTGTGCTGGTAGGGGTGTCCTGTAGCTCGTCGTTTGGATCGGACCCTGTGGTGGAGTAAAGGAGGGCGAGGGTTATTGATGGGTCTGTGGGAATTGGAATGGCATTGTATCACATGCTTTGGGGTGGTACCTGAGGGTGATTTGGGTCGGGGCCTTGAAGGTGCTTTGATTTGTGTGTGGAGTGAGGGTGCAGTTGTTTGGCAGCCTGCAGTTAGGGTGTGCCTGCTGCACGTGTAGTGCGTGTATTAGGGGTTTTTAATTATTTATGTATTTATTGTGGGTTTTAACGTGCGCTATCAGGCCGATGTGTGTGGACGTTCTCCTGGACATGTGTTTCTGTTGCACTATGTGGACGCATGGTACTTCACATGGATGGACTGTGTGGATTTGGCATTGTTTTATCTGGCCCACCTACCTGAATCTTCGGATGTCTGCACTCCTTTCTCCATCCCTCCGACTCCCTCTATGCTCTCCATTCCGATGGTGGAGGCACAGATTTCTTCCCAGGGGGTCAACTTGATGGGTGATTCAGGACCTTCCCCGGTGGCTGTGGCAATGTTGTGGTTGGCAGAGAGTATGCTGCGGACGCGTATCCGCAGGTCGTCCCATCGCTTGCGGCATTGCTGTGGGGTGCGGGGTGCGGTCCCCACCGCACTTACCCGCTGTGCCACCAGAGCCCATATGGCCTTCTTGTTTGCAAGTGCCGTCCTGGTCATTTGCGTGGAGAAGACGGCGGCAGCATTCTCCTGGAGCGTCTCTGTTAGCACGGTGAGTTCCTCACGGGAGAAGTGGACCTGCCGCTTGCGGTCGCACGCTTTCTTCGCTACTTTTCCCATTTTTCTTGGTTTCGCTAGGGTGGTTGACGGGTTGGGGTGTGTTTCAGGGTAGTGATTTTGGTGGTTGTGTGGTTTTAGTGTTTTTATAGGTGTACGCCGGGATGTTTCCCGTTCCGGGCCCATGTTTTATCTTCCGTTTCCGTATATTTCCGGTCACCGTACTTTCCGGTAGGCGCACACTGCGGTGACCGCTAAGAGGGGTGGCGGTATTGCACCTAGGGCGCCGTACGGCGGCGGTGTGGGCCGTTTTGGGGTCATTTCCGCCATCGCGGACTTTGCACTTCCGCCGTGGCGTGGTGCTCGTGCCCGATGGGTCGGAATGGGCCGCACTTTGCTCCTTCGTGCAATGGCGGAAACGCTATTTACGCTGTGGCGCTCCGGTCAGTCGATTTCCGCAAGGGTCGTAATGAGGGCCATTGTGTCTTAAAGTGCAATAGGGTTTTGCTTTCCCTGATTTGCTAAGTGCATTTTAAAATAGTTATTGAGTGTTTATATTTATCATTGAGTAGCTTGAGGCCACTCCAGAAAGTATATGAGTTGTTTTACTAGGTCTGAACTCAAAAGTAATGTTGCAAGGTTTATACTTATAACAGGATTGGTTTATTATGCAAGGTCATAACGGAGTGTCACTGCATGACTGACCCGGGTCAACTACCCTTGAAATACTGATTGTATTCTAAAAGTATATCTTACCTGGTCTTATTCCCCAAGAATAGTAAATTACTATCCTGAATGTATAACCTTAGATTTGACTTGCTTCTTGCTCCTCTGAATAAGGTTATACCTTGGTTTGCATACCATAGGCATTGAGTTGGTTTTTATGATTGTGTTTATATGATGTTATAGTACTAACTTGCTCAAAAATTATCTTGGTCTAATTGTATTTAATGAAATCCTTTATTTTTTATAATACATAGTGTTTCTTTGGACCATATGTATGCTACAATTTCTTTGTCCCAAGCTACAGCCCCTCTCATCCTCCTAAAATACGCCTGGCTGCTCTGTCCATGCAACCAACATTCTCAGGTGGTACAACCTTATACTAAGAGTGGAGCCTATGTAGTGACCTCATATGTATGGTTTTATGAAGCCCTTAGTGGACTTTAGAAAAACTGTCCTAACACCCCCAAATTACATCTAAGTGCCACACAGTTTCTGCAACACAGTGTCTGCCCCCAAATACATAAGGATATCTAAGGAGAGCAGCAGGTAATCTACACAATGATCAGATTTGATGGTAGTAATGAAGTAGTGAAAGGGGTTTAATTGAGCACAGTAATGGCTATGCTCACCACCCATACCATCTTACCTTAGTTGTTGCTGTAGGATGTTTCATCAGGCGTACATGGGCGAACAGGGGGAAACAGAGATGGGAGCTGCCCTTTGCTTTGGGGCCCTCATCGGCAGCCCAGGCAAGGCTGCTCCGGGAGGGCCTATGAAATGCAGCTGTTCCGATCACGTTCCGGTCAAATGAGAACCAAATGGGCAGTTGTGGGGAGGGAGGGACAGGAAATGGATGAAGGTGGATGGGAGAAGGCAGAGGAAAAGCACTCAGGGCTGCAAGGAGAAAAGGCTCAGAGACACCCGACTGCCTTAGCCAAATGCCAAGGGATGGGTGGGGGGAGGAAGAAAGCCAGAAACAAACAAATGACTACAACACAAAGCCAGGGAATCCTACATGCAGATCAGCTCAAAAAGCAGATTGCAAAACATAGTAAGAACCCAGAAAACCCCTCTAGAAACAACTAACCCGGCCAAAAAACAGCTTCGACATTCACAAATCATCCCTCCCAAAGACATTTTACAAGCCAAAAAAAACGGATTGGAAATCCAAGTTAAACACACTCAAATCCTCAAAAAAGCACAAGCCAGCCTTAAAACCCCTCCAAAATGCCACCATATTATTGCAGGGGATTTTAATGTTCAATGTAGGGCAAATCCTAATGTTAAACCATATTCAATTGTTTGTTATGGGCCCTACGATGTTATGGACAGAGTAACCGCGTTGAAAGCTCATGCCTTTTTAGAACCAATTGATCCCACTGCTAAACAATTTAGCTATTTTTTTTTAGAAAGTTCAGGATAGATTCAACTGTGTCTGGAAATGACCCTGATCTTAAACGGTTGTATACATGGTCTAATGTATGGTTAGCAATCCCTCAATGTTATTTCCTCCTCTACAGCTCATGTATCTTGATAACCATCCATTTTTGCCAATTCTTAGTCGTAATAATGGGCTTGTAGAAGAGGTTAGTGGGATTTGCTTTAATCGGGAAGCCCAAGTAAGTGCAGCAGTCCACTATTTCGAGCTTATCATTACCCAACCTCCATGTAAATGTAGGCTTACAAGGCAATATTCCGGCCGTGCACATAATTTTGTTTTTTTGGTGTTAATTACCATGTGATTTGTTTGCGCATAAGCAGCCAAGGCGTCAAGGGTACGCTGCAGGCCTAATGCAGTTTGATAAAAAATGACGGTGTCGTCAGCGTACCCTAACCAATTAATTGAAGTCCCATTTAGCACGGGGGGAAATAACACACCTTCTCAAGATATACCGCCATATCGCAAGTGTATAGATTGTACAGAAGGGGTGCCAATACACACCCCTGTTTCAATCCTTGGTTTGTGCGAATATAGCTAGTTAGTTCGCCGTCACCAGTAATGTGTATGCCAACCACTGCATGAGTGTGTAGAAGTTTCAAAAGTAGAGTAATTTGGGATTCATTCCCCCAAGCAGTTAGTTTATCCCATAGTCTCTCTCTAGCGACCAAGTCAAAGGCCTTGCTGTAGTCAACAAAGCACCCGTAAACATTGAGGGGAACAGGCAATTTTTTGCTTCTGCCATTAGGAACTGAATTGTGCATATATTGTCAAGTGTTCCATGGGCCTTCCTAAATCCTGTCCAAAGGGCTTCAGTAATTCCCTTTGCTCAGCCCATACTCTAAGCTGCTTAAGTAGTGCATGTGAGAATATGTTTTGGTCTTTTGTCAAGCATGGCCAATAGGCAATAGTTCGAGGGGTCACGTCTGTCACCACTTTTATGGATGGGTATCAAAATTGATTTTATCCAACTTTCGGGTACCCTGCCACTTTTTTCTATCTGCTTCAACAAGTTAAACAGAGACATAGTCCTACTTGCTACTATGCCCGGTCCCTGAGGTAAGGCAATTCATTTTAAGGTTGCGCACAAATCAACTCCCGGTACTTGCAGTCACTGGCCCCATTTGGGGGTGCCACTGGAACACAGGACCTGTCATATCTGTGGTAGACCCGCATCTATAGAGTCAGCCAGACATATCCTCACTCTATACACTAAGCTGGGGCCAGTGTACATGTGTATGCTAGGTAAACTAGTGCACAGGTATGAGGCTATCACTGGGGACTCTTTGTGGGACTATTGTCTCAACTCCGATACCATCGCACTACAGCTTGCCCTATATAGGGTGCTGTCATGGCCACAGGCCCCAGAACACAAAAACTACACCATCTAGTGATGGGGGCAATGGGTCACTTGACTCACTTATGTCCCTTTGGGACCCATAAACACAGGGGCCCTGGCTGGACTCGGTCTTGGTGTCTTTGGCGCCAGGCTCATACAGAGATGTGAGCAGGAACACTTTATTTCAGTGCAGGAGTTCTTTTATTTTACAAAAACTGTCCAGGAACTGAAAACCTTTATTCCAGAGAACATCCTAATGTGCCGACTCATCGGGTGTGGCTCCCTAGGCATGGTCTTCATGTGCTGACTATTCGGGTGTGGCAGGCAGGCTGAACCTGGTGGGCATGGATTCAAAAGCTCAGCTATATAAGCCGCTCCATCCTTAAGGCCGGTGCTTCGTGTGCAACAGGACGCTCACCGACGCTTGGACCAGTTTACTTACCTTTGAAACCTGGCGTTCTCCTGCATACTCACCTGCAAAAAGGGGATCAGGCGCACAAGTTGACATACTCACGCCCACTAGTCGCCACGCAGGAGCAGTCCCAAGCAGCATCACCTATTACCACCAGTCACCACATAAGCGCAGAGGGCGAAGTCAGACCCGAGCGACCTCACCCCCGGGAGGGCTGCAACCGTGCCCCAACGCCTCCGCGGAGACCAGGTGAGCATAACAGAACGCGAAGCCTCTTCAAATCTCTGCCTGGGCGTTATGGAAACTTCTGAAACTGACCAGTTGGCCCGATTACTGGGAGAGTTACGAGCAGAAGTTCATGCCTCAAGACAGGAAACCAATGCCCTAATGAGGGATCTAATTGTGAACCGGGAGGGGACAGATGAACTAGCAAGGCAAATGCTCCAGGCACAGGCAAGCCAGGTCCCACTGCCAGGGTATGCCCCTCCTGCCGCGCCGCCACAGCCCACGCCAGTACAGGTGGTTCTTCCAGGGGGGTACCCCTGGCCCCACCAGAACGCTTCACAGGCGATCCAAATAGGTACGCCATCTTTATGAATCAATGTAGCCTACATTTCTTGTGCAGAGGGGCATTCCCCAACGATCAAGCAAGAGTGGCATTTGTACTCTCATATTTGGGAGGTAGTGCAGCGGACTGGTCAATACCCTTGGTAAACCAGGATGATACTTCGCATCGAGACTTCAGAGGTTCCCAGCGTGAAATGGAGAAACTATTTGCACGGCATACTCAAGGGCGGGCTCTGGACAATGAACTGTTATCACTACGGCAGGGTAATCAGGACTTACTAACATATATCACTTCCTTCAATCGTCTGATAGCACAAACTAACTGGCCAGAGGAGAAAAGAACTGCGCTCTTTTACCGAGGCTTGCGAGGGGAACTTAAGGACGTATTAGCCTAAGTAGTAAATCCCCCAGAAAGATGTGCTAAATACATTGATCTGACAGTGCAGCTCGATCACATATTGCAGGATCGGAAGATGGATCGGGCCAAGGCTGAGGGCGGTCGGTCTACATGCGACCCCGCGAGAATCAAACCAAATCACATGATCAGTCTGAGCCAATGCAAATCGAAGGCTTGCGGAGCCCACTCACCAAGGCAGAAAGGGAGAAACGGAGACAGCAGCAGCTTTGTTTGTACTGTGTGGTAAGGCAGGTCACTATCTGCGAGAATGCCCGGTGAAACCACCCAGGAAAGCAGTTAGAGCAACTGACAAGGGTGAAGAAGAAGAACAGGACTCTGGAAACTCCAATGCCCGGCAAGCGTAGGGGTCCACTTGTCAAGCAGTGAAAAGGAACCTATACAGACCTCACATCTAGTCATCCCTGTGCTCCTGGTAAACCTCAAGCAACCGTCAAAAATACATGCCTTGGAGGCATACATTGACAGTGGGGCTGTGGGAAATTACATGGACCAAGATCTGGCTACCCGGATAGAACTTCCTCTCCGACAGAAGCAGGTTTCGGAAAACATCACAGCAGTTGATGGATCTCGGCTATCATCCGGCCCAGTGATGCATTACCCTGAGAAGGTCACACTTCTGTGTCAGGGCGGTCACCAAGAGGACATCACCTTCGATCTCATCGGCGCTCCTCAGTTCCAGATGATATTGGGAATGCCCTGGCTGGAGACCCACAATCTCAGGATTGACTGGCGTAAACGAGTTTTGACCTTTTCCCAAGGCTGTGCCGACACCTGTTATAGCAAGGGATTTGCATTAAAAGGTCTTACCAACCCAGGTTTGTCGAAGAAAGAAACCATACTGGGCCTCACCAGTTCACTACCACCTGAATACCCGGATTACCAAGATGTCTTTCAAAAAGAGCAAGCAAACACCCTACCTCCGCACAGACCGTTTGACTGCCAAATTGATCTGGTACCTGGAGCTCAAGTTCCCTGCAGCTGAATTTACAGAACAGGAAAACCAGCATCTAAATACCTACCTCGATCAGTATCTGGCAAATGGTTTCATTCGTCCGTCCAAGTCCCCTGCATCCTTGCCCCTCTTTTTTGTGCCTAAAAAGGAGGGAGACCTGAGAACTTGCATTGAATACAAAGCACTTAACCAGATCACTGTAAAAAAAACGGTACCCGTTACCGCTTATCCCCGAGCTCTTGGATCAAGTCAGAAACGCTCAGATATATTCAAAACTAGACTTACGAAGGCCCTACCATCTAGTAAGAGTCAAAAAAGGAGACGAGTGGAAGACGGCCTTTTGCACAAAATATGGCCTTTATGAATATCAGGTTATGCCCTTTGGACTATGTTATTTTCCTGCGGCGTTCCAATTTTTCATGAATGACGTGCTCCGCGAACTGTTGGACGTCTGCGTTCTTGCCTATATTGATGACATTCTTATTTATTCGACCACCAAGGAGGACCACGTCAACCATGTCCGAGCAGTTTTGGAGAAACTGCAACAACACCGGCTATATGCCAAATTAGAGAAATGCTTCTTTCATGTGACAGAAGTAGAATTCCTCAGCTTTATTCTCACACCACGGGGCGTACGCATGGACAAACTCAAGGTAGACACTATCCTTAACAGGCCCTCGCCGATATCCATAAAGGGAGTACAGAGTATACTCAGGTTCGCCAACCTTTATCGCTGGTTCATTCCCGGGTTCTCCCAGATTGTCCACCCAATCACCTCTTTACTATGAAAAATAAACAATTTAATTGGTCCACAGAGGCAGAGAAAGCCTTCCAGGAGCTAAAACAAGCATTTACCACAGCACCAATTCTACGGCATCCTCGACCGTAACTACCATACGTGGTCGAAACTGATGCTTCCAACATTGCAATGGGAGCAGTCCTGCAACAACGAGACCCCGAAACAGGTCAGTTGCATCCCGTGGCATTCTGGTCTCGCAAGTTTTCAGCCCCTGAATTTAATTATGCCATCCTTGATAAAGAAATGCCAGCAATTAAGGCAGCGTTCAAAGCCTGGAGACATTATCTTCTTGGAGTTAGACATACAGTCACCGTTGTCACGGATCATCGCAATCAACAAGATCTGAAGACTGCTAAAGCGCAATCATCACGCCAACTCCGCTGGGCTCTCTTCTTTGCGGAATACGACTTCGTCGTCACCTATAGACCAGGAGTATGCAATGGAAAAGCAGACACCCTGTCTTGCATGAGTTAGGGAGAAGATGCATGCACTACACCAGACCCCGTGGCCATCATCCCTTAAGGACAAATCCAAGGCATGATTGCCACAACCACCACTCTAGACAACTTAAAATCTGACCTGCAACACTTGATGAGACCACCAGCGCAACAGGAATGGCTAGGGAAGGGAGACCGGTATACGATCGTGGACAACCTACCATACTACCAAGGACGATTGTACATCCCGGATAAGAAATTACAGAATCAAATCATCTTAAACTATCACAATTCATTAGTAGAAGGGCATCCGGGAATAGCCAAAGCTAAGCTAAAATAAAGAGAAATTACCGGTGGCCAACTTGGACAAAGGACATTGTCCAGTTCATCTCGGCCTGTGGCACCTGTGCACAACACAAGTCCCGAAAACAAAGCCCCACAGGTCTTCTACGTCCTTTAGAAGTACCCCCAGCACCTTGGCATACGCTATCAATTAATTTTATTACAGACCTTCCCTCCTGTAACGGATACAATACCATTTTAGCCGTCGTAGATCAGTTTTCCAAAATGGCCCACGTTATTCCCCTGAAAGGTCTCCCAACTGCTTCTACTCTGGCTACCGTGTTTTTGGAACAGATCGTCTGGCTACACAGGTTCACTATCAGACTGAGGAACTCAGTTTGTCTCTGCATTCTGGAAAATGTGTTGTAAAATTGCCAAGGTCGACCTCCGTTTATCTACAAGCCATCACCCCCAAACCGATGGCTAGACCGAACGGACTGACCAGACCCTCGAGCAATACATAAGGTGCATGCTGCAACAAATCGAGGATACCTGGAAGGACATATTTTGTTAAGCAGAATAAGGATA
Organism: Ambystoma mexicanum; assembly: GCF_040938575.1. Classification (NCBI taxonomy): domain Eukaryota; kingdom Metazoa; phylum Chordata; class Amphibia; order Caudata; family Ambystomatidae; genus Ambystoma; species Ambystoma mexicanum. Next base: position 1,005,914,026 of record NC_090934.1, read on the forward strand.
TAACAACTCCATTCACACGAGTACGGGACAAAGCCCATTCTACATAGTGTACGGTCGACATCCACGGACATCCGTTTTCGAGCCACTCGAATCATTAGAAATGCCCACTGTAATGACCTTTCACAAAACCATCACCCAGGCTTTTAAGGAAGCAGCAGAGCATCTTGCCAGAGCCAAAGAGAAACAGAAGCAGTTTGCGGATCGACACCGAAGGGAAGCTCCCAACTACCAAGTCAGAGACAAGGTTTGGTTAGCATCCAAAAACATCCCCCTTAAAGGACCATGGGCGTTCCGTCCCAGATATCTGGGACCCTACACTATCAAGGCTGTGATCAACCCTGCAGCCATGAAATTAGAATTACCGGCCCACACGCGGATCCACCCGGTGTTTCATGTCTCCCTCCTAAGCCCATTAAGACCAGGTACTGTCATGATGCCTACCCGCGGGCATCCGGATCGAGTCCATCAGCCCCGGGAGCAGGCATCCAGATACTCATTAAAACCCCAACAGCCCCGCTGGGGGCTGTTTGGATTCAGTCCTGGCGCCTCAGGCGCCAGGCTCATCATAGAAATCAGTCCTGGCACCATAGGCGCCAGGCTCATAGACTTTACTTACCTTATGCAGAACATGCTGCAAATGAGTCCAAGCCAACGTGAGGCCTGGATGCGACTATTTTATTACAGGGACTATTTTTTACTCGGGTGTGGTTCTGGGGAACTTCTTACCTGGGACTACTTTGCAGGCTATTTAAACTACGCCCGAACAGCAGCTCATGCTTCGTGTTATTCTGCATCCAGCAGCGTAACGCTCACCGTGTCTGCAAGTCAGCTTCCAGTCTTCTGCCACGCCCGCCTCGAATCCGGAGCTCCTAGACAAAAGGAAAAGAAAGGAGAAGAGGTTAGATCACGGACATTATTTGATTCCTTACCTGATTCCGGACCCAGCACATCTCCGAGCCTGGAAAGGACATTATTTCAGCACGCGTCGCTTCGCCAGCAGCAGCGCCGCGTTATACTCACCAGTCCACCGCATCTTTCAACTCGGCGCTGCCTCCATCATTTTCTTTGCCGAAACCTCTATGCCGCACCTATAAAGGGAGAGAAAACAGCAAGTTAAACTCATGCAACTTTTACCGGACAGTGTTTGGTAATACAGACGCTTACCTGAACGCCCTCAGCTGCCTCTAGGCAATATTATTTTGGACCCAGCTGCAACCTAACAAGGGAATGGAACAAGAGTGAACATCGGGCATATTGAACTCTTTGAACTTGATAGACACTGGAGTCAATATTCCTCCGGAACTCCTCCAGTACCCTCAAACCAGTGAAAATAACTGGTATCTACGCACCCCTGCATGCCATGCAGGATGGAGAGCTCATCATTTAAAAACATAAGGTGAGGTTACCAAGAGGGGATATCGGAGGTGATTAGTGGGGAGAACGAGAACAGTTGGGGGGGCCACCACTAAAGTCTACGGGTGGCTAAATCCCTTTCTCCACTTGCAGGAGAATACTTCGAGTCCAGCAGACAAGATTAGGCGGGCCAGTCCAGACTGTCATCTCTTCACTGCACATCACGTTGGTGGAGACCGCAGCTGTCCGGGTCCGATTGACGCCCCTGTGGGAACCAGGTGAGCGTAACAGAACACGAAGCCTATCTACAAATCCCCACCCGGGCGTAATGGAGACCTCAGAAACCGACCAACTAGCCCAATTGTTAGGAGAACTTAGGGCAGAAGAGCACTCCGCGCGCCAAGAAACTAATGCCCTCAGGAGAGAACTGATTGTGTCAAAGGAGCGCACTGATGATCTTGCCAGACAACTGCTGCAAAACCAAGCCGGGCAAACACCACTACCTGGACTTGGGGGGAATTCAACCCCCGTTTCATCGAGCAGCCCTGTGCAAGTGGTTCTACCAGGGAGCATTCCTTTAGCTCCACCCGAACGCTTTGCTGGGGACCCGAAAAGGTTTGCCGTGTTCATGAACCAATGCCGCTTGCACTTTTTATGCAGACCAGGAGCTTTTCCAAACGACCAAGCCAAAGTAGGCTTTGTACTGTCATACCTTAGTGGCAGCGCAGCGGATTGGTTGATTCCACTAGTCAACCAGGATGACCCTCTTCTTCGGGATTTTCAGGGTTTTCAATTGAGCATGGAAAGACTATTCCCCAGACATTCACAGGGACAGGCCCTGGATAACAAACTTCTATCCCTACGACAAGGAAACCAGGACCTGCTACCTTATATCGCAACCTTCAATAGGTTGGTGGTGGAAACCGGATGGCCAGAGGTAAAGCGAATTACATTATTTCATCGTGGACTTCAGGGTGAACTCAAAGATGTTTTGGCCCAAGTTGTGAAACCACCTCAGGATTGCGCAGAATATATAGACTTAGTGGTCCAGCTAGACCACCGACTTCAGAATAGAAAAGCTGATCGAGCTAAATTCGAGAATCAGGTATTGGTTAAACCCAATGTTACTCCCAAAGGAACAGATGCATCAGAATCAATGCAGATCGGGGGGGTTAAGGGACCCTTAAGTCAAAGAGAAAGGAGACGACAGATGCAGTTGTGTCTGTACTGTGGGGCCTCAGGACATTTTCTACGGGATTGCCCTATAAAACCATCCAAGAAAGTAGTCGGAGTTGCTGAAAGAAATCAAACAGAGCCGGATTCGGGAAACAACCACGCCCGATAAGCGTAGAGGTCCGCTTGCCGAGCTAAAAGAAGGACACTCAGACCTCACACCTAATCATACCAATGGTCCTTATTGATCCAAGGCAGCCATCACGTATGCACGCAGTTAGGGCATACATTGATAGCGGGCCGTAGGAAACTATGTGGACCACAAATTGGCTTCTAGGATGAATCTACCTCTCTGCAAAAAGACCACTTCGGATGTTATCACCACAGTCGATGGAACTGAAATTGCCTCTGGACATGTAACTCTATTGTGTTTGACTTAATCAAAGCCCTGCAGTTCCAAATAATACTGGGGAGACCTTGGTTGGAAACACATAATACTTATATTGATTGGCGAGAGAAGAGAGTAACCTTCCCGGAGTATGCACACACCTGTTACCCGAAAAAAACCTTGAACAAAAGCCTGGCCACAGTCGCTAATCCAGTCATGCAGTTACCTCAGGAATATCAAGAATTCCAGGATGTTTTCCAAAAAGAACAGGCAAACACCTTACCACCTCATAGATCATACGATTGTCAAATCGACCTCATACCCGGTGCACAACCTCCATGCAGTTGGATCTACGCCCTTACGGAACCCGAAAACCGTCACCTACGACAATACTTGGACCAATACCTTGCTAATGGCTTCATTCGTCCATCTAAGTCCCCCGCATCTTCAGCTTCATTCTTCGTGCCCAAAAAGGAAGGTGACCTCAGAACGTGCATAGACTACCGCGCATTAAACCAGATCACGGTGAAGAACCGATATCCATTGCCTCTGATCCCCGAACTACTAGACCAAGTAAAGGATGCTTGCATCTACACTAAATTAGATCTCTGAGGGGCATATCATCTGGTACGTGTAAAGAAAGGCGACGAATGGAAGACCGCCTTTCGCACCAAGTACGGATTATTTGAATATCAGGTGATGCCCTTTGGGTTGTGCAATGCACCAGCAGCCTTCCAGTATTTTATGAACGATGTCCTTCGTGAACTCATTGACGTCTGTGTTGTCGTATACATAGACGATATTCTAGTGTACTCCTCAGAATCAGACCATGTTAAGCACGTTCGTGCAGTCCTTGAGAAACTACGCCAGCACAAGTTATATGCAAAATTGGAAAAAATTGTTTTTCATGCTACAGAAGTTGAATTTCTTGGATTTATCCTGACTCCAAAAGGAGTCCGAATGGACTCTCGAAAGGTGGACGCAATTCTCAAGTGGCCATCGCCCAGTTCAGTTAAAGGGGTGCAAAGCATGCTTGGATTTGCTCATTTCTACCGCAGATTTATTCCTGACTTCTCATATGTTGTACACCCCATCGCAGCACTTTTGCGAAAAAACAAACGCTTCTTGTGGACCGAAGAGGCTGAAAAAGCCTTCCAAGAACTGAAATTGAACTTCACGTCGGCACCTGTCTTAAAGCATCCACAACCCGAATTCCCATACATAGTTGAAACCGATGCATCCAGTTTAGCCATGGGGGCTGTCCTGTCCTAGAAGGATCAGGAAACCGGTCAACTTCATCCAGTAGCATTTTGGTCCAGAAAATTCTCGGCCCCCGAATTAAACTATGCGGTTACCGATAAAGAGTTGTTAGCCATCAAATCCGCATTCAAGGCTTGGCGGCATTATCTTCTCGATGCCAGGCATACCATTACTGTAATAACCGATCACAGAAACTTGCAGTATTTAAAAACAGCCAAGGCCCAATCATCGCGTCAACTTCGATGGGCCTTATTCCTTGCCGAATTCGATTTCGTGATCACTTATCGACCAGGTTGTAAGAATGGTAAGGCAGACGCTTTATCCCGAATTGGGATGGGAGAAGCATATTCGAACCCGGAACCGGTGCCTATAATTCCTGAACAAAGAATTCTTGGGATAACTACCCTACAGACCTTAGAAGATATTTATTTAAAGATCCAACAACTTTTCGATTCAGCAGCCCTGCAGGACTGGGTTAAAAAGGGCCCAGATTATTCAGTTGTCAATGACCTACCTTACTATCAAGGGCGTCTATTTCTACCACACAAGGAACTACAAGAACAAGTCATCTCCAATTACCATGAAGCTCTGATGGAAGGGCACCCAGGTATTGCAAAAACTGAAGCTAAAATTAAAAGACAATTCTGGTGGCCCACCTGGCGAAAAGATGTAAAGTCATTTGTACTGTCTTGTGGCATCTGCGCCCAGAACAAAAGTCAAAAGAAGAAACCAGCTGGTCTTTTACAACCTTTAGATATTCCACCCACACCATGGCACACTTTGTCTTTAGACTTTGTTACAGATCTACCGCCATGTAATGGATTCAACACCATTCTAGTTATTGTGGATCTTTTTTCCAAGATGGCCCACTTTATTCCTTTAAAAGGATTACCTTCTGCTTCAATCTTGGCCAAGGAATTTCTCGAAAATATTGTTCGAATACATGGATTTCCTTCCGTATTGATCTCTGACCGAGGTAGTCAGTTCATTTAGCAATTTTGGCAGAAGTGTTGTCAATTGGCACAAATCGACGTAAGGTTATCAACCAGTCACCATCCCCAAACCGATGGTCAGACGGAGAGAACCAACCAGACTCTTGAACAATACCTACGTTGTATGCTCCACCAAACCGAAAGTAATTGGAAGGACATTTTATGGATTTCTGAATACGCATACAATAACTCTGTACAGTCAGGAACCGGACAAGGCCCCTTTTATAACATATATGGACATCATCCTCGAATCTCAGAACTCTACTCGCCCCATCATTTAGAAATGCCGGCAGTAACTCATCTGCATTCTACTATTACACAAGTTTTTAAAGAGGAAACAAAACATTTGAAACAAGCAAAAGAGAAATACAAGAAAAATGCTGATCAACATAGAAGTGAGACCCCACCATAACGAATCGGAGACCAAGTTTGGCTGGCTACAAGACATATACCTCTGAAAGGAACTCAGACTTTTAATCCTAGATATTTGGCACCTTACACCATTAAGGCCATTATCAACCCAGTGGCCGTCAAATTAGAATTACCCTCTAATATGCGGATTCATCCTGTCTTTCATGTTTCACTTCTAAAACCAGTTCAAACCGGGACAAGATTAACCAAACCACCTGACCCCATCCTAATAGATGGAGAACCTGAATTCGAGGTAAAAAACACCCTGGACTCTAAAATGGTTAAATCAAGACTTTTTTATTTAATCGACTGGAAGGGTTACGGACCACAAGAAAGGTCATGGGAACCTAGTGACCATGTTCATGCTCCTCGATTGGTGAAAAAATTCCATCGGGACTTCCCAGACAAGCCAGGGCCAAGGGGAAGAACAACTTTAGGAGGGGCCTTGGGGGGGGAGGGGCGAGTGCTGTCATGATGCCCACCCCCAGGCATCCGGATCGAGTCCATCAGCCCTGGGAGCAGGCATCCAGATACTCATTAAAACCCCAACAGCCCCGGCTGGGGGCTGTTTGGATTCAGCCCTGGCGCCAGGCTCATCATAGAAATCAGTCCTGGCGCCATAGGCGCCAGGCTCATAGACTTTACTTACCTTATGCAGACCATGCTGCAAATGAGTCCAAGCCAACGTGAGGCCTGGATGGAACTATTTTATTACAGGGACTATTTTTTACTCTCGTGTGGTTCTGGGGAACTTCTTACCTGGGACTACTTTGCAGGCTATTTAAACCACGCCCGAACAGCAGCTCATGCTTCGTGTTATTCTGCATCCAGCAGCGTAATGCTCACCATGTCTGCAAGTCAGCATCCAGTCTTCTGCCACGCCCGCCTCGAATCCAGAGCTCCTAGACAAAAGGAAAAGAAAGGAGAAGAGGTTAGATCACGGACATTATTTGATTCCTTACCTGATTCCGGACCCAGCACATCTCCGAGCCTGGAAAGGACATTATTTCAGCACGTGTCACTTCGCCAGCAGCAGCGCCGCGTTATACTCACCAGTCCACAGCATCTTTCAACTCGGCGCTGCCTCCATCATTTTCTTCGTCGAAACCCAGCACCTGGGGGGAAAACAAAAGGAATAAAAAGGTGAGCAGAGAAAACCGACAAAGACAATCTCTTTGCCACCATAGGCTTACCTGCTGTACCACCAGAGGCATTATCCTTTAATTCGTCGCATCTTTCTATGCCGCACCTATAAAGGGAGAGAAAACAGCAAGTTAAACTCATGCAACTTTTACCGGACAGTGTTTGGTAATACAGACTCTTACCTGAACGCCATCAGCTGCCTCCAGGCAATATTCTTTTGGATCCAGCTGCAACCTAACGAGGGAATGGAACAAGAGTGAACATCAGACATATTGAACTCTTTGAACTTTATAGACACTGGAGTCAATATTCCTCCGGAACTCCTCCAGTACCTTCAAAACAGTGAAGTAACTGGTATATACGCGCCCCTGCATGCCATGCAGGATGGAGAGCTCATCATTTAAAAACATAAGGTGAGGTTACCAAGAGGGGATATCGGAGGTGATTAGTGGGGAGAACGAGAACAGTTGGGGGGACTGTTAGGACAGTTTTTCTGAAGTCCAGTTAAGGGCCTAGTAAAACCATTCAACTGAGGCAGTACAAGACTCCACTCTTAGTATAAGACTGTACCACCTGAGTACATGGTAGCGTAGGCAGAGCAGCCAGGCTTATGTTAGGAGGGAGAGAGGGCAGTAGATACAGTAGAAGTTAACATTGTAATACAAATGATCCAAAGAAACACTGAAACACTATGTATTATAAAAATAAAGGATTTATTTAAATACAAGTAGGCCCAGATACATCTAGGGGTTAAGTAAATACTGAAACATTATATGAAATCACAATATAAAACGCAACACTATACTTGAAAGTACACAGACCCAAGTATAGACCTTATTTGGAACACCTAACAGTAGTTCTAGGGAAGTCAAAACCTTGGTATACACATTTAGTATAGGCCAAGCCTATCCTTTGGGAGTAAAAGACCAATGGTTACTTTTAGATTACTTTTGGTAATACAAGGACAGTAGGCCTTTCCAGTTGTAACCCCAGATTGAGATAAGCAATAACTCTTGTAACTTGTTTTGGATGGCACACAGCTAACACAAGGTAAGTAAAACCCACTTACTTTAACTTCACAATGAAGGGGAAAGTAAAACCCAATGTCACACTTTACTGAAAAGATATTCTAGGTAGGCAACAACCTAATGTAGACTTATTAACGACAGCTAGCAGCAAGTCAGGGGAAGCAAGACCCAGTTGGGGGACACTCATACAGTTATCCTAACAGGACTAACCTGGTGATACCAACAGTTGGAGGACACTCATACAATTACCCTTCAGGAATAATCTGGTGAAACCAACACATTACTTTTGTAAAGAGGCACAACCTAATCACAGGAGAGTAAAATACCTTCACATCTACTTTCTTTTAGACTGGCAAAACAGTGGCTAAGGAAGGAAAGATGTTAACCATACTTTTAAGAATAGTGCATCACACATCCAAGATCAGTAAGAACTTTTGTAACTGTTCACTCTTAGAATTACAGTTACCAACCAACTCTTTACAAGTAAGTAAAAACACTTGATTTCTTTTCTAGGCAGAAGTCCCCATCCCTTCAAAGTCTTTTCCCTTAGAGCATGAGTGTTCTCAGTGGCAGAAGGGGGGTCACTAGGACTAGTGACCAACAGGCAGTGTTAGAATAAGTTCTTTAGTAGCAAAAGCCAGAGTTTCCTTAGGAAAACTGGGCAAACAAGTGAGTACTTTACTTCTAGGGTTAGAAGAGGGTCCAGGGGCTTCACAGAAGACACCCCAGCAGGATTCTAGCAGTGGGACTGGGTGTACTGGACGAGGGACCTCCCAATCACAGAAAACACCCCAGGACTACACAGAAATCCCAACAGGCTTAAGGTAAGTATATACCCAAGCCAACACAGTACCTCAGCAATGAAGAAGAGATTGCAGAAGGAGAACTTCAGGGACTGCAGCCAAATACCCGGTCACTGGATTCCTTGTCCTGGAGACTGAACACAAGACCTCAGAAGGGACTTTGCAGCAGGGATCGATGAAGAAGGCTCTAGGCAAGATTTCTCTCGCGGCTGAATGCGGTTCTGCGGGTTTGGCGCCTTTTCAAGGAGCACAGAAGAAGACAGAAAATCGCGGTTGAATTCTCATCGTTTAAAAGGTCCAGCACTCTTGTGAGGGGACTTTTTGGACTCGATTCGTGTCTCTGGAGATAGACCAAGATGCCCACGAAGTTTCAGCGAGATTCGGAATTCGGAAGACCATGCACCGCACAGTGGCAGGAGGTCCCAGGGTATTGGGGTATTGCAAGAACGCAAGGTGGCAGCAACCCGTGGGATGGCTCAAAATGCAGGTCGTCTTGAGTCTAGTGGGTCTCACCAGGCTCTGGGTTCCTGTCGTCGTTTTCGGAGACCCCAGGTCGATCGGAAGGAAGGGCTGCAGCAGGCTCCGGTTACAAAGCAGGCTCTCCGGCCGCTGGAAATCATTCCTGACGCTTTTCCTTCGTCATCCTCTTTGGTTTTCTGTTCCAGTGGTCGACATGACTTCAGCTTCCAGGTTTCCAGTATTTATCAGGAACTGCAACACAACCTCTGCATTCTCTCCCCACATTTTACAAGAAAGGGGCGTTTGGCTGTCCAATCAGGACAGCCAACCCCCCACTGGGATTTGGCCCAGTTGAAGGAAGACCTAAGACAAAGGAGGGGGAAGTGTGGGACCCCTCCCCCACTTCCTGTGCTTACAGACTGACTGGAGCCTGGGCGGGGTGTCCAGGGGACTCCCGCCAAAGACAAAACTTCAACAAAGGATTTTCCCACCCTGGATGTCAGGGGAAGGAACAAGAAACGACAAGAAACACTAAAATGGCAGAAAAAGAAGACAGGAGCCATTTTGGTAAAAATGAGCACCCTTAGGTGCCTTTACTGCAGCTGTGATTACAGCACGCGGTAAAGGTGCACCAAAGTAGTAAAAGGTATCACTGCCACCAGCCATTAAAGGTAAGCTTGTCACTGTAACAGAATTGTTACAGTTTAAGTGTGAAAGGGGATACATTGTATCTCCCCAGCACTCCACATAAGGTGGGGTGTGCTGGTTTCACAGAATAAAATGTAAAAGGGATCCAAAGATCCTTTCTACCCTTGGGAACTGTAGTTCACTCAAGGTTAGCACAAGAAAGTTAAAGGGGGAGCCCCTAGGGCAACCCAGCAACAACAGGCACTTATTGCCAATAAGTTGTTAGACATGATAACTTTAAAAAGACACTATGGAGAGTCTTAAAAATGACACCCATTAAAAGAGTTAAAGACAGGTGAGTGTGGAAAAAGGTTCCCACTCACTGAGGTATTAATGGAAAATATCTCACTAGAAAAGCAAAAAGTTCTGGAGTTGAACCAGGCAAGGAAGATTTACCAGCCCTGTGGAAATCTTACCTAACAGGGACCACCACTAAAGTCCACGGGTGGCTGAATCCCTTTCTCCACTTGCAGGAGAATACTTCTACGAGTCCAGCAGACAAGATTAGGCGGGCCAGTCCAGACTGTCATCTCTTCACTACGTATCACGTTGGTGGAGACCGCAGCTGTCCGGTTCCGATCGACTCCCCTGTGGGAACCAGGTGAGCGTAACAGGTACGTGGATTGATACTCCACCGGATCCCAAAATAGTTGAAGGAGAACCAGAATACAAAGTTAAAAGGATCCTAGACTCTAAGATGGTCCGGTCCAAGTTATACTACCTCATAGACTAGAAAGGTTATGGACCCCAAGATCGGACCTGAGAACCCAGTGAGCATGTCCAGGCTCCACGATTAATCAGGCAGTTCCACCACAATAACCCCACTAAACCAGGACCAGGGGGGAAAACACCCATGAGAGGGGCCTTGAGGGGGAGTGCTGTCATGGCCACAGGCCCCGGAACACAAAAAACCACACCATCTAGTGATGGGGGCAATGGGTCACTTGACTCACTTATGTCCCTTTGGGACCCATAAACACAGGGGCCCTGGCTGGACTCAAGTCTTGGCGCATTTGACGCAAGGCTCATATAGAGATGTGAGCAGGAACACTTTATTTCAGTGCAGGAGTGCTTTTACTTTATTTCAGTGCAGGAGTGCTTTAATTTTACAAAAGATTTCCAGGAGCTGAAAGCCTTTATTCCAGAGTGCATCCTCATGTGCTGACTCATCGGGTGTGGCTCCCTAGGCCTGGTCTTCATGTACTGACTCATCGGGTGTGGCAGGAAGGCTGAACCTGGTGGACGAGGCTTCATAAGCTCACCTATATAAGCTGCTCCATCCTTAAGGCTGGTGCTTCGCGTTACTGCGCACTCGCGTGCAATGTGACGCTCACCGCCGCTTGGGCCAGTTTACTTACCTTTGAAACCAGGCGTTCTCCTGCATACTCGCCTCCAGGAAACCAGTGCTTAATCGCTTCATCTGCAGACTCATCTCCTGGCATCCAGTGATCTTGATCCTGACGCCGCAGCACTGCACTCCGCATCCACGAACTCGGACCCTGTGAAGAAGAAGACAGACAAGGTTAGAACATCCGTCCTAGGGCCACGCATTTGAACCCAGCGCGCCCCCCCTAGTTAACAACTTTCCAGCTACTGTACTGCTGCAGCTTTGTTCCTCATTCCCTCTGGTTGCCGCCTCAAACTCTGCAACTTCTGCCGGGCCAGCAACATCACCTGCAAGGGAAGAAAGCAAAAGAGCAAATATCAAAAGTGGAACGGACAGCAATACAAGACAACGAACTTTACAATACAACAAAAACAGAAGAGGAAAGACAAAAGCAAACAGGAACACTTACCTGAAGTATAGTGGCTTAGTTGCAGCACGTCTGGACTGCCACGTGCAAGGGACCAGTGAAGGAACTCAGTCTAGATCATACAAGCACCCCTGCCAGAAGCAGCAGGACGGAGTGCTCGCCAAAACTAATCAACAGGTGAGCTTTCCAGGGACAGCACATCCCACGGGTACCACGGTTTGGGAGAAGGGGTCTGGAAGGGGATCAGGTGCACAAGCTGGCACGCCCCCTATTCTCCATGCAGGAGCAGTACCGAGCAGCATCACCTATTACCACCAGTCACCACATAAGCGCAGAGGGTGAAGTCGGACCTGAGCGACCTCACCCACGGGAGGGCTGCAACCGTGCCCCAACGCCTCCGCAGAGACCAGATGAGTGTAACGGGTATGGTCTCAAGTTGAATTCTCCCTTCCTGACCAACAGACTCCAGGTCCCACACCATAGGAACATCTCTTGGTGTGGTTTGTTGCCTGGGGATTCTTTGGAGGTTTTGCAACATATTGTAATAATTGGGCTTGACTTATCTTCTTGTGTGCATATCTTGTATATATCTACATGTTTAAATGAATCATGAGCTATGCTGAATGATGAACTCGGAATTGATTAGAAGTTACCCACATATCTTGTAGTTTATATTTGGAATTAGATTGTGTACCATTACTACTGTTAGGTTTTATTTTATTATTATTATTAGTAGTGTCTTATTTTATTATTATTATTTCTACTGTATTGTAGCTACAATGTTTTTTTATGTTTGTGTAAAGTTAAAATTTTGGGATTATATCACAATAAAATTATTATTATTATAGTCCAGAATACAGGGTTAGCCTTCATGACATTTGCGAGGCCATCCGGGCCCGGAGCACAAGAGGATTTTAGCTTTTTTATGTTATTAATTAGTGTGTCTATATCAAAATCTTCATGAAAGAGTTTAAAGGTGTATGTGTAGTCGGCCGTTGTTGACTTAGTAACTTCGTCATTGTAATATAGGTTTGTGACATATCTTGCCCAGACACTCTCCGACACCCCTTGTAATTCAGCTACCTCATTGTCTGCAAGGTGCTCCAAATAATGGCCAAAAATGTTCGATTGTCATTGCCCCTTGGGGTTTTATAGAGCATTAGCCAATTACCATTAGCTAGTGCTTATGATTTCTTACCCAGTTTTTATATCTTGTAGATAACAGGGTGAGTTGAGAGTCTTTCCCCTCTGTTAAGGACGCTTGCCTGCGTTAAAGTGCCCCGGATCTGCGTTATTGATCTAAACTTCTAAGATTAATGGGTCAAATAAGGTTTTGTTAGGTTTGGGATTATCATTGATTTTTTTTTTTTTAGAAGTAAAAGGGTGAGTATGGTTTATTATCCAGGACGTCATCGCTTCAATATCCCAAGACTGACTTTCTAGCCAAGTATGGCGAGAGTCTTCATGTTCCCCAATAAAATCATTGAATGGTCTTGAGACTCCTTCCGTCCTTATTACACGGTTACTAGAAGCATTCACACCTAATTTAGTGTTGAGTCCCATCTTCTCAAATGCATGGGCTAGCCTAGTGATCCAGGTTAACGTAGCGTGGTCACTTTGAGTGTTGTGCGCTAGGTTTACTGGCTCACTGCTTCGATGCATTGCAGAACTGACAAACACATAATCTAATGTTGACCTTGACTGGCCATTAGACCAGGTATGAGTACAGCCGGGTGCATGGTTAATGCATGGTAAGCAATTAAGATCGTTGGCCATCAAGAAGACGATCTCTAGAGTCATAGACTTGTAATGGCCCTGTTCACATAGCTCTTACCTAGGTTATTGTGTGTGGTGAGATGATGTCATGTGTGTTAAAATCCCCCACTGTTAGTGCTTTGGCAGTAGGATATCTGGCATACCAATCTAAAAGTATGACGCTGACCAAATTCTGAATATTATGCAATTCTAACCCATTAGGTGGGTCATAGATATTAATGATTAATATTCGTTCATTGGTCTGAACAAACAAGGAGACAGCCACAACTTGCAGGAGAATATGATCAACATTAAAATGTTCTAGGTGAAATCTATTGCAGGCTCCAATTGCTGAACCACCAGATGGCCCCTGCCTGAACTCTTAGCATGTCTACAAAGAATGCAGTAACCTTCTATGCTGAAGCCCGCAATGAGCCAGGTCTCCTGCGACAACAAAAACATCAGATTTTATAATATACTCTAGGTCCTTAGGTCGTTTTAGAAAAGAAGCATGGCCATGTGTATTCCAGCATAGCCATGTGAGATAAGGAGCAACACCTTGATTGTCATATTGAGGTAATTAGAACTATCTCACAAAGCCCTACAGCGGGGTTGACATGTGCATAGGTAGTGTTATAAAAAGTCACTGCCAGCACCGAGGCACGCTCAGAATAGTGATTGGTATTATAAGAAGACTTCTGCTGTATGGCAATCAATTGGGTGTTCAACAGGTGCATTCCCTGTTTCCTACAGATAATTAGTCTAAAGCCAAATCTCTCCAATTCGGCAGAGCATGCTTTTATCATTGCGACAATCAATGGAGAAACCACTTCCAGGTGCACCCTGTTACTTATACTGTCAGACTTTTGAAGTTCAATGCAGGTTATGTCAGTGGGACTAATAACTGAAAATTCTGTGAATTGAGAGAAGATTTCAGTATAATTTTCAGATTTAAAAATGGACTGAGGTTTGTGGGATGGAGCTCCTCTATCTTGATCCTTTTTCCCAATGATTTCACGTCTTCAGCCATGATAGTGTCTCTTCAAGACTTTCGTGCTGCTACAGGCTTTTCCCTTGCGTTATAATGGAGCTGGGTCTGAGGATGTGCAGCGCGCAAAGAATGCACTTTCATTTCTTGTTGAATGGACGAGTCAGAAGCATGCGTGTTTCGTTGCTGGATGCCGTGCTGATAATCAGTTTCAAGTATAGGGTCAGGCAAAGTTGGCAGATTGGCATTACATTTTTGATTTGTATTAGCTGTTTGCGTCATTGGCCGATTGGGCCATGCAGATAGGTCTCGAGTTGTTCCATCACCAAATTGATGCTTCACCAGCGTCTTGGTTTAAGGGATATGCCTATCAGTCGAATCTGACACACCCATTTCAAGCTCAACCCTTTCTGGTCTGCGATTTGCTTTGCTTTACTTTTTCCCAGGTTTGGGTCGTTTGGTAGCTGGGCTCACATTGCGAGTGAGCAAAAGGGGTGGACAAACATTGGAAGTGGCAAATTCTTTAGCTGAGTAAGGAAAGATCGAGATCTGCTCATAGTCCCAGTCAGCTTCCTCTGAGCCACTTGCAAAGTTAATCGGCCTGTTTCCTTCATGTGAGCAGTGCAGATCATATCCCGCAGTGGCCAGATTCATGCTCCCAATCTCGATGTTTCCATGGTTTGTAGCTTTTGATAGCAGTGATTTGTGCTGTGTTAAATCTAGTACCTTCGTGAGTATATTTTTAATCTCAATTTGCTCTTTTGTGATGGTTGCACATAATAGCATGAACGCTTCAATATTGACACTTATTGAGTTCAACTCTGAAGTCAATTTAGGGTTAACCTTCGTGTGTGGGGTCCTCGGTGCCAAGGAATATAGCTCTTTGTCACTATCTGTGTCACTTGAGAAAGAGTCAGACATTTGCGAAGGGGAATGCAGTTTAGGTCTGGTGTGGCAGAGAGATTAGTGCCTATTAGATTATCTAGTCCATCTCAGTCTGTGTCGGTATGGAGACTAAGGGACTTTGTTTCAGACCAATACACATGTTCAACGGTGAGTTATTGTTATCTATAACGGGGGAAGAGTCAGAGGCAGTTGAATGAGGGAGAGAAGCAGCGTTAGTTGGTTTATTTTGAGCATGAATCTGAGGCACATGGATCTGAGGTGCGTAGATCTGCGGCGCATGAATCAGAGGCACATGAATCTGTGGGGCGTGAATCTGTGGCACGACTTCCAGGAAAGAAGTAATCGGAGGATGGATGTCTATCACCTCCACCACTTTTTTCTTAGTGCGCTCTCTGGAGCTTACTTCAGGGCTGCAAGTTTGCTTTAGACCCCAGGCTGCAGCACTACGTAAGCCATATTTGCGAACATTTGATCGTTTCATTTGGAGTGTGTGCTCAGTTATGGGTTTTAAGCCATGGTTGGTGCACAATTGAGAACATTTGATCGTTTAATTTGGAGTCTGTGCCCAGTTATGGGTTTTAAGCCATGGTTGGCGCACAAGCTGTTCGAAGTGGTAGAAGTCAGGGTACAATATGGCAGTATGGTCACTCTGGCTTTTTTATTGGCAGCTTGTCCACCAATTCTCCCAGACACAGCACAGGCACACCACGCACGACCGGATCAGACCACTAATGGGCCTGAGCAGGTTTTCTCCACTATCAAACAGCGCCAAGCATGGTGCGGCATGCTAAGTCTAGCACATTCATCAATCCATTTTTAGCTTGCGACACCTATAAACCCAAACTATTGCATTAAAGAACAGACAGGGAGAACTGACATCTGAGGAGGGACACATAGCTTGTAGGTGTTGTTTGGTTTTTGCCCACCCATTGACTGACCATAGCCATGCTAATCCCTATGCCCATTCCCACCTCATTCCGGCCACTCCCCGCCCAAAACACCTCCTCATTAGAACTCTTTGAGCCTGCTTAAATCAAGCTTTACTATCAAATTTTGCACTCCAAGTGCCTGCCAGTGTTTTTTCAAAGCACCCTTCTGAAAGTTAAGGACTTAATTTGAGATGTAAACCTGCTTCTGGTGTCATAAAAATGTCTCAACAAGGTGTGCTTTCAACCCCTCGATTCATAAACACTGTGCGTCCCTCTAGCTGAAGTGCTGGTGAAAACGAGCATTGGCAAAGCCAACAGTTTTGGCTTGTGAATAAGTATTAGGGATTTGCCAGGCACTGATATTGGCTTCCTAGGTACACAGACCATTATGCACCTGCTACCATCAATGACCAGTTAATACTGGTTACATGTGATTTTACTGAATTAAAAGCCCCGTTTCCCTTTGTTTATAATCTCACCCCAACCCCCTCCCAACCCGTTTTATCCCCTTACCCCAGGCCCCATATATATATTTTTTAAAAATCTGTATTTTCTTTGGTTAAAATGTTTAGGTAAAAATGCTGTTTGTTATTTTAAATTGGGTAAAATCACTGCATACCGTTAATACTACAAGTGCCTTTCCCCCGGCCCAAACTGTTAGCATTGCCAATGCCCGTTAAATCATAAGTTCAGGAAGATGTGCATCTAGATGCTTTTAGCTGAATCACATACAAGGGAATTACAAAAAGGCCATGTACTTGAGATGTAGTCACGTTTGCTGCTAATCGTTTGGGCTTGTGTGGGCATGGGAATGATATTTGCTAGTCACAGCCGTAGTGGTATTAACTACCCCTTCTTGGTAGCAGGTACAAAATGGAACGAGTACCTGGACATGTAATAGTAGTGTCATAAGCTCAAGTTGGGTCAGATAGGTAGAACCGGAACAGCAATGAGCCTTCAATTTGCTCAGAAGGGACCCAGCATAAATGGAGGAAGTTGATCCCTTGGTGGTGTTTCCTAAAGCTACAACACAGACAAATGCTTTCATTTCAGAAAAACCGTTTACTTATATGTTACACCAAAAACATGCACATTTTAAAACGTTTACAGGTCAACCATGTTTAAAAGGAAAATGCTTACGTTATAAAGACAGCCTTGCAATTTAAATACTACAAAATAAAGCCACGTTTAATTTACTAACACGTTGCGTCTCTTTCGGTATTAAAGCAACATGTTTTACTTCACCACCCCAACTGCAAAACCTGTATTGCTACTGCCACTATGTGCTAATGCCCTTAAATACCTAGAGAGGGGTCATTATTGCATGGGCTAATATCCCCCAACGTATGTCCTGAGGCAAAGGGTGGGTTATTATCCCATGATAAGGATCTTTTCCTTGGTCTGTAAGGCTTAAACTCCATTTGCAGCAGCAAGATACATGACCATACCAACAGGTAATTGTGTGCACTGCTTTGCGGCATGCGTACTGTGTGCAAAATATTTGCAACAGCATTGCAAGTGCACTAGAGGCGAGGGCAGGTGTACGTTTGCCACACTAGTCAAGATAGCTGCAATGATAGTCCGACAGTAGGTTGTGTCTCCAGTCATAAAGCTGACAGTGCCAAAATGAGCCGACTAAACGCTTTGAGCTGGAATAGAGCACAAACCAATATTCTCTCATGTGCTTTAACGGCATGTAAGGATAGGAAGCATAAACCATGTCCCCAACCATTTCTCACAAGTGTATACTACACTTCATATTCACTGGGTGTTCCCATTTTGACACGTCTTCATAGATTAGTGAATAGGACAGACACAGACACAGCAGTGTGGTTTGCTCCTTGCTTTTTCCCATGCACCACGGGTTATGGTTTTGTAGCACTCTGATGGGGATGGGAAGGTATAGATTCAGTAGCATTCCCTCTGTGTAGTTGAAATGGATCAGTTTAGCCTAGCAAAGGTGCAACTAGGCCAGGGTGTGTGCCAACATTACTCTTTTTATGGGCAACCTTTTTATGTCTCTCTATAGTGAATGGTTGAAGTTATAGTTTCCAACAACTTCTGGGCTTAGGCTGGGTTGCCTCTATCGGCTCACCTGTTAATTTCTCTTTCACGTACCTGGGTGAGCTACAGTTCCCAAGTAGTAAAGAGGGATTTTCATCCCCCTTTACATTTTATATAGTGAGCCAGCACACCTCACCTTATGTATCCGCTTTCGTACTTATTGGTAATATTTTGTTACAATTGCAAGTTTTAAAAGAATGGCTGGTGGCAGTGGTTTTACCTTTATGACATTTAGTCTTTATTACTCGCAGACTATTAATTCAGACTCAGTAATGCACAGACGAGCCACCCTTTTTCTAAAATGGTGAGCTCATTTTTTCGCCATTTCTTGTGTGCTTCCTGTCTCCGAGATCTTCCCCAGCCATTCTAGGCAGGAACGACCTCAGTGGCTGTTTTCTCTTCGGTGGGAATCCTGTGGCTTCCCCACCAAGGCTCCAGAGTGTCTGGAAAGGCAGGAAGCGAGGGAGGAGTCCAAAACCCGTCAGCCTTTTGTCTTCCACCTTGCCTGAAAGAGAACAACTCCCAGTGGGGGGCTAGCTCTCCTGACTGGACAGCCAGACTGCCCATTTCTGTAAAATGCAAGAAGAGAATGCAGAGGTTGTACTGTAGTTCCTGATAAAAAAAACTGAACCAGAAAGCTGCTGACAAGTCGACCATTGGAACCAAATCCGAAGAGAAGATGAAGAAAATGTGTCTGAGATTATTTCCAGCAACCGGAGATCCTACTGTGTAACTGGAGCCTGCTGTTACCCTTCCTTCCAAGCGACCTGGGGACTCCGAAGACAGCGATCCCAACCCAGAGCCTGGTGTGATCCACTAGGCTCAAGAAGACCAGCATTTTGAGTAATCCCATGTCGTGCTGCGATCTTGCAGTGCTGCAATACCCCAATACCTTGTGCCCTCGAGCCAATGTGCAGTGCACGGTTTTCCGAACTCCGAATCAAGCTGAAACTTTGGTGGCATCCTGCTAGTTCTCCAGAGACAATATCTGAGTCCTAAAAGTCCCCTCATCAGAGTGCTGGACCTTGCAAACGACAAGAATCCGACTGGCGATATTCAGTCTTCTTCTGGCTCCTGAAAAGGGCGCCAAAACCACAGAGCCACATCCAGCCACAAGGAAACTCTTGCCTGGAGCCTTCTCCATTGATTCTTGCTGCACATTACGTTCCAAAGTACTGTCCTCCATCTTCATGACAAAGGAATCCATCGACCAGGTTTTTGGCTGCAGATCCTGAAGTCTTCCTGATCCAAGTCTTCTTCTGTGCTGAGGTACTGTGTTGACTGGAGTATTTACTTACCTTAAGCCTGTGTGATTTCTGTAAAGCTTTTGGGGTCTTTTCTGTGTTGAGAGTCCTTATCCAGTTCACCCAGGCCCACTGCTGGAATCCTTTTAGGGTGTCTTCTCCTAGGTTCCTGGACCCTAACTGATTTTAAAGTGAACTAATTACTTGTATGAACAGTCTTTCTCAGGAACTCTAACTTTTACCTGCAACAGAACCCTATCTACAGCTGGCATCTTGACCACTAGCGTTCCTCTTCTGCCTCTGAGTGAAATCATGCAATAGACTAGGGAAGGACTGGATAAGTAAAGGATTCTGTCTTGAAAAGAACAACAAGTGTTTAAAAGTACTTACTTGAGAAAGTGTTAGTTGGTAACTGCACTCAGAGTGGACAGTTACAAAAGTTCTAACCTTTAATGTGTGCTGTGCCAGTCTGAAAAGTATATACAATGTAAATGTACGCACCTGTTAATTGGTTGTGCCTCTTTCCCCAAAGTAATGTTGTTGGCTTCACAGACTATTTATTTCAGAGAATGGGTGTATAAGTTCCCCAACTGGCTCTTGCTTCCCCTAACTTGCTGTATAGCCTGTTTAGAATAGGTCTGGTTTAGGTTTTACCCTCCTAGAATAACATTGAGTCATTCATAAAGTATAACATTGGGCTTTGCTTTCCCTGGTCGGTTTTATACAGATGCTAAAACAGTCTTAGGTCTATAGCAGGCTTCCGAAGTGAAGGGCAGACGAAGAAAAGGGCAATTCCTGTTTGGACCTGATCGAACCAGAAGGACCCAGGACCCGAACCCCTGCCCAGACAGCAGGTAAGCATGCACCAACATTTGTTTACTCCCTCTGTCCCCACAAGCCATCCCGACCATCAACAGGCAATGCCAAAATCAACTTCGCCGGTGCGGGGTGAGGACAGGTGCTCCGTGGCACAGTAAGTTGTGCATTTGTAAAAGTTTTATTCTCGCGCCGCAGCGTTTGTGTCCGCTCCCACTCCCTCCATCCCACCGCACTCCCATTGGTTGGCAGGACCGTTAAATCGGCCAACCAAGTCACTCGTGCCGTGAAAACCCCCTCGGCCAAGGACCAGAGGCTTGCCCTTCCCTGCGTTGCCCCTCCCATTCCTTGATCACGTACCCATCCGCGCCCCTCTATCCCAGCTTGCTACGTGCGCGCCCTCGCCATCTCCATCCTCGCATCGCTCGCGCTTCATCTCCCATACCTGTGTGGCCCCTCGCAATCTTCCATTGCGTTGCCTGCGCGCGTGCTGAGCGTCCCCTGACTTGTGTGGTCCCTCGCAAGCTCTAGCGCCCTCTCCATCCGCGGCCACGCTCATGCCTGTGCCCCTTTAGCCCATGTGGTCCCTCGCAATCCCTGACCGCAAGTTCCTCGCAGCTCCTGACTGCGTGTTCCTCGCGCCCCCCTTCTCCAGCCTTCTGCACCCATGTGCCCCCTTTTGCTCTTCCTCATTGACTGCCCTGTTTTGCATTGTATGGCTCTGTGTTCAGTTGTATTCTTTCCTCATCTAGGTTATCATTTGTTGACTGCTTTGTTCTGTTGTATATAGTTGTGTGTTCTGCTGTGCACCACCCTCCTCTAGGTTCTCTTTTGAATGACTGCTCTGTTCCTGATGCCCTGGTAACCTGATTTGCTTACCGGACTGCCTTGTTTTCTGCCTGCTCTCCCATCTGAGCTCTTGTCTACTTAGTCGTCCACTATTGTCTTGTCCCTTTCTTTCTCGTCTGCTTTCACCCCTCCTTATGTCCTCCCCTATTGTCTCCCCCCCCCCATCTTTCCCCTCCACCCCTCTTCCCCCAACTCCTCTATGGTGCTCTCTGTTTCTCCTATCTTTTCAAACTGCTTCTCTATCGACTATCCTGCTCTCCTCACTAAGTCTGGTAAGAAGAAGTTCAAAAAGGATATCCTGGTCTCCAACCCAGGCCTCCCTATCGCCGACACCTATACCACTGCTTCATCCAGACAGACTCTCACTGACATCCTCTGTCGTTCCCTCGCCAGACCCATGGACTCTTCATATGGTCTCTGTGCTCTGTCCTTTCTCTTCTCCTCCCATTACTGGTAGCACCCGGTGGGAGGCCCCCCTGGGCCCCTTCCACTCCTCTAAGGTCCTCATTCATGTTTACCAGAATGGCACTGTCTTGGTCCAAGGTCCTCAGGCCAACCTTCTCCTCTTTGATAGATGCTTCCGCGCCTCATCAATTTCCTTTCTTCTCCTACTGTCCTTTCTCTCCCTTCTTCGGCTTCCTTGCCTCCCCCATCTGCCTCCTCCTTAGCTACCTTGCCCTCTCCTCCTTCCTCTTCTGCCCCCCTGCACCCCTCCGGCTACACCTCCACAGGGCGTACCTCTGATTTGTACCACAGAAGTCTTTCAAGGTTGGCAACCATCTCCATATTGCCACTCTCAAAACTCGCTCAGCTGTCAAACACTCCTCTGACATATGCCGCCTCCTAGAAGAACTTGATCTCGATGTCCTCGGTCTCACCAAGACATGGTTCACGGCCATCTCTGTCACAAGCTTTGACACTCTCCTCCCTGATGGCTACAAGATCCTCTCTGCGCCCAGATCCAACCGTTCCGGGGGGGGTGTAGCCTTGATCTTTCCACAGTGGATTCCTGCCTCTGTCATTCCTAGGCAGGCCTACTCCTCTCTCAAATGCCTTGGCTGCAGGCTCTCTCTCTCTCTCTCTCTCTCCTGGCCACTCTCTTACAGTGGCTACTATCTACCGGCCACCTGGTCAGATCACCTCCTTCCTCTCTGAGTGGGCGGACCTCTCCTCCTGGCCTCGACCACTCAACTCCTCCTTCTTGGAGACTAACATCCACCTGGATGCTATCTGTGCCTCCTCTGGACTCTTTCGCGAACTCTGCGACTCTCTCTTTCTATTCACCCCTCTGGCCCTGACTCACACTGCAGGACACACACTGGATGTTCTGATCTCCTCAGAACTCCCCCTCTCCATCCCCCTCACCACTCCTCTCTCCTGGAGTGATCACTTTCTCCTTTCATCCCATCTCTCCCTTTCTATCCCTCAGGCCAAGCCAACTCCTGCACTGCCACCTACCTTCTCGGTCATCCGACCCACGAAGGGTGTACGAGTTGAGGCTTTCGCTGCCACTTTCTCTCCCCCTCCTCCTCCTCTGGCTGACTCAAATCCTGACACAGCCCTTTCCATGCCCCACTCTTCTATCTCTGATACGCTTGATGTTCTTGCCCCTGTCATGAGGAGGCGCTTGAAGCCCAAAGCCAAGTGCAACTCCTGGTATGACTCTGACCTCGTCACCCTTAAACGCAAGTGCAGGGTGGCTGAGAGGGAATGACTAGCTTCTTGTGCATCCTCTGACAAACTGGCCTGCCGCTTGCTCCAAAGGCAATACCAGCTCTCTTTCCGCACTAAGCGAGCCCACATCCAAGCCTGTATCTCTGCGGCATCTAACAACTCGGCTGAACTCTAAAATCTGCAAGGAGCTGGCCAATCCTGCTGCATTCTCTAACTCTCCTGTCCCCCCAGGTCCTCTGCACGACCCTAGCTTCTCATTTCATCTCTAAAACCCAGGATATCCTGTCCACCCTCTCGCCCTCTCCTCCTCCTCCCTCTACTCTCTCCTCTACCTCCGGCCACCTCCCACTGGAACAACCTCCCTGCAGCTCTAAAACTTGAGGAGAACCATCTGCGGTTCCGGAAGCCCCTCAAGACCTTCCTCTTTGCTTCTGCCTTCGCTCCCACTTTTCCCTGCTGATCTATTTTCTCTTGGCACCGTACACCTGGCCACCCTCTGTCCTCTGGGCCCAGGTACCTGCTCACCCTGCCACCCTCCCGCACTGCATCCGGGCTACCCCTTGCACTGGGGTCTGTATCTGTACACATTCAGTCCCCCCTTTTTTTCTTCCTGAACTTATCAGACCTATTTTGTCTGCTGCCTTAAAGCCAGCACTTGCCAATTGCTGGCTGCACTACCACGGTCTGTTGCCTTTATTATTTATTGATCTGTTTCTCCTTTGCTCCACACTCTCCACTTCTCCCCCTTACATGCACTTTTCCCTTCCCCCTCTCCCATGCACTTGCGCGTTCTCAATGTCACTGGGCCTAGTAAGATCGTTGTTTTGTTCTCCCCTGTTCCCCTCCCTTGCCTTGCCGCGCTCTTAAACACTTGTGTACAAGCGTGATAGAAATAAAATATCACTATCAATATCCTCCCTCTTTCTCTTCCTTTCCTCTGTTCTCCCCATACAAGGTTTCTAGACAAGTTCAATCTATGAAAGTCTCGTCAAAACAAGTTCTACACTCTTCTTCCAAATCCATCAAGGACCACATTGACACCCTCGCTCCTGCCCTGGCTGACTTCTGCAACCACTTCTTCGCCACTGGAGCCTTCCCTTACCCCTGAAGCACTCTCTTGTGCACCCTCTGCTCAAAAAACCCTCAGCCGACCCCTCCTGCCCGGCTAACTATCACCCGATTTCCATCACTCCTTTCCTGGGCAAACTCCTGGAAAAGATGGCCATCTCCCAGCTTAATCCTTACACTGAATCTGTTGGTTCAGTCTGGCTTCAGAGCAGCCAGAAGGACAGAAACTGCTTCTCCTGAACATCTGTGAAAACCTGCTCTCTAACCTTGATTCTAATCTCCCCTCTGTCCTCATCTTACTCGATCTCTCTTCTGCCTCTGACACAGTCAACCATGCCATCCTGCTCAATCGTCTCAGTGATAACCTGGGTATCACCAATCAGGCCGTGGCCTGGCTGACCTTGTTCCTCTATGATCGACCCTCCCAGGTCCAACTTTGGTCCTTCCTTTCCTCTATCTCACTCTCTACCTGTGGTATTCCCCTGGGGTCTAACCTCTCTCACTGGCTGTTCAACCAACACCTGGCACTTCTCGCCCACTGCACTGCCGCTCTTTGCTCCAACTTTCAGTGCTACGCGGATGACTCTCAGCTCGTTTTCAGGCTCCCCTCTGCCTCCTCTTCTTCTCTCATCTCTGACTGTCTGCTATCCTGCGCCGCCAACGATCTCTGCCTTAATGTCAGTAAGACAGAGATTCTCCTCATCGGCAAACCCGCACCCTCCTTTCTTGTCACTCTCTGGCCGGCCTCCCTTGGGCCTCTTCCTGCTCCTTCCTTTCATCTCTTTCCCCCAGAAGCTAACTAGAGCTCTGGTTTTCTCTAGGCTGGACTAATGCAACAGCCTCTTTCTAAATCTGCCTGCTTCTATTCTGCACTCTCTGGAACTCATCCAAAACAGGACTGCAAGACTTGTCCTTGGCCTCAAGCCCAGGGATCGTATCTCTCCAGTACTGAAATCTCTGCATTGGCTACCCGTGGCTGCAAGAATTAAGTTCAAGACCCACTGCATTGTCCACAAGGACTTCTGGGGCCTGGGTCCTCAATACCTCCAACTCTCTCTTCGCAAATACCTTCCTACTTGACCTCTTCGTTCCTCCACTTGCAACTCCCTCAGAGTCAGTCGCTTCTCCAAGTAGCGATGTTGGTGGTAGATCTCTTTCTTAGGCTGGGGCCTCCCTCTAGAACAGCCTCCCTGCCGCTCTGAAACTTGAGAAGAACCATCTCCGGTTCCAGAAGCACTGGTCACCTGGCTACCCTCTGATTCGGGCCAGGTCTCTGCCCACCCAGTTGCACACCTGCACTACCTCCCGGCAACCCTTGCACTTGGGTCTGTATCTGTAATCCTACAGTCTCTTTACCTGCACCTTTGGACACCTGCTGTCTGCATTTACCCTTGCACCTGCCACCTGCTGGCCGCACTTCTGGTTATTGTTTTGATCCCATGTACAGCACTGCCCCCCTCCCCTTTGCCCTGGCACTTTCACCATCCCACGGCCCCTGCACTTGCGTTAACTCAATGTCACTTGGCTTATTAAGATTGTTGTCTCTGTCCTCCCTCTGTTCCCATTCCTTGACTTGTTGCGCCTTGAAACACTTGTGTATAGGAGACCGTTGCAACTCCGGATGCCTTCGGCGCTTGTGAAAAGGCATCCCGGCTACAGGCTCCCTCGAACCCCCTCAGAGCCCAGGACACATCCCGGCCCGCGAAAGATAAAAATATATTTACATAAAATAAATCCTTGGCTCTTCCCGGTCTCTTTGGCATGGCCCCTTAACTTCACCAATCTTCTGGGCTCCGGCTGGTTTCCTGCTGGTTTGTTTTCTTCATAGGCAGGATCGCCAGTGTCCTGCAAAGAATCCAGTCAAGGACAGAGGGACTTTGTTTGTTAAAAATCTGGGTTTGTAATCCAAACAGAGTAAGGCCACACTAGCAAAATTAAAATACGGTGTGCAGCGTGCCCCAAGGAATGAGCCATGCTCCGGGGAAGTTGCTGGCAGGTTCTGTTTGCCAAGCTCTGCTGCTACCTTGTGTGTTAAAATATAAACAGGAAAGGGAAAAAGCCGGCTGCCTCTCGCCTCCCCACCCACTGCCCCAGGAGCACAGTTCAGACAGTCCTCTCCAGAAAAAGAAAGAACAAGTTACTTACCTGTAACTGTTGTTCTCCAGCATGGGTCTGGCATGGATTCACATGCTCATGAATATTCCCTGTCGTCAGGCTGGGAATCCTCGGTAAAAGAACAAATCAGTTTCGTTCCTGAACTGTCTTTCTACTAATAACCAATCACTGGTCTCTGGGTCATACTGCCCCCAACCAATGACTGCCCTCTACCTAAGCCCCTCCTCTGGCAGCCACCTTCAGATTTGGTAGCACGCAAAGTGCCAGTAGGACCAAGAGAAGAGCCGCAGAGGGGTTGGCGTGAGGGTTCCCATGTGAATCCATGCCACACCCATGCTTGAGAACAACAGTTACAGGTAAGTAACTTGTTCCTGCTCCAGCATGGGGTCTGGCATGGATTCACATGCTCATGAATACAAGAATACATATCAGTACACACATGCACAACCACGGGAGGTGGCAAGGCTCAACATTAAGCATTTCAACAACTCAACATTAAGCATCTCTTACCTCCTCACCAGGCTGAACTTCAAGCAAACAGGTTGCGCAGCACTGCTTGGCCGACTCTGGACTCCTCCCTGGAATCCCAGTCGACACAGTAGAATCTCGTGAAGGTGTGCGTCGACCTCCACGTAGCAGCCCTGCAGATGTCCAGCAGGGGCACACCAGACAGGAACGCCGTAGTTGCAGCGATCCCTCTGGTCGAATGGGCTCTCGGACGGGCAGGCAACGGTCGGTTTGCCAACCTGACAGTGCATGATGCAGCCGCAGAGCCATCTGGAAATGGAATCCTTAGAGAGGGCCTTCCCTTGGTTCACAGGGCCAAAGTTCACAAACAGCTGTGATATCTTCCTAAAACTCTCCGTGCGGTCAACGTAGAACTTCAGCGCTCTAGCCACATCCAGCGAGTGCAAAGGCCTCTCAGCCGGCGACAAAGGGGACGGGAAGAAAACAGGTAACACCAAGGGCTTGTTGAGATGGAAGTCCAACGGCACCTTGGGCATGAAGGATGGGTGCGTCCTCAGCACTACTCTCGTCTGGTGGAATGTCAGGTACGTCGGCTTACAGGAGAGGGCCTGGATCTCTCCCACTCGTCGTGCAGAGGTGATGGCCACAACAAACGCGGTCTTCCAAGATAGGAATTTCAGTGGCGCTGAATGCAAAGGCTCGAATGGTGGGCCCATGAGACTGGTCAGCACCACGTTGAGCTCCCACGCCAGGGCCGGAGCCTTCACCGGCGGGAACGAGCAGAACAGTCCTTTCATGAACTCCTTCACCAGGCGGTAGGACCACAGCGATGACCGCCCGGAGTCCTGGTGTAGCGGGAGATAGCTGCCAGATGAATTTTGATGTAGGCGTGTGTCAGCCCCGCCTTGGCCAGCGACAGCAAAAATGGCAGCACTTGAGGGGACGTAATCCGTAGAGGGTTGATCTTCTGTGCACGGCACCAGACAGCGAACCTCTTCCACTGATGTCCGTAGCACTTAAGAGTCGATGACGCCCTGGCCTTGGCAAGTACCTCCTTGCAGTCTGCCGGGATATCGTAGCCTCCAAACTCTAGTGCTGCAGGAGCCAGGCCTGCAGGGTCAGCGATCCTGGATTGTGATGAAGGATCGCGCCGCCTTCCCTGGTGAGAAGATCTGCGTCCGTCGGAAGCTTGACTGGGGGTTGGGGGGCGCTGACAAGTCCAGAAGGTCCGGGAACCATATCTGCCTCGGCCACGCCGGTGCGACGAGGATCATCCTGCACCGGGACCGTCTGAGTTGACTGATGAGTCGCAGTAGCAGCGGCACCGGTGGGAATGCATAGAGGAAGAGGCCGTCCCAGGGGAAGGAGAATGAAACCTCCTGGCGAACCTCCGGCACTTGGTGTTCGTCACTGTCGCAAACAGATCAATCTGGGGACTGCCCCACCGTCGGAATAGAAGATCTACTTGATCCTGCCGAAGCTCCCACTCATGGCAAGATTCCATCTCCCTGCTGAGTGAGTCGCCGACTGTGTTTTTCACTCCTGCCAGGTGAAAGGGTACCAGAAACATCCCCTGGGCTACGGCCCAGTGCCACAGCTCCTGTGCTTCCTTGGATAGAGCTGGGATCTGATGCCCCCCCGCTTCCAGATGTAGAACATTGTGGTGGTGTTGTCGTTGAAGACCTGTATCACCTTGCCCTTGAGGGACTGAAGGAAAGACTTTAGGGCCCAGAACACGGCCTGTAGTTCCAGGACGTTGATGTGCAGGGACCTCTCCTCCGGGAGTCAAAGGCCTCTTGCATGGAGATCTCCAGTGTGCGCGCCCCATCCCTCGGTTGTCACCGTCTCCTGATGCGCTGGAGTTTGGAAGTCCATGCCCGCCTCAAGATGCGCGCGGGTGCCCCACCACCGGATGACTTGACAGAAAGTCTTGTTGAGGGAGATCTTGTCTTCGAAGCTTCCCGCCACTTGTATCCAACGGGCATTGAGGAATTCCTGCAGTGGCCGCATCCGCAAACTGCACAGACGCACGATGTAGATGCATGATGACATCATGCCGAGCAGGGACTTTTTGGACCTCACCCTGGCTACTTCCAAGGTCAACAGCCATTGTACCTTGCACAGGATGGCCTTTATCCTCTCCTCTGACTGTGAAGCTAGCCGCGCCACTGTTTTGAGTCTGGCCGTTAGGAAAAGTGCATCTTGCGATGGCACCAAGCAGGACTTCGCAAAGTTGATCGCGAACCCCAGTTCTGTGAGCAGACGGATGGTCCTCGCTGTGTGGTCGACGGCGAGTTGCCTTGACTTCGCTCGGATAAGCCAATCGTCCAGATAGGGGTAGATGTGGATCCCCTGCAGGCGCAGCCGCGCCGCCACCGACGCCAGGCACTTGGTGAAGACCCTTGGCGCCAACTTCAAACCGAAGGGCTGTGCCCTGAACTGAAAGTGCCTCCCCTGGACCACGAAGCGCAGAAACTTTTGAGGTCCTTTGTGTATGGCGATGTGGAAGTATGCATCTTCCAGGTCCAGCGACGACAGGAAGTCCCCTTCTTCCAGCTGTCCCAGCACATGTTGAAGGGTGACCATCCAGAATTTTTGGGATTTTATGTACCTGTTGAGGCGGCGGAGGTCCAGGATAGGCAGCCAGCCGCCGGTCTTCTTTCGGACAAGGAAGTACCGTGTGTATACTCCGGATCACCGGAGCCTCTTCAGGACGAGTTCTATCGCGCCCTTTGCCAGCATCGCTCATACCTCCAGAAGTAGTTGTGGGATGTGGTCTTCTTTCCTGGTCACCGGTGGAAAGTCAGGGCACTTTCTTTGGAACGCCAGGGTGTGCCCGTGGGCCAGGTCATCCAGCACCCAACGGTCGGTGGAGATGGATTCCCACGCGCTGACAAATTTCGCCAGCTGGCCTCCCACCGGGGTGCTCTGGTGGGGGCCCGATGCCACGGCCGGTTCAGTCCTGCTTCACAGAGGCCTTGCCCCCTTGGGCCCCTTGGCAACGGCGACAATTTGTTGCGGCCTCTGTAGTCTTCTTGCGACAAAGAACGGGCCGCCTGGTGGTATGACTAAGAGCTGCTGCTGAATCATTTGGTGGCACCTTGGGACTTGCCTTCGGAGGTCCGAAAGGACGGCCTTCGCTGATGAAGCGTGCCCAAAGAATGGGCCGTCTCGGTGTCTGCCTCGATGGCCTGTAGTGACTCATCCACTGCCTTGACGAACAGGTTGTTCCCGTTGAAGGGCATGTCCAGTACCCTGGTCTGTACGTCCTGAGGGAAATCGGTGGCCCTGAGCCACCCGCGCCGGCGAAGGCAAATGCTGTTGCCCATCTGTCGAAAACCAGTGTTAGCGATGTCCGTGGCTACCGTGATGGCATGGTCAGAAGCCACATCGCCCTCCTGCAGGATTTCGAGGGCCTCCGCTCTCTTGTCGTCCGGGGGGAAGTACAGGAGGGGGACGAGTTTAAACCAAAGCTCCCTATCGTAGCGGGCCACGATAGCGAGAGCGTTGGCTGCCTTAATGGTCGTCGCTGCCGACGAGATGACCCGCCGTCCCATGGTGTCCAGCTTCTTCCACTCGCCGTCCGGTGGGGCAGTGGAAGAAGATGCCGTTGCCACTGCCGATTTCTTCTTGGCCGCCGCGCAGACCACTGAGTCCGGGGACGGCTGCACCCTGAGGCACGTAGGGGCAGAATCTTCTCATAAAGGTCTCTCTTCGCAGGAGCCATGGACGGGTTCTTCAGAAGGGACAGTCCCTCATCCCAGATGTCGTCTAACAGTGGGACCGAGAGTACGGTCTTCCTCTTGGCCTCTCGTCACTGATAAAGAAATCCTTCCTTCTTCTGCTCTTCAGGACATAGCTGGAAAAGCTCAGAGGCCCTGGCGATCATGGCGTGGAACGAGCCAAATTCGTCGGGAGTGGAAGCTCGGGAAGGGGGCGATGGGAGATCTGTTCCGTCGTCTCCGCCGTTGTCCGCCCCCATCGTAGCAGTCTTAGTCTCCGTCTCGCCCCTCGGTGGAGGGGATGGAGGTGAAGGATGGAAAGGTGGGGGGATGGACTCACCTCTGCTTGGCTGGAGGGCTCCCCGAAGGTCCAGGCGCCGCTGGATCGTCCATTGGCGGTAAGGCCAACCTTGTCCTTATCTCTGTGCACAGGGTCTGCAGCACCAGCAAGATGTCGTCCGACCTGTCCGTCAGTGCTGGTATCGGTAGCAACGGGGTTGTCGGCAGAGGCTCCTCCGGTTCCTCGTCAACCTGCCATTCGTCGGCTCCACCCTCGCTTTCCACGTCCACCTCGTCGGGATCCTTCCTGCAGGCCCCGACTTCGTCGAATCTCTTGTCCAGGACCACCTGGACGACCGAAAGCTTGTCCTCGGAGGAGGTATCTGAGCCCGTTAGGGCTATCGCGCCCCCCCTCCTTCTCGTCCCGGGGCTTCAAGTTCACAGGGGTCTTTTCGATTGGCTGGAAAGACGATTCCCTCTGGGATGGCAGGGAAACTCTAGGCCTGGAGGCCATCTCCACTGGGGACTCCACGACTACTTCAATCGAGGCCATAGCCGGATGAATCTGGGCCTTCACAACCTTATGCGCGTCGGAGGCCTTCACTGTGGGGAGGGGTGTCACCGCATCGCTCCCCCTTGGCTTTTCCCGCCGGGATCAGCCAGGGCTTCTCCCGAAGCTTACCCGGGTTCTCAGACTTCCTTTTCACTGAGCTGGAGCATTAGCTTGTGGTTGACGGCATCTGTGACATTGCGCCTGGCCTGGCAGCCTAGGAGCCCGAACCAACGGCGCTCCCGGTTCCCTGCGGACTTGCGGTACTTTGCCTTCTGTTGGGCCCCCGTCGCCAGAGCGCCCTCAAAGGTCTTAGAAGACCGCTCAGACGACTTCTTCTCACCTGTTGCTGGGCTTTTCGACTCCAGCCAGTTGGCGAGTCGTGTACGACGGTCCTTCATGGTCCAGGCGGACATGTTCTTGCAGAACGCACAGTCTTCCTCCACGTGCGACTTGTCAGAGTGCAGGCAGTAGAGACACTGGGAGTGTTCATCTTCCTTGAAGACGTTCTGAAGTCCACATCCTGGGCAGATCCTAAACAGCTTGGATCCAACGGGCGTCGAGTCTCCTTTGTCCTGGGCCATGTCCACGTGGTGTAGGGCCTCAAAGATCTTCTGGAATCCTCCAAGAAGTGAAATTCGACGAAAAATCGCCCTTGAGGGGCATAGAAATTTCCAAAACTGGTCCCTGTTAATCGGAAGAGGAATCGGTGGAGCTTGAGGCTCGAATTGACCAAAGAATTTGAGTAAAACTCCTTGACAAAACACAACACACAGTAAAAGCTCGAGAGCTATAGCACAAGGTCTCCCAACACTTGAACGTGCGGTAAAAATCTGAAGATGGCTGCCAGAGGAGGGGCTTAGGTAGAGGGCAGTCATTGGCTGGGGGCAGTATGACCCGGAGACCAGTGATTGGTTATTAGTAGAAAGACAGTTCAGAAACAAAACAAACTGATTTTTTTTTTTACCAATGATTCCCAGCCTGACAACGGGGAATATTCATGAGCATGTGAATCCATGGCAGACCCCATGCTGGAGAAAGTAAAACACACAGAGCTGCTTAATGGGGAGTTGGGGGGTGGAGGGGTTACTACAGAGTGCTAACGGCCACACTGGGGAAACCCTGGGACCAGAAGGGCTATCACAAATCGAATCAGCCAACCATCTGTGTATGTCCCAGGCTGTTCGCTCTGTGTGGGACAAAAACAGAATTGGAAAAAAATATAACCTTTGAGCCTGGCACCTACCTGCTTTGGCCGCATGCAACCTTCAGGGAGCCAGCAACTTTTCTGGCTCATAAACGACTGAGTGCTTTTAGATTATTGCTTTCCTCTTCTTTAAAAATAAACATCTTAACTGCTCGTTCCTTTATTATTTGTCAACAAATTAGCATAGAAATTACACTGATTAATTTGTATTCCCACCAAAACTAGGGGTAACAAAAGTAAAGGAAAATGCATGGTATCTTTGCCATTCAAAGATGGGTTCCTTAGACACAGTTATCAAAGATTGGGGACTCCATAAACTCAGAGTTCAGAGATGGGCAGGAATGGGTGGGATTAGCCATAGGCATTACATTGGCTAGGGGCAGGGAATGGGAGGGATTACAACTGTGTAACCCTCCTGAAATGTCATCTCCATTGGAAAGGCATTACAGACCCTCATTCAAAGCCCATATTTGAAGCCTTATTGGATATGTGTCAGGCTGAGAGGTCCTGTATCCGCGGAAGCTGCTGAACCCCCGACAATCCCCCTGAGATGTATTTCCCAGAACTAGTTTTCAATACAGCTCTGTAAACTACACCCCAAAGGGAAAGGGGGAATGGGACAACAAAACAACACCAGGCAGACTGCGTCAAGGCTAATCAGTGCTGAACCTGCAGAGGATAAAGAATAACATATACACTTTCTTAATTCACTTAATTAACCTTATGAACGGGAAGTAATTAATCCTTAACTAATAATTGAGAATCCTACCTGGTTCTTCTCTTGAAATTTCTTAGAGAAGCGGATAAGAAGCTGAAAATCTCTCTTACTTGCGATACTAGAAATTCCCAGCAACTTCTTACATTAGGCAAAACTGGAAGTTTTAGTTCTTTGTTTGTCTTTTTTCCAACTTGCACTGGTAGTTCAATTAGATTGTCTATAAAATGTTCTTTCTTGTAATATCAAAACTTTTCAAACTATTTATAATTATCTTGAGTCTTTGAATCCTTGAAGAAAGAGGAAAAAACGTGCTAACTGCACACGCAGGTTATTTCCATTAATCGTTGAACTTCACATAGAAATCTTCCTGTTTGAAGAACACGCGCAAACGGATGAAGACGCGCGATCCAAGTAATCCACACGCGCAAAAATCCACACGCGCAACAATTCACACGCGCAATGGTCCACCCGCGCAATAATATTCTCCTGCGAGACACGCGAAATAAGAACACCCGCGCTATTGAGTTCAAAAGCAACGAAGTGATTGTCACGCGCAAAATTACTCGCGATGGAAAAAACACACGCGCACTCACAAGGCACGCGACGAACAGATTCTCGCGCTTAAAATCACACGCGCTTTGTATTTCACACGCGCTTTGTACACACGCGATAAAAATCACACGCGCTTTATATTTCACACGCGAATTGTATTTCACACGCGCTTTGTATACTCGCGCTAAAAATCACACGCGCATTGTATTTCACACGCGCTTTATACTTCACACGCGCTTTGTATACTCGCGCTAAAAATCACACGCGCATTGTATTTCACACGCGCTTTATATTTCACACGCGCTTTGTATTTCACACGCGCTTTGTAGTTTTCACGCTGCGTATAGCTTTTGGCGAAAAGGATCTCTCGCGCAATAAAACACACGCGCTTTTAAAATGGCACGAGACCAACCTCTGCTCGCGCTCGGAATACAAACGCTAGAAAGCACGCGCTCACTTGAATACGCACGTTACAGTCAAAATCTCGCGCTAAGGAACACCGCACTGGAAACACAAGCGCACACCGATAGTTCAATTGTTTTAGTTGAAACACTACTTTTAACGAATTTTCAAGGAGACTGTATTTAAGATGAACAGATTTACAGTAGAAATAAAGTCACTTATCTCCTTAGCAAATTCACAAAGATTTCCTGCTTTTCCTATCTTCCAAAACGAATTCCTGCCAGCTGAAGACTTCTCCTGAACCCCCAAGAAAGTAGCCGCTCAACTGCTGAGATCTGAAGGATAAAATCCACCAGGCCTAATACTAAAGCAGGAGCAGCCACTGAACACGTCCTCTCAGATGGGGTTTTGATGATGAAAGGCACAGAGTGACAGTTTAGAATGTTCATTGTTGTTCAGCATTGTCTTCTAGCCAATCAGAGCTGTCACTGTGAGGCTCCATCTTGCCTTGGGTCAGAACCAGGATTCTGAATCATCAAGTTAAGGCCTAACCAACTATAATGGAAAACTTCCCACCCACACAAAGCTAATCTGAAAAGGATAAATAATGAAAAGGAAACTTGAATAAGAGAAGGAAACCTGACAGTACCCCCCTCCTAATGCCCAGTCTCTGGGCCTATCTTGTGTGGGTATTTAGCGTGAAACTTAGCAACTAAACGGGGGGCATGTACATCAACTGAATCTTCCCAAGATCGTTCCTCTGGTCCATATCCCTCCCAATCAATCAAATACTGCAATCTTCCCCTCACTTTCCTAGAATCCAAAATTTGTTTAACCACAAATTCCTCAGATGAATCCTCCAAAATCACAGGGGAAGGTGGTGTTCTGAATCTAGCTCCTGAACAAACTGGTTTTAAAAGACTAACATGAAAGGTAGGATGTACCTTCAACTGCTTGGGTAATTTCAATCGTACTGCCACAGGGTTGATGATTTTCTCTACCTCAAAAGGGCCTACAAATCTTGGACTGAACTTATTCTTCCCCTTAATTTTCAGGTATCGGGTAGAAAGCCAAACTAAGTCTCCCACCTTATATTCAGGACCAGTTTTTCTTCTCAAATCGGCATATCTCTTATATTTCAACTTATTTTCTCCCAGAACCTTTTTTGCTCTATCCAAGTTATTTTTCATTATCAACAAGCGATCTTCCACTCTAGGATTCCCTGAATCCTCCTCCAACACCTCAAAACTCAGAAAGCGAGGATGAAACCCACGACCCAACAAGAAAGGGGACATAGAAGTAGCATCTTTTCCACAATTATTGTAAGAGAATTCTGCCAACCACACCAAATCCACCCATTCCTCTCTAGCTTGTAAATAACACCTTAAAAACTTCTCCAATTCTTGATTTACTCTCTCCACTTGTCCATTACTTTCCGGATGATACCCAGAAGTCAAACTAACTTCCACTCCAAGTTTCTTACAGAAGGCCCTCCAGAATTTTGAAATAAATTGAGATCCCCTGTCAGAGATAACTTGACTTGGGAGTCCATGTAGTCGAACTACACCTTGCAAAAAACTATGAGCCAGTTTTTCCGCGGTAACCTCTCCCTCTATTGGTAAAAAATGTGCTTCTTTAGTAAGAAGATCGACCACAACAAGAATGGTAGTACAACCCTTATCTTGAGGGAGATCTACTATGAAATCCATAGAAATTGTGTGCCAAGGACGAGGAGGAACAGGTAACGGCTCCAATAAACCATGCGGCTTCCCAACTTGACTTTTTGCTTGTGCACAGACTACACAAGTTTTAACAAAATTCAATGTGTCTTGGCGAATTTTTTCCCACCAAAAATTTCTTCGAACCAGTTCCAGAGTTTTTCTGAACCCAGGATGTCCTGCTAAAATGGATTCATGACAATTTCTCAAAACCTTTTCTCTCAACTCATCAGTAGGTACATAAAGCTTATTATCAAAAAAAGGAAGATTGTCTTTCAACTTTCTAGCTGGATCCAGTCTCACCCACTCCTCCATCTTCTGCAAGGACATATTTTGACGAACTTCATTCAAAAAATCCATTTCTTTAATGGCTCCAGCTAACAAAAAACGTTCTGGAGCAATTATAGGTTCTGGTTCTATAATCTCTTTGTCTTCACTTCCAGGAAATTGGCGAGATAACGCATCAGCTTTTTTGTTCTGACTTCCAGGTTTAAAAGTCACAATGAAATCATAATCTGCAAAGAACAAAGACCAACGAAGTTGTCGTGGAGACAAAGTTCTTGCAGATTTTAAAAACAATAAATTTCTGTGATCAGTAAGGACCGTTACTGTATGTCTTGCTCCTTTAAGAAAATGTCTCCATTCTTCAAAAGCGGATTTTATTGCTAACAGTTCCCGATCAGCAATTGTGTAGTTCACTTCAGCAGCAGAAAACTTTCTAGAAAAGAATGCAACTGGATGTATTTGACCAGTAGTTTCATTCCTTTGAGAAAGCACCGCCCCCAACGCTAAATTTGAAGCATCCGCCTCCACAAAAAAAGGTTTAGAAATATCTGGATGAATTAGAATTGGACTAGAAGTAAATCTTTGTTTTAACTCTTGAAAAGCCTTTTCTGCTTCAAGGTCCCAGTCAAATTTCATTCCTTTTTTCAAAAGTCTCGTTATAGGAGCAACCAGTCGAGAAAAACCTTCTATAAATCTCCTATAAAAATTGGCAAACCCTAAGAAACTTTGTATTTCCTTAACCTTAGTAGGAGGGGGCCATTCAAGAACGGCTTGCACCTTTTTAGGATTAATTTCTAAACCCTTAGGTGAAATTATAAAACCTAAAAACTCCACAGAATCGGTATGGAATTGACTTTTTTCCAATTTGGCAAACAAATGATTTTCTCGCAATTTTTGTAACACCAAGCGCACATGTTTCTGATGTTGATCTAGGTCAGAAGAGAAAATCAAAATATCATCGATATAAACGACAACAAAAATATCCAGGAATTCTCTAAAAACCTCATCAATGAAAAATTGGAAAGCCGCTGGAGCATTACATAGACCGAATGGCATAACTTGATATTCAAACAGCCCAAATCTGGTCTTAAACGCTGTCTTCCATTCGTCCCCTTCCTGCACACGTACAAGATGGTAAGCTCCTCTCAGATCTAATTTAGAGAAAATATTTGCTCCTTGTATTTGATTAAGCATTTCTGAGATGAGAGGAAGAGGATACCGGTTCTTAATAGTGACTTTATTAACTGCTCGATAATCTATGCAAGTTCTAAGCGAGCCATCCGGTTTTGGTACAAAAAATAAAGGAGAGGCCGCAGGTGACTTAGAATGACGAATAAATCCTTTGGCCAAATTTTCCGACAAATATTCTTTTAAATAATCATTCTCTTTCTCAGTAAGAGCATATACCCTACTACTAGGCAAAATTGTTCCTGGCTCCAGTTCAATTTTACAATCAAAGGATCTATGGGGTGGTAATTCTCCTGCCACTTTCTCATCAAATACGTCCCAGAAATCTTTGTAACACTGGGGAAGTTGACCCACTACAGCTCCCACATCATGACCTCCAATTCCAGTCTCAGCCAGAAAACTAGATACAGAATTACTTTGTTTTACCTCTTCCTCTAAGAGACTTCCTGAAAAGCAATTCTCTTTACAAAAATCGGATTGCATGTCAATTGTCCTAGCACTCCAATCAATTAGGGGATTATGAAGAGTAAGCCAAGGCATGCCTAAGATAATCTTCAACAAAGGGGCATCAATTAACTCAAATGAAATTATCTCTCTGTGACCTCCTGATAACTCCAAAGTTAAAGAACCAGTTCTATGAGTAATAGGACCAGAAGATAAACATGTACCATCAACAGCCCTAGCCTGCTCTACAACCTCCTTCAGAATAATTGGAATTCCCAACGATTTGGCCAGACCCCAATCCATGAAATTCCCAGTCGCACCAGAGTCAATCATTACAGGACCATTTCCCTTACACTCCAAATCAAAAAATAAGGATACATTTATGGTTATATGAGGAACCGCTGTCTGCACCGTATTGGCGATCTGTTGTACCTTGACTGCTGAGGAAGAAGTCTTCTTGGGAGTGTAAGGACAGTTTCCTAAAAAATGCCCACCTCTTCCACAGTATAAACACAAATTATTATCTCTCCTCCTAGTCTTTTCCTCCACTGTTAATGGGCCTCTGATTCTTGGAGATGAATTATTCCCTTTGGGTCTACTCTCTATTTTGGGTCTATCTACTCTAAGTATAGACTTTACATCACTCTGACCATGACGTCTCTCTGCCTTCCTTTCACTCAAACGGAAATCCAATTGAATAACCAAATCAATCAGACCTTCACAAGTAGGAGGGCGTTCAACTACTCCAGACAAGGCATCCTTTAACTCATCTCTAAGGCCCCGATAAAACAACGAAGCTTGTTTAGCCTCGGGCCACTTGCTTTCTAACACAAGGGACTTAAATTGTGTTATATAAGCAATCAAGTCTCTATTACCTTGTTTTAATTCTATAAGTTCACCATCCACTTCCAGAGATAGCTGTCTTCTATCAAACATTTTTCGGAATATCTCTAAAAAGTTGGTATAATTTTCTAAAACCGCACTCTTTTGACTCACCAACAACCCAGCCCAAGCAGATGCTTCCCCAGAAAGATATGACAACATAAATGTTATCTTAGAAGCATCCGATGGAAATAATTCTGGTCTACTCATAAAATGTAATTCACATTGTGTTAAAAACACCCTAAATCTCTTGGAATCCCCATGATAACGTTCTGGGGACGCCAAAGGCACTGGCATAATTATACTCCTTACCCCTTCTGCCACTGTAGGCGCCCGTTGTATGTGTGGTAACTGATCTTCTCTTTCTAACTCTGGTGGAGAACCTGCGCCCCCTGAAACCTCATCCTCTCTCCTTTCTCCCCTCTGTTGAATTTGTGTAACTTTAACACTTAAGTCATCCACCTTTTGACTAAGTAAAGCATTCTCATCCCGAGAAATTTTCAACTCCTCCCGTAACTCCCTAATCAAAGATCCTAACATCTCCATGGATTCGTCGGGGTTCATGACAGCTCGGGCGGACTAAATTATTGGCCTTTCATTCTGTCAGGCTGAGAGGTCCTGTATCCGCGGAAGCTGCTGAACCCCCGACAATCCCCCTGAGATGTATTTCCCAGAACTAGTTTTCAATACAGCTCTGTAAACTACACCCCAAAGGGAAAGGGGGAATGGGACAACAAAACAACACCAGGCAGACTGCGTCAAGGCTAATCAGTGCTGAACCTGCAGAGGATAAAGAATAACATATACACTTTCTTAATTCACTTACTTAACCTTATGAACGGGAAGTAATTAATCCTTAACTAATAATTGAGAATCCTACCTGGTTCTTCTCTTGAAATTTCTTAGAGAAGCGGATAAGAAGCTGAAAATCTCTCTTACTTGCGATACTAGAAATTCCCAGCAACTTCTTACATTAGGCAAAACTGGAAGTTTTAGTTCTTTGTTTGTCTTTTTTCCAACTTGCACTGGTAGTTCAATTAGATTGTCTATAAAATGTTCTTTCTTGTAATATCAAAACTTTTCAAACTATTTATAATTATCTTGAGTCTTTGAATCCTTGAAGAAAGAGGAAAAAACGTGCTAACTGCACACGCAGGTTATTTCCATTAATCGTTGAACTTCACATAGAAATCTTCCTGTTTGAAGAACACGCGCAAACGGATGAAGACGCGCGATCCAAGTAATCCACACGCGCAAAAATCCACACGCGCAACAATTCACACGCGCAATGGTCCACCCGCGCAATAATATTCTCCTGCGAGACACGCGAAATAAGAACACCCGCGCTATTGAGTTCAAAAGCAACGAAGTGATTGTCACGCGCAAAATTACTCGCGATGGAAAAAACACACGCGCACTCACAAGGCACGCGACGAACAGATTCTCGCGCTTAAAATCACACGCGCTTTGTATTTCACACGCGCTTTGTACACACGCGATAAAAATCACACGCGCTTTATATTTCACACGCGAATTGTATTTCACACGCGCTTTGTATACTCGCGCTAAAAATCACACGCGCATTGTATTTCACACGCGCTTTATACTTCACACGCGCTTTGTATACTCGCGCTAAAAATCACACGCGCATTGTATTTCACACGCGCTTTATATTTCACACGCGCTTTGTATTTCACACGCGCTTTGTAGTTTTCACGCTGCGTATAGCTTTTGGCGAAAAGGATCTCTCGCGCAATAAAACACACGCGCTTTTAAAATGGCACGAGACCAACCTCTGCTCGCGCTCGGAATACAAACGCTAGAAAGCACGCGCTCACTTGAATACGCACGTTACAGTCAAAATCTCGCGCTAAGGAACACCGCACTGGAAACACAAGCGCACACCGATAGTTCAATTGTTTTAGTTGAAACACTACTTTTAACGAATTTTCAAGGAGACTGTATTTAAGATGAACAGATTTACAGTAGAAATAAAGTCACTTATCTCCTTAGCGAATTCACAAAGATTTCCTGCTTTTCCTATCTTCCAAAACGAATTCCTGCCAGCTGAAGACTTCTCCTGAACCCCCAAGAAAGTAGCCGCTCAACTGCTGAGATCTGAAGGATAAAATCCACCAGGCCTAATACTAAAGCAGGAGCAGCCACTGAACACGTCCTCTCAGATGGGGTTTTGATGATGAAAGGCACAGAGTGACAGTTTAGAATGTTCATTGTTGTTCAGCATTGTCTTCTAGCCAATCAGAGCTGTCACTGTGAGGCTCCATCTTGCCTTGGGTCAGAACCAGGATTCTGAATCATCAAGTTAAGGCCTAACCAACTATAATGGAAAACTTCCCACCCACACAAAGCTAATCTGAAAAGGATAAATAATGAAAAGGAAACTTGAATAAGAGAAGGAAACCTGACAATATGCAAAGGTTTCATACAAAAGTCTTAACTTAACCGTCTCTTGGGGACACAGAACAGCAGTTAGCCCGAGACATACAAGATCAGTAGTTTTGTGTAAAGTATGGCAACGTATTAGCTTGACAGGCAATAGATTGTTCACAAAGGTAAGTACAACATATGTGTATTTATTTAACAACACTCAAGCATTAAGACAAAACAATATAACTCAGCCATTCACAAGAAGGCAAGAGACAGTTGTTAACTGTACCAATATGCAACTCCCTATCTCCTAAAGTCTGCCTTACTTCGTTGCCCATGCTTACCTTGATAAAGTTTGGCTAGAACCAAGTGTCAATTACCATGTTCATTAAGTACTCTCCCACAGGGCAGGTTGTGAAAATCCATTTTAACAGTATGTTAGTGGGTTTGCTATAGCACAATACTGCTGTTGCCATTTTCATGGTCTTATCACTTGGGGACCTGCAAGAGATGGGTTAGGTTGCATGGAGTGAGACGTTATTAGGAGCCGAGGGAGCACAATAATGATTGTTACATTAGGCAGCAATGGACAGTGGCTGCTTGGTAGTTTAGTGTAGAATAGAAGTTACTTTGTTGATTCATTTAAACAGTGACTGCTTCGTTGGTGACTTTACAACAGCAGTCAAGATATTGACCAGGGTAGGATGGTGTCTTCTTGACTAGTGATTGCACAATGTTGGAGGCTTGGCTGTTCAAGGCCATGAATGATCAGGGTAGAGCAGCAGCTAAGGAGGGGATTTTGGTAACACAGTGCTAGTAGGGGTGGGAGGAGATTGGGAGGTCAAAGTAGAATGGCGGATGGCTGAGTGTGCAGGGGAACACAATGGCTTCTTTGTTAAGTAGGGTAAAATGGTGGCTACTCTGCTCTTCAGGGTAGAATGGTTGTTGCTTGGTTATTCAAGGTAGACTTGCAAATTTATACCATGGCTTCTTGGTCACATGACAAACTCGGCAGGCCCGTTTAAGTTTATGATGGCTAGGTCACTGCAGATCTGCACCATAACACACAGGGAGAACTTGTCAGAAGTGAAACTTACCGTCTGCATGGTTGCAGAGCTCCTGGATCTGTTTGTTCAGGAACTTCAATGTTAGGTTCAGGAGTTGCTCTGAGAAGGGCTTACTCTGAGTCTCCAAATCATTTTCCCTGATTGCAGAGCAAAGCAAGTCCAAGGCAGGCCTCAGGTCCTCCACATCTATAGAGAATATACATCATAAATGTTTAAGCCAAAAAGAGACTACATGTAAAATTGACCATCCGACTCCCAACAATGTGGGGTTGTTCAAATCTTATAACAAAAATCAACAAAACAAGTAAGAAGCATTACTGTGAACTGCTCTATGTGTGAATGCCTGGTCCCTCCAGCCCCTCACACTGGTGAAATCAGAGAAAGTAATTAAAGATCCCCACTGATTACAAAACTTGGCAATTATCACTGTAAAATTAGCACACTGTGGTGGGACTGCCCGGCCGTTCAGGTGTATTGGGCTGAGTGGCTTAGCTGGAGCAAGGATATTGTAAGCATGGCCCCATCCCTTCTCCCCTTGGAGGTTCTCTTGGGTACACCCATGCCCGACTCTGATTGGCACTCTTTTCCAAGGGTGGTTGGGGCGATGCTGAGGTCGGGGAGACTTGCTCTCGCTCAAAAATGGAAAAGCTCTTCCACCCGCTCTAAGGCTGAATGGCTTACCAAGCGTTGGTCCATCTTCACGTACGAAAAACTGTTGGCTATAACCAACGACACAATGTCCTCATTTGTGCAAGACTGGACAGCTGTTCTCCTAAACGATGATTGTGCTGCTATGAGACTGTAACTTCACT
Organism: Ambystoma mexicanum; assembly: GCF_040938575.1. NCBI lineage: Eukaryota > Metazoa > Chordata > Amphibia > Caudata > Ambystomatidae > Ambystoma > Ambystoma mexicanum. Next base: position 1,005,956,567 of record NC_090934.1, read on the forward strand.
GTGTTGCTGGAACCCTGTATTTCCCTTTGTGTTCCTAGGTGCCTGTTTACCTGCTTTCCCGTTGGCCTTGGGTGTTGCCTTGGCCCTACTATGTCAGGACCATGAACTCTGTTCTGCGCTACTGCTCTCAATATCCATCGCCTGTTTAGCCTTGGCAAGGTCTTGTGTTGTGGGGCGGATTTAATCTTGCATTGTTGTTTCACTTTGTTGTAGCCAGGAGTTTCCTGGCTTTTTTGTTTTCTTGTGTACTGAAATGCTTAATACAAAGAAAGTGGGAAAAAAAAATTCGAACATGACTTCATCCTACAAGAACTATGCCACTACAAAAGCAAGGTTGGTGTTGGCTAGCAGGTGCCAGTGTGAGAGTAATACTTGACTCTGCCACCCTAGAGTTATGTTAGTTCAGTGGCAGTCCCAGACAAGCACTACAATCAACATTTATATGAGCTCTTTTAATTGGTACACAACATGGTCAATGTACGGTGCAGAGGTATCCATGCCTGTTACCTACCTTTTAAGTATGTCTGGTATTCTATGCTCCCTGGGGTTTCCAGCACCATGCACTGGGATAGAGGGCTGAAAAGATTTTCCTTACTCTTCAAGAAGAAATCGACTGTGTCCAATTGGCGATTCTTCAACCCTGCCTGAAAAACATGATGAAAATGACAGTGAAATAAAGATTTCCCTTACTCTTCAAGAGTTAATCATCGGAATAACAGTGAAATATAGGCCTTCTTTCCTGGTTCACTAATAACATTTGTCATGGCTTGACAGCTATGCCATATCTCCATTGCTTGGGTCTACTCCAAACCAGCTAGAATACAGATTGCCCATGCGACAAGCGCAGGAAGTCTTGATTCTATTAAAGACACGCAGGCGAGCATTATGCTTTTCTTCTTTAATCACTGCTCAACAGCAATTCAAAACTTTATCATTTAAACTGTTTTTTTTATTTTTTAAGTAAGAATGCCCAATAGGGTTAAAAAACGAAAAACAAACAAATATGGTGCCACAAGACCACAACTCCCAAGAGTTCTAGAGGCTTTGTAGTCCTTAGCCTCAGTACCGTCCACCAACGGAAGTCCCCTGGCAAGTATAAACCCCCATGTCCTTAGGTACTTTCCTCTTCTTTTTCCAGTCTCGCTGCATAACTCTTGCAATTCTTCAACCTATTCAACTTGAAACCAAAAAGTTCCTCCCTTCGAAGGCAGACTTCTCGACCTTCCATCAATCCCTGTTATTTTTCTGATCTTCTCCTGCGAACAAAGGGAGATCGTAATCGTTAGGGCTGGGAACTCTTCTTATAACTCAACGATACTAATCCAGTACAACATTATTCCCAATTTCCCCCAATTCTGTAGGGCGGGATAATGCTCGCCTCCGTGTCTTTAATAGAATCAAGACTTCCTGCGCTTGTCGCATGGGCAATCTGTATTCTATTACAAGACCGGAGGCAAGCATTATGCTTGTTCAAAGCTTTGCATCACTGCTGCTGCAATATTAGCTACTGGCTTGAAGTTAAATGTCCTAAATACTGAGTCACTGGACCAATCTGCAGTTTTCATGATCTCCTGCAGCGGAACACCAGCTGCAAAGGCTCCTGAAGCCATAGCTCCTCTGGCTGAGTGTGCTCCAAACATAGATATATCTATCCCTGCCAAACTCATGACCTCCTTTACCCATCTCGCTATAGTAGCAGAGGCTACTGCCCTGTAAGGTCTCCTGCACGCGATAAACAGCTGAGTCACTCCCATAGGTCTCACTGCGGCTATCACCGCTTCATATTGCTTTATGCATTTCGCTACGCAGAGCTTGCTGTCACCTGGAAAATACGGTAAGTAATTATTCTGGAGTTAGTTTTAGTGCGCTGCGCTATGTTGAAGGTTACCCCCTCGGGATAGAAAATTTTCCGATCTATCTATAGTGCTTTCACATCAGAAATACGTCTGCATGAGATTAAACATAGTAGCGTGGCCAGCTTCCCCGATAATTGCTTGTCTGACAAGAGTTCGTTCTCTGGCCATTGCTCCAACATGTGTAGCACCTTTGTAACATCCCAAAGGACTGAATACCTGGGCAACGGAGGCTTACTGACCTTAATACATTTGAGAAGTCTTACTAATGCTGGGTGCTCACCCGCTGGTACTCCCTCAACCAGCTCGTGCCCTGCCAAAATGGCTGACCTATACACCCCAATTGTTCTGAGAGCTTTCCCCTCCGCGCTTAGAGACGCTAGGAAGTTTATGACTTGAGCTATAGGAGCTGAAATGGGAGGAATACACCTCTCCCTGCACCATAAATCCTAGGCTTGCCAAGCGGAATTATAGCTCCCGACTGTCGAGGGGGCCCATGAAACTTTGATGAGCTCAATAGCCTCTTCTGAAAGTCCCGGCAAGCGCCACCTTCTCCTGAAATTCTGCAGGCCAGAAGAGTTAGGCTCTGATCCAAGATCAGAGGGTGAAAAGCTCCTGCTGGATCTACGAGGAGATCCTCTCGGTGTGAGATCCTCTGAGTGAAATCCGTGGAAAGTTCCATCAGAATCGGAAACCAGACTTGCAACCTCCATTCTGTAATCACTATCACCAGCTCGACCCTGTCTCTGCGAGCCTTCGCTAAGACTCTGGTTATCATTGCGAAGGGTGTAAAAGCATAGTGAACGTGAGGTCCCCACACTTGCAGAAACGTATCCGTTCCCAGCACTTCCGGGTCTAGTCTCCAACTGAAGTAATTCCGCAGGTGTTTGTTTAGCCGGGAGGCAAACAGATCTGTATGCAACTGACCCCACCTGTGTTGCAGTTTTCTGAAAACTGAATTGTGTAGTCTCCAGTCGCTGGAGTCTACCATATAGCGAGAATTCCAGTCGGCCACTGTATTCTTCGTTCCCGGAAGGTATTCTGCTTTGACTGATATGTTCCTGCTTAGGCAGAAGTGCCAGAAGTCTTTGGCAATCTCCACTAGCATTTTGATCTTGTTCCTCCTAGCTTGTTGATATACCTCACAGCGGATATGTTGTCCATGCGAAGCAGAATGCAGCATTGCGCCTTGTCCTTGGAGAAGGCTTTCACTGCGAAAGATCCTGCCATGATATGTAGCTCTAGCTCTTCTGGAGACCACTTCCCTCCGGTTTCTGTGCTTCCGCACCTGGCTCCCCAGCCTGACCTGCTGGCGTCTAATTCTATTATGAGCTCTGGCCGGCCTCCAAAGATAGCTCTGCCATTCCATGCCTCCATATTGCTCAGCCACCATAGGAGCTCTGTCCTGCTGTCCTCGTCTAACGGGACTTGATGATATCTCCATCCCTCCGGCAGATACTTGATCTTGAGCCTGTGGAGGGCCCGATAATGCAGAGGTCCGGGGAAAATAGCCTGAATGGAGACCGCCAGAAGCCCCGCTATCCTGGCTAGATTCCGAAGAGAAATAAGCTGTTTCCCCAGGGCTGTCCTCAGATCCTTCTTGATGGCTTTTATCTTGGAAGGCGGAAGGGCTAGAGTGGCTCTTCTCGTGTCTATGGTAAAACCTAGGAATTCTAGTTTCTTGCATAGCACAAGGTCTGACTACTCTCTGCTGATCAAAAATCCTAGGCTGGAGATGAAGTCTGCTGCCCACTGAACCTGCTCCTGAAGTCTCTCCTTGCTCTCTGCCACGAGAAGGATATATATCGTCCAAATAAATGATCATCCTTATTCCCTGTTCTCTCAATGCGGTGGCTATAGGCCTCATTAGCTTTGTGAAAGCCCAAGGCGCCGACGCTAGCCCGAAGGGCAAGGTCTTGAACTGCCATATCTGCTCTTTCCACTTGAAATGTAGAAAGCGACGGAATAGCGGAGCTATGGGTATCGTGAGGTATGCGTCTTTCAAATCTAGCCGAGCTAGCCAATCGTCCTTCCTCAGGAGGTCCGCCCATAAGTGCATTCCCTCCATTTTGAAATGTCTGTAGACCAGCCACCCGTTCAGCTCCTTCAGGTTGATAACTGGCCTCACCTTTCCTTTGCGATGAACCAAAAACATGTTGCTCAGGAAGCTCTACGAGTGCGGCTGCGCCCTCTCCATCGCTTGTTTCCGCGCTAGTGCTTCTAATTCTGCATCGTAAAGGGCCATCTCCTCCTCTGAGCTTCGCATGCGCTGAGGGATTTGAGTCTGCCTCGGCTCCCCTACGAATTCTAGCGGAAATCCCTGGGCTGTCTGAAGCACCCACAAATCTGCTGATAATTCGCGCCAGCTGCTCATAAAAAGCGATGTCCTCCCGCCCACCGGGGGATAATGCGCTGCGCTCTCTCTCACCTGTGGAACTATTCTGCTGCCTAAAGTACCCTCTTCCTCGGCGCCCTCTGAATCCTCTGCCTCTGCTTGGGAAGAACGTGTCCTACTGACGTGACTCCCAGTATTGGGCCCTAGGCCCCTGAGTTCTCCTGTTGAAATTACTGCTGTCGGACGAGCGACCTCTGTTGCGGCCGGCCCCTGCAAAAACCCGGGTAGGGAATACCTTTCTAATTGATGCTTGAGCTTTTTCAAGCGCAGTATACGTCCCTACAAACGTATTCATTTCTTTGACGAATGTGTCGACAAACAGAAGACTTTGGGCCCCTTCACCTGCCTCGTAAGAGGCCAAGTCTCCTAATTTATTGTCTATCTTTAAAAGCATAGACCTACGTCTCTCCGCTGAGATGGCTGTGTTTGCATTTCCTAGGAGCCCATCCGGCCAGGACATACGGATCCACCGGCTCTCCGGTGTCCTTTGCTCTCTCCGCGAGATCCATAATTTTAGCTATGGGGCCCGTCAAGTCCAATATTTTAGCTTGACAGGACCCCCATGCGCGGTCCATCCCTTTCCTAGTGTCCTTACCGGCCTTCGTGACGAAAGTTAACATTTTGGGATCAAGCTCTGGGGTCTCTGCCACCTTCCCCGTGAGCTCTGGCCTGGGACACTCTGACTTTAATCTGAACCTGGTCTCTTTTTCTAGAGGTTTCCGTATCTTCCGAGCCATGTATAGCGCCACCTTAGGGGATGGCGTCCAGTCCGTGGATCTCGGATGCCTGATGGCTTCAGGCTCAAACATATCGGACATATCGTCCTCGGGGGTACTCTCCACCAAGCTGGCTTTTCCCTCTCTCTGGCTCTCTCCTTTCTTCTCCGTACCACTCCCTGACAGACTTCTCTCCTCTTCCTCCTGTTCGTCATATTCATCTGAGGAAGAGGGCACAACCCTATATTGTTCGCCCCTGGGGTAGGGGATACGAGGCTGGGCACCACTGATCTGGAAAGGAACGCATCCTTGAGCCTGTTAAAGGCATCAGCTGCCTCCTAGGGCTTTTCTCTCTTCCCCGTGTCTAAGCCCGGGGGGTAGAAGAGTGTTTCCTCTTATGGGCTCCCTTACACCCCCTATAATCATTCTGTAGAGGCTTGGTGGTGGAGGTCCCCTCACCTGGGTCTTCATCTCTGCCAGCTTTAGTGCCCAATAAATTTTCCAGGACCTGCAGCCTGTCCTGAATAGGCTGAACCCCCTGAGCTACTGCTCTAACAAGGGAATCCCCCAGAACTCTTTTAAAGCTCTGGGAGAGGTCTATTTCCTCCTCCTGCAGCTGTTGCTCCTGATCAGAGTACTCCTCTGCCCTGTCGCAGGCCATCTCTGTCTGAATGGGGCTGCTATCAGGTGCTCTGAAACTTGAATAGACTGTCTGCTAGATGCAGTCACAGAGCGTATGAAAAAATGTTCTTTCTTATTCTTTTATTTTTTTTACAAGCCTCTTAAAAATATCGTGCTCGATCCGGACTGGGTCTTTCTGACTGACCGAAATCCGTACCGCGCTCGAGAGCTGTCAAAATGCGTAACGTTCGAGGAATTAACGTTATGCGAGGAGAGACCATCCGCGGAACGATGTGCCCGGGCCACTACTGTGTCCGCGGCTCCAGAGCGGATGCGCAAATCTTTTTGTCACTGAAGGAATGGGCTCCCAGCAGCGAGCAAGATCACTCGCGGGATGCCCATTCCTTCGTAATATGCTACGCCGGAGCCAATACTCGATACCGGCTAATAAAAGCTTCTATTCCCAACAAAATCGATCGTGTTTACACAGAATGCAACAGTCTTATATTATTATGCTGCACGGATTACACATACCAGACCTACGCGCCTCTAATGAAATCGAAATCCCCACATAAAGCGGGAATATAGTTATAAATTACGCTCATAACGAAATAGAAATCCCTGCACAAAGCGTGAATATAGATATAAATCAATGAAGTGTACTTAACTGTTGAGCCAGCAAAAAAAGAAGAGGAAAGTACCTAAGGACATGGGTGTTTATACTTGCCAGGGGACTTCCACTGGTGGACGGTACTGACTACAGAGCCTCTACGACTCTTGGGAGTTGTGGTCTTGTGGCACCATATTTGTTTGTTTTTCGTTTTTTAAGCCTATTGGGCATACTTTCTTTAAAAAAAAACAGTTTAAATGATGAAGTTTTGAATTGCTGTTGAGCAGTGATTAAAGAAGAAAAGCATAATGCTCGCCTCCGGTCTTGTAATATAATCAAATGCCTGTCCCAATGCTTGGTTTGAATACCTGAATGCACTCACTTCACACAGAGCTTGACTGCCCTGTTTGTCCATACTGCTTGGGTTTGCTGCCTGGGCCATTTTCTGGCCTGCTGTCCAATCTTGCCTCTTGGCTCTGCCACTATGCTTGGAAATACGCTCTGCTGCTAGGCCACACTTCTGACTTTGTCATTCGACTCTTCTTTCTATCTATATGTCACTGGTCACCGATTATGGGCATGGAGGCCAAAGCATGCTTTTGGGCAATGGGCATACATCCTGGCTCTGCTGCCAAGTTCTGCTTCCTGAATTCCCAGCGTGTTTCCTGGCTTCCATGCCCGTCCTCTCTTCTTGGTCCATTGCCCAACCTTCTCTTTGAAAATGCTGCCTGGCCAGGCTTCTAGCTCTGCAGCCTGGTTACACACATAATTTAAAAGAAAGAAAAACATTGTGCGGCAGAAAAAGAACTACAAAAAACAATGATCAATATTTCAGGTTGAAACACGTAGAAACAGAAGAACTAAAACCACAAAAAATAACAGAATCAGTTTGCAACAAAGGCTAAGTGCCATTGTTAAAATAATAATAATTAGGAAGTAGGATATGAGGGCAAAATAGGGACAGGGAGGTGGCCTCTCATGCTGACCTTCCCATTCTAAAAAAGATTAGACACCAGCCTAGCTCTACCACCCAATAGTTAGCAGGAATCATACAAATACTGATGTTATGCACACTGATGTTTTGAAAATGAATATAATCTCATGTAATAGCCTTCCAGCCTAGCCCTTATCCCAAACCATGTAGCAAGGGTGTTGCTTCTTGGCACTCCTGTCAAGCCAGGCTTAATCACTTGGAAGATTTGCCTTGCTTCTTGGCGATGCATCTGTGTCCTGGTTTGTGGCTCTGCATCCATGTCCTGTTTGTTGCCGCAGCACACAGACTCACTCCCTCTTGGCTCTGAGCCTGCACCCCGCTTCTAGATTTTGCACCTGGATCCCGCTTTTTGCCTCTATAAACAGACCCCACTTCTTGCCTCAGCACACAGACCCTGCTTCTTGTGTCTGCACTCAGACCTCGCTTCATGCCTGTTGTGAGAAACCTGAGGGTATTCTCCACAGCAATCAAGAATCCCTTGTTCAGGTGGCCAAGAAAGGGGTGACCCTTTCTTATCTCAACCCTCAAGGCAGAAGAGCAGGGAAAGATCACCTGGGTAGGGGAACCCGGGGTTATGCTCAGGAGAATGCCCAAAGGGAGAAACGGCCTGTTACCGAAGAAGACGAGGAGGGTGAGATCCCTGAAACCTTTGTGGGCCGTGCCACATCTGGCCCCTTTCTGCCATCAAATCTCTTACCCAAATCCAACGACCCCTCTGTGTATAACCAGTCCCTCAGGGTCTCAAACCCTGTCACATTTAGAAACCATCTCTTCCAAAACCCTGGTGTTCCTGTGTCTCACCCGGATACTCCCGGTCATTCTTTTTCACGCCCCTCTTGTCACTATTCCCTGCACTCCCCATCTGCTCAGACAAAACACTACCAACCCCACAATTGCCCCTGTTCATTTCATATTAATAATTCCGGTCATTCCCGTTTTTCTCACAAACCTTTCTACTCATTTCAAAACCCCTTCAAAATCCCATATAGCACCATTTCCCCAGCCTATCCCATAGAACAATCTGACAATCAATTTCCCCCCATTGCCGACATGAGAACTTCCATGCATTGTGATGTGATGTGATAGGTTATTTATAACGCGCTTAATACCCAGAGGTTTCTAAGCGCGGACCCGGGATCGAACTTGTGTTACTCCGTGATGCATTGCTTCCAAGGCGACCACGTTGACACTGAGCTATCCTCCCGAAAGACAGCAGACTAACCCCAAAGCTGTTTACCTGACATGTCCCAACCCCAGTGTCAGGCAAAGCAAGAAAATTCACCTGAATCACACACACCATAGGTCACAACTAGATAGACCCACAGGGACCAGCTTGCATTAGGCACAGACTTGGATGTAAGGGCTGGCCTGGGTAGCAGCAATGATAGAATTGCAGAGACTGATTAGCGCAACATATGGACAGAGGTGAGAGACAGCTTTGTGTCATGCTGAAACAAGATCACTATAAGGAAGACATTCATGTAAACCTTGAAAGACAAACAAAATGAGTGTGCGTCTCTTCAGACAACAATGCTAATAACCAACCCTACTAAAACCTCACCACTCTTCATAAACCTCTCAAACCCTAACTAAACACAACCATATCTCTTAAAACACAGTAACCTGCATGCACTTCACTACACCTCAACAACAAACACACCACACAGAGCCTTACACAACAGCACACGACGGACACCAACCAGATACCACACCAAAAAGCTCAGCGAACTGTGTTAACCAAACTGAAGATGCCAACAGCACATCACAGCTCCCTTGCTCTTTCTCCAAACTTTGTCCTACTAACGTACCCTAACCCACACCCCTTTCTTTCAGATCCACCAGAGCGCCAGGGGACCACTAGAGTGGTGATAGTGTACGGTATAAATATCCTTTAACATTAACACCTGACGGCCCTTTCCATTCCCCGCAGGGATAAAAGGTGGAGCAAGAGAGCACAGTAGGCGCAAGGCAGACTGTACATGACGAGACAGCTATCCATGCCTGGCAGTTCAAGAGAAGGAGAAAGGCACAAACATCGAGAGGCTGACTAGGAGAGACGTGACTTTGCCCTCTTTGACAAAACCCTGCAAACCCTCAGCTGAAAGAAGCATAAGGCCGAGGGCAATAGCCCAAGTGTGCTGCAGCAGATGTCAACAGTACACGGAGCATGTCGACGTTGATAAGCGGGAGCGAGAGAAACTCCTGCTACTGTGGTACCGGCCTTGACTGCAGTTACGAGGAAAGCCAAGCAGTTCATCACAGCCGATGAGTCGAAGGGAGAGTCGATAAGAGCCGGGCTGTCGTGAATGAAAAACACAAAGTGGCAAGTTGAACAAATTTAAAAGAACTGTAATAGTGTTGAAGGGAGACCAGCTGTAGAGGGACTCGGCACCACGTCGGTGCTAACTCGAGAGACTCTGGTCAATCCCCGTCTGAGTGAAACTACAAATAACAGAAGGCCGTAGGAGAACCGCCAAGATAAGTCAAACTGGTCATACAGGAGGTCAAGCAAAATCCCTGTGCAGTCGAAAGCCTTTGACCTAAGAACTGTGAAAAAGCAAGGAAAGTGAATCCTGCAAACATTTTTGAATGTGAAGTTAGCAAGAGTGAATCCAAAAGAGGGATGAACACGAGAAGGGGCAAGTCTAAAGTCCCAGGAAACGTGTGTTGACAAGAGTGAACCCCACACAGGGATGTCCACTGAGACTGTTAAAAAGACATAGCCATTGTGAACCGGTGGAGGGAGGCTGAAAGTAAAGAGGGGTTTGCACCTGGATAAGGGGGACCCAGGGATGAGCCAGTATCATCCTTATCAAGTGAACCAGAGAAAAGGAGGTTCACAGTGTACTGTTGAAAAGACCTTATACAAGAACCCTAAAGGAAGATTTTTTGAAAGCCATAGTGAACCTGGTGGAGGGAGGCCAACAGTCGAGAGGGATCCAGAAAAGGAACTGTTATTGATTTATATAGCATAGATTTGTCAAGGTCAGCACCCAGAAGAGGGGGACACGGGGTGAAGAATCCTCACCCTAAGTGAAATCAGGAAACAAACTTTCATTGTGTTGAAGGAACTTTTTGTTTTATTATTTGAAGACGTCAGGCTCTCGGAGGCAAGAGACTTTCAAGAGAAACGAGACCTGGCAATCGATGGTCCGGAGAGCTGCAAATGGAACTATCGTCTAGTGCTGGGAAAGCTCGAGAGTGTGATGTGCTCTAAAATCCCTCCTTACCCCATGCTCAAAAAGTGGGGAAGGGAGTCCCAGGCTACTTCATCCGACATATTATTTGTGAACACTACTTTCTATTCTTGAGAACTATCCCACACCCTTTTTGTATTAGTTGTTTGGCAATAGGTTTCTTCGCATAGACCCTTTTTTATTTGACACAACGCCACAAGGCCTGCCTTATTTTCATTTGATGGTCAACGCTTGCCCCCATCTTAGATTTAGGTTTAGATTAGGCGTTTTTCCAATCTGCATACAGTTCAATAAACACCCTAGAACTGTGTTCACTTGGGTCTGTCTTTACTGTTGCCACCATGAGTTCCTTACACTGTGCACCCAGAACCCGTTTCTTGCCTCTGCACCTGGACCCTGCTTCATGCCTATGCACCCTGGCCCCACATCATGGCTCTGCACCACGATCAAATTTCATCGCTCTGCCACCCGGCCCCACTTGTTGACTAAGATGTCTTATCTTGTACCTTAGTGAATTACATGGTTCCTATTCTTGTCTATTTTCTCATTCTCACAGCGGTCACATGGTTTTTCAACTTTTCTGTGACTAGAGGAACCTGGTGTCCCCCTGTCATTCAAACACTTTTTCTGATGTTCTGCTTTTATGGATGACATGGCAGGGCGGTTTCTAAGCACCCCACGTTGGTCCCAGGGTGATTCAATCACCCTGAAAGTGTGTTGAGGAATAGACTGATGGCAGCTCTAACTTAGTATTGACTTCATGACTACACCAAGTTTGTGTATTATTGACAGCATTAGTAGCCCGATGCACCTACATGTCAAACATTGTGGTACAGAAAGGAACTTTCTTTTAAATCCCATCCGAGCCATTTGTTTTGTGCCCTTTGTCTTTTCCGTGTGAACCATGGCACATAGCCAAAATGCACGTTTTGAAGATGTAGGCTTGTCCTCAGTCCACAAAATGATTCTCGGTTTAGGTTTAAACCAGTGAAAACTATGTGGACTATATGTGGGAGTCTCTGTGTGTTTGGCATTTTTCTGGCCACTCCTAATTGGTTGCCCACCAAAATCCTCATGTACTGCCAGGAGTGCGATTGATGGGATGGCTTTGGCCAGCTCCAAAGGGAATGTATTATTAGTGTATTCTTTAGAGCGTTACCTGAACTCCCCTGAAGATAGCTGCTGAGATGAGCTGCTGCTGAGGGTCCCGGTTTTAACCATACTATTTGTGTAAGGAACAGACTCACCAGTGTTTGCACAGCTATCAATGCTAGAGTGGCTCAGGCCACAAAGCAAGAACTCCCCTGACAAGCACATGAAGTGAATCCTGTGCATAGGCCAGAACAGTTTATAGGAACATCCAAGGAAGGTGAACAGCAGCAGCGGCTCGTCCATAATGGGCGAGCGGGTGCCAATCCGTCAATTGTGGACAAGCCAAGTCAGCCCAGTGAAAACACTGAGCCCGCCCTCAGCTGCATCAAGATGCTGAGAGAGCACTACTGGGTTGGCTTTAAACTGTACCAGGAAATTTTTTTTTTCTTGGACAGTTTGGTTCCATAGCGTGCATGCCTTATGAGCCATGCAAGGTGTGGGGCATTTTGCTTCCCCAGCCTTGCATTGCCCTCAGGGGATGCAAGCTGCGGAAATGCAGGTGTGAAGGTGCAGTGGGGGGGGGTGCTCCTGCACCTCCCCCCACAATTAGACACCCTGGGGCGTCCATCTGGGAGTCTTTCGCTCCTTCCGACATGTGCAGGAACCAAGAAGCTCTGTGGCTTCTTGGTTCCTGTATTGTTATGTGCGGCAGCCGTATGGCCTTCATGCCAGGCTGTGTCACACTGTGTCTGAAATGAGGTTGCAGGTAAGGAAAATATAAAAGTAAAGAATGAATGGATGTGTAAATGGAAGAGTGTATGGTGTATAGGTGCGCATGTGAACGCATATATGTATGAGCAAACGTATGAGTGGATGCGAGGAAATGGTGAATGGGTGCGCATGTGAAATAGCGACTGTGTGAATGAATGAAACAATACATTTTCTATGAGATGCAACACGCCCAAAGACCTCAGCGCGCACAGAAGTGATTGTAGAAAGAAAAAAGTCAAACTTGGAAAGCAAGAGGAGAAACTATACCACCTTAGTTCTTAGAATTAAAAAGAAATGTTTTGATGGCTCTCTTGAAGTGTCAAAGGTCAGAAATATTTCTAAGGTCAAGTGGAATCGAGTTCCAAATAAGCGGGGAACAAACATCAACGGTAGTACCGACAAAGTACTGCAATTTATAACGTGGTTGAGAGAGGTTTTCCAGGCCATTAGAACACAGGGTCCAAGTAGCCAGAGTCTTCTTGATTCTCCTCGTCAAGTACACAGGAGCTTGATTAGACAGCCATTTGTAAGTCATGGATACAATATTGTGAGTTTAACCGAGAGCCAATGCAAAGATCTGCAAGCCTGAGTTATGTTCTGTTCTCGGAATGCCACAGACCGCTCTAACTGCATTGTTTTGAGCAACCTGCAATGTCTTTAACATTGTTATTGGAAGTACTAACCAACAGGCTTTTGCAATAGTCAATTTTAGAATTGACAAGAGCTGTAGCCAGTGTGGCAAAATTAGTAGCAGACAAGTATGGTTTGATCTGTTTTATGAGTTTAGTAGTCTATGCGCAAGTGGCCTAAGTATGAGAAATATGCTTTTTCATATTGAGGTTGACATCAAGAACGACGCCTAGCATTTTCACACACAGACTTGTTTTAATGACACAATCCGAGATAGAGTATAGATCAAAAAGGGTAGGCGGGACACAGGCTCTCTGAGTAACACCACAAGAAAGTATCTATGGTGGTGACATGAATCCTCCCACAGCCACTCTTGCTGATCTAGGTCCTAAAAAGGAAGCCAGCCAAGAAAGAGTGGGTTTTGAGCAATTTGCTATTTTTTCTAATCTCTCAAGAAGCAGGGAATGATCAACAAGATCAAACGCCGCTGAAAGATCAAGCAGTATAAGTAGAGCTATCCGTCCTGAATCCACAATTTGGATTAGATTAGCTCTGAGGTCCAGCATGGCAGTCTCAGCACCATGTTTGGCACAAAATCCTGACTGTAAGGGACCCAAGAGGTTGGATTCCTCAACATAGTTCTTGAACTGCAGATATGCCACCCTATCTAAGATTTTCAACAAGAAAGGGACGAAAATTATTCACAATGCTTGGATCTAGTGTTTCTTTTTTTCTTTAAATGGGTGATCCAAACATTTTTAAGAGAAGCTGGCACCACTGATGAAGAGAATGAAAGATTAACAATTTTAGAGATTAACAGGAGCTAAGGCGTCAATAGCTTGAGTCGTGCTATCTCAAAATTGGTTGGTAAGAGAGCAAACCTCATATGCGTAAGTAAGATTATTAATCAGGGGGTGAACAGTATTCGCAAAGGTTTCAGAGGAGATCTTATAGCTATTTCTAACTTTAGTAGAAATCCTCAGAATGGTATTAGTTTTGGCTAGCTTACCAGGGGGTACAAGTTAAAAGGTAATCACAGAATGGTCGGACCAAGGACAAGTTGAAATATCCAGTGAAGTAATATTCAAGTTAGAAGTAAGAACCCGGTCTAAAATGTGTCCTCCTTTATGCGTAGGAACTTTAATCTATTGGGTAAGTCCAATGGCTGACAAGGAATCAAGAAGAGAACTGGCCACATGGTCATCATCATGATAAGCCCAGTGTTTAAAATCACCAAGTATTAGAAGGTGAGAGGAGGGCTTCATGAAGTCTCCAATAAGTGACAACAGCTGTTCATCAAATAGAGGTGTGGACATAGGAGGTCTGTATAGGGTAAGTATACCAATTGTATAGTTGCATTCAACTTTTATTTTGATGAATGTATACAGACATTCATCCATCACCCAGAGGTGATGCAGTTCAAGTAAATACATCATAGGTATCTTTAAGAATAATGGCAGTACCCTTTCCTTTCCCGTGATGGCGATCAGTCCTAAAAATCTAAAACCCAAAGGTACGTCCAGAGAAGCAGCATGAATGGTAGTGTTGGAAAGCCAAGTTTCCTTAAGACAGGTAATGTCAAGATCCTGGTTCACAATAAGATCAGCTGTTTCTGTGCCATGTCTAACAAGGGAGTGGGTATTAAGCAGAGCAATATTAAATTAACAACGAATAGAAGGCATATTCTTGGTATCAACTACCGATTTCTCTACTACAGGTGTAATCTTTATAGGGTGGTTGATATTATTTTCCACAATAGGAAAATTAAATAATACAGGACTCACCCCAGCATTGGATGTTTGTGCCACGGGGAGTTATCTGAAGGCGAAGAAATGAAATGTTTTAAGATCTCCATATGCTTGGAGTGCCACAAGAGTCTGGCAACATCAGGTGTAGTCTTACCAATTCTACTTCGTGCAAATTCAACTGCCTCCAGCGGATGCATGTTGGTAAGAAAAATTATCTTAAAACAACCAAGAAACGATAAATGAAACAGCAGTATAGAGTACAGCAGCACAGACGCTACAGACTGGCACAGACCGCCAAGTCCCCCACGCGCCAAAGTTCACGCGCCAGATTTGCAAAGAAATATGCAGTTGGAACTACAATATATATGGGAAATGTAGTTCAATCAGAGGCAGCTACAAGCCTAATAAGTAGTTTCCCCTGTAACGCTCGAAATCACACCAAAGTAATTAAGACTGTTATGAGCTGCAGGCTAAGCCCAGAAGATAATAAGTAATAAAAGCAGATTCTTTTAAAACAATATGCAAATACAACCTTGCAGCAAATTCAATATAACTAAAGAGAAAATTAGCAGAAAATACACGTTTTTAGGGGAAAAAAGGACTGTATGGATTTTAAAATAGCAATATGGTGTATGGTAGTGTAGTGAATGTTGTGTGAATGTGTGTGCTTGCCTTTGTGCCGAGACAGGGGCCAAGCTTTAGTTTCTTACAGCGGCACAGAATTATTTTGCTGGGCGTCAAAAGAAAAGCAAATATGATAAATGTCCTTAAGTGTCTAGATTGAGCTACATTGGGGTTTCTGGTCGAGACATGTTTTCTAACTGCGGTTTGACATTTGTTACTGGGCATCAATGGTAAATCAAACATGATAAGTGCTATTATATGGCTAGACAAGCCTATATCCAGTCTGGACATGTTTTCTTACTCTGGCTCGCCATTTTTGTCTAGTGTAACATATGGCTCAAAGAATACTATGAATCTCAGAGATGGTTGAAAAGGTTTTTATTTAAAGAAATTTCAGTGTACCGCTCTGGAAACCAAAACACCAACTATCAATCTAACTGCCCTCAGGGACTTCCTAGACAGAACTTTCACTATCTAGTGGTGAGTTGACTAAAAAGGGATAATGGGTTGTGTCTTTTCAGACACTGCCAGATTCAGTCTTTTTCCCATCACACCCACCTCTCCCTCTTGCTTTCTCATGTTTTCCTCTTACTACTCTCCTCTTTCCAAAGCCGCCCAATTCCTCTTCTTCCAGTGTCTTCCTCTGCTGTCTCTCCAATGTGTCTCACGCCTAAGACTTTCCTCCGCCCTTTGATGTTACTGCCTCTACACTACTGCTCTCTCCTCCACACTACTTTTACTTTCTCCACCCTACTGCTACCTCCTCCACCCCACCTTCCACTCAGCCACCCCACATTCACCCACACAAAAACTTCACATTAACTCCCTTTGCTCTCTTTCATGCACATTCACAACTCAGTGCTACTTGCACACTCTAACCAAAGCCTCACCTGTTCCAGAAATCACCTCCACACTCCACCTTCCTCCCTCCTACTGGTCTTTTGTTCTGGCCCCTCTTTCACCTCCGACCTCACATTTGCAACCCACAGCCTCCTACTTCCTTGTGTCTATTTTAACCTCCTCCCTATCGTCAGATTAGGCTGCTGTTCCTGGCCAATCTAGCCTGCTCTTCCCCGCCTGGATGTGTTACATACAAGAAAGCTTTCATATGGTGCCTTAAACCCCACCTCTTTCATGGGCCTGCTGCTGGAACAACAATGGCGGTTTGCATTATACAATGTTCCACTTCATGTAAGGTGAGTATGGACTGTGCGCCCCGTAGGTAAGTCCAGTCTCTATCTGGTGGGGTTGTGTTTTCTGTCCCTGGTGGTCGAGGGGGTATGCAACTCTCTTGTTACTGTGCATGGCGAGGCTGGCGAGTGGTGTGCAATGTTGGCAACTGCTACTTAGGAACTATGGCTCCTCCTTTTGTTGCTTTCCTCTTGGTTGTTCTGTTTCTACACCACTTGTGTGTGTGGTCCCTGATTGGTAAGCAGATCCTCTCCTGCCGCTATTTCTCTCACTCCCCTGCAGGGTCTCTGGATCCGTATGGTGCTGATGGTTTTCTGTCTTCCTCTTCTCCCTGCGTCAGTTGTTTCTCTGAAATTAAAAGAATAAACTTGACCAGTACATGGTGTGATGTGAATTGGTACTGCAGCTATATACACAGGCACTAACGAAGGGGACAGGAAATGGGGCCTACCCAACTGCCAATGCCTCACCGTCTATGGTAAGAATGCCTCTGAATTCCTCGCAGGTTAGCCTCACATCCCAAGATAAGAGATGTTCCCATCACCTCTTGACAAGGTCAGACTACTGACCTTGTCACACTGAGCATCAAGGGTAAAGCAAACTTAAGGTTTATATTACGTGCCATACTGGCCTACATTGGTGCAGGCAGGATGAATATGTTTTCTTATTGTGGCCTGGCATTTTTACTACAAAAACCGACATAAGTATGCACTTATGTGGGAATACTGGCATATATTGACACAGCCAGCATGGACATGTTTTCTTATAGTATCATTGCTGGCATTATACACAAATCAAACAGGAGTGTGTGTATGGAAATACTGGAATACATTGGTGCAACCAAAATCGACATCTTTGGGTACAGATAGCATTGCAATCTTTTTTATATGGTAATATATTGTTGCACAAGGCATCAAGAAAATGCCTTGGAAAATGCTCCTGCGCACTGTTGACGACTTGCATCAATTGGAATTTTTCGCGAGTGTTAAGACTGGATTTCTACACTCTGGTCTGGTGGACAGATGTGCTGGAGCCAACCTAGTTAGTGATCAGGGAACACTATGGCAGTTGTAGCCAAAACAATCAAGGTAGCATGGAGAGTGGTCAATCCTAAGTCTCATGAAGGATGAGCCTGGTAATGAGTCCACAAGGTAAGTAATCAAGGATTACACTTAGACAGATAGTTATAGAAGAACAAGTAACTTCTTACCTTGTAACATTCGTTCGAAGGGATGTTCCTCCGACGTATTCCTTATCTTGATAGATTACATCCCAGCTTGCTGGCCTCGGAAATTTTTTCAGTAGAGGGTGCTGCGCATCGACGTCCCTCGAGCTGGTGTCCCTCGACAGCCACCGTCTCAGCGCAGACGTCATTGTGCGTATAAATGGACTCGCGCAGCGACCGTTGTTCAGTTCTGTTTTGAAGCTTGAAATTTAGTTGTGCATGAATTGGTTATTGACCTTGAAGGAGCGTAAACTGCAACTACAAGAGAAGTTTTACTGCGGGGATGGATGGGAGGGGCGATAAGGAATACGTCGGAGGAACATCCCATCGAAAGAACGTTACAAGGTAAGAAGTAACTTGTTCTTCAAAGGGATTGTGTCCTCCGACGTATTCCTTATCTTGATAGACTCCCATAGCAGTCAAAGGAGGTGGGAGTAAAAATTGAATATTTCCCTTTAAGAATGAACAGAGTGTAACACAGCTTTGCCAAATCTTGTCTCCTGGCTAGAGGAGGAATCCAGATTGTAGAATTTTGTAAAGGTATGTGCGGACGGCCATTTGGCAGCCGCAAATATGTCCCAAATCGGTACCCCTCTTTGGAGAGCCAAAGAGGCTGCGATACCCCTGGTTGAACGAGCCCTAAGGTGTTGAGGGGGCTCTTTCCCTGCCAATTTGTAGCATTCTAGAATGGCTAAAATAATCCATCTTGAAATGGTCTGTTTTGTGATTGGCAATCCTAATTTGTGTCCTGCATAACCTATAAACAGTTGGTCTGCCTGCCTTATCCTAGCAAGTCTGCTGATATAAAAACTAAAGGCACGCCTAGGATCCAGCCTATGTAGCCTCTCTTCCTCTTTCCCTGGATGGGGAGGAAGATAGAATGAAGGTAGGGTTATCTTCTGAGTGATGTGGAATTCAGAGACCACTTTTGGGAGGAAATTAGGCTTCACTTGTAAGACAACTTTGTCTTCGTGAAAAATTGTATGAGGAGGTTTGCAAGAAAGATCTTGTAATTCACTCACTCTTCTGGCAGATATGAGAGCCACTAGTAAAACTGTTTTAAGAGAAATCTTAATGAACAAGAATGGAGCGGTTCAAAGGGAGTACCCATCAGAAAATTTAAGACTAGACTCAAGTCCCACAAGGGAACTTGGAACGGCTTTGGGGGATAGACATATTAGTTAACCCCTTCAGAAATTGGATTACCAGGGGTATTTTGAAATATGATGGCTCCTCCGCAGTGCGCTTGAAGATTGACAGCGCTGCGAGGTAACCTTTGATCGTACCAACTTGAACACCTGAATTTGCCAAATAGAGCAAAAAAGATAACACCATTGGTGTACCGCATGAAAAGGGTTCGATATTCTTTTCTCTACACCAGCTGCAAAATCTGTTCCAACGGCAGCGGTATAAAGTCTTTGTTGCTGGCCTTCTAGCCAAAAGCAACACCTCCATGACGTTATCCGGGAGGTCCCAAATCCTTGTATCGCAACCTTTCAGAAACCAAGCGTGAAGGTTGAGGGTTCTGATGTCTGGATGGAGAACCTGACCTCCCTTCTGCGAGAGAAGATCCTCTCTTTGCGGAAGACGAATCGGAGGGCAGATGGACATGTCCAGAAGGTCCGGGTACCACGTTCTCCTGGCCCAGTCTGGGGCAATTAGGATCATAGTCTTCCGGAATCTTCTCAACTTCCTGATCATCTGAGGAGTGACAGGGACTGGAGGAAACGCGTAAAGAAGTGGAAACTCCTAGTCCACTACGAACGCGTCCCCTAGAGCTCCGCTCGGGGGAAATTCCCTTGAACAAAACTGATCGCACTTCCTGTTGATATTGGTGGCGAACAGATCCACTTGAGGGGTTCCCCAAAGGGCGAAGATCTCTTGAAGGACTTCCTGAGCTAGCTCCCACTCGTGGGAGATTGTGCTCTGCCTGCTCAGAGCGTCCGCTGTCAAGTTCTTCTCTCCGGCTAAGTGAACTGCTGATAGAGAGATTCCTTCTTGAATTGCCCAAAACCGGAGCTGCATCGCCTCTCCGCACAGTGGCAATGATCCTACGCCTCCTCTTTTGTTGAGGTAGTGCATGGCCACTGTGTTGTCCGTCATTATTAGGACATTTTTCCATTGTACATATGGCAGAAAAGCCTTCAGCGCTAGTCTGATAGCTCTCACCTCCAACAGGATGATATGTTGTCTGGACTCCGATGGAGACCAACGACCGCTGATGGTCAAGTCGTTGGCATGGGTTCCCCACCCCGTGAGTGAGGCATCCATGACTACTGTTATCTCCGGTCATGGTTGCCAAAACTGTTCTCCTTTCAAAATGTTCTCCCGACAGGCCCACCACCGAAGGTCCCAAGCCACTCTGTCCGGGATCTGAAGGAGATCTGTCATTCTTCCTGAGAATTGCGACCATTGGGTTCTTAGTGCCCACTGGAGGGATCTCATTCTCAGGCGAGCCTCTGGCACTAGGAAGATGCAGGATGCCATCAGGCCTAGCAACCTCAAAAAGTCGAAGGCTTGAAGACGTTGAGCATTTTGAAACTTGGTGACCATCTGCAGAATATCTTGAGCCCTCACCTCTGGTGGCGAGGCTTTCCCCAGGGAAGTGTCCAGGACCGCTCCAATGAACTGGAGTCTCTGTGATGGTATCATCTGTGACTTCTTTAAGTTGAGGGAGAAGCCCAGTTTGTGAAGGAAGTGGCAGACATAATCTAGCTGGATCTGAGCTTGTTCCGAAGATACGGCTCTGATCAACCAATCGTCCAGGTAGGGATAGACGTGAATCCCTTACCTCCTTAGACTTGCAGCTCTACCGACATTAGCTTGGTGAAGACCCTTTGGGCGGAGGTGAGCCCAAATGACAGAACTCAAAATTGATAGTGAAAGTTGCCAATTGCGAACCTCAGGTATTTCCTATGTTTGAGATGGATTGGTACATGGAAATAAGCATCCTGAAGGTCTAGAGATACCAGCCAGTCCTGAAGCTGAAGGGCCTTAAGGATCTGAGAGAGAGAGTTACCATCTTGAACTTGTCCTTCCCTGAGGAATCTGTTCAATTCTCAATTCTCGTAAATCCAAGATGGGTCTCAGTCCTCCGTCCTAGGAAGTAGGGGGAATACCAACCCTTGTTCCTCTCTGCTGCAGATACTGGTTCTATGGCACCTTTCTCTAGCAGGTCTAGAATCTCCTGCAGAAGGAGCGGATCTGGAAACTTCAAGGAGTTGTTCCCCGGTGGATGACTTTGAGGGGTGTGTAGAAAAGGCAGGCAGTAACCTTGGCCAACTGTCTCCAATGCCCATGCATCTGTCGTAATAGCCTGCCATTCCGCCAGATGTTGAGTTAACCTGCCCCCTACTGGTGTCTTGTGAGGAGAGACCTCAGAGGGGTTTAGAAGCGGCCGATGCAGATGCCGAGGGTAAAGTGGCACCTGCTGCTGCGGCCTTTGTACCTGTAACCCGACCACCACGGGTGAATCGTTTTTGACCCCTTTGAGCTGGCTGTCCTCTGCCTTTTCCAAATGCGGAGTAAAAGCGAAAGGACCTAGCCCTCCAGGAGGTTCCTGAGGGGCGATTCGGAGTCTGACGGATTGCAGCTCCAAGAGATTTCGCTGCTGCCTTAGATGTTTGTAACTTCTCCAGGCTGTCATCAGCCTTCTTACCAAATAAAGAAGTGCCGTCAAAGGGCATGTTCAAAATTCTGGCCTGTACATCTGGAGCAAAACCAGACTTTCGCAACCACGCAAATCTGCGGATTGTAGTACTTGCCGCCATGGACCTGCTGAAACTGTCAGCAGAATCAATGACTGTTTGAAGGGACTCACATATTAAATCTTTCCCATCTTTAATGATGTTTAGAAATGCTTACCTTTCCTCTCCTTCAGGGAGACAGTCAGCCGCAGATGAAGCACACTCCCAAAGTGTATGGCTGAATCTTGCAAGCGTGTTATAGATTTAAGCGCCATGCTACATGCCGAAAATACTTTTTTTGACATAGCGTCAAACCTTTTATCATCCCTGTCTTGTGGAATCGTAGGGTATGCAGATCTACTATTTAATGAAGTTGCTGCTTGTAAAACCAAACTCTCTGGAGTTGTATGTTTGCTCAAATATTCAGGGTCTGAAGCAGATACCCTGTATTTGGCAGATAGTTTCTTCTTAACTGCCGGGATAACTTCAGGAGCTTCCCAATTAGCAGAGATTTTTCTTTGCAGTGCAATATGAAAAGGAACTACAGGATCTTCCTGTGGACCTTTCACTAAAATGTCAGTAAGGTCATCCTGCTGAAAAGAAGGTGTAGGTGTAGACCACCCCATGAACTTTATTATTCTGGCCATTAGAACCCTATAAGGGGTCTCAGCATGCTCTCCAGGGTATGGTTTAGCAAATTCTACTTCTGGAGAAGTATCTAAACCACTTGCCTCATGTAAAGAGTCTTGAAGATCCTTTAACCTGTTCTCTTCAGAGATAAATTCCTCTGGTATGGGTGTTGTGGTCCTTTGCAACCCAAAAGGTCTCTCATGGTCGGAATCCTCCCCTTCCTCATAGATAGAGGACAAGGTTCTAAAATAATCAAACCTAGGGTATGATTCAAAACCCATTTCTAGAGCAGAAGGGGCCAGATTTGTTGTCACCGGTTGAGAAAATGTCGAAGTTGTTGACGTGGAAGTCAAAGGCTTCGACAAACACGAAAAGGGTGTCGAAAAAGTTTGAAGAGACCTCAAAGTACTCCAGAGGATCGGAATCCTACTGTTAAGAAAGGAAGAAGGCAATGTGCACGGAATCGCACAGTGTACAACTTTGAATCTAAATATGTACATACAATACCCAAGACTTGTGTATACTAAAACCCAGGAGTACAAATAGAGTGAAACAATAATACCAATATATGAAAAGGGATGTGGGGTAAGCACTTAGAACCTCCTTATGACTGAAAGGAAAGTCGGCAAACTCCTTACCCACTATGCTATTACAGATACTGACAGCGCTAAGCCCACGTAGAGGGCAAGCAAGGACAGGATCTGTGAGCTGACACTCTGGATGATACTGAATAAGGAACTTAGAAACAGTACTCACGAGGACCGGAAAGACCACTTGAATGTCAGTAAACTCACGAACCCAGTTGATCAAACAGGGACCCTGAAGGCTATAACAGCAATGGGTGGAGGAAACTAAACACATAAGACCCTAGTCAAGGGGCAAGTAGGAATAGTGATTATAAAATAGTGAGGAAAACAAAAGGGCATTCACACTGGGACTAGTTACAATAACACCCACACCTAATAATCAATGGGAAATAAATGCAGAAGTGCGATGGAAAACATGGAATGGATCCCAATAGAAAGTAAGGATCAGGAGCAGGGAAAATGATATCACAAAAGGAAACCTTAAGGCAGGAAGCTAAATCTATAAAGGGAAAGACTAAAGCATCAAGTTTTTCAGTAGCAAAGGACAGCAACAAAGAAACAGAGAACACAGGCAAATTGGGCGGCATCAAAGGGTAAAAGGGTAAAGCACAGAGAAAGGCTGCCTGCAGACAGAGGAAGACAGAAAGGGAAATCCAGAAAGCAGAAATCAATTAAGCACAAAAATCCGAAATCCAGGGCAGAGGAACAAGAAACAGGAACTTGGAACTAGGCACAAAAGCTAGGAACAAGGAACAAGGGACCAGTCACAACAGGAACACTGCAACAATGACCAGCGCTGGACTGAAGCAAACTGAGGCTTTTAAAGCTGCTTAACGAGCACACCCCTCAGGTGTGCCGCCTGCTGCACCTGCAGCCACAGGTGTTGCCTATCCTCCACCCAGCCTTGTCCGGCAAGGGAGGAGGTGAAGCCATGAGCCAGGCATTCTGGGAAGCATAGTCATTTGATTAAAGTAGCATGCTGGCTGCCAAAAACCTGGAATGGATCCGGAAGGGAAGTAACTTGGAAAATAAGGTTTTAGCGCTCCCAATTCATCAGAACACTGTAGCATAAGGTTCGGAGGAAATGTCCAGTAGGCAATAAACCCCAAAACATGCCCCATAGTGGCAGGAACGGGAGCGAAGGGAGCGAGCCGTGACACTATACCCCCTCCCAAGGCCGACTCCAGGCGGCCGTTACCCGCACAAAACATCTTCCTTCCATGACAGGAGCGCTTTGTCTTCGGAGGTGGCACTGACGGAAACGATGACCCACGGGCAGAAGCAGAGGGAATGGAATGAATAGAATCAGGCCGCAGTCTAGAAGAGCCATAGGCAGATTTTCGGTGAGGAAGAGACTCATGGGTCGAAGAAAGGCATGAAGGACTTGCAGCACCCGAAGCAGAGTTGGAAGGTCCAGGAAGCTCAGTCTCTGGGAGCGAACACTCATACATCATTGAGGAGGGAGGCAGGCTGGTGCAACATGCTTTGGACAATGGAAGATGCTCTGGTAGCCTCCCTGCTGAGAGCGGACACACAGGAGGTGAGAAAATAGCAGGTTTCAGGAAATGTTCATGTTCAGAAAAAGAAGGTGGCGACCGAGGTAGAGGTTCGGATCTTCTCTCATCATTCATCTGGTTAAAGGCCTGTGGTTGAGGGTGACCAAGGTTCGACTGCATCTGTCCCACGCCTTGGGGGCCTGGAAGTCCGATGGGTTGTACGAGGCTGGCACTCCTGGTGTCAGTCATGTAGCCACCTTGTTGCACGTGGGATACAACCGCAGGGACGTTTGGCATACCGATAGGAGTGATAGACGCTGTACTTGGTACATCAGGCACACTCGCAGCAGGAGCAATACCAGGCACATCTTGAACTGCAGCAGTCATACCCTTCCTTTGGCTACTAGCACATGGATGGTGCAGCAGTTGGGGGGCCGTGCCCGTCCCCTCCCTCAGGCTCATGTGGGATCCGGCAACAAAAAGGCTGTCAAGCGCCTGATCCAAACCGGCCCCCAAATGCGAACCGTCCAGCCTGTTATCCTGGTTGGCTACTTGTTCGGTGTCTGGGCCATGGCGGATGGTATCCGTCTCCCTCTCGTAACACTCCAGGCAAATCCAACGGCCTTGCATGTAAGGCCCTCCCGAGTCGTGATCCAGCTTGATGTTTCTGGCAGAAGTCTCAGACTCAGATGTTGCATATGCGGGAGGTGCTGATTCTACAGTCAAGCAGTTGGGAGAATCAATTTGTGTAAAAGGCTGACCTTCTGGTGATCCTCCCGAAGCATAAGAAGGGCAGGTTGGACGTTCATCTGTAATAAATGGTTGGGATTCAGGCGGTAACTCTGAAGTAGATGAATCTGCAACATGATCAGACAGAGTAGACAGGTACACCTCCGATATTGGCAGCGAGGCTGAGCAGGATACAGGTCTTTCATGAACTGAAGTCAAATTAGCAGTAGGCTCTGGGACCGGAGACAGGCACTCAGGATGTGCTACCAGAGGCTCCATGGCTGAAGGATAATCCGCTGGATGAGTCGCTGTAGCCGAAAACAGGCATGCCAGAGGAAATTCAGAGGCTGAGGGCATGCAAGCTGGAGCCGTCTTGTTAGCTGAAGACAAACTTGTCAAGGTCTTTGGCTCTGACCACGTACATGGTGAAGGCTCTTGAGTGACTGGCAGACATAGCAATTGTTCATTGATTGAAGACACGTTTGACAACGATGACTGCAGAGCCGTGGACTGGATAATCGAAGAGTCAATAGTTGTAGGAGGACAGATTGAAGTCCCAGAAGTCGACAGGCACATTTGTGGCTCAGGAATGGAAAGCACCTTTAGGGCGGTTGACTCCTTGGCACCAGTAACCAAAGACTGAGCTGTACCCATGCCGTCCCTCTCCTTAGTGGATGACACAGAGTCTCTTACTTTGTAGAAGTCAAAATCAACCAGAGGAATCACCATAGTAAAGTCTCTGTTAATCAGGATTTCGTCAAATGTCCATTCCTCTGTCTTAGCTTCTGAAAGTGGCATATTAACAATCAACAGTTCAGGAATTGCCTGCCAGGTCTTTGGTTCAGTATACTGTGGAATGAGTCCATCAAAACATGAATTGTGTACTGTCTTTGACTGTTCATTGTGACAAAAATTGGCAGAAGAAGGAGCGAACACAGAGGTAGCATCGTTTTCCACATCAGCTTGAAAGTCTACTTCAGTCTCAGCAGCTAGATCAAGGGCAGAACCTAAGCCTACAGTAGTGACTGATTCTGTCTATGCCACCATTGTGGATTGTGTTTGGGAATCAGAAGCATGTATGTGTTCAAGCTCAGAATTATGACAGACTGCTACACAGGAAATCTTAGGTAAAGGAGTGGCTTGTAAATCTTCAGCTAACGGCAATTCCTGACAAACAGTAGAACAATTGTCAGAACCTGTGCCCTGAATAAGTGCTGTGCTAGAAAGAGGACTTTCACTCCCAATAGATTTTTCATATTGACAAGTATCATGACCTACAAAAACCTCCGCACTCAGGGATTGAACAGTATTCACTTCATCAACGGATAAAGTTTGAGGTGTATTCAGAAAAGACCGTAAGGTTTTATTCTCCTCTAGTAAAGTAATGTATTCTTGTTTTAACTCCTCAAGTTCAGCTTTTAGCATTCCCCGCCTTAACTGTACATCCCTATCAGAAGGCACAGGGGAAGGCATGGTAGCATCAGGGCTGGATCCTGCCCTAGCCATTCGGATGTGCACTGATTGTACATTGTCATTTACTGCTTGCAGGTTTTGTGATCTATACTCTCTCTTACTGACTTGGTCTGTGTTACCCTTAAGCAGACTACTGACATCAGACCTCTTGACATTAGGGACTACATTAAGTACTTGTGCAGAGGAGTAAGCAGTAGACTGAGGGCTGAAAACAGAAGATATGCAATGAACCCCTGCATTCTTTATGTTTGAATCATGAAACTGTTCAATCTGAGGTAAAGCACAACCGGAATCATGGGGTTCAACAACAGACGTACTTGTGTGTAGTAAATCTAACAGTGTGTTGTTTTCCGCTGCTAAGGCTTGTGCGGACATAGAATCTGGATCAAAATTAAAGACAGAACTAGGATCAGGCAATGTACGATGGGCCATCCTGTGGGTAAAATACTTTGCACGTAAATACCCATTTGTAACAAGGAGTTCATTTAAGTCAGGATCAAAGATTTGATTGTCACAGGTAAACTTAAGGGAAGCTTTCTGTACAAACTTGTTAGTGGCCTTGCTGCCTTTCTTTCTTAAACTGGCCATATTCAAACGGGAATAACGGCTGGTCATTCTGTTAAGAAAGGAAGAAGGCAATGTGCACGGAATCGCACAGTGTACAACTTTGAATCTAAATATGTACATACAATACCCAAGACTTGTGTATACTAAAACCGAGGAGTACAAATAGAGTGAAACAATAATACCAATATATGAAAAGGGATGTGGGGTAAGCACTTAGAACCTCCTTATGACTGAAAGGAAAGTCGGCAAACTCCTTACCCACTTTGCTATTACAGATACTGACAGCGCTAAGCCCACGTAGAGGGCAAGCAAGGACAGGATCTGTGAGCTGACACTCTGGATGATACTGAATAAGGAACTTAGAAACAGTACTCACGAGGACCGGAAAGACCACTTGAATGTCAGTAAACTCACGAACCCAGTTGATCAAACAGGGACCCTGAAGGCTATAACAGCAATGGGTGGAGGAAACTAAATACATAAGACCCTAGTCAAGGGGCAAGTAGGAATAGTGATTATAAAATAGTGAGGAAAACAAAAGGGCATTCTTACTGGGACTAGTTACAATAACACCCACACCTAATAATCAATGGGAAATAAATGCAGAAGTGCGATGGAAAACATGGAATGGATCCCAATAGAAAGTAAGGATCAGGAGCAGGGAAAATGATATCACAAAAGGAAACCTTAAGGCAGGAAGCTAAATCTATAAAGGGAAAGACTAAAGCATCAAGTTTTTCAGTAGCAAAGGACAGCAACAAAGAAACAGAGAACACAGGCAAATTGGGCAGCATCAAAGGGTAAAGCACAGAGAAAGGCTGCCTGCAGACAGAGGAAGACAGAAAGGGAAATCCAGAAAGCAGAAATCAATTAAGCACAAAAATCCGAAATCCAGGGCAGAGGAACAAGAAACAGGAACTAGGCACAAAAGCTAGGAACAAGGGACCAGTCACAACAGGAACACTGCAACAATGACCAGCGCTGGACTGAAGCAAACTGAGGCTTTTAAAGCTGCTTAACGAGCACACCCCTCAGGTGTGCCGCCTGCTGCACCTGCAGCCACAGGTGTTGCCTATCCTCCACCCAGCCTTGTCCTGTAAGGGAGGAGGTGAAGCCTTGAGCCAGGCATTCTGGGAAGCATAGTCATTTGATTAAAGTAGCATGCTGGCTGCCAAAAACCTGGAATGGATCCGGAAGGGAAGTAACTTGGAAAATAAGGTTTTAGCGCTCCCAATTCATCAGAACACTGTAGCATAAGGTTCGGAGGAAATGTCCAGTAGGGAATAAACACCAAAACATGCCCCCAAGTGGCAGGAACGGGAGCGAAGGGAGCGAGCCGTGACACTTACTCTGAGTCATCGACGGCATCCTCAAGGTCATGGTTGAAGTCCTTAGCACCTCTACTGACTGAGATGTAGTGACAGCAGTAGGTCTGCCTTTTATCGGAGTCGACAGTGGCGTCGAAGACGGTGTCGATGCCACCGATTTATGCGTCGACGGACCCTTCGACAAAGGCGTAGATGACGCAAATTTATGAGCCGAAGAAACCTTCGACGACGGCGTCGGTGACGCGGTTTTACTGCCTTTACTCGAGGGTTCATGACGCTCTCGGGCAGTTTCTTTCACCGGGTGCAACGACTTGCGGCGTTTTGATTTTTCGGGTCTTTCACCCAGGGTATCACCTTTAGCCGTCTCCGAGGGGGTCGAGGCCGCTTTCTCAAAGACGCTAAGCATTTTCTTACAGAATTCCTCCCACCTAGCTGGAGAGCTGTGTTTCGTGGGGCAGGTGACCCTTTCCGGGGAAACAGAAGAAGACGAAGAAGAGGGAGATCTACGACGCCTCTTTTTCGAGTGTTTCGATCTCGAAGACTGATGGGAACCGCTTCGAGACCTTGAACGGAAATGTTTCCTGTGACGGCGAGGACACGAATGTCTCGACTCTGCCGAAGAAACTTTCGAAGGAGTAGAAGTTTTAAGAGTCTTACCTCTTTCTAGCTTCCCCTTACTCTCCTTCAAGGCTTTCGCCGTCATGGACATACAGTCCTCGCATTCCGAACAGTGATGCTCCGATCCCAGGCACCACAAACAGATCCTGTGAGGATCCGTCGATGACATTTTCTTCCCACAATCGCAACACTTTTTGAAGCCGGACCGTGGGGTTGACCGTTCAGATGAGGAAGCCATCGCATAAAGATGATATCTTCGAGGAATAAGTTGAATCTTCTTGAAGAAAGAACTGAGCGACACGATTCTGAGGCCCACGAAGTGCGGGAAAACCGAACTGAGCAACGGTTGCTGCGCGAGTCCATTTATACGCACGATGACGTTGGCGCCGAGACGGTGGCTGTCGAGGGACACCATCTCGAGGGACGTCGACGCGCAGTGCCCTCTACTGAACATTTTTTCGAGGCCAGCAAGCTGGGATGTAATCTTTCAAGATAAGGAATACGTCGGAGGACACAATCCCTTCGAAATACTGTATTTATGGCCAAAGAACACACTATAAAAATGACTACACACAAAATACATATATACAGCCCCTGTAGCCAGTGTAATAAAATCCCAATCCCCCGTCCCCACAATACTGGAAAGGTAGGCAATGGTTAATATTTGCAATGACAGTCCACAAAAATACAACCCTAACTTAGTAAGTCCAACCCTAAATTGACTGGGGCCTTGTGCCCAAAATGTTCAAATGTTCCAGATGTTTTCGGAGCTGGGAACAAGTTAGGAGAAGGGTCTTGTGGATGGAAGAATGGTTGCAAAAGTCAAAGTAGGATGTATTCTAGTGAATAAAACTGTTCCCAGTTTTAGGACGGCTTTAGGCAACAGGTTTTGCTAGAGCCAAACAAATGTAAAACTTTTCGAAAGTATTTGAAACTTTTACAGATGGATATAGGGGAGCAGTTAAGTATTACTGTAACTCACTCACCTACTCTGGTTTCTCTTCAAACTTGGCAGGCCATCAGAGGGTTGTCAGAGGTAGGTGTTCCCACGGAGCCCAGGAGTTGAGGGTGCGAGAGATTTCCCAGTTGAATTCGGAAGCTTGTGCAACCTGCAACTCAAACTGATGCAGCACTCCTCCAAGCACTCAACCAGAGGCAGGAAATCCGGTTTCAAAGAAAGTCACCAACGCACGGTGATGGGAGGGGAACAAAGCTGTCGCGGTCAGAGTCGGTCTCCTATCTCTAATCCCATTGGGGCTGGAAAGCTGAAATCGAGCAGGAGGGACTCTTGTAGAACAAGCTGCAGGCCCCAAAGTGGCGAGCTGAAACACAGAATGACGAAGCCTCTACCGCGGTAGCCCAAATTGGAATTGGTCAGTCCACAGGATGGTTCCAGAGAGACCTGCGGGGACTCTAGATGGCTGGGCACCGAGCAGACGTCGGGAATGGTTGGTCCCACCACTCCAAGGGTCGAAGTTCCTCCGAAGGACTTCTAAAGATCACCAGCCAGACAGAGCTCCACCGGGCCTGCAACAAAAGTTGGTTGCCAGGTTTTCTTAACACGGGTCCACTGATCTTCCGACGTCATCACAGCTGGGCAGGGTACTTAGCTCCTCGCAGGATCTCTGGGAAATGGCTGCAGGACTCCCCTTCTTATCCAGAAACCCATGTGATACAGAAAAACAGCTCACCCAATGGAAGATCTGCCCCTCACACAAACCCCAGCACTGGTCCAATCAGGACCACTGATGGTGAATCTCATGCATACTCTATAGACATACAGAAACCAGTTTGTGTATTGGGACCAGACAGTCCCAACCCGCTCCCTGGGAACACACTTCCTGCTTTTTTGTCTTCCTTGTTTGTTTTGCATTGTTTATATGTTTTGTTTTTCTTTGTTGCGCTTTGTGGCCTGTGGGCATAAGGCGCGTCATAAGAATTCTTAATAAATAAATAAATAATAAACACACACATGGCCCTGCACTAGCCTATGAAAAGCATGGTTGTCCCGGGTAGTGCATGACATAAAAGTAAATTCCTGATCTGGCAGGGCAGGAAGAAGGTAACAGGAAAAGATGTCCAGGGAACTAACAAAAAACCTTGTGTCACAGCCATGTTTAACCAAAAGTGGGAAACGCAGTAAGGCTAACAAAAAGTACAGGGCAAATCATCAAAATGTAACTGCTAGCACAAGTGTGTCCTTAGGCAAATCTGTAGTAACCACGAAATCCCTTTAAGCGTAGTCTAGGGTCATACACAAAGAAAGCCCATTGCACTTCATTGTAAGATGCATTATGCAATGATAAAAAGTTACCTAAAGAATAGAGAACATGTATGAAAGAAAAGGGAAACAGTTTCCCAGTACTGACAGCCTTAAGGACTGGTCAGTTTCCCAATAACAATGAGCAAAGGTTCAGTGGAGTGAAGCTGAAGGCTTCACATCATTGGAAAAAGTCAAAAAAGCAACAAGTTTGGGGGTCGATATAAATGGAGGGAGAATTGCTAAAAAGAGAAAACGTTCCTAACAACCAGTTACCCCACAAAACCGATTGCAAACTGTATGGCTTTTCCGTACAAATGAATGAATTTTAAAAAAAAAATGATTTTTTACCGATTTTTATCAAAAATGTTGGACATTTTTCTAAAATATAGGTGTGGTTTCGGGTAAGGGTAATAGTTAAGGTAGGGGGGAAAATGAGGGGGGACCCCCCCCCCATTATTAACAAAATAAAAGATGCTGTAATTTCTCCATTTGATCTTTTCATGGACATCCTGGCTTTTAACCTAGTTTTGCACAGAAAATGTGCTTAAAAATGCACCATTTGTACCCATTATTTAAAAAATGTTTACAGGGAAAACTCAACCCCTTTCACATCTGAGCCCTCTTCAGTTAGTTTGGCCTCCCTTCTCTATGCATGGTTGCTCCTGCATATTTGTGGGAAATATTTACGCCTCTCCGATTGAGAAATTTGGCAACTTCCACTAGTGGAGACGATGCAATCTTATGGGAAGCTGGAAGAAAGACTGCAATGAAGTGGAGCCAGATGTGCATGTTAATGAACCTGCAAGAACAAAAGAGCAAACATGAGGAATGCCCCAGGATGGCAAGTCAATCCCGCTTCCCCCTACCATGGTTTGGTGGGTAATAATGAATTGAACAGTTTCAATGTAAAAGGCAGGTACTAGAATACTGCAGATCTACTGTAATCTGTTGGTAAAGGATATTAAAGGAGGTGCACTGGGGAAGCAGCACCGGATATTGGTCTGTGGAGAGCGGCTGGTTGTTGGGCAATAGGACTCTAGATCCTGCAGGCAGTACGCCTACTACAGTCTATTCAAAGGGCTCTTAAGGAAATCAACATGGCAGCATTTACCAGTCTGGCGAGGACAACCCTGACCTCAGCCAACTGTATAGTCAACAGCTGCAAGATGGCATTCAAGTCCATCAACCTAGGTGAACTAGTTGGTCTTTCGAACTGTGAGCCACAGAGTCAGCAGGCTTTACATTGGAGTCAATGCAATAACAATTCAGATCTCCAAGCAAGACTGCAACCCCCTCAAGCACAGTGAATTGAAGCCTATTCGAGGACAGGAACATTGAACAGGAACATCCAAGGAGTAGAAGGTGATACAGTCAGATGGGTAGCTAGTTGCAAGACCCCAATGGAGTGGGGAATGGTCACCAGATTAATGGGGATTTCAAGAACAAAGGAGAGACCATTAAAAATGTACCACAGTGGTAAGCTAATCCTAATAAGGTGGGACAGTTCTGGCAGATGGCACCATGAGGGCTAACCCCCAGGCGGATGGTGTCTACAGGGAAGATTTTTGTGTACTCGGAGAAAGCACAAAGGTAAAGGGAGGAAAAGAAAAGGGAGAGGTAGGGGGAAGACCCCACATCAAAGCGGAACTGCCTAGAGTTGGGCAAGGTAGGTAGTAGGCCCAACTGAAAAGAAGACTGGAGCTTGGTATTTGTGCACCATCACTCGCAGAGGGACCTGGTCCAAGGAGGCTTCAGAGGACGAATGTGCCACCATAGGTCTCGGAGGGCCCAACATAGGCCGGGAGTACATACTAAGTGCAGCTCCTGGAGACAGGGTCCAGGTTGGGATGGAAAAATAGCAAGGAGCCCTAGGGTGGCACGCACCAAAAAGAGGGAACTGGGCTGTGGCAGAATAACCTGAAAAACTGCAAAGAGCATCCATCAGTAGAAGGGAGTCAGGTAGAGGTCAGAGGTATAAAACATTATGGCTGCATATGCCAAGGGTGGACACCCCTAGGAGGGGGCCAGGCAGGTGCAGGAGGGTGAGGAGACGATGACTGCATATGCCACGAGTAGCGGCCAAGAGCAGAATCAGGAGAGAAACCAGATGGTCCATGAGTGTTTGCTGCATACATCATACTAGAGCTTTGTAGGGGACAGGAATCCGAATATTCAGCAGCAGGGAACCACATGGGAGCAGGAATGTTGTGGGAACAAGTGCATTGTAAGGCCTGCACGCTCGCTTCTGCAGCCCTTATGTAGGCATGAGAGGCATGAGTTAGTGTCCTCTCAGCAAACACTCCGAAAGGTCTTGAAAGGCTGACTCCTTGTCATTTGTCCTTCCATCCCTTCAGTAGAGCTACTAGAGTTATGGGATCCCTTACTGGGCTCTTACTTTACTTCTTGCAGATCTTGCTGGCCTGACTGGCTGTCTTTGCTGGACTCTTTCTTGCCTGCAGTTGCTGGACTCCGGTAACAGACTTCTGGTCTAAAGTGCCAAAAGGAAGGGGGGTCTCTGCTGGCTGTTCTAGCCTGGAAATCCAAGAAACTGCTAGCTGCTCTACCTCAGACTCATTGTGGAGTGCCCCGGGTTGCCTTCACCTACTGTCTACTTTGCCGACTATTTTCTTGCTAGCTGGCTGGTCCCTCTGTCCCTAACGGAGTGTTGTGGAGTGCTGCTTGTGCTGGTTCTGTTGCATTTAATGGCTTATCACCTTGTGGGTCATCTGTGCTAGTGCTTTCTTCGAAAGTAGATGCCTCCTCCTGGTCTGAGCTGGGTCATCAGTCCGAGTCACTCCATCCAGAGAAGCCCAGCTGCAGCGTGACAGAACCAACTGAGACAGAAAAACATAACTATGCACCACACGATTCTGGGCAGTTTTTGCTGCAGACACCTCCTTGAGTACTAGTCCCTGGGTCTTTAGACCTTGATCTCATAGTTGGTCCGTTCTCCTGGGCCTCAGTGGTCCAGACACTGGGGTGGGGCCTACAACCCCCCCCTTCTACTGTTCATATTCATTGGCAATAGTGGGTCTTTGGCTTCCTCAACAGCCAGCTTACAATAGGCCTGCTGGTACTCGAACCTTGGCCTGTAAATCTGTGTTGGGGGTCCCTCAGGCCCATCCTGTTGCACCTTTGGATTAAAACTAGAACATACTTAACTTATTCCCATAACAACAGCAGGCTTTCTGGGTGCATCCCGTTGATCCCTATGGGAGAAACATTTAACACCTGAGAAGCTTAGACATTTTCCCTAGACATCCCCCCAACCTCTTTGGGCCCTGCAGTTTCCAGAACAGAAAGCATTCATATGAAGTGCAGTTCACCCTTTCCCATCGGAAATAATGCATTACTTAAGCAATATGCATCAAGGAAGGGGAACTACCAGCTGCTAGAGGGCCAGAGGGAAGGTAGATGGTGGCTTCGGGGAGGGAGATGATAGAGATGAGTGCAGTGCGGACGGCGCATGTGTGGGGTCTTGGGGCACAAGGGGCCAGAGCTCTGAGGGTTGGTGCAAGGAAAAAAGATGGCGTACTGGGGCGAGGAATCTGTGGACTGGATAGAATCCAGGTTTTACCATGAAGTAAAGACTGGGTTCCTAGCCACTTGATTGGCTAGCTCCTCTCTCAAGAGTGCTAATTTAACAGTTGGTGATTAAATATTTGCAACTCATTTCGGAGGGCAGGGGGGTGGAGAGGGACTCGGACTTCTTTCAGGCCCAGTATTATACTTCTGACTTTTGTCTGCTGTTTGCTGGCCAACTGGTTGTATTTCCTGCAATGTTTAATGCTTTTCCTCCCACCTTTCAAGTACCTATCAAAGCGTAGTACTCCTGTTACGGTAGTCCTCTATATTGTGTTTCATTGCATGTAGTGGAATCAATGACTTCACTAATGTTTACTCTAACCCATGTGACAAATCTTCGGATGTCGTCCCTTCTTTCCTAGCGGGAGCCCCTCTTCCCTGCCCGCATGGGAGGTGAGGGTGCTACCGATAGTCCCCGTGGGGGTGGTGCTCAGTGAGAGGATCACATGGGTGGGAGGCCCCCCGGTGGGATTAGAGGCGACCAGCAGGAGAGAATGCGGTATCCCTGCCCATCACCTGACTATAGACCATCTTCCCACAAACCTAAGAACAACCCCTTCCCTAATAGGCTCATGAGTTGTGGCCAACCATTGAAGACAATTAAAAAGTACTGGGATGAGGAACAATAGGAGTTACCTAAATGAAGATCCCTTTCCCAGTATTGTGACGAGGAAGATCCTCAATGACTTGCAAAAGAATCCAAAGATCAGTACTGTGTAATGAATCTTATAAGATCATCCCGAAGATCCTGACATGGGCCTACTGTCATGTGGCCAGGGAAAGGCAGTCGCTACCTGTTCCTGACCCGGGGGGGGGGGGGGAGAGGGGGATATGCAGGAGGATCATTTGGGAGGGGACTCATGTCAGGGGGAGTGGGAGACCTCTCTAAATGATTCCCCCAATGTTCCTAAAGCCTTAATGGCTTATTGTACACAAAATGATAATTTTGATCTAAAAACTAGGGACTCCAAGTTCCATAATGTCCATAGTACTGGGACGAGGAAGAGGGACTCTGAGTTGACGAAGTGTCATCCGCGGTCTAGTTGTTGGGAGAGAAAGCACCTGAGTGGGACCTTCAAAAATATAAATGAAGAGGGAGGGGGTAGGGAAGGAGTTAACGGAAGGCTAGCAAGTGCTTTAAGTTTTCACACGCTATTAAAATGTATGCAACTGCTGGCTGCAATCAGCCCCCAGATTTGGTATTCACTCTTGGAGCTAATCAAGATGACATCTTGGAACTTAGAAACTCTGTAATTAACAGTTTGTTTTTTATGCAGATTGCTAGGCCTAACTTGTACTGCTGTGCAAAAATTGAATACAATTCAATTTGGAGAAAAGAAATATATAAATGAACTTCAGGTGCAGAGGCAGAAGTGCCATAAGGTGGAGGGGGAGGGGAGAGTGCAGAGGAATGCGTAAGTGCTGCCAGGGAGGTGGCTCATATGTGCAGGGAGTCAGGGGAGTGTAGGGTTAAGGATACAGTCCCTAAGTGGTTGGGAGGCCCGGAGGCAATGCAAGGGCAACTTGTCGTGCAGGAGCCTGATCCCGTAAACTCAGTGGGTGGCCAGGTAACCAGTTTGCCGAGCAAACAGGGGCATCAGTAAGAGAGAGGAAGACAAAGCGGAATAGAAAAGGAAGGTCTTGAGTTGATTCTGGAACCTTAGGTGGTCCTGCTCAAGTTTGAGAGAGGGAGGGAGGCTGTTCCAGAGGGCGGTCTCAGCTGAGGAGACAGATCTACCCCCCACTCTCTGCCTGGAGAAGCGTCCGAACCTCAGAGTTGGAGGTGGATGAGCCTAGGGCTCGAGAAGGAAGAAGCTTAGGAAGAGAAAGTTGGATGTAGTGTGGTTCCCGACCCCAGATAGCCTTGTGGACGATGCAGCAGGTCTTGAACTTGATCCTTGTAGCCACAGGGAGCCACTGGAAAGATTTCAGGGCTGGAGAGATATGATCCCGGGGCTTGAGGCCAAGGACAAGTCTTGCAGTCCTGTTCTAGATTAGTTGTGAAGAGTAGAGGCAGGCAGATTTAGAAAGAGCCTGTTGCAGTCATCCAGCCTAGAGCGAACCAGGGCTCTGGAGACACTGAGCTTCCGAAGGAAAGTGAGAAAAGGAAGAACATTGGGTGTACATTTCCTAATACAGGATAAAAGTTAGGGGACTATTGTGACCTACATTGTCAAAGCCAGAAAGAAGTAATAATCAGGCAAACTGAGCGCAACACTCCTAACCAGGAATATCAATTAGGGGACAATTGTAACCTGCAATGCCAAAACCAGAGAAGATTGACAGACAAACTGGGGGCAACTCTCCTAATCATGGATACCATTTGGGAGATAATTGTAACTCGCATTGCCAGCACCCAAGAGGTTGCACAACTAGAAACCAAAGACAGCAGAAGCAAAGCCCTCCTTGTATGAGAGACCATGGCGGAGAGAACTGTGACCTGCATTGCCTACAGCTAAAAGACAAGCAAGAGAACCATTAGTTTTTTACAGAATACTAATTTGGGAAGAATTGTAATCCACTCTGTTAAAAGACAAGAAACTATAAATAGAAGCAGTTGTCAGTTCAAATCACCTTATTTATGATTCTGATGTGGAGAGTTTTGGAACAAGCATTACCACAGAGTACAATTGTAGAAGTAGGAGTTTTATCCTGGCAGGAGAGTACACCAGAAAGGGACCAATTGTAGTTAGTCCTGGCAGGCGAGTATACCAGGAAAGAAGAAGATGATTATAAAGTACTGTGATTGTGGTAAAAAGGAGTGGTGGAAGAGGAAGTGTTAATTCCATCACATTGGCAGAAAGTGATTATTGAGTCATCCTGACTAAATGTCCCTTGTAAAGAAGAACTAAGATGGGCTAACAAGTGCTTGGCCTTTGCGAAAATAACATTTGCCTTGATTAATGAATTTGTGTTTTGGAGGAGAAGACATTTGGGTTGCCAAGCAGGAGATTGTGAAAACATTTTCATTTGCTTTGATTTGTTTGTGAACAAGCCTCTGGAAGAGAGATATTCACTTTCGAAAGTGAACGGATATATTGAATGGAAAGGACTTTGTATGCTACACTCAATGGAACTTTGTTATTGCACAGACCTTTCTTGAACTTGGACTTTGTTTTAGATATTTCTAAATTAATCCAGGAGAAGGGAATCCATACCTGGTCACAAGGATTACTGTTTAAAGATTTTGAGTTCAAATCAATATGTTATTTTGTGGAATTTAAGACAGCCAAACCAACGTTGTATAATTATGTTGCTGTATATATTAGTGTGAGGGTCAGATACTATTTAGACGCTAGGACATTTTTTAGCCTTAGTTTGTTAGGCAGGGACATCCTTGTTAGGTTAGGGAGTTTGTCTAACCCCTGTCCTATTGAATAAAATGGCAACTTGTAAGAAAACGATACCTTTGTGCCTGTCTCGCATTTCTGACCTCTCACAACTGTGACGAGAGAGATACACGGAAGCATGTGGCACACACTTGAGAACCACAAGGAACAGTCTAGTGGTTACTGGTTTCTGATTGGTCCACCTAGAGTAGAAATAGAGGAGGGAAACCAGGAAGTGTTGTCAAGCCTTCCCTGGAGGAGCAGGGAACAGGAATTCAAGTGCTGGAACAGAAGGGGCTGTGGACCACTACACTACACATAGAGAGGGGGAACCCTTGATCTCCAGCAGCCTGTGGGGAACTAAGGGAAGTTGGAATCTCCCTCACCGGGGGAGCAAAGACATCCAGTGTGCCTCCCAGAAAGGGGGAAAACCCTTGGACCCCAGCAGCCTGTGGGGAATTGAGAGAAGTTAGAGTCTCCCTCACTGGGGAAACCAAGAAGACCAGCATCTCTCCCAAAAAGGGGGAGGGGGATCTTGAGGGCCAGAAACAGGAGACTCCCTCACTGGAAGAAATCAGCTGGGGAGCCACCAAGAGAAGACCATGAGAGCCCAGGGGAAGCAGCAGAAGCCAGAATCTAGTGGACCAAATGCAAAGGTATGCAGAGGGGGGCCAGGTAGGCAAGGAGAGACCCCCAGACGCTGTGGTCAGGATTGGCAAAAGAGCAGCCCAAAGAGACCGAGGCCTGGCAGAATAGTGAACCAGGCCCAGTCAAGAGACATTACAAGGTTGTAAGAAGTGTTGGGAACCCTAACAATAAGAAACCAAGAGAATTATGCACACAAGAGAATGCCTGGCAGGCTTTTGAACTGGGCCCATGAGAAGCATACTAAAAATATAAACCTGAGAAAGGGGTCTGGGACCCGTATTTGAAGAGTCAAAGTAAAAGGGTCTGGGACCCAAGGCAGTAACAGGCAGGAGAGTACACCAGGGCTGCCAGATGAACTGTGACATTATTAAGTGCAGGGGTCTGGGACCCATATTTGAGAAGCAACAGAAAAGGGGTCTGGGACCCATATACGAAAACCCAAAGTAGAGGGGTCAGGACGCAAGGCAGTCCCACGCAGGAGAGCATACCAGGACTGCCAGCTGAACTCTGCGGCAGTCTTCCAAAACACACTACCTGGGTGAAGGGTGAACCAGATTGGCTGTGCCAGGAAGAGCAAATAAGGAGAAGTGAGACTATTACCCTTCACCAAGTTGAGGAAGAAAGACTGACCTAATTCCTGGCAGTAGAATGTCCCAGACAGGCTGGGAATAATCAGAACCTGGTGAACTCCATATTGCAAATATTGTGAACATTGTAACCAGGGGAAGAGAGTCATTCTGCCTGGTGCTGTTTGTAAGAATCATGAGAAGCCAAGAGAGGCGAGATGTCCTCTTGGTAATGTGAACTCTGTGGACAGCCAGGAGAGGAGAAATCTATTGGCATTGCAAATACTATGACCAAGGGAAGGGAGTCATTCCCCCTGGCATTGCATAGGGATCATTTTGTTGCAGCTTTGAACTTTTACTTTGATTGAAACTGGAACTTTATGTTGGCCCTTTTAAGGAAAACTGAAACCTGGAGAAGGGAGCCAATCTCAAAGGTGACATTCCCATGAACAATTGCACATTGCCCAGAAGAAGGGAGTCATTCCTCTGGACCAGGAAGTCCCTTAATCCCTTCATTAGTTACACGTGTGAGGGTTGGAAATAGGCGTTTTGACAAAGGACGGTTGACTATTTAAACTGGACATCCTGGCAGAGTCCTTAGTCTTTTTGTTGAGGTAGGGCAACCCCTCTTAGTCATAGGGATAAGTAGGGGGGTTTCCTTATTTTCTTTATAATAAAGGTATTTATCAACCAAAATGCCACCACAGTGTCAGCATCCTACTTCTGCACCCTTAGATCCACTACTGTGTTTTTCTTACATACTTGCTTTGTTGGAGTAGTTTCCAAGAACTTACTTCATAGTGTTTTCAAGCTTGATGTACTGCATGTGTGGCACATTGTATTTATGTGTCTATGTCTAATTGTATTTTGATACCAGCCCATTTCCCTACTTAAATGTCAAGGCTGACTGCTCTGCATTCTACCAATTTAAAGTTTGGACTCAGTTAATGGAAACAGTTTTTTCACACAACAGAGTTGGTCTTTTGAAGCATCTCACCAGAACTTTTGTGAAAAAGCTCCCTAACAAGTACCTTAATATTTACCTACATTTGTGGTGCTAACCTTACAACCTCGGAAAGAAGAAGGCAGAAGTCAGCTCAGATAAGTATCGAACCATTGTCCTACCAACATTCACATCACAGGCCCACGTGCTATGTGTAGGGTTATCTGGGCCCCACTGCCTGTGCCTTATCTCCAGCATCAGTATCTCACCTCCAAAGCATGTAATGGAATGGAGCAGCGGTCCCAATGGTTGAGGTGGCACAGAGAATCCACTGTGCTGGCACAACCATGAATCATAAGCCGGTTCAAAAACTCTTCCTGAATGAGTCCAAAGATGAGGAGCGAGAGGCCTTTATCTGCACCAGGGAAACAAAAGAAAGATTGTAAGGGATCCATCCATCCATGGATTCATCCATGCATCCATTCATCCATAGGCCAATCCACCCATCGATGGACCAATCTACCCATCCATCCATGAATCCATCCATGGACCAATCCACCCATCCATCCCCACACCAATTACCTGCAGCAACATCTCAAAGCAGTCTAATGCTTTATGACAACCAATAAAAAATGATAGCAGCAACTCACCTGTCAACACCAGACACACCTGCTCCTTTGTATCTGAGTGCACTGGAATACCTCTGCATGTAATGCAATGGTGAGCAATCTCCTGGGAGGTCAGGTCCCATAGGATCATGGTCATGGCTCTGCTCTCGCCCCTTGTAAACAGGGCTGTGAAAGAGCTTACAGATACACACTGCAGCCTTCCGGGAGCACTCTTTCCAGGAATATGCTTCCATTGACTCCTTGCTCCATTCATCTTCCCTGGTAATCTGCAAGAGTTGCCAACCGGTTCCACATGCTCTTCAGTGCCCTCGTAGCGTTCTTTGTGCGGGAAGGCCTGGTACCACCAATTGTCCATGTGCAAAACTGAGTCTTGGTGGTCCAGCCACTTTGTCATCTTGGACATTGAAGATAAACGTGCCTCCCAGGACCTGTGGATTTCATTCAAAAGATGCCCATGTAAGATTCCAATAACATTGTTCATATCCATACACACTGCAGCTTTCTCTTACTCATTGGTATATATGGAAATACATTGTTTTCCCAACAGACCTGGGCCTCTAAAACTCCATAGTGAGTTATACATGCAATGCAGTTTGCCTAATAGACTCCAATTTTAAACGCTGTGTTATAAGGCTATGTGCTAAACAAGGAAAATGTTCGGTGCATTAGAAGCAGGATAAATAGTAGAACATGGAAGTTGTGTTGCCAATGTACACATGAACAGTGAAACATCTCCTTGAGTATCGTGCTCAGTTCTGGAATCGTGGCCAGTCCTGGGGTCATCTAGAGTATTGTTGCCAGTACTGCATGCCCCATCTGGAGTACAAGGACCAGCCCTTCGAGCAACATCTGAAGTACGAGTCAGGTGTCACAAAGTGGACATAGATCAATAAGTGGAGGGACAA
This sequence comes from Ambystoma mexicanum, assembly GCF_040938575.1. Lineage (NCBI taxonomy): Eukaryota > Metazoa > Chordata > Amphibia > Caudata > Ambystomatidae > Ambystoma > Ambystoma mexicanum. Next base: position 1,005,998,216 of record NC_090934.1, read on the forward strand.
CAACATAAACATTATACTTCTTTATTTGAGAATTTCTTTAGCAGGGATATTTTATAGTTACATTTTGTAACAGAAACACCTCGTCATTTCTTCAGACCTTCGCCTCATTAATGTCCTGAGAAGGTCTTTCCCTCCTCATCCCAGTGTTAAGATGAATTTTCAGAACCAGACCTGGGGGAGGGTTATGAGAGGTCAATGTATTTTAGTGAGTATAGCCAAACCCAATCAAGGTAGCAGAGCTGAGCAGTAAGGCTTAGACTTGAGGAGATATGTGGGTGGTGTAATGGTACAATAAGACACACAACGTGCAATCAGACTAGAAAGTATAAAAATACATTTATTAGGCATTAAAAAGTTAAGCAATTAAAAGCACAGGTAAGTATTTGTTACGCTCACCTGGTCTCTGCTGAGGCGTTGGGGCACGGTTGCAACCCTCCCGGGGGTGAGGTTGCTTGGGTCCAACTTCGCCCTCTGCGCTTATGTGGTGACTGGTGGTAATAGGTGATGCTGCTCGGGACTGCTCCTGTTGATTAGTTTGGAGAGCACTCCTTCCTGCTGGTCCCTTGCACATGGTAGTCCAGTCCTGCTGCGACTAATCCACTATACTTCAGGTAAGTGTTCCTGTTTGCCTTTGTCTTTCCTCGTCTGTTTTTGTTGTATTGTAAAGTTCGTTGTCTTGTATTGCTGTCTGTTCCAATTTTGATGTTTGCTCTTTTGCTTTCTTCCCTTGCAGCCGATGTTGCCGGCCCGGCAGAAGCTGCAGAGCTCGAGGCGGCAGCCGGAGGGAATGAGGAACGAAGTTGCAGCGGTACAATTGCTGGTAAGTTGTTAACTACGGTGCGTGCAGGTTTCAAATGCGGCGCGGCCCTAGGACGGATGTTCTAACCTCGTCTTTCTTTCTTCTTCACAGGGTCCGAGTTTGTGGATGCGGAGTGCGGTGTTGCGGCGTCGCAATCAAGAACACTGGATGTCAGGAGATGAGTCTGCAGATGAAGCAGCGGTTTCCTGGAGGTGAGTATGCAGGAGCACGCCTGGTTTCAAAGGTAAGTAAACTGGTCCAAGCGGCGGTGAGCGTCACGTTGCAAGCGAGTGCACAGTAACACGAAGCACGGGCCTTAAAGATGGATCAGTTTATATAGCTAAGCTTCTGAAGCCATGCCCACCAGGTTCAGCCTGCCTGCCACACCCGATGAGTCAGCACATGAAGACCAGGCCTAGGGAGCCACACCCGATGAGCCAGCACATGAGGATGTTCTCTGGAATAAAGGCTTTCAGCTCCTGGAAAGTTCTTGTAAAATAAAAGCACTCCTGCACTAGGATAAAGTAAAAGCCCCCCTGCACTGAAATAAAGTGTTCCTGCTCACATCTCTATATGAGCCTGGCGCCAAAGGTGCCAGGACTGAGTCCAGCCAGGGCCCCTGTGTTTTTTGGGTCCCAAAGGGACATAAGTGAGTCAAGTGACCCATTGCCCCATCACTAGATGGTGTGGTTTTTGTGTTCTGGGGCCTGTGGCCATGACAGTATTATTACTAAATCAAAACATTAAACATATATACATTCACAGTTGGTGGTGTAACTTTTAAGAGTTCGAAGTGATTCAGTAATGCAAGTAGGAAAGTAAGTGAAAAATAATTGAAGAAATGCAAAAGCAATTGTAAGTAATGAAAAGCAATGTAACAGCAGTGGAAACACATTACCTTGCATTGCAAACTGAGGCCCCTATCACTTGAGAAGTCCTCCGCTGTAAATACACATAGTACTACTATGAGTCACAAGTCCCAGGTAAGTACCTGTTTGAGGGAGGTGGAAATCTGTATTGGCGTCACAACTATTGACAAAGCCAACAAATAGGTAAAATGTTTCAGTAGTGAAAAAACAAAGTTAAGTCCAAAAGAGTAGGGAACCTCTACAAATCCACCACTCTAGAGGGAGGTCTGGGGGGATCCTTACCCAGAGGTCCACCGATCATGAGCAAGCAAGGGAGAGGGCGAAATAGGTATGCAAGCTCGATCCCCTTTCTCCGATGCCAGTAGAAACCACCCCTCCACACTAGGGTTCCTAGATTCACTGGGCCCACTTCAATCGTTGGTCCGATTGCAGAGGTTGCAGGGGAAGCAGGTGCAGTGGTAATTTATGGGGTCAGGATTGGGTCTGGGTAGGCAGCAGGCCCGCACTTCACTGAGATCTTTCTACATACTTGCAGCTGGACGGCACAGGCACCTTGAGATGAAGACCACTGCAGGTCCCATATTGACAGGAGTCCCCCAAGTCTCAAATGAATTGTGCAGAAGCAAAGAACACTATGATCCGGCGGCAGCAAGTCTCTCATCTGGTGAGAACAAAGGTACTGCACCAGCAAGGCTGCTCTTTGTGAAAGAGACCAGCAGCTGCACAAGGACAGGTCTTGGTCCACAAGCTGGCGAACTACGACTGTCACAGCACTTACCTGTCCACGTTCACAGCATCTGGGGGCTTGTGGGGTCCCGTCCTGGCACCTGTATCCGCACTGGCTGTTTCCTCGCATTGGTGCCCAGTGGGGTCCCGTCCCTCTGGGCGCTGCCATTATATCCTCACTGCTCATGCCTGGACGTCCGTGTTCGGCGTTTTGTGCATGCGCAGTCCTACAAGCAACGCGGTTGCTTCCGCTTGCTGCTCAAGCCTCACTTTCGCCCCGCAGCCCTATTTAAGGACCGGATACACTTACCTTAGTGCGTCTCAATGCGGTTTTCAGCTTGTCGGTCTGCCGCGCCCTCGCTCCTTGCGCTTTTGGTCCTTGCCTAGGGTTCTAGGTTCTGCCCAGGCTTGCTCTCTCTTGTGCCTTGTCCCAGTCCAGTCCTTGTTCCTCTCTGACAAGCCTTCTTCCCCCTGGGTTCCTTCCCTCTTGGCTGGCCTCACTCCTGTCCTCTCTCTCGCTGCCTTCCCTCCTCTTTCCTACTCCCTGATTGGGGATCCTGGTCCTTCCTGTTTGCCTGGCCTCATCATCTCGCCCAGGAATCTGCCTTACATGCATTGGTTTGAAGTCCTGGCCACAAGACACCCTGAACATCTACTTTGCTTGTTCCCATCATCTGCCTGGTTTACTGTGGAGCCCTTCCTGGCTGTATCCGTCGTGTGCTCCAGTTCCACTTAGTGACCTTCAGCCAGTACACCATCGGATTCTAGGTGGCCTTCCCTGTCAGTGCTTGCACTGTCCCAATGTCAAAGTAATCAGGGAAGCGCTGTCCCGTGGCGTTGGGAGCCGACCCAGCACTGACCCCAGTTTCCAGATCAGGGGAGGAAGTTGGGTTGGTTCCCTGCACAACATCACCACATCTACACTTCCATTGACAGTCTGGCTTCGAGGTCAGAACAAGAGCCTCAGCAAACAGGTACACAGCGCCAGTGCGATGCTCAGTATAACAGATTGAGGCGCCTCTCTCTCGATTCCGACATGCAAGATATGCAGGAACTCAGGGATGAATTACAGGCTCTATGTCTGGAAGTTACTAGTTACTACCTTACACCAGGAGAATGCCACCCTGCGCCAGATGGTACAGGGTATTGGACCTGCCTCCCAGGCTGAAAGCACAATAGCAAATACTGCACCTTTGCGGTTTGATGCAGATCCCAGACGCCTGGCAGAGTTTTGCAATCACTGCTAGATCCATTTCCTTTTCCGACCCACGCACTTCGTCCTGGACAAAGCCAAGATCGGCTATGTACTGGGGAACTTAACCAGAGCCACTCTGGCCTGGGCTTTGCCCTTGGTATCCTCTAACAGACCCATTCTGAATGACTTTGCCGCATTCGAGAAAGCCTTTCTGGATGTCTTCCAGTCGTCACCTAATCAAACCTCAGTGGCTCAGAACCAACAGCGACATCATTGCCTACATAAGCCGCTTTCAGCAGCTAGCCATGGATTCCTTTTGGCCCGAAGTTACCCAGAAAAGCTTGTTCCAATGGGGGCTAAGCGATTAGTACAGGGACGAACTGTTGCACATACTTAAAACCGATATGATCCAGGCATTAATGGATGAGGCACTTCGGAATGATCATCGGTTAAGCGAAAGAATGAATGAAAGGCAGAGGACGGACAGAGTTTCTGTCCACCTGTAATTCTTGGAGCAGGGCAAAGACCCCCCCAAAACTGCCCCAAACACGTGCAACTGGGGGTGATTTGCGGTCCCTTGACAGAAACCGGAAGGAACCTGGTTGTGCTTGTATTGCGGGGCATCCAGGCACTTTTTGGGGACGTGCCCTCTTTGACCACCCAGGAAGTCGGAAAACTAGTAGGGCTGTCGTTAGGAAGGAAGGCAACGACAGACCCATCCAGCATAACAAAACTTCCACCTCAGGATGTGCTTGCCAAACCAATGGAACCTGTACCCTTTCTGGTTTTGTGGATAAGGATCGTATGACAGGAAAGAGTCAAAGAAACCCTGCCGTTATTGGATTGTGGAGCTTCAGGGAACTATGTGGATACAGAGTTTGCTGCCACTGTTGGTATTCCTCTTCATGAAAAGACCAGTCAGACTCTGGTTCAAGTCATTGATGGTACCCTGTTATCCTGAGGGCCCATACATCAACAAATGCGAACACTGAAATGATGGGTGAACGACCATGGGGAAAGTATCTGCTTAGACAGTTTGAAGTCCCAATCTTTTCCAGTGGTGTTGGGTCTGCCTTGGCTCTTGTTTCATAACCCACATATCAACTGGGAGACTAGAATGGTCAATTTTACTTCCACTCGCTGCACAGGTTTTTGTCCACCCACGTCCATTTCGTCCTTGTCCTTGCTTCCAACTCCTCTGGAGGACACTTGTTCTCAGCGGGTATGTACCCTGCAGACCGTACCTCCTGAATACCACGCCTACTACCATGTCTTCGCTGAACCAGCAGGAATTCCTCTGCCTCCTCACCAGCATTTTGATTGTTCTGTGGACATTGTTCCTGATTCAGTCATACAACATGGCAAGATCGACTCACTAACACCCCAAGAGAGAGGGGCTCTGCAACAATACATTGAAGATTGCCTGGTCAAAGGTTGCATTGCGCCTTCCAAGTCCCCTGCTGGTTTTCTGCTGTTTTTCATACAAAAGAAGGAGAGGACGTTGCGATTACCGTCAATTGAACGACATCACCCGAAAGGACTGATACTCACTGCCTCTAATCCGTGACATTCTGGAGTCATTGCATACAGCCTGCTTTTTTTTTACCAAACTTGACCTCACAGGGGCCTAACACCTGGTAAGAATAAAAGAAGGAGACGAATGGAAGACAGCCTTTAAGACTCCGTTGGGGTATTATGAATACCAGGTTATGCCTTTTGGGTTGTGTATGTTTTATGGACACCATCTTTTCTGACCTTATTGGTTTAACTGTCTGGGTCTATTTGGATGACATTTTGTTTTTTTCTGTTTCCTTACAAGATCATGTCTCACATGTCACGCAAGTCCTGCAAAGACTGTCCCAAAACCATTTATTCACCAAACCAGAGAAGTGTCTTTTTCATCAAGACCGCATGGAATTTCTGGGATACGTTATAAGTCATGATGGTATTTAGATGGATCCCACTAAGGTCCAGGCCATTCAACAATGGAAACAACTCCATGATCTCAAGGCACTACAGCGTTTTTGGGGATTTGCTCATTTTTATCGGCGCTTCATCCCACAGTTCTCCCGATCAGCTTCCATTCTGACAGCTTTGACCAGTACCAACGTGTCTTTCCTTTGGGGAGGAGAAGCCCGGACAGCATTCGAAAACCGGAAAGCTACGTTCACATCTGCACCCATTTTACGGCATCACAATGAAGACGTACCTTTAGTTCTTGAAACTGACACTTCCAATGTCGCCATAGGGGCGGGTTTTGCTGCAATTAAACCCTGGAACCAGAATTGAACATCCCGTTGCCTACTATTCACGGAAGCTGACCACAAGCGAGCGGAACTATTCCGTAATAGAAAATAACTTTTGCCCATCAAAGCCGCATTCGAGGAGTGCTGTCGTCATCTCCTTGGGAGTCGCTTTACCGTGTAATACGAACCGCCCATAAGAACTGAGAACATCTACGATCCTTAAAATGGCGAACATCCAGACAAGCCTGTTGGGCCTTTTTTTTCCCAGTTCGATTTCAGAGTAACCTACATTCCCTGCAAACAGAACCAGAAAGTCGATGCTCGGTCACATTCTCTGCAGTCTGTACCTGTGGAACCTGAGGACGAGATACCGGTTCTCTCCCCAAAGGATTTCTTGTGTCAGATACGCCCATATTTACAATTCTTCCTACAAGACACCCTGACAGACCTACTGAGGGCAGAAATCCTTTGGATGCCTGGCGTAACCGAAAAGAACGGGTTGTTGTATTTTCTGTGTCAGCTCTATGTACCGGCAACGACTCACCGTTCCTTGGTACAACGCAGTTTCCATGTTGCCAAGATGAGTGGACATCGTGGAGTCAAGGACACACACAAATGAATTGCCCGACGGTTTTGGTGGACTGGATGGGCAGAACAAGTACAGAACTATGTGGATTCTTGTCCTGTCTGTGCACAGAACAAGACCAGTCGCAGACGTTAGTTTGGGTTGTTACATCCCACCAAAATTACTCCGTACCATTGGCACACTATTACCATGGACTACATTGTGGAACTCCCTGCATCAGACGGCCACACCTGTATCATAGTAGTGGTGGACTGCTTCACCAAGATGATGCACTTCATACCACTGGTTTCCGTTTCCACTGCAATCTAGACTGCACAGTGTGAAAAAACTGAAGGTGTCTCCCTGACTAGTCCCCAGGGATCTGTCATCCAGGTAGCCAGGACACGGCCATTGTTATTGGATCCAGTTCCTGGGGGTGGACGAGTGAGGGAGGATCACCTGGATGGGGGTGGTCCTCGGGGAATGGAAGCGGGACACTGACGGGTGAGACGCGGTATCCCCCTTCTTCTAATACCTTTTCCCCGGCCTATCATGTAGGATACTCAGAAACTCTACCCCGCCCCCTTTTCCTACACACTTTTGCACATTACGAAAGACAATGGACTAACACCAGAGCCGTTGACATGTCCCAACAAAAGGGTCAGGCAAAGTCAGGCAATTGACCAGAATCACACACACCTGACAGCCCTTTCCCTTCGCCACAGGGATAAAAGGTGGAGCACAAGAGCACACTACGAGCAAGGCAGACAGCGCGACTAGACAGCTATACAAGCACGGAAGTAGAAGGGGAGGAGGAAGGCAGAGAAAATCGAAAGGGTGACCAGGAGAGACATGACCTTGCCCTTTCCGACCCAGACCCACAAAGCCTCAGTGGAAGGAATTGTAAGACCACAAACAATAGCCAGCGCGCGTGTTCCAGCAGATGTCATCGGTAAACGGAGAATGCCTACGCTGATAATCAGGAGAGAGAGAGAAACATGTGCTACCATGGTACCGTCCTTGACTTCAGATACAAGAAAAGCTACGCTGTTCATTACAGCCGGTGAGTCGAGGGGAGAGTCGATAAGAAACCGAACTGTGTTGAACGAAAGTCGCAAAGTGGAAAATGAAGGAAAGTTCAAAGTACTGTTAACATTAAGGGAAAACCAGCTGCAGAGGGCTCTGGCACCAAGTGGGTGCTCACTGGAGAGACTCAGGTTGATCCCGTGTTTGTTGAAACTACTGAAACCAGAAGGCCCTAAGAGAGCTGCAAGGAAAAGGTCATAGCGGTCATACAGGGGACTAGCAAAACCCCCTGTACTGTCGAAAGTCTTTGACCGGCACGTAATTGGGAGGGTAAGGGAGAGGGATCCCGCATAGTGATAAAAGAGAAAACTGTATAATTGGCAAGAGTGAACCCGATGGAGGGATATCGATAGAACAGGGCGAAGCCTGAAGTCCCAATGAACAGTGTGTTGACAAGAGTGAACCCGGCAGAGCGATGTCCACAGTGAACTGTTTAAAAAGACATTAAGACTTGTGAATGTCACAGGTGAGATTGTTTTGAAAAGCCGTAGTGGACCCGACGGAGTGAGGCTGATGTTTGAGAGGGGTTTGAGCCCGGAAGAGGGGCACTCAAGGGTGAAAAGTCATCAGCCAATGTACATACGGAATGGAACTTATTTTTGTTTATTATTTTAAACACATCAGGTCCTCGGAGGCAAGAGACCTTTTGTAGAAAAGAGACCTAACCACCAAAATCCTGATACCCAAAAACTGTACTGTCGTCTCATGCTATGGAAGCTCGAGAGTGTGCTGTGCTCAGGAGTCCCACATGTCCAGTGCTCAAAATGTGGGAAAAGGAGACATCGACAAACACGTCCTGACTTTTCATTTATGAACACTTCTTTCTTTCTTGTAAATCCTATCCCACACTCTTATTGTATTTAGTTGTAAGGATTGGCAATAGGTTTATCTTAGTATAGGCCTTTTTATTTGACAGGACGCAACTAGGACTGCCTTATTATTATTTGATGGTCGTAGCTTGCTCCCATCTTAGATTTAGGTTTAGAGTAGGCGTTTTTCCAACCTATGTATACAGTTAATAAACACCCTTGAACTTGTCATGGCCATTGGCCCGGAACCACAGACCCCGCACCATCAGGGGACAAGAGCAAGGGGTAACACAACCTTTTATTGTCCCTTGGCGCCAGGCTCATGAATAAGTGTGCACTGGCACACTTTTATTTGGTGCAAGGTACTTGTTTTCCCTGCAGGGGCCTCCACATGCATTTGTTCGGGCGTGGCTTATTGAGAGGGTTGGATTGGACGTGCAGCATCCTTTAGGATTGGCAGGGTGGGGCCAGTGAGCCAAGCCTAATGGCCGTGGCCAAGGCTAAACTATATAATCCTGCCCAGCCTGCATGCAAACGATTCGCATTATTCTGCCGATGGCAGCGTAACGCTCACCGCCGCCTAAGCGCATCTTACCTTGTTTCCAGCTACCAGCCTGAGAGCAGCTTACCTTGTTTCCAGCTACCAGCCGCTGCACTTACTTTGGAATCTGTTTTCGGCAAACATCATTGTTGACTCTGGCATTTATCATCCATCTCCAGACCTCCGGAAAGCAGCGCTCCACGACAACATCGTGAAACTACGAGCAATCCATCGGAAGATGGTGCTGCAAGAGAAAAAGATAAAGACAAGGTTAGAATTTGCTAAGACATTACGTTCAAGGTCGCGCTTTGACAAATCCTCACGCTTAACCTTAAACTAACACTCACCTTCTGTCGGAGCATCGGGGACTCCCTTCTCTTCCCATTTGGCCACGCTCCATGCACCGCAACTACCGCTGGGCCGCATTTCATCTGTTGGGAGAAGCGGAGGAAAGACATCATTAAAAGATACAGACAATAATCAGGAATCTGTTCAACCAATTGGCTGTTCAACCAATAACTGGCACTCCTTGCCCACTGCATTGCCGCTCTCTGCCCCAACTTTCAGTGCTATGCAGACGATACTCAGCTCATTTTCAGGCTACCCTCGCCTCCGCCTCTCCTTCCCTCATCTCTGACTGTCTGTCTGCCATTCAGGAGGGTTACCAGTCATTTGGTCGAAAACCAAATGATCGAATGCCATTTGATCGACAGTCAAATGGTCGAAAAAAAATGTTTTTTTTTATAGGGGGGATCCCCCCCTAACCCCTCATTTTCTTTAGTCAAAATATTTTTTAACCAACCAAAACAAAAATATATATATATATATTAATAAATAAAAAATTCGACCTTTTTTTCCGACCATTTGACTGTCGATCAAATGGTCATTCGATCTTTTATTTTCGACCATTTGACTGGACACCATTCAGGAGCGGTGTGCCACCAATGACCTCTGCCTTAATGCCAGTAAGACTGAGATTCTACTCATCGGCAGCTCTCTGGCCGGCCTCTCTTGGCCCTCTTCCCACTCCCACCTGCATGGCTAAAAACCTCGGGGTCATCTTCGACTCCACACTCTCCTTCTCTCCTCACATTTCTGATGTCTCTAAGAAGTCACACTACCAGCTGCACCTCCTCAGAGGTATTCTTCCTTTCCTCTCCTTCACCCAGAAACTCACTGTCTCCAGAGCCCTGGTTCTCTCTAAGCTGGACTATTGTAACAGCCTCTATATAAATCTGCCTGCCTCTACTCTCCGCCCTTTGAAACTTATCCAGAACAGGACTGCGAGACTTGTCCTTGGCCTCAAGCCCAGGGATCGTATCTCTCCAGGACTGAAATCTCTGCACTGGCTCCCAGTGGCTGCGAGGATTAAGGTCAAAACCCTCTGCATTGTCCACAAGGCCTTCTGGGGTCTGGGGCTGAAATACCTTCAACTCTCTCTTCCTAAATATCTTCCTTCTCGACCTCTCTGCTCTTCGGGCTCCAACTCCCTCAGGGTCAGTCGCTTCTCCAAGCAACGAGTTGGTGTTAGATCTCTCTCTTCGGCAGGGTCCTCCTTCTGGAACAGCCTTCCTGCCTCCCTGAAACTTGAGGAGAACCATCTCCGGTTCCGGAAGCACCTCAAAACCTTCCTCTTTGCTTCTGCCTTCACTCCCCCTCTCCCCTGTTGATTTTCGGGACAGATACTGCACTGGATACCTGGCCTCCCTTCTGATCTTGGGCCCAGGCCCGCCAGTTGCCCACCTGCACTGCCTCCCTGACAACCCCTGCACCTAGGGACTGTTTTCTGTATCCTTACAGTCCCACTACCAGCACTTATGTTCTGCACTTACTGTACACTTGCCACCTGCTGGCCGTTTTTATTTATCTTTTTTATTGTACTATCCCTTGTATTGCACTTCCCCCCCCTCTCCCTTCCCATGCACTTCCGCGATCTGAATGACACCTGGCCTAGTAGGATCGCTGTCTGTCTTCCCTTTGTTCTCCCTCCCTTGCCTCGTCACGCCTTGAAACACTTTTGTATAGGCGCGTTATAAATGCCATATCATATCAATCAACATCACAATATTTTAAAGTCATAAGACACTTACCTTCAGGAGTGGTTAAGCCACAGCTGGTCTGGGCTGCCACGCACAATGGGCCAGTGAAGGAACTCGGTCCATCAAGAAGCGCCCCTGCAGTGAGAAGCGGAACGGAGAGCTCGTCATCATTAATCAACAGATGAGACTATATGGGTCGGCGCATGCTCACCACATTTTGGGAAGAAGGGTTTGAGAGAGACAGCAGTCACATAGCGGCATTCTCACGATCTCTCGCATCCATGCAGGAGCAGTGTCAACAATTGTCGCAGCCCACAGCATATGAGCAGGGGAAGAAGCCTGACAAGGGGGATCCCCTTCCAGGGAGGGCTGCAACCATGCCCCTACGTCCCCGCAGAGACCAGGTGCGCGTAACAGAACTGTGATCACTTGTGTCTGTCTTTACTGTTGCCACCACGAGTTCCTTACAACGTGTGTTTCTGCATGACATTTACCATCTACACGGCTTACCCGAGAAGATCCTATCCAACTGAGGCTCTCAGTTCCTTTCCAAGTTCTAGATTCAATTGTGCAAACAACTGGGTATTCAGCATGCATGAAGCTCTGGCTAGCCCCTGTCCCCAAACCAACAGGCAGACTGAGCGCACCAACCAGGCCCTGGAGCAATACCTATGTAGCTACGCGAACGCCGCCCAGAACAATTGGTACAGTCAACTGGATACAGCCGAAGAGGCACACAACGCCGTCCATTTCGCCACTGACCAGAGTCCTATGTACTGCTCTGCCAGACAACATCCAAAATTGCTTCCTCTGCTCCCAATAACACCTAGTTCCGTTCCAGCAGCAGACACCATGGTGACTCGGCTCCAGGGACAACATTGCAAGGCCGGGGAGACCTTACTCAGGAGGGTGTGCGGGTTCAGGCAGACAGGAAACGTACCACAGAGCCCTTGTTCAAGATGCGAGCCCTGGTTTGGCTCTCCTCCAAGAATCTACCGGTCAGGAACCTCCCCACCAAGCTGGCTCCTAGATTCTGTAGACCGTTTAAGATCCTAAAACGTGTGTCCTCAGTGGCCTTTCACTTGCTTTTGCCCACAGCTTGGCGGGTACACCCTGTATTTTACGCATCCCTTTTGAAGCCTTGTCGATCTGATACACTGGGTCGTTCCTATTCTCGTCCCCCAACTCTCCTGCTGCAGGGTGTTCTGGAATTTGAGGTCCAACTCGTGTATCTGCCGGGGAGTGCTCCAATACTTGGTGGATTGGAAAGGTTATCCTGCCTGCAATCGTTCTTGGGAGCCTTGTTCCAATGTCCACACAACATGCCTGGTCCGCAAGTTCTTCTACAGGCACCCAAGGAAGCCCGGGGCTCCGAGGCATAGTGTCACGTCATTTAACTGTCCACTCACGCAGCGTCCCGCACCTGTATCCACGCTGGTGGTCTCCTAGTGTTGGTGCCCGGCGCTGCCATTATATCATCACTGTGCATGCGCAGATGTCCGTGTTCGGTGTTTCGCGCATGCGCAGTCCTACGAGCAACACAGTTGCTTCCGCTTGCTGCTCAAGCCTCACTTTCGCCCACAGCCCTATTTAAGGACCAGAGACTATTACCTTAGTGTGTCTCAGCACGGTTTTCGGCTTGTCTGCCGCCCCTTCGATCCATGCTCTTTTGGTCCTTGCCTAGGGTTCTAGGTTCTGCCCCAGTCCAGTCCTTGCTCCTCTCTACCTAGACTAGCCTTCTTCCTCCTGGGTTCCTTCCCTCTTGGTCGGCCTCCCTCCCTTTCCCCTCTCTCGCTGCCTTCCCTCCTCCTGCCTACTCCCCGATTGGGGATCCTAGTCCTTCCTGTCTGCCTGGTCTCATTATCCCGCCATGGAATCTGTCTTTTCTGCCTTGGTTTGGAGTCCTGGCCACAGGACAACCTGGATATCAACTTTGCTTGTTCCCATCCTCTGCCTGGTTTCCTGTGGAGCCGTTGCTAGCTGTATCATTCGTGTGCGCCAGTTCCACTTAGTGACCTTCCGACAGTACACCATCTGATTCTACGTGGCCTTCCCCGTCAGTGCTTGCACTACCAACGTCACGGTAATCAGGGAAGCACTGTCCCGTGGCGTTGGGAGCCGATCCAGCACTGACCCCTGTTTCCATATCAGGGGAGGCAGTTGTGTTGGTTCCCTGCGCCACATCACCACCTCTACACTTCCATTGACAGTCTGGCTTTGAGGTCAAAACAAGATCCCCAGTGAACAGGTACACAGCGCCAGCGTGACGCTCAGTATAACACAACATTCCAAGCCAAAACTCAGAACGGATACTGATGCTTTGGAGATGCCCTGGAGGAGGTGATCTGCATAGAGGATGTTTAGGGGCACTTCTGAAGCCTTCTTGGGGAAGGATCTTGATGCGGGTTTCTAGACCGGTGGGTCTCACCAGCTAACTGGTTGAAGCACTGATGAGGGTCTTCAGGAGATTGGGTTAACCAGTTCACCAGATCTTGGGCTGCAGGCAATGATGGATATCTTCAATGTTCAAAGCATGGGTCTTCAGTGGGTTGCAACTCTTCATAGGTGTCTAGGGGTCTTGGCTCCAAATGATGATCTGTAGAATGGCTGTAGGACTCCTCTTTTTCTCCCAATCCGAGCCAGGGTTACCCCCACCCACCAATAGTACGGTTATGTAGCAGTCAAATTGGGATCTTCCCAGCAACAGACATAACCCTGGCTTGAGTGTTGATTAGGGCTACATAGGCACGCACCCACATCAGGGCTGATGCTCACACCGCCACATTAGCCCGGAAACTCGAGATTTTGCCTGGCAAAGGCATATCGTGACTCGAGATGGTAGGAAGAAGGTAATTTCCATCTTCCCTTAAGCACTCCTTTCTGCGGTTTATAGTTAATATGTCGAATGACATTTTTTCGAATGCCATATTGTCGAAAATAAATGCCGAAAAAAACGATTTCGATTTTATTTTTTTGTGCATTATTTTTTTCCACATTATTGCATTTGGAGAAAATAAAATCGACATTTTAACTGGATACCCCTTTCTGCACTCCAAAAACCCTCAGCAGACCCTTCCTCCCCAATCAACTACTGCCCGATTGCCATCACCCTGTTCCTGGGAAAACCGCTCGAGAAGCTAGCCCTTCCCCAACTCAACTCTCATACCAAACCTGTTGGTGGCCTACATGACCACCAGTATGGAATACGAGCATCCAGAGACACAGAAACTACTCTTCTGAACACCTGTGAAGAACTGCTTGCATCTCTTGACTCCAACTCCCCTGCTGTCCTCATCCTTCTTGAACTCTCTTGTGCATTTGACACAGTGAACCATTCCCTCCTCATAAAAAGGCACTGGACTGGCTTACCTCCTTCCTAACTAACCGTTCCTCCAAAACCATTCTTGGCCCTTTCTCCTCGTCTTCTTAATCTGCCACCTGTGGCGTTGCCCAGGGATCCATTCTTTTGCCCTGGCTCTTTACCATACATCTTTCTCTGCTGGCACAACTTATTTCTTCCTTGTCCCCCAACTTCCAGTGCTACGCTGACGAAACACAACTTTTCTTCAAACTTCCCACTGACGCCCTTGCACCCTCCTTCATCCCTGAATGTCTCTCTGCCACCCAGGCCTGGTGCACTGCTAATGACCTCTGCCTCAATGCTAGCAAAACAAAGATTCTCCCTATTGGGTCCCCTGCACCATACTTCTTCCCTGTACTCTGGCCTTCCTCCATGCCCCCCCTCCACTGAAGCTAGGAATCTCAGAGCCATCTTCGACTTCTCCCTTTCCTTTATCCCCTATATTCAGGACATTGTCAAGAAGTCCCACTTTCAGCTCTTCCTTCTCAAAGAGACTCTTCCCTTCCTCACCTTCCCCCAGAAACTCAATGTTACCCGTGCTCTGGTTCTCTCTATACTACACTACTACAATAGCCTCCTCAATCTTCCTTCCTCGTCCCTGTGACCCCTCCAGCTAACCCAGAATATGGCAGCGATCCATATCCTTGGCCTCAAGCCCAGGGACCACATCTCTCCTGCCCTACAATGCCTTCACTAGCTCCCGGTCTCAGCACGGATTAAATTCAAATCCCTCTGTATCATCCACAAGGCTATCTGGGCCGGGGACCACTATCTTCAACGCTTCCTGACCAAATACTCTCCTTCTAGACTGCTCCGTTCCTCTGGCACCAACTCCGTGAGTGTTAAGCGCTTTGCTAAAAAGAGAGCTGGTGGCCGATCACTTTCCTCAGCTGTCTGCCTCCTGTGGAACAGCCTCCCCCTCCCTCTGCGTCTTTAGCATGACCTCCGTAAAGCTCCAAAAAAGCCTCAAGATTTTTCTCCTTACCTCTTCCTTCTCCTCCTCTTTTCCCTGCTAATCTTACAGCAGCGTGACTGATGTGCAGGGCACTTATGTGTCCTCCGGCCTTGACCACCCCATATCGCTCATGCAATCCGCTGTCTTTCTTCTGCACTTACTTGGGCTCACGCTACACAGGTGGTTGCACTTACGCTCCTCTCCTGTTAGCCCTTCCCCTGAGCGCTTCTCCATGAGCATCAAAACACCTATCCCTCACCCCATCCCCCTGTGCACTTGCACGTTCTGAACACTCATAAGGCTAAGTCCGTGTGTCTCCCCTTTACTCTGAATATTTGTTTGTACTATTAATTTAATTATTTATCCTTGCTGTAATTCATTGTCCACCTTCCCTTGGCCCCAACCTGTTTGCTCTGTGAGTGCTTTGAAACAGTTTTGAGCTGGGTGTTCCCAACCAAACAGCCCTTTAAGATGAGAAGCAATACCCTGGAGATAGATGGTGATGCAGATTTTATTCATACATCAATAATCAAGATGACACAAATAGTTTGGCAAAGTTCGTCCGTTTTAATGCCAAGTATCTAAAACAGGGAGTACAACGAACATCCGTAATCGTTCTACACTCTGACTCTGCTTACTTCATAAAAAATTGGGTTCTTATACCCATAACTGGTCATCATCGGCGTTTTGACCTGCGTCATTACCAACGTCATCCTATGTGGCAAACTAGCTAAACCTAACAGGAGGTTGGATTGGTTCTAAGTGAATAACTAAGCATAGGTCCCATATCTGTAGAGAGTAACAGAAAGAGGTAATTGGATAGTTAACATCAGGTGGGGCAACTAAGCCCTCCCCTAAAATGGCCACTATGAACGTCACTAAATGTACAACGTCCCATTGGCTACACACACTATAGGACTCCCAACTACGTGGTCCCCTACAATTGGTTGGCTTCTAACCCCCGTCAGTACTTTTTTACTTACATTTAGCAGAACGCACACTGAACAACCAGGTGCGGGTGAGCTTCTTTTAGCACCAGCTTCCCACCAATTAAAATATCATCCATCATCACCTCAATGGTCCACAGTCAATTAATGCTTTGAAGTTGGCCTTGAGTTTGTACTGTTCTCTGAGAATTTGTAAGGAGAATGGGCACTAGCCGGCTTCCGTGCGTAGGTGTGATCATCTCGTTCGTCCAACTTCCTTCTATCACGTGACTGGACACCATGAAATTTAGCTTTTTAATGAATTTGATTTTATTTTCAATAGTCCTCTGACGTCTTTTGTTTTTGCTTGACCAGGAGCTTCTGTTCTTTCACGTTAATTGTATCCAATGTCAGCTAATTTCAGTCTGATAAGACCTTGGCTTCCTTTGCTCCGTCAACTCCTTAGCTGAGCTTTTACTCTGTTTAAATCATTTGCTTTTCTTAACTGTGACACTGAAATTAGGTCTTCTTGCTTTGTTCAGTACTGCTTATATACATAGCAGAAACATCCATCTTTTCTTAGTCCATATGTCTATAGAGGTATATATGTATATGTTGGCGCTTGCCACGGTCTAACAAGTTAAAAGCACGTAGCTAGCTTCATGATTGCTTTGCTGCTTGCGTTTCATTGCATCTGTTCACGTTTAAATGAACTAAGTATCTTCATCAGGTCTGTGGCATAAGTCTCTTCATCTTGATCCCGAGATGTCACTTATCCTTGGTACCTTCTTGTACTTTATAAATCGTCTGCCTCTCTAGTCTGGTTATCTTTCTATATGGGTGTCGATTCAACTTTATAGGATGTCACCATTCACCTTTGTTATTTAATTTCTCTGCTTCTTCAGGAATCTCGTTCAAATGGCCCTCATATTGTCTTGGATGCAGGTATTGTTTCCTCAATGGGTACTTTACCTCCCATATTCTCTTAGGTATAGGTATTCTTATAGGTACTGCACAGAGGCCATGCTCTTCTCTTTGCTGGTTTAACTGTTCAGTATACATCACATACTTTGCATCATACGTTTCAGGTAATGTAGGCGGGGTAGTTGGAGTGGGGGTACTTTGATGCTCCTCTACACTCACCCCTCTGGGTGATTTATCGACCACTCTCACATCATCTTCTACATCTAGACATCCTGGTCTGAAAAAATGCTTCTTAGGGATCCATATTGTTACGACTCCCTTCAAGCATCCAGCTGATTTCACATGCTCATCCTTGTTCCATGTCATGAGCATGCACTGTCCACTTGGACTGCAATAGATCCATCTTCCCACATACTTCTTATGGTCCTTTGGATACAGGAACTTTGTTCCATCGGGTGCATGGATACTGGCCTTCATCAGTCAGATCTTTAGGCTTCCATCCTGGTTCAACATTAATCATAATCTTCATCCCTATGGCTTCCTTTGCTGTCTTCTTGCATTGTGATATTATTATCTTGATCACACCGAGTCCAAGCATCACTAATAATTACAACAATAACAAAGCTCCAGGAAATTTGAACATATCTGTCATCCATTGTGGAACCCATGAGAAGTGTGTTCCAAACCAGCTGTCATCAGCAATGACTTCGACCTCTTCTATCATCTCGCCATGGAGTTTTGTCAGCATGTCTATGGCCTCTGTCAATGTTCCATTCTTGTCATCATGAGAAGGTATAAATGTGCAACATGATTCTCCGATTTTGGCACAAACACCTCCATCCATAGCTGTGTGATCATGTCCAGGACATATCTATTCTGGAGGGTCATCAGTCTTATGGCTCTCATCTCTTCTCTGATTACATTGAATCCCTTTATGGTCGTATTAATCGTCTGCAGCAATTCCCATCTGGTGATCTGAAGCCACTTGGTATTTGCTCCAACCTGGATCCTTGGCATGACGATCATCGTAAACACTGAAGAAGTCTGGCAGAACAATCTGTGGTCATAGGGAATAGCATCAAAGGCTTCTATTGATTTGGCAGAGAAGTAGTTCTCCCTCTTTATTCGATTCATCAGCTCTACATATCTCTTCTTCCTCAGATATGCATCTGCTTTTGGGAAACTATTAATGTTCAGGTCACCTTTAGGAATCACCAACGCAGGAACATGAACATTCACCAATGTGCAGATTCCTCCCCAATCTTTAGGCAGTCTGATGTAGGCTTTGGATCCACAAGCAAAATAATGATCCATGATGACTGTTGGTCCGATATTCACTCCTGGTGCATCGAAGATTCGTCCACAGTTCTGATTCTCCCTCATTTTTCCTGTACCATTTTTCCTGAAGCACAATTTACAACTCTCCAATGGTACTATCTGCAGGGGTCCTCCTCTGTCTTCGACCCATGTCAGCAGTTTAGCAAGTTTTGGCCATAATGGTTTACACAACCTTTGTGCATTTCGATTGATGGTTGGTTTTGACCCATTATTACCCAGTCTTTGCAGATTACTACTCCTCCTTCCCCCCAGCCATCTGGCGATAGGACAGTTCCCCAAATCTGCATCTGGCCTCTTTTTTTCCATTTACGGATATCTTCTGTAGATTGTCCTGGAACTTTCAATTTTGTATTTAGCTCACTTCTTATTCCAGTTCCTTTTGCTCCATGTTTCTCATATCTGATCACAATATTCTTTGTCTTGGTATTGTTTCTTGTCTTTATATCTGAAACATAGTCATCTTCATTTAGATCTGTCCATTCAGTTTCCCCTTTGAGAGAGGCTGTTCGGCCCACGAACTGGCCTCTTGTACTACAAAAAGCTAGGTGCACTATACAGTGTGCAGTTAGGATATCTATTTCAATAGCTATGTAGATCTTTGATTTCCCCATGCTGTATGGTAGGAGTGCACATACGAAGCATTCTTCATCTGACGTCCTTCTTCCAACTTCTTTCATGTGTTGGTACCTTTTGTTGTTTCCCCAAGTGTACTGTGCTGTCCAGATAATCAATTAGTTTGTAATTATCTGCTTGGGTGCTTCTTTTGGTTCTCAAACTCTTCATGTAGTTTTCTATGACCACATCTCTGAATGTATCGCCATAGCTTTTTCTGATGGATTTGTTTGCAGGAATATCTGTCCGGATTCCCTGCGTAGAAGAAAGTTCAACAAGTCTTTCTTTATCCATCTGTCTTTTTCTAGCAACAGCTAAAAACGGCTATAAAGATTCTGCTATTATCTCTACGCGTAACCTTTCCTTGGGAATCGTGCTTGGGCTCTTGTCACTGGACCAGGTGTGTCTGCATGCATTATCTGTGTAGGCCCAACCTTTATTAACCCCTTACTTTGCCTGATCCGCCGACCCTGTCTGCGGCGTTTAAAAGCAGTCTCTGAACCAAGTGCTATGTGTAACTGATTACTAACAACATCCATTTGAAGTTCAGGTATCTTCCTATCTTTTCTTGGGACAGGAATAACTATGAAGGGTCTGGGCTGCCTTGTAGTTGCCACGCCCACTTTTTCCTTCTACTCAGAAACATATACAGGAGTCTTGGCTCCATGTGCTCCTATATAAAATGCAGTTCTCACTGTCAGGGAAAGCAATAGGAGTATGAATATAATGCATGTGTAGATTATACAGTGGTACGTGATTTTGCAGCATCTACTTCTTGGACAGGACAATGCGCGCGTCTGTTCTCATGGGGCAACACAATGTTGCTGTTGAAATTCCCCATCTCGCTCATTTGATGCTAAGGAAGAAAAAAACAACTTTAATGGCTCTGCAGTTCATAGATTGCTTTCTGGAAGCTGTTGTCTTCATTCAGCATTCGTCCTCGTTCATTATCTGCTTTCTGGATGCTAAGGAATGACTATCTTTTTTTCTGGAACGTATTCCTTTATCGTGAAGAAAAACGACCTCTGCAAGCCTTTATAAGCTCTGCTTCATTTATTAGCTCCCAATCAATGCCTCGAATCTGCTTCAGTCCAGATGACGTTACTTTCCCGTCAGCATGAACAAAAAGATTTGTCTTTTATTCACTTCTCTGATCTGTGCCTCGGAGGAAAGCTTCTACACAGCTCTGTGTTTTCTTTCCGAATAGATGCTCACCTGGATAATAATACTTTCCAAGATCATATTCAAGTTTGCAGTGTTTCTTGGATCTCTCAGGAATGTGTGCACATCAGTGTGCCTCCCAACAAGATGTGGAAACTCTTCTATTAGCCGAAAGAACACCACACTGACCGGTCTATGTGCTGCGTCGACTGATAAGGGCATTTGTGTTTTCTTCACTGTACTCGGGCAACTTCAAGAATTGTTCTGTAATGACTGTGAGCAATCTTCTTATAATTTTTTCATTGTCAGGATTTTGGAGGAAATCTGAAATTCGGCAATTTCAACCCACCAATGACGGATAAGAACGTAACACCAACTCAAAGTACATAAGTACATGCCTAGAAAGGTCATCACTGGGTAACACCATGAGTAGAAACAAACAAGAACTCTGTGTGGAAAGAATCAGGATACTGTATCCTCTTCCAATTGGTATATCTATGATCAAAGTCTGGCATACTTTTCTTATCAAGGCTTTAAGTATGCCTCAGTCCAAAGTCAATAGCTACTGTGGCTTTATGAATGTAAGTGTCATGATGCCTACCTCCAAGGAGCCAGGTCTGACCCAGCAACCCCAGAGGCAGGCATCATTTCCCCCAGGGAAGTGCCAGCGTGCCCAAGCTGGGGCCCTTTGGACGCAGCCCTGGCGCCTTAGGCGCCAGGCTCATGTTGGACCTCTGTCCTGGCGCCTTAGGCGCCAGGCTCATAAAGCTAGACATGTGTTCAAGTGTTTTAATGTGCACTTACCTGATGCAGACCATGCTGCCACATCCAGGCCCTCTTGAGGCCTGAATGGAACTACTTTACCTGTGGGACTACTTTCCACCCGGGTGTAGTCGGGGAAGGATACATACCTGATCGGAGGAAGGATACACAATTGGAACTTCTTCCAAAGCTATTTAAACCACACCCGATCAGCAACTCACGCTTCGCGTTGTTCTGCTCCTCGCAGCTGGACGCTCACCGTGTCAGCTCCTGCATCTGGACTTCAGCCACGCCTGTCAGCATCCTGGGTCACCTGCAAAGGGAGACAAGAGACCTTACCAGCTAAATCTGCACCACGGAGACATCACACCGACGATCCTGAAAAGGAAGACATCATTTTTAAAAGCATTTCGTTACGATCGCTGCAGCGCTGCATTTCACTCACCTTTCCTGGGTGCCTCCATCTTCAGCAGCGATCATCCGGATACACAGCCACTTCCCAGAGCCTAGAGAAAAATACAAGAATAAGAGGTGAGAGAAGAAAGGGAATAAGACTTACCTGTTGGGTCATTCCCATTTCATTTCGGGTCTTGCCGCTTCCAGGCATTTTCCGGACCCCGGCCCCTATGGGGAAAAAAGACAAAGACATTGAATGAGCGTATGCAAAGACAGTTCCCGAGCGCTCATCCAGAACTAACCTGCCATTTACTGGAACAGGAACTGCACGTTTCACTTCGGGTCGGCGCCATATCTCCGGCATTCCGAACCCCAGCCCCTAAGGGGAAAAACGACATAAGCATTAGCGCATGCTGCAAAAAGACAATGAACATTATTATTAAGCTTGGACCTTTGAACTTGCAACAGAACTTTTACAGAGCCTTACCTGAATAGTCAAGCTTACCTGAACTCCCATCAATCCTCAAACCAGTGAAGTAACTGGGTTTCAACGCGCCCCTGCATCAGAAGCAGGATGGAGAGCTCATCCTTCCTGACCCTAAGGTGAGACTTCACGGGGAATCGTGGAAGGGTATCGTGGAGGGTTGGAAGAGAGTGGGAGGCTTGAGCATAACTCAGTCAGTAGGTAATACTCCCTTTTCACGCACAGGGGAATATTCCTGCGAGCCGGAGAAGCCAGAGTAGAAGGCCCTTCCTGTCCATCTTCAGAGTCCTGCGCTTCACCATTGAAGAAGCATCAGCACTCGAAGCCAGACCTGCGCCTCCGTGGGAATCAGGTGAGCGTTACAGTAAGTCTTCCTTTGACGCTGAAACTAAGAGGGTGTTCGAATGTGTCCTTTAACCCTTTTAGTCATAGCCCAAGGGAGTGTCCAAAATCAAGCCACAGTCCAATTAAAGGGTTCTTTACACTCTCCACTTGTCAGGTTATGCGTCGTCCTTCTTCGTCGTAGATCTCGTCTGCACGTGCTGTGGTTCTTCCCCGATGCTTGTAGCTTCTTCATGTAGGGGTGTAGGCAGAGGGGTTTCTCTAGAGTAGGATTTTGTATCTCCCAAGAAGATCCAAGCGCGCCTACCCTGCAATTTGACAGCAGATGGCGTTATGTCCTCAACCATAAAAGGACCTTTGAACCTAGGTTCGTCCCACCTTTTCCTTGTGTGGTTACGAACTAGGACTGCATCTCTGGGGTATAGTTTGGGAAGTTGAAATTCCGGAGGTTGGGTTGTTGAAGCATCTCCTTCAGTGTTCTGTACTGCCCTACACCCTCGTCTCTGCAGCTGTCCTGAAATTACAGAAAAACTGGGTGTCATACAGTTCAAATAGTTTTGCAATTCCAATCCTAGAACTTCTGACGTTGGCTGAACATCACTTCTAACTTGGGATGGAGGCATTAAGGGTGTTCTCATTCGCCTTCCTGTCACGATTTCATGAGGCGTAAGATGTTGGTCAGAACCTGGTTGGTTCCTCAATGCATATAATGCCAGTGGTAGGCAATGCAACCATCCTTTCTTCAGAGTAAGCTTCAACTCGGCTATTCTTTCTTTTAACAGGCCGTTGAGCTTTTCACAGATCCCATTTCCTTGAGGATGATAAGCCGAAGAAAACTTGTGCTTTATACTAAGCAACAAGCTGATCTGTTCAAAAACTGTATTAACAAAGTGAGGTCCATTATCCGATCTCATTACTTCGCACACTCCCCATCTGGGAAACACTTCTCGCACTAAAAATGTAGCTGCACAGGTAGAGTCTGGGTGTGCGCATGGACCTGCCTCTATCCATCTAGAAAAAGGACACTCTACAACAAGCAAATATCTGTATCCATTGAAAACTTGTATCATGTCGACATAGTCGTTAAGAAAGTGCTAAAAGGGCAATTGGGTCTTGGGATGACTCTCCCCACTATGCGCAGTGTATGCCCAGCCGTGAATTGTTAGCAAACAATACAATTTACCATAGAAAATGCAACATGCTCCATTAGGTTCGGTATGAACCAATCCTCAGCAATAGTTACAGCAAGATTCACCCTAGTTCTATGTGCTGGGTAGTGTAGCTGTTCCAGTGCCACCCTTAATAAGGCAATAGGCATCACTGGTTTACCAGTGCTATCTTGTCGACACAATGCTTCAGAGGGATTTAAAGAACACTCTCTTCGCTTCCACAAATTCTTTTCCTCTTGCGGTGCCTCCCCTTGGAGCTCTACTATCTGTGTTTTAGGCATAGGATTGTATCCTTCAACCACAGTCATCATCACATTCATCTTTCATTCACATCAATGGTCTCAATATTCATCATCCCTACATCTGTATTTGCTATTCGTTTAGCCTCAGCATCTGCTGCTTGATCCACGCGAGATAAAATCTGTCCCTTTCGTGTGAGCTGCACATTTAACGACTGCTATCCCTACTGGGAGTTGTAGTGCCTTAATACATCTGTCCAATAAGGCTGCGTGTTGCACTGGTGTGCCGTTCGCTCAGAGGTAGCCCCTCCTTTTCCAGCACACTAATCCTGCATGCACCGTCAACGTCACATAGGCAGAGTCACTATACACGGTCACTTCCTGGTCTGCGAGTAACAACGCCAATAATTCTGCAGCTTCGCTGATTAATGATATAGCAATCGAGTACTAACGAGCACACGGAATTTCCCATTTGCCAGATGTTTTACCACAGCAGCACATGTGTATCTTTGTCTATCATTTTGATTGATTCTCAAAGACCCGTCGATGAAAACAATCTCTCCCCCTGCGAGTGCATTCTCCTTTACTTTAAGGAGCTCATCTTCATATTTTGTGTAATCGTGCATGGGCTCCTCTTCTGTGATTTGCTCAGCTATAAATATAGCTGGGTTCACCATTTGACATCAAACTATTTTAATTGCTGGATTTGACATGACTACCTGATAGGCAGAAGCCCTTTGAAAAGTCAACTTGCCTTTCAGTTTTTCCAAAATGGCAAATAATGTGTGTTCAACAAATAACGTCATAGAACATCCCATCACTATGCTTGTAGCCTTTTCTATGGCGAACGCATCGGCTGCTAAACTTTGTTCGCATGGAAAGTGACCTTTCATTACTGGGTCCAAAATTTCACGGTAATATGCAAGGGGCTTGTATCCCAAAGTGGTTCTCTGTGTGAGTACTGCGTTCATAAAATTACCATCTGAATGTGAGAATAAAAAGAATTCCTCTGCATAATTGGGGATCCCTAGAACCGGGGCTGTGCAGATTGCTTTTTTCAATTCATTAAACCCTACTTCCATTGTCTCAGGCCACACCATTTTTTTCTTGCGTTATCTGTGCTTTCTTTAAGGCCTGTAAGAGAGGACTTGTATAGGAACTGTAGTCAAAGACCCATGCCCTGACATAATTATATAGTCCCAGAAAACTCTGCATTTGTTTTATCGTGTGTGGTTTAGCTGTTTTTAAAATGGCCTCAGCTCTTTCAGGGGTGACCTCCTTTCCCTCATGTGAAATTAATTGACCTATGTACAACACTTCTTGTTGACAATATTGTAACTTTTCTTTGTCAACCTTGTATCCTTTGTATAATCATCAGCTGAGCAGAATCGCGGCTGCACTCCTCCTCTGTGGTGCTGCAAACTAAAATGTCATCTACATATTGCAGCACAACGCTTTCTAAAGCAATATTGCTCAAGTCCATCTGGAGGACTCTGTTGAAAATTGATGGGGGCTCACAGTACCCCTGGGGCAGGCTCGTGCTTTTTAATCGCACTTGTCTAAAAGTAAACAATGTCAATCTTGTGAGTCTTTGTGCAGCGGGATGGAGAAAAATGCATTTTTCAAGTCAATCACCGTAAAATATCGTGGTATATTACATAGAATTGTAGATGGGTTCGGGCCTAAAAGGAACTCGGCCTCTGCAATTTCAATTTGGTTTATTGGGCGAAGGTCTTGGATTAGACACCACAACACCTCTTACATTTTTTTCACGGGGTACACTGACGTATTACATGGTGACTCCGACGTCACTAAGATACCTTGCTCCATCATGGCGGAAATTGTCTTAAAAATATCTTCATCTGCCTCTCGAGACATGGGATATTGTCATGCTCGAGGTAAAATTGCTCCTGGTTTCAATTTAATCTTCACTTCCCCAACCCCTTTCAGTAAGCCCACGTCACAGGGGCCATAATGAAACTGGCACTTTTGCCATATCTTCATAAAAATACTCAGGACAGTTCTTTGCTAGCATCATTCTATGCGGAACTTCTCTCTTGATTGCCTTTACCCAATAAGTAATGCACATTTCAAATATCACAAAATCATCAGATAAATAATCTCCAAACAATTCTTCATCAGTGACATCTGTCACTCTGCAGCCTTCTTCGCTGGCAATTATTGTGCTCCATCGTCTACTCCATCAGTTGCATCAAGTAAAGCTATGTTTCCTTGGACTATAGCTGTTTCTATATCTAAGGGAAAAATGTGCCCCTCCTCTTCATCCATGGGTATCTGAGGCCTAAATAGAAATTCATCTGGTATCCTCATTGTTCTACCTACTAGACCTGCCAGCCATTTTAACAGAATGCGTATCCCATAATGGAACACCTCGGGTTCAAGCAGTATCGCTCTAGGAGCGATTTGCCCAGCGGATGCTATAATCATTTCGCACACGTTTAAATAATGCATTCCCGGTTCAGAGCATACTATGCCTTCGTCTCTAAATGAAATGGTCATATTCAATTTTGTCATCAAATCTCGTCCTAATATGTTGATAGGTGTTTGCCTTGAATAAAGCAGTGGCACCTTCATATCATATTCTCCATAGACTGGTAATTCTTCTGTGAAAGGAACTCTACTTGTTGCTCCTGTAAAGCCCTGAATATTCATTGCATTGACAGATATAAAAAATGTGCCCTCACGTATACACGAGCATGTTGCACCAGTGTCTTCTAAGAACGAAAAAGCTTTACCGCCTATATTTAAGTCAATCCTCGGTTCCTCATTAGGATTCGGCGTTACAGATAGGACTGAACACATCAGGTCTCCCAGTAAACTGTCCTATTGCGGGTACAGTCTCATTCCATCACCCGTTAATGGATTTCCTTCATCGACAGTGACACCTCCTATTCTACGCCTCACTGGCGGTTCTGTGTTTGTGTTCTGCTGAAGTTGCATAGGAGATTGCTGCGATTGTCCTTGTGGTTGATTACCTGCCATTTGCTGTGATTGCAAGCCTTGCTGCACTCTCTGTGCTTGCTGCTTCACTGTTTGATCATGCGCAAACCCATTTCTGCTCTGCTGCAAATATGCAGGTGGATTTGGCATTCTCTATCTAGAAAACAGATCATTCTGCACCATCCCTTGGCTTCTACACATACGAGCCATGTGCCCTGTCATTCCACATGTCCAACAGATAGGCGGTGGTCTCCCCATCTCCTGATATTGTATATTTTGATTACCGCTTTGCATATTCTGAAAACCTCCTTGATTACCAGCCTCTTCCTCGATATCCCCTTCCTCGTGGAGCATATCCATTATTTGTCTGATCAAATTGTCTTTGGTTATGCATTTGTGGCATGCTCATTGCCTGCTGCGCATTTGATCTGCCTACGCTATTTAACATTGCCCCTTCAATGGCGTACATGGACAGTTTTTGCTGAACCAATTTTGCTTCCTCACCTTTTTCGTGTACCGTCAATTTTGCGATTCTTTTCCTGCGGGAGTCTGCAGTAATGTGCAATAGTTAACTAGATTTCTGACCACGGTTTAGCTTCTATACCCACTAATTTCTTGAGCTGCTTCTGTACTTTCTCTGGCAGCCCTTGGCATAATATATGATAAAATACAGCTATAGATTTCACCCAAGCCTCACGAGTCTCAAGCATCCAGGAGTCTTGGAAATTTTGAATGTAAACTAACGGATCATCTCCTTCCTTCATCTTTCTTGTCATAACAGCTCCAATATCGGACTTATCTGGATATAGTACTCGTAGCGCTTTCCAAATTGCTGCTCTGCAGTTATTAAATGGCGCTCTATCATGAGCGGTGTTGACTGTAGTCACACCAGGGTAACCTGTCTGTGTCCATACGTCATAAGCTCTCTCACCAAGTATGGCAATTAGAAGATCTTTAATATCCCCTATAGCTAATGTATTCCCTCCCGTCATTTTTTCTAACTCATGTGTCCATTTTCCAGCGCCGGAAGTTAAACTCGGGAGTTTGCACTTTAGATTATCACTGTCCATTTGGGGCCATGGTATATACTGCGGCCTGGCCCCTCTTATCTAGTAAAGGAAATTGTGACGCCCCAAACTCATTCTCATCTCTCATCATTTGTCTATCTACAGCCAGAGTAATATTCCCACATTGCCGTCTACCAGGCAATGATCGTAACCTGCTTACATAAGGCGGGGACTCCCCCCTCTGACCGTGGAGTTGCCCCTTATGTCGGTCTGACTGTGTCAGTGGCTCTGATGCCTTAGACATAGGTATTTTTAAATCTGACCATCTTACTCCTTTATCCAAAGGGGAATATCCCTCTGGATCACAAACATCACTTCTCTCTTCCCTCTGTTGGGTTTCCCTTCCTTCGTCTGATACTTCTTGTGCCCAACTCATGCGACTTCTCTCATCATCTTCTCTATTTAATGTTAGTCTGTCTAAAGACAGCTCCTTGTGTCTCACACTACAGGAGGCTTCCTCCATGTCATACAACTGAGAGCTTTCGAGACGATCATTTTTTCCCTTCCCGTGTGATTCCTTCTGGGGTTGCATTTCATGGTATACTTTGTCAATCGTTTCCCCAATACTCTGCGAGTCAAACTTGTCCTCTAGATTTACCCTAGACGTACCAGGTAATGACTCGGATTCGGGAAAAAAATCCTCTATGTCTTCCCATGCTACCTGTGGATTGGGATTTCTTACTTCCCTTTCCAAATACTCAAGATCGCATGCGCTCCATCTTCTTTTACGTTCCATGTCGTCATCGACTTCTCTGCGCTTTCTCGCTTCCTCTTTCATATCCCTTCGTTCATATGCCCTTCGTATCTCTTCATCCCTTCGCCTCTGTACTTTTTTCTCTCTTATCCTTTCCTGTTCATCTTCTATTCTTTTTCTTTGTAGCCTTTCCTGTTCGTCTGTTCTTTGTTGTCACGCTTTCTTTGCTTTTCTGCTCTCACTTGTTTTTTTAGCCTGCACATCTTGATAAACTGTTCT
The DNA here is from genome assembly GCF_040938575.1 of Ambystoma mexicanum. Lineage (NCBI taxonomy): Eukaryota > Metazoa > Chordata > Amphibia > Caudata > Ambystomatidae > Ambystoma > Ambystoma mexicanum. The sequence continues at coordinate 1,006,026,761 of NC_090934.1, forward strand.
CGTCTTTGTCTATCTTTTCTTTTCGGTCCCTCCTCTTTCAATCATTCCTCCCTTTCTTTGTCTTTTCTGTCTTGTTCGTCTTGATCTCCACTTTGTCTTACATCCTTGATCCCTTTATCATTGAGTTTGAGTAAAATCTGACCCACCCATTCGTCTTGTACAAGCGCTCTCTCATCAGTTTTGCCCTGGTCTCCTTTCCATCTCTTTATTTCTCTCCTTATCTCTAGAGATGTACTTGCTCAATCACTTTTCTCCTTGTCCCTCGGGACTTTGGAGGTTATATCTTTCTCTGCATCTTTCGCTGGGCCCTGGTAAGTACTTTGCGTACGTGACTTACATGACGGATTACTATATCTCGTAGCTGCTTTAAGTTCCCTTAATGGGTATAACCGTTCGTCATTCTTAGTTTCGTCTTTTATCTCATACGGAGCGGGTGGAGCAGAAGGCTCTTCACCCCACTCTTTGCATATGTTAAGTATCCAATCTAAAGGAGGCTCCTCCTCCTGTTTGTGTTCGTACATTTTCCAAAGCTTTAGGCTCGCTAGGCGCTTTTCTAACTTTTTTCCTGTGTATGCAGCATGCAAATATGTCATAATATGCTGCAGAACTACCCTCGATAATGATCTGCCCTGTGGCCAGGGCATAAGCATTTTATCTGCGGTTCCTTTAACCCACTCTGCACTGTATTGTTTAAGTTTAAGCGTGTGCTTCGGTAGCTGTTTGCAGGGATGCACTAATGGAGTAACCTCTTCCATTTCTAACCTTCACTTTTCTCTTTGCTACCACTTGCTTATGCTCTAGCTACATTTTCTAATTTATCTTAATCAAAATACACTTATGAGCAAGCACCAATCGTCGCAAGCTCCAATCCCGTCGCAACACAATTTCTTTACTTTAATCTTGCTAAACAAGCAACCATCAAGGTTTAAATTGAAAAAAATCAATTTTCATGTCTCAACTTCACGCTTCTCTATTAAATAAAAAATGTTCTTTCAACTCTGATGTCATCACACCTTCCAACCACATAAAACAGACAGACTTGACCGGCCACGTGTACTGTTCACGATCATCCTCTTAAGACTCATCTTGCCCACTACAATTGCTCCGATTGGAACTTAAACCAATCTCTTTCTGGGTCATCTTTAATCGATCCCGTCTCCTACGTCATCCACTTTATAGGACTCTGGATAAAAGGTTTCTGCTAGCACTCTTTAAAGTCTAGGAACAGGGCGTATTCTCTTATCGTGGCCTCACTCACGAATATTGCGATTCATATATTGCTCGGCCACACTCAAGTCCATATTTTATTTCCCATATACATATATATTACACTCTTACTCTTTCGTAAAAAATGTTGTCCCGCCTCCCTCCGTTACTCTTCGTTATTTACTATACATACATCCCTTTGCCACACTCTTTGGTCCATTTACTCACTGTTCGCATGTTTTTTCTTTTTCAGAACCTCGGAATCACCACCTTCGTTACCGCCTCTTCGAGCCGCTTTTCGATCCGCTTCTGGTGGATGTGGGAGGGGTTTCTATCTGAAAATAGGGGTCCCGTCAAACCATCCCTTGCAAGGGGTTACCTATTCTAACCACTTCTACGGGGAGCTTCAAGTCCTGTCAGCCGAATGGCAAAGGTTGTGTGATCTTGCTGAGACTCTAAAGTTACTTATGTCGACGGCTGATAGTTATTTTATGTAACCATCTTATCGCTGCGACCAAGTGAGCTCGTTGTTCCCAAACAGCCCTTTAAGATGAGTAGCAATACCCTGGAGATAGATGGGGATGCAGATTTTATTCATACATCAATAATCAAGATGACACAAATAGTTTTGTTTGTTTTAATGTCAAATATCTAAAACAGGGAGTACAACGAACATCAGCAATCGCTCCATACTCTGCTTACTTCATAAAAGATTGGGTTCTTATACTCATAACTGGTCATCATCGACATTTTGACCTGTGTCATTACCAACGCCATCCTAGTTGGCAAACTACAAAAACGGAGGTGGGATTGGTTCTAAGTAAATAACTAAGCATAGGTCCCATATCTGTATAGAGTAACAGAAAGAGGTAATTGGATAGTTAAAATCAGGTGGGGCAACTAAGCCCTCCCCTAAAAATGGCCACTATGAACGCCACTAAATGTACAATGTCCCATTGGCTACACACACTATACGACCCCCAACTACGTGTTCCCCTACAATTGGTTGGCTTCTAACCCCCATCACTACTTTTCCACTTATGTTTAGCAGCACGCAGACTGAACAACCAGGTGCAGGTGAGCTTGTCTTAGCACCAGCTTCCCACCAATTAAAATATCATCCATCATCACCTCAATGGTCCAGTGTTAATTAGTGCTTTGAAGTTGGCCTTGAGTTTCTAAGGAGAATGGGCACTAGCCGGCTTCCGTGCGTAGGTGTGATCATCTTGTTCGTCCAACTTCCTTCTATCACGTGACTGGACACCATGAAATGTAGCTTTTTAGTGAATTTGATTTTATTTTCAATAGTCCTCTGAAGTCTTTTGTTTTTGCTTGACCAGGAGCTTCTGTTCTTTCACGTTAATTGTATCCAATGTCAGCCAATTTCAGTCTGATAAGACCTTGGCTTCCTTTGCTCCGTCAACTCCTTAGCTGAGCTTTTACTCTGTTTAAATCATTTGCTTTTCTTAACTGTGACACTGAAATTAGGTCTTCTTGCTTTGTTCAGTACTGCTTATATACGTAGCGGAAACATCCATCTTTTCTTAGTCCATATGTCTATAGAGGTATATATGTATATGTTGGCGCTTGCCACGGTCTAACTAGTTAAAAGCACGTAGCTAGCTTCATGATTGCTTTGCTGCTTGCGTTTCATTGCATCTGTACACGTTTAAATGAACTAAGTATCTTCATCAGGTCTGTTGCATAAGTCTCTTCATCTTGATCCCAAAATGTCACTTATCCTTGGTACCTTCTTGTACTTTATAAATCGTCGGCCTCTCTAGTCTGGTTATCTTTCTATATGGGTGTCGATTCAACTTTATAGGATGTCACCATTCACCTTTGTTATTTAATTTCTCTGCTTCTTCAGGAATCTCGTTCAAATGGCCTTCATATTGTCTTAGATGCAGGTATTGTTTCCTCAATGGGTACTTTACCTCCCATATTCTCTTAGGTATAGGTATTCTTATAGGTACTGCATAGAGGCCATGCTCTTCTCTTTGCTGGTTTAACTGTTCAGTATACGTCACATACTTTGGGTCATACGTTTCAGGTAATGTAGGCGGGGTAGTTGGAGTGGGGGTACTTGGCTGCTCCTCTACACTCACCCCTCTGGGTGACTTATCGACCACTCTCACATCATCATCTATATCTAGACATCCTGGTCTGAAAAAATGCTTCTTAGGGATCCATATTTTTATGACTCCCTTCAAGCATCCAGCTGATTTCACATGCTCATCCTTGTTCCATGACATGAGCATGCATTGTCCACTTGGACTGCAATAGATCCATCTTCCCACATACTCCTTTTGGTCCTTTGGATACAGGAACTTTGTTCCCTCGGTGCATGGATACTGGCCTTCATCAGTCAGATCTTTAGGCTTCCATTCTGGTTCAACATCAATCATAATCTTCATCCCTATGGCTTTCTTTGCTGTCTTCTTGCACTGTGATATTATTATCTTGATCACACCGAGTCCAAGCATCACTAATAATTACAACAATAACAAAGCTCCAAGAAATTTGAACATATCTGTCATCCATTGTGGAACCCATGAGAAGTGTGTTCCAAACCAGCTGTCATCAGCAAGGTCTTCGACCTCTTCTATCATCTGGCCATGGAGTTTCATCAGCACATCTATGGCCTCTGTCAACGTTCCATTCTTGTCATCATGAGAAGGTATAAATGTGCAACATGATTCTCCGATTTTGGCACAAACACCTCCATCCACAGCTGTGTGATCATGTCCAGGACATACATATTCTGGAGGGTCATCAGTCTTATGGCTCTCATCCCTTCTCCGATTACATTGAATCCCTTTATGGTCGTATTAATCGTCTGCAGCAATTCCCAAGTCTGGCAGAACAATCTGTGGTCATAGGGAATAACATCAAAGGCTTCTATTGATTTGACAGAGAAGTAGTTCTCTGTTACGCTCACCTGGACCCAACAGGGGTGTCGATCGGACCCGGACAGCTGCGGTCTCCGTCAACGTGATGCGTAGTGCAGAGATGACTGTCTGGACTGGCCCGCCTAGTCTTGTGAGACCAAATATGAGGTCAGACTTCAGCCGGGCATAGTAGACCAATTCCTAACGTCTCCTCCATTTGCATTTGCATTCTGTGTTTTGAATATTCATTGGCATGGAAAAAAATTTCTTACAAACAAAATTACGAGTCAAAATGTACAAATGAATGTTTGAATTACCATGCCTTTGGTCTTTGCACTTTTGTCATAGTGAATGTTTAACTATGTTTGTTTATTCCACAATGGACATTATAAATTGTCAGATACAAAAATTCACTAAAATGTTTTGCACAAAGAAAATAAGCATCAGCTAACTAATTAAAATTGTAATTTTGTGCAAAAGAAATTGAAATTTTGTACATGAATTCTGTATGAGAGATATCTGTTTGACAGCAGCAAGCATGCTGTTCCTTTCAACGGTTGCTCAAATTATATTTGCACCCATGAGGGTCTAAATCAGTGCGCATTGAATCTTCCCTGCGCACCCCCAAAATCCATAGAGGGTAGGACAACCCCCCTTGTTACCGCCTAGTCTGGTCTGCTGGACCTGAAGAAGTATTTTCCTGCAAGTGAAGACCGGGATTAGCCACCTGTGGATTTTAGTGATGGCCTCCCAACTGTTCTCGCTCTCCCCCACTAATCACCTCCGATATCCCCTTAGTAACCTCACCTTATGTTTGTAAAAGATGAGCTCTCCATCCTGCATGTCTTGCAGGGGCGCGTAGATACCAGTAACTTCACTGGTTTGAAGGCGTTGGGAGAGTTCCGGTAAGCATGGACTCTGAAGTCCCAGGCGGGATTGGTAAGTATCAAGTTCAAAGAGTTCAATGTGCCCGATGTTCACTCTTGTCCCCTTCCTTCCTTAAGTTGCAACTGAGTTCGTGAGAAGAAGGTCTCGTAGCTGCTGCTGGCGTTCATGTAAGAGTCTGTGTTACCCAACGCTGTCCGGTAACTATTGCATGCGTTAACGTGTTGTTTTTCGCCCTCTTTACAGATGCGGCATATGAAAATATTGAGAATAATACCGCCGGTGGTAAATCAGGTAAGTCTATGGTGGTAAGAGGTATTTGTTGATTCCCTTGGCGCACCTTGTTATTCTTGTGCCCCTAGGTGCCGGAGTACGGCGAAGAAATGATGGAGACAGTGCCGGATCGAAAGATGCTGTGAGAACTGGTGATTATGGCGCCGTGCTGGAGCTGGCGAAGCGACGCGTGCAGGACTGATGTACTTTCCAGGTCGGGAGATGAAATGGATCCGGAATCAGGTGAGGAATTTGAAATAAGTTTGTTTTCTAACCTTGTCCTTTTCTTCCTCCTTATTCTAGGAGCTCCGGATTCGAGGCGGGCGTGGCAGAAGACTGGATGCTGGCTGCAGGCACGCCGGCGTGGCAGAAGACTGGATGCTGGCTGCAGGCACGGTGAGAGTCACGCTGCTGGATGCAGAATAACACGAAGCATGTGCTGCTGTTCGGGCGTGGTTTAAATAGCCTCCAAAGTAGTCCCAGGAAATAAGTTCCCCAGGACCACACCCGAGTAAAAAATAGTCCCTGTAGTAAAATAGTCCCATCCAGGCCTCACGTTGGCTTGGATTTATTTGCAGCATGGTCTGCATGAGGTAAGTAATGTCTATGAGCCTGGCGCCTATGGCGCCAGGACTGATTTTTATTATGAGCCTGGTGCCTACGGCGCCAGGACTGAACCCAGACAGCCCCTAGCTGGGGCTGCTGGGGTTTTTTGTAAATGTCTGGATGCCTACTCCCGGGGCTGATGGGCTTGATCCGGATGCCCGGGGGTAGGCATCATGACATTCTCCATCTTTAATCGATTTATCAGCTGTACATATCTCTTCTTCCTCAGATGTGCATCTGCTTTTGGGAAACTATTAATGTTCAGGTCACCTTTAGGAATCACCGACGCAGGAACATATACATTCACCAATGTGCAGATTCCTCCCCAATCTTTAGGCAGTCTGATGTAGGCTTTGGATACAGGTATGGTTTCCTCAATGGATACTTTACCTCCCATATTGTCTTAGGTATAGGTATTCTTATGGGTACTGCACAGAGTCCACGTTCTTCTCTCTGCTGGTTTAACTTTTCAGTATACGTCACATACTTTGGGTCATACGTTTCAGGTAATGTAGGCGGGGTAGTTGGAGTGGGGGTACTTGGCTCCTCCTCTACAGTTTTGCTAATTGTATAAACGCCTACCAAGCAACCAATAAATAAATAAAATAAAAAGCAAGATTGCCAAACGACAGGGTGAAAAATGTGTGGCACTGCCATTTTGAGTATATGGTACTTGCAATCGCGTCAAAAGTTAAAATGCAAAAGTGCAAATGGCAAAAATCAAACAAATGGTAGAATAATATCGGCTGCCACAAGCCTGTCTTGGACGTATCACAAAAGTAACAGAAATGTTATTAAAAGAAAAACGAAAACGAAATACAATGTATCCCTGCAGCACCTCACTTTAAGGTGGCGTGTGCCGTATATACATTAAAAAAAGGAATCTCGTTAAGGGAGACAGTGAGCCCTGCACTGGTAGCCTTAGGGACTGACCAGTACCTCCAAAACAGATGAGCTAAGCAAGGGAATCAAAGCAAAAAGGCTTTTCTTACCTCCAAAGGTCAAGAATCAGATTGGCCACTGTTGCTACTGAGCCTAGCAGGGAAGGCAGGTATGGGTTGATGGTTTAACAGAATGCAAAACGTCCGTGAGATGAGAGACGACTACCTGTTAGGCGTGGCATGCTGTTCTCTACTCTCTTGGGCCTTTCCTGCTCCAGGCTTGTGCTCTTGTTACAAACTAATCTGGCTGACTTTTCTCCTCAGCGCCATGCAGCATGTGCATTTCTAAGCAAACTCCAATTAACCCTTCAAGTGTCACCTTATTGTCTGTAAACTCCTGTCGGTACACTTTTCCACATGCTTGGTCCACCTCTCCTCCAACTCACACAGCCCTTAGGTTTAGCACATGCATGTGCCCCTTTCTCGTCTTTGCTCTTCTTCTAACCACCTCCACTGTAGTTCTTTCCACCTCCTCAAGCCTTCTCTCCAACTCCACCCCTGTTCTTATAGCCACTCCTCCACAATTTTACTCACCACCACATCTGCTCTTCATCTCCTCCTCCTTGGCTCTGTTCACCCCCTCCTCTATAACTCCTATCTCCTCGCCTCCTCGACTACTCGCTCCACCTTCTCCTCAGCTCCTCTCCACCTCCTCCATTGCTCGCTACACCTCCCCCTCCCCTAAACTCCTGCCTTCTGCCTCTTCTTAGCCATTCCAGTATCTTGTCTACCGCTCCTTCCAAAGCTCTTTCCTCTCTAAATGCCCACAGTGAATGCTTCCTCTTACCATTTTTATACTCACATAAATTTGAGGCTAAGGGGGATATAACTTTCAGTAGTGTTTACTCTCCAAAGGTCTAATTGAATGGTCTATTTCTAGGGTTGGATACTGGGCTGTCACCTGCATTCAATCAAGGGCAGAGTGCAAACTCGCACACCAGGCTGGTATGTAATGAATCTGCCTACTTGGATTATGGACGTTCTCGTAGGCTATGTACGAGACAGACAGCTGTGGGATGTGGCTGCCTCACTGCTTCGATGCTTTTCTCCCTCGAACGTAGTAAACCGATTAAATTGCTGTGCGAGCACCCAATGGGCACCAGGGCGAGTGCAAGTCATCGCTCACTCACACTAAGGGTGCTTGCCTCGCCAGCGTTGATATTGTTTATCTGTGTCTGTATGTGTTTGCCTATTTAGTGATAGTTTAAGCAAACTTTATGCCCAACCGAGATACATTTTATAAGTTCAATTCTAAGTCTCTTAGAAGAGACAGGCCAACCACATATCGCTTCACCAACATCCTTATCAGTGTTATTTCCAATGCTTCCAAAAGGTGAAAGATCTGCATATTTGCCCCAATTAATTATTCCCTGCTCCATGGTGATTGCATGGTGGGGGAAGCAAGGGTATCCTCTGCGCGCCGCCCCCAGGCCTAACATCACACAACTTGTGTCAGCTCTCTCCCACCTACCTCGTCCGAACACCACCTGATGCATCTCTGTACTACGTACCTGTCAGGCTGAAATGAACACTTCAGAATGTTCACATTGTGGTAGGAACATGCCAGCTCTTCTTCATCCAACCCCTCTGGCCGGATCACAGGTCTAGTATCTGGAAAACATCTACCCAACAGCTGCTCGGGATATTGTCTATACACAGAAGGAAAAATAATGTCCGTCATTCTATCATAATTGTTATCACCAGGAAGTATAACAATAGTACATTTTTGGCTATCCCTCCAGCAGGATCACATAGGAAAGCATAGATCTCCAAAGACTATGGTTCTGAAACTTGCAACACAGCAACCCATGCTGCCAGAACCCAGAGAACATGTGGCATTCCTCTTCTTGCCCACACCACAAGTAAATGATTCTCCCATTGGCCCTCAAAGACAAGAGTCTGACTTACCTGAAGTGGATGTTGAGGTCTATAGCAAGAACATGGTCCAGGCCATCTGTGATTACCAACACACTGAGGTCATGCGACACCTTGAGTGTGGTAAAAGGTGTCCCCAAATCCTTCTCCTCCGTAACAAGTGCTTGGTAAAGAGCCAGGTCAATATGTGCAAGAAGCAGTCCATCCACACGATCAAATGCATCTTTTCAGCAGTGTTAAGGAAAAATCATTACAAAAGCGGTCATTGTACGCCAGTGTGCCAAACAGGCAGCCACAATGATCTATCAAGGACTAGGCTTAGGAACTCAAAAGAAAACACTCATGGGGAAACGAGATCTAGTTCTTCCCTACACACACATGTAAAAAGCTCTAACCTCCTTCAGCACTAGAATACAGAATCCACCAGTCATGGAGGATTGCTAGAAGGGACCCCTGAATCAGCATGTCTATCATTTAAATAATGCTAGCAGAGATGCTAGATGTACAACTGTTTTGAGAAGAGCACAGTAGATGAGGATGACTCTCACTATCTTCCTTCGTAGAATTTCTACACGTTCTCTAAAATTATCTGAGATGCCACAGTTTTAAGATGAACTTCCACAGGTGAGATCAGTGAGAAAACTAGGATGAGAAAGCAGGTGCACAGTCAAACAACAAAACGCAATGACTGAATCTCAGGGGGCCCTGGGGCGAAGGATAAAGGGGCATGCCATGATAGAAATCCTACTACGAAAGAAGACATTTTAAAAAGGGCTTACCTGGGCAACCAAAATGCAAATGAAGGATATAAAGGTGGGGTGCAGACACAAATAAGGTTGATTACTGGGACCCAGTGAGAAGACATGCACGGTCAGTGAAGTACCAAATATTCAACAAGAACGCCTGTAACGTAGCCAAGTTCTTGGCTAAGGCACGTCGGGTGTGAGACCCACGCAGATGTGCCAAAATAAAAAAGATGCTACATTTCCAATAGAGAAATGTTTTACAGTTAAAAACCACTGTCCCATTTCATAACAATCAGTGATGCCAAATTCAATTTCGAATGGATTATATCCTACCACATATTCCTCATCTATGATAATTCGTATCTCCAGCTTCGCTGCTTCGGAATCTTTTTTTTTTTTTCGGCAGAGGGTGCTGTGCACAAGATCGAGGCGTCAATGTCCCTCTGAGGTCGCTGTAGGTTGTCGACATCACTCTCAGCATAAATAGCTTGTGCCGCGCCCATTGGCTTCAGGCAGTTTTTCCGAGCTTTGCTTCGAGAACACGGCGCACTTCGTCTTTTCTTCAGAAGAAAACGTCATCTTCATCTACCCATTCACCCCTAAATCGGGTTTCAAGAAGTGTAAGGACCGTGGGGCAAAAATGTCCATCACAGATCCCCACCGAGTTTGTCTTTGGTGCCCGGGTCCCGACCACTGCGGCTCCTGCCAGTCGATGACGGAAAAAGCTCTTCGCGAAACGTAAGGGTAAGCTTGCGATGGGTCAGGATGCTTCGAAGGGCTCTTCGAAGAAGGTAAAAAGATCAGAGGAATTTACGGATTCTGCTCGACAAAAACATGGGAGAAGATCCAGATCGAGGAGTCGATAAGAACATTCTTCAACTTCCTCCAAGAAGTCAAAAAAGAGACGCCATAGGTCTCCCTCTTCCTCTTCAGACTCCTCCACAGAGCTGCGTTGTCCAACAAAATCGGATTCTCCCAGAAAATGTGATGAATTTCGTTCACAGATGATGTGAATCTTTGAGAACGCGGCCTCGACCCCCTCAAAAGAGCCTCGCAAGAGTAAGACCCTGGTCGCTCCGATGGACGACGCAGGCAGCTCGAAAACTACTTCGGCAAGTAGTAAGTCGGAGTCTCGAAATCATCGACCCAACTTAAAGGCATCGAAAAATTCGACCCAGGAATCGAGTACATCTTCGATCCCATCGAAGAAATCGAAAACGTCGAAGGCCTCAACGATTTCATCTATGCCATCCTCGTCGATTACTTCAAGGCCGAAGACTTCGAAGGTTCCATCAACGCCGATAATTTTGACGCCGAAGGCCCCGGTGACTGTGTTATCAGGTAAACCGTCAACACACTCGACAATTCCGTCGAGTTCCTCAACGTCTTTTGTAGAAAAAGAAAAGGTTTACAAGCCTGTCCCGAGATCTGACTTTTTTAAGTCAATGTCCTCCATTTTTGAGGAGAGTGCCTCAGGAGAAGAAGGTATTTTCCAGAATGCCCAGCATCTACCGGCCTTTGATCTTTTGAGGTCATTCGATCTCATGGCAGCCTGCAATTTTCTGGTGCCAGAGCTCCGATTGAGAATGAGATCCCTTCAATTGGCCCTCTGTGGTCCCAATTCTTGGGGAGTATGTCAGATCTTCTGCAAGTTCCAAGCATAGTTGCTCAGGACCTTCTATGGTGGGCTTGCAACGACAATATCCTCAAAGGAGAATCTTTTTGGCAACCATGGCCGGAGATAACAGTAGTGATGGACGCCTCACTCACGGGTGGGGAGCACACACCAACGATCTGACAATCAGCGGTGGTTCTCCATCGGAGTCCAAACTACACATCAACCTTTTGGAGCTGGGGCAATCAGACTAGCGCTGAAGGCCTTCCTGCCCTCTGTACGGGGAAAAAATGTCCTGATAATGACGGACAACACGGTGGCCATGTACTACCTCGACAAGAGAGGAGGTGTAGGGTCACTACCACCGTGCAGAGAGGCAATGCAGCTCTGGTTCTGGGCAATACAAGAAGGAATCTCTCTGTCGGCAGTTCACTTAGCCGGAGAGCAGAACACAGCAGCGGATGTTCTGAGCAGGCAGAGCACATTTTCCCACGAGTGGGAAATAGCTCAGGAATTCCTTCAAGAGATCTTCAACCTTTGGGGAACTCCTCAGGTGTATCTGTTCGCCACCAGTGTCAACCGGAAGTGCGATCAGTATTGCTCAATGGAATTTCCCCCGAGAGGAGCTCTAGGGGACGCGTTCGTAGTGGACTGGGAATTTCCACTCCTCTACGCATTTCCTCCAGTCCCTGTGATTCCTCATGTAATCAGGAGGTTGAGGAAGTTTGGGAAGACCATGATCCTAATTGCTCCGGATTGGGCCATGAGGACATGTTACCTGGACCTTCTGGACATGTCCATCTGCCTTCCAATACGTCTTCCACAAAGAGAGGATCTTCTCTCGCAAGAGGAAGGTCACGTTCTCATCCAGAGGTCAAAACACTCAACCTTCATGCATGGTTCTGAGAGGCTGAGATATAAGGATTGGGACCTTCCGGGTGACGTAATGGAGATTTTGCTTTCGGCCAGAAGGCCAGCAACCAAATCTTTGTACCGGTGTCCTTTGAACAAGTTCAGTAACTGGTGCAAGGATAAGGATGTGGACCCTTTTCAATGTGGCACTTCTGTGGTGCTCTCTTTCCTTTTACATCTGGCCAATCTGGGGCTCCACGTTGGTACAATTAAAAGGGTATTTAGCCGCGCTTTTGATTTTTAAGCGCACCTTTAAGGAGGTTTCATTTTTTAAAATGCCATTGGTCATCCAGTTTCTCAAGGGGCTCACTAACCTGTACCCTCCAACACCATTTCATGTCCCGGCTTGGGATTTAATCCTTGTTTTAAGAAGTGTGACGGGTATACTGTTTGAGCCTTTAAATTCCTGCCCCTTAAGGCTCCTAACATTTAAAACTGCCCTTCTTGTGGCATTAACATCATCCCACAGGGTAAGTGAGTTCCAGGCTCTTTCATGTAAACCGCCCCATACTACTTTTCATAAAGACAAAGTCATACTTAAGGTTAAACCATCTTTCTTGCCGAAAGTAGTTTCTAACTTTGACCTGTCGCAGAAAATTATATTTCCAATGTTCTATCCTCCTCCTCATTTGGATCCTAAAAGGGCTCTGAGTTTCTATATTATGTGTATGTCAAATTGCATCAAGATGATCAGCTTTGTGTTTGTTATACAGGTCCCAAATTAGGATTAGCAGTTAAAAAACAAACGATATCCTGTTGGATTACTTTAGCCATCATGGAGTGTTGTATGGCGGGGAAAGATCTGCCGGAAGGCCTTCGAGCTCATTCCAAAAGGGGCATGTCTGCTTCTGCGGCTCTTAGGAGGGGAGTCCCAGTGGCCGACATATGATCAGCTGCAACCTAGACCTCAATCCACACATTTGTTAAGCATTACTGCTTAGACATCCTCTCAGGAGGGTCTATTTGCAAAGGCGGGACTCCATTCTATTCATGAAATGAGGTAAATAGTACTCCCACCTCCAATTCTTTTACTGCTTTGGGAGTCTATCATAGATGAGGAATAAGTGGGAGGACACAATCCATTCAAAGAACAAGTTACTTACCAACTGTAACGTTCTTTCGATTGGATGTTCCTCCCAAGTATTCCTCATCGCCCCACCCATCCTACCCTGCAGTACTTATGTGTTTACATTTGTGTTTCTGCGAAGAGCTTTCCATCTCGAGCACGCCTATCTGGTTCCTCTATGTAACAAACAAAAAAACAGAACTGAAGCCAACGGGTGTGGCACAAGCTATTTATGCTGAAAGTGACGTTGACAGCCTACGGCGACCTCCGAGGGAAATCGATGCCTCGACCTCGTGCACAGTGTCATCTGCCAGATTTTTTTTCCCAAAGCAGCACAGCTGGAGATACGAATTATCATAGATGAGGAAAAGGGGGGAGGAACATCCAATCGAAAGAACGTTACAGTTGGTAAGTAACTTGTTCTTCTCATACATGAAAAATATAACCCATATTAAAAAATCTGCCATGCCTCATTGTCTCATAGGACATGTTTATCTGTATTGTCCAAATATTTTACAAGCATCTGACTGCTAGCCAAAATCCATAAAGCTTGTCGCTACCGAATGCCCACAGATGACAGGACATATTACAAACAAACACAATGCGCTATCAGTGCATCATCATATTGCACAGTGCTCGTCGACACATTATTGAACAAAGATGCAAACACAGCTCATTCTTCCAGATTAAACTGGCAGAGCAAATGAAAATAACAGAATAAAAGAAAAAACAAGGCAGGTACGTGGCTGTTTTAAGGGATGACCATACAACAAAGTGTGGAAGAAAACATCACACTGTTTTCAGGAAATGGGAAATGGGGCACCATATGTCAATATGTGACATTTTACTGTCTCTACCAATCCCAAATGTCATTACGGAAAGGATCTTAACCGGAATTAAATACGATTTAAACAGCATGGGAGCAGTATACATTTGAAATGGCTCAACAAGCCCAAACACACCACTTCATATGAGGGAGAACAGGATAAATGCTCAAGTGGACAAAATGTAAGTATTAAAGAGAGATGCAAAGGCAACAACTACTGCCACTCCGATCCCAAGACAGGAATAGCAGAATTTCTGCAGTGGTTGCTGAATGTCAAGACGACAAATAACGCAGACACAACATGGCCTCATTTCTTTCATTTGTAACTAAAGGGATAGCCTATAGTCGGGCAGGACGGAAAGGCTTGGTTGATATTTTGTACAGGGGGGTAATCCTGTCCTCAAACATTTATACTACAATACATTTTTGTAGTGATGATTCAAACAGACCTCCATATTAGTACTAATACATCGAAAACAAGTATGCATTATTGGAAGAAGGTTCTGATCCAGATACTGGAAAACAACTACAGTGTCCTTTATTAATTAGGCCCCATATGTAGACATTGAAAATAGAAAATATACCTTGTCACCAACTAGGCAAGTAGTGTTAGAGAGGTAACATGTATTTCAAATGTTCGGGGCACATTTAATAAAGTAACATGTTCATTGGTGACAGGTGGGCACTGAATGTGGCCTTTTTAAATCCATACAAGCCAGAATTCTAAAGTGACATTTTGAAATGCACTGGACGTTCAAAGAAAAGGTACATTTACAAAATGTGTGCGGTGTGTTGCCAACACGCCTGTATAATGGTGCAGAGTTGTATTGCCTGTGTACAGTTGTGCACAATATTGCATCATATTTGCCAAACAAACAATGTATTACAACAGTTTAAACAATTGACTGCGCAAAACAAAGCTAATCGCTTCATGATCAAGAAACCTAAAAATAGGGTCTGCTATAGGCTTATTTTTTTCAAACGCATTGTGATGAACTAAATTATGAGCGTGCCACCAGTGCCGGCCTTAGTGGCGGCAGCAGCACCCCGGGCTGTTTAAAAATAATGTTGCGCCCCGCTCCCCGTGCGACCCTGGTCGATGGGGGGTGGGGAGGGTTGGATGGGGAGTTTTTCTAACTCCCCGCTCCGGCGCCTGCCAGGGAGTTCATCACTGGAGTAGGGCGCTCATGCTAATGCATGCATGCCCTATTCCAATGAAAACCGCCTTGCTACCGCGTCAGAGAGGGGGGTTAATCAACTGAATTGCATTAGCACCCTATTTTTAAAAATGCGCCCCACCACCATAGGTGCATTTAATAACAAAAGGGTGCCTGCCGCGCCTTCTCTCACTACGCCAGGTCAGGGGAGCCCTTGAAAGACTCCACCGAGCTGGTGTGGCGGGGTGCTAATGGCGCTCTGGCGAACGACCGGCCCGCCGTGTCCTAAGGCTGGCCCTGCGTGCCACTGTGAAATTATGTGGAAAGCATTTTGTATGAGCCGTAACGTAAATGCATGGCATAAAGCCTTGCTTGCGTAAGGGTTTATAGGCCATGAATTAATGTCTTGGCTCATTTTCATTTATCTGTATTATGTAGAGGAGGGGTGGGGTGGAACGTAACTTGCGTTTCTGCCACTCCTTTACTCTCCGCCAGAGAAATGCTGCATCATTTGCGCTGGCATGCATTTTCTTGCCAACGCAAATGCAGGTGATCCCGATGGAGTTGGGCAGCTTTATAGGCCCGCAAAAAGCAGGCGGACTTCATAGGGATCCATTGTAAACGCTGCCTGATATGTGTACATGGCAGACAGCGTTTACTCAGTTTGAAAGGTGGAGTGCAAAAGGGGACGGCAAAAGGCGGCCTACACGCTTGTACGCCACCTTTTGCGCTGAGCAATGCAAATCATGAACATTTGGCAGCGGGGACCCACCTATGTGTCAGTCTACACGTAATGGGACCCCGTCACCAAATTACGGGCTCATATAAAATGAGCTCCTATGTGTGTTTTTTTGTGTGCAATTAATGAAGGGACATGGTTAATCCGACGCATGTTCCACACTGTGACATGTGGGAACAACTTTGTGAACAATGAGCATAAATCGCTTTTTGCTGCAATTATGACCATACAAATGTAACTTAAAAGGTGTAAAATTGTAAGACAGAAATAATTCAAGCAGATTCAATGGCAAAATAAGGAAGTCACGACTGGGTTCATATGTATTGTGAGAATTTTTCTAACATTCTTACACTGTCAAGTTCAAAGCCACAGCGAAGCAAAAGAATGCTAAACCAGAATAAGTTGGAGGTCCCACTCATACAATCGAACAAAGGATTCTATTTTCACACTAACTGAAAGTACAAACCGCTTTTTTTTTTTTTTTTTACGGTTTTTATTATTTTTTACAAACAAACAATACAAACCAAACTGGCAGCGCTTTTTGCAACAAACACATGAACATCAATTAGTCAAGACCACTGCTTCCCCAATCCCTCCCCCCTCAAGAGCTTGTTTGTCCTTCTCATTCCGTATCTGCTGCGTGTGGCAGGGTATCACCTTCTTCTGAGACTGCAGAATCCGTTATTGTTCCAAACAGTCCTGCTATTAATACTCTCCATGCCAGCAGGGTACTCACTTCTTCTTCCCCACACTTGCTACATGCTTCCTGCCATACCACCGTTTCAGCCTCCGCCCATTTCTGCAAATTCCGCCACCATACCTCCACCCGTGGCTTATGGCACTGCTTCCATCCCATGGCAATCCTTTGTTTTGCGAGCACATATGCCAAGTCCTTCAATTTCCCAACATGTTTAAGTTTCCGTGGTCTGGGAAACCCTCCCAACAGGCAGACCCAGGCCGTATCTATAGTGAGCGTGACCCCTTTGTCCGCTAGTTTTTGCGCCACTTCTCCCCAGAAACTCTTAATCACTGGGCAAGACCAAAACATGTGTGTCATATCAGCATCTTCCTTATTGCATTTTGGGCACGCTTGTCGTCCCGCATTTATAAACTTCGATATTCTCATCGGGGTCATGTAAGCTCTGTGCGTTATGAACAACTGTATTTGTTGTAATCTGGCATTTCTTGACACCTTCTTGTGGTATCCCATAGCACGCTCCCACATCCCATCTTCCATCTGTGCTCCCACCTCTGTTTCCCAATCCAACCTCAAATGCGTCAATTCCTTCCCAACCCGGGTCATCACCATCTCATACAATCTAGAGATCTCATGCCCTCCTTCTGATATGTCATATATTGTCCCCATAGTGGCGTCTGGTTCCTCCGCCAATACAGTCTCAGGCCAGATTTTACGAATATTCTGCACCAGCCTTAGATACGTGACATACTGGCCCCTATGCAAGCCCGCCTCTTCCCCATGACCTCCAAAATCCTTAATGACCCCCTCTTGCCAGACATCCCCCAATGTAACCAGCCCGACCGACTCCCAGTAGGTCCTGATTATCATCCTTAGTTGTTTGTCTTCCCCTGCCAAAGCAACCAACGGCACCTGCGGGGAACACGGGTACTGGTCCTCCATCATTCGACATACTCGGCGCCACATCTTCCACCCAAGCAACATCATACCCGGGCATTCCTTCATTTCTGACCTAGGCAACCAAATAATTTCCTTCAGGTAAAACGGAGTGCAGTCCTGTCCAAACAGCCTAATTTCGGGAGTTACCTCATCAGAGAGCCATTTGACCACATATTGCAACTGGCCAGCTACATAATAGGCCTCAAAATTAGGCAGCTTAATACCCCCCTTTTCATAGAAATTCTGCAACTTCCATAGCGCCACTCTATTCTGAGTGCCATGCCATAGGAAGTCTCTGCACATACTATTCAGCTTGGCAAAAAACTTCTTAGGTATCATGTACAGAATATTGCTGAACAAATGTAAAAACCTGGGTAGGACCACCATTTGGAGCATCGCCCCCCGTCCCATCATCGCCAACGGCAACTTCTCCTAAAACTTCATGCTTATACGGATTTTTCCCACAGCCACCTCGGTGTTGTGCAAATGTTCCTCCTCTACCGTGTGATACACATCTATTCTGAGGTAGCGGAAGGAACCAACCGCACATGGTATCGGCAACACTGGCAACCGCTCCGGAAGGGTTCCTCTGTAGCTACCCAATGGGAACATGCTCGATTTTTGGGGGTTCACCGCTATGCCGGACAGTTCTGCATACCTTTCCATTACCTCCAGAATATATTGAAGATTTTCCTCCGGATATTTCAAATATAATAGCAAATCGTCAGCATACAGGGATATTAGGTGTTTCTCTCCCCCTACCTCAATGCCTATCATGTCATATTGTTGTCGAAGGTACACTGCCAGGGGCTCCAGGGCCAGAATATGTAACATCGGGGACCAGGGGCACCCTTGTCTGGTGCCTCTGCTAAGTTGCCACCTCTCGGATATCTCCTCTCTATATGCTTTATAAAATTAGCTAGGGAGTCCGTCCGCACCCAGGGTCTTACTGGTGGGCAGCTGCCTCACCACCTCTTCCAATTCCTCCAAAGTAATCGGTGCATCCAGCTCCTCTCTTTCTTCGGGACTAATCTTAGGTAATCCCATAAAGTTTCTCTTATCTCCTCTCGGTTGCCCCCCCCTTTGTCCTCATATAGTGCCCTGTAATAATCTAAGAATGCCTCATTGACTCCTTCTTGGGTGTTCGCTACCTCTCCATCCTCTCTGGTTATCGTCCTAATCGGGGACCTCGGGGTTTCACTCTTGTATAACCACGCCAAGAGACAGCCCGTTTTATCCCCACCTGCATGCTGTCTCTCAACATACTTCTTATAGTTGAGGTTGCAGAGCCTTTCCCAAAGTTCTGCACACCGCTGCTGTAGTGTAAGTACTGGCTCCGCATCCCCCCTCCCCTCTCGAGATCCCGTTCCAGTTCATCCTCAGCTTCCCCTAACTCAGTTAGGACCCCACCCTGCAGGCCCTTTGATTTAGCAATGGCAGCACCCCGCAATACCCCCTTAAAGGCTTCCCAGAGCGTGCCCGCCGAATCCACACTGCCAGCGTTCTCCTCGAAATAATGTGTGATCTCGTCCCTGATATCCTCTCTGAAGACCGGATCCTTGAGCGCCTCAGCCCAGAGGCGCCACGTCAGTATCCGCGCTCTGGGACGGCAATACTGCCATCCCAGGACCAGAGGCGAGTGGTCCGACAGGACCCTCGCTTTGTATTCTATTTGGGTGGTCTCTATCACCACATCTGGCGTGGCAAAAAAATAATCAAGTCTTGTATGCAGTTGTTGCGGGGCTGAGTAATGCGAGTACTGTTCCTCATTACGATGTTTCAGCCTCCAAACATCTGCCAGCCCGAAGTCGTCGAGCAGTGTCTGCAATGCCCTGGCCGCTGGGGTGGGCCTATCAATCTTATCATCAGATCTGTCCACCCTGGTGTTCAGCACACAATTAAAATCCCCTCCCCAAATAACCGCCCCACTCACACAAGCACCCAGGTTGGTACACAGAGTCCTAAAATATGCCGCCGTGTTTTTATTGGGGGCATACGTATTTACAATGCACACCTCCTTATTCTCCACCAGTGCCTTCAATATGACCATCCTCCCCTCCGTATCCACCACCTCTTGTGTAAGTTGGAGCGGAACGTGCGGTGCCACCCAGACCAACACTCCCCTAGCGTAGGCAGAATACGAAGAGCCCACTACAGTACCTCTCCACTTCTTCCCCACCAGTTCCAACTTTTCCCGAGTCAGATGCGTCTCTTGCAACAGTGCAATATCAATCTTCTGTCTTTTCAAATACATCATGACCTTGTTCCTCTTTAAGTAACTATTGAGTCCCCTGACACTCCACGTTACGATCTTAAGATCCCCCATAGCTCATAAGTATCCTCCCCCCTTCCGTGCAGCAAATCCCACCTGCCCACGCGATACAAATACAGTCCTCTGGCTTTTTCTCGTAGCCTCATGTACAAACTCAAACTCCCCATAACTATACACACCCCAAACTCCCCATTTCCCTCCCCACCCATCCCTTCCCCAACACCACACTCCCCAACTGCTGCCTAGCTCCATCCATGGAACTCAGGCACCCCCACATCTAGCCCTGCAAGCACCAACCAATGCCCAGAGCTCAGTAGGGTGAAGGACACTTAACTTAAGTTACTAAGGACACTTAACTTAAGTTACTAAGTGGGGTAAGGAGATCTGCTCTGCAAGGCTCCCCTAAATACAGCAATAGTCACAGTGCTCATAATATATTGTGCAACAGTCTGACCTTCTCTGCCTAAGGCCACACAAATGACTATAATCAAGTCCCAGAGACCTATCCCGCGCCATCTTGTAGCACCCTCCTCGTGCACTACTTATCTCCTCCATCTCCTCTTCCCGTCCGAACATCAGGCTCCTGGGGACATCCCTGCGCATCGAGCCATCCCATGGCGTCCTCCGCAGTCTCAAAAAACAAAGTTTTGTGTTTATGAAAAACTTTCAATTTCGCCGGATACAGCAACATGTATTTATGGCCCGCCTCTCTCAATCTCCGCTTTACCGTCCCAAAGTTCATGCGGCTACGCTGCACAGTCAGGGTATAGTCCGGGTAGGCTGTTATGTTTGCCGCTCCTCGTGTAATCGTTCCTCCCTTGCGGAAGTGTTCTAGTATCCTCTCCCAGTCCCGGTAATTAAGGATTTTGGCAATTACTGGCCTAGGTGGGTTTCCCGGCGGCGGCCTCCTTGTTAGAGCTCTATGTGCACGTTCCACCGCAAATCCTTGAGATAAGGCTCCTCCAGGTATCTCCTGCAACAGCATAGATTCGATGAACTCTGTGGGATTGTGGCCCTCCGATCCTTCTGGCAGGCCCACGATGCGAATGTTGTTCCGTCGGGCGCATCCTTCCGTCTCCTCCGCCCTGTTCTCCAAGTTGCCCACTCTCTGCACCAGGGCATGCAATTCGGCGTTATGGGAGGCACAATCCACGGTGTTCCGGCTCACCTCTTTCTCGAGGGTCTCAGTGCGCTTCGCCAAGGACCTGACGTCCTGCCGGAGTAAATTCACCTCCTCCTGCACCTCACCAACCTTAAGGTCCAATGTCGTTTTCAGCTCATTTACGGCCAGTTCAAGCTTAGCCTCCCAGGTCGCCTTCAAGTCCGCAATCGCAGCCAGGACCTCTTGGTTAGTACCCGTCGTAGGCATGCCGCCTGTAGGCGACTTATCCTTGCTCTTGGAACTTTCCGGACCAGGGGACGTCTTGGCGAAGTCGTCCAACGTGGGCTGCTTCGCCTTCGGTCTCACTGTTCTATTAGACATGACCCAGAGGACCTGCGTTCCGCGCAAGTTACAAATGCGCACACAGTTCGCTCCTATCGCCCGACCACCGTGCGGCCTGCTCCTTCCTTTGTTCCGGTCGTTGATCGGCCATTTTGTTTCGTCCTCCGTCTCAAGCGCTCCTTATCTTTTTCGCACAAAACTCCACCACCGTTCCTCCCAGGCCTTCCAAAGGTTCACCAAGCGCAGTCAGACCGTTCACACATCGACATGTGTGTTTTCAGCAGTCATAGGCACGTTGTTATGCACTATTTCGCCAGAATCATTTCAGGATCTTGGGAGCTCCTCCAGATCGCGTCCTCATACATGGCCCTCGTAGCCACGCCAGTACAAACAGCTTAGGGCTGATCTTGATATGTCGGGCTATATTGATGCAACTCAAACTTTCTCAAAAATAAATCTCCATGGCAAGCATATCTTTTATAAATAAATTAAGCTAACTAAAATAAATGGGCGTAAGTCTTCCAGCAGGCAAAAGCTCTGTTTTTTCATCAGCCAGTAAATGTATCCACTTTTGCGAAACAAAATCTCTGTGACCCAAATTCAGAAAGAATAACCAACAAAAATCACCCCACTCACTACTGTACTACTGCCATTTCAATTTGAACTTGTCACCATGAGACAATGTTCCTACCGTCACAGATTATCAAAACACTGGACTCGTTTGCCAACTGACCTTGCACCTATTCTTTGTAAATAACTGAATCTTCTCAGTAGCCAATGTCTCTTCCTTTCCTGACGTTTTCCCATTCAGTTGTAAGTATGGAACCATCCACCTTATATTTAACAAAACACCTTCTTAGCAGGCATATCACCAACAGCTGCAGTCCGATGACATTTTGCAACTGTATTCCAAACTAGTAGATCTGCTGGACACTCTCCAGTAGACCAGAGGTCTGCAACCTTTGACTCTCTAGATGTTTTAGACCACAAGTCCAACCAGCCCTAGCCATCATAATCAACGGTGAAGGATCATAGGAGTCATTGGCGAAAACAACTGGAGAGCCGCAGGTTGCGGTAGACCGATATCATGCTATAGCATTCCCTTTCCAGTTACATCTAAAAAAGCGTTCTCCTCAAGACACAGCACTGATAGCTCACTGAGGACAGAATGTGATCATTTCCTTATTGCAAATTCACCTCATCAGCCTAGATCCCCAAAGTTCTCTGCTATGCCATAGCCTTTTCGATATTCACAAAGAGCTCATTTTGGACATGTTTTGCAGTTCTAGTGTTACACACTAATCGATATTCAGCTTTAAATTCACACTGTTGACCGTATCCAACACCAAAAGCCAGATGAATGTTTCATGGGCCTAAATAAAATGCCCACTCACTGGCCCCAACTGATCAAGGACGGCACAATTATATGATATTATATGGTATAGCATTTATAACGCGCCTATGCACAAGTGTTTCATTATAGATGCTCTATAGATGCACTAAAGTGAATAATCAACCCCGATATATTTTATTTCATCCCTCGCTTTCTGGCTGTCAAACAATTCCAGAATTGTGGTCACCCTAATGATGTTACATTTTCACTCTTTCTGAATATTATTGAGATTGTTAAACCTTATTACAGCAAACTCATCTTATAACGATCCTTTTTTGCTTTTATTCGGACAAAAAAGCAGTGCGAGTTTGTGCCTTTATCAATTCTACTACTGATATGCCAATTCATTACACATTGGTTTTCTGCCATCCTTACCAAACCACTACAAACAAATAAAAAATGTAGTGACTAGGCTCATCTTTGGTCTTCGCAAGGGGCTCCTGATGTTTAACTTGTACACCAACAGCAACATGAGAGTTGAGAGAAAGCCATGTTGTACATTCCATGAATAGGCGCACATAGCATACCATGGTTATCATTAACGCGGAATGTGGTTTTCTTTGCGAGAACATTTAAAATGCTACAAACGATAATTAACACACAGCACTCATGGGATCTAGAATGAAAAATGAAATCTAGCACAATTATTTTAGGGCATGGAAAGAATTGACAGCACTCTGTCTTGGAGGAGAAACAAATAAGAAAAAGGTAAAGGAATTTGATTATTTAGGAACTTGCTTCACAAGTAACTCGAGGGGTGTAGCTCACATCAAGAGACAAGTTATATAGACTCAATCAAAGCAGTGCATTTTTAGATTTGCCAAGCATTTTCTGAGCACCTCCAAATAACACCATTTGAATTGCACAACTATACCTGAAGACAACTAAAATCCTGGACCCTGAAGACCGCTTGTCGCTCATACTAACTGGCAACAACAAAATTATAACGGCCGTTATCCGCTTTTGGTTGGACATTGAGCCACGAGAGTCGATATGATAAACTTTGATATTTCTCTTTCTAATACTTGATTGTAGAAGTTCTATTTTATTCTCTAATGAACTTGATTAACGTACAAATGTAAGGTTTATAGATATAAACCACATGAATTTTAAATTTAAAAAAAAAAATAACACCATAAATAACACCATTGTTAAAGTCTGTAGTGCTAAATCACTATCTGTCACTCTCTATGCGGAGGGATCTGATTGCTTGATGGCTTTGCACTCCTTTATCCAACAAGCTATAAATGGCAACGTGTCTTTATCTCAAGAGGTTTCAGGAGATATGACTCCTGTATTTGTTAGGGTAGATTTTCATTTGTAAGCAGTCTCCTCCACATGCGAGTCCCCCAGCACTTTCTGCTGGACTATTGGATTTTTGGTCTGTTCCCCCGAGTGAGTGGGAACCTTATTCCACACTCACTAATTCTTGTACCCTATCTTTGGTATACTTTAGTATTTCTTATTATACCTTTTTCTTAGAGTTATGTTTTCCTCCAAGTTTTATGGCATCTCTCTTTGACTTTGCATCACACAGGACTCTGTGCGGTGTTGTTGAGACCCCTTTGAGCTTCCCTTTTGTTTTCTGTTCCAGGGGGATATTTGTATCCTTCATATATTTTCCTTTTGTGAGATCAGCACACCCCACCTTATGCTACAAAGTATACCCTTTCTCACTGCTCCTGTAACCTTTTGTTTACATTGACAAGCGAATCTGAATGGCTGGTGGCAGTGGTTTTATCCTATCTACTTTTGTGAAATGTTTACTCCTAGCTGCAGTAATGCGCAGAAGGTTCACCACTGACCCAAAATGATGACTGTGTTCTATTTCCTGGCTTGTCCTTCTTCCGTGCAGGGTGGGAGAGGTCCTGGTTTGACCTTTGTCTTCGGCTGGATCCCTTTGTGAAGCCTGCCAAGGCACCAGTGTGTCTGCGAGGACAGGAAACAGGGGATGACTACAAAACTCCTCTGTTCTTGGTCTTCTGCTGTGACTGCCTGGAACCAGTTCCACCCGAGAGGCTGGCTGTCCTGAAAGCAAAGCCACTTCCCAGAGTTTCAATGGTGCATGGGTGCGGATTGGCTGGGTTCCTGCAAAAGAGGCATGGATCCTGAGACTGAAGACAAGCTGGCGTCTGGAACAGAAAAATCGACGAGGAGGAAGAGGAGAGATGCCCAGAGCCACTACCAGAATACCAGAGATGCCTTCTGAGTAATCGCTGCTGTCTGACCCCTTATTCCAAGTGTCAGGAGAGCCCCAAAATGGAGGACTTTCTCCCTTAGACAGGTGGGTCCAATCAGGCTGAAGATAACCTGCATTTTCAACCATCCCACGATGACCTGTGACCTTCACAGGCTGCAAACCACCAATACCCTGGGATCTGTGGCCACTGTGCAGTGCATTGCCTTCCGAAGATCAAATCCTGGTGGACGCCTTTACGGACCTCCAGAGGCAACATCCCACTCACCAGAGTGCCGGACCGAGAAAGCGAGACAAATCGACCAGGCGCTGATCGTTCTTCACTGGTGTCTTGAAAAGTGCACCAAAATCACAGAATCCCAAAGAATCCTTTGTCTGAAGCCTTTTCACTCGAATGCTGCTGCGAGATCCATTCTACTGTCCCTTCTTTCGTCTGCCCGACAAAGAAACCTGTGACCGGTATGCTGATGCTGCATCGTGGGGGCATTGTGCTGTATCATCTTCTTCACTTCTAAGGTATTGTAAGACTCTTGGTAGAATTTACCTAGAGCTTTGCTGCTCCTGTATTGCCGGAGTGTTGATTTGTGTGTTTGTGAATTCCGCCATACATTTTCACCCAGGCGTAACGCCTGTGTGTCTACAGGGAGCCTTCTTCGAAGTCCCTGACCCTTTTCCCAACTAAAGGTGTTACTTACTTGCTACTGAAGACTTCCTCTGGAACATATGGACTTTCTACAGCTTGTGCCTTGCTTATTTTGCTTGTTTTGTCCTCCCATCTTACTCTCAGGCTCTCATAACTAGATAGGGATGGACTGCTAAGGCGTCTGGGGAATAATTACAAGTATTTACCTACTTTAGGTTGGGTTTGTGTCATCTATTTGTACTTGAAACAGATATTCTGAAAGTTATTACAAAAGCTTTACTTACCTTTGAATTGCATAATGCCATTCTAAAAGTATTACAAAATTGATTTACTTACTTTAAGATTGCATTACTTGTTCTAAAGTTACTTATTGTGTTATAGTACTTACCTTTATGAAGAATCACGTTTACCTTAGTGTATATATAAAATAAACCATTATCTTGATACAAATGTTAGTGTGTCAGTGTTTCTTTGGCCTATGTGTATACTCTAAGTTCCAAGGTACTGCCTGCCTACAGCCCTCCTACCTCCTAAGATAAGCCTGGCTGATCACCATTGCTACCAACAAAACCTGTGTAGTTAAGCCGTATACTAAGAGTTGGAGCCCTATATCCCAAGTGTGAATCTTCACAAGTCTGATAATTGGTGGACTTTTGTAAAACTCCTTAACAGTATTTTGTAATCCCAAAGTTGCAGTGATTGGTGTCAGGGGCCCTTATGCATCCTTGGGGCCCCTGTCCACCCACACCCAATCGGCCCAGCTCCTGTATACCCTGAGCACTTGCCCTGGCACACCCTCGGCCCTGGAGGTTCGCACTTACACCTAACGTGGTTCCTGGCCATGTAGCACTGAACAATCCAAGCACTTCATCTGTAGCTCACCAATGAGCTCGGACTCCCCAGCACTTACCCCCTCTGCCCTCCTCCTTGCTGCACTCGCACATGCTGAATATTCACAAGGCATAGTAGGTTTGTCCTTTCTTCCTTTTTCCCTCCACTGCTCTTATTAAATATTGTGTTTTGTAATGTATTTCACTCCCTTGCTCCCTCCCCTCGCTCTGTATGAGCTTTGAAACAGTACTTACTTGCTGTATAAGAGCTTAACAAGCAAACAACAAATTAAATTACTCAGCCTACACTGAATGTCTCTTTCCCAGAATCTTAAAGTGTTCTGAATGTTTTTAGCAAGCATGGACTATATATATTTATGAAGGCACACACACTGTACGTCACAGTGTGCAACTTTCTCGGTCAGCATGACTATTAGTTATATCAAGGAACTTATACTTCTGAGTTGCAGGATGCAAATGTTTTCTCTAGGAATTTGACACTTCAACTCTGAGAGAGAGGGTTAATGTGGGGCATGTTAAGTCTGCTATATCTGCCTTTCTAAATAGCGATACTTTAAGATCAATCAGTTGGAATGTTGCTGGGATAAAGAACAAAACTGATGTAATGATGTAAGGTGGATACAATGGCTACGTACTTCTGATGTTAGGAAATGGGGATCGTGGGTGGTTCTAGATGTTGAACACTCCTGTGCTGAGCTCAGTTTGTGGTTGTTGCTACATTCAATTGTTCTTTGCAAGGTCACAGGTTGGAAGGGGTAAACCCAATACCTCTTGTGGAAAAAGTTGCAGAACAGTCCTGGTTACCTTGCAATTAAAGTCATTTGGTGACCCTTGTAATTAAGGATCTTGCGCACATTGCTGTATTTAGAGTGTGATTTTATTGTTCATAGCGTAGACACATTGTCAAGGAAAGGTGTGGTCAGCCGACACGTGTTTCAACCCCGGAGGGTCTTTCTCAAGGCAGGTATGGTTAGGTCAAGGGGAAACAATGTCCCGAAGGGTCAAGAATGCCAGTTGGCAGAGTTATTCAGCTTTTCAGTAGTATTCTGTGCAGCATCGGAACGGAATAGACAGCAGCAGCGGTTTGGATACCCACAGAATACTGCTGAAAAGCTCTGCCAACTGGCATTCTTGACCCTTCGAGACATTCTTCCCCCTTGACCTAACCGTATCTGCCTTGAGAAAGACCCTCTGGGTTTGAAACACCCATTGGCTGACCACACCTTTGCTTGACAATGTGTCTACACTATGAACAAGAAAATCACACACTAAATACAGCAATGTGCGTGAGATCCTTAATTACAAGGGTCACAAAATTACTTTAATTGCAAGCTAACCAGGACTGTTCTGCTACTTATGATGTTATTTGTCTCCAGGAGACTTGGTTGGAGGATGACTTCATTCTAAAGGAACTTTGTAATGGATTTGAGGTATACTCAGTAAAACGCATAAGGGTCACTAAAGGGGCGCTGGAGGAAGAGTCTGGCAACCTTCATAGAGAGTTCCTTTCCAGGGCTGGTATTGAGATATAAGCAGTTGTACCCTGAGACTTTAATGATTATCATAACAAAGGCTGATTCAAGGCCTAATCAAAGTTTGGTATTAATTAATGTATATATTCCACCAAAGTCAAACTGCACAAATATTTTTAAGGAGGAAAATCCACTTTCCATAGCTTTAGCTCAAGAAGTGAATGCAAGTATATTACTTTTAGATTAGGGAATGATTACACCCAATCTGAGACCATGAGAGCAATAGAGGAAGTGAACGGTATTCCGAAAAGGAGCAGCTTCAATGCCGACCAAGACCCTCAAGGCTGAATCATTGATTGCTTTCTGAACGGTCATCTGCTAGTCGAATTAAATGGCAGATGCAAAGGGGATATCCGGCCTAAATGTACTTTAAAATCAGGTAACAGGAAATCCATTGTTGATTATGGTATTGTAGATGGTTTCTCGTTCCATAGGGTAAAACATTTGTGGAGGATGCAGGACACCCGAGAACTACGCCATTATAATCAGGCGGGGCTTGTGTACCTACCGCCCACAAGGGAAGCAGAGAAAGAAGCGTTGGCAAGTATTCTCCAGGACGCAGAAACGCATGCGTTATGTGTTAATCTTCTGAAGGGTGATGACCCGGATAGGACGTCCTCTCCTTTGAACAACCTTTGAGCTTTGTTCATGATAAATTGGTGCCTTCTACAGCAACTCCGTGCAGACAGAAAGGGAAAGAAGTTCGAGGAGCGCCCTGGGCAAAGAATACATACACGCTAAATGGGTACTGCACTCTGTGTCGAGGGAGCGAGCTTCGAATTATGGGAAATTGAATGCAAAAAAGATAGCAGATAAGAAACTATTTAAAGGACAAGAAGTAACAATTCATTGAACAACAATGAGAGCAGCTACTTAAGGCAATACAGGAGAACAATGTTAAAGTGTTTTGGAAGTTGGTATGAAAAGGGTATGAGGAAAAGGAGGAAGGTGGTCCATGCTCTATACCACCATCAGTTTGCACAGCACATTGTCAGGAGGACCTGTTTATGGAGGAACTTGAAGCCCCCATATATAATACAAAACAACTGAGTCCCCAGAGAAAGATTCATTTTACACAGGAAGACATTTTGAGTCGCACCCTGTGATGCAGGTGAAAAAGGGTAAAGCTGCAGGCCCTTATGGGCTAAGGCCCAAAGTATTCATATGGTTTTATAACTGGTGGGCACCAGTGTTGGAGCACGTTTTTAACTCAATCTCTCTAGGACATAAATGCCCAGCATCCTGGAAGAGGAGCATGGTAATCCCCCTATTTAAAAAGGGTGCGTTAGCAGATTCTCATTGCTCTCGACTGATATCACCATTAGATGTTCTGAGTAAGGTATTTGCAGGCTGTTTGGCAATGAGGTTGCAGGATTGGCCTTTGTGACAAATTAACTTCTGGGGCACCAGTAGTCCAGGGATGGATATCTGTTTCTAAACCATCAAACATCCCCACACCTCTAGTACACCAGAAGGGATACAAACAGATTGGAAAGACAAGCAAATTATAAACCTCCTTGTCCAATTTTGGTAACGTGGACAGAATGGCAGGCTTATCTCTGCAAGGTCGTGGATTGTTGGTTAGTAGCAACACAGTGAAAATACAATTATTACCCAATGATAAAAAGGACTGTCCAGGCAAGGTTGTATATAAAATATCTACTTTACTATAGACTGTGAGACTGCAATATTTTGGGTCCTTGTTAGCAATCCGGAATTGGTTCCAAGAGATTTTGTCTGGTTATTAATGGTACATGGCGACTAGGTCTTTGAAGCGGAGAGTGCTGTCATTTCTAAAAAAGGTGTACGCTCGAAGGAATTACGTAAGACTCTCTCACAAAGTATAATAAGCTTAAGCAAGTAGACATATTGGTTGGTTGTATCGCTGTTCTACGTGTATCTTAATCCGTGGGATGGTTTTATGAGATTTATTTGTTTTATCCTTAACCTGGCATCTGTATAATGTTTTAGGAATAATGCAATGTCATAATGTAATAATGTATGTGAATAAGTGTTTTTAATGTAAATTGTTATATATACTCCTTTTTTATGTACACCATTATACATTTTCTTTTTTTGTAAAGGTTTTATAAACCATATACATTTGTTAAATAAATTTAAAAAAATCTACTTTATTATTATCAAAACAGACAGTTCTAGCACACTTCAAAATAAAACCCACCCTGTAAAGGAATGCAGAATACATACAGTTTCAAGAATGAAAAAGGATGCATTCTGGATACTGACAGGAGGGTAGTCGGTAAAGTAATTAATCTCAGTAAGTCAAGGATATCCTGTTTCAACACAAGGGGAGCAATGGGTCGTAAAATGTCACTAGAGGCCTTCGGAGAAGGACCAGGTGGACAGAACCACAATGTACCTTGTGCTTGTAGAAGTTCTTGGTGCTCGACAGGGTCGAGTCAGTTTCAGTGCGCTTTGCAGCTCCTGCAACAGAGACAGGTGCGGGTATCAAACAGCAAGCAATTTGGCGAGCGAGGCTAGACGGATGGCTTCAGGCTGGCTTACACGGCAGCTTGGGGTCAGGAATCATTGTCTCAGTGCTGGTTAGCTGGTCTGAAGCACTGGTCGAGGCGTCTCGGACGACATTAGCGACTGCAGCGTGACAACAATCAGTAGTGCAGTCGGTTGCAGCTGAAGGAGCTCAACTGGCTCGGAAATGTGCTTTAAGGTTGACACTGATTGAGGGTTGTTGATGCACTCCTCCTAGCTTCTTCACTGGGCTCGTGTCGTCCTTTAAGGCGGACGGCCCAAAGCTGAGGAGAGTGTTGCAGGCACCGGCCTTGTCTGGGTTTGTTTCAGAGACTCTCTGGCACTTCCCACCTAGGAAGCTTGCTTGCAGAGCCCAGTAGGGCACAGTGTGTGCTGGCCGCGTACCAGTGCTGGAGCTGCTCGAGGGTCCCCTGGATTTAGTATCTCCCTATGTTCCTGGGAGATGTTTATGGGAGGGATCTTGCTTCCCTCTTTGGAAATCTGGGCCTTCCTTCTCCGGGCAAAATCTGTAAGGCAGACTGTGCCTTCAGCAAGGGTCCAAATGAGATCTTCTTGTTACTCCTTGCAAAGCCTTCAGGTGATCTCCCAAAAGAGGGGCTCATCCCTCTTTTAAAGCCATATGAGCCACCATGATTGGTGTAGGCTAAGCCTGCCTCAATGAACCAATCCTGGGTCCCCATCAACAATCTCATGTATGCATGAAGTCATAACCAGAGTGCTTTGCAACCGAAAAGATAAAGGGGTGAAAACATGTAATACTAAGTCCCACCCATCTTTCTGTCGGTTGTGGATCAAAAGGTCTCTAGTTAATGGCGTTCTCTGTGGTTCCTGATTAAAAGGGAAGGTCTCCCTTGAAGCTGCAGTGAGAACAGACTTTCTGTCTCCATCAATCCACATACTCATACCTTCTGAAAGGGGTCCCCCTGCAGGGGTTGCCTACTGTAATGCCATAGTCCCAGACATGACAGGTCACTGCCCTTGATACTGAGAGGCAGGAGCTGGCTTCAGGTTGGCACAGTGCATATCAAAAGGGGTGTTGGGGTTTCCTGTCTCCTTTGCTTTAGCCTCTGCAGCCAGGCCCTGTGTGGGCCTGTTTGAAGTATACTCTATTAGTATGTTAATTATGGTAATTTCTGCCACCATCTTCAGAGGGTAAACAAATGGACAGAGCAGATCCATGGAGCCTTTGATAGTTAATTAGGCTGGCCATGGCAGGAGGAAGGTTTTGGCCCTCCCTCTTCTGAAATGCATTGAGTACTCCACATGTCAGATTCCAACTAAATATGACGGGGAGGACTGTGCCTGTAGGCTGTGTCCATCCAGATTACACAGGTCTATGGGCATGTCGTGCAGTGAGCATAGGAAAATGTGTGCGGATTAGCCCCACACAGTTTCCAGAGGTTGATCTGGCATCACTCAATCTCATCTAAAATTTTAAAAAAAGTCCATGTAAGCGCACACCCACCGTGTGGATGGTCAAATTCCTCACAGGCTTTAGAAAATAATGTTTTACCAGAGAGCTAAGCTGGTTTCAGACAGGGATTTTGAATGCTGGATCAATGCCTTCTGCTGAATACCATAGTGGAGAAAAATACTATTATTAGAGGCAGTAAGGTATATGCAGCTTTTCTCAATTTTTCCAAGGCCTTTGATTCAATTGATCGGAATTTGTTACGGAGGAATTTAGATGAAACGGGCGTCCCTTTAGGCCTGCTGCAGCTAATTCAATGAGTGCATGTGGCTACCTCAATAGCGGTCCGCTGTTGTAGGACAAACAAATACTCTGAGGATCTTCGCACAAATAGAGGGTCCAACAGGGCTGCCCATTAGCGCTGTTCTATTTACTTTACTTTTATCACATTTCAACACACACGGTGCTTGCGTTAAGGTTATCCTCTCCCCCTGCACCCTCACCAACTAAATGGGATTAAGTTTAGCGCCCTGCTTTACGTTGATGACACTGTGTTCATCGATTTCCCGGAAGGGGGTCTTCAGCAGAGTCCTTTATATACAGGCACATTTCCCAAGAATCACAGACTGAAATTAAATTTGTCAAAAATAAAGATTGTGGTCTGTAGAAAAGGTAGTATCTGGGGCTGGAGTTCTCACAAGATGGTAGTTGGAACATACATATAAAGCTGGCAGTAAAGCAGGCTGAAGTAAGTTTTAAGGGTCTTCTAAGTTTTTATCATCTTTATGGGGGCTGGGGGAGTAAACAAATGCCTCACAGTATTAAAGGTTAAAACTCATATGGCAATTGTACACAGAAGTGAGCTATGGGAGGTTTCCTCCTGCATACGGCCTGAGTTTATACAAAATATATTTTACGGAAAATAGAAGGGCTATCGCCTGCTACGCCTGGAGATACACTACGACGCGAGTTAGGTGTCTAGTATAGGCTGCCAGGCGCTGAACAGATTTTTACAGTTTTTCTTAAAGTGCAGTTTGATTCCTCAATAAACCCCAATATAGGGAATGGTCAGATCACCTGTGCAAAGTAAGTACCAATAGTACTCAAATGGGATTGCCGTGATGAAGAGCTAGAAGTTAATCGAGATAGTGACCCTTGGTGCCATGTTAATGAAAACAGTACTTATGAAGAGTGCTGCAAAAGAAGATTTTGAAACTACACAGCTGGGCATTGTGAAGTTGTCATCGCTACGACTCTATAGTAAGGCCTGTACTGATGTAACATCTAGCCTTTGTAAGGGTGCAGAAGTAAGACTCTGACAAAGTGTTTACTATAACCCTTTATTCAATGGTAAAAAGGAAAAGAACACCCTTTGTCGCCCTAACTCTAAGAAGGGTTTCTTGCCTCAACTGAAATAACTAGTGTCGGAATGTCCAAAGCAAATGTCCCAATGTCCAATGTCAAAATCCTAACTCTGTCCCTTACATACTAAGCTAACTAAATCAAATGAAATGTCTTCTTGGTCCAGAGGAATGACTCCCTTCCCTTGGAAAAAAAGGCAGTTCTTGTGTTGGTAAAATGTTCCCAATGTGGTTTCAGCCAATCCTTAGCTGTTGGGAAAGTGTCTCACTTCCCCCGCCTCCCTTACGCTTACAACTTAGTTCCTTGGAGTCCCAGACCCTGGTTGGCAGCTTTGGCTTCCCCTTGCTGTATACTGCGCTGAACAAGAACAGCCAGGATGCACTGCCCAAGCTCTATCTTGCCCTATAACTAAGATGGGAGCATTCTCGACCATCAAACAAAAGAAAATACAGTCCTAGGCAGTCCTTGGTCAAATATAAAATGGCATATCCTAATAAACATAATGCTTGCCCTCTTTCTAATACAAGGAATGTATAAAGGGAATTTGTAATGTAAAAAGGAAAATC
Organism: Ambystoma mexicanum; assembly: GCF_040938575.1. Classification (NCBI taxonomy): domain Eukaryota; kingdom Metazoa; phylum Chordata; class Amphibia; order Caudata; family Ambystomatidae; genus Ambystoma; species Ambystoma mexicanum. The sequence continues at coordinate 1,006,060,317 of NC_090934.1, forward strand.
AGAGTTCAAAAGAAATGTCAGCATGGTTTTGCAGCACTAGGTAAGGTGGCACACTTGGACCTTGAGACACACTCTGGCTGCGGGTATAAGAATGCAGTTTATTTCGTGGATGTTAGGGAGAATTCTCTGTTTAGGCTGAATTTCCCTACCTAGTGAGTCCCCCAGCAGCTTTGCTGGATTTCTGGGGTTTAATTTTTTTCTCCTGCCAAGAGTGAGACTCTTTTACCCTCACTCTTGGACATGTTGAAGTGTGTTTTCTTGGTTAAACCTTGTGTTGAATGGGCTATGGGGTCTTTTACTCCATAGGGCCTCATGTATTTTTGTGATGTGGGTCACACAGCACCCTCTGTGCCGTGACCCAGGGGTGTCCTAGGGACTCCCCAACATAGACTCCATACCCTGGGACTGACTACTGTCTCCCAGGGCATGTAAAGTCACCAAAGACTTTGCTAGTCTTGAATCCTGAACAGAACCAGTACAAACCATCATATTGTGGACGTACTGGCTGGGGCAATTCGATTGCCCCAGGGTCTGTTAGTCGAGGGGGCACGTCTCCGTCCCCCCTGATCGAGTTTTGGCTGGTGGCAGTGGAAACTACTTTTTATATTCGACCGCGAATATTTCCCTATGGGATTTCCCATTGTTTTAGGCTAACACATTTAATTATTTATTTACGGTAGCCTTAAACATACCACCGGTTTATATATTTATTTTTATAACTCCGGTTGGGACTTTTTGCCAAAACTTGATTCTAAAATGGCGTTGGTGTTCGCCTCTGTAACTCTGACCCAAAGTGGAGCCCTTTGTTCCACTTTTGGCGGGCTTCTCCACAGAAGCCCTCCAAAGTGGTGCCACTCTGTCTGGGGTACTTAGGAGGGGTGGAGGGGGATTTAGGCACCCTGGACTGAGTTACCTTGGTAACTCAAGTCGCACTCCGTCCTGATTGGCCCAAGTGGTGAGCCGCCCGGCTCACCACTTAGCATGGTTGAGTGACAGCTAGGCTGGGTGAATGGGGGTTTGCTGCATAAAAGCAGGGCTTTGGGGACTGGGACTTCAGAAGTCGCCACAGGACCAAGAATCCGACGAGGGAAGAGCTGAGCCGACCTGCTTCGACGACACCACCCGGTGGAGCCCTGCTGAACCGTCTCACCACTTTTTCCCGACGACCGAGGAGAACTCTTAACGGAGTGGCTCCTTCCCTTGACTGGTGGGGACAACCAGTTTTCGCCTTCTTTCCGTTCTTTGAGGTATCTCGTGGCCGCCTTGCCTGTGCCAAGCACCCCGGCAACCGGAATACCACACTTTACCCCCATACCGCGAAAGTCGGCACCAACCCTTTAACCGGAGGACTCCGCGGCTGGTTTCTTCCCGGGCAGTGCAACGACCCTCTTCTTCTGCTCTTCAGCGAGAACTTCTTCTCCCCTGACCGACGTCGAGCCCTGCTGCCACTGCCTGGAACAACTGCCACCGCTGGAGGATCCTTTCCGCTTAAGGTACTGTGTTCTGCCTGGCTTCCCTTGCTACCGACTGTACGGGGTAGATTTAGTCCCCGGCTTTCGAACCTGGGAGTGCCTGGGACACTTTGGCTAAACTTTCTGAGCCACTCTAACCTCTTTTTGACTCTTTGCAAGACTTTGAATCTCTAACTAACAGTGTGATCTTGGGCACATTTTCGCTCCGGCTACTCTAAGAGTGGGCCCTGCCTAGTGACTTTTGCTCACCTGTGACTTTATTCTTCTGTAAGCCTATTGCAAGTGCTCTGGACCTTAGAGTGGTGTGTCTAACCCATTTCTGCTTTTTCTCTCCCTTTCTTGGAAACTACTAGAGTGTCATCTAACGTTAAGCACTCACCTCTGTTTTAATTAAGTGGTGTTTTACCTAGAGTTGTCTAGATAGGAGAAAGGATTGAATCTACTTTCATTATAACTGTGTTGAAGTACTTTTACTATATTTTTGCTAGAGTGTTTTTAACTTATGTGTATTTTAAATAAATAACTATATACTTTTGAAACCAAGCTCTGGTCAGTGTTTGCTTGTGCTATTGTGTTTTGGTACATATTGTGTATACTTTACATACTGCCTAACTCTTCTTGAGAGAAGTCTGACTGCTCAGCCACAGCTACCAGGTAAATCTGGGTGGTACAGACTGCTACCAAAGGGGTTTACTGCTCTACCTGTAGTCTTAAATCTTTTGCAGTGTTCCCCAAGGGAACTGCACAGGTTTCTGCCTAACAGTGGACCAGGGCCCACTTGGCCTTCCACAGTTCAACAAAACTTTGTTTCCATCTGGTTACCACAATTCAGTACAGGCTTCCCTTCGCCAGGCTCAAACCTTTCAATCACAATTTGTGGGGGTTTCCTTCCCAGAGCATCAATCATTCTTGAGCTTCCCTCTGTCGGGCTCAAGCCTCCTTTCACTTTCCTTCCGCTATCAAAGACTTTAGAAACTGCAAGGCTTTTGCTCTTTCCTCGGCATGACCATTTCGACTTGCATTCCTTAAACGTCACTTTTTCTCTCATACACCAAGGCCTCTTGGTAAATGTTTTTTCGAACACAGTATTCAAAGTTCAAAGATATCTCTCACATCCAGGTTTCCCTCTGCTGGGATCAAACCTAACAGTTCAAAGACATCTCTCACGTCCAGGTTTACCTCTGTCTAACAACAGTTCAAATGTATCTCAGTTTCTTTCTCTTACCGCGGCTTCTACTGCATCAGACATTTCAAAGAGACTTTCGATTGGGCAATCTTCTTTGACGGGACCATTCTGTTACTTTGCATCTTTAATTTACAGTTCTTTACAATGCTTTGCTTTCTCTCGGGTCTTATCGGCACACGATCAACCTTCATTCGTCGGATACTGTTTTAAGTTTCATTTAACACAGAACGGACTTTCATTGCTCTCATCAACTTACCGGCTGTGTTAATTTATTTTCATCTTTTGTGGCTTTGATCCTAGTCAAGGCTGAAACCACCACTGTTGCTGCACTTCCCGAACTCTGCCGTTCACCCGGGAAGGGGGCTGGTATCTTTAACATCACAGTTTGTTCACTTAATTTCTCATGTCTCCCTTGGTCGGGCTTGGACACCTCCTTTTACTTCTCACTTGGGTCTCCCTAAGCCTGGCTCGGACCCTCTCGCTTTGCACAGAAGTTCTCTGGACTTCAAGTCACATAATGCAATGTTCTTATTTCGCTCCCGCTTCGCAAGCGCCTCTAATACAGCATTCTGGCGGTTTTGGGAGCTGCAGATTTTAAAAAGGATGTTTCCGGAGGTCAGGGTCTCACCACCTGCCCCTCAACGGCCTGGGCTTTGGTATCTGACCCAGGGGAGGAGCTCTGGCTTGAGCACCAGCAGCCCCTGGTTTGGCTCCCTGGCCATACTGCAGCCTTCCCAGCACTCACAGGCTCAGTATTTTGGCAGTCCTTCTTCCTCCAGGCCTCCAGGGTTCCTCCAGCTGCAGTTCCTTCCTCCTGGCCTCTGTGCTTCCTCCAGCATCCCCAGCTCACTCAAAGTGTGCCTGTGTGCTCCACCTTTTATACTGGCTGGGAGAATTAACAGGAGTCAGGTGTGAGTGGTTGTCCAGCTCTGCCCGACTCTGCCTCGCTGTCATGATCTCTGCTTCCAAAAGGTCAGGGTTTTCCCAACTCCCTTGGAAGCAGATCCATAACCCAGGTTCCGAGGGCCAACCAGTCCCAATTGGGACCTTTTGGACCCAGTCCTGGCGCCAGTGGCACCAGGCTCATAAATATGCCCAGTCCCAGCGCTGGAAGCGCCGGGCTCATGATGCTTGGGTGGACTTACCTGCAGCAGACCATGCTGCTTACTTGCCTGCCAGTTGAGCCTCTGATCCTCTTCTGTTTGGAACTACTTTTCCTGTTGGGTGGGGCAGGAGCCACTCCCTAGGTTCAGAACACTGGGACTCTTCTGGAAAGCAGGAACTCTTTTCTTACCTAGGCGTGGCTGTGGAAGGAGACACCTAAGCACTACAGGAGGCTATTTAAACCACACCCGATGGATGAATCTTGCTTTGCGTTATTCTGCATCCTCTGCAGCAGAACGCTCATCGTGTCTTCTGCATCTGATCCTGGGCCTAAGGAAAAAGGCTTACCATCCTGAATCCAGTCTTCAGCAACACCTATAAAGACAAGAAAGAACAGGTTAGCATTACGGTCTTCAGTGACAGCGCTTCACTTACCTGGTCCATCGGCTGTCACCAACGCCTCGCGCTGCATTCCGGCATCTGAAAGACTAAGGCTTACCTACTCTTCGTGCGCTCCGGAGGTCTTCGCACTGCATTCCGGCATCTGAAAGACAAAATCTTACCAACTCTTCGCACGCTCCGGAGGCCTTCGGCGCTGCATCCCGCATCTGAAAGACAAAACAAGGTGCGTTTAAAGACATTGGGGAACTTTAATACTCACGTGCCATTACTCCTTTCCACATCTAACCCAGTGGGTATTCCGGCACCCTGCAGCCGCTCCGAACTTGTACCTGCAAAATAAAAAGACAGTTAGAGCGCATCGTGAAGCAGGCAACAAGCGCTTACTTACGTGCTTCCAGGCGCTTCTATTCATCACACGGGCTCCATCTTCAACTCACTTCAGCCCGTCATCCGCCATCGCCGGAACCCTGCAAAACAAGAGACATCATTACTAAAGACTTTTAAAGACATTAGAATTACTCGAAACTTACCGTTCGTGCAGTAAACGACGGACAGCAGTCCTCTGAAGTCAAGAGGCCTGCTCCCCTTATCCAGTGAATAAACTGGTTACAGCACCCTGCCCCGAGGCAGATGGAGAGCACGGCGTTCACTTACCTAAGGTGAGAGCGTTAACCTTTGGGGTTCTACAGGAGAAGAAAAAGGGAAGAAGAGAGAGACATTCAATAACCCAGTTCATTAATCCCATATTTTCTATCTGCAGACATCTTACCCTTTGAGTCAGACATACAGTGCACAGAGGTCCAGCCCAAAGAGCCAGCCGTGTGTTACACATCACCTTTGAAGATACGGTATACGCCCAGTCAAGACCGGCGCCTCTACGGGAATCAGTTGAGCGTTACAGAACGCAAAGCCTACCGCAAAACTCCCGTCCAGGCGCTATGGAAACCTCGGATACCGACCAGCTAGCCCAGTTACTTGGGGAACTAAGGGCAGAAGTGCATGCAGCCCGTCAGGAAACGAACGCTCTAAGAAAGGAACTGATTATTTCCAAGGAGCGAACAGATGATCTCGCTAGACAATTGCTACAGTCACAATCCGGACAGACCCCGTTACCCGCATCTGGGGGAAATCTTCCTTCTACATCCTCTATGAATCCAGTGCAGATCAACCTACCTGGGAATGTACCTCTGGCTCCGCCCGAACGATTTTCTGGCGACCCAAAGAGGTTTGCAGTATTTATCAATCAGTGCCGGTTGCATTTCTTATGCCGGCCAGCAGCCTTTCCAACTGATCAAGCTAAAGTAGCTTTCGTGCTTTCGTACCTTAGTGGCAATGCGGCAGACTGGTCGATCCCTCTAGTAAATCAAGATGATCCGGTCCTCCATGATTTTCAAGCTTTTCAGCTCAGTATGGAAAAACTGTTCGCAAGACATTCACAGGGGCAGGCCTTGGACAATGAGCTTCTTTCGTTGCGACAAGGTAATCAAGACCTTTTGGCTTATATTGCGTCTTTCAACAGACTGACAGTGGAAACTCAATGGCCTGAGGACAAAAGGATTACGCTGTTTTATAGAGGTCTACGTGGAGAGCTCAAAGATGTGTTAGCCCAAGTAGTGAATCCCCCACAAGTTTGTTCGGACTATATAGACTTAGTCGTTCAAATAGATCACAGACTGCAGAACAGGAAGGCCGATCGTTCCAAGTTTGATGCTCGAGTATTTTCCAAACCGCCAACTCCTTCCAAAGGAGTAGACTCCGGGGAACCCATGCAAATAGGGGGCCTGAAAGGTCCTCTAACACAAAAGGAGCGGGAAAGGAGAAAACAGTTGCAATTATGCCTCTATTGCGGAAACTCAGGGCACTTTCTTCGAGACTGTCTGGTGAAACCTGCCAAGAAGGCAGTAGGAGCTGCAGTTACCAAAGTTACAAACTCTGAGCAGGGAAACGACCTCGCCCGACAAGAATAGAGGTCCTCTTGCCGAGCGTGAAAACCAGTTCCATGACCTCGCATTTCGTGATACCTATGGTCCTCACTAGCCCTGATAATCCGGATCGATTACATGCAATTGAAGCTTACGTCGACAGCGGTGCCATTGGCAATTATGTGGATCATGAAATGGTTTTGAGGATGAATCTAACTCTTTGTCCCAAGGCTGTAAAGGACGTCATTACTACGGTGGATGGAACGGAGATAGCCTCCGGACCAGTAACGCATACCACTCAAGAAGTGACGCTAGTAAGTCAAGATGGACACCATGAGAAGATCGTGTTCGATGTGATCAAGGCTCCTCAGTTTCAGATTATTCTAGGAATACCTTGGTTAGAGAAACACAATCCTCTGATCGATTGGCGAGCAAGAACGGTCCAGTTTCCAGAATGTGTCTCTACTTGTCACCCTCCACCTGGTGTTGCACTGGCAGCAATTTCTTCAGAGACTCCCCAGTTACCTCCCGAATACCTAGAATACCAAGATGTTTTCCGGAAGGATCAGGCTAACTCTCTACCTCCTCATAGGTCTTATGACTGCCAGATAGACCTGATACCTGGATCTACTCCTCCTTGTAGTAGAATTTATGCCCTCACCGAGCCTGAGAACCTTCACCTTCGACAATACCTGGATCAATACCTGGCAAATGGGTTTATTCGTCCTTCCAAGTCCCCTGCTTCTTCAGCTTTGTTCTTCGTTCCAAAAAAGGAAGGAGACCTTAGAACTTGTATAGATTATCGCTCCCTGAACCAGATCACCGTCAAGAATAGATATCCGTTACCTTTGATCCCTGAACTCCTGGACTAAGTCAGAAAAGCATGCATATATACAAAGCTGGATCTTAGAGGAGCCTACCACTTGGTACGAGTAAAAGAGGGCAATGAATGGAAGACGGCCTTCCGCACCAAATATGGGCTATTTGAATATCAGGTCATGCCCTTCGGACTTTGCAATGCCCCGGCCGCCTTTCAATATTTTATGAACGATGTCCTCAGAGAGCTCATAGATGTGTGTGTTGTTGTTTACATTGACGACATCCTCGTTTATTCTTCATCGGAATCTGAACATCGGAAACACGTGAAAATGGTCCTCGAAAGATTGCGTCAACACAAACTTTTCGCTAAGTTGGAAAAATGTGTTTTCAACGTGACTGAAGTTGAATTCTTGGGATTCATATTATCACCTAGCGGAGTGCGTATGGATTCAAAGAAGGTCGATGCAGTTCTCAAATGGCCATCACCATCCTCCGTAAAAGGTGTGCAAAGCATGTTAGGCTTCGCTAACTTTTACCGCAGGTTTATCCCCGAATTTTCTCGAATAGTCCAGCCCATCACTGCCTTGTTAAAGAAAAACAAACGTTTTGAATGGTCTACCGAGGCGGAACAAGCTTTCCAGGATTTGAAGACTAAATTTATCCCTGCACCAATCTTAAAACACCCTCGCCCCGAACTCCCCTACATCGTGGAAACTGATGCTTCAAGCCTTGCCATGGGGGCAATTCTATCACAAAAGGACCCGGTAACCAATCAGTTGCATCCCGTGGCATTTTGGTCCCGCAAATTCTCGCCTCCTGAAATCAATTACACGATTACTGACAAGGAACTTCTGGCTATCAAGTCTGCCTTTAAGGCTTGGCGGCATTATCTGCTGGGGGCCCGACACACCGTTACTGTGATTACGGATCACCGAAACCTGCAATATTTGAAAACCGCAAAAGCCCAATCCTCTAGACAACTCCGTTGGGCATTATTCTTTGCCGAGTTTGACTTCATAATTACCTATCGACCTGGTACAAAAAACGGTAAAGCTGATGCCCTTTCTCGGATGGGAGTGGAAGAACACTTGATGAACCCTAAACCTGTACCAATCATTCCCGAACAAAGAATTCTGGGTGTAATCGCCACACAATCCATAGAGGAAGTTAAGGATAAAGCCAGGCAACTTGTAACTCCAGCAGACATACAGAATTAGCATCTGCAGGGAAAGGACTTTGCAGTAAAGGACAACTTATTGTATTTCCAAGAACGATTATACCTGCCCAGCACAGATTTACAGAAAAAAGTAATCTCTTGTTATCACGGTTCTTTAATGGAAGGACATCCCGGTATGGCCAAGACCTCAGAAAAGATCAAGCGCTACTTCTGGTGGCCGTCTTGGAAAAAAGATATCAGAGACTTTATAATGTCCTGTGGAGTATGCGCCCAAAACAAGAGTCAAAAGGAAAGACCAGCAGGCCTCTTACGCCCTATTGACATTCCACCTCGCCCTTGGCATACGCTTTCTATGGACTTCATCACCGATCTACCTCCATGCTCCGGATACAATACGATTCTAGTAATCGTGGACTTATTCTCCAAGATGGCGCATTTCATTCCGCTCAAAGGCTTGCCAACAGCAGCAACTCTGGCCCGAGAATTTCTCGAAAACATTGTCCGACTGCACGGTTTTCCTTCGGTTCTAATTTCGGATCGAGGTAGTCAATTTATTTCTCATTTTTGACGAAGTTGCTGTCGGTCGGCTCAAATTGATGTGAGACTATCGACCAGTCACCACCCTCAGACCGACGGACAAACCGAGAGGACCAATCAAACTCTGGAACAGTATTTACGCTGCATGCTGCAACAAACTGAAAAAACTTGGAAAGACATCCTTTGGATAGCCGAATATGCCTACAATAACTCTGTCCATTCGGGAACTGGGAAAACCCCGTTTTTCTTTTATACGGCAGTCACCCTCGAACCTCGGAGTTGGATCCCCTCCAAGATCTTGAAACACCAGCAGTAGACTACCTGCATTCTACAATCACACAAGCCTTTAAGGAAGCTGTTTCTCACCTTCAAAGGGCTAAAGAACAATACAAGAAAGGAGCAGATCAACATCGGAAGGAAGCCCCTCAATATCAAGTAGGGGATCAAGTCTGGTTATCCACCAAATATCTACCTCTAAAAGGGCCACGCACATTCAACCCAAGATACCTTGGTCCCTATTCCATCACTACCATAGTAAACCCAGTAGCGGTCAAGTTGCACTTCCCCCCGCACATGAAGATACATTCGGTCTTACACGTCTCTCTATTAAAACCCGTGCAACCTCAAACCCGACTAACTAAATCTCCAAAACCCATCCTATGGAGAACTCGAGTTTGAAGTCAAAAGCATTCTGGACTCCAAGATCTCCAAACTATTTTACCTAATTGACTGGAAAAGCTACGGCCCCCAAGAGAGATCCTGGGAACCTGCTGAATATGTCCACGCTCCTCGCCTAATCAAAAGATTTCACCGAACATTTCCTGACAAGCCAAAACCCCCGGAGAAGCCCGGTTTGGGAGGGGCCTTGAGGGGGGGTACTGTCATGACCTCTGCTTCCAAAAGGTCAGGGTTTTCCCAACTCCCTTGGAAGCAGATCCATAACCCAGGTTCCGAGTGCCAACCAGTCCCAATTGGGACATTTTGGACCCAGTCCTGGCGCTAGTGGCACCAGGCTCATAAATATGCCCAGTCCCAGCGCTGGAAGCGCCGGGCTCATAATGCTTGGGTGGACTTACCTGCAGCAGATCATGCTGCTTACTTGCCTGCCAGTTGAGCCTCTGATCCTCTTCTGTTTGGAACTACTTTTCCTGTTGGGTGGGGCAGGAGCCACTCCCTAGGTTCAGAACACTGGAACTCTTCTGGAAAGCAGGAACTCTTTTCTTACCTAGGCGTGGCTGTGGAAGGAGACACCTAAGCACTACAGGAGGCTATTTAAACCACACCCGATGGATGAATCTTGCTTTGCGTTATTCTGCATCCTCTGCAGCAGAACGCTCATCGTGTCTTCAGCATCTGATCCTGGGCCTAAGGAAAAAGGCTTACCATCCTGAATCCAGTCTTCAGCAACACCTATAAAGACAAGAAAGAACAGGTTAGCATTACGGTCTTCAGTGACAGCGCTTCACTTACCTGGTCCATCGGCTGTCACCAACGCCCGCGCTGCATTCCGGCATCTGAAAGACAAAGGCTTACCTACTCTTCGTGCGCTCCGGAGGTCTTCGCACTGCATTCCGGCATCTGAAAGACAAAAGCTTACCAACTCTTCGCACGCTCCGGAGGCCTTCGGCGCTGCATCCCGCATCTGAAAGACAAAACAAGGTGAGTTTAAAGACATTGGGGAACTTTAATACTCACGTGCCATTACTCCTTTCCACATCTAACCCAGTGGGTATTCCGGCACCCTGCAGCCGCTCCAAACTTGTACCTGCAAAATAAAAAGACAGTTAGAGCGCATCGTGAAGCAGGCAACAAGCGCTTACTTACGTGCTTCCAGGCGCTTCTATTCATCACACGGGCTCCATCTTCAACTCACTTCAGCCCGTCATCCGCCATCGCCGGAACCCTGCAAAACAAGAGACATCATTACTAAAGACTTTTAAAGACATTAGAATTATTCGAAACTTACCGTTCGTGCAGTAACCGACGGACAGCAGTCCTCTGAAGTCAAGAGGCCTGCTCCCCTTATCCAGTGAAGAAACTGGTTACAGCACCCTGCCCCGAGGCAGATGGAGAGCACGGCGTTCACTTACCTAAGGTGAGAGCGTTAACCTTTGGGGTTCTACAGGAGAAGAGAAAGGGAAGAAGAGAGAGACATTCAATAACCCAGTTCATTAATCCCATATTTTCTATCTGCAGACATCTTACCCTTCGAGTCAGACATACAGTGCACAGAGGTCCAGCCCAAAGAGCCAGCCGTGTGTTACACATCACCTTTGAAGATACGGTATACGCCCAGTCAAGACCGGCGCCTCTACGGGAATCAGGTGAGCGTTACACTCGCCTCAAAAGTGGCCCACCCCTTGCCTCACGACCGTTGACCTCTATGGACATCACCGGAAGTGATGTCATTTGACTCTGCCTCAAAGTGACATCCCGGGAAGCGATGAAACACGACCTTTCACCCCTTGACAAAACAGGAAGTGGCATCAAATAGCATTGTTCCTAAGTACACTAAATTACTGTGAATCCAAGCAGACCTCCAAGGCCAAATGATAATGTCATTGTATAGCACTTACGCTTAAGCTCTTTTTTATAGATCAAATATGCATACAATATCCCCCAACCTGTTTTGGTACTCATTTATCAACCTAAGAAGGATGAAAGGCTTTTTGGAGAAAAAAAAAGGGAAAAATATATATATATATATTTTTTTCTCCCTCCAAACCGGCCCAGGCATGGCCAGAAACCAGCCACCCCTTCCCAGGGACGATTTCGGCCCGGCCACGGGCCGAAAGGCTGAGGGGCCAATCCGACCCTGCTCTGCCTGACCTTGTTAACGGGACAAAATGGAGACTACCAATAGGAATCCATGGTGCATTGGTTCCTATGGGCAATCTTCATAGCTCCAGTCTGTCTCTTCGTCGTCCCAGTGGTTTTGGGGAAAAACATTGGGGAGGAATTATGGGAGTTGTAGTATTCCTGAGTGGTGGTAGAAAAAAAGAGGACAAATATTGTCAGGAGAAGGGGAACAATATTGTTCTTGTAAAATATGGGGTGTTGTGTTTGTTCTTTTTCTGGTTCTCCAACGTCTCCTTTTTGTGTTGGTACCTGTTGAAATTGGGGAGGGGCAACGGTATGGGATTCAAAATGGTGTCTGGTGGAAGAGGGAATGTCAGGTAGGGAAGTGTAAAGGAAAGGGAGACACCATTCTCACCTTGGGACTCCTCCTCCCTCTCTGGTCCACTCCCTGGGTCCAGACCCAACATCAATAACCCCTCCCCTAGCCACTCCCGAAGAGGATACCATCAGGGTTGATAGGGAAAAGCCCTTGGGTTTTTCACAATAGTAATGTACAGAGGGTCCTAACAGGTAACTATGCAAAATTAGGTGCAGATTGGTAAAACAGTGTGGAATTGTATAAGGAACAACGCGTTGCCACAAATCCCACCACAAACAAACACATTTTGACATTTATAGATCGATAGATATCAGACTCTGCTAGAGCTTCCGATACATGAACATCCAAAGGTTTTCATTAAAATACTTGCTTTGGCAGCAAGGCCATCACTTTCTTAGCAGAGGCTCCAAAAGGCCAGTGACAATGCTGTACCATCACAAAATCACTGCAGCACATTACACCACACAACAATCACACTTCTCAGTGTGTGCACCCCATAAGGGAGTGAGTCTGCGGGTTTGAAGAAAATGTATTTTTTTCTCAGAAGAATAGACTTTCTTTCTAATCCTAATCAGCACTGTCCTGTACAGAAAATAGAATTTTTTCGCACAAATTTTAGGGACGTTTTTATAAAGTCCACCTATGGTAGGACTTTATAACACTTCCCCTTTGGTATACAGAGCCACAACTTTAATATAAGCCTGTACCACTCAAGGTAATGGTAGTATGGCAGAGCAGCCAGGCTTAGTTTAGGAGGGAGATTTGAGCTGTTGGTCAGTACAGAGAACTTAGAATCTACATAGGCCCAAAGAAACCCTTAGAGTTATATCAAAAAAGAAACCCTTAGAGTTATATCAAAATAGTTTATTTCATATACACACAAGGCAAAAATAAATCTTCAGAAAGGTAAGTATTTGTGACGAAACAACTATTGGAGCACTAGTGGTCGAGGGGTGAATATCTGTTTCTAAACCATCAATCAGTCACACAGCTCTAGTACACCAGATGTGATCGGAACAGATTGGAATGACATACATTAATCACCGCAATCGTATTTCTGATGATTGTATCTGCTTAGATTCACATGCTGTGTATATAGTCTGACATCTAGTGGAAATCGCAGAGTATTGCATCTTTTTCGAAGATCGAAAAGGGACATCGACATGGGCGTGAATGTAACACTTTCCCTAACCTGACGTGTGTAGTGTACCCAAAATCCTTCACGTGTCGAGGTCCCACCGGTTGTTCTTGTTCTGCCGTGATGGAGCCTTACCGAGGCGTGAGTGAGTACAGAAGAAAGTAGGTGTAAGAGGTCTATGTTCCTTCTACTCCAACAGGGGAGGAAGGGTGGGCACATGTGGATATAAGCAGATACAACCATCAGAAATACAATAGCGGTGAGTAATGTATGTCTTCTGATGTTTGTGAATCTGCTTAGATCACATGCTGTACATAGACTAGCAAGCAGTACCTGGAGATGGTGGTGGGATGTGTGAAGGAACAGTAGCAAAGAGATGTCTTAGTACCGCTTATCACACCTGAGAATCAGACTTAGAGTGTGTGTCTAAGCAGTAGTGTTGGGTGAAAGTATGAACAGAACTCCAGGTTGCTGCTTTGTCTCGGGAGTATAGCTCAGGGGCAACGCGCTCGCCTTGGAGGCAAGACTACGCAGTGCAACACAGGTATGATCCTCGGGACCGAGCTTAGAAACCTCTGGGTATTAAGCGCGTTATAAAAAAACATTTATAATTTACAACTTGCAAATGGAATCTAGAGGAATATTTGCAATGAATGCTATGATAGCCCCTGTGCCCAGAGTAGAGCGAGATCTAGACATAAAGAGTCGATCTCTCTTGGCAAGAGAGTAACACAGTGTGATGGAATTTACAATCCATTTGGAAATAGCCGATTTGGAGACAGGGTCCCTTTCTCTACCAGCTGCCACAGAGACAAATAATTGGTTTGTCTTTCTTAGTGGCTTAGTCCTGTCAAGGTAGTATATTACTGCCATCCTCACATCTTGTGTATGGAGGCTTCTTTCTACCAAGTTAGTGGGAGTTTGAAAGAAAATGGAGGTTGGATTGATTGGTTCACATGGAACTGAGATGAATTTAGGCGCAAAAAGTGGGTTAGTGCGAAAACAACTCCTGGTCTTTGTGAATAGTTACAAATGGGTCCTGAACTGGGAGGGCCTGCAGTTCACTCACCCTCCTTATCGAGGTGATGACCACTAGGAAGTCAGTCTTATAGGTGAGGGCCTTAAGGCTAGCCTTGTGCATGGGATTTTTTCCTTGGTCTTGCGATGGCATGTTGAACGGGCATGGCAGTTTTCCAGTGGGTTGGGGGGACAGACATTACTCCTCATAAGATGGGAGAACCACGGCTGCCGGGCCCACAAGGGTTCCACCAGGACCTTTGTGACTGGCTCCTGGTGCATATTGTGCACTATCCTGTTGAGAAGGGGAATCGGGGAAAAGCTTAGGAAAATCTCCCGGACCATGTTATCCAGAGGCCGTTACCTTTGGAGTGCTTCTGTGGGTACCTGGAGGCGTAATCTGGGCATTGGGTGTTCGCCAAAGTCGCAAACAGGTCGATGTCTGGAAAAACCCTACTCTGTAAAGAAGCAGAGTAGAATGTGCTCTTGCAAGTGCCACTCGTGCTCTATGGGTAGGTCAAAGTCTCGGCTGAGCACGTCTGCCAGAAGATTGTGTTCCCCTGTAACATGTTGTGATAGAAGGAACATGTAGTGTTTGAGTGCCCATTTCCAGATGTTCTGGGATAGCTTGGATAGCCCTAGAGAATGAGTGCCCCCCTGTTTGTTCATGTAGTACATAGCCCGTGGTGTTGCCTGTAAAGACGAGAACTGTTTTCCCCTAAAGGTGAGCCTGGAAGGCTTTCAGTGCTTTGAATACTGCAAGCAGTTCCAACAGATTTATGTGATTGGATGCTACTGATGGGGACCTGTATCAAGTTGCGCTTGCTACCAGCAAGCATGTCCCGATGAACAGTAGCTGGGTATTTAGTCTCTTAAGAGCACAGCTAGTCTCAAGAAGAGCTAAACACAAGAAACATGATTTGCACTTCCTTATGCCACGCTACTCACCCTCCCAGGACTGCCGAATAATGATCTCAGGGGATGCATGGGCTCGTCTGATCTCTTACACACAGATGCATGCCGGAATTGGAATTGCCACTGATAATGACTGATCCTGAAGAAGATGGCATAACCAGACCCGCCATCGAAACCGGTCGACCTTTGGGTCATGAGGGGTCTCATGACCATTGCGATGTACTTGATAAACAAGGGGGGATAAGCTGTATAATCTAACACAATCCTAGTGAGCCTTTTATGGTTTCGCGAATATACATGCTTTTTTAATAAATCAAGCACGAGAACAAACCAATTGTGTTTGGTACTTTTGACCCTTATGGGTGAATAAATGAACAGAAATCCCCAGGATCAAAACAAGTTCCCATCTAACCAGTTACCCAGACAGGATCTAATAACCAGTCTTGCCTGTATAGAAAACTGATGGGTTGTTCTCTGTTTTTTTAATATTATAGTGTTGTTGAGACATTTGATCTAATTAATAGCAATGAAGGACAGTTTCTTCTCAAATCCCTATTAGATAGGCGGAGCACCATCCGTAACCTAGGGCAATGCACTCCTGTCAGGGACAGGGTGTTCTTCCACTAGGCACAGCCAGGTCATTGTTTGCTATTTGTTTTTGTGACGCATGTGACAGTAAAGTTTACATCTAATCTGTTCTCCCCCTGAACCGTTTATGTTGTGTTAAGAAGACTGTTCCTGTAACAGTTAGGGAATGTAATCAGTCCCTTTTTCGGGATAAAACCTCATCCTGTTATAGTATTTACTGATGGGGACCATACACCATGCATGGTCTGTTAAAGGTGGTGAGCTCCCGACCTGACAGAGATTTGTCCGTGGTGAGAGAGGCCTCTACTGCGGTGATGGTGAAAGTTTCCCCCTGCAGAAGGTTTTTCTTTCACCACCACTGCAGAGACTGAACGAGGGCTGTTGAGACAATCACTAGATCATCCCACTGGTCGCTGGCCTGACACCATTGGCTCGAGAGCCACTCCTGCATGGGGTGCATACAGAAACAAGCATGAGGAACTAGGAAGATGCAGGAAGCCATAATCCCCAGCAGCTGCATGGACTTGTAAATGATAATACGGTGACTGGCTACATAATGAGGGATCTGGAACAGCATGTTTTGAACCATCTCGTTGGAGGGGACGACGGGCTAGTCTTCTGTCTGAATCAGGGCCCCCAGAAACTGTGTGACGTGGCTGGAGACCAGACTTGATTTCTTCTCATTGATAGAGGTTGAATAGGAGATCTACTGTCTTCTGGCCATTTCCCAGGCATGTTCCGTGCAGGTTTCCGGTTATGAGCCAGTAAGGGTATACCGGGATATGATATAATATGATGTTGCATTTATAATGCGCCGGTACACAAGTGTTTCTAGGCGCGACAAGACAACGAGGGGGAAACAAAATAACGATCCTACTAGACCTTGTGTCATTCAGATTGCGCAAGTGCCGGGAAAAGGGAAGGGGAGAAGTACGAGGGGGGAGGGGAAGGGAGAAGTGCAGTTCACTCACAAGAGCAGCCACTGGGTGGCTCATTAGTGCAGAGAGAATGGACTGTAGGGTTTCAGATACAGACCCTTGAGTGCTGGGGAGCCTGGAGGCAGTGCAAGGGCAACTGGATAAGCAGGAGCCTGGGCCCAAGTTCAGAGGGTGACCAGGTATCCAGTGCGCGGAGCAGTCAGGTGCATCAGCAGGGCAGAGGAAGAGAGAAAGCAGAAGCGAAAGGGAAGGTCTTGCTTCCGGAACCTGAGATGGTTCTGCTGAAGTCTGAGTGAGGCAGGTAGGCTGTTCCAGAGGGAGGCCCCAGCAGAGGAGATGCATCTACCCCCAACTCTCTGCTTGGAGAAGTGACTGACCCTCAGAGATGCAGGTGGATGAGCAGAGAGCTTGGGAATGGACTGCCTGTGCAGCTGAACTGCCGCTAACGCTCTTATATTTGTAAACACTCTCAAAGCTGAGGCAATGACAAAGGTGAGAACCTTGAACTAATAGTGTGTGTCCTCCATCCTGAATTGGTGGTACTTTCTGTGCGCTGGCAACATTGAAATAGCAGGACCGGGACTACATCCAACAGGAAGCGCAGACGGGCTGATGACAGTCGGCTGCTCCCGGGCGGAGGGTAGAGGGGTGGATGTAGTAATTCAATGCAGTACCCGTGGGTGCCGGTCTTGAGTACCCACTGATCTGATGTGATACCCTCCCACACGTGGGTAAAAGATAGATGTCCCTCGACCGGGAAAGTGTGGGAGGGGACCTGTACCGCTAATTCACTTAGAGGCAGAGGCCGGGGAGCTTCTGGAAGCAGAGTTTCTGCCCCTGCCCTTTCCTGGACGAAACCTTCTTTGTTGAGGGGACTGGAAATTACTGGAAGAGCCTTATCCGGAGGTGCAGTTGGAGCCCTCCGAATTATATTGTCCCTGTGAATAGTGTGAGAAGGACTGCCTGTGAAAGGGCCAGCAAGTGTTGAAATTGCCCTGCTGGATGAAGGGCTTGGCTGAGAACTGATTGAGCGATTTTAATGTCTCGTGCTGTTTTCTTGGTGGTCTCCAGAGCCTTATCAACCGCTTTCCCAAAAAGGTCGGCTTCCTCCACCGGCTTGATGATCAGGGAGGCTTGGGTCTCCGGTTTAAAGGATGAATTTTTGAGCCAGGTGTGGCGTTTGAGAAGGGTCACCTGGGCAAGGACACGCCCTGCAGTTTTGGCAGAGTCCAAGATATTTTTAAGAATATTCTGGGTGACTCGTCGTCCTTCCACAACCAGAACCAAAAGGTGGGTGCGAGCGGGTTCTGGGACTTCTTTGGGGCACTCTGGGACAAGACCCCATTGAACGTTGCTATAGCTTGGTAGGAGCAAGGTATTATTGGCTATTCTGGTGAATAGCTTGCCAAGGGCGTACCGTTTCTTGCAGTCCTTGTCGGGAGGGGATTCCGAAGAGGACAGTGGTACTGCAGCCCTTTTCCGTGTATTAGTGATGACTAGGGAGTCCAAGATGGGGTACAGTGGGTCCGAAGGAGCCAGGCGGAACTTTTTCTCCACACAGGGATTAACTGCACATGTGAGCGATGCTGTGAGCAATGAGAGGGCCAGACGTTTTTTGATTGAGTTCAACAAAGGGATGGCTTGGCTGACCGGGGTCTTTTCCTTAGGGATATTTTCCACGAAGTCTGAATCAGGAACGGCTTCTTGTGTGGTAATTTGAAATGGTCAGCAGTCTTCTTTAGAAAGTTATTGCACATCATTGGGTGTTGAATAGGTGAGTCTTTGGCCTGAGGAGTAGGAGGAGCATCCAGAATTTCTTTTACTGGGTCAGAGTCATGAGGGGGGGAGTGGTAGGCCACGTTCCCTGGTCATCTACAGGGTTCCAATCAAGGTCCTGATAAGTAGGATCTTGGTTGTCTTGGCCAGAGGGCATACAAAATGTCTTGACTAAGGTCGCCTAAGTCCTCTAGAAACACATCCCTCTGGGTTTCCTGATGGGATTCACCCAGGGATGAGACTTGAGCACCTGGGGAGTGGAACTGCTGCGATTTAGGAGGGACAGGACAGGGGTCAACATCCCTGTCTCTTCAGAATATCATCGAATTGCCCCAAGAAATTAATGAACTCATCCATTCTAATCATAAAAGCCTCAAACGTGTGACTGGTCAATTCAGGGGAGTCTGATGGATTAGGAGGGGGAAAGGGCCATGCAGGAGTGACTGGATCCTGGTGCAGGGCTTCAGAAAGAGGAGTAGAGGCAGAAGAAAAGTCCTCAGATGAAGGAGAGGCTTTCTTGGAGTCTGAAACTTGTGGAACAGCTTTGGAAAGCTGCGTATTAGGCAAGATTGTATGCAGTACCATTTGGGTGCACTACAACAACCCTGACCTCCTGGCAATAGGAACCCAACCTTTGGTATAAGTCTGTACTACACAGTTTGGTAGTGTGGTCAAGTAGCCAGGCTCATCTCAAGAGGGGTAAATGTGAGCTTTAGGGGAGTTACACAGAGATTCACAGTGACAAGTGTTCAAATACACAAGGTTTCTTGATTAAACAATTATTAATGTATTTAACAATCAGAGTAAGCCTTCTTCAGAAGGGGCAATATAATAGTAATACACAAATACACTCCACAATACAGACTCTTAATATTTCTAAATCAGTCAATACCCTTTTGGGATGGCCCACAGACACTACCTACACCCTGAGGTGACTACAATAGTTATTTTTTTTAACAATTTGTATTGATTTTATTTCAACAACCAACACAAACCAAACTTACAGTGCATGTAGTAACATTTTGAATATACGTCGCTTATCCATGTCCACTGCTTCACCCATTCCCTCCCACCCTTCCGAGCCTACTCTCCCTCATGTTCTATTCCTTCGTCTTGCAGTAGGGATTCCTTTTCCTGTTGGATCCCGGTCACTTGACCCATCATGCGTGGGCCCAAATAATTCAGCTATTAGTTGTTTCCAAGCTATCAAGGTTTCAGCCTCCTCCGCCCCCCCCCCCCCAACATTGCTTGCTTCCTGCCAAACTGTAGTTTCTGCCTCAGCCCATTTCTGTAGGTCATTCCACCATACTTCTATTCTTGGTCTTTCGCATGCCTTCCACCCCATAGCGATTCTTCTCTTTGCAAGTACATACGCCAGGTCTTTCAGTTTACTCACATGCTTGAGTTTACGCGGTCTAGGAAACCCTCCTATCAGGCAAGCCCACACTGTATCCACCACTACTTTAATCCCTTTTTCTTCCATCCTATGTGCTATTTCTCTGCAGAATCTCTCTATTATTGGGCATGACCAGAACATGTGTACAATTCCGGCGTTTTCTTCGTCACATTTGGGGCATGATTGTCGTCCTACGTTTTTAAATTTGGCTATCCTTTGGGGTGTCATATACGCCCTGTGAGTTATATATAATTATATCTGTTGTAATCTAGCATTTCTTGACACTTTTTTGTGGTATCCTTGGGCTCGTTCCCACAGCCCATCACTCATTGGGGCACCCACTTCCTCTTCCCAGTCCTGTCTCAGTTGTACCACTTTCTTCCCCACTTTGGACATCATCAGCTCATATATTCTAGATATTTTATGTCCCCCTTCTGCTATGTCATATATTGTGTCTATGGTGGCGTCCGGTTCATCTTCTAGTACTACTTCGGACCATGTATCTTTGATTCGCTGCACCACCCTATAGTATGTGATATACTGTCCTGTATGTAACCCTGTTTCCTCCACCAGCCCCTCAAAATCCTTTCTACTCCCCCTCTTGCCACATGTCGCCCATTGTTGCTATCCCCACCAGTTCCCAGTGCTCCCTGATGATTAGTCTTAGTTGCTTTTCTTTTCCTGCCAGTGCGACTAATGGGACCTGTGGGGAACACAGGGATGTATTCACCATTATCTGACAGGCTCTACGCCATATCTCCCACCCGAGTGTCATCATCCTTGGACGTCCTTCCATATCCGATCTGGGCAACCACATCATTTCTTTTCGGAAGCAAGGGGCACAGTCCAATCGGAAAGAGCCTGGTTTCTGAGGTCGATTCTTCAGAGAGCCATTTAGATACATATTGTAGCTGACTTGCTATGTAATAAATGTCATAGTTTGGCAGTTTTATACCCCCTCTCTCGTATGAGTTTTGTAGCTTCAGGAGGGCCACTCTGTTCCTTGTCCCATGCCAGAGGAATTCCCTGCATATGCTGTTTATCCTGGCAAAGAATCGCTGAGATATCAAATATGGGATGTTTCCAAAATAGTGCAACCGTCTTGGCAGGACCACCATTTTAAGCATTGCCCCTCATCCCATCGTCGCCAAAGGGAGCTTCCCCAGAACTTCATACTATTTTCAATATTCTTGATAGCTTTCTCAGTATTATATTGATGCTCTGCTTCCACCGTATGACATGTCTATCACAAGATATCGGAACGTGTTGACCTCCCATGGCATCTGTAGAATCGTTAACTGCTCTAACGGGATCCCTTTATACCTGCCCAGTGGAAATACACAAGACTTTTTGGGATTCACAGCTATGCCTGAAAGCCTTGCAAATCGCTCCATCACTTCCAGGACATACTGGAGGTTTTCTTCCAGGTAACGTAGGTACAACAACATGTCATCAGCGTACAAGGAAATTAAATGCGGTTCCACTTTTATGGTGATGCCTATTATGTCATACTGCTGCCTCAGGTATATCGCCAGGGGTTCTAAGGCCAAAATGTACAGCATGGGGGACCACGGGCATCCCTGCCTGGTGCCTCTACTAAGTTGCCACCTCTCTGATATTACCACTCCTGTTTTAACACTGGCCAGCGGCACGCTATATAATAATTTAGCCCATTTGAGATACCCCGACCCTATACCATAATTGGTCAGGGCCGCAATCAGCCATGGCCATTTGACCGAGTCAAAGGCCTTTATTGCGTGCAGCGATACTATTGCCATCTCGCCCTCATCCCCATTTGCGTGTTCAATGACTCAGTGGAGTCGCCTGAGATTGTTGGATATGTTCCTGTTGGGGACATAGCCGGTCTGGTTGCGGTGTATTCGATTATTATTGACCCTCCTTATTCTGTTTGCCAAGACCGCCGTTAATATTTTACTGTCCTGGTTCAACATTGACAGGGGTCTGTAGGAGCCGCAATCATAGCCAGGCTTATTGGGTTTGGGAAGTGGTATGATAATCGCCTCTTTTAGGGACTCTGGTAGTCTTCCAACGTCATATGCCTCATTTAGCATCTCTAAGAGCGGGGGGAATACCTCATTTTTGTACATTTCATAAAATTTGCTAGGGAGTCCGTCAGCCCCCGGGGTCTTACTGGTGGGTAGTTGCCTCACTACCTCTTCCAATTCCTCTAGAGTGATCGGTGCGTCTCGCTCTTCTGCGCTAATCTGCGGCAATCCAATATCCTCCAATGTTTCTCTTATTTCGTTGCTGTCACTTTCCTCTGCATCTCCGTACAGGAGTCGGTAATAATCTGCAAATTCCTGATTAACTCCTTCTTGGGTGTCTACTATGCACCCATCATCCTTCGTAATCGTTCTGATTGTAGGTCTAGGAGTCTCGCTTTTATATAGCCATGCCAGGACTCTCCCTGGTTTGTCCCCTCCTGCATGCTGCCTCACTATGTACTTTTTATAGTTGAGATTGCACAATCTTTCCCAGTACCCCATGCATTTCTGTTGCAGCCTGAGTATTGCTTCATTATCTTGCTTGGAATTATCTCCCCTTCTTAGCGCTATTTCTAGCTCCGTTTACGCATCTTGTAGTTCGACTAAGATCCCTCCTTGTAGTCCCTTGGACTTGGCTATGGCTATCCCCCTCTCTACCACTTTAAAGGCTTCCCAGAGCATGCCCGCTGTCTCAACACTGCCAGTGTTGATCTCGAAATAGCTTATTATTTCCACTCTCATATCCTGCCTAAAAATAGTATCTTTCAACGCCTCTGCTCGGAGGCGCCATGTCGGTATCTTTGCTCTCGGGGGTCGGTATAGCCAAACTAGTATCAGCGGTGAGTGGTCTGAAAGGACCCTCACTTTATATTCTGCCTGCGCTATTTCTGTCATTAGTTCATGTGTGACAAACACATAGTCCAGCCTAGTGTGTAGGTTCTGGGGGGCTGAATAGTGCGAATATTGTCTATTCTGTAGGTGGTGTGACCTCCATGCGTCCTCGAACCCGAAATCCGCTAACAATGACTGCAGTGTCTTGGCAGCTGGGATGAGTCTATCTATTTTGGTATCTGATCTATCTATTTTCGGGTTTAGTACACAATTAAAGTCTCCTCCCCAAATCACCGCTCCCCCCCTCCAAGCTCATGCTAAGTTTGCTATATAGGGTTCTAAAGTATGCCGCCGTGTCCTGATTTGGGGCATATGTGTTTATGATACATATTTCCTTGTTTTCCACCAGCCCCTTTATTATAACCATCCTCCCTTCTGGCTCAACTGTAGATTGCAATAGCTGAAACGGGACATGCGGTGCAACCCAGGTAATCACCCCTCTAGCAGAGGCTGAATATGTTGCGCCTACAACAGTCCCCCTCCACTTCTTTCGGATCACCTCCAGCTTTTCTTGCATTAGGCGAGTCTCTTGTAGCAAGGCTATGTCTATTTTCTGTCTGCGCAGATACATCATAACCTTATTTCTTTTTAAATAGCTACTGAGCCCCGTAACATTCCAAGTGACTACTTTGAGGTCTCCCATAACATATTGGGTTCCCGCTCCTCCCTCGGCTCAGGTTTTTCTTTACCGCGTGTAGGCCCGTTCCCCAACATAAACTTCCCCTAACTAAAACCCCTTCATTTCTCCCAGACTCCCCTCCGCCCCAACTTCCACACACACCCCAACTCCCATCATTCCCTCCCCCCTCCCAACTGTGGCCCAGCTCCATCCCTGGATCTCAGGCACACCCGCATCTAGCCCTTTCCTTGGCTTCCGGCTTTTACTTGGGCACAGCAGGTAAGTGTTGCCCTATTGGCGCTACCATTAGTCTCCCTATTGGGGTTAGACTCTCCGCCTGCGTGCCTCCTGCATTTGACATCAATCGATGCGCACTCCCAGTTAGTGGTTCATTATATGATTCTATATTCCAGTCCAGCATATTCATATTGTTAGGTATATTAGTTGGTTAAATCAGTACTTTACCCATGCCTCCTTCATTGGTTCAGTGTTCTGCGTTGCAATTTTATCCTCCCCCCATTAGTTTCCGGTCCCGTGTCGGGTCACTTCTCCCGTTCCTCGCCACTTTGACCTCCTCCGCCTTCTGGGAATCCGTGGGCCTCCAGCCAGTTTATCACCTCCTCTGGGGTGTCAAAAAAGTGTGTCTTGTTTTTGTGCAGAACCTTGAGTTTGGCTGGATAAAATGCATATACTTCAAGCCTGTAGTTCTCAATCTTCTTTTCACCGCCACATAGCTATACCGTTGTCTTTGCACCGTCATTGTATAATCCGGGTATGCGGTGATCGTCGCTGATGCTCGTGCTATCATCCCTCCTTTCCGAAAGAATTCCAGGATCTTTTCCCGGTCTCTATAATTCAGTATTTTCGCTATGATTGCCCGGGGTGGGGCCCCGGGTTGTGGTCTTCTCATCAGTGCCCTGTGCGCTCGTTCTATTGTGAATCCCTGTATAGCTTGCCAGCCCCAATCTCCTATATGAGCATGTTCTCCACATAGTCCGTGGGGTCAGGACCTTCCTCTCATTCCGGCAGGCCAACCAGGCCTATGTTGTTGCGTCTTGCTCTACCTTCGGCCTCCTCCGCACGGTTCTCTAGCGTCTTCGTGGTCTTGTACCTATTAGTCTTTCAGTGGGTCCGCATCATTCGCTCGCATGGGTTCATCAAGGATCAACATACTAGCCAATGTTCTTTCCGTGCCCTAAGTGAGTTCTGGCACAGCTTCCCGTGTGTACGATGGTCCTCCGCCACCAGCTCCGCTCCCTTTGTCAGAGCTTCCAGGGTTTGCAGGTGACTTCAATAGGTAGGGTGCTGGGGACATTAATATATCACTGTTGCATTTCAAAATTCTACAGATGTGTCAAGGAAAAGAGGTTTCAGAACAGAGCAATTATTCACACAATTATTCTTAAGCAGGTAAGTACTTTCAAAGTAACCCCCCTCATGCAAAGTCAGTTAACCCATTCCTGGAAGGAAGACGCAATACCTAAGCAGAGGAGAGAAGAGTCATTCAGGGAGCCAGGCCAGCCAATGTTAAGTTAGCAAAAGTCAAGGTGAGCTAAAGCACTTCTTGCAGGTAAGTAGAAAGTCTTTCACAATGTTTTAAAAGTCTTTGTAGAATAGAAGAAATCAAAGTAGGGCCACACACAAGATGATAAGGCTTGTGAGGTAAAGAAGCTGTCAGCAACTCTACAGATGCAACCGAGACAAGTCTCCAATGAGGACAAGCAAGGTGGCAAAACAGGAGATAAATTCTCTCAGACTTTACAGTACCTTTAGGTTGAGGAAAAGTGCAGCAGATGGCTCCTGTTCCTGTGCAGCTCTACAGATCCTGGTGTTCCTGGGTCTCAGTCGTGGGGACAAGAGGGAGGACGTCTGGGGACTCCTGCACTGCAATGGGACGGTCACTGACCGCAACCAGCAATCTTCAAACAAGTGGCACTTCAGTGTTTCAGCTCCTCGTGTCTACCGCAAATAGCAACACTGCGCTTCCTGGCTGTCGAGATGGGCTTTCCTTGCATCTGGGGACCCACACTCTGTTGAGGCGGCTCAGGCTCAGTCAGTCCTGCTTCCTGGGAGTCCATCTTCCTGGAGCTCTTAGCCAGCTTAAGAGCAACGCACACAATCTGGTGTTCAACCAGCTCCGAGAGGATGTCCAGGTGGCTTACTTTGGAGTTGATTGGTCCCACCAACTCAAAGGGAGAAGTTCTTGCAGGGGCTTCTCTGTGGATCCGAATTTGGAGTTTCAAACCAGCAGCAGGGCTTCACCGGGCAAACCAACGATCCAGAAGTTGCAGCAGGTGTCCTCTTCAAGTTCTTCTTCAGATTCCTTTGTCTAGTGGTAGACTCTGCCTTCCAATCCAAAAAGCCCTGCCTTTTATGCAGGTTTCTCCCATTCATTCCAGCCCAGCTGTCAGTCACCCAGCAGGGTGGCTGTCCTTGTCGGACAGCCAGCCGGCCAATCACCTAACAGTGTATTCCTGTCTCCTAGGAGATTAAGCACAGGGGGTTTCGGGCACCTCCCTCGCTTCCTGCCCCCCCGCCAGACACCCTGGAGCCAAGACAAAACCAACAAAGGGACAAAGCCTGGGTTGGCACGCAGAGTAAATGTCAAGAAGGACCTTTTACACAAAGAAATGGTGAAAAAAGTAGACCGGGGCCATTTTTACAAAAATGGCACCCTTGGGTGCTTTACTGCAGCTGTGAACGCAGCCCGTGGTAAATGCGCACCACGGTAGTTAAAAGTAAACCACTGCCACCAGCCATTCATCGAGGAAAGGGTAACATAAAAATGTTACATGAGAAGCTAGACAAAGGGGATAATAAGTAACCCCTACAGCACCCTATTGTAAGATAGTGTGTGCTGGGTCTAGAAAGTTACAAATGTAAATAAAGTCAAATTCACTTTACTACTCTTGGAAACAGTATTTTATCCAAGAGAAGGTATTTAAACCTTGGGGAAATATGAAAGACTTCCCTGTGCCACTGCACTGAAGGTGCTGTGTGACACAATGTAAAGGATGATGCCTATGGAGTTTGTCAGACCCCACAACCAAAAGAAACAGTGTTCAAAATCACATTAAAATACATGAGAGAGTGGGGAAAAAGGGTCTCACTCTCTCCAGGTTAAAAAATTCAAGTCCTCAAAATCCAGCAAAGTTAGTGGGGGTCTCCAAGGGTGAGAGGAATTAGCACATTTCTGAGAATTCTCCCCAACACTTCTCCTGAAGCTTTGGGAGTGTTTTCAACAAGTGGACCCATCTGTGTGCATCTTCAGACGCTACTGCATCGGAGGCCATAGATTTAGTGGGCGCGCATGCTACAGAAGAGGATTTACCACCATGCGTAGGCCGCAAGGACGTGTTGCAGAGGGCATTGAGCTGCGAGGTTCGGAAGGCACCGCTGAGGGCTTACTAGGGGTTGTGTGCTTTGGAGCAGGTGGCGAGTGTGTGTGTGTTTGTCACCGGGATGTGGCTTCCCAATGGCACTGCCGGTGGCATGCTTGTCGGGGCCGGTGACGGACACAGGGGAGCGTGAGGGCTCCACGGTAATGTCGACGGCCTCCAAATAGGAGCCGTAGATGCCGACAGACTCCTCGTCTGAGGCGCTGGGACCGACGGGAGGGTGACTCTCGGCCTGCATAGTGTAGGCCGGCCACCATTTTGCACACCTATCTTTCAAGGTCTTGGACCGAAAGAGCTTCCAGGCTTTACAGGTACTCTCGTCATGATCACGTGGAAGACACCCATTGCATCGACGATGTGTGTCCTTCCAGGGGAATTTGCAGTTGCAAGACGGGCACAATTTAAAAGGCGTCCTCTCCATAGCAGAGGTAAAACAGCAGCCAGACCAAAGGAAAGGAGAGAGAAGGGGTGAAGAAAAGGCATTCTCAAGAGTAGACGGTAGGAACAGGGCCCCACTCTCCCTACTGTACCGGAGGGCCAAGGCCACGTGGAAAACAGTCGCTGAGCAGACACTGGAAGGATCGTCTGCGGACAAAATCAGGTGTCGAACAGCCGTTGAGTAGTCGTTGAAGGAAAGTGAACCACCAAAGATATACGAAACAGCAATATAAAACTCTTACAAGCTCAGCACTATGTGCGACCGACTAGATAGGCGGAAAAAAAACTATCTGTGGGACCTCGACACGTGAAGGATTTTGGGTACACTACGCGTTACGTTAGGGATAGTGTTACAGTCACGGCCATGTCGACGTCCCTTATCGATCTTCGAAAAAAAAGATGCAATACTGTGCGATTTTCACTACACGGACTATGTGTACAGCATGTGATCTAAGCAGATTCACAAACATCAGAAATATTACATATATTGACCTCCTTGTCCAATTTTGGTAACGTGGACGGAATGGCAGGCTTATCTCCGAAATGTCGTGGCTCGCTGGTTAGTTGCAACACAGCAAAAATACAATTATTACCTAATGATAAAAGCGACTGTCCATTCAAGGTTGTATCAAAAATGCCTACTTTATTTATACACAACAGACAGTACTAGCAACACTACGAAATACAACCCACCCCCGTTTGGAATGCAGAGGACAGACAGTTTCAAAGAAGGCACAGGGATGCACTCTGGATACTGACAGGAGGATATTCGGTACGGTTAATAACCACAACAGTTGAAGGTTTCTTGGCTTTAGCACAAAGGGAGGAGTGGGTCTTTAAATATACCTTGTGCTGTAGGTGTTTTTGGTGCTCGACAGGGTCGAGTCAGCTTCAGGGCACTTTACAGGCTTCTGTGACAGATCTGCGTGTATCAGGCGGCAAGAAGTCCGGCGAGCAAAGCTGGACGAACACAGGTAGCTGCCTTGTCCTTTGTTGTAGGTTCAGAGACCGTCTGGTGCTTTCTACCTAGGAAGCTTGCTGCAGAGCCTAGCAGGGCACGCTCTGTGATGGCTGGGTACCGGTTCTGGAGTGGCCAGAGTGTCCTCTGAGGTCTTTATCTCCCTCTGTTCCCTGGGAGATGTTATAGGGAGGGATCTTACTTTCCTCTTTGGAGGTCCTGGCCTTCCTTGACTGGCGGAAGATGTAAGACAGACTGTACCTTCATTCAGGGTCCAATGACGAGTTCTTCTTGCTACACCTTGCAAAGTCTTCAGAAGAGGGACTCAGCCCTATTTTAAAGCCAAATGGGCCACAGTGATTGGTGTAGGCAAAGGCCACCGTAATGAACCAATCCTGGGGTCCCCATCAATAATCTCCTGTATGCATGAGGCCATAACCAGAGTGTATTGCAACACGAAAGGTAAAGGGAGGGGGGGGGGGACATGTGATACTAAGTCCCACCCATCTTCCTGACTGTTGTTGATCAAAGAGTCTCTCTGGTTAATGGATCCATCTGTAGCTCCTGTTTAAAGCGGTAGGTCTCCCTTGAAGCTGCAGCGAGACCAGAATCTCTAGCTCCTGCATACCACATCCTCTTACATGATGAATGGCATTCCCTTACCGGGGAGGCTTACTTTAAACACGCAGTCCCAGACATGACAGTTCACCGTCAATGACACTGAGGGTGGGAGCTGGCTTCAGGTTGACACAGTTACATATGAATGATCGTTGGGGTTTCTGTCTTCTTTGTTAACCTCTGCAGCCAGGCCCCATTTGGCCCTGTTTGAATTACCCTCTAATTGGTATGCTAATCGCTGCCACCAGCTGCAGGGCCGGAAAAAAGAACAGGGCGGACCCATGGAGCCTTTGTCAGTTAATCAAGCTGGCCATGGCATGGGGAAGCTTGGACCTCCCTCCTCCTGGAGAGGACATAGTGTACTCTTGGCTGTCACATTCCAACTAAATATAACAGGGCAGACTGTGACTGTAGGCTGTGTCCACCGAGAGTGCACAGGTCTATGCGTTAGTTGTGGTATGAGCATAGGAAAACGTGGGTGGATTAGCCCCACACATCTTCCTGAGGTTGGTTTACCATCATTGCATTCAATTAAAAATTTCAAAAAAGCCCAGGTCGAATTCCTCACAGTACTATTTCAAACCTAATAAACACAATTGAAAACCAATGCAATGATCAAGGTGAGTAAAACTCAATGTAAAAACATATGTGGACACTGAATACAGTTCATAGGTAAGTAAAACCACTTTTAGAGTAACTCAGAATGTTCCGTGAAAGGAATAAAATGCTGAACAGCACCGACATTCAAGTAAGCACTTTTTAAGACTTGTAATACTTTTCAGAGGCGTAAAGGCTCTAGCTGTCCACCCCTACCTAGGTATGAGTTCTTCAAAGTCAAATTGAAGGGAAAGCAGGTAAGACATAGCTGTAGAAAAGGCAAAGTTCCAGAGGATTCTTTAGCTCCAAGTAAGTAGCAAGCTTTTGTTGGTAAAAAGGGTTCAGGGATTTCAGGAAAAGCTCCCTGAATGCGCACAGGCCTTGGGCCTGGGGGGACATGTAAGGGGGCGAACGCCCAAACACCGGAATGTGCACGCCAGCAACAAATGAGCAACGCAAAGACTCGGGTTAAGTATTATGAGAGTCCCACGGTACCTTAGCAATGATGAAGAGGATGAATCTGGACGCCTTCATGATGCAGCAGCTTTAGACTCAGTCGCCTTTTCCTTGGTCACAGTGACAAAAGGATGGACTCTGGAAGGGATTTTGCAGCTGCAGTCGAGAGAGGGGACTCCGAGCAAAGGGTTATTTGTGCTCCAATTCAGATCTGTGGTTTTGGCGCCTTTTCACAGACACCAAGGAAGAACAGTTACAGCCTGGTGTATTCTTCTCGTTTGCTTGGTCCTGCACTGTGGTGAGGGGACTTTGAGGAGGGGGATCTTGCCTCTGGAGGTCCGGAAGGAGTCCACCATAGTTTCAGGAAGATTAATTCTTGGCAAGACGATGGATTGCAATCCGGCTTGAGGTTCCAGGGTATTGGCGGTTTGCAGCCCAGGAAGGTCGCAGTTTGTCGTGGGATGACTTGAATTGAAGGTCATAGGCCCGATTATGCCCACCAGTCCAAGAGAGGAAGCCGTCCTCTTTGGAGCTTCCCTGTCGATTTGAAAACGGTTTCAGGACAGCAATGGTACTTCAGCAGGCTTCTCCGGTCGCTGAAAGGTGCTGCAGGCATCTCTGGTCGTCTTCTTTGGTTCCAGTGGTTGGCTTATCTTTTGCCTCAGGGTCCTCGTCTTTTATCCAGGAGCCCAGCCAATCAACAGTCATGCAATATTCAAACTTTGTCCTTCCAGGACAGCCAACCTTCCAGTTGGAACTGGTTTCAGGCAGGCATACCAGAAAAAGAACAGCCGATTTTCAGACTCCTAACAGATTTCCTGTCCTCACAGACACACAGGAGCCTCAGGAGACTTTACAAAGGCTTCCCGCCAAGGACAGCATTCAAACCAGAACCACCCCCACGCAGAACAGCAGAAAAAGGACCAAGAAAAGAAAAGTACACAAGAAATGTCAAAAAAAATAAAACAGCCACCATTTTCCACCATTTTGGGTCAATGGTGACCCCCATGTACATTACTGCGGCTGTGAACACAGCCAGGGTAGGAAAAATACACAAAAGTCAGTAGAACATGTCCACTGCCATACAGGTATACTTGTCACTGTAACATAAATGTTACAGGAGCAGTGAGAAAGAGGATACAGTGTAACCACTCAGCACTCCACATAAGGTAAGGTGTGCTGATCTCACAAAACGAAAGGTAAGAAGGATAGAATGTATCCCCCTATCCTTGGGAACAGTAGTTCCTGGAAGGAAAATCAAATAATTTTTTTTAAAAAGCCCAAAGGGCTCCCAGCAACACTGCAGAAAAGGTGCTTTGTGCTGCAAAATTAAATTACAGATGCTTTAGAAAATATGGAGGAAAGCATGACTCCATAAAATACAGTACAAAAAAGAAAGAATAAGGGTTCCCATGGTCAGAGCGAAAGAATGAATGAGTGGCAAAAAAGTCTCCCACTCATTCAGGAAAACCAAAAAAATGCAAGTAGTCCAGCAAAACGTGCTGGGAACTTCACAGTTGGAAGAGATTTGGCATAACAATGAAAAATCTCCCTAACAAAGAGTTCATGATTTTCTATGTCCATTTGTAAAGTGACAGGATTCTGTGTTTTTGAGCAGGAGGCAAATGCTGCGAGCACCTTTTACTGCACAAGATTAAACATTTTTTTGATGAACCAACATCCCCTAAAAAGAGATTTGACGCATGCAATGTTATTCCTCAACATTCTAAGTTCTTATTTTTTATAACTGCTGTTTCTTTTCCTTCTTTTCTTCCAGTGTTCTGCCTCAAGCTTTAGATTTCATCCCTCTCCACAAAAAGTGGATTCTACCCGATTTTGAAGACCCTAATTGCAGGCCTTGCGGCACTGCAATACGTGCACTGTAATGAAAAAGTGCAACATGCTTCCCTTTCATGCAAGTAGAATTACTAGAGGTACATCACAAGACTATCTTAGATACAGTACTTTGCTGAAAGTGAGCACCAAGAGATGGAGATCTAGCAACAAGCTATTTCATCTTAAAATCTCCGCCCAGTAATTCCAGAATACCTTAAACCAAGCCAACCCCACAAATAACATCAGAAAAATTCCAATACCTCTGTTTATCACTTTTAGGCCTTTAATGATCACAAAGGATACATATCCAACCAGCGCTATCCAGCAGAAACAGGATACCCCTGCAGAGCTGCCCATCAACTATTTGAGTGGAAACTTCAGGTGAGAATTTCAGAACAAAGCAGCTGCGAGTTACAGGCTCACCTCCTCCTTCAGGGATAGCTAGCTGTACCAGGACAACATCATTCAGAAGAAACAAGATGCAGCCGGTCTCAAAGGTCAATAAACGGACACACTGCAGACGGGAACAGCCTGTGGGAGACAAGCAAAGGGGCACTGTAATAAATCAGTAGTGAGAACATTTTGTCACGGGTAAACAGCAAAGGGAGAAAGTACAATAGTTGTATTGGATTGATGGAGCTAGCAACGTGGGGGAGGCGTTGTAGATTGTAGATATTGTAGGCAGACAACGACAAGTGCACACTCATCTGGTCTGAATCTTTCAACGTCTTTTGTAACACTGTAGACTGCAGCTCTGTCATACTCTCACTATCATTACACCTGAAGGTCTGCAAATGACAGATTCTGATGCATCATATTGACAATGTGATTGATACATATTGGAAAAGAAGGTATAGGGTGTGCATGCACATTTTGAAAGGTCTATCGTCACACAAAAGGCCTTCCTTTAGAGTAGTTCTGGGTTCAATTTTCATTACTTGACCTACGCCCTACAATGTAGCTGTCACTTCAGAACAGCCTCAGAGGTCATATGGAGTTAATAGTAGAAGGACTGGCTACCTTGGCA
Source organism: Ambystoma mexicanum (assembly GCF_040938575.1). Lineage (NCBI taxonomy): Eukaryota > Metazoa > Chordata > Amphibia > Caudata > Ambystomatidae > Ambystoma > Ambystoma mexicanum. The sequence goes on from NC_090934.1 coordinate 1,006,092,726, forward strand.
CACAATGGCTTACCTGTGGCAAAGTCTCAGTTCACATTGAAACCTCATTGTCCAACAATGTAGGACAATGCTGTCACATTTGAGCAACAGGTAAAAGCCATTGTCAGAAACTGATTTTTCCAATTCCGTACTCTACCAGGCATCATTCCATATCTAACATTCACCCACAGAACCATGACTCTGATATCGCTGGTGCTAACAAGACTGGACTATGCAAAAACCCATCTCCGACTTCCAGATTATCTCTTGATGAAGCTGCAAAGAGTCAAAAATGCAGCAGCCTAACTACTCCTCAAGATGAAAAGGTTGCAACTCCTCCCCCTAGCACCACACACACACTTCATTAGCTTCCCACCAGGGAAGAGATACATTGCATAGCACACTCATCCACCTTGGAAGGGCCCACTATCATTCAAGAGGATGCTCCAGCACTACACACCACCCAGGACGCTACAATCCAATAACCCCACCGTCGTAGTACCGAGCTTGAATAGAAAACCTCATGGAGGACTCCTCCTCCTCCCAGCCAACTGCAAAACTCTGGAACCCTCTCGTTTTACATGTCTACCAGGAAAATAACCAACCGCCTGACAATCAGGAAAACGTTCAAGACATGGCTCTTCCAGTAACCAAACGAAACAAATGACAAAAATCAACCATCTACAAAAAGTAATTCACCTGAACCTTCATCAAGCATAGTGTCAAAAAGATTGCTTATCCTATCCTGCAATACACCTAAACCATCAATCCAATCCGATGCAACCACATTAAGAAGGTTGATCCCAATTCGACACTTCTCAACCTAAAATGATTATGCAGCATAACTCACAAACACATATCTCACAGACACACTGTCGTTCAACCCTCCGACTGAAAATCCTACTTAGGACCTTTGCCCAATACTTCATACCACACGAACCGCTAAAAACCTCCATAGATAGGACAATGGATCCTGCTCTTCTGCACAACACCAGAGCAAACTGTAATCTTGCTACCCAAGGAGGCCCCTACAGCCAAGATCCAGGAAGTAGCCAAATCCTAACCAACCCAACACCCATAGGCCCTGAGAGGAGTCCGGAATGAAACTCTGAGTCATGGTTTTGGTCAAAGACTTTTATTAAAATAAAAGAGGTGGGGAAATGCCTTCCAGTCCCTGCTCCAGAGGTGTTTAACTACCTACAACCAAAACTAAGGGTCTGTCGATGTCAGAATGTCCAACGCAAAACTGTCCCGTGTCCAAAGTTCTATTCTGACCTTCACATTCTAATAAATTGGCTCTAAATTGAAAAGGGGTAATGTCTTTGACCTTGAGATGTGTATAGGTGTTCAAAAGAAAACACGTAACTCCAAAACAAAAGTTCCATAAAGTCAGAGTTCCTTGTTTCACAGGGTGGCTCCCTTCCCCTGGATTTCTCTCCACTCGGCTATATGTGCAAGGATATCAGTTCCTTAGGTTTTTCTTGCCCAACAACACAACTGGTACAAACAATGCTTTGTCTGCTGTTCTTTACCTTGTCTGAATACCTGGTACACTCTTTTGCCTGGTTTTCTCTCTCTCTTAATATGTTTGCACAGTCTTTTGCCAGTCCTGATATATTTAATTCTCAAAACCTCCTTGGATGCTTGTATAATATACACTGTTTAACATAACAACGCCTGGTACGCCTTTCTGCCAGGGCTTTCTGGTAACAACACACTTGCAATTTGCACTCGCCTGGTATACTTTCCTGCCTGGGTTTTCTCATGTTTACTTTTATGTCTCTCAATGGGCCTGGTATACCCTCATGCCAAGACCTTTCCCATGTATGCTCTGTGCACACCTACAAACTTGTAAGTCTTTTATACTTGTTTCAACTTCCTATACTGACAGGGCTTTTCACACAGATGTAATACATACATTCACAAACTTGATAGCTTCTTTTGCATACTTAATTATGTCTTCTTACATGTATTACCCTTGCTCGTTCTTTCTCATTTACTTTAATTATGTTGGTTGTACTTTAACAGGCTTTCTGGCATGCCCCAGGCTCCCTGTGTCCCTTGAGTGGACTTGCCGGCTTTGTCTGGCGTACGTCGATTCTCCTACTGCAAGCCTGTGGTGGTTGTGCAGCATTTTGCCTTCTTTCGCCGCCTATGCACTGTTTCACGGCTTCTTGTGGCTCCCACTTTTCAGTTCCATGTGTCTGTGGGCTTTGGTTCGGTGGAGGCTGCGTGGTAGTACCAGCATATGCCCAGAAGCCTTCTATATGCTTCTGGCATCCTCAACATGTATGTTCGCCTGCAGTTTGCTTTCCTTCTCCTTTTCAAAAAGCACTTTGCTTCGCTGAAACCGTTCCAGCCCTCTGGTGTTTTGCTCCGCATCGAGAGAGGTCCCATTCTCCAGCCAGCAAGTTCGACTCCTTCTCAGCAGTTTTCCTTCTCAGCGGTTTTGCCAGTTTAAATCTCCTGGCTTCAGGTTGACTTTTCCAAATGATAGAGCGCAGCGTGTGTGCTGGGCTCTCAGTAATCCTCATTACTCTGTGCCTCTTTCTCATCCCAGTATTTTTGGGTTTATGGTACTTGTAGTTTGATTTTGACAATTTAAATTTAAAGTCTGGCACAGTGTTTCTAATGGGGTTAAAGGTCCCATCCATGTTTGATGAATATATCAAGTTAAAGAAGATTTCTTCAGTGTCTTTCGTAGGTGGGTGAAAGGAGATATGAAAAGCCATCAATACATGGGGAATGGCTGGGGTATTCTGAAAAGAGACAGGGGAGACCATGTATCATCCGATGAAGTCATGATACCCTCCCGAGGGCGGTCTTCCCCCATATGACCCTCCCTCATAAAGCAACCCCCAGGGTCAAGATCAGGTAGCGGCTGCCGTCCCCTGGCCACATGGGGTGAGGCTACCTCTGGAAGAGAAGTGAGGACTCCATTGGATTCATCACAGTCCCCTTACCTCAACTAACTCAGAGCTACTAAAATTTCACACCAAACATCCCTCTATTTCCGGGCCATACAGCCCATGAGATGTAATCTGCTATAAACACACCAATACCCTTTTTGCATCCTGTCAACAACCAAACAAAACACAATTTGCAATGAAGGGGCTGCCCCTACGGCTATCCTGCCACCATATAGAGCCTCTCCAAAAAACATAGAGCTTCCACATTGGCACAAAGATAACGGGTACTTCCGGCCTGCACTTATCAACACCATAGGCTTGCCACATCCGCTATTCCGCTGTCCCCCACCCCCTTCTCTTACTGCGTCATGTGCAGAGAGGCCAACATTATTGGCAGAAGGGCGTTGTATAAGACCACTTACTAGATCACTGTTATATTGTTCATATTTATAGGGCACCAAAACACAACAAAATGATGTTGTAATCAGCATGGTTTTTCTTTCTAGGTTCTGTCTCTACTGCGCTGTATAACATGATCAGTACTCCTGGTGGAGCCTGCCCAAGGATATAAGCACCTCTTCCCCCTGGTTGTCAGTTATATGACATCCGTAGAAGAGGAATCAGTTCGATGTGTAGCTTTTCAGAATTACATCAAGAATGGACTCTTTCCTTACTGTGCTACTTTTCATATGGTACTGTGTTGGAGCTCCTATATAAAAGAAAATTTTTAAAAAGGGAGCCTCTCCTCAAGTACTTAACCCATTTCTGCAGAGCATAATGCCTGCATTCCTTAGGATCATAACCTTGTGAGAATTGTCCACAAGGCCTTCTGGGGCCAGAGCCCCCAATACCTTCAACTCTCTCTTCCCAAATATCTTCCTTCTCAAGCTCTTCACTCATCCTTCTCCAACTCCCTCAGGGTCAGTTGCTTTGCCAAACAACAAGTAGATTTCTTTCTTCTGCTGGAGCCTCCCTCTGGAACAGCCTCCCTGCCTCTCTGAAACTTAAGGAGAACCATCTCCGGTTCCGGAAGCACCTCAAGACCTTCCTCTTTGCTTCTGCTTTCTTTCCTCTGCTCCCCTGCTGATCTCCTGGTTGAAACTGAAACTGCACTGTTTTACCTGGCTACCCTCTCATCTCGGGCCCAGGTCCCCTCCCCGGCAGTTGCACACCTGCACTGCCCTCCTAACCCCCCGGCAACCCTTGCACTGGGGAACTGTATCCCTACACCCCCCTTCCAGCACTTGACACCTGATGTCTGGCCTTATCCTTGCACTTGCCACCAGCTGGCCTCACCTCTAACTTATTGTCTTTATTGATTTTACTTATTTATTTAATTTATTTTTAAGGTTGTCTTTGTGCTGCACTACCCTCTTCCCCCCGTAATTCTCCCCTTCTCCCCTCCCCTGCACTTGTGCAATCTCAATGTCACCTGGCCTAGTAAGATCGCTGTCTCGGTCTTCCCTCTGTTCCCCTTCCCTTGTCTCGTTGCGCCTTGAAAGACTTGTGTATAGGCGCGTCATAAATGCCATATCATATCATAAGGTCATGTACCATTGTTCAGAAATTGAAGTTATGAAGTAACTGTTTAGTTGGAGAGGACTCCCCTAATAAATCTGGCAGCAGCCGGAATGATGAAGAACTCAAACAGCCAGTACGCAGAAGGTACTTGAGGGAATCACTGGCTTAAAGTAATACTCTGCAGACTCTTACAGTCTCCTCCTACAGAATACCAACACCATCACAAGGTATGGCTAGCTATTCCGAATATGAGTGGACAGTATCTGGAAGAAAATGTATCCCCAGATAAAGCCCTACATGATGTAGACTGGGATCAAACTGGCCTAATGATTTCATGATGATCTGAAATCCTGAGACAGATTTTCAGTACATCATTTCAGCCTAATCTGCAGTGTCAATGCAAGACGGAAAGAGCTGAAATGGGACATTAGGCGAGAATGCATGCATACAAACTGTAAGTGTTGAGACTCTGTTGATCATTGAGAACTGTCAATTAACGCAGAAGAGAAACTGATAGACATACTCTGTTTATTTTGCAGTATATCCCTCTGAAGTACAGCAAAAGTGGGCACCCATCGAAATGAGTACAAATAGGCTGTTAATCTATACCCACAATTCTTGACCCATTTTACCTGATGTACTCACACAGTCATATTCCTAAGGAATGCAGAAATTGTGCCTAGCTGAAACCGGTTGATTAGTTAAAGGAGAATAGTCTTATTTGTTGACTGCTCCCCAAAAAACAATGTTTTAGCGAAATAATGAAAGACTATATATTGAATAAAATGTGTTTTGCATCTCTATTGTTTGCACAGGTACTGAGACACCCCGGGATTTGATTTCTATAAAACAAGTTACTATTTGATACTGATGAAATCAGCCCTATTTTGAGACTTAGCAAAGCTCTCCTTTTGCCCTTCCTTTTAAATAGGTGCTGCAACAACACTCATTTATGCTAGAGAGCCACCCTTTTCTGGAAGACGGTCTTGTGTCACTTCCAGGCTCAGCTCTTAGTCCTTTCTATAGACCCATTGGGAAGCCTTCTCATCTCTCTGTCTCGCTTTCTACCAAACCAATGTATGTTTATGAAAGCCCTCCTAGGTCAGCTTGTACATGGAATTTGCTGGACATTCTAGATATTGAAAATGTATTGCTCTGGCCATCTTCTGAGTTCATAAGGTTCCGAAGAAGGTTCCGAAGAACCTAATTCATTTTGCGCACTTCTTAATTTCAGATGTTTCCGATTACAAGGGCACGATGCAAATTCATCCTCAGGTCTATGTCTTATCCCAGGTTATTTTCATTACTTGAAAGCTTAGAAAGGTACCAGACCACCTAGCTCCATGCATATTGTGGCACTATAAATGGAACTGTGGCTTCCATGTACTTACTGTTCTTAGAGTCATATTCTACATGCTATGACATACAGAGTGGTGGTAGACAAATTATATGTATTATTAACTATGGTAGGTCATTAAAGAATACATGGTCCCTCGAGGAATGAACAGGTGTGCAACATAGCCTCCAGCTTAACCTCTGATCTGTATTGCAAATGCATGCATTTGCAAATGTCTGAGCCTAGAAGCTTATGAAGACAGTCACTGACATCTGAGTATAGTTGGCTGCAGAGTCTGCTCTTTACATAAGTTCTACCTAGAGCCAATCACCCCACTCTGATTGTAATTAGAAGTTGGTTTCTTTAAGCCATGGAGGGAGGGGGTCTTTGTAAAACCTCCCTGAGCATCTACACCGGCTAGAAGTCTCTTCTCTCCAGGCTGCAAGAGGAACGAGACAACTGGTGAAAGGGATGTGTAATTACAGACCCCTTTTTTAATCAGGAGATGGAGGAGTAGTCCAAGCAATGTAGGATGACTGGGCTTAGTCTACCAGAGGATTCTCCTAACCCAGTGTTTGTTGTAGGAGATTGCCTTCCTAAACCTATGCAAACAGGCAATCCTTAAGCTTTCTGTGGTTCACAGAAAAAGTTAGCTGTTGTCATGCAATCCAGGCCATCCAAACTGATATGGGACGTGATTGTGGTGTATTATCGTGGACACACTGATGGTGCCTTTTGAGGCAGGAGGGGGACTGGCAGAGGTAGTTCTCTCCAATTCCAATGTGGTTGTTCAAAATGATGGTCTGCTGTGTTGAAAGCTACAAAATGATTGTGGTGCACCAGGAGGTAGGGGTGTCCATCGGCTAGTGCACCACCTTTCTCCATGTTGCACTGGGTTTGAAGCCTGATTGATGAGTTTTGTAAACTGCCATTGCGTTGTGCTTAAGGTTGTACTAATGTAACCTTTTCAACAATCTTGTCAAGCAAAGGAAGCTGTGTGTTGGTGTGGTAGTTGCCTAGGTCTGGGTCATCCTTAGTTCTGGTGCTCTACTTATTGCGACCTCCTATTGATGTGGTGATCTGTTCCATCCCAAAGCTATATTTGTGCTCAATAAATACTCAAAATAAAATGAATAAATAAAGGTGGTTCGGCCAACAAAGATATTTTGCTGCATTCATTAGGAAAGTTCCTTTTGATGCCTATTCTAAGTGACCTGGTGGGGCTGCTGGAGAAAGATGGCTGCTGCCCTTGCCGGAAGATGGGCAGGACTCTTCCTTGGTAGTGCTTAGGATCATGATCTTAGGTGAGAGAAGACATGCATTACTTACCGTAAAAGCATTTCTGATGATTGTATCTGCTTAGATTCACATGCTGTGCATATGGTCCGACATCCAGTGGTAACAGCGGAGTATTGCATCTTGTCTTTCGGGGGACCGAAAGGGGACGTCGGCATAGGCGTGTCTGAAACACTATCCCTATCGTGACGTGTGTAGTACCCAAAATCCCTCACGCGCCGAGGTCCCTCCGATTGTATTTTTTCTGCCATGAGGGAGCCCAAGGCTATAGTGAGTGAGTACATGAAGAGAGAAAGTAGTAAGAAGTCTATGTTCCTTCCACCCCGAGCGGGGAGGCAGGGAGGGCGCATGTGAATCTAAGCAGATACAATCATCAGAAATGCTTTTACGGTAAGTAATGCATGTCTTCTGATGCTTGTTAATCTGCTTAGAATCACATGCTGTGCATAGACTAGCGAGCAGTACCCGGAGTTGGAGGTGGGTTGTGAGAAGGAACAGTAGAAAAAAGATGTCTTAGTAGCTTGTCCCACCTGAGAATCAGACCTAGAATGAGTATCTAGGCAATAGTGTTTTGTAAAGGTGTGTACAGAACTCCAGGTTGCCGCTTTGCAAATGGACGCTAGGGGAACATTTGCAATGAATGCTATGGATGCCTCAGTGCCTCGAGTAGAATGTGCTCTAGGCTTGAAGGGCAGTTCTCTCTTTGCCAGAGAGAAACATAGTGTGATGCATTTGACAATCCACCTTGATATTGCTGATTTAGAGACAGGGTCCCCTTCTCTACCAGCTGCCACTGAAACAAAGAATTGTTTAGTTTTCCTCAGTGGTTTAGTTCTATCCATGTAGAACATGACTGCCCTGCGCACATCTAGTGTGTGAAGGCTTCTTTTGGCCATGTTGGTAGGTCTCTGGAAGAACGTGGGTCGTTCGATTGACTGGTTCACATGGAACTTCGAAATAAATTTCGGCGCAAATCTGGGATGAGTGCGCAGAACTACTTTATCTTTGTGGACTGTAACAAAGAGGTCCAAGACCGAGAGGGCCTGTAGTTCGCTAACTCTTCTGATAGAAGTGATAGCTACTAGAATGGCTGTCTTGTAAGTCAGGTCTTTCAGACTAGCTTTATGCATAGGCTCAAAGGGGGGGTCCCATGAGCCTAGTTAAAACCACATTTAGATCCCACCCAGGGGCTGGGTGAGTGATGGGGGGATACATTCTTTTAACCCCTTCCATAAAGCCTTTAATCACAGGTATTTTCCACCACAACACCTTCTGCTGTGACGTGGTGTAGGCTGACAACGCTGCTAGGTGAACCTTTAAGGAATTGAAGACTAACCCAGAGTCCAACAGATGGGTGAGATATAACACAATGTGTGAAGGCGAACAATCGGTGGGATTGACGCCTTTGGAACTGCACCAAATGACAAAACGTTTCCATTTGCTGGCATAGCAATAACGTGTGTTAGGCTTTCTTGCCTCCCTCAGTATGTCCATGCATCTTTGAGGGAGTTGCAGATGTCCAAACTCTATGACTTTAGGAGCCAGGCTGCTAAATTCAGAGTTTGTGGGCATGGGTGCAGAGTCTCCCCCCTGTCCTGAGACAACATGTTGTACGGGCAGGGCAGCTTGACTGGAGGGGAGAGGGACATTTCCATCAGGTGCGCGAACCAGGGTTGGCGGGCCCACATGGGAGCCACCAGAATCATGGTGACTGGTTCCTGGTGCATCTTGTGCACTATCTTGTTCAGAAGGGGAGTCGGGGGGGAAAGGGTAAACAAATTTCCCCGACCAAGTTATCCAGAGACCGTTCCCCTTGGATCGGTTCTGGGGGTACCTGGAGGCGTAATCTGGGCATTGGGCGTTCTCCTGAGTACCGAACAAGTCGATCTCTGGAAACCCCCATTCTGCGAAGACGTTGGATACAATGTCTTCGTGTAGACGCCATTCGTATTCTTCTGGCAAAGGAAAATCTCTGCTGAGTACGTCTGCCAGAAGATTGAGTTCCCCTGGAACATGTTGGGATATCAGGAACATCTTGTGTTTGAGAGCCCATATCCAGATGTTTTGGGACAGCTTGGATAGCCCTGGAGAGTGAGTGCCCCGCTGCTTGTTCAGATAATACATTGCTGTTGTGCTGTCGGTTAGGACCAGCACTGTCTTCCCCTGCAGTTGCTACTGAAAGGCCTTCAAATGCTTTGAACACTGCCAGTAGCTCCAGTAGGTTTATATGGTTGGATGCTACCTGAGGGGACCACACTCCGTGCGCTGTTTGTTGAAGCAGGTGAGCCCCCCACCCTGTGAGAGATGCGTCTGTCGTGAGAGTGGCTTCCACTGCAAGGGTGGTGAAGGTTTTCCCCTTCAAGAGGTTCTCCCTCGGCCACCACTGCAGAGAGAGAACGAGGGCTGGCGAGACAACTAACAGATCTTCCCATTGTCCGCTGGCCTGACACCACTGGCTGTTGAGCCACTCCTGCATGGGACGCATGCGCAGCCGCGCGTGGGGGACCAAGTATATGCATGACGCCATCATCCCTAGCAAACGCATAGCTTTGTGTACCGTCACCTTCCGACTGGCTACATACTGAGGAACTTGAGAGAGCATGTTCTGAACCCTCTCGCTGGAAGGGAAGACTAGAACGTCTTCCGTGCGAATTAGAGTCCCCAGGAACTGTTTTACTTGGCTGGGGACTAAGCTGGATTTCTTTTCGTTGATAGAAAATCCTAGGCTGAACAGTAGGTCTACTGTCTTTTGGGTGTTCGAAATACAAACGTCGAACGAGTCCCCCGTGATGAGCCAATCGTCGAGGTAAGGGTAAACTGGAACTGAAAGTCTGCGCAGGTGTGCTGCTGCCACTGCCAGGACCTTGGTAAACACCCGTGGCGCCGAGGCTATGCCGAAGGGGAGTACCTTGAACTGGTAGCGTTTGTCCTGAATCACGAACCTTAGGAATTTTCTGTGCGCTGGCAGCACTGAAATATGAAAGTATGCATCTTTCATATCCAATGTTGTCATGAAGTCCCCTTGTTTTAGCAATGGGATCACCTCTTGAAGTGTTATCATGCGAAACTTCTGGGGCTTTATGAACTTGCTCGCTGGGCGCAGGTCTAGAACAGGGCGCATGGTGAGATCCTTTTTGGGTACAAGGAAGTATATTGAATAAATACCCTCGTTTACTTGAAGAATCGGGACGGCTTCTATGGCGTCCTTTCCCAGCAGCACCTCCACCTCTTGGACCAGGATCTGCAGATGTTCCGGTGAAAGGCGTCGATGCTTCAGCGGTCTGAACTGTGGAGGTCGGGGGCGAATTCCACGCAATAACCGTGGGCGACCGACTTTAATACCCACTGGTCTGAAGTTATCCCCTCCCATGCCTTCAGGAAAGATCTTAATCGCCCCCGACCGGGGAGACATGGGAGGGGACCTGAACTTGATGGTCATTTCTGACCCGAGGTTGACGCACCTCTGGAATTGGAGCCTCTGCCTCTATTCTTTCCGCGCTTCTGACCCCTCTGGGGGTAGTAAGTGGGGCTTGCAGCCGGTTGACCTGCGTTGAAGTTGCCCGTGCCGAAATTATTTTGAGCGGCGCGGGCTTGTCCTCGAAAGGACCGCCGAGAATTGCTGCTCCTCTGTGAAGAGGGTTTTTGGGAAATTTGGTGCAGCGACTTAATAGTCTCATGCTCCTTCTTGGCTGTCTCCAATGCATCGTCTACCGCCTTCCCGAAGAGGTTGGCCTCTTCTATGGGTTTATTGATGATGGATGCCTGGGTCTCAGGCCTGAAACCCGACGTGCGCAGCCAAGCGTGTCTCTTTAGGAGAGTACCCTGTGCGAGAGACCTGCCTGCTGTCTCTGCAGAGTCCAGGGTATTCTTTACAACATTTTGATTGGCAAGTTTACCCTCCGAGACAATGGCGAGAAGCTTGGCTCTGGTTGGGTCCGGAACCTCCTGGAGGCCTTCCTGGAGTAGGTTCAATTGGGCGTCGACGTAGCTTGCCAGTAACGTAGTGTTATTGGCAATCCGGACGGTATAAGCAGCCGCCGACGTGACCCGTTTGCCTAAGGCATATAACCTTTTGGACTCCTTGTCCGGGGGTGACTCTCCCGTGGCAAGGGGAACCCCTGCTCTCTAGCGAGTGTTGGTCACCACCAGCGAGTCTGGGATTGTGTGCCCTTTGAGGTAAAGCGGGTCGGTGGGGGAGGGCCGGATGAGTTTTTCGACCCTTGGGTTCACAGCCCTCGTCTGAGCGGGTGTGAGTAAAGAAGGGGACAGCCGTCTCTTTACAGAGCTCAAGAAGGGGAGAGACTGGCTAGCCGGAGGCTTGTCATTAATAATGTTTTCCGCGAAATCCTGTTCAGGCAAATGCCTCAAGCGTGGCAATTTTAAAGAATTCCGCTGCTTTTTTCAACGTGTTGTTGAAAGCCATTTGATCATCCACAGGGGGAGCCTGCCTAACCAGTATGGATGGGGGAGAGTCGAGGCAAACGATATCAGAATTGTGATCGTCCTGCTGGGTGTCCTCCCAGTTGTCCGTTGCGCCTTGATCTTCCCCATAAATGTCCAGAAAAGAAGTCTCCTCTTCTTCTGTATAGATGTCTCTACATGTCCTTCTGGACATCTTCTTGATAATCAACATAGTGTTGAACACCTAGGTGTTGGGCAACTTGTGTATGAGGGTTAGGGTCTACCCGAGCTTTTTTCGGCGGAGGTTGATCAAACACCGAAAACCTGCTGCAGCCGATCCATATACCCCTCAAATTGCTCCGTGGTCCACTTGGATGACCCAAATGGACCCAGCTGAGCAGGAACCGGGTCCTCAGCCCTAAGGCGTTCAGAGGATCTCCTCAGGGTGGTTGAGAGGGGTACCTGGCTCTCTTCGTAAGAGTCCTCAGGATCGTCTTCCAAAACCGTGGAAAACCTTTCGACGGATTGGCCCATAATTGTGGGCGAAACCGGTACAAGGCCCGCCGCCGTAGCAATCCTATTGATGTTCTTACTGATAGTTACCGAATCTTCGGGGGACAACGCCTCCGATGATGGCTTCCCGGGTAGAGGCCTAGTTAGAGGCCTACTCGTAGTTTTCGGGCCTGCACGAGCCTTGGAAACCTTGAAAGTCGTTGAAGTTTCTAGTTCAGAAACTTCGGTGTGTGTAGTTTGGGGAGTAGCGCCTTTCTTAAGTTTATTAAGCCCAGTCGTCATGCGCTGCTGCGGATGCGGGGAAGGCTTCGGATCAGATCGATCCGATGGCGCTTGAGCTTTCTTCGACGTCGTCGAGGAGGGCGCTTGGGTGTGTGTTTTGTGTGGTGCGATTGTACGCCCCTGTCACCGGGTGTGGTCCCTGTAGCAAGAACGGAGTCGAGCCTAGAAGGGTCGGGGACGGGCGTGGCGGCTCTAGAATCGTCCGCCTCAAGGTCTACAACGTCCGCGTTGGACGTTTGGTCATCCGATGTACCCCTGTCACTCTCGGCTGGTGTCGCGGCAGGGGAGGGAGGCTCCACGCGTGAGTTACTGTCTGCGGCCCACCGCTTCAACCGGCGCTCCTTAAGGGATTAGGTTTAATAGTTTATACGCCGAACACCGCATTAGTGCTTTAGGGGGGGGGGGGACAAGCGTACACGAAGTGTGCTCGTCTTTCCACGGATATCTGACCCTTCACAGAGGGCAGAATCTAAATGGAGCCCTTTCCATAGCAGAAGGGAAGGGTGACCAGACCAAAAAGTAAAGAAGTGGAAAAGAGGAAAGACATCTTATAGCAGTATGGCAAACCCCCAGCCCACTCTCCCTACTGTGTAGGCCGGCCAGAAGGCCCGACCACATGGAGGTCCGAACGCCGGATCTTAGGTGCCGGAATCCACAGCCGTAGGCGGTTCCCCCGTAGTGTTCATTGAAGATGTTCTTGATAGACGAAGTGACTTAACGGGGATTAAACCGACAATTCAGTAAGATAAACAATGTCTCATGAAGAGCTCCGCTATAGGGCGACCAGTTATCTGGGCGGAAAAAAACAATCTGAGGGACCTCGGCGCATGAGGGATTTTGGGTACTACACATGTCACGATAGGGATAGTGTTTCAGACACGCCTATGCCGACATCCCCTTTCAGTCCCCGGAAAGACAAGATGCAATACTCCGCGGTTACCACTGGATGTCGGACCATATGCACAGCATGTGATTCTAAGCAGATTAACAAGCATCAGAACAAGGTTTACTTTCCAAAGTTGAACTTAATGTGTACTTTTATTTTTGAGCCTTGAAGCACTTTGCATTGCTCCTCCCTTGAGTCCCTTTTATGCGTGAACATTTAGATTGTGGAAGGACCAGCTAAGGAAGCCTCCCCTGTGGCAATAATTAGTTAATACCATTCCCTTCATTGTTTCCATGCCCTTAACTTAACTGATACATCATGTTGTCATGCACATTTAAAACCCAGCTCACAGACCAGTATATAGCATTAATTCTCAGACTTGCTCAAATGCACACACAAATCCTGTTTGCAGACTCATACCCAGTATGCATTTACTGACTTCCTTGCTGTGAGGAACTCATGGTGGCAACAATAAAGACAGACACAAGTGATCACAGTTCAAGGGTGTTTATTAAACTATATAATGAGTGAGAAAAATGCCTAATCTAAACCCAAACCTAAGATGGGAGCAAGCTACGACCATCAAATAATAAGGCAGTCCCAGTGGCGTCTTGTCAAATAAAACGGGCCTATACAAAAAAAACTATTGCCAATCCTTACAACTAAGTTACAAAATAGTGTGGGGTAATGTAAGTGTTCACAAAATGATAAGTCAGGATGGTATGGCTGGGTCTCCCTTCCCCATGTTTTTGGCACAGGGACAAGGCAGGACCCTTGCGCACAGCACACTCCTGGGCCTCGCCAGCTCGAGGTAACAGTTCCTTTCAACAATGCCAGAACCTTCCGGGGGCAAAGTCTCATCAGGTCTGATAGGAGAGAAGGATACGAGAAAGGCAGGGGGAGGGTGGGAGGCCATAGGAAGCAGGGGACTGGGGGAAGGGGAGAGGGATGCAAGGGTGCTCAGGATGTGCAGAGTTTTTGAAGTGAAGTGTGTGGCCAGAGCATTGCAGAGGGCTTTAGAGGGAAGAGGCGAGGAGGAGATTGAAGAAGGGTTGGATAGTTCCCTGCAGATTTTTAAGAGTTCAGCCGTGTTGTTGGATGCACCAGAGAGGTGAACCGGGATGTGGGCCCTTTTCTTGGTGCGGATGGAGAGTCTATGTTGCCTTTGGAGTACGTGATAGGCAGAACCTTCCGGGGGCAAAGTCTCATCAGGTCTGATAGGAGAGAAGGATACGAGAAAGGCAGGGGGAGGGTGGGAGGCCATAGGAAGCAGGGGACTGGGGGAAGGGGAGAGGGATGCAAGGGTGCTCAGGATGTGCAGAGTTTTTGAAGTGAAGTGTGTGGCCAGAGCATTGCAGAGGGCTTTAGAGGGAAGAGGCGAGGAGGAGATTGAAGAAGGGTTGGATAGTTCCCTGCAGATTTTTAAGAGTTCAGCCGTGTTGTTGGATGCACCAGAGAGGTGAACCGGGATGTGGGCCCTTTTCTTGGTGCGGATGGAGAGTCTATGTTGCCTTTGGAGTACGTGATAGGCAACTTTGTCAGAGGGTGAGCCTGAGGTTTGCCACTTCAGTTCTGCAGCTCTGCATTGCGTTTCAGGGCTGAAAGTTCGGAGTCGTACCAGGTGTTACGCTTGGAGGCATGTTTCAGGCAGATCCTTATGACTGGGGCAAGAATGGCAAGGGTATTAGTAATGGCAAGATGCAGGTTGCTGAGAGCAGAGGTAGAGGTAGAGTCAGTAGTGGGGAGAGAGGAGGGATGAAGGTGGATGCAAAGGGAGCAACTGACACTCGTTTCATCAGATGGATGTTCGTGAACGAGATTGGCAGGTCTGGAGGAGGTGCGATGAGAAGGCTGAGAGGACCTAAGAGAGAGGAGAGAGTGGTCTGGCCAGGAGAGTGGGGTGATCAGTGGGGAGGAGAGTGAAAGATCATTGTGCCATACCATTTCAATGTATTGCCTCTTTATAGGCGTGCTGCGAGGATTATGATTTCATTCTTCACTCTGGGTGATATTCCCCCCCCCCTTCACTTTCACTGGAACAACATTTCAATAATTCAATCCTTACTATTATACGACCTGGAGCCAGGTACCTTTATTATATATATATATATGGGATACATTAATCACCATAATCGTATTTCTGATGCTTGTATCTGCTTAGATTCACATGCTGTGCATAGGCCGACATCTAGTGGAAGCTGCGGAGTATTACAGTTTGTTTTTCGAAACTCGAAAATGGGCGTCGACACAGGCGTGCCAGTAATACTATCCCTAGTGTGACGTCCACTGTACCCAAGATCCCTCACGCGTCTAGGATCCTCAGATTGTATTTTTTTCTGACATGAGGAAGCATGAGGAGTAGCGTGAGTACAGATAATCCAAGCAGATAGACAGAAAGGTAAGACTACAAGCAATCATGCGCCTTCTCTCGGAGGGGAGGAAGGGTGGGTTGCATGTGAATCTAAGCAGATACAAGCATCAGAAATACGATTACGGTGAGTAATGTATCCCTTCTGAGGCTTGTGGATCTGCTTAGATCACATGCTGTGCATAGATTAGCGAGCAGTACCAGAAGAAGGAGGTGGGATGTGAGAAGGGTCATGAGCAAACCGGTGTCTTAGAACCGCTTGTCCCACTTGTGTATCTGTCTTGGAATGAGTGTCAATGCAGTAATGCTGAGTAAAAGTGTGAATGGAGCTCCAAGTAGCTGCTTTGCAAATGGTGTCGAGGGGAACATTTGCAATGAAAGCCAGAGTGGCCCCAATGCCTCTAGTAGAGTGGGCTCTTGGCGTAAAAGGCAGAGTTTTCCCAGAAAGAGAGTAACACAGCTGTATACAGTTGATAATCCACTTCGAGATCGCGCCTTTAGAGACCCGATCTCCCTCTCTGCCTGTAGCTACGGAGACAAACAGTTGATCTGTTTTCCTTAGCGGTCTGGTTTTATTTACATAGTAGAGGACCGCCCTACGCACATCTAGGGTGTGTAGTTTCACCTCAGCCGAGCTTTGCGGGTTCTGGAAGAAAGCCGGAAGCTCGATGGACTGGTTTACATGGAACTTAGATATAAATTTAGGTGAGAACCTAGGGTGTGGGCGTAAAACCAGTTTGTCTTTATGGATAGTAAAGAAAGGATCCTGCACTGACAGAGCCTGAATTTCACTGACCCTTCTTATCGAGGTAATGGCTACTAAGAAGGCCGTTTTATAAGTCAGGTGTTTGAGACTACTTTTATGCATGGGTTCGAAAGGGGGGCCCATAAGCGTAGCTAGCACCACATTAAGGTCCCATCCTGGCGGTGGGTTCGAAATAGGAGGGTGAAGTCTCTTTACTCCTTCCATGAAGGCTTTAACTACTGGTACTTTCCACCACGACACCTTGCTATGTGAGGTGGTGTATGCTGACAGTGCTGCCAGGTGTACCTTTAGTGAGTTGAAAACCAACCCTGCATCCAGCAGGTGGAGCATGTATGTCACGATTGTGGAAGGAGTGCAATCAACTGGGTTGATTTGTTTATTCTGGCACCAAATAACGAATCTTTTCCACTTGTCAAAGTAACAGTGCCTTGTGTTTGGTTTCCTGGATTCTTTTAGGATGTCCATACACCTCTGTGGTAAATTGAGATGTCCAAACTCTATGACCTCAGGAGCCATGCTGCCAGGTTCATTGAGTTGGGTTGCTGGTGCACTGTTTGACCTTGTTGCTGGGACAGTAGGTTGTACCAGGCTGGAAGTTTGATGGGCTCGCACACCGCCATCCTGCGTAGGTGTGGAAACCATGGTTGTCTCGCCCACATGGGAGCAACTAGGATGAGCGTCATCGATTCCTTGTTCATCTTGTACACCACTTTCCTGATGAGAGGAGTTGGTGGAAAAGCGTACGCAAACATCCCTGACCAGTTCATCCACAGGGCGTTCCCTTGGGAGTCTGGCTGGGGGAACCTGGATGCAAATCCTGGGCATTGTTTGTTTTCGCTTGTGGCGAATAAGTCTATAGTGGGGAAACCCCACTGAGAGAAGAGATCTTCTACGATTTCTCTGTGTAGACACCATTTGTGTTCCTCCGGAAGAGGATCTCTGCTCAAAGCGTCCGCTAGAGAATTGAGATCCCCTGGAACATGTTGAGATGACAGAAAGATGTTCCGTCTGAGTGCCCATATCCAAATTGCCTGGGCAAGTCTGGACAGATTTGGTGAACGAGTCCCTCCTTGCTTGTTCAGGTAGAACATAGCTGTCGTGCTGTCCGTCCGGATCTGCACCGACAGGTTCAGTAAGTGGGGCTCGAACGCTTGAAGTGCTCTGAAAACTGCCAGAAGCTCTAGCAGGTTGATGTGGTTCTTGGCCACTGTGTGAGACCAGAGACCCTGAGCTGTGTGGTGGAGATGGTGAGCTCCTAATCCTGTCAGGCATGCGTCCGTCGTGACTACGGCCTGTATCTCTGGATCGTAAAAAGGGTTTCCCCTTGGATAGATTGTCTCTTGTCCACCAGTGGAGGCTTTGTACAAGTGTTGGCGAAACGACCACTAGATCGTCCCACTGATCACTTGCTTGAGACCACAGTTTCGCCAATCATTCTTGCATGGGACGCATGCGCAGGCGCATAGTGGGGGACCAGGTAAATACTTGACGCCATCATGCCCAGCAAACGCATTACTTTGCGTACTGTTATCTGGCGACCGGTTTGATATTGCGGAATTTGCAGTAGTATATTCCGAATTCTTTCCTCTGAAGGAAAAGCCAACCCCTCTTGAGTATTTAGAACAGCTCCTAGGAACTGCTTGGAGGTGCTGGGCACCAGACTTGATTTTTTCTCGTTTATGGAGATGCCCAATTCGAAGAGGAGGTCGATAGTTCTTTGAATGTTTGTCCTGCAAATTACTGGGGTCTCCCCCATGATGAGCCAGTCGTCCAGATAAGGGTACACTGGGATTGCCTCCCTGCGTAGGTGTGCCGCCGCCACCGCCAGTACCTTGGTGAATACCCTTGGAGCCGAGGCTATCCCGAAGGGCAGTACCTTGAACTGGTAGTGCTGACTGTCCACCTTGAAGCGCAGATATTTTCTCTGCGCTGGGAACATGGAAATATGAAAATGGGCATCTTTCATATCCAATGTTGCCCTGTAATCTCCCTTTTTTAGGAGGGGAATTACCTCTTGGAGGGTAGTCATGTGAAATTTTTGGGGCTTGACATACTTGTTTGTAGGCCGTAAGTCCAATACTGGGCGCATTGTCAAATCTTTTTTTGGCACAAGGAAGTAAGTTGAATAAATACCCTTGTTTACCTGGTGTCCCGGGACGAGTTCTATCGCGTCCTTTGCGAGAAGATTTTTCGAAGATATTTTCGAGTAGGATCTTCTGGTGGTCGAAGGAGTGTACTCTTTATCGTGGAGGGTGGTTTCGGGGATGCTCTAGGAGTTCTATGCAGTATCCTGCGGACACTGTGGACAGCACCCATCTGTCTGATGTGATCTCTTCCCAAGCTTGGGTGAAGATGGAAATGCGTCCCCCTACTGGGGATGCGTGAGAAGGGACCCTGAACAGAGCGTCACTGTTTTGGTGGAGGCGTGCCCCCTCCTTTATTGGGACTGCCTCTACCCCTACCACGACCTCTTTTGTTACCCCTGCCATAACTCTGGGTAGACTGCTTGTTAGAGTTCCATGGAGTACCCTGGCCTTGGGAATAGTTAGAGCCTCTTTGGGAGTTTTGTCCGCGAGGCCGACGAAAATTGCCATTCCCTCTCTGGTTAGGGGGTTTGTTAGTTAGTTGCCCTAGGGACTTGAGTGTCTCGTACTCGTCCTTGGCATTCTTCAGTACGTCCTCGACCGCCTTTCCAAACAATAGATCCGGCTCCACCGGCTTATCTATCAATGATGCTTGGGTCTCGGCCTTGAAACCAGACTGCCGTAGCCTAGCATGCCTCTTAATGACCGTGCTCTCAGCAATTAATCTGCCGGCGTTATCCGCAGCATCAAAGGTTGATTTTAAAATGCAACCTGACACGGCTCTCCCCTCTGCCGAAACCATGTATCACAAAGGGCTGGCAGGCTCACCACCTCTTTAGGTTGATCGGTAATGACTTCCTCATCAGTAAAACTCGACTCGTTTCCCCGTTCCCTTTCCTCCTCACCTGAGCTTGAAGAGTAATTTAGCTTCTTTCTTCTGGTGTGTAGAGCGGGATGCCTTTTCTTTTGGAGAAGGTAAGGTCGGCCTCGAAAGGAAGCCACCGCGGCTCCACACAGGAGGCACGGTGACCCCCCTCCGCGACGGACTAAAGACGGAGTGAGGGGAAAAGCCAAACGGCATAAAAACCCCTCCGGAAACCAGGAACCAAATCAGGAATGCTCGGTGAAGAAATCAGGTGATCCAAGGTAAGGTGAGTATGATGCTCGGTGAAGAAATCAGGCGATCCAAGGTAAGGTGAGTATGATGCTCGGTGAAGAAATCAGGCGATCCAAGGTAAGGTGAGTAAGAGAGCGTAACAAGATAGGATGGCTCCGTAGAGAAAGGAGCAGCGCGAGAGACTGCAGGGAAAAGGAACGGACCGGTGTAAAAACACCAGGGGGGGGGGAAACTGGAAAGACTGGGAGAAGAAAGAGCAAGGGGAAAGAGAGCAAGAGATAGGAGGGAATAGGACAGCACGGGCGGAGCACCGCCTAGGAGAGCAACTATGGATATGAGCGAGCGCAACAGAGGGAAATCCGACGTTGCAACGCGCCGAGCCGCCTAGCGTGTGGAAGTAAATACGCGTAGGCGGCGGCCATGTTGAAAAAAGACTAGAACGTTAGCGCTGTAAGGGAAATAACGTGACGGCACAATTTAATGGCGGCCCAGCTTCCACCTATTCCACAGCCGCCAGCGCTCAGCGGTCGTGACACCATGCCAATTGGCTTTTTAAGGGTCCTGGGGCAGAGTCTATGAGAGCCGC
Source organism: Ambystoma mexicanum (assembly GCF_040938575.1). Taxonomy (NCBI): domain Eukaryota; kingdom Metazoa; phylum Chordata; class Amphibia; order Caudata; family Ambystomatidae; genus Ambystoma; species Ambystoma mexicanum. The sequence continues at coordinate 1,006,112,770 of NC_090934.1, forward strand.
GACTTCTTCCCACTGGTGGCAGTTGTAACTAGCCAGCAGGGTGGTGGAGTTTGCAATCCTTGCCTGGTAGGCAGAAGTGGAGGCTACTTTCCTGCCCAAGCCATAAATCTTCTTGCTCTCCTTGTCGGGGGGAGCTTCGGACGATGACAAGGGTGTTCCAGCCCTCTTACGGGTGTTTGTAACAACCAGGGAGTCCGGTTTGAGATGTCCCCTTATGTATAGTGGGTCAGATTGGGCTGCCCTGAAAAGCTTTTCAATTCTGGGGTTTACTGCCCTAGTGAGATTGGGGTTAACAAGGGAAGGGTCTATCCTCCTTTGTATTGACTTAAGGATAGGGATGGCCTGAGCAACAGGTCTCCTTTCTCCCACCAGTTCCTCTGCAAAGTCCCTCTCTTCCTGAGCACCTTGGGTATCAATGTGGAAGTGCTGTGCCGCTCTGGACAGGACCTCATTCGGGAGAGGTTGGTTGTCGACAGGGGAGTCGGTAACCGCTGGCTCTTTCTCTAGCGGGGAATCTACCTGTATGTATCTGGGTCATCCTCTTCCTCCTCCTCCTCTTGGTCCTCATCATCCCCATAATAGCCTGTCCCAGTTTGTTCTTCGAACATGCCCACGTCTGGATCCTCAACAAAGGGTGGATCTTCCTGGTATTGAGAATAGGGCTGTATATAGAAGGGGTCTGAAGACTGAGTTGGTGCTTCACCCCGGGACTTCCTACTTGGGGGTATTGGATCCTTCGAGCCTGAGGGAGTTGACCCTTCTGGGGTATAAGAGAGAAAGTGTTCCGGGTTCTTGGCGTAGAAATCTGCCAATGATGACATCCTTGACATTACTCTGTCTATGTCATCACTGGACCATTCCCTTGAACTGGGAATAACTCTTTCCTGGAGTGCTTTCCCCGTTTTATCCTGACTAGACCTACTGGTTTGAACAGGGGTCTTAGGGACAACAGACTGAGATTTGTCCTGGCTAGACCTACTGGCCTGAATAGGGGCCTTAGGGACAGGGGACTGAGACTTGTCCGTCTGTTTAGGTGGAGTAGAATGTAGTTTAGGAATGGAAGTAGGCTGGGACTGCTTACTTCGTTGTTTTCCCCCCTCCCCGTGGGTGGAAGAGTGCTTCCCCGATTTTTGGGCCCTATCAGAGCTTTTTGATGCCTGGCGTCGAAATTCGGGGGTAGAGTCCCTGTCTCTGGAGAGTGTAAGGGATTCGGTAGCAGCCTTACTGCTGCCTGCAGACGCCGACTCCTGGAGTGCGGCTTGGGGGTAGAGGTCGGCGTCGTCCTCCAACGACCGAACCTCAGTCACTAAGGGGAGCGAGGCACTTTTAGCAACAGTGGAGGGTTGCTTGGTGTCATGAGGCGATCTCGAACGCGAATGCCCAGAGGACACCGACTCCGTGGACCGTTCTCTATGTGCCTCTTTCCGAGAACTCGACGTGCGCGTCAAGTCTCGGGTGGACCTTTGTTTGCTGAAGTGGTGTGGGTAGCGCTCGTGTCGCCGGGGGTCTTCCCCATAGCTGCCCTGTCGGACAACCTTCCGAGGTCGGGGACTTGCGCTTGGCTGTCCATCGAAGCCACATTGCCCTCGCTGTCCGAAAGTACGGCGTCACTGCCATCGCTGAAGGCACCCTCTGCGGCCATGGCCTCTTGTCGCCTGGCGTGGTGGCCCCAACGCTTTGTCGAACGGTCCTTAAGGGTCTTCGGTTTAAACCAACTGCATGCTCTGCAATGCGCCTTGGGGTGGTCCCTCGGCAAGCAGAGGTTACACGTGGCGTGTCTGTCAACCCAAGGATACTTGCGGTGGCACTTGGGGCAAAATTGAAAAGGGGTACCCTCCATACGCACCCTGTGGCAGCGGGATGGGAGTGTAGGAATATAAGTAATGTACCTATATTAATCAGAGTGTAGGATATGTGCCACCCCCCACTCTCCCTACTTGCAGGGCCGAGTCCAGAGGACTTCCGAGGCCCGGGCCAAGGCCAGAGGCCTTCCGAGGCCCAAATCCGTCGCTGTGGTCAGACGGTTGAATTTTCTGCGATCCGGCGTCGAGTGTCGATGTTCGGAGACTCGACGTAGAGGTGGAATAAACGGGGAAATATATAACAATATATATAACAATATTAGCAAAATCTGACTAAGTCAGGGAACTCCGCTCATTGCTTCCGACCAGCATGGCGGAAAAAAACAATCTGAGGGTCCTAGACACGTGAGGGATCATGGGTACAGTGGACGTCACACTAGGGATAGTATTACTGGCAGGCCCTGTGTCGACGCCCAATTTTCGAGTTTCGAAAAACAAACTGTAATACTCCGCAGCTTCCACTAGATGTCGGCCTATGCACAGCATGTGATCTAAGCAGATTCCACAAGCCTCAGAAATATATATATCAAACCATGATCCCAGGCACTGTTTATTTGCAACGTTCTGCATAATGACTACAAGCCTCCCATTTTTGACACCAGTAGGCTGACAGGTGACTTAATGTGTTTTTTTCTTGATAACATAGCACTATATGGTGATAATCCCCACCTTATCTACAGCGGAAGTCTATCTCTTAACTCTTGTATATTTTGGGTTTCTTCCCCAAGTCTTTTCTACATTGGGATACCTTTGTGGTTTCCATCATGGACGTCACTTGGGCACCCTGATAATGCTGCATGCTCATAATAATTGGATTTAGTCCACTTTGACCAAGATATCACCCATCCTCTCTCTAATGTTAGGCTCTTAGTATAAAATTACCAAAGAGTGTATAACATTTCCTTTGTTTACTACTAACCTGATATGAATATTTGTTTTAGCTACTCTGTATGGACTCTTTAAGGATACTAACACATTTTTTCATATATATTTTTTGTCCCTCCATCCCTATATCTCTCTTTTTTGTTTTGTCTTGAACTATATGTTTTTAATGGACTATTGCTGATTATGTTTGCAATACATATGAAACAATGTTATGTGAACTATATAATTTTACATTATCTAATCCTTATTTAAATGTACTATTTTATTCCACCCCCCTCTTTCCATTCTCCTTTGGTTTACATGTCCACACTTTTTTTTTTGTATACAGTCGTGTGGTCTATTGGCCCTGCCTTGAAAAGGACCAAATCGGTCGAAACACGTGTTGGCAATCTTTTGGGCCTACTTCCCTAATTGAATGGACATTAAATGCATTGTTGGATTTAACAACAGACACTGTCGTTAATCGTTTACTTTTGTGGGACAGTGCTTTTTCTGCCACAGATCATCTTTTCATTTATTTCATAGGGTTGGGTAATCCCTGATCTGATGGCTTAGCAGCAGTCCCAGGATCATCATATATTACCAACAATAATCATTATTCATTCTGGGATTAGCACTCTGATACCCGGATACCAAAACACATTTTCACTCATTGTGGATGAAGGCATCAAGCGTGTGTCCAGCCGAGTGGTAGGACCAGAAAGGAAAATGGAGAGGGAGAGCGAGGAGCAGAGTTCATGGAAAAGAGTGGATGTTGTGCTAGAGGAGTCAATGTGGATGTTGAAATTGCACGCGAGAAAGTGTTTAGAGGTGGTTGTGAGGAGAGAGGAAGAGAAATCAGCTAATTCACATTCAGCATTTCTTTTTCAATAAGGTTATTAAAATAAGAGTTATCCTTTCTGCAATTGATAAAGAGGAGGAGGAGCCCACAATCATCACACATCAGGAAATTTCTACAAATACATGCATCTCCTTTATTGAGGTTTCTAGCACCTTAGGTGAGACTAAACACATAGCTGTTAAACTTTCACATTCTCAAACGGATTACCATACCAACTTCAGTTATTTAATAATTCTCTATTATTTTTATACCTATTATGACTAACATTATAAATTCCTCCTTTGCGGAGCAGGTCTTTGTTAACTGCATCAAAAACTCATTAATTCACCCACCTATGAAATAATCCCACCTGAACCAGTTAATCCAGGAAATTATAAACCTATTGTTAATCTCCCATTGGTAGACAAAGTCCTGGAGTCTTTGCCACCACTCAGATGCAAGACTTTGTACGTACCAACAAACTTCTTGATGATTGTCCCAGACAAAATCCAGATTGATAGAGGAGTGAGTCTGCTCTCTTATCCATCTAGGGTTCTGCTCTTGATACAGCCGATTAGGGACACTTTTCCAAGGTCCATAAACTTGATCAAGACATTATTACCATGGTTTAACCAAGAGTCCATTAATTGGCCATCTTCCTTTCTGTCTGGAGAAACCCTGAGGATTACCATTGGTTCATGCTCTTCAGCAATTTCTGATGTCAAATACGAAGTTCCTCAGGCTCTTCTATCTAGCCCTTTATAATCTGTACGTCTGTCTCTTTTTAACATCATTCGTGTATATAAAATAGGATATCAGTCATATGCTAATGACACGCAACTAATTTAAAAACCTAAAGACCAATGACCTCAGCTGGACCACCTCAAGACCTGCCTTTCTGCCATCCCTGATTGATTGCACACAAATTGCCTACAGTTGAATGAGTGAAAACCCAAAATTCTCATTCTCTGCCACATTAGAACCATTAAACATCTCCTCCCAGAGACTGACCTTCTGAATAGTCTCACAGGAGTTAATAGGTCAACTGCTCCAATCAGCAATCCAGTGGTCCTTTTGGCCTCTAAATTGTCCCTTCTTCCCCAGATTCTTCGAATTAGAAAAACAGGCATCTTCCAGATGAAAGTGCTCAAACATATTCTTCCTTTTCTCCCCATGGAGGATGAAGCAGTGGTGGTAGGAGCTATGGCCCACTGTGATCTGAATTTTTGCAATGCCATTTTTGGAAGGCTTCCAGAGTCTTTTATCATTGTTGAAATCTTTTATTTCGGCTATGCCATAAACAGTTTACAAATAAAAATATAAAATGTACATTATACAGCATACAAATTTAAAATTCATACAAAAGAATCTGAAAATGTTGCATGCAAAGTCCAAGCAGAAGCTAAATACTTCATTAGTTGGACTGCACAATTTTCATTCCTCGTTATTTTCAGCAGCCTATAGGTCGCAGCAATAGTCCTCGTTTATCACTGAACAAATAACAGTCTTAAATATTGTCTCTTACGAAGATATATAAGGGGCAGATACAAATAAAGTACATAACATCAGTGGTGGTACAGAATGCACATTTATCTGCAGAATCTTTATTCCATTGTGCAACAAGATAAGGAACCGGAAGAATTCCTAATATAAACTTTATCATCAAAGTCTTCTCGATCCTTTTACAAGGGATAGCTAGATAGGATTTCAGTAAAAATAAAACACTTGAAACTAATAATTCTAGCACCACCCTTTTCCTCATTGTTTGCATATCTCATTGAAAAACCATTTATCGTATGCCTTCCTCAAAACAAATGTGTAATTATGACCCAGCCAAAGAGAGTCATTCCACAGCCGAGAAATGTCTGGCAATTATTTTGATACCTTTTGGTTCCATGTGTTAATATCCCCGCAAAAATATTGCCATACAAAAATATTGCCATATTTTTGCGGCGATATTAACCTCTTAAGTGCCAAGGATGAGCTATCTCATCCTTGACATTACGTTTGCAGTGCCAAGGACGAGATACCTCTTCCTTTTTGGCACTCTGTTTTGTGCGATCCCTGAAAAAGCCGGGATCGCACAAAACTCAAATATATCCTCCGGGCTATGTGGGGGGGATGTTCCTCCTCACGGCCCGGGGGTTGGATTTCTTTCAGTTGCATGTCGGCGTGCGTAACGCACGCTGACATGAAACAGAAAGCAATGTAACTGCGGCAGCCATTTTTGGTTGCTGCGGTTAAACAGAGAAGGTGAGTGCCCCTCTCCCTCGATCTCCGGCATGATTGAGCCGTTGAGAGCGAGGGAGGTGTCGTTGGAAAGGGGATACTCTCCCCTTTCCAACAACACCTTTTTTGAAGCATTGGTCGCGGATCGGGTGCAGAGCGCTCAATTCATGGCCAGCAATGTCATTAAACCACCAGGGATCTGTTTGTGACGTGGGGGGGGCAGGTGGGGCTGCTTACTATGTAAACAGCCCTCTCCCCCACGGACCGCCAAAGCATGGGGCTGCAGGTTTGGGGCCCATCTGCCCCCTAGGGAAGGCCCCAAACCAAAAAAGTAATTTAAAAAAAGAGCTGTAAATTTGGAGGGGGTGGGGGGTCCACTAAGCCACCAGGAATTATTGGGAAATTAAAGGGGGGTGGCCCTCTTCCCCCCACCCCAAGTGGATGAGAGGCACCTCATGTAGCCCTCCCTGGGGACATATTTCTGCTCCTAGGTAGGGGCACCTTCGCCCAGGGAGGGTTACATGAGATGCCCCCCATTCATTTGGGGTGGGGGGAGAGGGCCACCAGAAAACCTGGGCATGGCTCCCCCAAAGGATGGGGCTGCAGATGTGGGCCACCCTGGGGCCAGATGGGTGCCCATCTGCCCCCTAGGGAAGGGTCCAAACAAATAAAAATAAAAATGATCAGTACATTTGGGGGATTAGGGGGTCCACTAGACGATCAGGAATGATTATGAATGAAAAAGTGGGACAGGCCCCCCAATGGATGGGGCAGTAGGTTTTGGGCACCCTGGGGGCAGATTGACACATTAATATGCCCATCTGCCCCAAGGGAAGTTGCCAAAACAAAAAAAAATAGTAGGATTCATTTTAAGGGGGTGGGCGGGCTGAGGGGCACCCTAAAGCACCAGTGAATTTTGTAATGGAAAGGGTGTGGCCCTCTGCCCTCCAATGAAAATGGAGGGGGGCATCTCAGGCAGTCCTCCCTGGGGGAAGGTTTCTGCTCCTACGAAGGGGCACCTGTAACGCTCACCTGACTCCCACGGAGGCGCTGGCCTGGTTCGCGCTGCTGTGACCTCTTCTCAGGTGATGCGCACAGTTTGGAAGACGGACTGGACCGGGCCCCCAAATTTGGCTTGTCTGGCTCGCAGAAGTATCCTTCTGTAGGCGAAAATAGGGGATTAACTGTCTGTGGGGTAATGCAATCGGCCTCCCACTCTCCCCTCTCACCCTCCTCGAAACCCTTCTGTGATTCCTCGTAGCGTCTCACCTTAGGGTCTGGAAGGACAAGCTCTCCATCCTGCTTCTGATGCAGGGGCGCGTTGGTATCCAGTTACTTCACTGGATTTTCGGATTGGTGAGAACCAAACTTGCTTGGCTTCCAGGTAAGTTTTTTTTTGATAAGAGGTTCCCCTTGTGTCCATGCATTAATGTACTAATGCTAGTGTCTTTTTCCCCATAGGGGCCGGGGTACAGAATGCCGGGGAACAGGCACCGACCCGAGTTGAGAGGTGAAATCCTTGTAGAAATCAGGTAAGTCTTTAATGAGCGTTTTTTGGTAATGTCTTTTCATTCGCTCATTAACGCTGATGTCTCTTTTTCCCCTTAGGGGCCGGGGTCCGGAAATGCCAGGATGCGGCGCGGACCCGAAATGAAGAGGGAATGAATCAACAGGTAAGTCTTAACGTGGAGATTTAGCTTTCCTTATTCCCTTCTCTCTCTCACCTTTTGTTCTTGTCTTTTTCTCCCTAGGCGCTGGGGCATGACTGCGAATCCGGATGATCGCTGCTGAACATGGAGGCGCCCTGTAAAGGTGAGTGGAATGCGGCGCTGCAGCGATCGACGCGATGAGCTTTTAAATAAAAGTCTTCCTTTTCAGGATTGTCGGCGAGATGTCTCCAGGATGCGGATTTAGCAGGTAAGGACTTTTCCTTCTTCTGTTCTCTTCTTCTCTTCCTTTGCAGGTGATCCAGGATGCTGGCAGGCGTGGCAGAAGTCAGGATGCAGGAGCAGATACGGTGAGCGTCCAGCTGCTAGATGCAGAACAACGCGAAGCACGTGTGGCTGTTCTGGTGGGTTTTAAATAGCCTTGGAAGAAGTTCCAGGTATGTATCCTTCCTCCAATCAGGTATGTATCCTTCCCCGACCACGCCCGGATGGTAAATTAGTCCCACAGGTAAAGTAGTTCCTTTCAGGCCTCAAGGAGGCCGGGATCCTGCAGCATGGTCTGCATCAGGTAAGTGCACCCAAGCACTCCCATAATGAGCCTGGCGCCTATGGTGCCAGGACTGTTGTCTTTTATGAGCCTGGCGCCATAGGCGCCAGGACACTGTCCAAAGGGCCCCTATATGGGGTTGCTGGGTCCTTCCTTGGGGACTTATGTCCGCTTTCGGGGACGCAGGGCTTGAACCGGCTCCCCGGGAGCGGGCATCATGACAGCACTCCCCCCCAAGGCCCCTCCCAAGGTTGTTCCCTCCGGGGGTTTTGGTTTGTCTGGGAAGAGTCGGTGGAATTTCCTGACTAATCGAGGTGCATGCACATGGTCGCTGGGTTCCCACGACCTCTCCTGAGGTCCGTACCCCTTCCAATCAATTAGGTAGAACAGTTTTGACCTAAACATTTTTGAGTCTAAAATGTTCTTCACTTCGAATTCGGGCTCCCCATCTATTAGAATAGGTTCTGGAGGTTTGAGTAGTCGGGTTCCGGGTACCACTGGTTTCAGAAGTGACACATGAAAAACAGGGTGAATTTGCATACTAGCTGGTAAATCAAGTTTAACAGCCACTGGGTTAATTATTGCCGTAATAGAATAAGGTCCCAGATATTTTGGGTTAAATGTTCGAGGCCCTTTGAGTGGTAAATGTCTGGTAGCTAACCACACTTGATCCCCAATCTGATACGGAGGTGCTTCACTCCGATGTAGATCAGCATTCGCCTTGTATTTTCTCTTAGCTTGTTGTAAATGCGTAGTTGCCTCTTTGAAGGCTTGGGTAATTGTAGAATGCAGATGTTCCACTGCAGGCATTCCGAGGTTCTGAGGTGAGTCAAGGTTTGAGGTTCGAGGGTGATGCCCAAACAAAGTATAAAAAGGACTGTGGCCAGTTCCAGAGTGTACCGAATTATTATATGCGTATTCGGCTATCCAAAGAATGTCTTTCCAGTTGCTTTCAGATTGCTGTAACATACACCGTAAGTACTGCTCAAGGGTCTGATTTGTCCTCTCGGTCTGACCATCGGTCTGAGGGTGGTGACTGGTCGATAATCTTACGTCGATCTGCGCCATTTAACAACATTTGCGCCAGAAGTGGGAAATGAATTGGCTTCCCCGGTCAGAGATCAGTATAGATGGGAATCCATGTAGCCGAACAATATTTTCGAGGTTCTTTGGCTAGGACAGAAGCTGAAGGTAAACCTTTCAAAGGAATAAAGTGGGCCATTTTGGAAAACAAATCCACAATTACCAGAATAGTATTGTACCCCGAACAAGGAGGCATGTCCGTAATAAAATCCATTGATAGGGTATGCCAGGGTGCTGGCGGTATGTCTAGAGGTTGAAGGAGACCGGCTGGTCTTTTCTTTTGACTTTTATTTTGGGCGCAAACACCACAGGACATCACAAAAGATTTAACATCTTTTCGCCAAGAGGGCCACCAAAATTGTCGTTTCACCTTTTCCTCTGTCTTGGCAATACCGGGGTGTCCCTCTTTTAATGTATCATGATAACCGGAAATAACTAGTTTGTGTAATTCCTTATGTGGCAGGAATAAGCGTCCTTGGAAATAAGGTAAACCATTATCTATGGTAAAGTCTGATCCCTTTTGTATCCAATCCTGTAAGGTTGTAGGGTCCAGGAGTTGTTTCACTCTGGCTTGAATGTCTTCAAGCATCTGTAACAAAGTCATGCCTAGAATCCTCTGTTCGGGAATTATTGGTACTGGTTCTGAGTTTGTATCAGATTCTCCCATTCCAATTCGGGATAAGGCGTCTGCTTTGCCATTCTTGCAGCCAGGTCGATAGGTAATCACAAAATCAAATTCAGCGAAAAACAAAGCCCATCGGAGCTGCCGAGATGACTGAGCCTTGGCGGTTTTCAAATACTGTAAATTCCGGTGATCAGTGATCACTGTGATGGTATGTCGAGCGCCAAGCAGATAATGCCGCCAGGCTTTAAAAGCGGACTTAATGGCTAACAGTTCTTTGTCAGTGATTGCATAGTTAACCTCGGGTGCCGAGTATTTTCTGGACCAAAATGCTACAGGATGCAGTTGGTTGGTTTCGGGATCTCTTTGGGACAGGACAGCTCCCATGGCTAGGCTGGATGCGTCAGTCTCGACGACATAAGGGAGATCTGGACGCGGGTGTTTCAATATAGGTGCAGAGGTAAACTTAGCTTTTAAATCCTGAAAGGCCTGCTCGGCTTCTTCAGACCATTCAAAACGTTTATTTTTCCTCAAGAGTGCAGTAATGGGTTGTACCATGCGTGAAAATTCCGGGATAAACCTGCGATAGAAATTGGCAAAGCCGAGCATGCTTTGAACCCCTTTTACAGAGCTAGGTGATGGCCATTTGAGGATGGCATCCACTTTCTTGAGTCCATTCGGACTCCTTTGGGTGTCAGGATGAAACCTAGAAACTCGACTTCTGTGGTATGGAAAACACATTTCTCCAATTTAGCAAATAGTTTGTGTTGGCGCAGTTTTTCAAGTACTGCCCTGACGTGTTTTCTGTGATCAGATTCCGAAGAGGAGTACACCAGAATGTCATCGATATATACGACAACACAAACATCGATGAGTTCCCGAAGGACATCATTCATGAAGTATTGGAAGGCAGCCGGCGCGTTACACAATCCGAAAGGCATCACCTGGTACTCGAATAATCCGTCTTTAGTACGGAAGGCAGTTTTCCATTCGTCGCTTTCTTTAACTCGTACCAGATGATAAGCCCCCCGGAGATCTAACTTGGTGTATATACAAGCGTCCTTCACCTGGTCAAGGAGTTCAGGGATCAGAGGTAGAGGATAACGGTTTTTAACCGTTATCTGGTTCAATGCGCGGTAATCGATACAAGTTCTAAGGTCGCCTTCTTTTTTGGGCACGAAGAACAAAGCCGAGGATGCCGGGGACTTTGACGTGCGAATAAAACCATTAGCTAGGTATTGATCCAAATATTGTCTCAAATGCAGATTCTCAGGTTCGGTAAGGGCATAAATCCTGCTACAAGGGGGTTGTGCACCGGGCACCAGATCGATTTGGCAATCGTACAATCTGTGAGGAGGTAACGTGTTGGCCTGTTCCTTTTGGAAGACGTCCTGAAAGTCTTGGTATTCCGGAGGTAGTTGCATGGAGGCAGAGGTTACAGATGCTAGATTAATCTTCAGGTTTTCTGGGTAGCAGGTTTGTGTACAATCCGGGAAGGTTATTCTCTTAGCTCGCCAATCAATTCGAGGATTATGTGTCTCTAACCAAGGGATTCCAAGAATAACCTGAAACTGTGGAGCCTTGATTACATCAAACACAACACCCTCCCGATGGCCGTCGGGACCAATAAGAGTCACCTCAGTAGTGGAATGTGTTACCGGTCCAGAGGCAATTTCAGTTCCATCGACTGTGGTGATGACATCTTTGCTGGTTTTAGGACGGAGAGGGAGGTTAATCCTAGAGACCAATTCACGATCCACATAGTTTCCAATAGCCCCACTATCGATGTATGCCTTTATTGCATGCAACCGCTTAGGCTGTTCTGGATCTACGAGAACCATTGGCACAATGAAATGCGAGGTCTGAGAGTTAGTTTTCAAGCTCGGCAAGCGGACCCCTACGCTTGTCGGGCGGAGTCGTTTCCCGAAACAGAGTCTTCATGGTTTTTATCAGCGGCTCCTACCGCCTTTCGGGGCGGTTTTGCCGGGCAATCTCGTAGAAAGTGTCCAGAATTCCCACAATAAAGACATAATTTTAACTGCCGCCTCCTTTCACGTTCCTTTTGAGTTAAGGGTCCTTTAACCCCTCCAATTTGCATAGGCTCAGAGACATCAACTCCCTTGGGATTAGCATGGGTCTTAACCAACTCCCGGGTCTCAAACCTGGACCGATCTGCTTTTCTGTTTTGAAGTCTGTGATCCAATTGGACCACTAAGTCTATATACTCTGTGCATTCTTGGGGCGGATTTACAACTTGGGCCAAGACATCTAAGTTCTCCGCGTAGGCCTCGATAAAACAACGTGACTCTTTTATCCTCTGGCCATCCCGTTTCCACAATTAGTCTATCAAAGGTTGCAATATAGGATAGGAGGTCCTGATTGCCCTGTCGCAGGGATAGAAGTTCGTCATCCAGAGCCTGCCCCTGAGAGTGTCGAGCAAATAACCTTTCCATGCTTGCTTGAAACCCTTGAAAATCACGGAGAATCAGGTCATCTTGAGTAACCAGTGGAACTGACCAATCGGCAGCGCAGCCGCTGAGATATGACAATACAAAGGCTACCTTGGTCTGATTATTACGGAAGGCCCCAGGTCTGCATAGGAAGCGCAAACGACACTGATTCATGAATACGGCGAATCGTTTGGGGTCCCCAGCAAAGCGTTCGGGTGGGGCCAGCGGCATGTTTCCAGGTAGATGAATCTGCACAGGGTTACTGGAAACCACAGGAGCAGGGTTCCCTCCGGAACCGGGTAGAGGAGTTTGCCCAGCTTGACCTTGCAAAAGCTGTCTGGCCAGGTCATCAGTTCTTTCCTTTGATATTATTAATTCCCTCCTGAGGGCATTAGTCTCTTGACGAGCGGCATGTACTTCGGCCCGTAATTCCCCCAGTAATTGGGCCAACTGATCAGTCTCAGAACTTTCCATAGCGCCTGGGTGGGAATTTGTAGGAAGGCCTCGCGTTCTGTAACGCTCACCTGACTCCCACGGAGGCGCTGGCCTGGTTCGCGCTGCTGTGACCTCTTCTCAGGTGATGCGCAGGGTTCGGAAGACGGACTGGACCGGGCCCCCAAATCTGGCTTGTCTGGCTCGCAGAAGTATCCTTCTGTAGGCGAAAATAGGGGATTAACTGTCTGCGGGGTAATGCAATCCGCCTCCCACTCTCCCCTCTCACCCTCCTCGAAACCCTTCTGTGATTCCTCGTAGCGTCTCACCTTAGGGTCTGGAAGGACGAGCTCTCCATCCTGCTTCTGATGCAGGGGCGCGTTGGTATCCAGTTACTTCACTGGATTTTCGGATTGGTGAGAACCAAACTTGCTTGGCTTCCAGGTAAGTTTTTTTTTTTATAAGAGGTTCCCCTTGAGTCCATGCATTAATGTACTAATGCTAGTGTCTTTTTCCCCATAGGGGCCGGGGTACGGAAAGCCGGGGAACAGGCACCGACCCGAGATGAGAGGTGAAATCCTTGTAGAAATCAGGTAAGTCTTTAATGAGCGTTTTTTGGTAATGTCTTTTCATTTGCTCATTAACGCTGATGTCTCTTTTTCCCCTTAGGGGCCGGGGTCCGGAAATTCCAGGATGCGGCGCGGACCCGAAATGAAGAGGGAATGAATCAACAGGTAAGTCTTAACGTGGAGATTTAGCTTTCCTTATTCCCTTCTCTCTCTCACCTTTTGTTCTTGTCTTTTTCTCCCTAGGCGCTGGGCCGTGACTGCGAATCCGGATGATCGCTGCTGAACATGGAGGCGCCCTGTAAAGGTGAGTGGAATGCGGCGCTGCAGCGATCGACGCAATGAGCTTTTAAATAAAAGTCTTCCTTTTCAGGATTGTCGGCGAGATGTCTCTGGGATGCGGGTTTAGCAGGTAAGGACTTTTCCTTCTTCTGTTCTCTTCTTCTCTTCCTTTAAAGGTGATCCAGGATGCTGGCAGGCGTGGCAGGAGTCAGGATGCAGGAGCAGATACGGTGAGCGTCCAGCTGCTAGATGCAGAACAACGCGAAGCACGTGTGGCTGTTCTGGTGGGTTTTAAATAGCCTTGGAAGAAGTTCCAGGTATGTATCCTTCCTCCAATCAGGTATGTATCCTTCCCCGACCACGCCCGGATGGTAAATTAGTCCCACAGGTAAAGTAGTTCCTTTCAGGCCTCAAGGAGGCCGGGATCCCGCAGCATGGTCTGCATCAGGTAAGTGCACCCAAGCACTCCCATAATGAGCCTGGCGCCAGACTGATGTCTTTTATGAGCCTGGCGCCATAGGCGCCAGGGCACTGTCCAAAGGGCCCCTATATGGGGTTGCTGGGTCCTTCCTTGGGGACTGGATGTCCGCTTTCGGGGACGCAGGGCTTGAACCGGCTCCCCGGGAGCGGGCATCATGACAGCACCTGCCACCAGGAAGGTCTACATGAGATACCCCCCCATCCATTTTGGGTGGGGGGGGAGAGGGACACCAGAACACGTGGGAAAGGCCCCCCCAATGGCTGGGGCAGTATGTTTTGGGCACCCTAGGGGCAGATGGGCACACTCATGTGCCCATCTGCCCCATGGCAAAGGGGCAAACAAAAAGAAGAAACCTTTTTTCTGTTGGTGTTTTGTGGGTTTGGGGGGGGCACTAGACACCAGGGATTATGATGAATGGAAGGGGGCTGGCTGCTTTGCAAGGAAAGCAAGTACAGTGCTGGGTGTGGATCGCTGGATCGGTGCCTTGCAATGTCACAGCACATTGGTGTGGTGCTTACTTCCTGTGCACAGTATTCGGACAGGGAAAGTGAGCACCATAGTCAGTGGGCATTGGGCGTTTTGAAAGAATGAATGTTGTGAGGATCCCCCAGTGCTCAGTAGCGGAAGTTGATGATGGGAGCATGGCAGTGTGGGTTGGTTTTTGGCTCGGCTGACACAGATAATATATGTGTTTTTTCCCTTTACAGGTCTTGTACAGTTCAAGCTTCTCCTTTGTTATATAAGTATGGAAGTTGGGTTTTTTCAACATTGTATATTATGCGGAGGCAGATTGCTAGTGGGGTGGGTGGGAACTGGGTCTGGAGTGTTGGTGGGAGTGGGGGCTTGGGGGAGGGATTGTGGTGGCCAGGGACACACTTGCAGGGGCAGGCCACGAATTGCCCCCCAGACCAGCTGAACAGTGCTGTTTGTGGTGCGGATTTCCATACGCCCATTGGGCTTTTTCCCCATTTCCTATCAGTGCAATTTACCCTTCCGTGGTGGTAGATGACTGGGATGTAGAAACGAAAAAGAGACTGGGCACCACAAATGTTCAAGTCTTGTTTGAAAAAATTAATGTCAAAATAAATGCAAAGAAATGGTGAGTAACAACTAGTATGTTCGTAATCTCATGAACAAACTCAATGGGAGCTGACTGCGAAGAGTCTGGAGACACCCCGACTCAAAAAATCCACAAAGCAAAAGATTAGGTAGTAAGCCCAGTCACGTAGTCGCTCTCCTTTTGGTCCCAAAAATGGGGTCTTGAATTCAAAATTACTTTGAAAAACAACGACTCTTAAATCAGGAATAATTCTCTATTGAGTGTAGTTAACACAATTATGATTGTAGTAATTTATCACAAATGACACTTCTTGGTTTTGTAATGACCATTTTATGTCCAAGGGTGAATTTATATCAAATGAAAGGTCACTAATAATTTCTTAGGGAGGAAGCCAATATGTCACAACATCCAAAATTGCTGACTTAGTGTGCCAATGCATTTCGGAGTAAAACTCCTTCATCAGGCAAGTCAAATGCTACATGGACATGTATAACCAAAATACATACATAAAACATGTAGAACAAGTATCAGAAATGCAAATAATAATCATAGCAAAAATGAAAACATACCCATCAAAATAGTTGAGGTTGGAAGTTCAAAAATCAATAAGTGACCGCACGATAAATAAAGCACCCGGACCAGATGGCTTCACGGCCCCATTATATAAAAAATATGCAGACTTGCTAATCCCGGTTCTAACCAAGCTCCTAAACTCATTCAAAGATAGCGGCAACGTGACCCCCACGATGAACGAAGCAAAGGTCCTAGTCTTTCACAAACCAGGGAAAAACCCGACACTCAAAGCATCATATAGACCAATCTCCCTAATAAATATAGACGCAAAAATATACACAAAGATCCTAGCGGCAAGACTATCCCCGCTCCTCCCAAGGCTAATCAATCAAGATCAATCGTGTTTCATCCCGGGAAGGCAAACCCACGACAACCTTAGAAGGTTCATCCACTTAGTGGAAAAAATAGGCATAACACACACCCCGGCGATCCTGCTCTCAGTAGATGCCGAGAAGGCTTTCGACCGGGTAGAATGATCCATGCTATTTAAAACCTTGAAGTTCATAGGATTTTGGGAACAATTTATCGCAAGGATAAGAGCGAACTATAACTCCCCAACCAGTAGAGTTACCATCAATGGGGAGGTAACAGAAAAGGTAATAATATCAAGAGGAACAAAGCAAGGCTGTCCGCTCTCCCCACTACTCTACGCTATCTTTTTAGAACCCCTACTAATTAAATGAAGGGAATCCACTCACATTAAAGGGATAGACATGGCAGGTACGCAACACAAGGTAATAGCATACGCAGATGACATGCTAATGGCGATAGAGGATCCGGGCCGAACACTAGCGGCAGTGGTTAGGGAGCTGGAAGACTTTGGGGCCATCTCCGGCCTAAAAATGTATAGGAATAAATCAGAAATATTAATACTGGCGGAAGACCGGGGGGAAATAGAAAGGGAAGCAAAAGCACTGGACCTTAAGATTGCAGAGGAAGGAATAAAATACCTGGGAATAACATTAACACACAAGGTGGGGCAACTTTATGGGAAAAACTATCCACAGCTTCTCGCGAGCATACGGAGAGACCTGGAAAGATGGAACCCTATGATGATTTCATGGTGGGGCAGAATTCAATCGGTCAAGATGACCATCCTCCCAAAGCTACTGTACTACTTCCAGGCGCTCCCGGTGGGGATCCCCAAATCATTCTTTAAAACATTATCTAAGGTAATCTCATCCTTCGTGTGGAAAGGGAAAACCCTGAGATTGGCCAGGGAGATCCTAACCGCACCAACCAGGGAGGGCTCCTCCATTTTCAGAGATGCTACCAAGCGGCACAATTAAAGGTTCTTCGGGAGTGGCTGGGCAAAAACCTGCAACCGATCTGGGCGAAACAAGACAGGGCTGTAGCAAAAACTCCGCTGGTAGAATTGCTCTGGAAACAGAAACAACACAGACACCCCAACATAGGGATAAGTGAAATTATGAAGACAACAATAGGGGCGTGGGACTGCCAAACACGGAAAGGTATAATGACCACCACGCTAGGCCCTTTCACTCCCATTTGTCGGAATCCGCAGTTCCCACCGGGGATGGAGCAGGGGGCATATGACAGATGGGAGGAGGCAGTAATTACGAAAATTGGGGAAATGTTCATGGACAATGAAATCCGACCACACGACTTAGCAACGCATTAACAAAGGGAGCCATTTTGGCTCCCGACTCACATTAAGCTGAGTCACTTTTCCTCGCCACGCGGCGAGGTTTAAAATAGTTCCGTTGCTTAGCAACGTTTAGACTCAGGAGTGGTCGGCTCCTCACTTGGCCAGACTTCTGCAGCACGCAGACCTGTTCTGTGCTTCTACGAACTTCAGGTAAACACCAATGAGCATTTCTTTCCCTCAAAAGTTAAACATAGCGGCACGCTTTTCACAGCGGCATGCATTTTTTACCCTTTTATTTCCATTCACAGACGTTGCCTTGCTGCAACAAAACGCCATAGATGGTGGATTTTTCTACCGCCCTCTGAATACAGGACTTTTCCTGTTTTTTGCCATGTCACCTCACTTTCAGGTAATTTACTGTTCCTTTCCTATGGGAACTTTATTGCTACACAATTTTTGCAATTGGCTAATTTAGTTTCTTATTTCTTTTATGTTATTCTCACCTGACTGCAACCTCAACTATTTTGATGGGTATGTTTTCATTTTTGCTATGATTATTATTTGCATTTCTGATATTTGTTCTACATGTTTTATGTATGTATTTTGGTTATGCATGCCCATGTAGCATTTGACATGCCCTGATGAAGGAGTTTTACTCCGAAATGCATTGGCATACTAAGTCAGCAATTTTGGATGTTGTGACATATTGGCTTCCTCCCTATGAAATTAATTATTGGTGACCTTTCATTTGATATAAATTCACGTTTGGACATAAAATGATCATTACAAAACCAAGAACAGTGTCATTTGAGATAAATTACTACAATCATAATTGTGTTAACTACACTCAATAGAGAATTATTCCCGATTTAAGAGTCAATGTTTTTCAAAGTAATTTTGAATTCAAGACCCCATTTTTGGGACCAAAAGGAGAGCGACTACGTGACTGGGCTTACTACCTAGTCTTTTGCTTTGTAGATGACTGGGATGGGCCATGTATCTGGTTGAAGGAATTGAAAAGTTTGCAGATAGCTGCCTGACAGTTTGGATGTGTTATTGGTGGGCTGAGTACAGATTGTAATTCTTTTTTGTTTCCTTTGCAGTTGTGGCTAATTGAAAGCTTTTGCTGATTTATGTAAGTAGTACAAAATTTGCTTTACTAATTATGCATTGTAATGTGGGGGTGGATGGTTACTGTGGTGGGCGGGACTGTGGCTGTAGTGTCAGTGGTATGGGTGGAAACGGGTACTGCGGAGGTCATGTGGGCAATGGTGGGTGTGGCCTGAATAGAGGAAGTTGGCTGCTTCGTAGGAAAAAAAAAAATGTGTAAACATAATTACCACCACTTTCTGAAATATGTTTGTGCTAGTAATGCAGATGGTCATTTCTTCTGAGGATGCAATGCGCACTTGGTATGGAGCTCTTTCCTTTTATTGTAACGGTCACCATTTGCGTCTTCCAAGTCGAGCAGTGGTCCCAGTGAGCCCCGCCAGGGTCCCCATCCTTTCGCAAGGGGCAAAGCTGCAACGCAAGCCAGCCAGAAGGCCAGGACAGTCGGGGGGTGATGTTGCTGGCCTTGGTTGCCCATCTCCCATGTGGGTCTTTCATTCCCCAAGTTCAGCAGTGGTTGCAGGGAGCCCCGGCAGGGGCCCCATCCCTTCCTGGAGGGGAAAGCTGTAGCGCTGGCCAGGCAGAGGTCTAAGATGGTCGGGGTTGATGTGTGTGACCTTGGGCACCTCTCTGCCTTGTTGGTCGACTGCCCCCAAGTTCACCAGTGGTCCTGGAGCTTTGGCCGAAGCTCTTACAACGAAACTGTCCAAAATTGTATCCATTTGTGATGAATGGCGCACATTCTGTCAGGGTGCCTATATTCAGAAAGCATCCAATGCACACTTGCTGTGGAGTTCATTTCCTCTATCAGAATAGTCACCCTGCCAAAGTATCACGGTGCAGTACATGCAAGTCAGCTTACCAGCGTGCAGTACAATAGGTGGGCCACAGGAACAGAAACCTTCACTGATTACAATTGTGCCAGCACAACTGTGCCATTAGCACACTGTGACATAGTGTGTCCATCACCTTTTTCCCAGAAAAGTAAGTCCCAATTACGTATTGATCTACAGTTCTCTTCCATGTGCAGTGCATGTGAGATTAGAGGAAGTGTGTGTCTGGGATTGTTGCAAGAGACATGTGTTGAAGCAATATTTGTGCTAATTGATAAACTGTATGTATGGCCATAATCGTGGGGGATTTTCATGTTTCCATTTCCTAGCGAGGATGAGGGTTGTATGGATTATCGGCAAATCTTTCATCCAAAGAGCTGCAAGACATTTCAGAGGGACAACCACGTCTGGTTCTCGGAGGGATGCTCTCTGTCCACTGGTTTGGTGTCGGGGGAATGCGCCTTCAGCAGCTCAGAGGAGCCATCAGCGATGCCCAGGCAAAAGCAGATGTTCCCCCCCCCTGACCTTATTGTGGTGCACTTGGGAGAAAATTATTTGGCGTCTATGGGACGGAAAGGGGAACAGGATCTATTGATGGCGGAACTGGAATGGATATCACAGAGCCTTCCAAACACTGTGGTGGCCTGGTCCAAGATAATTCCAAGGAGGGATTGGAGAACTCAAGGGAAGGAAAGGGGCCATCAATGCCTCGGTGAGGAAACTGAATGGCGAGCTAGCAAGACTAACAAAGGGCAATGATAGAATTCGGACAATTCACCATGGCTTCATCAAAGGTGAACTGATGTTTCACCGAGACGGGGTGCACCTTCCAAAGAGAGGCATGGACATTTTCATTGTAGACATTTTGACCTTTGCCCAGACGCTATGTTGCAGGGGGAGCCCAGTAACTGATGGACTTACTGGATTGTGTAAAAACAAGGGGGGTTCTGGGAGTTTCTCTACTACCGGCCTATATCCCGGGTTAGAGTCTCAACCAGAGTCTTTAGCTCACCATCCTTTCACAGAAGAGAAATGTCCACTACATATCAGTCTTTGTCCTGCCCAAGAGCAGTCCAGCACCGAAATGCCTGGTAATTCTCTTCTGAACAAGAGTACCAACAGCAATGGTAATAAAATTGAGAGTAAATATGTTGACAGTGAAACTCTGACTTCCTAGCAATTGATTAGTACGTTGTGTTCATGGCATGTTAATGTATTTAATATGTCAGTGCTGCTTATTTCTTTGCAAACCATCACTGCTTTCAGCAGCCTAATTCCACTTGCTGGCCCTTGCAGTAGTTCCGTCAGTGTGACCTTCCCCCTTCCAACACAGAACCCTATGTGAATAAGCAGGGGGTTTTGTCGAAAGTGTGCCAGCAATTGTCTGGAAGGGCCTGCCATGTACTTTCCCGATTTTCACAGTCTGCCTCTTCATCGCCTCTGCCTTTTCAACTCACCAAATCACTAATACGTTACTTGGTTGCTTCTCACCTCCATTTCCCATCCACATTCACCCCATGGAAGAGGGGAAGGTGCAAGGCATGTTGGCTGTCTCTGAATTGGTACTGTGGGTTCCATCCTCGTCCCCACACTTGTATTTGTGTAATGTATAGCTGACGATGACATATTGCTTAGATTTTTTGTTGTCTTTGTTGTAGGTGCAGGTGTGTTGTAGTGGTCTACCCACTTGTAAAAAAGCAGTGAGTTAGTCCTTAGCATTTCACGTGAGTGTTTGCAAAATAATACTCTGTTTTTTGTAGCGTGCTGAGAGTACATCATATTACTGAGGGCTGCTACAGTTTGTGAGAAGAGTCTGGACATTTTGGCGTACTTGTCTGGTGTAGGTATGTGGCATTGAATACCACTTACTCTACTAGATTCCATACTTTGAAAAGCACACATACTTATTGTTTTCAGTCTTTATCTGTTCTTTGGGCAGTGAAGTCTTCCATAGTGACAGCAGTCATGGCTTCTCATCGAACAATCTCTGGTGTAGAGGGTTTCGCTGCAGTGATGGAGTCTGGCACGGAGCAAGGCGCAGAGCTGAATGTCCCATCTGAAACAGATAGTGCTTCTGTGGGTGAGCAGGAAGTTGATTGGGGAAGTGAGTTTTCGATGAATGCAAGTTCCTCCTCCTCATCATCTGATTACGAAGAGAATGAAAGAGTACATGCATCTTTTCCAACACTTCGCACACGCAAGGGACATACAGGACGTGCAAGGAATATGCCAGATCCTGACATGGTTGATGAGTCGCAGTGGGTGCCTCCAGCAATGGCTCAGCCTGTTGTGCACCCTTTCACTGGTATATCAGGGTGCACAGTGAATACAGATGGGTTTCAGCCTATTGACTTTTTCTTTTTTTTAAAAACTTTTCTTTATTGGCGAGAAGTAGCAACTGGCATAGCACAATTTACACGCATGATACACAATTCATATTGAAGCGTGAATGACAAAACGCAGGTTCTACAGAAGGTCACATGCAATCTAACAGTTAATTACAATATAGGCATGTATCATGTAGAGCGGTCCGCCCCCTGATCAGGAGAGGGAGGGGATGACAAGAGCACAAGGTCCACCTTGCGGTTCAAGTAACTACAGAACTCAGTCCATATGTTTTTAGGGCGAGCATTGCTAGGCAGCAAGTTAATATAGTCCTCTTCACAGGATTGTGTCCAGGTGAGGGCCCTCAGCCACATTTCTAGGGAAGGGGGGGGATCTGCGCTTCCAACATTGCAGAATGCATTTCTTGGCCACAATAGCCGCCACATTCAGAAACCTAGCTTCCCGTTACGCTTCCGGCCCCTCCCAAAGCCCAAACAGAAGAGACAGAGGTTCCGGGCCTATACAGAACCCCACTACCTCGGAGAGGGTTCCAAGCACAGCATTCCAGAACGGGGCCAGTGCGCCACAAAACCAGAACATGTGTGCGTGGTCCGCTTCAGTAGATCTACATCTTGGACAGGGGTGGGATTGATCCAGGGCAAATTTTCCAGTCGCGTAGGCAGTGTAGTATAGGCGATTGAGCAGTTTGTATTGAATACATCTAGCTCGGGAATTGAGAGAAACCTTGCGAGTATGCATACACATTTTGGTCCACACATCATCAGTAATGTCTAATCCCAGATCCCGGCTCCAGGCATCCCGAACCGAGCAGGGGGGGGCTCGGCAGCGCGCGCCATCAACATTTTATACAAGGAGGATACGATGCCCCTACCACCAGCGGAATTGGCTATATAGCTGACCTCGGGGGACTCGGGGGGGTTCGTCCGGGTATGAAGGCCACATGTCTTGGATTGCCGCCCTGATACGGAAGTATTGCAGCAGCTCCAGTGGGGACCTGGAGTGCCCAGGCTTCCACGTATCTGGGGTGATGAATTTCCCATCAGGGAACAGGTCGGAGAATGATCTGTATCCCAGGTCTGACCAGTGTCGCATGAGAAGCTTATCCTGTGTGGGGGTGAGGCCAGGGAAAGACCAGAGAGGAAGCCATTTGTAATACGGGGGTGAGCCGGAGTCGGGCGTCAGAATCTGCTGCCACGCCCTTATAGTGGAGGCCACCGGGTCCGCAGGGGCCTGCGATCGATACGAATGAAAGAGGATCAATGACATGACGTTCACCTCCTCGGCGGCCAGGATTTCGAACTTAACATGCGGGGGCGGGGGGGAGGTTCCTGGTGCTGGTAACAGTACGTAGCGTATTGGGCCTGGGCGGCTATCCAATACTGGGCGAGATCAGGTGCACTGAAGCCACCCCTCTCGTAAGGCAGGGTCATATGCTGCCACTTTCTGCGCACGGCCCCTGAGTGCCAGAGAAAGCGGGTGCACCCCGCATGCAAGTCCGCAAAGTACTGTTTTCCGGGCCAAAGTGGAACGTTAGCGAATATGAACAGGAGTTTTGGGACTATTATCATTTTTATTAGAGACAGTCTTCCTGACAGTGATAGGGGGAGGTTCCGCCATCTTTCCATCCTGGTATGAGCATAATGTGCGGCAGCCCCATAGTTCTCAGACAAAGAGGGTCTAGAGAGGGACACTTGGACCCCTAAGTATTTGATGCCATCAGGTGCCCATTTGAGAGGGAACTCGCATGCAGGTTGGGAGGTTGCAAGGGTGAGGGGAAAGATTTCTTATTTAGAGTAATTAATAGTGAAGCCCGAGAATGTGCCAATTTTGATAATTTCACGTATGATCGGGTCGAGGTGGATTGAAGGGTCTCTAATATATAACAGCACGTCATCAGCGTAAAGTGAAATGATTTCGGGAGTATCCCGCAACCGAATCCCCTTGCGTATGTGGTTGTTACGTACACTGTCAGCCATGGGCTCGATGGCCATCGCGAACAACAAGGGAGAGAATGGGCAGCCCTGTCGCGTCCCTCTATGGAGGGAGAAGGGGGCCGATAGGTTAGAGTTGACTAGGACTCTGGCCACAGGGTTAGTGTATAACAATTTAATGCAGGGCATCATGTACGGGCCAATCCCCATCTTCTCCAGTACCGCCCACAAATATTGCCACGAGACCATGTCGAACGCTTTTTGGGTGTCCAGCATCACGGCCACCGCATTGGCTCGGGGGTCGATTCTAGAGATTACGTTAAATAGTCGCCAAATGTTTAAGGCAGTGGAACGGGCAGGGACAAAACCGCTCTGGTCTGGGTGAATCAAATATTTCATGATGGGGAGGAACCTATTTGCTATGATTTTGGCGAAGATTTTGGTATCAGTATTTATGAGGGAGAGGGGTCTATAAGAGCCACATTCTTCTAGAGGCTTACCCGGTTTGGGAAGCACCGTAATAACGGCCTCGCGCAAGGAACAGGGGAGGGTAGTAAGACACAGCGACTCCTCCCAGACCTCGAGCAGGCGCGGGGCAAGAAGGGCAACATGTTCCTGATAGAACTCGGCGGTCAGGCCATCTGGACCAGGGGCTTTACCCTTAGGTAGGGCCGAAATGACAGCGGTGATCTCCTCAAGGGTGAAGGGAACATCTAATTGTTCTTTGGTGGCTAGAGATATAAGGGACATTGGGATGCGGTCCAGGAGGTCATCAAGATCTCGCGGGCTGTGCTCTGTTTGCTGGGCATAAAGGGTTGTATAGAAATCTGCAAAGGTCTCAAGAATGGGCCGGTCAGACCATTGTCGCACTCCACCACTATCGATGATGCTATCAATTCGAGCTCTGCCTCCCTCGGCCCGGGCGAGGCGGGCAAGAGTATGGCCTGACCTCTCTCCTTCACCATACTTCCGGGCTGCAATGGGACGGGCGAGATGAGAATGCATTACTTACCGTAAAAGCATTTCTGATGATTGTATCTGCTTAGATTCACATGCTGTGCATAGGTCCGACATCCAGTGGTCACTGCGGAGTATTGCATTTTGTTTTTCGTAGTCGAAAAGGGGACGTCGACAAGGCGTGTCTGAAACACTATCCCTATAGTGACGTGCGTTGTACCCACAATCCCTCACGCGTCGAGGTCCCTCTGTTTGTATTTTTCTGCCCTGAGGGAGCCTTCTAGACGTGAGTGAGTACAGAAAAGAGAGAGATATATAAAGGAAGTCTATGTTCCTTCCATCCGAGCGGGGAGGAAGGGCGGGCGCATGTGAATCTAAGCAGATACAATCATCAGAAATGCTTTTACGGTAAGTAATGCATTCTCTTCTGATGTTTGTTAATCTGCTTAGAATCACATGCTGTGCATAGACTAGCGAGCAGTACCCGGAGTTGGCGGTGGGTTATGAGAAGGAATAGTAGAGAAAAGGTGTCGTAATACTGCCTGTCCCACCTGGGAGTCAGATCTAGAGTGTGTATCTAGACAGTAGTGTTTTGTAAAGGTGTGCACAGAACTCCAGGTAGCCGCTTTGCAGATGGACTCAAGGGGAACATTTGCAATGAATGCTATGGATGCCCCCGTGCCTCGAGTAGAGTGTGCTCTTGGCCTAAAGGGCAGTTCTCTCTTAGCAAGAGTATAGCAGAGAGTGATGCATTGAACAATCCATCTAGAAATAGTGGATTTTGAAACTGCATCTCCTTCTCTTCCTGCTGCCACCGAGACGAAGAACTGATTAGTCTTCCTCAGTGGTCTGGTTCTTTCCATGTAGAACATGACCGCTCTGCGTACATCTAGTGTGTGCAGAGTCTTTTCTCCCAAATTGGAAGGATTTTGAAAGAACGTTGGTAGTTCTATAGATTGGTTTACGTGGAATTTAGAAATAAATTTCGGAGCAAACCTAGGGTGAGTGCGTAGAACCACTTTATCTTTGTGAACTGTAACAAAGGGGTCTAGAATAGAAAGAGCCTGAAGTTCACTTACTCTCCTGATGGAGGTGATAGCTATTAAAAAAGCAGTCTTAAGCGTGAGGTGTTTAAGAGATGCTTTGTGCATGGGTTCGAATGGAGAGCCCATGAGTCTGGTAAGTACCACATTAAGGTCCCATCCGGGAGCTGGGTCAGCTATCGGGGGGTGTATTCTCTTTACTCCCTCCATGAAGGCCTTTATAACAGGGATCCTCCACCACGACACTTTGAGTTGGGAAGTGGTGTATGCAGAAAGTGCAGCTAGGTGGACTTTAATGGAGTTAAACACTAGACCTGAATCCAATAGGTGGGTCAGGTATAGGACCACATGTGTGGGAGAGCAGTCAATAGGGTTGATGCTTTTACTCCTGCACCAGATGACAAATCTTTTCCACTTGCTAGAATAGCAGTGGCGAGTGTTCGGTTTTCGGGCTTCCCTGAGGATGTCCATGCATCTTTGCGGGAGTTGTAGATGTCCGAACTCTATGATCTCAGGAGCCAAGCTGCTAAGTTCATGTTCTGGGGGCATGGATGCAGAGTCCTGCCTTTGTCCTGAGACAGCATGTTGTACGGGCAGGGGAGTTTTACTGGGGGGGATAGAGACATCTCCATCAAGTGAGCGAACCATGGTTGTCGTGCCCACATTGGGGCCACTAGTATCATGGTCACTTGTTCCTGGTGCATCTTGTGCACCACTTTGTTGAGAAGGGGAGTCGGGGGAAAAGCGTAAACAAATTTCCCTGACCATTGCATCGACAGACCGTTCCCCTTGGATTGGTTCTGGGGGTACCTGGAGGCGTAACTTAGGCATTGTGAGTTTTCCAGGGTTGCGAACAGGTCTATTTCTGGGAATCCCCATTGTGTGAAGACGTCGAAGACGATGTCTTCGTGCAGGCGCCATTCGTACTCTTTGGGCAGGGGGAAATCTCTGCTGAGACTGTCTGCTAGCAGATTGAGTTCCCCGGGTACATGTAGTGATAGTAGGAACATGTCCTGTTTGAGAGCCCACTTCCATATATTCTGGGCCAGCTTGGACAGGCCTGGAGAGTGGGTGCCCCCTTGCTTGTTGATGTAGTACATGGCTGTGGTGCTGTCTGTAAGGACCATTACTGTTTTGCCTTGTAGGTGTTCCTGGAAGGCTCTTAGCGCCTTGAACACAGCTAGTAGCTCCAGTAGATTTATGTGTTTGGATGCTACGTTCGGAGTCCACACTCCGTGAGCAGTCTGATGGGATAGGTGCGCCCCCCATCCTGTGAGGGATGCGTCTGTGGTTAGAGTGGCTTCCGCCGCGGGTGTGGCAAAGGGTTTCCCTTTTTCCATGTTTTCCTTTGTCCACCACCGTAGCGAGAGAACTAAGGCCTGCGAGACCACAACTAGATCCTCCCATAGTCCGCTGGCCTGACACCACTGGCTGTTGAGCCACTCTTGCATTGGGCGCATGCGCAGGCGCGCGTGAGGTACCAAATAAATACACGACGCCATCATTCCTAGCAAGCGCATTGCTTTGCGTACCGTCACCTCTCGACCGGTTACATATTGAGGGATTTGAAACAGCATGTTTTGGACCCTCTCTTTGGAGGGGAAGACGAGGCCGTCCTTTGTTTGAATTAGAGCCCCTAGGAATTGTTTGATTTGACTGGGGTCTAAACTGGACTTCTTTTCGTTGATGGAGAAGCCCAACTGGAACAAAAGGTCTACTGTCTTTTGGGTATTGGAGAAGCATGTTTCGTAGGAATCCCCTGTTATGAGCCAGTCGTCGAGGTAAGGGTAAACTGGGATGGACAACCTGCGCAGGTGGGCCGCTGCCACTGCCAGCACCTTCGTGAATACCCTTGGTGCTGATGCTATGCCGAAGGGTAGCACTTTGAACTGGTAGTGTTTGCCCTCTATCATGAACCTGAGGTATTTTCTGTGCGCTGGCAACATTAAAATATGAAAGTATGCATCTTTCATGTCCAATGTTGTCATGTAATCTCCCTGAGAAAGCAGTGGGATTACTTCCTGTAAGGTTACCATACGAAACTTTTGGGGTTTGATAAACTTGTTCGCTGGGCGCAGATCTAATACAGGGCGCATGGTTAGATCCTTTTTGGGTACAAGGAAGTACACTGAATAAATACCTTCCGTTACCTGAGATAGAGGCACGACCTCTATGGCTCCTTTTTCCAGCAGTTGTTGTACTTCTTGGAGAAGGATGGCAAGATGTTCCGGTGTCATGCGACGTCCCCTCGGGGGTCTGTAGGATGGGGAACTGTTGAATTCGATACAGTATCCGTGGGCTACGGTGGACAGTACCCAACGGTCTGACGTTATCTCCTCCCATGCAGGAAGAAAGGATGTTATCCGGCCCCCGACCGGTGTTGCATGGGAGGGGACGCGAATCTTCGCGTCACTTGGAGTTGTTGGGGGCTTGGGAGCCTCTGGGGGTGGATCCCCGACCCCTCCCTTTGCCCCGGCGTTGGCTTCTTTGGCTGTACTGCCCACTATTGGTTTGGTAATTGGTGGCAGGGTATTGCTGATGTTGATTTTGTTGTTGGTGTTGGCGTTGGCCACGAAAAAAGCGTTTGTTGCCATAGCCGCGCCTGGTAGTGGGCTTAGAGATCTGGTCGAGAGTCTTGATAGTGTCGAACTCTTTTTTAGCCATCTCTAGGGCTTCATCTACCGCTTTTCCGAAGAGGTTAGCGTCCTCGACAGGTTTATTTATCAAAGACGCCTGTGTCTCTGGTTTAAAGCCTGAGTTGCGCAGCCATACATGGCGCTTTAGGAGTATTCCTTGTACCAAGGAACGTCCTGCTGTTTCTGCCGCGTCCAGAGAGTTTTTAACAATGCTCTGGTTCACTTGGGTTCCTTCGCCAATAGTTGACAGTAGGCGCGTACGTAAAGGCTCCGGTGCTTCCTCGGCGTCTTTTCGCAGTTTGGCCCACTGCGTGTCTGCGTAGCTTGCAAGCAAGGAATTGTTGTTGGCAATTCTTGCTGAGAAGGCAGCCGAGGAAGTAACTCTTTTTGCAAGGGCATATAGCCTCTTGCCCTCCTTGTCAGGGGGTGCCTCACTGGTGGAAAGTGGTACCCCTGCCCTCTTTCTAGTATTAGAAACCACTAGGGAATCAGGAATGGAATGTCCCCTAATGTCGAGGGGGTCTGAGGGTGAAGGAGTGAAAAGTTTTTCAATCCGTGGATTGACCCCTCTGATCATAGCGGGAGTGGACAGCGAAGGTATGATCCTTCTCTTCACTGAAGCGAGGAGTGGAATGGTCTGGCTGACCGGGGGTTTTTCCTTAATCACTCTTTCTACAAAGTCCAATTCTGGAGAGAGTTCCCCGGTGTCGAGTTCGAAATGCGCTGCTGCTCTGCGCAACAGTGCATTGAACGTCGGCTGATCGTCAATTGGAGACGTGTTCCTAACTGGAGAATTGTCCGGAGGAGTTAGGTTTAGGACATCAGTGTCGGAATACACTGATGGTGATTGCCAGGGGTGTGAAGGTCCCTCTTCTGGGTTAACCCCGAAGCCTTCTTCTATAATGTCTGTTCTGTCTTCCAGACATTCCTCCTGGTTCTGTTCTTCATTGTCCATGAAATAATCTTCTTCCTCGAAGACTTGCTCCTCCCCAGTGAGGTCATATACATCTTGGAAGTCTGAGGCTGTGTCCTGCTGGGGATCGACTAGCCTCGGATTTTTGGCCCTGGGGTCCTCCTGAGGCCCTTCTCTGGTCCTCTTGTGTGTTTGAGAGGCCTGGGTGCTCATGAACTTTTCCATCCTCTCCATACAGAGGTGGAGTCTTTCCATAGTTTCATGGGGTACCCCAGAGCGGTCTGGCGGGGGAAACATAGGGTTATCTAACTCGAAATGGCTCGACCTCTCCCAAAGCGTCGAGGAAAGTGTCCCGTCGCCCTCCGAAAAACCTTCTGGTGTGTCGGGAGACTCCCTGCCTGAAGGGGGTAGTCCCTGCTTCCCTTCGGGCTTTTTCGGCGTATCCTTTAACTTATGCGTAACGCTCGACGAAATCTTCGGCGTACGCTTTTGGGCGTCGGCTACAGCGATCCTTGCTAAGCTATCGGCGACTCGCTTGTCGGCGACTCGTTTGTCGGCGGAAGCTTGAGTTTTCGACGCTATGGGTATCGAACGCTCTACGGCGGTCTGCGCTTTCTGTTGATGCGCACCGGCCGATGGTTTGGTGGCAGCGCCCTTGTTTGCCGAAAGCCCAGTCGCAGGTCGCGGCTGCGGTTGCGAGAGGGGCTTCGAACCCGAACGGTCCGAGGAGGCCGCCGGTGGAACCTGCGTCTCCTTGGGCGCCGAAGGTCTTTTCGACTTCGTCGAAGAAGAGCCGTGGGTTGTGTGTTTATGTGGATCTTTGTGTGCGTCTGTGTCGCCGGGGTGTTCATCCCCATAAGCAGGGCGTGAGCCGAGCCCGTCGGGGCCGGGGACAGACGACGAAGCGCGTAAGCGCTCCTTAGAGGGGGTTTCGACTTCCGTAGCGGAGGTCGTGTTATCGCGTTCCTCGTTACTGTCGGTGGTAGCAGCGGCGGGTGAACCTTCGGCCTTCGACATCGCGTAGGCCGCCCACCTTTTAACCCTTCGGTCTTTTAGAGTTTTAGGCTTAAGAAGCCGACAAGCCGCGCACCTTTCCTCCTTGTGATCGAGGGGCAAGCAGCGGTTACACCGTGAGTGCTTGTCCTTCCAAGTGAATTTGCCTTTACAAAGTGGGCAAAACCTAAACGGTGTCCTCTCCATAGCCGAGGCAATAAATCGCGATAAACACCCCAAGGGAAAGGAAGGGGAAAGGGAAAGGCATTCTCAGAAAAGACCCAGAGATGTCCCACGACCCCACTCTCCCTACTGTATATGGCCTGCGAGGCCAGGCCACGTGTTCGGCAGCGCCGAAGGATTTCTTCCGCTCGACCCTCCGTCGAAGATTCTTTTCGGCGGAGAACAGCTTACAACTGCGTCGAGGGAGGGATTATTAATATTAGAGAAAAAACGACCAAAGGTCGAGGAGTTGCAATGTCTCTCGAGGAGCTCCGCGTGAAGGCGACCAGAATCTGGGCGGAAAAAAACAATCTGAGGGACCTCGACGCGTGAGGGATTGTGGGTACAACGCACATCACTATAGGGATAGTGTTTCAGACACGCCTTGTCGACGTCCCCTTTTCGACTACGAAAAACAAAATGCAATACTCCGCAGTGACCACTGGATGTCGGACCTATGCACAGCATGTGATTCTAAGCAGATTAACAAACATCAGAAATCTTATTTCATGTGGGCGAAGGACTCGAATGTGTCTAGTTCATTTCTAATCTGAGCCAGCTTGGGCGGAGAGGGGGTGGCCGCATATTCGCGCTCTAGCTGCCCGAGTCTGGACTCAGAGCGGCGCAGAGAGTTTCTGATGTCCTTCAGGACCCCAGCCTCCCTGGAGATACACATGCCCCTGATGAAAACCTTAAAGGCCTCCCACCTCACCCCATCCGTTGTATCGTGGCGTTTGTTATTATCAAAAAACGAGGTGATATCTGCAAGGATGTCAGCCTTGAAGACTATATCGTGTAGTGCGTCTGACTTAAACCGCCAGTGAGAGTGCGGAGGGAGGGTCGGGCTCAAGGCGATGTCTAACGTGATCGGGGAGTGATCGGAGAGTGTGCGAGGCAGGATCTGTGTGGTACGTATTTTGTCCATGAGCCCCGCGGAGAGAAGGAAAAGATCGATCCTGGAATGACTGTCATGGACGGAGGAGTAAAATGTAAACTGTTTCGTCTTTGGGTGGAGTGCTCTCCAGGCATCCACCAGACCGGTAGTGAGCATGTGTGCATGGAGGCGGCGAGCGGCCCTAGAGAGTGTTCTAGGTGCAACACCGGATCTGGCCAAGTCGGAGTCGAGGATGAGATTCATGTCCCACCCACAGATGATGGGAACCCCAACATAGCCAAGTAGAATGTCAAGGATGTGGTCGAAAAACTCGGGTGCATCCATGCATGGGGCATATGTGTTGACCAGGAGGTATTCTGTATTAGCGAGGAAACAGTGAAGGATCACATATCTACCCTGGGCATCTATATGGCTGGTGCGAAGGGAGAACTGCAAGGATTTGTGAATCAAAGTGAGGACCCCTCTGGATTGTGAGGAGTACACAGTATAATATCTGCTGGGGCCCCATGACGGGGCAAGAGAAGCCGATAATTGTGCGAGGGCGTGAGTTTCCTGTAAGAGAAGTATTTTGACCCCGTGCCTCTGGGCGTAGGCCGTGATCCTGCGTGCCTTCATAAAGTTGGTGAGCCCTCTGACATTCCAAGACATCAGCCTAATAGCCATTCAGTAGCAATTTAGGGGGGATCCAAGTAATGTGTGTCATATTTTGTCGAACTGGTGCTAGCAACTTGTACAGCTGCCAGATGTGTCATACCAAGAGCTACCACTGTCTCACCGTTTTTATTGTTAAAACATCCCCCAACAACCCCACCCCCCTCCCTCACTGCCACCCCCAACACAGCAGTGCCCAAAAACCCACCCAAAGTCTCACGTCTGTTGTGCCGAGCCCAACGGGGCTGGGCCAGCCCCCAAACCAAACATGAGAGCAACCAATGAACTAAACAAGCCAAACTCGGCGTTGCAACTGCAGCGGGGGAGCTGCTGCCGTGAGCCCGATTAAGATTGTATAACGGTGAAATACACCAAATACCGTACAGCGGCGGCATAGTTAAACTTTAGAGGAGACAACACAGTAGGGCACAGTGAGCATGGGCTATAGGAATAGAGGATCCCGGTACAAGTGCAATATACCGTCAACCAACCAGCTGTGACCCATGTTACGATTCATGAAATTTCAATGAGTTACAACAAGAAGAGAGAGCATAAGGGAAAGAACACATGAGATTACGGGGAAAATGCAAATGACAGGTGTGGTATTAGCACCACAATAATTCAAGTAGCGGGTGCAAGGCAAGTCGGCTCAACCCTCATCTACGGGGTCTCCCTCAGGGCCTGGGACAGGAATATGGGACTCGATGAATTTCACCGCTTCCTCAGGGACAGTGAAAAAGTACAGTTTGTTACGAAGGGTGAGCTTCAGCCTTGCGGGGAACAACATGGCATGTTCCACCTTCCTCTCCCGGAGCATTTTTTTCACGCCATTGAATTGTCTGCGCTCCATTTGGACGTTGACAGAGAAGTCAGGAAAAATGCGGATAGTCTGGGACTCAAGTCTCAATTCCCCTTTCTCCCGGGCAAGCCTTAGGATATGGTCTCTATCTCTGAAGCTGAGAACCTTAGGTATAATTGGTCTGGGGAAGTCGCCCGGCTTGGGGCGTGGGGCCAGTGACCGATGGGCGTACTCAATAGTAAAGAAAGGGGAGAGTTGAGGATCACCTAGGAGGTCTATAAGAAGGGTCTCGACTGCCAGCTCCATTTTGCCTTTGAGGGCTGTCTCAGGGACCCCCACTATGCAGATATTATTCCTACGAGATCTGGACTCCAAATCATCGCACTTCGCCTTGACCGGTTTCATGTCTCGCACCAATTCAGAGACCGTATTCTGGAGCGTGTGTACCTCGTCCTCAGTTGCCCCAATTCTGGTCTCGGCCTCCACCAGCCTAGTGCCATGCTGATCCAATTTGGGGGGGCTTTGAGAACAGTAGAGGGTGTATCGTTGAAAGACAGAAGCAGGAACCAGGGGGTTAATGGAGGAACTAGGTCCAAATCAACGATGGGGCGGCATCCGCCTAGTAGGGAGGAGGCAGGAACCCCACCAACAGGCGTGTTATAGGGCGGTAAGCCCGCTCCGAGGGGCAAGCGAGGTGTCCCAGGGGCAGTGCAATC
Source organism: Ambystoma mexicanum (assembly GCF_040938575.1). Classification (NCBI taxonomy): domain Eukaryota; kingdom Metazoa; phylum Chordata; class Amphibia; order Caudata; family Ambystomatidae; genus Ambystoma; species Ambystoma mexicanum. The sequence goes on from NC_090934.1 coordinate 1,006,145,983, forward strand.
TGGGGGGGACAGTATCTTGCAGCGCCCCCCTCTGAGCCAAGAGGGTCTAGGCAGCGGTGGCCAGTGATGAAGGGCAGCGCCGTCAGGGGCGCATGATGCTCCCGGGGCGTAGCAAGTAGGTGCGCTGGCTAGGGAGAGGAGAATAGTAGACGCCTAGGGTGGCAGCAGCACCGGGTGAGTGGTCCAGGGGGAAGCCCGGTGTGCGAGGGGGTCACTATCCTGCGTAGAGTGGAGCAGGGACAGCCCGAGGACGCGGCAGACAAGACAGGCTGATTGTGTAGCGACCAGCTCCCCCAACCTCCTCACCTCGGGACTCCTCAGAGCGAAGTGTGTGTAGCAGTTCGGGTAGTAGCAGGCCTCCAATCAGCAGCAGCGGATCCGGGCTGGAGTGGGGCTCAGAGCACCAGCAGGATCCCGTAGCCAGGAGGCCCCAGCATGGCCGCCAGTTACGGCCGTCCCACGGGACCCGCGGAGTCAGTGGCAGAGCCGCGAGGGAAAGGTGCCGGGCTGATATCAGTGCGGGGGCCGCTCCGGCAGCCCCCGCCGAGTTCCAGCGTGATGTCTCCCGTCAGGGTGCAGCGCCGTCACCGCAGGGAAGGAGCGCAGGGCTGATGTCCGTGCGGGGGGCCGCTCCAGTAGCCCCCACCGTATTCCTGAGTGATGCCTCCCGACCGGGGGCCGGCGCCGACGCCGCAGCGTAGAAGGAGGAGTGCTGGGCCGATATTGGTGCGGGGGCCGCCCCAGCAGTCCCCGCCGTATTAGGAGTGCTGCCTTCTGTCAGGGGGCCGGCGGCGGAGCGGGAAAGGTGCCGGGCTGATATCAGTGTGGGGGCCGCTCCGGCAGCCCCCGCCGAGTTCCAGCGTGATGTCTCCCGTTAGGGGGCGACGCCGTCACCGCAGCGCAGGGAAGGAGTGCAGGGCTGATGTCCGTAGCACAAGAGGCGGAGCGGGCCGGCAAGAGAAAACCAACAGGCCGCGGGCCTAGACTCACCCCCAAGGGAAGCGCGGTGAGAGTCTCTGCGCCCGAGGCGGCCGCCCGCTCCGACAGCAATCCCAGAGGGCGGGCGGCCGGCCGTCTCCGCACAGCAATGCACCGCAGGGCGATGGTGGGGTTTCCCTTTTTCCATGTTTTCCTTTGTCCACCACCGTAGCGAGAGAACTAAGGCCTGCGAGACCACAACTAGATCCTCCCATAGTCCGCTGGCCTGACACCACTGGCTGTTGAGCCACTCTTGCATTGGGCGCATGCGCAGGCGCGCGTGAGGTACCAAATAAATACACGACGCCATCATTCCTAGCAAGCGCATTGCTTTGCGTACCGTCACCTCTCGACCGGTTACATATTGAGGGATTTGAAACAGCATGTTTTGGACCCTCTCTTTGGAGGGGAAGACGAGGCCGTCCTTTGTTTGAATTAGAGCCCCTAGGAATTGTTTGATTTGACTGGGGTCTAAACTGGACTTCTTTTCGTTGATGGAGAAGCCCAACTGGAACAAAAGGTCTACTGTCTTTTGGGTATTGGAGAAGCATGTTTCGTAAGAATCCCCTGTTATGAGCCAGTCGTCGAGGTAAGGGTAAACTGGGATGGACAACCTGCGCAGGTGGGCCGCTGCCACTGCCAGCACCTTCGTGAATACCCTTGGTGCTGATGCTATGCCGAAGGGTAGCACTTTGAACTGGTAGTGTTTGCCCTCTATCATGAACCTGAGGTATTTTCTGTGCGCTGGCAACATTAAAATATGAAAGTATGCATCTTTCATGTCCAATGTTGTCATGTAATCTCCCTGAGAAAGCAGTGGGATTACTTCCTGTAAGGTTACCATACGAAACTTTTGGGGTTTGATAAACTTGTTCGCTGGGCGCAGATCTAATACAGGGCGCATGGTTAGATCCTTTTTGGGTACAAGGAAGTACACTGAATAAATACCTTCCGTTACCTGAGATAGAGGCACGACCTCTATGGCTCCTTTTTCCAGCAGTTGTTGTACTTCTTGGAGAAGGATGGCAAGATGTTCCGGTGTCATGCGACGTCCCCTCGGGGGTCTGTAGGATGGGGAACTGTTGAATTCGATACAGTATCCGTGGGCTACGGTGGACAGTACCCAACGGTCTGACGTTATCTCCTCCCATGCAGGAAGAAAGGATGTTATCCGGCCCCCGACCGGTGTTGCATGGGAGGGGACGCGAATCTTCGCGTCACTTGGAGTTGTTGGGGGCTTGGGAGCCTCTGGGGGTGGATCCCCGACCCCTCCCTTTGCCCCGGCGTTGGCTTCTTTGGCTGTACTGCCCACTATTGGTTTGGTAATTGGTGGCAGGGTATTGCTGATGTTGATTTTGTTGTTGGTGTTGGCGTTGGCCACGAAAAAAGCGTTTGTTGCCATAGCCGCGCCTGGTAGTGGGCTTAGAGATCTGGTCGAGAGTCTTGATAGTGTCGAACTCTTTTTTAGCCATCTCTAGGGCTTCATCTACCGCTTTTCCGAAGAGGTTAGCGTCCTCGACAGGTTTATTTATCAAAGACGCCTGTGTCTCTGGTTTAAAGCCTGAGTTGCGCAGCCATACATGGCGCTTTAGGAGTATTCCTTGTACCAAGGAACGTCCTGCTGTTTCTGCCGCATCCAGAGAGTTTTTAACAATGCTCTGGTTCACTTGGGTTCCTTCGCCAATAGTTGACAGTAGGCGCGTACGTAAAGGCTCCGGTGCTTCCTCGGCGTCTTTTCGCAGTTTGGCCCACTGCGCGTCTGCGTAGCTTGCAAGCAAGGAATTGTTGTTGGCAATTCTTGCTGAGAAGGCAGCCGAGGAAGTAACTCTTTTTGCAAGGGCATATAGCCTCTTGCCCTCCTTGTCAGGGGGTGCCTCACTGGTGGAAAGTGGTACCCCTGCCCTCTTTCTAGTATTAGAAACCACTAGGGAATCAGGAATGGAATGTCCCCTAATGTCGAGGGGGTCTGAGGGTGAAGGAGTGAAAAGTTTTTCAATCCGTGGATTGACCCCTCTGATCATAGCGGGAGTGGACAGCGAAGGTATGATCCTTCTCTTCACTGAAGCGAGGAGTGGAATGGTCTGGCTGACCGGGGGTTTTTCCTTAATCACTCTTTCTACAAAGTCCAATTCTGGAGAGAGTTCCCCGGTGTCGAGTTCGAAATGCGCTGCTGCTCTGCGCAACAGTGCATTGAACGTCGGCTGATCGTCAATTGGAGACGTGTTCCTAACTGGAGAATTGTCCGGAGGAGTTAGGTTTAGGACATCAGTGTCGGAATACACTGATGGTGATTGCCAGGGGTGTGAAGGTCCCTCTTCTGGGTTAACCCCGAAGCCTTCTTCTATAATGTCTGTTCTGTCTTCCAGACATTCCTCCTGGTTCTGTTCTTCATTGTCCATGAAATAATCTTCTTCCTCGAAGACTTGCTCCTCCCCAGTGAGGTCATATACATCTTGGAAGTCTGAGGCTGTGTCCTGCTGGGGATCGACTAGCCTCGGATTTTTGGCCCTGGGGTCCTCCTGAGGCCCTTCTCTGGTCCTCTTGTGTGTTTGAGAGGCCTGGGTGCTCATGAACTTTTCCATCCTCTCCATACAGAGGTGGAGTCTTTCCATAGTTTCATGGGGTACCCCAGAGCGGTCTGGCGGGGGAAACATAGGGTTATCTAACTCGAAATGGCTCGACCTCTCCCAAAGCGTCGAGGAAAGTGTCCCGTCGCCCTCCGAAAAACCTTCTGGTGTGTCGGGAGACTCCCTGCCTGAAGGGGGTAGTCCCTGCTTCCCTTCGGGCTTTTTCGGCGTATCCTTTAACTTATGCGTAACGCTCGACGAAATCTTCGGCGTACGCTTTTGGGCGTCTGCTACAGCGATCCTTGCTAAGCTATCGGCGACTCGCTTGTCGGCGACTCGTTTGTCGGCGGAAGCTTGAGTTTTCGACGCTATGGGTATCGAACGCTCTACGGCGGTCTGCGCTTTCTGTTGATGCGCACCGGCCGATGGTTTGGTGGCAGCGCCCTTGTTTGCCGAAAGCCCAGTCGCAGGTCGCGGCTGCGGTTGCGAGAGGGGCTTCGAACCCGAACGGTCCGAGGAGGCCGCCGGTGGAACCTGCGTCTCCTTGGGCGCCGAAGGTCTTTTCGACTTCGTCGAAGAAGAGCCGTGGGTTGTGTGTTTATGTGGATCTTTGTGTGCGTCTGTGTCGCCGGGGTGTTCATCCCCATAAGCAGGGCGTGAGCCGAGCCCGTCGGGGCCGGGGACAGACGACGAAGCGCGTAAGCGCTCCTTAGAGGGGGTTTCGACTTCCGTAGCGGAGGTCGTGTTATCGCGTTCCTCGTCACTGTCGGTGGTAGCAGCGGCGGGTGAACCTTCGGCCTTCGACATCGCGTAGGCCGCCCACCTTTTAACCCTTCGGTCTTTTAGAGTTTTAGGCTTAAGAAGCCGACAAGCCGCGCACCTTTCCTCCTTGTGATCGAGGGGCAAGCAGCGGTTACACCGTGAGTGCTTGTCCTTCCAAGTGAATTTGCCTTTACAAAGTGGGCAAAACCTAAACGGTGTCCTCTCCATAGCCGAGGCAATAAATCGCGATAAACACCCCAAGGGAAAGGAAGGGGAAAGGGAAAGGCATTCTCAGAAAAGACCCAGAGATGTCCCACGACCCCACTCTCCCTACTGTATATGGCCTGCGAGGCCAGGCCACGTGTTCGGCAGCGCCGAAGGATTTCTTCCGCTCGACCCTCCGTCGAAGATTCTTTTCGGCGGAGAACAGCTTACAACTGCGTCGAGGGAGGGATTATTAATATTAGAGAAAAAACGACCAAAGGTCGAGGAGTTGCAATGTCTCTCGAGGAGCTCCGCGTGAAGGCGACCAGAAGCTGGGCGGAAAAAAACAATCTGAGGGACCTCGACGCGTGAGGGATTGTGGGTACAACGCACGTCACTATAGGGATAGTGTTTCAGACACGCCTTGTCGACGTCCCCTTTTCGACTACGAAAAACAAAATGCAATACTCCGCAGTGACCACTGGATGTCGGACCTATGCACAGCATGTGATTCTAAGCAGATTAACAAACATCAGAAATCTTATTTCATGTGGGCGAAGGACTCGAATGTGTCTAGTTCATTTCTAATCTGAGCCAGCTTGGGCGGAGAGGGGGTGGCCGCATATTCGCGCTCTAGCTGCCCGAGTCTGGACTCAGAGCGGCGCAGAGAGTTTCTGATGTCCTTCAGGACCCCAGCCTCCCTGGAGATACACATGCCCCTGATGAAAACCTTAAAGGCCTCCCACCTCACCCCATCCGTTGTATCGTGGCGTTTGTTATTATCAAAAAACGAGGTGATATCTGCAAGGATGTCAGCATTGAAGACTATATCGTGTAGTGCGTCTGACTTAAACCGCCAGTGAGAGTGCGGAGGGAGGGTCGGGCTCAAGGCGATGTCTAACGTGATCGGGGAGTGATCGGAGAGTGTGCGAGGCAGGATCTGTGTGGTACGTATTTTGTCCATGAGCCCCGCGGAGAGAAGGAAAAGATCGATCCTGGAATGACTGTCATGGACGGAGGAGTAAAATGTAAACTGTTTCGTCTTTGGGTGGAGTGCTCTCCAGGCATCCACCAGACCGGTAGTGAGCATGTGTGCATGGAGGCGGCGAGCGGCCCTAGAGAGTGTTCTAGGTGCAACACCGGATCTGGCCAAGTCGGAGTCGAGGATGAGATTCATGTCCCACCCACAGATGATGGGAACCCCAACATAGCCAAGTAGAATGTCAAGGATGTGGTCGAAAAACTCGGGTGCATCCATGCATGGGGCATATGTGTTGACCAGGAGGTATTCTGTATTAGCGAGGAAACAGTGAAGGATCACATATCTACCCTGGGCATCTATATGGCTGGTGCAAAGGGAGAACTGCAAGGATTTGTGAATCAAAGTGAGGACCCCTCTGGATTGTGAGGAGTACACAGTATAATATCTGCTGGGGCCCCATGACGGGGCAAGAGAAGCCGATAATTGTGCGAGGGCGTGAGTTTCCTGTAAGAGAAGTATTTTGACCCCGTGCCTCTGGGCGTAGGCCGTGATCCTGCGTGCCTTCATAAAGTTGGTGAGCCCTCTGACATTCCAAGACATCAGCCTAATAGCCATTCAGTAGCAATTTAGGGGGGATCCAAGTAATGTGTGTCATATTTTGTCGAACTGGTGCTAGCAACTTGTACAGCTGCCAGATGTGTCATACCAAGAGCTACCACTGTCTCACCGTTTTTATTGTTAAAACATCCCCCAACAACCCCACCCCCCTCCCTCACTGCCACCCCCAACACAGCAGTGCCCAAAAACCCACCCAAAGTCTCACGTCTGTTGTGCCGAGCCCAACGGGGCTGGGCCAGCCCCCAAACCAAACATGAGAGCAACCAATGAACTAAACAAGCCAAACTCGGCGTTGCAACTGCAGCGGGGGAGCTGCTGCCGTGAGCCCGATTAAGATTGTATAATGGTGAAATACACCAAATACCGTACAGCGGCGGCATAGTTAAACTTTAGAGGAGACAACACAGTAGGGCACAGTGAGCATGGGCTATAGGAATAGAGGATCCCGGTACAAGTGCAATATACCGTCAACCAACCAGCTGTGACCCATGTTACGATTCATGAAATTTCAATGAGTTACAACAATAAGAGAGAGCATAAGGGAAAGAACACATGAGATTACGGGGAAAATGCAAATGACAGGTGTGGTATTAGCACCACAATAATTCAAGTAGCGGGTGCAAGGCAAGTCGGCTCAACCCTCATCTACGGGGTCTCCCTCAGGGCCTGGGACAGGAATATGGGACTCGATGAATTTCACCGCTTCCTCAGGGACAGTGAAAAAGTACAGTTTGTTACGAAGGGTGAGCTTCAGCCTTGCGGGGAACAACATGGCATGTTCCACCTTCCTCTCCCGGAGCATTTTTTTCACGCCATTGAATTGTCTGCGCTCCATTTGGACGTTGACAGAGAAGTCAGGAAAAATGCGGATAGTCTGGGACTCAAGTCTCAATTCCCCTTTCTCCCGGGCAAGCCGTAGGATATGGTCTCTATCTCTGAAGCTGAGAACCTTAGCTATAATTGGTCTGGGGAAGTCGCCCGGCTTGGGGCGTGGGGCCAGTGACCGATGGGCGTACTCAATAGTAAAGAAAGGGGAGAGTTGAGGATCACCTAGGAGGTCTATAAGAAGGGTCTCGACTGCCAGCTCCATTTTGCCTTTGAGGGCTGTCTCAGGGACCCCCACTATGCAGATATTATTCCTACGAGATCTGGACTCCAAATCATCGCACTTCGCCTTGACCGGTTTCATGTCTCGCACCAATTCAGAGACCGTATTCTGGAGCGTGTGTACCTCGTCCTCAGTTGCCCCAATTCTGGTCTCGGCCTCCACCAGCCTAGTGCCATGCTGATCCAATTTGGGGGGGCTTTGAGAACAGTAGAGGGTGTATCGTTGAAAGACAGAAGCAGGAACCAGGGGGTTAATGGAGGAACTAGGTCCAAATCAACGATGGGGCGGCATCCGCCTAGTAGGGAGGAGGCAGGAACCCCACCAACAGGCGTGTTATAGGGCGGTAAGCCCGCTCCGAGGGGCAAGCGAGGTGTCCCAGGGGCAGTGCAATCTGGGGGGGACAGTATCTTGCAGCGCCCCCCTCTGAGCCAAGAGGGTCTAGGCAGCGGTGGCCAGTGATGAAGGGCAGCGCCGTCAGGGGCGCATGATGCTCCCGGGGCGTAGCAAGTAGGTGCGCTGGCTAGGGAGAGGAGAATAGTAGACGCCTAGGGTGGCAGCAGCACCGGGTGAGTGGTCCAGGGGGAAGCCCGGTGTGCGAGGGGGTCACTATCCTGCGTAGAGTGGAGCAGGGACAGCCCGAGGACGCGGCAGACAAGACAGGCTGATTGTGTAGCGACCAGCTCCCCCAACCTCCTCACCTCGGGACTCCTCAGAGTGAAGTGTGTGTAGCAGTTCGGGTAGTAGCAGGCCTCCAATCAGCAGCAGCGGATCCGGGCTGGAGTGGGGCTCAGAGCACCAGCAGGATCCCGTAGCCAGGAGGCCCCAGCATGGCCGCCAGTTACGGCCGTCCCACGGGACCCGCGGAGTCAGTGGCAGAGCCGCGAGGGAAAGGTGCCGGGCTGATATCAGTGCGGGGACCGCTCCGGCAGCCCCCGCCGAGTTCCAGCGTGATGTCTCCCGTCAGGGTGCAGCGCCGTCACCGCAGGGAAGGAGCGCAGGGCTGATGTCCGTGCGGGGGGCCGCTCCAGTAGCCCCCACCGTATACCTGAGTGATGCCTCCCGACCGGGGGCCGGCGCCGACGCCGCAGCGTAGAAGGAGGAGTGCTGGGCCGATATTGGTGCGGGGGCCGCCCCAGCAGTCCCCGCCGTATTAGGAGTGCTGCCTTCTGTCAGGGGGCCGGCGGCGGAGCGGGAAAGGTGCCGGGCTGATATCAGTGTGGGGGCCGCTCCGGCAGCCCCCGCCGAGTTCCAGCGTGATGTCTCCCGTTAGGGGGCGACGCCGTCACCGCAGCGCAGGGAAGGAGTGCAGGGCTGATGTCCGTAGCACAAGAGGCGGAGCGGGCCGGCAAGAGAAAACCAACAGGCCGCGGGCCTAGACTCACCCCCAAGGGAAGCGCGGTGAGAGTCTCTGCGCCCGAGGCGGCCGCCCGCTCCGACAGCAATCCCAGAGGGCGGGCGGCCGGCCGTCTCCGCACAGCAATGCACCGCAGGGCGATGGTGGGGACGGGCCGCCGAGGAGCCGCGCGGCCCGGAGGTCTCAACCGGCAGGGTGGCCTCCCCGAAGTCCGGATTCACCCCAACACAGGGCAGGATGAAGTGGAGGCAATGGGCAGCAGGATGCGCGGGGTCTCGGCCTCAGTGTGTCCGTGAAACCGCTGATTGAGGCGGATATGCAGCGCTCGGGCCACGGAGCGTTAAAGCTAAGCGGCCATCTTGCTGGCTGCTCAACAGCGCCCCCAGCCTATTGACTTTTTCAACCTTTTTGTTGATGATGGGTTCATTGCAGATGTGGTTCAGCAAACCAATGTGTATGCTGCTGCACAGTTCTTGAGGTTACGGGGTCCCACTCTCAAACCCACTTCCAGAGCACAATCATGGGTTCCAACGACCAATGTTGAGATGAGAACATTTTTGGGTCTCATTCTGCTCAAGGTAATATCGCCAAAGCCGTCTATCTCAATGTACTGGTCTAATGAAGCAGTATTTTCAACCCCTTTTTATCCAGCAACAATGAGCAGAAATCACTTTCAAGCACTGCAGCATATGTTGCATTTCAATGACAACTCGCCAGCATTACCCGGAACTGATCCAAATTTTGATAGGCTATCCAAACTTCAGCCATTTCTGATGCACTATTCTCAGCGATTTGCGGAGGTGTATGTTCCTAGCCAGAACATATCCATTGATGAATAATTGATGTTCTTCAAAGGTCGGCTAGTGTTCAAGCAGTTCCTTCCGAGCAACATCGCACAATACGGGATCAAGGGGTACATGTTGTGCGAAAGTACCACAGGGTATGCCTACAGCATGAGAGTGTACACTGGGAAAGACTCTACCCTAAACCCTCCGGGCTGCCAAGCCAATTTAGGGGTAAGTGAGAAGATTGTTTGGGATCTTCTCACACCATTGCTCCACAAGGGTCACCATTTGTATGTGGACAATTTCTACGCAGGAATTCCACTCTTCATGGAATTGTACAATGTGGGCACACTGGCATGCAGTACAATCCGCAGTAACCACAAAGGCTTCCCCAGACAACTTGTGTGTAAGAAGTTGGACAAGGGAGCATGTATGGCATTGCGGCGGGATGAACTGTTGGCAGTAAAATTCTGTGACAGACGGGATGTGCATATGCTCAGTGTTATTCATGATGAAAGTACTTCACTAGTCACTGTGCGCGGGCAGGCTCAGCAAGTGCGGAAGCTCAACTGCATTCTGGACTACAACAAGTACATGGGTGGAGTAGATAAAGCAGACCAATTGCTTCAGCCATACCATGCTGAATGCAAGTCGCGCATGTGGTACAAAAAGTTGGCCATACACATTATGCATGTAGCAACGCACAATGCTTATGTGGTGGACCGTGCAGCTGCTCCACAAAGCAACCTCTTGTTTCTGAACTTTGAAAAGAAGTTGTACAATCTCTGACTATTGTGCATGTACAAACTCCCTCCTTTCCAGAGGTAGAAGATGTGGCCAGATTGAAAGATCAACACTTTGCTGATTATGTTCCTGCCACAGCCATGAAAAGACAACCTTACAGAAAATGTAAGGTGTGTACAAAACAAGAAATGAGGAGGCCTACTCAGGTGTACTGTCCCCAATGCCCTTCCAAGACAGCCCTCTGCCTACAGCCTTGTTTCCTTTTGTATCATACAAAGGAAAAGTATTGGGAGATCGACTGATTTCCGGGAATGCCCATCCTTTCTTGAAAGGGACCCATAGGCTCTGAATTCGTGCATGCCTTACAAAGGAACGGCACTCCGGCTCCCTGCACTGGAGGTGTACCTTCGATAAAATGCAACAGCATTTCAACTCACTTCATTTAATTTAGCGTGCCTTCACGAGCATTGCTAGTCCTGCACCCTCCACTTGAGGCCTGCCATGGAAAGGCACACCACTCCCGTACCTTTCACTTGAGGCCTGCCTTGGAAGGGAAGGTCAGTCTAGCTCCCTCTGCGCGAGGTGTGACTTGCAAAGCAACGCAATTCAGGCTCCTTTCACTTGAGGCATATCTTGGAAAGGAATGCCACTCCAGCCCCCTCCACTTGAGGCGTGCCTTGCAGAAGAAGGGAACACCACTCTGGTTCACTCCCCTTTGGAGTGTTTTGGCAAGGCATGATAGTGCAGCTCGTTCCACTTGAGGCCTGCCTTAGAAAGAAACGTTAATGAAGCGCCCTCTGCGTCAGGCATACATTGGAAAGGAATGTGATTCTGGCTCCTTCCACTTGGGGCTTGCCTTACAAAAAAACGCCCGTCCTGCTGCTTCCACTGGAGGCGTGCCTTACACAGGAAAGGAACACCATTCTGGTTCACTCCCCTTTGACGTGCCTTGGCAAGCAACGCTAGTCCTGCTCCTTCCACTTGAGGTCTGTTTTGGAAAGGCACACCACTCCAGTACCTTTCACTTGAGGCCTGCCTTAGAAGGAAAGGTCAGTCTAGCTCTCTGTGCGCGAGGTGGGACTTGCAAAGGAATGCAATTCAGGCTCCTTTCACTTGAGGTGTATCTTTGAAAGGAATGCCACTCCAGCTCCCTCCACTTGAGGCATGCCTAGGAGAAGAAGGGAACACCACTCTGGCTCTCTCCCCATTCGGGTGTCTTGGCAAGGCATTCTAGTGCAGCTCGCTCCACTTCAGGCCTGCCTTAGAAAAAAACATCAGTGAAGCTCCCTCCGCTTCATGTGTACATTGGAAAGGAACGCGATTCCGGCTCCTTCCACCTGAGGCTTGCCATGCAAAGAAATGCCAGTCCCGCTCCTTCTACTCGAGGGGTGCGTTGGAGAAGACAGGAACACCATTCCGGTTCCCTCCACTCAAAGGGTGTCTTTCAAAAATAGTACACGCCACTTTGGCTCCCTCCCTTGAGGTCCAAGTATCATGAAAGATACTTGGACACCATCTATATAGCAGCAGTGTCTTGCATGCCTCGTACCACCCTGCCTTCTTTATTGTTTTACCTGAACTAATGTTATGTGCAGTGTGACTGAAATGTCTTCTGTAGGAATTACTTGGATACGATTGGTGTGTGATTGAGGTAAAGCTATGTAGTACATGCAGATGTAATTTCTGTGAATGCACTTTCCCAGCAGTGCAGAAATGATTAGCATGTTAGTGGATGTGTGTTTAGTGTGAGTAAGGTTGCACATATGAATGTTTCAACATGAACGGTCAATGCAGGCATACTTGCTATGGGCGTACTCGAAGTTGGTGAGAAAGACAGCGCCTGTGGGCCAGGTAGCCAAGCGAGCCAATGTCCATTTGCTATCAGTGTGCAGATACGGGTTGGAGCCACATGACATTTGAATGTAGACACAGTTGATATGCAAGTACTGGAAAATGGTGTGAAAGATATTGCCTGGAGACACGGTTGCAATGTGAGCAGGTGTCCAGATGCTACAAAAGTGTGCAGATACGGTTGCTGTGGCGCAAGTGATTTAGTAGAGGTGCGAATGCTGAAATGGATGCCTACTGACTGCAGACACGAAAGGTGTATGAATGGCCAGTGAAACAGTGGGTGCCTTGATGTGGCTTCACTGCTCACAAGGACTTGAATCCTTATGCTAAACCCCACCCTGCCTGTCCGACTGCATTGTGAACTGTATGTATGAGAAGTGTGAGATAAGGTGCATGTGAATGGGCTTCAAAAGGAGTAACAGGGTGGCAGTGGCTGCTACACAGTGATTCTTGTATTCCCAGAGCACTTACTGTACAAATGATTGACCCATTCTCACCCAGGTGACGACACCCATGCATACAAGGTCTGCCTCTCATTGAGACATCTGTGGGAAAACGGGACGGTAGGCCATGTGTTGGTGGCGTCTTTCGGTCGGTTTTCAGCAAGTTGTGTTTTTTCCTCCAAATTTCTGACTTTGACTTGTGGGTATTACATTCTGGGGCGATTCACGAGTCACACCTCTGTGGATTCCCACGGCTGTCTTCTTTTCGGAAATGCATGGGGCTCCCTGTTTTCCTTGGTGGTTGCGACACCCCAGACCCAAATCTGTAGGTTGTCCACAAGAGCAAAATTCCTCAAAATCTGCTCTGCCGAAAGATTTGGGGTTAGCAGTGGTTTAGCCATTTCCCTATGCGCCAAGGTAGGTGCACCCACACATGTGAGGTACCGTTTTCATCGGGACACCTGTGGGAACACGGGAAGGTAGGGCATTTGCTCCTGGCGGCGTGTTTCGGTGGGTGGGCAGAGTGAAATGTCAGAAAATTGTGTTTTTTCTGCCAAATTTCGGACTTTGCCAGGGAATTACCAGGTTACTCACCGTGGTGACCACCTTACTCCTAGTCCATAGTCCCCTTTCCTCCATAATTATGGGACATATCTCCTTCCTGTGGGACGGGACCGGAGCACTTTGTAAAAAGCATCCCAATTTTTTCAAAAATGTGTCCCTCCTCTCTTTCCTGCGCAGGGCCCGGCACGCGGCCATAACCCTGCCCACCTTGGCTCTGCCCCGCGCATCACCCAGTCCTTTTCTCTCGCAGGGTCAAAGACCCATTAGCAATAACAGAGGAACCTTATTAGAGGGGACAGCGGGCAGGCGTATGGAGGAAAGGGGCTATGGACTAGGAGTAAGGTGGTCACTACGGTGAGTAACCTGGTAATACTCCCACGTCCCGTCCCCTTTCCTCCATACTTATGGGAGATTCCCAAGCACTCCTTACAGGAACTATGGGTGGATGGAAATACCCCTTACTGAAACAGGTTCTTCAGCACAGCCTGGCCGAACTGAGCGTCAGCTCTAGAGCTCATATCGAGGCAGTAATGCTTACAGAAAGCAGATGGGGAGGCCCAAGTAGCCGCTTTACCGATGGACTCCCAGGGAACATACTTCTGAAAAGCAACCGCGGCTGCCTTGCCTCGCACCTGGTGTGCATGGATACCTTTAGGAGGTTTCAGCTTTTGGACGGTGAAAGATTCTGTGATACAGGCGGTAATCCATCTGGAAATAGATGCCTTAGACGCCGGCCTGCCCAGAGGCTTACCGAAGGTCACAAACAGTTGGGAAGAGCTCCGAAGCTCGGAAGACCTGTCCAGGTAGAACCTAAGAGCTCTTCGGACATCCAGGCAGTGTAGAACCCTTTCCGCCTCCGAGGCAGGGTTCGGAAAAAAGACTGGAAGAGAAAACAACTGATTCAGATGGAATTCAGTCACTACTTTTGGTAGGAAAGCTGGGTTCGTCCGAAGGACTACCGTGTCCTTGTGAAAGACCAAGAAAGGGTGCTCCACCGACAATGCCTGGAGCTCACTCACTCTCCTCGCTGGTGTAACGGCTACCAGAAAGGACACTTTCCAGGACACGTACTTGAGGTCAACCGTAGCCATTGACTCAAAGGGTTTATGGCACAGCGCCGTCAGGACTAGATTTAGGTCCCCAGGCGGGTGCGGACTATGAACCGGAGGGTAGAGGCGTGTCAAGCCTGCAAAATGCCTCTTAACCACTGGGTTACTCAGCGAATAAGAGCATTGGTCTATAGCAAGATAAGCGGAAACCGCTGAAAGGTAAGTTCTGCATGACAGAACGTAAACACCTGACTCTACTAGGGAGGACACGAAGGACAGCACCGTGTCAATCGTAGCCACCCTTGGATCCAACTGCTTTTCCAAACACCAACGACAGAACCTGAGCCATTTACTCCTGTATTGGGATCTGGTCGAGGGTTCCCTGGCTGCCTGGATAATACGCATGTTATCCGTAGACAAGTTAAAATGCTCTAAGACTTGAACTCAGGCACTATGCCGCCAAGCTGAGCGATTGTGGTGAGGGGTACCACATCTGCTGTTCCCCTTGAGGAAGAAGATCTGGGGTTACTGGTAACCTGATCAGCGGAAACACCGACAGGTGTTGAAGTTCTGAGAACCAAAAACTGGCCGGCCACCACGGGGCCATGAGCAGAAGGGAACAGTTCACAGAGTTCTTCCGCTTCCCAATTTCTCGATGAACTAGAGGCAGAGGCGGGAAGGCGTAAGCTCTCATGTTGTGCAATGGAATCTCGAGAGCATCCCCCAGAGAGGAGGCTCTCAGCCCCCCTCTGGAGGCATACCGAGGAAGCTTATTGTTTGCCACCGTAGCAAAGAGGTCCACCTCTGGTGTGCCCCAACGCAAGAAAGTCCATGAAAGGACCTACGCCTTCAACTCCCACTCGTAGCTGACCACTGTCCGCCGGCTGAGGGCATCCGCTGTGACATTCAGCTGGCCCGGGATGTGCACCGCAAGCAGCCAGACGCCATGAAGCATGGCCCACTCCTATATCTGGATGGACAGATCAACCAAAGGTGCCCACCCCGCAGGCAACAAAACATTGTGCGGAAGGGGTATCCGAGCATTCCGGTCATAAACTGACCGTTAAGGATGCGCACAAGGCCGAGAAACCAGCCCTACACCTGAGGCCGATGGCGCAGCTGTAGGGGTAGCGTTCAAATTGGCCGCCGCGGTCGTGGCGGGAACGGGCGCCCTTTTGTCATCACCTGAGGGGAACTGCGGCACGTGAGAAAGTGAGGCAGGGGTCCCCGTCGATGGATCAGGGGTCTTAACTTTAGCCTTAACATAAAGAACCTCGGCAGAGCCGGTACTATGAGGCCTGGAATATTTCTGCGACATACCAACTGCCAAATTAGCCTTCTCAGGAAGGACCTCGGCGCTGCCGGTAAAAGAATAATTTCCCTTCTTTGCCCCCTCAACAGATCTGGTGTCGCCGCAAGAGCAGGAACGGTGAGAAACAACCTTCACCGATAAGGCCTTGCCAGACCCTCAGAAATGTTGGTAGCTTTAGCCTCTGTACGAGGGACCTCGGACCCAGGTCCGGTGACAGCCTTACTCGCGCCGGCCTCGAACATCCGTTCGGTAGCACCAAGTCCCACCAAGGCCTCGGGGCGCACCCCGGCATAAGAGCCGGTCGTCCAAATACGGATACTCATGGATACCCTGGAGACGAAGTTAGGCCGCAATCACCGACATCATCTTCGTGAAGACACGCGGCGCCGAGCTGAGGCCAAAAGGAAGCACTCGAAACTGGAAGTGCTCCTCTCCCAAAGAGAAGCGGAGATATCTCCTTTGTGGGTTCCAAATCAGGATATACATGTACGCGTCCTGAAGATCCACAATGCTGAGCCAATCGCCCATCTGCAAGGAGGAGCGTATCTGGCTGGGTGTGATCATCTTGGATTTCTCTTGGGATAGGAAAAGATTGAACTGGGAAAGGTCTAGGATGATGCGCAGGCCAGCCTGGTTGGGTTTGGGCACCGTAAACAGCCAGGAGTAGAAGCCCTCCCCTCGCTCCCCAAGGGGAACGGGTTCCACAGCTCTGAGGTGCAGAAGTTTCTAAACCTCGGCCTTGAGGGAGGGTGAGCCCGACAGCTGAAAAGGAGGGTTGAGGGGTGGGGTAGAGGGTATAGGTAAGCGGAAGCCCGCTCGAGCCACTGACGAGACCCATCTGTCTTCTGTGATGGCCTGCCACGCCTCCCAATGAGACACAATGCGTCCTCCCACCGGGGTCTCGTGCGAGCGTGGAAAACCCTCATTTGGCAGGCTTATCGGTGGCGGTGCCACCTGAACCTGATGAGGAGGCTTAGGAGCGGGAGAAATAGCACGTACGCTGTTGTCTACGGTGGTTATTCCCCACAGGAGTATCCACTCTACGAGATTTGCGGTCGAGGAAGCCCCTAAAACCAGAGGAAGGTCGACCTTGCGACAATGGCTTTTGAGCCTTGAAGGGATCTTTAACCAGAACAGACAATGATTTAGCCGTCTGAGTGCTGTCTTTGGTTTTGGTGAGCTCTACATCAGTAGAAGAGTGAAAAAGCTCCTTGCCATCAAATGGAAGGTCCAAAACCTTGTCTTGCACCTCCTTCGAGAACTTAGTGGCATGCAGCCACGCTTGCCGCGAGGTATCAACCCCAAGCATCAGACCCCGAGCCGAGATGTCTACGTGATGAGCCGCAGCCTCCAGTAGATCCTGGGCCAAGACCCTTGCATCGGAAAGGCCTCCTCTGAAATCCTCCAACTTCTCGACCGGAATATGCTCCTCAAACTCCGACAGACCTCTCCACATCCGCATGTTAACTCTCGCCAAAATCAATTCTGCATTGGCCTGCCTGAGCTGTAAGGCTGAATTGGCAAATATTTTCCTCCCTAGGGAGTCCAGGAGCTTGTCCTCCTTTCCCAAGACCCGAGTAGCCGTCGCTGAGGAGGATGCTGCAGGCCTGGATTGCAACGTAGCCGCAGCCACCACTGTGGAGGAGGCAGGCGGACAAGACGACAAGGCCACTTCTTCCGAAGAATGCAGCCTGTACCTTGCGTCAATCTTTTTATTGACAAATAGTCCAGAGTGTGGCTTTTCCCAAACTCTACGGACCTCGGCCAGAACGTCTTTCTGCAAGAACAGGCCGGTGCGCTCCAAAGGAGACAAGGTGAACGCCCCAGAAAGCACGCCCTCCTGCGGAGCAGGTGCCTCAGGCACCGGAACATCTAAGAAACTCATCATGTCCAGCACCCGGTCATGGAAAGCTCTGATAGAGCGGGGAAGGTCCTCGTTGTCCTGATCGCCTTGAGGGTCATCTGACAGGTCAGGATCCTGCTGAGCCGTGTCAGGCACTGCCTTGTCCACTGGGAACAATGGTGGCACAGGCGGAAGCGCAGGGGGAGGCACCACGGGCAAGGGAGGCGCCGCTGGGACCACCGTCGGAACGGGTGGAGCCGGAGGCGCGGGTGGACACATCTCCTTGAAAAGCCCTTTGAAATATTCCCTCATGGGGTCGGTGCGCATAAGCGCTTCAGATTTACAGAAAAAAGCGTCCTCAGGAGATTGTTTCGGAACCTGAGGAGGCCTCTCATGAGGTGGACAAATCCAGGGACGTAACGGAGAAGGGTGCCACACCGGCCCCTCCACCGACGAATCCACATAAATCAAGGGAGCCGCCCCCGCGGGCAACGAAACATTGTGCGCAAGAGGCATCCGGGAGTTCCAATCATAAACCAGCCGGTAAGGATGCGCACAAGGGACCTTAGGTTCACCCGAAGGACCGAACCCTACACCAGGGGCCGATGGTGTAGTTGTAGGGGTAGGACCTAAAATGGCCACCGTGGTCGTGGCGGGAACGGCCGCCATTTTGTCCTCATCTGAGGGGAACTGCGGCACGTGAGGAAGAGAGGCAGGGGTCCCTGTCGATGGGTCAGGGGTCTTAATTTTAGTCTTAACGTAAGGAACCTCGGCAGAGCCGGTACTATGAGGCCTGGAATGTTTCTGCGACATACCAACCGTCAACTGAGCCTTCGAAGGAAGGGCCTCTGCACTGCCGATAAAAGAAGAAACTTTCTTCTTTGCCTCCTCAACAGATCTGGTGTCACCACAAGAGCGGGAACGGTGCGCTGTCACCGACAGGGCCTTGCCCGGCCCCTCAGAACTGTTGGTATCCTTAGCCTCTGTACGAGGGACCTCGGACCTAGGCCCGGTAGAAGCCTTATCGGCACGGGCCTCGAACACCTGTTCGGTAACCTCAAGCCCAGCCAAGACCTCGGGGCGCACCCCGGTTTTGTTTTTGAGGGAAGCCAAAAGAGCGGCCTCAGAGCAAGCTCCGGTACCCCACGACTCAGTAGAACTGGGTCTACAAACAGCCCCCACAGGAGGGGCCTTGGAGCGTACTCCGGTGGACACAGGCCCCTTACGGAGACCCTCGGAGAAAACTCCGGTAGAATTATTAGGCCCGACAGGTACCTCAGGGCGAACCCCAGTAACAGAGCGATCAACGCCCCTTCCGGCTCGAGAGGAACCCGGAAAGGTATCCCCCGGCCGGGGTGCTCTGAAAAGTAAAGAATTTACCAGGGGTTTTTTCTTCTCGTCGATGAACGCCTGAAAATGCGAAGGAGTAGTCCGTCCGAACACCTCCTCCCACTGCTCCAACCGACGATGAAGTGCCCGGACCGAAAGGGAGTCACAGTAAAAACAGGAGTCCCAACGGTGTTCCGGACCCAAACACTCTAAACAAAGAGGATGGGGATCCGCCCTCGTGAAGCGACGGTGACACGATGAACAGTCTGGAAAATCTAGTTTAAAAGACATAGACAGACTGGTAAACGAATGCTAGCGAGAGCCAGAGAGGGAAAAGGGAAGAAAACCTTCTGAGGATGCAAGTGCGTCCGGCCCCGATCGTGCGGAGAAAAGGACTGATGGGCGATGCGCGGGGCGGAGCCAAGGTGGGCGGGGTTACGGCCACATGCCGGGCCCCGCGCAGTAAAGAGAGGAGGGACACATTTTTGAAAAAAATGTGGATGCTTTTTACAAAGTGCTCCGGTCCTGTCCCACAGGACGGAGAGAAGTCCCATAAGTATGGAGGAAAGGGGACGGTACGTAGGAGTATGTGGGTAATACATTCTGGGGCAATTCGCAAAAGTCAGACCTCTGTGGATTCCAACAGGTGCCTTCTTTTTTTTGGAAATGCACGCGGTTCCCTGTTTTCCTTGGTGGCTGCAACACCCCGGGCCCAAATCTGTAGGTTGTCCACAGGGGCAAAATTCCTCAAAATCTGCTCTGCGGAAAGACTTGGGGTTACCAGTAGTTTAGCCTTTTCCCTTTGCGCCCAGGTAGGTGCACCCACACATGTGAGGTACTGTTTTCGTCGGGACCCCTGTGGGAACGCGGGAAGGTACGACAACATTTGTTGTGTTTGCGTGGTTTTCATAATGTTTTGCTGCTGCTCTTTGTTCCCAAATGTGACCTACATTTAGTTGCGGCTTTAAGCACTATACCCTTTTGTAACCTGTACATGTCACACAAGTCGCCAACCCTTCAAAAGGTCTGCCTGGGCTCTTTCAAAAAATGTATGCTTGCCCTTCCTCACCACATTTGTTTTCCTTATTTACACATGCTAAGTACGTCAGTTTAGGCCGTAAGCATAAAAATCCACCATGGCTCGGTTTTTGGCTTCTGGTATTGCTTGTTTTGTGAAACATTACAAACAATGTGTGATTTCTTAACTGAAAGAGTTGGGGCAATGTAGCGGAGCATTGTTTTTCTCAAAATTCACATACCTTTTTTTCTGTCACTTTCCCGATTTTTCCCCTTCCTAAACTTGGAATTTTGTCTACTTTTCCGAAATGTATGCCTTTCTGTCTTCCCATTCAGCTTTCCTACCCTTCTCTTCCATTCCATTCCGTCCACGCATGTCCTATTGGAAAAAAAGGCCTAGATCGCCTCTCACAAAACGGCTGGTAACCATATCAAAATAGTTTTTTTTGGTTTCCACTCAACCTGTTCTTGAAAGCATGGACAATGGGAAATTCAGCACAGCAAACCATTTGTTCCTAGCACTTACAAGGAAAATCATTTTATTGGCATTTTTAGAAAAAAAAAACAAATGTTCTCCCTTTTTGGTTAATTTCTCTCACCCCCCCTACAGCAAACTAGGATTCCTTGGCGGCGTTATGACCGCCTACATGTGGGGGAAAAAAGTTGCCAAATTTGGCCGAGATATCTCATGTAACAAAAATGTTACAATGGATTGAATGACAACATACAGAAATCACCAAAAAAGGCTTTGGCACTGGGGGGGTGAGGACTCATGGCAGTTAAGGGGTTAAGCCATGGAACTTGTGGGGAACACCCCAACAAACCCCACCATTTTTTTTTAATGGAGCAGGGGACACCCCCGCAATCCCTGGTTCCAATAACCCCATAAATTATCCCCACCAATAATATCACCTATGGCCTTACCCCACAACCATATATATGGCGATATTATTGGTGAGGATGATATTACCTGATACCTACCTGTTTCACTGTTCTGATGCAGCAGGTTACTCATTCCCTCGCAGTATACTACAAGTTCACTCATATGCCATAATTGCAATCAGTATAGTAAGGGTCACAGCTTTATCAGATACTCCAGCCCAATTCAAGTTTGATTGGTAAATTCATACACTTTTGGGAACATTAAGGGGCCGCTTTAATAGTTTATTTTCCTCCCAAACCAAGCTGGGGGTATCCGAATACCCACTAAATTCCGCTCCTGTCATAGATTCTGGAAGTGCATGATATCACAAGTAGTATTTTTACTACCTGCCGAATTCTGAACGCATGTTTGGTGGGGACTGAAATGTCAGCTTTGGATTTGTTAACCCTTTTGTGACAACATGTTTAATTAACTGTAAAGAAGCCCTAACGAATAGGGAGATCATGGTTTATATGGGTACTGTTTGTAAAACCTGCGATCTTCATGATTTCTGGCATGACCCTAGTGTAGAGACTTCACCTGCAGTCATAGCTAGATTGAGTTAAACAGGGGGGAAAGTAGTCAAGCCCACCTTGACAAGCATTTGATCTTGGATTGGCCTAGAAAATCTCTTTATCATGTATTGAAGGCATCCATGCACCAAAAGAGCAGTTATTTCCAGAGGGGCATTTGAGAGTGTTTACTGCTGCTTAAAGCCTGTTCCGCCGCTGCAAGTTTAACAGTCCTTTGGTAGGTGTTGCAAAAGGTGTGTCTGATTCAGAGCAACATCTCCAAGCGGATAGTAGTATCACAATCTACTCATGGAACATCAGGGGTCTTAGTTCTAACATTGATGACTTTGAGTCGAACAAGTTCATTTCTGATGCCGAGATTATCTGTCTCCATGAAACATGGAGTATCGACCCAGTTCCTAGACCGGGTTACCAGACCTTCTTCCAACCAGCACTTAAAGGCCAAAGAGGATGCCCAAAATGTGGTCTAATCATCTGGGTCCAAACATCTATCGGGGCACTGGGAACTCCCTTACTGTTACCTTATACAGTTCTTCGTATTTGTTGGGGATTCAAATCAAATGGAAAAATAATTGGGCGCATGTACTTCTAAATATCTATCTGAGGCAGTCCTCGCAAGCAATGGGAGCAATGGACAATGCTCTATCACTGATAATGGAATATAGCTTAGCCATAGGCAAAGAACGGCTGGGGGTGGTAAATTGCCAGTTTGAACCCGATCTTATTGTTAATTGGAATCATCTTGTAGAAGATGAATTTTGGGGGATTCCCAATGTATCCCTTGTTGCCCCCAGCAGATCTATGCTTTTAGTAGCAAGGTAACTAGTATCTTCTACAGATAGTAATGGTCAGGCACGAGGGGTATCTCAGCTAAATTTACGTTTTAGGTCTAAGTTAGCTCAGACGCATATTGATTATATGTTGGTGGATCTCTCGTCTTGACGCAGGGTGATCTCGTTTGAGGTCATCATGAGACTGGAGAGTGACCATGACGCCTTAAAGCTTGCATACAATGTATCGGAGATAAGGGCGAGGTCCTTGATGTGCAAACCCTGGTAAATCCGACAAGGCACTTGGCAATGGTGAAACCTGTTAAATGGCATTCTTTGAATAAGGAATCTATACTGCCAGCTTTATACTCTGCTTTGTTACCCTTCTTGAATGCTTACTCAAGAGGCGATGTGGACTCTTCTATCAACAGGCTACAATCAATACAGAATGCAGCCGTGAGACCTGCACTAGGTCTCAAGAAATCTGATCACATCTCAGCCAGGAGGAGTTCTCTTCACTGGCTCAGTGTCAAAAATGCATCTTATTTAAGACAATGGGCCTCATTACGAGTGTGTCGGTAAGGCAACAACGGCGCCGGTAGTGCTACCGGCGCCGTTGTTACCATACCGCCACATTACGAGGTCTGCCCGCGAGCAGAACTCGTGATTGCACCGGCCCCGTTATAAACGGGGCCGGTGCAACCATGCTCCCCACCCCCATTCTGCCCTATGGGGCGGAAAGGGGATCGGGAAAGGGGATCGGGAACCCGCCCATAGCGGCACCTGCGAATGGGCCATTACCTGCCCCTTCAACTCGTAATGGGGCGGTTATGGCTCATTCGCGGGTGCTGGTGCCGGTAGCGAATTTGGCGGTAGCCGTGCCCTTAACTCGTAATGAGGCCCAATGTGTCTTACCCATATGTGTGTGTTGAAGTCAAACGGCAGCTTACTATAATCTTTAATCAATTGCGATAATCGTCCCATGTACAAACAGGGACCTGCTCAGGAGTCACAAATCCTGCTCTGTTTCCTGTGAAGGCTGAAGTTTATTTAGTGTGGGGCTCCAAACAGTGGAGCACAGTGCATGCAAACGTTAGGCAGGAATCTTGTCATGATCAGTTTGAAAGCTTCTTAAGACATTCCTTTTCTCTAAGTACTAGACTCACTTTAATTTGTTGTACACTTTGCAGTGAGGACCAGCGCCAAGAGGCAATTGAGTTGTGAAGTGGTTGCTATACAGGTGGTTCCACTCACTCTCAGATACAAGACATTATGTTGTGCTGACATAATTCAAAGTTGACACAGATAACTGCTTCACTAGGGTGATTTGCAATCAAAAAACATTGAAATGGATGGTCTTTGGATTTAGAAAGGACGCGGTTCAAGGTATTTCTTTTCTACTACAGCTACTATGATGACTTCAACTGGAGGGCCACACCATGTTTTTTTTTTTAACCAACTTTATTTTCATTTTTAACTTAAGATAATGGTTGAGCTTTCGTCACAATATGTATTAAGAACATTGTTATCAACATGAACCTTTTATTCAACACCCTTGAACTTTCTTGTAGAGTCTAGTATTGTCTTCATAATTTTCCCCACCTCTCCCCACCTCTCCCCTCCTCTCCCCTCCTCTCCCCCCTACCCGCCCCCTTTCCTTTTATTAATTGAACCAATTAAAACCATGGTTGTAACCAGAACAATTCCAAGAGGCAACCCCTTGCCATATCTTCTGCTGCCTTTATCTGATATGGATGTTTCTAAGAGCCCTGGGTTTAAAGTATTGATTCTCCTGCTCCCCCACATAGTCCTGAAGTGGGTCCCATATGGCCAAGAATTTCAAATATGACCCTGATTTTGTGGCGCAGATGTTTTCCATTGCCATAACTCCCCACACTTTCACCCACCACCATGGAGTTGTAGGGCCCTCCACTGTCTTCCATCGTTGGTCCACCGTCATCCTTGCTGCAGCCAGAAGGTGGGTTATGAGGGCCGCTCTGTTTCCTGAGGCTGCATAGTTCCCTTCTGCCACTGCCCCCAGCAGAATGACTTTCGGGGACTATGGTAGGTCTACGCCCGTTATGTCCCTGATCAGGCTCAGTATTTCTTTCCAGAATATTTTTATCCTTGGGCACGACCACCACATATGAAACATGTCTCCTCTTTCTCCACACTGACGCCAGCATTCTGGGGGGTACGTGGGGATCATTCTGTGTATTCTACTTGGGGGTAAATGCCAGCGGTAACATAGTTTGTATGCCGATTCTTTAATTGCCGTGGATTTGGATAATTTGTGCGCCCTCCTCCAGATTTGACTCCATTCTTCCTGCGTAATCTCCTCTCCTATGTCCCGCTCCCAATCTTTCATGTACTGGAGGGAGTTGTCTGTTTGCGCCTTATACAGTAGCATAGTCTAGTGATCCTTTTTCATGTGTCCCCTCCCGTATTGTTAGTTCTAGGCCTACCGGGGGTCGTAACCCTGCTCTTTTTACCTCTGGGTGTGAGATCCAGTGACGCAATTGAATATATTTGAATCTGTGGTTTTCGACGAGGCCGAATCTATGTTTACATCCTTCGAAGGTGAGTGGGGCGTCGTCCTGATACATATCTTGTAGGGACAATGTGTCTGCTTCGTTCCAGCCTTCCCAGAATCTTTTGTGAAGGCCAGGTGAGAAATCTGGATTATGCGTGATAGGGGATAGTGAGCCCAGACCTAGTTTGACCCCCCTGCTACGGATAGCCTTATCCCAGCTGTGTAGGGTCGTTTTAGTGGCTGCTAATAGGATACCTCCCGTATCTCTTGCTTTTGTTTTTAGGAATAGTAGCTTACTCAAAGGGATATCTGTTGCAGTCTGTTCTATTTCCCCCAACCTGGAAGAGGGTCTTTATCCGCCCATTTCAATGCTGGTGCTAATTGAGCTGCTAACACGTATCTCCCCATATCCGGGACTCGTTTTATAGTGATAATTTCGACAACAAAAATGTCGAAAGTCAAAATTTCGAGAAAAAAAATGTCGAAAAAAAAAATGTCGACTTTTTTTTTCAATGCATTTATTTTTTGAAATGGGGGGGTTCCCCCCAACCCCTCTTTTTTACATTTTTTTAAAAATGTTTCCCTTTTTTTTTTTAACTCCCGAACCCCTAAAATAAATATATAATTAAAAAAAACGAAAGTCGACATTTTTTTTTTCGACATTTTTGTCTGTCGACATTTTTTTTTCAAAATTATGACTGCCCACCCCGGGACTCCCAGCCCCCCAAGTAGTGTGGGCCGCATCAGGATCCTTTTTTGGATCCTCAGCTTCTTATTTCCCCAGATGAATTTAAACACCGCCTTTTGGAGTTCTAGGATCTGTTTTGGGGAGATGCCCACTAGGGTTGAGCTTACTACATACAGTACTTTGGGTAGCAAGGTCATTTTTATCGCCGCTATTCTAGCAAACCAGGACAATTCCTGGGCATCCCATCTCTGCAGGTCTTCCTGCAGGCGCTTCCATAGAGGTGTAATGTTTGCCTTGAGCAGATTCTTGACGGTTCTAGTGATATGGATTCCTAGGTATTCGAGGGACTGTTTTTCCCATTTCAGGGGATAATGTTCCTTCAGGAAAGCTATGTCCCCACTACCTTTGGTTATATTCAACGCTTTGGATTTTGAATAGTTTTTTGTGAACCCTGATGTCTTTTCGAACTTCTGCAGTTCTCTGATTATTCTGGGTAATGCGTGTCTTGCGTCTGCCATATAAAGCATGATATCATCTGCGTAGAGGGCTATCTTGTTTTGAATCTCCCCGGTGCGCACCCCTCTAATTCCCGGGTCTTCCATTATTCTGCAGGCAAATGGTTCCATTGCCATGGCAAATATATTTTCAAGGAAATAGTTCCCTATGGCTTCTTCCATATGTGCCCTAAGTACAATATCCCTCAGGATTGTTTCATTTAGCCTCCATTGTGGTCGGGGTCTATGTATTGTCCCTTGCAGTTCTATGCAGGTCACGACTGGGGCGTGATCGGAGAGGTATTGGACTCCGATTTCTATTTTTTTGACATAGGGGATCAATGTAGAGGACACCAGAATCATGTCTATTCTAGAGTAACCCCTGTGCACTGCTGAGTAGTGTGTGTATTCTCGGGTGTCCGGGTGGAAAAATCGCCACGTTTCTATCACATCCAAATCTCTGAAAAGCTTTCCAAGGGCCGGTCTGTTTCGCTGATCTGCTGCGGTTGGGGGGAGTGTTTTATCTAATTGCGGGTCCATTACACAATTAAAATCCCCTCCAATTATCACTCGGCCTTCGCACCATCCTCCCAACTTCTGGAGTAATTTAGGGATGTACTGGTCCTGTTTTTCATTGGGGGCGTAGAGTGCTAGTATTGTATACAATTGACCATTAACGGTACCCTTTACCCCCAGGTATCTGCCTTTCTGATCCTTCAGTGTTTGTTGTTTGCGAAAGTCTAAGTCTCTGCTACATAGGATTGCCACCTCTTTTGTTTTTGTTTGGCTTGAGGCAAAAAACTGAGGAGGGTATGTTCTGCTCCGCATCCTTTTTTCATCTTTCTGGAGCAGATACGTCTCCTGTAGGATCGCTCTCTTTGATTGCATGGCTTCCAATCTACCTAAAATCGAACGCCTTTTAGCAGGGGAGTTTAACCCCTGGACATTAACAGAGACAATGTTCACTTCTTCCATTGCTCCCTAGGTGGAGATTGTCTGCCTGTGGGTCCCTATGTTCTCGTTCGCTATAGCTTACTCTGCCTGTTCTTGCTTCCGTTTCATACAATCGTGGAGCTGGCTCCTTTTTCTTCCCGGACTTTTGGTTCCCTGCTTTCCTGTCCTTCGTTCCAGTTCCCTCCCTTACGCACCCCCCTCCCCCTTCCCAATCCTGGGGATGCATGAGGCCTGGGCTCCCAAGGGGCCCCCCGCTGGTCACGGCGGGCTTTAGGCCTCCGACCCTTCCCCAGTTCACAATAGTCAGGAATTGTATTACCTGACCTTGCTTCCAAGAGTTATGACCTCCTACCTCCATGCGGGCGGTTCCATTCAGCCGTGCTGTTTTCTCACATTTGGTTAGCACTTTATTTGTTATCCGTGTAGTGGGCCGAGTCTGGATCTGTTGGGCCTCTCCGTTCCCAGTCATGAGCCGGCTGTGAGCTTCCGGGTCTTCCTCTCCTCCCTCGTCTTTGCTTTCGCTCCGTTGACCATTCCCATGGTTTGCTAGACGGGCCGTTCATGTTTGGGCGTGGGCGCACAGGCGCCTCTGGTTGCTCATCCTCCAGGTGCAGCAACGCCAGGCCCTCTGCGCAATTCCCGATTCTCCTCCGTTTTCCTTCCCATGTAAACGACAGGCCAAACGGGTACGTCCATCTATAATCGGATTTGCTGTGTTTGAAGGGCCTTTGTAACCGGTTGCATTCGCCTTCTTTTGTGGAGAGTAATCAGGGCGAGGTCCTGGTACAACTGTATACGGGACCCATTAATCGTAAGGTCTACGTTTGTTCTTGCCGCGCGTAGCACCTCCTCTTTCAGACCATACGATGTCATTGCTATCAGGACATCTCTGGGTCTCGACCCCGGTTCGTTGCGTATTGGGCCCATGCGGTGTATCCTGTCGAAGCCGATTGTCTCTGGTTGGACATCTGCTAGCAGGCTGCTGAAGCAGAGTTGCATGGTATCTTTTAGATCCTTGTCCTGCACCAATTCCGCCAGGCCCTTGACCCTAATATTGGATCTCCTTGAGCGATTTTCCAGATCCTCCGCCTGGAGTTCAAAGTTGTTTGTTGCGGTCGCCAACTGGTCCAGTAGCAGGCTATTTTGGTTTGTTTCTTCCGTGACATTCGAGAGGCCCCTTTCGACTATGTCCACTCTTTCACCCATCTCCGCCATTTCTTTATTGACCTCCTGGAGGAATGATTTCAGGTCCTCCCTTAATTGTTCCATTTGACTCTGGAAAGCTTTGGTCATTCTGGCCTCCATGCCTTTCAAGCAGTTTAAGAGTTTGTCCTTGTCTGTTGCCATTATGCTAGATGGGAGGTCGGCCCCGGAGGAGGGGATGGTGATTCTGCATGTGTTTGTCGCCTCTGCCGCCAGCACTTCTTAATTTGCCCTTCCTGGGGTCTCACTGGGGTTTTTGCTCTGGATGTACCCGTTTTGGATCTGGCGCCCGGCATCTGAGTTGCTCTGCATGGATGTTGCTTCTGCATCGCCGGGTGCCCGGTACCTCGCTCCTATAACTGTATATTGCTGGAATGTGCTGTGTCCTCCCACGTATCTAGAACATGTGGCTTGCCCACCGCCGTTGTATACCTTGCCTCAGCGAGTTTTATTTCTTGTGTTGCCCTTGCCGTGTCGTTGCTGCAGGGGGTTAACCAGGCTTATTATCGTGGATGATCCCACTATCACAAGACCATCTGCATTTGTTGTTGCCTTGTGCCAAGCTGTTTTCGGGGATCGGGCGGCAGACACCTCAGGCCAGATCCCGTGGTGTACGTTGTTAGGTGTGCCAATGGGGACGGGTGGTTCGGGATAGCAATAATATCGTCGTTTCAGGCGAGTCCCCACCTGCCGCTCACTCCTGGTTGTTTTTAGGTGGGCACACGCCCTGGGAGTGAACCCAGGGGCCACCACCTACTTTTCGGGGTAATATGCCACTGCCCCTCTGTCTGTCTGTACTGTTTATGCAGGCCCTGTGTAGTAGTAGTTCTCTTCTGGGTGCTTATTGCTAGGCGCAATCCTGATGGCACACACTGTTGGCAGACAGGCTAGTAGAGATGGGGCAGATTATCGCAGGTGCAAGGTGTGCAGTGCTAAGTCTCATTTGCCTCCCGTGACTCTGGCCTTCCTCCTAGACCCCCAACGGCTTGGGAGTACTCAGGGGAGCGTGGTATGGGCGTAGTATCTCCGCCGAGCGAACCGCGTCGCCTGATGGGCTGATTAGTTTCTTAACCCCCACCAATTGAGCATTAACAGTTCCTCCTCCCCCTGGGGGGTGTCTGTGATCCTGCCGTACTCCCAACTAACCAGCCCAGCTAGTAGAGGCCCCCGTAGGAGTGGGTAAGAAAGGGGGCGGGTGAGCACCTCTCACCTTGTCAGACAGGCTGGTTGCGGTGAGTGGATCTCCAGCATGCAATCAACTGCTCCTAAGCAGCATTGCTCCATCGCCCTCCACGAGGGCCCTGCAGGGTCTTCGCTGCCGGCTACAACCCCGGATGGGGAACCAGCTCCAGGCCCTACTCCTCCCTCCCCGGGGCGCTCTCCTCACCAGATCTCTGCCCCAATGCGGCCCGGTGGAGGGGTGGGGGGGTAGACCGCTCCTCAGCACCACCAGCTTCGTACGGGTCCCGCCACCTCCGCTCAGTAAACTTGGTCCGAGGGGCTCCGCCCCCAGGAGCCGCACCGCCTGGGCAGGGGCAGCAGATCGGGCCTCGCTGTCCCCCGATCCCACCAGCACTGCACCCGACGCTCAAGGTCCTCTCACAACGCAGGGGGGGGGGCCCGCAGTCCGGCAGCCCAGATGTCCAGGCAGCCCATCCCCCACCGCGCGGCAGGAGGCGAGGGGATACCCCGCACGACTCTGCAGCTACCGCCGAGGTCCACCAGCGCCCCGCCGGGGGGAGGGGAGACAGAGCGGCCGATGCACGCGCGGGATCCGGGCTTCAGACCCACTCAATAACACTGCGAGTTTGGGCTATGCAGCTGATCCTCACTCTTATAGGTGCCGACACTGCGATTGCTTCAGCTTTGTACACCACACCATGTTTTAACCACTGTCCTTATACAGGGGAGGAATCAGGGTAACAAACAGAGAGTGAAAGAATTGAATTAGATCTACCGGTAGGAGTAGGGACAGGTAAACAACAACAAAAGGATATTAAATACAGAAAAACGGGGTCTTGAAATGCTGATCAACTTTGAGGCAGGAAAAGAAGCACAGAGACTTCATGCAGGAAGTAGGACGGACACAGTCCTTTCTATGATGCACATCTACTACTTCAGAGGAAGGAAGATGAGGCAGCACCCCAGGGAATACTAAAGGAAAATTAGAGAGGAAGGCAATAGCAGACTACTTAAGAGGTACGTTAAATATGCTAGAGTGAGTGGGTGGGTGGATTATACCAAAAGGTATGGGGCTAAGAGGATGGTCTGACATGCTGATGGAGCTAAAGGGACATGATAGAAAAGACAGGGACAATAATCAGGAGAGGGCCTAGCAGCATCGTCAGACTTTATGAGAAGAGATGGGTAGCAGAGGCAAATACCAGAAGAGGTGGATCATTGAGGAAGGTCAGACGTTCTTGTTCTGGGGGGAGGGGGCAGAGGGACATGCTGCAAAAGGCAAGGCTCAAATGAAGGAAATATATGCAGGAGGCGATAGGGCCAGAACAAAAGTGGCAGCACAGAGTTAGAAAAAGCTATGGAATTGCAGAGGGGAGACCTAACAGAAGACAAAGCAGAAAGGTACACACATAGGGCTAGGTCACAACATATTTTCCTTCAAATAGAATGTAAGATGCATAAATATGATATGTGTCTACAGGTATTGGTACACAACATACACAGTGCTTTTAAAATGGAAAGATGAAAACAATGACAGCCAGCTTAGTAGTGTATAACACACAAGAACCAAATGAACAGGTTATGATCCAAGTGTCTAACTTCAAAAATTGGAAAGAAAGTGATGCACTCACCATTAACGTCTGCTGGCAGCAGCTGCATCAAGGTGTCTTGGTTACATTGGCAGATCAAAGCCAGAGTCCCATCCACAGGGCCCACCTTGTACACCTGCAACTCAAAGTCTTCTGTAAGGGTCAGCAGTTGGCGCTTTGTTGGTGGGTTGGCACTTTCTTCGGTTTTCTCCCACATGAAGCTAGAAAAGGTAGAGACAAACAAATGTGGATTTTACTGGTATGTGAAAGATTTAGCAGATGAAACATGCTAAGATCACTTATATTGCTCTGCTAGGCAATATGGTGGGAGTGGAGTGAGCTGCGGCAGAAAAGGGACACACTTAATCTCTCTCTACACGCTGGTATGAGGATAAAGTTATGTGCAACTTTTGAAGAAAGTGATACTTGGTTCTCTCTGGTCCAGGAGCCAGGCACTATGTCTGCATAAGTGGCTCTATAGCTTCCTTGGATCATCACTAGTAACTGCGGATGAGCAATCAATGTCCAAGCTCCAAAGGAAAGGTTGACGGGTACAATAAAACACAATGTAACTAGGTCAATAAAGACACATTTCCAATTAGAGCTCTTTTTAGAAAAGTACAACTACTTTACTTACACAATTGAAATTATATGCAGTAAAAATAAGTATACCTGAAGAAAACTATTCATCTCTTATCTATGTTCTGACCCACAACAGACCACAGAAGAGGTGATGCTGCCATGATCATGAAGTAAATGTAATAGTGTAAATGCTGAATTCATTATCTATGGAACTGGGGGACTTCGTTCAACATCCGTCGGGGTTTCATGACTACATGTGTGTCTTGGAGGGCCAGACCATTGCGGGCATGTATTTCAAGTTTCTCCATTTGATCTATGATGCAGAAAGCTTATGGTTGCTGTGAAAATGGGAGAGTTGCAATAATGAACTTTCTCTTTAGGGATTTCCCTGGAGCCTGTGGTCAAACAGTGCCAGCTTTCTTCATTTCTAGGAGGACCGGGGACTGCAGAGTTGCAATTTGATGGTGTCCTTAGTTGGTTCCTTGCGGTGAGAGACGCATGAGGGCATTTACTGCTGTCCTTCATCAGTGATGGGTGTTTCAATTTGATGTAGACAGCACAGACTGCCCACAGATGCAGTTGACACTCGACTTGATTCTCTCGTATCGGACCTTCCATCTAAACTGAGAACTTGTTTGTCTGCCATTGGAGAGTGGATGTCTAGTAAATGACTGAAATTAAATGGGGCCAAAACTCGGATCAATGTTATCTGCTCCTCTATTCCCAATAAGACCTGGAACACTGAGTATTATCCTGCCTCGTTGGTACCCTGTCCATCAGTTAAGAGTTTCAGTATCAAACTTCTGACATCCGGCCCACGAGAAGCTCAGATATCCTCGGTTTGCAACTCTGGTTTCATCAAATTGAAACCTCTAAAAAAGGATACTTCCTTTTATACCGACTTAGCTTTGTTCCACAGCTTTGACTTCTCTTATGGACTCTCTTAATTATTGCAATGGGATCTAACTTGGTCAGCCTGATTTCCTGGTCCAATGTTTACAGATCTTCCAAATTTCTGTAGCTCGTCTTGCCCTGGGTGCATCTAGTTTCTCTCACTCCCACCTTTTGCTACATCAGCTTATATTGGCTTCCTGTGAAAAGCGGTACCAACTTAAATATTTTGTGTAACGCATCACGCAATTCATCAATCTGGCGCTGCTTACCTATCTAAAGCTGAATTGACCGTGTATACCCCTGAGACGTTTGTGCTTGGCTTCGCAAATTTGCAAGTCATTCGACTGATGAAGTGTGTGTCAGTCACTGCTTTTGCCTCCACTTTCACCCCCCCACTCCCGCCCTCGACTCTGCCTCTGACTCTGTCCTCGTTAACTTTCACCTCTCCATCTCTAACACATTTGACATCCTTGCCCCAGTTATGAGGATCCACCTGAAGCCTGCCTCGAAGTGCAATGGCTGGTATGACTCCGAACTAGCCGCTCTGAAACGTAAGTGCAGAGTTTGGCAGACGTCGGCTTCATTCTCTTACAAACTGGCCTGCCGCCTGCCCCAAAGGCAATATCGTTTCTCTATCCGCTCAAAGAAGAGGGCCAACATCCAAACCTGCATCTTTGGAGCCACTAACAACATGGCTGAACTTTTCAAAATCTTCAAGGTACTCGCCAATCCAACTGCAGTCTCCACCTCCCCTTCTTCCCTCCCAGGGTCTCTGCACCGCATTGGCCTCTCATTTCTCATCTAAAACTCAAGACATACTGTCCTCACCCTCCCCCACCCCATCTCCACTCCCGCTCCCACTCCTCTGCCTTCCTTGGCTCCCATCCTTCCACCTCCTGCACTCTTCTCGTCCTGCCCATAGCACCGGATGAGGTCTCTAAAGTTGTCCGCTCCATGAAGGTCTCCTTCAAGGAGCTCCCCTGCTCTTCTAGGACTATCAAGGACAACATCTCCTCTTTGGCCCTAGCTCTTGCCAACTTCTGTAAGCACTCCTTTGCCACTGGCTCCTTCCCTCCATCCCTGCAGCACTCGCTTGTGCACCCTCTCTTAAAGCAGTCTGCTGACCCCTCCTGCCCGGGTAACTATCGCCCTATCTCCACTACCCCTTTCTGGGTAAACTCTTGGAGAAGCTAGTCCTCCCCCAACTGCAAATGACCCTCCACACTGAACTTGTTATTTGCCTCCAAAACCATAATTTTGGATTCCGGGCCTTCAGAGGCACGGAAACTGCTCTCCTGAACACCTGTGAAGATATGCTTGCAAATCTTGACATTAACTCTCCTGATGTTCTCATTCTCCTCTGCCTCTCCTCTGCCTCGACACTCAACCATTCTATCCTCATAAAACGACTGTGACACCCTCTGCATCACAGACCGGGCACTAGAATGGCTGACTTCTTTCCTCACTAATCGCCCTTCCTAGTTGCAACTGGGCCCTTTCCCCTCCACCACCACACTCTCCCTGCGGTGTCCCCCAGGTCTCTATCCTATCGCTGTGGCTCTTCAATATCTATCTCTCCCCTCTGGGTCACCTGATCTCTGCCTTCTCTCCTCACTTCTAGTGCTATGCTGATGACACACAGCTTTCCTCAAACTTCCCTCTATTACCTCCTCTCTCATCCCCGATTGTCTGACCTCTATCCATGCACCGTGTACAGCTAACAATCTCTGTCTTAATGCCACTAAATTGGAGATCCTTCTCATTGGGACACCTGTGCCCTGTTTCCCTCATACTCTCTGGCCGCCCTCCTTGGGCCCTCTAACCTCACCATCCTGTGGGGCTAAAAGCATCAAGATCATCTTCGCCTCTGCTCTCTCCTTCACCCCTCACATCTTTGACCTTGCCTAGAAAGGCCACTTCCAGCTTCACCTCCTCAGAGCCATTCTGTCTTGCCTCATCTTCACCCAGAAGCTCAATGTCTACAGGGCTCTGGTCCTCTCTAGGCTGGACTACTGCAACAGCTTCTTCCTTAATCTCCCGCTCTCCTCCCTACGCCCTATTCAGCTAACCCAGAATAGGGATGCAAGGCTTATCCTTGGCCTCAAGCCCAGGGACCGTATCTCTCCAGCCCTAAAATCCCTCCACTGGCTCTCTCTGGCCGTGAGCATCAAATTCAAGACCCTCTGCATCATCCACAAGGCTTTCTGGGGCCTGGGACCAAGCTATCTCCTTTTTTCATAACACAATAGAACAGTTTGAGGAGCAAGTATTTGTCACACAATATAATATTCTCATCTGTTTGTGTTTATGTTTATTCATTTATAATGCGCACCAGACACGAGGGTAGAAAGGCGCAGGAGCAGCAAGGTTATTCTCAGCTTGGTTACAGTGCTGTACAGTAGTTTACAGAGAGTACATGGGTTAAGGCAGCTGCAGTAAACGTAGTGCAGAACAGTTTTACAAGTATACATATTTACATAATTTACAAAGGCAGGGTGAGTTATCGGTCATGGTTCTTTATCCACTGAATGTAGTTACGTCTAAAGTGAGGGTAGGTTTGAGGTGTCCTTAAGGAGGGTGGCAAGGAATTCCAATGTTGGGCTGCTTTCACCTGGAAGCTGTTGACGCCCGTTTTGGTTCGTTTGAACCTGGGAACTGCGAGTAAATTTGCATTATGGGTTCTGGTGGGTCTGTTAGGAGTGTGTCTTTTTATTCTGTTGGCTAAATATCGGGGGGCTGCGTTATTGAGGCATTTATGTGTTAAGGAGGCTACTTTGAGCATGATTTTGTCAGTGGTAGTGAGCCAAATGTGGTCTCTCCTAACGTTGGAAATGTGTTCTCTCTTGGGTATACAAAGCGCTACTCTAAGAGCATTGTTTTGCAGAGTCTGGATTTTATTGATAACATATTTATTGGCTCCTACGTAGAGGGTGTTACAATAGTCCAGTTTTGATAGTACAAGGGCTCTGGCTAGGGTAATGCAACTCTGAGTGGATAGGAAGGGTTTGGCTGCTCTTATTAGCTTACATGTGTAGGCTGTAGAGGAAGCCATAGAGCTGACCTGTTTGTGGAAGGAGAGGGAGGAGTCTAGGTAGATTCCTAGGGTTTTCACTTCCTTGGCTACCTTGATAGAGTTGCCGTCTACGATGAAGCTAGTGTAATTGTGATCCAGTTTGTTTAAATTTGGGGTAGATCCGAGGATGATGAGTTCAGTCTTGTCATCATTCAGGCATAGACTGTGGGAGGCCATCCATGCCTGGATGATGAGGAACACCCTGTTTAAAAAAGGCCAAATCCAGGTTGTAATCTCCCGTCAACGGGATGAGGATCTGGGTATAATCGGCATAATTAGTGTAGATGATACCCAGTCCTTCCAGATCATCAAACAGGGGCTTAGTGAACACATACAGTGTAGGAGAGACAAGATCCCTGGGGGACCCCACAGGTGATGGGAATGGGGTCAGCAGATGTTGAGGTAAAGACACGCATGGATCTGTTACTCAGGAACGACTCAATCCAGCTGATGGCTTCTTGAGAGAAATGGGCTGCCGAGTCCAGGTGGTTGCATAGGATTTTATGATCTACTAAATCAAATGCTGCAAAAAGGTCGAAAAGAAGCAGTAAAGCAGTTTTTCCATTATCTCTCAGGGTGTCAATTTAAGCCTTAAGATCGATGAGGGCAGTTTCTGTCCCATGTTGGGGTCTAAAGCCTGATTGCCGGATTCCCAGAAGATGGTTTAGTTCGAGGTATTTTTGTATTTGTAGATAGGCTGCCTTATCTAATATTTTGAGCAGGAAGTAGACGGTGGTAATGGGTCTGTAATTAGTGTGTACAGAAGGGTCTAGGGAGGGTTATTTCAGTAAAGGGAGAACCCAAGACTCTTTAAGATTGTTGGGGATGATACCTGAGGAGAAGGAGGCGTTAATGAGTTTGGTAATGAATGGTGAGAGGTCCCTTGCCGCATCCTTAATGATTTGTGACGGGCAACAGTCGCCCTGGCAATTTGACGGTTTGAGGCCGAGGATGATTTTTTCCACTTCTATGTGGAGACTTTGGAAAAGCTAAAGCGGGTGAGTGGGTTGGGTGTCGGGTTCAGGGGTGTGGGCGGTAGGGGAGTGTTCGTGGAGTTCGTATGGTTGGTTAGGGATTCATTCTTGTTGTTGATTTTGATTTGTAGGCCTGCTACTTTGTTGGATAGGGCATTTTGGACACCAGTGCACCATTTTTTGTCTTTCACACAAGTGTCTGGGATTGAGACGGGTGTTTCCAATTCTTTGATAATAGTGAACAATTCTTTAGTGCTAGATTTGGCTTGTGAAATTTGCTAGTTATGATTCTTGTTTAGCGATTATGATTTCTTTTTTGTATGTGGAGGCTATTTTGTTGAGAATCGTCTTGTTATTGTCGGTGGGAGATTGTCTCCAAGCTTGTTCCTTTTTACGTTTCTCTAATCTGAGAGCTTTTAGGTGGGTAGAGAACCACATATTCAGGTGTTTTTTTCGGTTTGCATTTTCTCAGTTTTAGCTGTGCAATAGAGCCTAAGGCTGAGTGCATGATTTTGTTGTAACCTTCTACGAGGTGATGACGATTAGAGGTCACTGGGAGTTGGTTCAAAGTCGGGAGAATGAGGGGGGGTGAGTTTTTCTGCTGCAATGTTTTTCTTGTTTCTCGTAGGGACAGCTGTGGCTAGTAGGCTATTGGTGATGGGGCTTGAGTCTTCGAGGGTGAAGGTGAGTAGATGGTGGTCAGACCATGGTTGAGGGGAGTTGGCGGTGATGGAGGCCACACAGTTATGGTCTGCTACCCAGTCAAGGGGTATCCCTTTGTTGTGGGTAGGGCTGGACACTCTTTGGGTAAAGCCTAATTCAGACAGGGTGTTGTTAATGAGGGTAGCCTGGAGGTCTTTGCGGTCCTTGAGGCCTAGGTTGAAGTCTCCTAGGATGAGGCTCTGGGAGGTATTTTTTAGGTTGTTTGAGAGGATGGTGGTGTGGTCTTCCTCGAAGGAGCCTAAGGGTCCAGGAGGTCTGTAGAATAAATGCATGGTGATAGTTTGGGAATTGGCAGTAGGTAGCTTGGCTGTGAGTGATTTGCAAGATGGGAAGTTGTTTGTGGTGTCAAGTCTAATGTTGAGGTGTGTTTTGGCAATTATGGCGAGGTCTCCTCCTCTGGATTGAGTTTTGTCTGCTCGAAGGATGGTGTAGTGGTCAGGGATAGCTAGCGAGAGAGCTGGGCGAGCGGCTGCATGGAGCCATGATTCGGTGATGGCTAGAAGGTCT
The DNA here is from genome assembly GCF_040938575.1 of Ambystoma mexicanum. Classification (NCBI taxonomy): domain Eukaryota; kingdom Metazoa; phylum Chordata; class Amphibia; order Caudata; family Ambystomatidae; genus Ambystoma; species Ambystoma mexicanum. Next base: position 1,006,183,114 of record NC_090934.1, read on the forward strand.
AGTTTCTCTGCTAGAATGAGGTCTGCTATATCTGTAGCATGGTCTACTACAGATCGCGCGTTAATTAAGGTCCCTTTTATAGGCAGGGCAATATTGTTAGCACGTGTAGGTAGGGTGGCTGTAATGAGATTCTTATGCTTGGTTAAAGTATTAGTTGGGTTGTGCTTGGGTCTGTCCATGGGACGTATGGTAGGAGTGCCCATGTGCATAGGTGGGGTCCGGTTAGTCATTTTGACTGGCTGGAGTCCCTGGCACGTGGCTCATATAGTTTAGGTATTCTGGAACGTAATCTGGCATTTCTAGCGGAGGGACTATATGGCGTGGAGCGGTGGGGTAAGATGGGTTTAGGTGCCTGTGAAAAAAGGTAGGCATAGGGCATAATAGAGGGTGGAATGGTGCCTATGGAGACAGGGCTAGAGGTGAGGCTATGGTAGCCGGATGAGTGGATGATGTGGAGAATTACTCTCAGCAGTGCTGAGAAGATGCCTGGTAAGTACATTCTGTAGGGAGTGGTAATCAGATGGCAAGGCAAATGTATGCTGAGTGCATCATAGGTGCTGGGTGCCACAACCACAGGGGTGGTGCGACTAGGTACTGAGTGTAGCTGACAAGTGGTGGAGCAGCTAGGTGCTGAATGCGAGCAATCAATGGCAGGGCGGTGAGTATACAGTTTGGGATATGCAGGGTAGGCTAGTAGGCATCATTTAGTTCAGGGTGGTCAGGTTTGCCAGTGCAAAATACGCAGTTCAATATGGGCAGGTAGGCCAGTACAGAATATGTAGTTCAATATTAGGGATGTAACGGTATACCGTTAAAGATACCGTGAACCACTTAATTGAACAATAATAACCGTCACATTGTTTATACCGGTATACCGTTTATACCGTTAAGTGTGCTTTTCAATCTGATTTGGAAAGGCTGTAACGTAAAGAGTGCGCGCGTGTGTGTGTGTGTGTGTGTATGGGCACAAGCGTATACTACAATCAGCCTCCATTGATCTGTGGCATGCAGGCATTCAATATGGCAACATGTTCATCTTCACCAGTAGCCAGTGGGGAAGCTAAAAGCCTAAATGACCACTTAAGAAAAGCTGTTCTCCACACGTGTGTTTGTATTTGGTGGAGGCAAGGGGTGGCATTTCAGTGGAAAGTATGTTGAAAAGCCCAATTCTGACCCTGGGTGCCTGGTTTTGTTTGTGATGATAAATCTGACAATTTATGACCTTTTAAGAAAATATTTGTTAAGATTAGTTCACTCCACCTTCTATACTGTGATAACCATGATATACCGTCATTTGACAAGAAGGTTATCGTACTGTCATAAAACTAATACCGTGACACCCCTATTCAATATAGGCAGGTAGGCCAGTACAAAATATGCAGTTCAATATAGGCAGGTAGGTCAGTACAAAATATGTAGTTCAATATAGGCAGGTAAGCCAGTACAAAATATGGAGTTCAATATAGGCAGGTAGGCCAGTACAAAATATGCAGTTCAATATAGGCAGGTAGGCCAGTACAGAATATGCAGTTCAATATAGGCAGGTAGGCTAGTACAAAATATGTAATTCAATTTAGGCAGGTAGGCCAGTACAAAATATGTAGTTCAATATCTCAGATAGAGACTCGGTTAGCCCCCCCTGGGCCTCCAGGCCCGGTTTCCAGCTAGTTTCCGGCAGACCCAAGCCCTGTTGCCAGCCCTCCCCCTCCCTCCTTCCTGGTTTCCTCCCTCCAGTCCGCCCCTACCTCCCGATTGGCTGGCCATCCACCCATTGAGGCCTAGGAGCCCAGCACTGCACGCCGCTCGCCCAGTAACGTGGAGCTGAGCAGGTGAGTATTTCCAGACTCGGATAGCCCCCCTGGGCCTCCAGGCCCGGTTTTCAGCTAGTTTCCAGCAGACCCAAGTCCCGTTGCCAGCCCTCTCCCTCCCGCTCCCTCCTTCCTGGTTTCCTCCCTCCAGCCCGCCCCTGCCTCCCGATTGGCTGGCCATCCACCCATTGAGGCCTAGGAGCCCAGCATTGCACGCCGCTCACCCAGTAACATGGAGCTGAGCAGGTGAGTGTTTTCAGACTCGGGTAGCCCCCCCATTGAGGCCTAGGAGCCCAGCACTGCACGCAGCTCGCCCAGTAAAGTGGAGCTGAGCAGGTGAGTGTTTTCAGACTCGGATATCCCCCCTGGGCCTCCAGGCCTGGTTTCCAGCTAGTTTCCAGCAGACCCAAGCCCCGTTGCCAGCCCTCGCCCTCCCTACTTCCTGGTTTCCTCCCTCCAGCCCGCCCCTGCCTCCCGATTGCCTGGCCATCCACCCATTGAGGCCTAGGAGCCCAGCACTGCACGCGCAGTAACATGGAGCTGAGCAGGGGAGTGTTTTCTTGTCGTGGGCCTGTGAAACCCTCCTGGCCCTTTATTAAACATCTATTGGGCTCCGTTGGGCCCATTAGCCTCCTCTCCCTTCCCGCTCCATTGCAGCTCCTTCACCTTCCTCTACCCTCCCATAACCGCCCACCCCCTGTGATTGGTCCAACCACCCTTCTTCACCAACGGGGGCTTAGGGAAGTACTGTGAGTAGGCATCTCCCTTAATGTGATATTTACCGCGGCCCCCAGGCCCTTGTAGCCCGGCTCACGGTCCTCGTTCCCTCCCACATCCATTTCCTGGTTCGCTTCCCTCCCGCCTCCCGACCATTCCACCCCCTTGACTGGCTATTGCGGCCGTAGCTGCCCTCTGCCCGTGAAGCACAGCGGCTAAGGGCACAAGTCCAAGGGCGGTGCCAACAGAGGTGGCTTCAGGAAGTGTCAGCCAGGGAAGCCAGCGGTCAGCCGTCAACCATCAACTACAAGGACCAGTAATATAGGAGTGGCCTGGGTTAGGAGTAGATCCAACACTCTACCCTATAACCTTAGCCATTTAACAAACCGATATAAAACAGTGTTATTAGCTCCCATTGCCTCTCTCTCTCCCACACCCTGAAGAAATACGGTACTCATCTGACCCGCTGGTCGTGGACCCCTCACCCACTATACAGGTCTCCCAAATTTACCATGGTTCTGTTTCCAAATTGTATTGTACGGTATTCAGATTACATTGATAGACCTCTCCCACTATACAGGTCTCCCAAATTTAGCAGGGGTTCTGTCCCCAAATTGCACTGTGTGATATTCAGATTGCATTGATAGGCCTCTCTCCCACTATACAGGTCTCCCAAGTTTAGCAGTGATTCTGTTCCCAAATTGTATTGTATCATAGTCAGATTGCACTGATAGGCCTCTCTCCCAATATACAGGTCTCCCAAATTTAGCAGGGGTTTTGTTCCCAAATTGCATTGTATGATATTCAGATTGCATTGATAGGCCTCTCTCCCAATATACAGGTCTCTCAAATTTAGCAGAGGCTCTGTTCCCAAATTCTATTGTATGATATTCAGATTGCATTGATAGGCCTCTCTCCCACTATACAGGTCTCCCAAATCGTATTGTATGATTTTCAGATTGCTTTGATAGGCCTCTACTCCAATATACAGGTCTCTCGAGTTTTGTAACGCTCACCTGATTCTCGCAGAGGCGCCGGTGTTGACTGGGCGACTACCATATCTTCAAAAGTGATGTGCACCACCCGGTTGGCTCTTTGGGCTGGACCTCTGTGCACTGTATGCCTGACTCGAAGAGTAAGATGTCTGCAGATAGAAAATATGGGATTAATGAACTGGGGTTATTGGGGTGTCCCCATCTCTTTCCTTTTCTCCTCTCCTGTAGAACCCCAAAGGTTAACGCTCTCACCTTAGGTAAGTGAACGCCGAGCTCTCCATCTGCCTCGGGGCAGGGCGCTGTAACCAGTTTCTTCACTGGATAGGTAGCGCAGGCCTCTTGACTTCAGAGGACTGCTGTCCGTCGTTTACTTCACGAACGGTGAGTTCCGAATATTTCAAATGTCTTTAAAAGTCTTTTGTAATGCTGTCTCTTATTTTGCAGGGTTCCGGCGATGGCGGTTGACTGGCTGAAGTGAGTTGAGGATGGACCCGTATGCGGAATAGAAGCGCCTGGAAGCGCGTAAGTAAGCGCTTGTTGCTTGCTTCACGATGCGCACTAACTGTCCTTTTATTTTGCAGGTACCAGTTCGGAGCTGCTGAAGGATGCCGGAATGCCCACTGAGTTCGGCGTGGATGGAGTAATGGCACGTGAGTATTGAACGTTACCCAATGTCTTTAAACGCACCTTCTTTTGTCTTACAGATGCGGGATGCAGCGCCGAAGGCCTCCGGAGCGTGCGAAGAGTTGGTAAGCTTTTGTCTTTCAGATGCCGGAATGCAGTGCGATGACCTCCGGAGCGCGTGAAGAGTAGGTAAGCCTTTGTCTTTCAGATGCAGGAATGCTGCGCGAGGCGTTGGTGACAGCCGATGGACCAGGTAAGAGATGCGCTGTCACTGAAGACCGTAGTGCTAACCTGTTTTTTCTTGTCTTTATAGATGTTGCTGAAGACTGGATTCAGGATGGTAAGCCTTTTGCCTTTAGGCCCAGGATCAGATGCAGAAGACACGATGAGCGTTCTGCTGCAGAGGATGCAGAATAACGCAAAGCAAGATTCATCCATCGGGTGTGGTTTAAATAGCCTCCTGTAGTGCTTAGGTGTCTCCTTCCACAGCCACGCCTAGGTAAGAAAAGAGTTCCTGCTTTCCAGAAGAGTTCCAGTGTTCTGAACCTAGGGAGTGGCTCCTGCCCCACCCAACAGGAAAAGTAGTCCCAAACAGAAGAGGATCAGGGGTTCAACTGGCAGGTAAGTAAGCAGCATGGTCTGCTGCAGGTAAGTCCACCCAAGCATTATGAGCCCGGCGCTTGCAGCGCTGGGACTGGGCATATTTATGAGCCTGGCACCACTGGCGCCAGGACAGGGTCCAAAAGGTCCCAATTGGGACTGGCTGGCACTCGGAACCTGGGTTATGGGTCTGCTTCCAAGGGAGTTGGGTAAGTCCTGGCCTTTTGGAAGCAGAGATCCTGACAGTAGCCCCCCTCAAGGCCCCTCCCAAACCGGGCTTCCCCGGGGGTTTTGGCTTGTCAGGAAATGTTTGATGAAATCTTTTGATTAGACGAGGAGCGTGGACATATTCTGCAGGTTCCCAGGATCTTTCTTGAGGGCCGTAGCCTTTCCAGTCAATTAGGTAAAATAGCTTAGATTTGGAGATCTTGGAGTCCAGGATGCTTTTGACTTCAAACTCGAGTTCTCCATCAACTAGGATAGGTTTTGGGGATTTAGTTAGTCGGGTTTGAGGTTGCACGGGTTTTAAAAGAGAGATGTGGAAGACCGGATGTATCTTCATGTGAGGGGGCAAGTCCAACTTAACCGCTACTGGGTTTAATATGGTAGTGATGGAATAGGGACCAAGGTATCTTGGGTTGAATGTGCGTGGTCCTTTTAGAGGTAGATATTTGGTGGATAACCAGACTTGATCTCCTACTTGATATTGGGGCGGCTTCCTTCCGATGTTGATCTGCTCCTTTCTTGTATTGTTCCTTAGCCCTTTGAAGGTGAGAAACGGCTTCCTTAAAAGCTTGGGTGATTGTAGAGTGCAGGTAGTCTACTGCTGGTGTTCCAAGATCTTGGGGTGGATCCAACTCTGAGGTTCGAGGGTGACAGCCGTATAAAAGAAAAAAACGGGGTTTTCCCAGTTCCTGAGTGGACAGAGTTGTTGTAGGCATATTCGGCTATCCAAAGGATATCTTTCCAAGTTTTTTCAGTTTGTTGCAGCATGCAGCGTAAATACTGTTCCAGAGTTTGATTGGTCCTCTCGGTTTGTCCGTCGGTTTGAGGGTGGTGACTGGTCGATAATCTCACATCAATTTGAGCCGACCGACAACAACTTCGCCAAAAATGAGAAATAAATTGACTACCTCGATCCGAAATTAGCACTGAAGGATAACCGTGCAGTCGGACAATGTTTTCGAGAAATTCTCGGGCCAGAGTTGTTGCTGTTGGCAAGCCTTTGAGTGGAATGAAATGCGCCATCTTGGAGAATAAGTCCACGATTACCAGGATCGTATTGTATCCGGAGCATGGAGGTAGGTCGGTGATGAAGTCCATAGAAAGCGTATGCCAAGGGCGAGGTGGGATGTCAATAGGGCGTAAGAGGCCGGCTGGTCTTTCCTTTTGACTCTTGTTTTGGGCGCATACTCCACAGGACATTATAAAGTCTCTGATATCTTTTTTCCAAGACGGCCACCAGAAGTAGCGCTTGATCTTTTCTGAGGTTTTGGCCATACCGGGATGTCCTTCCATTAGAGACTCGTGATAACAAGAGATCACCTTTTTCTGTAAATCTGTGCTGGGCAGGTATAATCGTTCTTGGAAATACAATAAGTTGTCCTTTACTGCAAAGTCCTTTCCCTGCAGATGCCAATTCTGTATTTCTGCTGGAGTTATAAGTTGCCTGGTTTTATCCTTAATTTCCTCTATGGATTGTGTGGTTATTACACCCAGAATTCTTTGTTCGGGAATGATAGGTACAGGTTTAGGGTTGGTCAAGTGTTCCTCCACTCCCATCCGAGAAAGGGCATCAGCTTTACCGTTTTTTGTACCAGGTCGATAGGTAATTATGAAGTCAAACTCTGCAAAGAATAGTGCCCAACGGAGTTGTTTAGAGGATTGGGCTTTTGCGGTTTTCAAATATTGCAGGTTTCGGTGATCCGTAATCACAGTAACGGTGTGTCGGGCCCCCAGAAGATAATGCCGCCAAGCCTTAAAGGCAGACTTGATAGCCAGAAGTTCCTTATCAGTAATAGTGTAATTGATCTCAGGAGGCGAGAATTTGCGAGACCAGAATGCCACGGGATGTAACTGATTGGTTATTGGGTCCTTCTGTGATAGAACTGCCCCCATGGCAAGGCTCGAAGCATCAGTTTCAACGATGTAGGGGAGTTCGGATGTTTTAGAATTGGTGCAGAGATAAATTTTGTCTTCAAATTCTGGAAAGCTTGTTCCGCCTCGGTAGACCATTCAAAACGTTTGTTTTTCTTTAACAAGGCGGTGATGGGCTGGACTATTCGAGAGAATTCGGGGATAAACCTGCGGTAAAAGTTGGCGAAGCCTAACATGCTTTGAACCCCTTTTACGGAGGATGGTGATGGCCATTTGAGAATTGCATCGAACTTCCTTGAATCCATACGCACTCCGCTAGGTGATAATATGAATCCCAAGAATTCAACTTCAGTCACGTTGAAAACACATTTTTCCAACTTAGCGAAAAGTCTGTGTTGACGCAACCTCTCGAGGACCATTTTCACGTGTTTCCGATGTTCAGATTCCGATGAAGAATAAACGAGGATGTCGTCAATGTAAACGACAACACATACATCTATGAGTTCTCTGAGGACATCGTTCATAAAATATTGAAAGGCGGCCGGGGCATTGCAAAGCCCGAAGGGCATGACCTGATATTCAAATAGCCCATACTTGGTGCGGAAGGCCGTCTTCCATTCATCGCCCTCTTTTACTCGTACCAAGTGGTAGGCTCCTCTAAGATCCAGCTTTGTATATATGCATGCTCTTCTGACTTGGTCCAGGAGTTCAGGGATTAAAGGTAACGGATATCTATTCTTAACGGTGATCTGGTTCAGGGCGCGGTAATCTATACAAGTTCTAAGGTCCCCTTCTTTTTTTGGAACGAAGAACAAAGCTGAAGAAGCAGGGGACTTAGAAGGACGAATAAACCCATTCGCTAGGTATTGATCCAGGTATTGTCGGAGGTGAAGGTTCTCAGGCTCGGTGAGGGCATAAATTCTGCTACACGGAGGAGTAGATCCAGGTATCAGGTCTATCTGGCAGTCATAGGACCTATGAGGAGGTAGAGAGTTAGCCTGATCCTTCCGGAAAACATCTTGGAATTCTAGGTATTCGGGAGGTAACTGGGGAGTCTCCGAAGAAATTGCTGCTAGAGCAACACCAGATGGAGGGTGACAAGTAGAGACACATTCTGGGAACTGAACCGTTCTTGCTCGCCAATCGATCCGAGGATTGTGTTTCTCTAACCAAGGTATCCCTAGAATAATCTGGAACTGAGGGGCCTTGATCACATCGAACACGATCTTCTCATGGTGTCCATCTTGACTTACTAGCGTCACTTCTTGAGTGGTATGCGTTACTGGTCCGGAGGCTATCTCCGTACCATCCACCGTAGTAATGACGTCCTTTACAGCCTTGGGACAAAGAGTTAGATTCATCCTCAAAACCATTTCCTGATCCACATAATTGCCGATGGCACCGCTGTCGACGTAAGCTTCAATCGCATGTAATCGATCTGGATGATCAGGGCTAATGAGGACCATAGGTTTCACGAAATGCGAGGTCACGGAACTGGTTTTAACGCTCGGCAAGAGGACCTCTATTCTTGTCGGGCGAGGTCGTTTCCCTGCTCAGAGTTTGTGACCTTGGTAACTGCAGCTCCTACCGCCTTCTTGGCTGGTTTCACCGGACAGTCTCGAACAAAGTGCCCTGAGTTTCCACAATAGAGGCATAATTGCAACTGTTTTCTCCTTTCCCGCTCCTTTTGTGTTAGTGGTCCTTTCAGGCCCCCTATTTGCATGGGTTCCCCGGAGTCTACTCCTTTGGAAGTAGTTGGTGATTTGGAAAATACTCGAGCATCAAACTTGGAACGATCGGCCTTCCTGTTCTGCAGTCTGTGATCTATTTGAACGACTAAGTCTATATAATCCGAACAGTCGTGTGGGGGATTCACTACTTGGGCTAAAACGTCTTTGAGCTCTCCACGTAGACCTCTATAAAACAGCGTAATCCTTTTGTCCTCAAGCCATTGAGTTTCCACTATTAGTCTGTTGAAAGATGCAATATAAGCCAAAAGGTCTTGATTACCCTGTCGCAACGAAAGAAGCTCATTGTCCAAGGCCTGCCCCTGTGAATGTCTTGCGAACAGTTTTTCCATACTAAGCTGAAAGGCTTGAAAATCATGGAGAACCGGATCATCTTGATTAACTAGAGGGATCGACCAGTCTGCCGCATTGCCACTGAGGTACGAAAGCACAAAAGCTACTTTAGCTTGATCAGTTGGAAAGGCTGCTGGCCGGCATAAAAAATGCAACCGGCACAGATTGATAAATACTGCAAACCTCTTTGGGTCACCAGAAAATCGTTCGGGCGGAGCCAGAGGTACATTCCCAGGTAGGTTGATCTGCACTGGATTCATAGGGGATGTTGAAGGAAGATTTGCCCCTGATGCGGGTAACTGGGTCTGTCCGGCTTGTGACTGTAGCAATTGTCTAGCAAGATCGTCTGTTCGCTCCTTGGAAATAATTAGTTCCCTTCTTAGAGCATTCGTTTCCTGACGAGCTGCATGCACTTCTGCCCTTAGTTCCCCAAGTAACCGGGCTAGGTGGTCAGTATCCGAGGTTTCCATAGCGCCTGGGCGAGAGTTTTGCGGAAGGCTTTGCGTTCTGTAACGCTCACCTAATTCTCGCAGAGGCGCCGGTCTTGACTGGGCGACTACCGTATCTTCAAAAGTGATGTGCACCACCCGGTTGGCTCTTTGGGCTGGACCTCTGTGCACTGTATGCCTGACTCGAAGAGTAAGATGTCTGCAGATAGAAAATATGGGATTAATGAACTGGGGTTATTGGGGTGTCCCTATCTCTTTCCTTTTCTCCTCTCATGTAGAACCCCAAAGGTTAACGCTCTCACCTTAGGTAAGTGAACGCCGAGCTCTCCATCTGCCTCGGGGCAGGGTGCTGTAACCAGTTTCTTCACTGGATAGGTAGCGCAGGCCTCTTGACTTCAGAGGACTGCTGTCCGTCGTTTACTTCACGAAAGGTGAGTTCCGAATATTTCAAATGTCTTTAAAAGTCTTTTGTAATGCTGTCTCTTATTTTGCAGGGTTCCGGCGATGGCGGTTGACTGGCTGAAGTGAGTTGAGGATGGACCCGTATGCGGAATAGAAGCGCCTGGAAGCGCGTAAGTAAGCGCTTGTTGCTTGCTTCACGATGCGCACTAACTGTCCTTTTATTTTGCAGGTACCAGTTCGGAGCTGCTGAAGGATGCCGGAATGCCCACTGAGTTCGGCGTGGATGGAGTAATGGCACGTGAGTATTGAACGTTACCCAATGTCTTTAAACGCACCTTCTTTTGTCTTACAGATGCGGGATGCAGCGCCGAAGGCCTCCGGAGCGTGCGAAGAGTTGGTAAGCTTTTGTCTTTCAGATGCCGGAATGCAGTGCGATGACCTCCGGAGCGCGTGAAGAGTAGGTAAGCCTTTGTCTTTCAGATGCAGGAATGCTGCGCGAGGCATTGGTGACAGCCGATGGACCAGGTAAGAGATGCGCTGTCACTGAAGACCGTAGTGCTAACCTGTTCTTTCTTGTCTTTGTAGATGTTGCTGAAGACTGGATTCAGGATGGTAAGCCTTTTTCCTTTAGGCCCAGGATCAGATGCAGAAGACACGATGAGCGTTCTGCTGCAGAGGATGCAGAATAACGCAAAGCAAGATTCATCCATCGGGTGTGGTTTAAATAGCCTCCTGTAGTGCTTAGGTGTCTCCTTCCACAGCCACGCCTAGGTAAGAAAAGAGTTCCTGTTTCCAGAAGAGTTCCAGTGTTCTGAACCTAGGGAGTGGCTCCTGCCCCACCCAACAGGAAAAGTAGTCCCAAACAGAAGAGGATCAGGGGTTCAACTGGCAGGTAAGTAAGCAGCATGGTCTGCTGCAGGTAAGTCCACCCAAGCATTATGAGCCCGGCGCTTGCAGCGCTGGGACTGGGCATATTTATGAGCCTGGCGCCAATGGCGCCAGGACAGGGTCCAAAAGGTCCCAATTGGGACTGGCTGGCACTCGGAACCTGGGTTATGGGTCTGCTTCCAAGGGAGTTGGGTAAGTCCTGGCCTTTTGGAAGCAGAGATCATGGCAAGTTTAGCAGAGGTTCTGTTCCCAAATTGCATTGCGTGATATTCAGATTTCATTGATAGGCCTCTCTCCCAATATACAGGTCTCTCAAATTTAGCAGAGGTTCTGTTCCCAAATTATATTGTATGATATTCAGATTGCATTGACAGGCCCCTCTCCCACTATATAGGTCTCCCAAATTTAGCAGGGGTTCTGTTCCCAAATTGAATTGTATGATATTCAGATTGCTTTGATAGGCCTCTCTCCAAATATACAGGTCTCTCAAATTTAGCAGGGGTTCTGTTCCTAAATTGCATTGTGTGATATTCAGATTGCATTGATAGGCCTCTCTCCCACTATACACGTCTCCCAAATTTAGCAGGGGTTCTGTTCCTAAATTGCATTGTGTGATATTCAGATTGCATTGATAGGCCCTCTCTCCCAATATACAGGTCTCTCAAATTTAGCAGAGGCTGTTTCCCAAATTCTACTGTACGATATTCAGATTGCATTGATAGACCTCTCTCCCACTATACAGGTGTCCCAAATTTAGCAGGGGTTCTGTTCCCAAATCGTATTATATGATATTCAGATTGCATTGATAGGCCTCTACTCAATGTACAGGTCTCTCGAATTTAGCAGGGGTTCTGTTCCCAATTTGTATTGTATGATATTCAGATTGCATTGACAGGCCCCTCTCCCACTATAAAGGTCTCCCAAATTTAGCAGGGGCTCTGTTCCCAAATTGTATAGTATGATATTCAGATTGCATTGATAGGCCTACCTTCCAATATACAGGTCTCTTGAATTTAGCAGGGGTTCTGTTCCCAATTTGTATTCTATGATATTCAGATTGCATTGATAGGCCTCTCTCCCACTATACAGGTCTCCCAAATTTAGCAGGGGTTCTGTTCCCAAATTGCATTGTGTGATATTCAGATTGAATTAATAGGCCTCTCTCCCACTAGTCAGGTCTCTCAAATTTAGCAGGGGTTCTGTTCCCAAGTTGTATTGTGTGATATTCAGATTGCATTAATAAGCTTCTCTCCCACTATACAGGTCCACCAAATCTAGCAGGGTTTCTGTTCCCAAATTGTATTGTGAGACGTTCGGATTGCATTGATGGGCCTCTCTCCTACTACACAGGTCTCCAAGCTTAGCAGGGGTCCTATTCCCAAATTGTATTGTGTGATATTCAGATTGCATTGATAGGCCTCTCTCCCACTATTCAAATCTCCCAAACTTAACAGGGGTTCCGCTCGTAAAATTTGAAATGTAAGGATTACAATACTCCTTAAGAGTCCCTCCTACCATACGAGACTCTGGAACATAGTTCCACTTAGTCTGAAGCACAAACTTAGCTTAACCACCTTAACATACTCCTAGTGAGGACCAGACCGTGATAATGTAGTTCTACCGCCCACACCTTTTTCCGAGACCGCCATAGACGACACTGAACTTTGAACTACACCCCGACAACTGTACGCCCAACCCCACAACCCCATCGGACAGCGCACTGAGGATACACAAACCAACCCACCCGAAGAACAGACAGCACAAAAAAGCACCCAAGCCTACCAACACAAGAAGAAATATCAGCACTCCCATCACAAGACACAGCAGCCAACCACTCAACTGGCACCTCCGCGCTGAGCACCAAAATGCCCCGGACCAGGAAGGGATGCCGAGAAAGGGCACAAGACAAGGCCGCACTGGACACAGACACACAAATCCAACCTACCACCGAAGCAACAACCGCAAATAGAGGAAAGACAAAGCCAAAAACAAAAACGACCAGATCAAACTTCCAAAGGGAAAAATCCTTATATCTCACACCATACCTCGCAACAACCCCAGAACCACAACACAGAGACATCAAGACACACAAAGAACAGCCCGAGACAACCAGGAAAAAGACGGGAGCACCCAAGAAGAACATGGATTGAGTCCGACCCCATCACCCCATACATCACAAGAACAGAAGGACACCCTCAACACCCGCGTCACACTGGACATAACGACGACGAAGATCTTATAACCAGCAACCCAAACATCAACCTAACTGACCAATTCAATGAAGAAGACGGCTTCACGGGCCTCCACCTCACCCGCACAAACGGAGAAGCAACACCAATGAAAAACCAAACCAAGCTTTCAATCTAGCAGACCGCTTCAATGAAGATGCAGCCTTCGCTGATCCTTATACGCCCTCCGACAATGAAGATGCAGCTTTCGCTGATCCTCATCCACCCCAATCCATGCCAATAACGATGCACCGCAACCAAACAACCACAAACCAAAACAAGGAACAACTAACAAGCAAAACCACACCAAAAAGATCCACTGCAACCTCATCAATGCAAGGTCAATGTCCAAACATGCCACCGAGATCTACTATCTGCTCTGCGACTCAGGGATCGACATCCTGTTTGTAGCAGAAACTTGGCTAGACGACAACTACAAGATTACCCTCAACAACTGCCTGCCTGAATACTTCAAATGCGCCCAAGCAAACAGAAAAACCAAAAGAGGGGGAGGACTGGCAATTCACAAGTAACACCTGGATATCAAATTAGAAGATCCACTAAACATCGATAAATGCGAATCCCTAATCATACGTCTAGCAGTAAGCCCCAAAACAAACTTGAAATTCATACTAATATATAGACCACCAACCTACAATGCAACTTTCGTAGACGCCTTCACAGAAGCAATCACCGTCCTAGCCATCAAACACAATCACCCGATAGTCCTTGAAGACTTCAAAATCTGGTTCGAAGGAGAAACAACAACCATCCAAAAATCGCTAACCTGCCAACTAGCAGCAATGAACCTACAATAACTAGTCAAAGGAGCAACCCACTCGGCAGGGCATACACTTGACGCAATCTTCGCGAACAAACTACTCCTTACCACAGCACCCCCAATATAAATACCCTGGAGCGACCACCTCATCATCCCCTTCGTAATCAAAATGACCACCCCAACAAACAGTCAACCGGACAAAACAACAAACACCATGAAAAGAAATTGGAGAACCATCAAAAACTCCAACCTGAGTGAACTCCTGGAGCTAAGCAAACCACACCCAACATTCATAGAAGAAGATGACCTGGACAAAAAAGTAACCCTGCTGCATTCCTGGATCACAACTACTATAGACAACATCGCCAAAGAAATACCCTTCACTTCTTCTCATAAATGGGCAATGCCAAAATGGTTTTCCCCACTACATAGCACCATGAAAAGGAAAAACCGAAGACTAGAACATGATTGAAGAAAACAAAAACGATGCGGCGAACAAACTGAAATTCCTACAACACAACAGGGCATACAAAAAGGAAATATAAAAAGCAAAGAGGAAACACTACGACAACCAAATCTTCGAAGCACCAAACACCCAAAAAGAACTCTTCAAAATCATAAACTAAATCAAAAACCCCCTGGGATGTAACAACACACCAACTCCGTCCTCAAAACTTTGCAATGACCTCGCAGACCACTTCAAAAACAAAATCACCAACATCCAACAAACCATACAAAGCAGATCGTCTGATCAGACCAGGACCCCTACCTACACCCAGGAGGAACACCCAAACAAACTACGAAGCTTTCCAGAAATATCAGTGGAGACATTCATCAAACTGGTGAATGAAAGCAATAAAAGGGTCCCCCGAAGACCCCTGCCCACCAGACATATACAAATCGATTCTTAAACAAGGAACGCCCATTGAATTTCACAGGAACGTCCTCAACAAATCCATCGTAACTGGGAAAGTGCCACAAGCCTTCAAAACTGCATACATCAAGCCACTACTCAAAGATACAGCGGGAAATGTAGAGGACCTCTCCAACTACAGACCCATCTCCAACATCCCGTACACAGCCAAGCTGCTCGAAACGTACATATACAAAACAACCCAAGAGTTTATAGAAGAGCACGGCCTACTAGACCAGGCACAAGTTGGCTTCAGACCACTGAGAGGAACAGAATCGGATCTACTCTCAATATGGGACGATCTAAAAATCAATGCAGACTCGGACAACAGCGCTGCCTTGATACTCCTAGACCTATCGGCAGAATTCGACACAGTCAACCATGACACCCTCATAACAAGATTAGAAGGACTTGGAATAACAGACACTGCCCTACTATGGATCAAATCTTTCCTAACAAACAGAACGGAAACCGTATGGATGAAACCCTTCAAATCCAGCCCGAGAGATTCCACCTGTGGAGTACCACAAGGATCATCCTTCTCCCCGCTACTATTCAACATCTACCTGTATCTACTTATCAGAATCTTCAAAAGCCACGGCCTCACCTGCTACAACTACGCTGGCGATACATAAATAATCTTCAAAATACAAGACAACCCGGAAATAAACTTAACGCTAGAAAACTGCCTCCGCAATGTATTCTTCTGGATGAACTCCAACTCCCTCAAAATCAACCCAGGCAAAACTGAAATAATGATAGTCACAAAAAATGGAGGAGAAAACCAATTCATCCCTTGGCCAAGGGAACTCAGGGCAACCCCAGCCCCCTCGCCGATTGTAAAAAACCTGGGGGTCCTGATGGACAATAATCTCATGCTAGAGCCACAAGTAAACGCTCTCCTCAAGAAATGCTTCTTCCTCCTACGAGCAGCAAAGAGGATCTTACCGTTCCTATCGTTCGCCAACAAAACAACCACCATCATCACCCTCGTCATGTCCAAAGTAGACTACACCAATAGCCTATACCTAGGCATGCCTGAACGACTCTTAAAAAACTACAACGCATTCAAAACGCGGCAGCCAGACTACTCCTGAAACTACCCCGAAGAGAACACACTGCACCAGCGCTGAAAATACTACACTGGCTACCAATAAAACAACAAATAAAATTCAAAACAATGTGCATTACGCACAGAGCAGTACACAACGAAGGCGCTGAGTTCCTAAGAGACAAACTGCGCCTACATCAACCAACAAGAACGCTCAGATCAAGCATGGACATCCGCCTGGAACCGAAGCCCTACAACAAAAGAAAACTTGGAGGATCCCCCTTCTCTCACCAAGCCCCGAAAACCTGGAACGACCTTCCAAAATACATACGTAACACAAGAAACCACCTATCATTCAGGGAATTACTCAAAACCTGGCTCTTCACGTCATAACTAGAAAGACCGGCAAAAAGGGGCACACACACAACTAAAACAGCAATGAACGTAGAGAGACCCTGATACACCCCGATCAATCAATGGGGAAAAACCCAAGGTAAATATCCCACGACATACTAAACGACCGAAAGAGAGGCAGCCGCAATACGACCAAAGACCATAAACATAGCAAGACAAAGACAGAAACACTAGGACGAATCATCAAGAGGACCATGACCTTAAATTATAACCATCTCCAACAGCGCTAAGGACAAAATATAGAGAGGGAAGGGAAGCACTGCACCACAAGCCCCAATTCAGTGGTTGAGAAACAGAAAGTTTCATCACTACACAGTCCACCAATACACAGCAGGAAGCACAATGCCCCACCACACAAAAAAACTACAACTAAACAATAGCCCCAAGGTTGTCCATCCCACGGAAACCAAAGAACCAACGGAAAGACAGTCAGGACAGAAGGAAATGAACAACTGAATACACAAGCTCACCAAGACGGATGCACATCAACAACACATAAACATCACCCAGAGCACTCGAGGCCTTGCCCGATCCGATACTAGCACCAAAGCCCAGCACTCGGTGTATACCGAGCTGAAGCTGCCAACAGCACATCACTTCTCCCACTCTCCTTCTCCCCTCCTCCCGACTAACCCTACCCATCCTCCCTGTTTACAGATCCGCCAGAGCGCCTGGGGACCAATTCCGTTGGTGATAGTTCACTATACAAGTACCTTTAACATAACAATATAGGCAGATAGGCCAGTACAGAATATGCAGTTTAATATAGGCAGGTAAGCCAGTGCACAGTATGCAGTTCGAGTAGGCAAGTGTACAGTGTGTGGTTAATTCCAAATTGCTGTGTATGTAAGAGAGTTTTGAACCGCAGTAAGGCTATCATAATGAGAGATGTGAACTAACAAGTATGTGGAGAATGTGAGCAGGTCGGCATGTGAGAGGCAGATGACATGGATCAGGCAGGCTATAGTCATCGTAGCATGCTGTATGAGTCGGGACCATTAGCTAGGATGACTCGCCTCGTAGGTATTAAGAGCTTTAGAACGCCACACTATAAACTGAAACAGATTATGGCTAGCACTCACTTAGACAGGGTGCGTGCGATAATGTATAAACAAAGTAGGCGATTATGGTGAGGCATTGTGAGCTTGTAAATTACTGTTGGACGACAGAATACAATCAATGTCAAAGCGTAGGAGCACCGTTTGGTACTTACAATAGTCAAAAAGGCAGCGTTTCTTGAACTAGGCATTGGTTGTCACTGGGCAGGCTCAGGGCAGGTATAGAGCCTTTGTTGTGCCTGCCTTCGTTGGGCCGGTTTATCGCCTGCCGGTTGAGGATTGGTGCTCAAGAGGCACCTGGCGGCCAATTACAAGCAGCCTGGCAGAGAGGGGGACATAGTGATGACTTCTAGAGGGGGGTGGCCATCTTAGAATGGGGTTGCCGCGTGTGACTCAATGGAGGCACACAGCATTTTCCCAGTGCTCAGATGTAGCTGGAAGACCCACCGCATCAAAATGAAATAATAAAATGTACAATATCAGCACGTTCCGACGCGCTGCTGCATCATATCACAGGTGGTAACAGCAGACTTCGATGGTAGCCCGCAGGCTTACCTTGTCGATGTAGGATACACGAGGCCTTGGTTTGGGCTGTGGCAGCACTGCTCCAGCAGTGTTGGGAGCTCCTGCTCCACCAAAGGTCTTTTTTGATCTGTACAAAAACACAGGAAGCACACCCTGACCCTGTCAGGGAATGCTCTCCCTAGATAGCCGCTGGTGCACCGCCTATCTAATCCAATAGGGATAGCGAGAGAAAACTGTCCCTCGTCACCAATTTTCACTCAATGAGTCGTACTATGTTAAAAATCCGAAGGAGAGAGAGAAAATAGAGATAGATTTTCCCACAGCACTTGCCGGCTAGGAGCATGGAGCAGGCACGCCAGTAATACAGCGCTGGATCTTAACAGACCATGAGGATCACACAGACATGGTCAAACGTTCATTGATCCTGCCTCTGAACTCTGCCATTTGATACTAATAACCAGCTGTTAGAGGGGATGGAGGTGACCGCCCAATCTGCTAATGTGTATAGATGCTAGAGCCATGCCATCTACAGAATAGTTTGGTCCTGAAGATGACACCAAAAAATAGAAAATCGAAACCGGTCGGCCCATCATGACGATAACCGTAGAATGAAGTTAGGATACGTAGAAAATACGCCGTCTACGCCTTGAAGCGGTGAGGAAGTTCGTGATGCCACAGATAGCCTGTGGATACTATTGCTTCGCGATAGACAGCTGCATCCCCGATTCACCCGTGGGTCACTGCACAGCTGAGCTAACCACTGAATCAATTGAGACCGTGCCTTTTACTGTTGGGAATGAAGCTATGTGGAAACCGCACAACATGTTAGGAAGTACCCCGCTTTGACTTAAGCGACAGTCAGCTGCATCCCCGACTCACCCTGGAACCCGGAATCCAAAACGTACCCGTGGGTCACTGCTTAGCTGAGTTAACCGCTAAACCAATTGAGACAGTTCATTTCATTGTTGGGAACACAACTACGTATACACCGCGCAACACGAGAGAAAGTACCCTGCTGCGAGTTAAGCCAACAACAGTTATCCCATACCTAGTAATCGACCATGATACCCGGCATCCCTATAGAGCATGAAGGCCCACTAGGACTGTAGATTTGCACAGCTACCGCCGACGTTTACCCACACAACGTATTTTTGCCGTATTGGCTGGCGATATCCAGGACAGTAGACAAACCAGCAGGAAAGGGTCTCTTCTATGTAGTTTAACGGTCTACCGCAGGTGTATGATGAACACGCAATGACTGTGCAGGGTTACCCCTCCTCCACGGGGAAGAAACATGCATGGTAGCCAGTAAAGAGCTATGTCTGAAAATTGAAGCTTACTGAATTTAAAACTACAGTGTTACATTAATGAACCCAATCCACTGTAGAGATTGAACTTGTATTGTTGTACAGTGCATTTGACAAAAACTGATAGCCCCTGATGAATTTCCACAGAGTAATGAACTAAGAGGTTTAGGAATTATTATCAGCATGGAATTTTCCCATTACTTTTTCCACCTAACAACAAAACAACTGTGTGCCTTTGATGATCATCTACTGTTTTCAGATAGTTCTTCCATTTGACCAAGTATTGAATTTGTATTTGAGAATTGCCAGGCATGCCCCACTGGGCATTAGGACAACTCTAAATAGATGGCAGTATGACCCTTCTTACACCATCTTAGCTTGATGTGATCATGTACTTTTTCCAGACTTAGTGAACTTGGTTCAATCTGCCTGTCAAAGTTATATTGGCCTTCGAAACATTCCACAATTTGCCCGTTCACATCATTAGACATCTTTACACATCGTGTGCCTAGCAGGACAAATGCAGACTATTGAAATACACAAAACACAAAGGTCTTTCAACAGAGGGTGCCACTACATGCTACATAAGCCTTTAAAGAACACTCAATACCACTTGTAACTAAGAGTAGACCAGGATGTCCGCCCAAGTCATAGAAGATGGCACAACAGTCCTCCTTTTACAGTCAATTTGCTTCTCAAAAGTATGAAAGCTTCAGTGACATGCTATAATTGGCCGGTCAACAGCCTGAGACAACTATCCACATTGTGTAACTAGCTGGGCAAAGCAACATTAATAGAAACACACAAACCAAAGAACAGCCCATTCAGTGTACACTTAACTACATGTGGCATAAATATGTCAAAAGACCACTGTATACAATATCACTTACAAAATGAATTGACCAGGAAATACCAACAGGGTGTGATACAGGACTGTCAAGTTGGCGCATCACCTGCTCTTTCACCATCTTATCTTGATCATGACATGTAACATGTTCATGCTATTGAGCACACAGGTCCATTTCTTTTATCAAAAGGTATAATAGTGAGAGACCATCAGGACACAAGGATAAGATGGCAGCCTGATTTATGACATTCACATACTCCAGGGGATTTCATCACCCTTGTGGCAGACCACACAGCAGGTATGGCCCAGGAGTACTGCCAATAATCTCATCATACCCCTCCTCCCCCCCAGGGAGAGTTAAGAAGAATATCAAGAGTGGAAAAGCTTCTGAGCAGGAGAGAATGGTGATAGCATCAATCACTGGGAAGTGAGGCCTGTCAGCCAGTTACATTGAGGTTTGCTAATGGGGAGACTTTGTGCTTGCAACATCCACAAACTCTGAGACACATGCGGGGAAGGTGAGATTGCCCACCCCCTTTCTAAAAAAATAAGAGAAGGCCTGGAGGGAGGGGGTTCATCAGAGGGGCAAGGGTTTCAGACCAGTGGCAGGAGACACAGGTGACAAGGGATGCGTGCCATCCTAGACACTCCTGAAGCCCTGAGCAGACCCTGAGTGGTACCAGCCACTGGGAACGGTGGTGGAGCCGGAACCTCAGCCTGCTTCATGGAAGGTTAGTGGGGAAATATTCCATCTGTCCCAGTGGCAAGAGATGTAGGCACTGCCTGGGACCCTGTGGTGCTCCCTCAAATCGGCATGGGGGATGGGGGGAGCTACGGCTTCAGCAGGGAGTCTTACAACACACAAATCGCACAAAGCGTGGAATAGATAACATGGGAGTATACTGGAGTTGGAGGATTCCCTGGATGGGAGCCCAGCTAAACTGGTGTTGGGGACCTAAAGAAATCATTTCGGAACACATAGCTGGAATTGGGGTTTTCTGGGCCACCCGATAGCAAGTGGAACGTATTTGAACAACAGTGTGGTGACAGAGTTAACCACCAGGGAATTTTGTGGCTGAAGAGCTTCCTCACAGTTAAAACTCCACAATAAAGAAATCCTGCTTGGCCTAAACCCTTACACTGGTGAGAGAAACCAGTGTTTCTAGTGTACCAGGAGGCATATATCGTGGCACTGGGGGGTACACTGCATAAATGGCAGGGAGAAAGACAGAGGTGGGTTTGGGGAACATTTATGGTCGATATGGCAACCAAGAAATATATTGTTGTAATCATGGCAGAAATCAACACACTACACAAGGAAATACAGACTTGACTGATCTGACCAGGCCGCCATCCCATTATCAGTCACCCACTCGACCGCGGCTCACAAAGGTCAGGCTAAACGCCCCCTCACTCAACGCAGCTCATTCAAAACCTTCCTGGTCAATGAGCTGGAAGCAAACTTTGCAGACATCCCAACCACAGGGTATGCCACAGGCCTGGAATTATTCAGCATATGGCTGGGTGATAAATCGAGTTTTGGAGATATATCGATATATTTTCTAAATCGATAAAGGATGAGACAATATCGCCAACATCGAGATGAACAAGTTACTTACCCATGGTAACCTTCTTTCGACTTGATGTTCCTCCCACGTATTCCTTATTGTTGATATTTCCTAATATCCAGCATGCTGCCTCGGAAAAGGAAAATTCAGTGGAGGGCGCTGTGCGTCGATGCCTGGTCAAGTCAATGTCCCTCGGAGGCCTCCGACGTGACGTCGACATTATCACAGGTATAAGTAGCTCGCGCAGCGCCCGTTGCTCAGTTCCGTTTTGAAGAGCGAAGCACTGTCTCGAGTTAGACGGTTACTCCCCTTGAAAGAGTGCAGACTGTAACCACAAGTGAAGTTTTACAGCGGGGTAGAATGGGGGGGGGCGATAAGGAATACGTGGGAGGACCATCCAGTCGAAAGAACGTTACCATGGGTAAGTAACTTGTTCTTCGAATGGATTGTGTCCTCCCACGTATTCCTTATCTTTGATGCACTCCCAAAGCAGTTACATTATTCGGAGGAGAGAGTAAAATTGAAGTGATCAAGAATGGACAGAGTGCAGTACTGCCTTTCCAAAAGCAGACTCTTGGCTAGTGGAGGAATCCAGACTGTAGTATTTCGTAAAGGTGTGTGCAGACGACCATGTGGCAGCTGCACAACTATCCTTTATTGGAACTCCCCTCTGCAAAGCAGACGGAGTTGCGAAACCCCAGGTCGAGCGAGTCCTTAGATGATCTGGGGGGTCTTTACCAGCCAGTTTGTAGCATTCTGAAATTGTTAAAATAATCTAGAGATGGTTTGTTTGGTGATGGCTAGACCAAGCTTATGCCCTGTACAGCCCACAAACAACTGATCATGCTGTCTCAGTTTTGCTATTCTGGTAATATAGAAACTCAGTGCATGCCTAGGGTCGAGCCTGTGAAGCCTTTCTTCCTCTTTCCCCGGGTGTGGCGGAGGATAAAAGGATGCTAAGGTTATTTTCTGAGTGATGTGAAATTCAGAAACAATCTTAGTGAGAAAGTTAGGCTTCACTTTCAATACCACTCTGTCTTTATGAAAAACAGTATGAGGAGGCTTGCAGGATAAAGCCTGTAGCGCACTCACCCTTCGGGCAGATGTTATAGCCACTAAGAAAACTGTCTTCAAGGTAAGAAGTCTTAATGGGCAAGAATCAAGAGGCCCATTAGAAAGTTTAAAACCAAATTGAGATCCCACAGTGGGACTTGAAAGGCAGTCGGTGGATAAACATTAGTTAATCCTTTTAAGAATTTAATTACTAGAGGAATCTTAAAATAGGAGACTTCCTCTTCAGTGCGCTTGAAGGTGGAAAGCGCTGCTGGATAACCTTTGATCGTACCAATCTGGAGTCCCAGATTTGCCAAGTGCAAAAGGAAAGATAACACCATCAGTGTATTGCATGAGAAAGGGTTAACATTCTTATCTCTACACCAGCTGCAGAACTTATTCCAATGGCAGAGGTATAAAGATTTGGTTGCTGGCCTTCTGGCCGAAAGCAAATCCTCTATTACGTCATCCGGGAGGTCCCAATCCTTGTATCGCAGCCTTTCAGAAACCATGCGTGAAGGCTGAGAGTCCTGAAATCCAGATGGAGAACCTGATCCTCCTCTCTTGTGGAAGATGAATCAGAGGGCAGATGGACATTTCTAGAAGGTCCGGGTACCACGTCCTCCTGGCCCACTCTGGAGCAATTAGGATCATGGATTTCATGAACCTTCTCAACCTACTTATTACGTGAAGAATGACTGGGACTGGATGAAAACCCTCCACAAACGTGTCTCCTAGAGATCCTCTCTAGGGAAATTCCCTTGAGCAGAACAGTTCGCACTTCCGGTTGGCACCAGTCACGAACAGATCCACTTGAGGAGTTCCCCAAAGGGTGAAGATCTCTTGAAGGACTTCCTCAGCTAGTTCCCACTCGTGGGAGACTGCGCTCTGCCTGCTCAGAGCCTCACCGTTGTGTTCTTCTCTCCAGCCAGGTGAACTGCTGATAAAGAGATTCCTTCTTGTATTGCCCAGAACCAGAGCTGCATTGCCTCTCTGCACCGTGGTAGTGACCCTATACCTCCTCTCTTGTTGTGGTAGTACATGGCCTCTGTGTTTTCCGTCATTATCAGGACGTTCTTTCCCCGTACAGAGGGCAGAAAGGCCTTCAGCGACAGTCTGATTGCCCTCAGCTCTAAAAGGTTGATGTGTAGTTTGGACTCCGATGGAGACCAACGACCGCTGATGGTCAAATCGTTAATATGGGCTCCCCACCCCGTAAGTGAGGCGTCCGTCACTACTTTTATCTCTGGCCATGGTTGCCAAAACGATTCTCCTTTCAAGATGTTCTCCCGACCACTGAAGATCCAGTGAGACTCTGCTTGGTATAGAAGATCCGACATCCTTCCCGAGAACTGTGACCACTGCGTTCTGAGAGCCCATCGGAGAGATCTCATTCTCAGAAATATGCAGGAAGCCATGAGACAGAGCGACCTTGGAAAGTCGAAGGCCGGAAGATTATGAGCCTTCTGGAATTTTGTCACCATCTGCAGAATGTCTTGAGCCCTCACCTCTGGTGGTGAGGTTTTTCCCAGAGATGCATCCAGGACTGCTCCAATTAGTTTTAGTGATGATATCATGTGGGACTTCTTGAAGTTGAGGGAGAAGCCCAGCCTCTGGAGGGAGTGGCAAGTATAGCTGAGATGATCTAGGGCTTGTTCTGGGGAACTGGCCCTGATCAGCCAATCATCCAGGTAGGGGTAGATGTGAATCCCCCCTCTCCTGAGACTTGCTGCCACAACCGCCATTAGCTTGCTGAAATCCCTTGGGGCTGAGGTTAGCCCAAATGGCAGAACCCGAAACTGATAGTGAGAGTTGCCAACGGCGAACCTCAGCTGCTGTCTGTGCTTGTGATGGATCGGCACATGAAAGTAAGCATCCTGAAGGTCCAGTGATACCATCCATTCCTGAAGCTGGAGGGCCTGAAGGATCTGAGAAAGGGTTACCATCTTGAACTTGTCCTTCTTGAGGAACTTGTCCAAGTCTCTTAAGTCCAAGATGGGTCTCAATCCTCTGTCCTTCTTTGGAATTAGAAAATAAGGGGAGTACCAACCGTTCTTCCTCTTCGCTACAGGTACTTGTTCTATAGCACCTTTCTCCAGCAGGGTTAAAATCTCCTGCATAAGAAGCGGATCAGGAACCTTCAAAGAGTTGTTCTCCGGTGGATGACTGAGGTTTTTGCAGGCAAGATAGGCCGTAACCTCGGGCAACTGTTTCCGATTGCGCAAGCATCTGAAGTAATAGCCTGTCAGATGCTGTGACAACCTACCTCCTAGTGCAGTCTTGTGATCGAAGACCTCAGAGAGGTTTTGGAGCGGCTGGCCAGTGGCTGAAGGTAAGGCAGCCCCTGCTGTTGTGGTTTTAGTACCTCTAACCGGTCCACCACCTTGTTGAGCAGGCTGTCCTCTGCCTTTTCCGAATGCGGAATAATAATAGCGAAAGGACCTACCCCTCCAGGGCGCACCTGGGAGGCGGTTTGGAGTTTGCCTTATTGCAGCTCCAAGGGATTTGGCTGCCGCCTTGGAAGTTTGCAGCTTCTTTAAACTCTCATCAGCTTTATTCCCAAATACATGTGTGCCATCAAAAGGCATGTTGAGAAGCCTGGACAGAACATCTGGGGCAAATCCTGACTTCCCCAACCAGGCAAATCTGCGTATTATCGTATTAACCACCCTGGTTCTGCTGATGCTGTCAATAGAGTCGAGACCAGTCTGGAGGGATTCGCACATAGCGTCCTTCCCATCCTTGACAACGTTCAAGAAACTGTTTCGTTCCTCCCCTTCAGGGATGTGGTCAGCCACCATCGAAATACAGTCCCAAAGGGTGTGGGTAAATCTCACTAGCGTGCATGTGGCATTAGAAGATTTTAACGCCATACTACCGGCCGAGTTAACCTTCTGGGGCATGGCATCGTATTTTTTGTCATCCCTACCTTGAGCAATTGTGGGATAGGCATTTAGTTTACCAGAAGAGGAAACTGCCTGTACTACCAGGCTTTCTGGTGTTGGATGTTTCGAAAGGTATAGAGGATCAGAGGTTGAAGTTCTGTATTTGGCTGTTAGCCTCTTATTCACTGCCGGGACCACCTCAGGTGTTTCCCAGGCAGAGGTTATCCTCCTCAGCAGAGCCTTATGAAATGGGACAATAGGGTCTTCCTATGGTCCTTTATCTAGTATGCCTGTTAAATCGTCCTCTTCAAAAACAGGTGCGGGCCTGGACCATCCTATGTAGTCTATTACTCTAGTAATGAGTTGTCTATAGTTGCTCTCGGCATGATCTCCTGGATCTGCCTTAGCAAATTCGATTTCAGGGAAGTGTCAATACCACTTGCCTCATGCAGAGTGTACTGCAGGTTCTTTATACGAGACTCTTCCGATATGAGTTCCTCTGGTACAGAAGGTGGCCCATATTCAAGGCCAAATTGTCTTTCCTCCTCAGATGACTCTTCTGCATCTTCATAGAATTAAGAAAGTTCTAAAATAGTCAGAGCGAGGTTGTGGTGTATAAATCTTCTCAAAATAAGATGAAGACGCTAAGACGCTATAGATGTCATAATGGGAGCTGACAGTGTCTAAATCGTCAATGTTGCTGTTGACGGCTTCGACATTAACGTCGAGGTCCTCGATGACAGTGTCGGAGGAATTGGGATATACGGCGTCGAGGAGGTCGGCGCTCGTGGCATTGATGGCTTCTACCTCGATTTTGGCACCAATGGCTTTCTTTCAGCATTGATGACGACGATCTTTTGTGTTTCATGGAGGCTTTCTCTCGACTCAAGGGATTAGATCACTCTTGAGAAGTTTCCACGGCTGGGTTTGAGGACTCAAGGCTTCTGTGCTTCCCAGGTGTTTTGACTGGGGTATCGCCTCTAGATGTTTTCGAGGAGGGCAAGGCCGCGTTCTCGAACATGTTCATCATACTTACTCTAAATTCCTCCCATTGAGCTGGGGTACTGTGTTTTGAGGGACAAACAACCCTTTCGGGTGAACTAGATGAGGAAGTGGAAGGCAATCTATGGCGCCTCTTACTGCCATGCCTCGAAGACGAGGAATGATGTGACCCACTTCGCAAACAGGAGCGTTTAGGTTTTTTATGACGAGGAGACGACGGCCTCGACTCGTCAGATGATTTACGTTTGGACGGGGTAATAGATTTTTTAGGCCTACCTCTCTCCAACTTTCCTCTGCACTCCCTCAAGGTCTTGGCCGTCATCGACATGCATTCGTCATACTCCGAACACAGATGTTCTGCCCCTAGACACCACAGGCAGATCCTGTGCGGGTCCATCATGGACATTTTAGCACCGCATTCGCAGCACTTTTTACATCCGGACCGAGGAGTCGATGGAGCAGATGAGGAAGCCCTCTCGGTGAAAACTCGAAGAATTTTCTCAGGAAACTGACAAATCATATGGAACCAAGCGTTTCGTTACCGAAGCTGTGAAGCGTGGAAAAACAGAACTGAGCAACGGGCGCTGCGCTAGCTACTTATACCTGTGAGCACGTTGACGTCAAGGCGGAGACCTCCGAGGGACATCGACTCGACCAAGCATTGACACACAGTGCCGTCTACAGAAAAAAAATAATAATCCTGAGGCAGCAGGCTGGATATTAGGAAATATCAAAGATAAGAAATACGTGGGACGATACATTCCATTAAAAATATACATGTGTATATATATATATATATATATATATATATATATATATATGCTACAATTTGTTTTTTATATTTTGATATTTACACCCCTGTGTGTATTCTCAAACAGGAAGAGGAACCCTATATTTGCACTTCATTGTCTTCTAAATAAAGGTGTTTGTGACATCTCACATGTAGTTGGCGGCTTACAACTGAGCATTTAACCCACAGAAATAATATTGAGATATAAATCGTATATCGCCATTCAGCCCAAAATTATCAAGATATGACTTTTGATCCACATGGCACAGTTCTAATCCAGCAACTCTGCAATTATACTGGTGGACACTCATGCCCCCCTAAATTCCAGCTGGCCAAAGACCAAACCATATGCCCCATGGTAAACCCCTGAGAGCAAGCCTCCAACAAAAGGTCAATCAGACCTTAAAACCATAACTCAGCAGACCTCACCAACCTTATCTCTGAGGCCAAATCTGCTTACAACTCCACCACCATTGCTTCCGCCTCCAACAGGAGCAAAGCCCTCTTTGAAGTATTAAAGCATTGTACCAAACCCTCAACCGAATCTGAGGTATCAGCAACTCAGGAAAAATGCATTGGTATCAACACATTTATTATTGAAAAAGTAGACGATATCCGAGAGCCCTCAAATCAACCTCTCACAGCATTAGCATCCCTGCACACTGCCCTTCTGGACTGAATTCTCTCCTCTCTTTCCCCCTGATCTCCTAAAAATGATTGCCTCCCTCAAACCTACTTCTTTACTGCGGCGATCCTATTCCGGCCTCCATCATTAAACAATTAACGGGCCCGGCGCTCAATGCACTCTTCAGCATCATCAATGTCTCCCTCACAGAAGGATCATTCCCTGACACCCTCAAAACTGGTCTAATAGGGCCTCTTCTGAAAAAAACAACCCTAGGTCCAGACGACCTAGCCAACTACTGCCCCACTGAAATCCTCCTATTTATTGGCAAAATCTGTGAAAAATCAATTGCGTCACAACTACTCGCCAGAATCGAACAACTACACATCCAAAATGACTATCAGACAGGGTTCCTTTCCAAGTGTAGCATCGATGCAGCCACCATCCAGGTGGTGGATGATGCCCTCCAAATCATAGATAAGGGCGACTCATGCCTCTTCCCTCTCTTTGATGTCTCGGCTGCCTTCGACACTTCGACCACTGCATCCTTCTCTCCGGCCTTGCTGACAGGATGGGATTCTCTGGCACGGTCCTGAATCGCTCTCAGGCAGACACAAGGCTGTTTAAATTAACTTGTTGCATTATAAACCAACTCCAGGTCTCCTGCAGAGTCTCCCAAGGCTCCATCCTCTCACCAATCCTTTTTAACCTTTACACGGATCGTTTGGGCACTCTCCTCAAAGATCCCAATATAGCCATACACCATTATGCAGATGATACTCAGCTGTACATGAGGGTAAAAAGCGTACAGGACATCATTTGTCTCTGCTATTACCTAGCCATCATCTAGTCCTGGATGTCAACTGCCTACCTCAAACTAAGCCCATCCATGAATGAATTTGTCCCCATTGGTCCGCCAGCTGAAAAACAACTTGTCCATGATTTGATCCACAACTCTCAGACTCTGCAAACTCCTTAGGCGTCACCATTGACAGCAGCCTGTCCTTCCAGAAACTCATAGCCAAGAAGGCCCAAATAACCTGGCTCAGAATCTCTACCCTTGGCAAAATCAAACCCTTCCATCTCGCTGCAGGACTTCCGGACCGTAGTGCAAGCCCCTTGTGTTCTCGCACATTGATGGTGGAAATGCTCTCACGACAGGGCTCCCACCTGCTCACTTGCCTCCCCTAAAAGCAGTCCACCATGCTGCAGCAGGTCTTGTTACAGGAGCATGAAAATTTGACCGAATTACCTCCATCCTATGCGAACTACATTAGCTTCTACTCCAAGCAAAGATACTGTTCAAGACTGCATGTATAATCTACAAAGCAGTCACGAGTAACACACCAGCATACCTGGCGACTGAGCGCCACATATTTGGTGGCACACGCTCCACACACAGCAAATCAGACAACCGGCTTCAATCACTACTCTTCCGGAAAAAGGGGACCCACAAACAATCCTTCTCTTTTCATGCACCCACCCCCTCCGGAACTCGATCCTGGTGTCGGCTAGGAATGCTCCCACAATTCTCCAATTTCGCAAGTCTTTCAAGACATGGCTCTTTCAACAACACCTGACCAAGGACTAATTCCAACGGACCCACATACCCACTGTGAGGAACCTGAGGGCATTCTCACTACCTTCTCCCCATCTTCTTCTGCTTAGGTGACCAGGGAAAGGCCATTACTTTTGAATCCCGACCCTGGGGGTGGATATGCGAGGGAGGATCATCTGGGTGAAGGAGATTTGGGGAATGAAAGGAGAATGTCCTTAGGCGAGACACAGTATCCCTCATTTCCTCTGTGAGGCTTTTATAAGGTACTGTCAAAACCATTCCATTCCTTTCTTTCAAACCAACCCTCAGGTAAATCCTCAATATCGAGGGGCCTGGAAGAGAACAACAATAACACCTCATTATATGAACAGAATGGTCCCACATTTATCTCCTTTGGTTAGATCAAGAAATTATCAGAATACATGCTCCTCTCCCTCCACTTTTGTAGGTTATTACGAGTCTTCCCCATTGTCACCCACGCCAACTGCCCCCTATTCATGTACTTTTAAGACTGGAACGAAGAAGAAGCAACTAGAGTAATGCACACTACCATCTGTGCACACCACTTTGGTAATTATGGTCAGGCAAAGGGCTTGCACCTGCAGCCAATTAAGGGCCGACAGGTGTATAGAAGGAGAAACCAGAGAGAGACAGAGAGAAATCCAGCTGGGCAGGGTAGTGCGGCAACCCAAGGTGAAGCAGGCAGAAGAGGTGCTGGTGAAAAGGACGCTGACTACTGCAGGACAGCCAGAAAGACGCTGAGGCCGGACTGGGCCACAAGAGGGTCAAGAGCTCTGCCTATGCCGTGTGTCCTCTGTTGGAGTTGGGGGACACAGAATCCTCCCATATGCCACCGACAGCTTCGGGAAAGTTCGGAGGAAACGAGCGCTGCTCGCTGGAGCTCCCGCAGTGAGAGAGGGAGAGAGAGAGGGAGAGAAGGAGAGAGGGAGAGAGGGAGAGAGGGAGAGAGGGAGAGAGGGAGAGAGGGAGAGAGGGAGAGAGGGAGAGAGGCAGGGAGAGAGGCAGGGAGAGAGAGAGGGGAGTGAGTAAGAGAGGACAGCAAAAGCACCCGGATGAGCGGCCGCACAACGGTGAGTAACAGAGAGGGATCACTCATGATGGGGCGCTCCAGGGGCTTGGTTTTGGAAAAGGAAAATGCTGATCGAGTGAAAGTATGTTACGAATGGGTCTGGAGACCAAATAGAAAATATTGAAACCCAAACAAGCAGCAAAGTATTTACTGAATTATTGGCTACCGAACTATGGAAAGAAATGTGCAATATATATGAAATACTGCACAAGTGAAAGGAAAGTGGTGCACATTTTCGAACGCAGCGAAAACAAGTAAAAGCCTTTATGAACTAGTTGAAAGTGCAAGCCAAGTGTAAGCTATTTTGAAAGTCTCAGAAGCAAGTGAAAAGCCAATTGAGAAACACTATGGGATAGTGTGAAAGCAAGGTGGTGACAAGGAGAAATACCATGAAGTGAAGTGCTTGAAAGTCACATGTTGGTAGAAGCAAAAAGGTAGAAGCAAAAGACTGTCAAAGTGAAGCAAACGTGCATATGGACTAATGACACAGTTGTAGAAAGGAAACCTGTATTGGCAAGGAAGTCAACGAACATTACAAAGTTCCAGGGGTTATTGGTTGCGTGACCTCTGATGGCGGGACTGTGTGGTCCAACAGCTGCGACTAGACCAAATAACCCCTGCTTGGAGTGAATCAAGGAAAGTCAAGAGTCAAACTGTTATGCCAAACAAATGTTCAAGTGCCTGAAAGAAAAGCGAGTAAAGAGAATTGGTGAAAAGCCTAAAAGATTATAAAGTGGATTTGCTGAGAAAGTTGAACTGACTGAATTGAAAGTCAAGAGAGCGGCTTCTCGGGGAAGGGAACCCCGGGGCCGTTGTGTGGAACCTTGTTGTAGGCCCTTTTTATTTGACTACACTCCACTAGGACTGTATTATTATTATTATTATTTGATGGTCGTAGCTTGCTTCTATCTTAGTTAGGTTTAGATTAGGCATTTATCTCACCCATTTTACAGTTTAATAAACACCCTTGAACTGTGATCACTTGTGTCTGTCTTACTTTGATACCATGACTTCCTTACAGAAGCCATCATTTGGGCGGCCATCTTTTAATAGTAGTGCAGTACTGTGAGGTCTGTGCGTGGTGTGAAGGCATCATGAAGCAAGACATAGACAACAGATTCACTTTTCTAAAAGCAAAGGTTTATTTCTTAAATGTCAGGATGGAGTAAGGCCTAACTTGCGCATCCCTCAGTTGGGTTAGGTTTGTCATCACAACGTATTGTACTTTGCTGTGTCACAATATGGGATTCACTTCCCCTAGCTTTGCTCTTGATATCCCTTAGTTGGGTTTATCTTACTATCTTCTACCACAATCGCATTACACCATTCGCCAGCTGCTATTCCCGGTCTTATGTTTCCTTGCTCAGAGGCTTTGCCGGTCTGGGTTAAAAAGGGCAAGGGCAATTCCCTCCTTGATGTCCTTTCAAGTCTCGCCGCCTTTCTCCACCATTTGAACTGCCGTCTTGGAATAGCTGTGTGCTCTCGTGCTCTGCCTTTTATCCCAATGGGGAAGCGAAAGGGGATTCAGGTGTGTGTAATTAGCAGCAATTGCCTGACTCTGCCTGACCCTTGCGTTGGGACATGTCAGGCATACGGCTTTAGTGTTAGTCCATTGTCTTTCATGGTAATCGTTCTATGAGAAACTATTTGTGTCACGAAACGAGGGGTTGAGTTTCTATATATCCTACAGAGTAGGTTGGATAAAAGATGTTATAAGGAAGGGGATACCGCATCTCACCCGTGTGTCCCACTTCCACTCCACGAAGACCCCTCACGTATGTGATCCTCCCGCACTGGTCAACCCCCAGGAACTGGATCCAATAGCGTTGCATGTGTCCTGGCCACATGGATGACAGATCCCCGGGGACTAGTAAGTGAGACACCTTCAGGTTTCTCACACTTCCCACACTCTGTAGAGCGCCCTGCTGCTCTCGAGCTAGATCTGCGCTTTATACAATTAAAAAAAAAAATACAGATCTCGATAATGGAACTAAGGGGAAGGGTGAAGAAATCTGAGGACAGAATCGAAGCACATTGAGAAATTAGCTACCCTGACTTCCTAGTAATGTGATACCAAGCAAGACTCCTGAATTTGGAAAGGGAGAAGGGGAGCCGATCTTGAGGGTGGATGATATGCAGAACAATTGTTACCTGTGAATTATAGCAGCCCTATAGATAAGGGGTGTATCAGCCACTTCAACTCCCTAAAAATAGGCAAACACTCTAAAAAAATAAATGCAGAGAGTAAATATACTGCCAACAAAAGTAAGAAATAGGCACATAGGACACGACCTCCTGAGTTCATCCACACACTAAATGGATATGTTTGGACCAGTAGTACACATAGTGCCACAGGAAGAAACAATATTGTTATTAAAGCTTAATAGGAGGAGGTAAAAATGTATATATCGATGTGCATGGTGCAAAGAAAGATTACAAACATTTCAATTTTACAGTTAAACATCATTTTTACTCTTATTAAATACTCCCATTGGGAACGGCAATAACTTTTTTATTCTGTAAAAAATCATTTTACTCCCAACATTAAAAAATAGGGAGTAAAATACTCCAACTTCACTGTCTTATCTGGAGCCTGGGGAACCAGAGACAAATGGGGAGTAATGTTGGGAAATGGAAAGAAAGATGAAGGATATCAGATTGCATGCTGGGGAGGTGAGCAGAAAGTAATTCCAGTCAGACAGAGAACATTGGGGAGAAGGCAGAGCAAAAGTCAAAGTCTCAAGTACCATCCTTGACTGCCTAACCTGCTTCTCTACTGACAGGAAACACTTTGTCTCAATGCCCCTTTGTTTGAACTAACCTCACCTCGGTCAAGTATGGCATCCTGCAAGGATCCTTCCTGGCTCCATTTCTTCAAGCTATATGTTGAATTCCTTGGACACACCCTTAGCAAACACAATATCCATTTCCACCAATATGCAGACGACACAAGAATTGACTTCCATATCTCAACCCCTTCACAACTCTACATCCACAAAAGCTGTCTCTCCACCATCACCACCTGGATGGCCATCCACTTCCTAAAGCTCAAATGTTCCAAAACAAAAAACATTTCCTCACCTGCCTCCCCCCCAGACACAAACCCAAACTCACCAGCTGGACCAAAGAACACGCCACGGAGAAGCCACACATATCCATCTCTACAGATGTCAAATGCCTTGGCATCGCCATCATCCCCCACCTTTCCTTCACACACCACATAGCTCCTGTCATAAAAACATATAATCTACAACTACATCTCCTACGTAAGATCAGCCACATCCTTCCTTCCGAGGACTTCCACAACGCAGTCTAAACACTAGTTCTCTCCAAGTAGGACTACAGAAATGTTCTCCTCACTGGACACCCCAGCAGCACCCTTGCTCCCACTGCAAGCCATAAAAAATGCAGCAGCCAGACTCATCCTCCACCTGCCCAAACGTTCACACATCGCCACAGCTCGTGCCCAGCTCCACTGGCTCCCCCTTTTCAAAGAATTGCCTTCAAAGGACTTTGCATTGTTTTCAAAGCCATTCACCACAAAACCCCATATTACTTTCACAAGAAACTCAAACCCATCACCCACACAAACCGACAAGCAAGCATCTCCTACACATTGCTCTCTACAAACTAACATGCACACAAAAGCAACAATTTAACCACTGGGCATCCAGTACATGGAACCCCCTACCTCTTCACATCGGCACTGCACCCACCATCACTATTTTCAGAAACAAACCGGTTTTCCCACACATAACCCATTTCCCGCTCTACCACTTGTCTATCCTAATATTTCCATCCAATCTTGAAAAAAAATTTTAACTTCTGTTTCACCTCCCATCTTTTCAACCTTTTAACTTTTTAAGTTGCTCCGAGACCCTCAGGGTAGGGCCAGCGCTGAAAAGAATATGAATATATAAATAGCACCAGTTCGATAATAGCAAGGTTTTACTTTTTCATGAAAAGGAAGCAATGCAACTGAAGGCACGGAAAGAGGGTCCAATTGAGTTGCAAGGGACTAGGGTTCAGCTATAGCAAGATCCCCGGACATGGTTGATGGAGGGGGGGCCCCAATGGTATGCCACTGATGGGGGTACCCATTCTCTCCTATGTTTGAGTAAAAGTAAGAGGCATACCGGAATGTATCATTGGAAGAAGTGAAGCAGGCTTTAGGACATCTGTTAAAGAGAGAGGATGGAGTTTGCTCAACGGGGAAGGAAACTAATGGTATTTACAAAGTTAAGTCACTCTTAGATTTGAGGAGACATAAAAGAGAAAAGGATTGAGAAAGTTTAAGAAACTGAGCACACCGTCTCCCAAAATGTTCTGAACTAACTAACAAGGCAGATAAAGACAACCCTGGGGGGCAATGAGGGGACAGTTGTTGTGGCAAGTGCAGCCTGAGAGTGATACGAGTTCAGGCAAAGGTTGTGAAATGGGTGATGATGGAGGGAAGTTCCACAAAATGCAGAAATCTGAATAACAGGGGTGGCAGAATACTGATCAAAAAACATCGGTAGCGGTGGAGTTCTGTTGGTGAAGTAGTTTATATGGTTTTCTAGTTGAAAGACTTTGTTTATGCACTGACTTGCGTGAAAGCTTATTTTTATAGAAGATGTAGTCACAGATTACTGAATCTGAGATTTATTCAATGAATATTACTTCATTGAGACTGAAAGATGAGAGGGTGTTTCAACAGACAGAGGTGTGTGGAGAATTGGTGAAGCTAATGAGGCAATATCGGGTAATGTGGAAATGGCTGATGGGATGAAAGGGCCTGTTTAATGTGAAGGGACTAAGCTCTCCTTATAAAAGCTCTCTATTTCTGAGTGAAGGAATGCCTTCTCTGACCAATGTGTACAAGAAAGCACATTTTAGAGAAGAGAGGAGCACATGTCCTTTGGAAGGGGTGTGAATCATATGATTGTTAAAAAAGGATGGCTTGGGATATTGTTTGGTAGGCCAGTGAGGTATACCCTCATAGCAATACAGTGAGCCTTCAAAGGGCGATTCTTATGCTTAAAAAGGGAAGATAGGGAATTCTAGTTTCACTGAGCTCACTCTATAGACCCAACCAAGGACAGAGAGTTTTGTGAGCAGGTTCTGAAAGTGATGGATACCTAGGCGGAGGGAGTGTTCATATTAGGAGGTGACTTCAACGTTATTAGTCCATTATTGCACTGAAATCACTGCAAATGCAAAAATGTTGCACCGCTCAAAATGAATTTAGGTGAAATTATAGATGGGGATGTGGGGTAGGGGTATACAATAAAGTGGGTGATTGCGGGTGAGGGCATGCAGGGGATCTCCAACGCATTTAAATTTGCATACATTTGGGTTGAGTGATGCAACATTTTCGCATTCACAGTAATTGTGGCGCACTAATCACATAGATCCACTTCTCAACTTGGTCGGTATTACAGGCTGGACTGGCACTCGGTCAGGCCGAGTTGCAAACCCCTAAAAAAGAAGACCGAAAGAGTTTCGAGCATCTGTTGGACCGTTATTTCTTGGTGGATGTCTGAAGGGAGCAAACCCTACCAAAGGAAGCGTCACATTTTTCTTTGCCCCTCATTTCACTTATACTTCCATAGGTTATTTGCTGGTATACTTAGGTGAGAAATAGCTAAAATTGGATAGTGAAATTAGAACAATATGCTGGACAGATCCACCTTATGAATGAATCTTGAATAAATATAGGTTTGGAGTAGTTCCTCTTCGTAAACAAAATATGGGGGAACACCCTGAACACTGTGGATGACCTAGAGGAACCGTAAGCTACGCAAAGATGGGAGAGGAGGACCTTCACGAACACTTAAGAAAATACTGTGTGTGAGAAACCTGAAGGTACTCTCACACCTACTCCCCATGGATTTTCTGTTCAGGTGGCCAGGGAAGGGCTTTTGGATCCCGACCATGCAGGTGGACAAGCGACGGAGGATCACCTGGGAGGAGGATTTTTGGGGATTGGAGAGAGGGTGCCTGAAGGAGAGACATGCTATTCCACATTCACTAACACTGACCTAACCAACCCTCCCTCAGTCTTCAAGGGATATTGTCAGACCTTTCCAGTTTTTCCCTGTAATCTTCCATCAAGTACTGAGATGAGGAAGAGGCAACTAAGAGTAATGCAAACTTCCTATTGTAAAGACCACTCTGGTGCAGGGACAAAGAGGAGGGACCTGCATGCAGTTAGTAATGAAGGTCAGACATGTCGCACTAACGGGCTCACACAAGGACAAGCAATTGAGTCTAACCCTTTTCACCTGAAGCCTATTAATAATGATACAGAGTATAAAAGCTGGAGCCCAAAAGCAGAGAGAGGAGAAAGAGGGAAGATAATCCGCTGTGTTGAGACTGAGCCAAGGAACAGAGACACTGGCAACGATTCCTGGAGACCTGCCAGAGGAACTTTGCAGGACCGGGAACCCTCTACAGTGAAGGCGGGCAGCAGGCGCTGCCAGGTAGCAGAGGAGAAAGAAAAGCTGTCTGCGCACAAGCCCGGGTGCAGCTGGAGCTGCGGAAGATGCAGACCACGTGTGGAGCAGAGCAAAGGTACCGGGCCACATCTGGAGACGACGTGCCCGGTGAATGAACTGAAGGTTTTCCCGCTCAGGGAGAGCCGCTGGGAGGAGCAGTGAAAGCCGGCAAGTGTCAGGAGACAATGAGGAGTCCAAAGCGCTTCAAAGGAACTTAAGTAACGGTGCCTGCATTTAAGTAAACGCTACTCACATTGAATATTGAACTGAAAGAAAACCACTAATTGAGTAAACCCAAGTGAATGCTACCCATATTGAATACTGAACAAGAAAGTTGCCATTCAAACAAACACAAGTAAATGATACCTATAATCAATGCCGAACTGAAAGAAAGCGGTCAAATGAGTAAGGGATACATTACTCACCGTAATCGTATTTCTGATGCTTGTATCTGCTTAGATTCACATGCTGTGCATAGGCCGACATCTAGTGGAAGCTGCGGAGTATTACAGTTTGTTTTTTGAAACTCGAAAATGGGCGTCGACACAGGCGTGCCAGTAATACTATCCCTAGTGTGACGTCCACTGTACCCAAGATCCCTCACGCGTCTAGGATCCTCAGATTGTATTTTTTTCTGACATGAGGAAGCATGAGGCGTAGCGTGAGTACAGATAATCCAAGCAGATAGACAGAAAGGTAAGACTACAAGCAATCATGCGCCTTCTCTCGGAGGGGAGGAAGGGTGGGTCGCATGTGAATCTAAGCAGATACAAGCATCAGAAATACGATTACGGTGAGTAATGTATCCCTTCTGAGGCTTGTGGATCTGCTTAGATCACATGCTGTGCATAGATTAGCGAGCAGTACCAGAAGAAGGAGGTGGGATGTGAGAAGGGTCATGAGCAAACAGGTGTCTTAGAACCGCTTGTCCCACTTGTGTATCTGTCTTGGAATGAGTGTCAATGCAGTAATGCTGAGTAAAAGTGTGAATGGAGCTCCAAGTAGCTGCTTTGCAAATGGTGTCGAGGGGAACATTTGCAATGAAAGCCAGAGTGGCCCCAGTGCCTCTAGTAGAGTGGGCTCTTGGCGTAAAAGGCAGAGTTTTCCCAGAAAGAGAGTAACACAGCTGTATACAGTTGATAATCCACTTCGAGATCGCGCCTTTAGAGACGCGATCTCCCTCTCTGCCTGTAGCTACGGAGACAAACAGTTGATCTGTTTTCCTTAGCGGTCTGGTTTTATTTACATAGTAGAGGACCGCCCTACGCACATCTAGGGTGTGTAGTTTCACCTCAGCCGAGCTTTGCGGGTTCTGGAAGAAAGCCGGAAGCTCGATGGACTGGTTTACATGGAACTTAGATATAAATTTAGGTGAGAACCTAGGGTGTGGGCGTAAAACCAGTTTGTCTTTATGGATAGTAAAGAAAGGATCCTGCACTGACAGAGCCTGAATTTCACTGACCCTTCTTATCGAGGTAATGGCTACTAAGAAGGCCGTTTTATAAGTCAGGTGTTTGAGACTACTTTTATGCATGGGTTCGAAAGGGGGGCCCATGAGCTTAGCTAGCACCACATTAAGGTCCCATCCTGGCGGTGGGTTCGAAATAGGAGGGTGAAGTCTCTTTACTCCTTCCATGAAGGCTTTAACTACTGGTACTTTCCACCACGACACCCTGTTATGGGATGTGGTGTAAGCCGAGAGGGCTGCCAGGTGTACCTTTAGAGAGTTAAAAACCAATCCTGCATCCAGCAGGTGGAGCATGTATTTCACAATGTTGGAAGGAGTGCAATTAACAGGGTTGATTTGTTTATTCTGGCACCAAATAACGAATCTTTTCCACTTGTCAAAGTAACAGTGCCTTGTGTTTGGTTTCCTGGATTCTTTTAGGATGTCCATACACCTCTGTGGTAAATTGAGATGTCCAACCTCTATGACCTCAGGAGCCATGCTGCCAGGTTCATTGAGTTGGGTTGCTGGTGCACTGTTTGACCTTGTTGCTGGGACAGTAGGTTGTACCAGGCTGGAAGTTTGATGGGCTCGCACACCGCCATCCTGCGTAGGTGTGGAAACCATGGTTGTCTCGCCCACATGGGAGCAACTAGGATGAGCGTCATTGATTCCTTGTTCATCTTGTACACCACTTTCCTGATGAGAGGAGTTGGTGGAAAAGCGTACGCAAACATCCCTGACCAGTTCATCCACAGGGCGTTCCCTTGGGAGTCTGGCTGGGGGAACCTGGATGCAAATCCTGGGCATTGTTTGTTTTCGCTTGTGGCGAATAAGTCTAACTGTCCCACTGAAAGAAGAGATCTTCTACGATCTTTCTGTGAAGGACCCATTCGTGTTCTTCTGGGAGGGAGTCTCTGCTTAGAGCATCCGCTAGGGAATTGAGCTCCCCTGGAACATGTTGCGATGACAGGAAGATGTTCCGTCTGAGTGCCCATATCCAGATTTTCTGGGCAAGCTTGGACAGATTTGGCGAACGAGTCCCTCCTTGCTTGTTCAGATAGAACATGGCTGTCGTGCTGTCCGTCAGGATCTGCACCGACAAGTTTAGTAGATGGGGCTCGAACGCCCGAAGCGCTCTGAATACTGCCAGAAGCTCTAGCAGGTTTATGTTGTTCTTGGCTACTGAGTGAGACCAGAGACCCTGAGCTGTGTGGTGGAGATGGTGAGCTCCCCCACCCAGTCAGGCATGCATCCGTAGTCACCACTGCTTGTACTTCGGGATCGTAAAAGGTTTTTCCCCTTGCGAGATTCTCTCTTGTCCACCAGTGTAGGCTCTGTACAAGTGTTGGCGAAACGACCACTAGATCGTCCCACTGACCACTTGCCTGAGACCACTGTTTCGCCAACCATTCCTGCATGGGACGCATGCGCAGTCGCGCGTGGGGGACCAGGTAAATGCATGATGCCATCATGCCCAGTAACCGCATTGCTTTGCGTACCGTTATTTGTTGACCGGACTGATAATGTGGAATTTGCAGTAGTATATTCCGAATTCTTTCTTCCGAAGGGAAGGTCAACCCTTTCTGAGTATCTAGGATTGCTCCTAGGAACTGTTTTGAGGTGCTTGGCACCAGGCTTGACTTCTTCTCGTTGATTGAGAAGCCTAATTCGTGGAGGAGGTCGATAGTCCTTTGAATGTTTGTCCTGCAAATCCCTGGGGTTTCCCCCGTTAGGAGCCAGTCGTCCAGATAAGGGTACACTGGGATTGCCTCCCTGCGTAGGTGTGCAGCTGCCACCGCCAGTACCTTGGTGAATACCCTTGGTGCTGAAGCTATCCCGAAGGGCAGTACCTTGAATTGGTAGTGGAGACTGTCCACCTTGAAGCGCAAGTACTTTCTGTGCGCCGGGAGCATGGAAATATGAAAATAAGCATCTTTCATATCCAAGGTTGCCATGTAATCCCCCTTTTTTAGGAGGGGGATTACCTCTTGTAGCGTGGTCATACGGAATTTTTGGGGCTTGACATACTTGTTGGCAGGCCGTAAGTCCAATACTGGGCGCATTGTCAAATCTTTCTTTGGCACAAGGAAGTAAGTTGAATAGATACCCTTGTTTACCTGGTGTCCTGGGACGAGTTCTATCGCGTCCTTTTCTAGCAGAATGGCGATCTCCTCGAGAAGGATCTTCTGATGTTCTAAGGAGTGTACCTTTTGTCGTGGAGGATGGTTCCGGGGACGCTGCAGTAATTCTATACAATATCCTGTGGACACTGTTGACAGCACCCATCTGTCTGAGGTGATCCCTTCCCAAGCCTGGGAGAAGTTGGAAATGCGTCCCCCTACTGGGGTTGCGTGAGAAGGGACCCTGAACTGAGCGTCACTGCTTTGGTGGAGGCGTGCCACCTCCCTTGTTGGGGCTGCCTCTGCCTCTCCCACGACCTCTTTTGTTACCCCTGCCGTAACTTTGGGTAGACTGCTGCTGGCTGTTGTTCCACTGTGTACCCTGTCCCTGGGCATAGTTGCCCCTTTGTGAATTTTGGCCGCGTGGGCGACAAAAATTACTGTTCCCCCTCTGGTTAGGGGGTTTGGTTAGTTGGCCAAGGGATTTCAGTGTTTCGTATTCTTCCTTGGCGTTTTTTAGTGCGTCTTCGACCGCTTTCCCAAACAATAGATCGGGTTCCACCGGCTTGTCTATTAATGAAGCCTGAGTTTCTGTCTTGAACCCTGACTGCCGTAACCACGCATGTCTTTTGATAACAGTACCTTCTGCTATCAATCTCCCTGCGTTGTCCGCGGCATCGAAAGTTGCTTTCAATATGCAACCCGACACGGCTCTCCCTTCTGCCGAGATCCGAGCCAATTGGCCTTTTAACGGTTCAGGAGCAGAGGCTATGAGTGCCGCGACCTCTTCCCATTGATGGCAGTTGTAGCTGGCCAACAGGGTGGTGGAGTTAGCAATCCTTGCTTGGTAGGCGGACGTTGAGGCTACCTTTCTGCCAAACCTGTAAAGTTTTTTGCTCTCCTTGTCGGGAGGAGCTTCTGACGAAGATAAGGGTGTTCCAGCCCTTTTCCGAGTGTTGATAACAACTAGGGAGTCTGGTTTAAGATGTCCTTTTATATAGAGAGGGTCAGACTGGGCTGCCCGGAAAAGTTTTTCGACCCTGGGGTTGACTGCTCTGGTGAGGTTTGGGTTCACCAGGGACGGATCTATTCTTCGTTGGATGGATTTAAGGAAAGGGATGGTCTGAGCGACCGGCCTCCTCTCTCCCACCAACTCTTCTGCGAAGTCCCTTTCCTCCTGTACACCGTGGGTGTCGATGTGAAAATGTTCTGCCGCGCGAGCGAGAACCTCATTAAGGAGGGGCTGGTTATCGACTGGCGAGTCGGTAATTGGGGCTTCGTTCTCTACCGGGGAATCTACTCTGTAATTTTCCTGCTCATCTTCTCCCTCCTCCTGGTCCTCATCATCCGCATAGTATTCGGCCCCGGTTTGTTCCTCCATAATTTCAAACTCCTGGTCCCCCTCAGGGAAAGGCTCTCCTTGGTACCTGGGGTGTGGAGTAGAGTATGGAGTAGAGTAAGGCTGCACCTCAAAGGGTTCAGGTCTTTCGAACCGGGCCTTTTTACTTGGGGGGGATAGGATCAGTGGAACCTGAGGGTGTGGCCCCCTGAGGGTCATACGAGAGGAAATGCTCTGGATTCTTGTCGTAAAAATCTGCCAAGGAAGACATCCTTGACATGACCCTGTCTATGTCTTCACTGGACCATTCTTTGGAACAGGGGATAACTTTAGTAGGCAATTTAGGGGACTTATCAAGGGTACCCTTGCTGGATGTTGCAGTAGACTTGTATTTGTCTGTGTGCTTTGGGGGAAAGGATGGCCTTACAGGAGTGGAAGAATGTGCTTTCCGCTGTTTCCCCCCTTCCCCGTGCGTGGAAAAATGTTTTCCCTGTCCTCTGGAGGCCCCGGAGACTTTCGACGCCTGGCGTTGAGGATCGGAAGAGGTATCTGTGTCTTTCGAGCGTGGGGCCTCTCTGGTGTTCCCTGCGGGCTCCGTCTCTTGGAGCGCGGCCTGGGGGTGGAAGTCGTCTTCGTCCTCCGACGATCGAACTTCCGTTAGTCTAGGGAGCGAGGCACTCTTGGCAAGAGTGGATGATTGCCTTGCGTCATGAGGCGATCTCGATCGAGAGCGCCCAGAGGACACCGAGTCGGACCGTTCCATCTGTGCCTCTTTCCGAGAAGTCGACGTCGTCGAG
Source organism: Ambystoma mexicanum (assembly GCF_040938575.1). Taxonomy (NCBI): domain Eukaryota; kingdom Metazoa; phylum Chordata; class Amphibia; order Caudata; family Ambystomatidae; genus Ambystoma; species Ambystoma mexicanum. Next base: position 1,006,225,655 of record NC_090934.1, read on the forward strand.
GTTCGGTTGGACTTAGTGTGTTTAGTGTGTGTAGGGTGTGTAGCGCTTGCGTCGCCGGGGGTCTTCCCCATAGCCGCCCTGCCGGACGACCTTCCGAGGTCGGGGACCTGCGCTCGGCTGTCTTTCGACGCCGTAATGCCCTCGCCGTCCGAAAGTACGGCGTCGCTGCCATCGCTGAAGGCGCCCTCCGCTGCCATGGCCGCCTGCCTGGCGTGGTGGGCCCAACGCTTTGTCGAACGGTCCTTAAGTGTTTTAGGTTTAAACCTACTACACGCTCTGCAGTTCGCTTCGGGGTGGTCCCTCGGCAAGCAGTATAGGAAATATATAAGGTGTACCTATATATCAGGAGTCAAGAGTATGTACCACCCCCCACTCACCCTACTTGCAGGGCCGAGGCCAGCGGCCTACTAGGCCCGGGCCGAGGCCAGCAGCCTTCCGAGGCCCCGATCCGTCGTGCAGCAGCCGACGGTCGATATCTTCTCCAGCCGTCGTCGAGTGTCGAGGGTCGACGTTGGGTTGGGGAAGGATGTCAATAAGAATTATAAATTTGAATATTAGCAAAAGTATGGCTAAGGCCAGGGGACTCCGCAAAATGCTTCCGACCAGTATGGCGGAAAAAAACAATCTGAGGATCCTAGACGCGTGAGGGATCTTGGGTACAGTGGACGTCACACTAGGGATAGTATTACTGGCACGCTTGTGTCGACGCCCATTTTTGAGTTTCGAAAAACAAACTAATACTCCGCAGCTTCCACTAGATGTCGGCCTATGCACAGCATGTGATCTAAGCAGATCCACAAGCCTCAGAAACTATGATATGCTGAATGGCGAATGAACACTTAAAAATAGATATGTCAACCAGTACGATCAATTAAGAGCAGTATCGACAGAATCAAAGGCATATGAAGTACTTAAGAGTTGTGGTGAGCATTTTGTGTGCAAAGATCAGAAAGACTGCCAAGTAGAGTTTCAAACGTGACAAAAAGTCATCAATATATTACAACTCTAGAACTGGTATCAAAGAGGGTTACAAAGAATACGGTGAGGGGCCAAACAGCTTTAGGAGACTTATGGTTGTGCGACCTGTGATGGGTGGACCGTGAGGTCCGACGACTGCGCCGAGACCAGGAAACTCTGAATGATGAACAATCTGCGAAGAACAGTGAAATACTTGGTGAAGCAAACCTGAAGGAGGGTCAGTCGGACCCAATGTTTTCTTTTGAACTATTGAGCAGATGAAAGCCAAAGTGTTGCTGAAGTCTTGGGTAAGGGAACCCTGAGAGTCAAACTAGTGAAGGACTTTGTATTGGAGAAGGGAGTCCCAAGATCTCAGTTGTGTGCGAACTGTGATGCATTAAAACTTGGTGAAGGTAATTTCAGAACTTTGATCAAACACTATTGAACTGAATCTTTATTGGAACTTGAAACAGGAAACCCAAGAAGAACCTAAGCTGAAAGGAGTTCAGTCTTTACTTTTGAACACTTCCATTTTGTTGAGAAAGATTAGTACACCATGTTTTGTTATAAGTGTGAGGACAAGCATAGGTTTTGACACAGACAGGTTTTCATTTTGGACTTGCAAAGACTTCCCTTAGGATTCTTTAGGCAGGGGAAATCCCACTGTAGTATAGGGCTAGTTAGGTGCTACACCATCCTGATACTTTTTTTTTTATGTGTATTGTGTTACGATCAATACATTGATCTTTCACAATACAATACATAACATTTCCAAACCTATAAAAACACAACTATTTATAAAAACTTGATCCTTTATCAAAAATAATTCACAGGCAATCATTACAAGCATACAATTAAAAGTCTAGATTAAAATACATTACACCTTCAGCAATCAAATCACTTCAACAGTTAAAGAAATTTCATGACCAGAATTCAATCGATTTTCAGACAAAGTGAGTTCTCAGTTCCCTAAGCATTGAACAATCCACCATTATATATTTTAGCGTTTGGATCAGTGATTTGTCCATGCAATAACCACATATTACGACAGACGGATTGCAATTTTTATCTCGTATACAAGAGATTTCTCCCATGGGGAAGAGATTCGAACAAAAGTGAAAGAATTGTTCTCGATTTTAGGACAAGGGAATTGGACAATGTATTTAGGTAAAGTACCAAGAGAATTGTCCACCGCTGACATTGTTGAATGTACTTTGCAGCTATGGACCTTAGTTATAGTTTTGATCCATTCCATTTCCTTGACCCTTTTCTTTACTCCAGATGGATTTGAGATCAATTCCTCTTGCTGCATCCCACAGCATTCCAAAATCTTAATGGTGAATGCCTCGAGAGAAACAAACTATAGATGACTGAGCACACGAATCATCAAATAGTCTATTATAAAGAGATGGTTAGCTCGATGAATACATTTTCCCCATCAATGTTAAGACCATCCATTGAAACCATGCTTCAATTGACAACAGACCTAATTCATATCAATTAGAGGCCACAGGGATTGTAAGGGGTAGATTAAAAACCCTTTTCCAGATTCGACCCGCCAGCATTTCCCATGGCAGCTCTATTGACAAATAATTTGATTTCTAGACCATAAAGGATCTTAGGCACTACTTTGCCAAACATAAAATGACAGAAGAGGTTTAAAAAGTTAATTGATTTATCTTATTGTGCATACGATTGATCAGAGCTTCTCTCTTTGTAGGCTGCATTATATTGAAGCCGCATTATATTGAAGCCTAAGTATGTTATTTCACTAGTTTTAATTCCTTTGGCATCAATCAACCATTTGCCTGCTTGATTTTACTTTTGCCAAAACGAATGACATGACCTTTATTTTGATTTATTATTAGATGATTCGCTCTTGCGTACTCACTCAGTGTCGACAACAGACGTAACCCTATTGGTGTAGCATCGAGTAGCACTAAATCGTCTGCATATGCGAGCCAATTTACACATAGACCCCCTATTTTAGGGCTCAACAATCCTACTCCACAGACAGTGGGCCTCATTACGACCCTGGCGGTAATTTGCGGACATTACCGCCATGGCGCAATTAACGTGTCCATGCTGGCCAGATACCGCTAAAAGCAGCACATTATGACCTCTCGGCCACGAGCTTTGCGCCATGCCGGTAATGTAACAACCGCCATGGCGCAAAAGTACCAAAAACGCCACTTACCAGCATCGTATGCCGTGCAAATAGCGCGTCCGCCACCTCAGCCATCGATATTAACGATCACAGCCATTAGCGGCGGCCGCAAATAGCTGGAACCTTTATTAGTGGTGACCGCAAATAAGCGGAACCGGAAGTTGCGTCAACGCACAGGAACGGGAAAGAGCACGGCGGCCATCTTCAAAAACACAATCCATTGCCATCCGCCTCAACCAGTGGACACCTGACCCCCACAACCTCTGCAAAGCTTCATCTACATTAATCCATCCTTACAATGACAAAAGTTGTGAAAAAAACTGGAGACCGGCTGCGGCAGGAGCGCTTCTCTAAGGAGGAGCATAACATGTTGACAGACACTACAGGAACATGCCGACGTGGTGTTTTCGAACGAGATGACAAGACCGGCAATAGCCCGTAAAAAGGCCATATGGGCCCTGGTCGCACAGAGGGTCAGTGCAGTTGGCACTACACCCCGCAATGCACGACAGTGCAGGAAGAGGTGGGATGACCTACGGCTCTGCGTAAGGAGTATTCTTTCTGCCAACAGAAACCTGGCTATGGAAACTGGTGGAGGAGCACAGTCACCAATAAAATTGCAGCCGTGTGAGGAGACATGTGCCGCACTCATTGGCACCGAAAGCATCGAGGGGGTCGGAGACATGGAGAGAGGAGCCCCGACTTCATGTGACACAGGTAGGTGCCTCTAATCCAGCCATGCCAAAGTCACTGAAGTCCAGATTGATGGGAATTGCAATGATGCCTGACAGGGTTAAACACAACACATCTGTATAATACTGCCTACAGGCAGTTCTGACCTCCATCTTGTACACATGCAGTATGCACAACCTTTCCGTAGCCACCCACATGCCTCCATGCTTCTACCACCTAAAAGTATGTAACTGCCTCCAATGTGCAACATGTACCAATCAAAATGAATGCAGCCATCACAATGCCTGCTCAATGTCCAGAGAGGCATCACTAACCCTTTCCCCCCTTGGCTCCACCACAGGCTCTCATTCGGACAGTGACGAGGAAGACGCTGCCACCACACCTGCAAAGAAGGCCAGGCCCGATGTCCCCACACAACAACCCTCCATCTCTGCTGGAAAAAACAAAATCCCTCTGCAGCCAAAATCAACGACCACAACACAGGCCAGGGCACAGATGTGCACCAGGCCAAGCACCATGGTAGCACCAGCATCACACACGCAGCAAGTGTTGCCCACCGAAAGCACTGGGTCTGCCGGAAGCAGCACAATAGGCGAGACTGCTGCCACCGCAGGTTGCTCTGACGATGATGCAGGGAATGCAGATGTAGTTGTAGGTTCCCCCATTGGCCACCTTCTTTCCCCCTACCTGTCCCATGCAGCCAGCATGTTGAAGGCATACAGGGGCAATCCCCTGATAACTCTTGGCCAGCCACTCCATCCCCAGTTGAAAATGTGCAGGAGGGGAGCAGCACATTCAACACGCCACTGGCATCATCGTCAGCCCCGAAAAACCAAGAGTCAATGGAACAAATAATCCAGCGCCAACAACAACCGTCCTCACTAATGAACCAGCATGTGGCCGAATGTGGGAGTACTAGGGCAGGAATGTAACAATGTGCAGAGACAGTGAAGGCAGCAATAGTATCCACATCCAAGGACATATGTACAGAATTAGCCGCGGTGCGGCACGTGCTCGCAGACCTTGTGTAGGTTTTGAGGGACATGCGTCCTTGTGAGGGGCCAAGTACCTCCTCGGCTGCCAGTGCAGCCCCATCCAGCCCTGTCCGCAGATCGGCCAGGAACCTGCAGAGTACAGGCAGAGGTGCCCCGGGTGCAGGGATGGGGGGGGGCAATCGAGTCCGCCCAGTGGGACAATCCCACATGATGCACTACACCACAGGCATCCACACACTTTTGTGGGAAGTTGAGGGGGGAGGGGGGATGGGGTGTGTTAGGAAGTTGAGGGGGGAGGGGGGATGGGGTGTGTTGGGAAGTTGAAGGGGGAGGGGAATGGGGTGTGTTGGGGAGTTGAGTGGGGAGGGGGGATGGGTGTGTAGGGAAGTTGAGGGGAGAGGGGGGATGCGGTGTGTTGGGGAGTTGAGGGGGTAGGGGAGAGGGGGTGTGTTCAGTCAAATCACCTAATCAATACAGTTTATGGTTATGCACAAATCACATGTGTGGACATTGATCATTGTGTATGTGTGCTTTATTTGTGAACGGTCCACAGTGTGCATGTCCCAGACACACACAGTGCCCCAAGTGCCACCTCCATGTGACATCCACCGTCCATGTGTGCTAGAAGCATTGGTTAATTAGAGTCTGACAAATGGCACGTCCTTCCTGTGCATTGCTTCCGCCCTGAGGTGCCGCCCCATCCCCAACCTCCTCATCGTCATCGTCAGGTGGTTGCAGTTCAGCGTCAGGGGGCAGGGGCACATTCCGTCTGATGCACATATTGTGTAGCATTACACATGCCATGACGATCTTTGCCACCTTCTCATGGCGGTACAGGAGTGCCCCACCAGACCTGCTGAGGCAGCGAAACCGTGCCTTCAAGAGGCCAAATGTCTGCTCAATCACCACACGGGTACGGGTATGTGCACGATTAAATTCCTCCTCGTGCCGGTTCTGTGGGTTCCGGACTGGGGTAAGGAGCCACCGCTTCAAGGGATTGCCTGCATCACCTGTATGTGGGCAACAATGTGTGTGTCAATCATGACATCAGATTTCAAATCATGACGTAACACCATGGCATGCATTCATCTCTTCCTTTGAACCCCATTTCCATGCACGAATGCAGTCACACGAAGTGACCGCTATATGTGTATTCCTCTTATGAACTGTTTTGCATGCCTTCAACCACTGTATGCAGGGGGATCCAGTACCTTATGAGTGCCCATTCACTGTGTTAGTACATAGCGGTTGTTTTGGTGTTCTGGCCGATGTCCATGTGTTATCAATGCTCTCATCATGGCACCATTGCTGTCAGCCTCATGATGACCTCACTGAGCACTAAAAATGTTGTCATGCAATTCATTTGGGCCTCTATGTCCATGTATTGGTGTTTTGATGTTCATGTCCGTCATGTGGCTCCTTTGTGCGCAGTTATGGTGGACTGGCCTTTCAGTTAATGGTGTTTGGTGCCGTGTATTGGCTGAAGTCATTGCATGTAGGTGCATTTCTTTGAGCTGGATGCGGTCTGATTTTGTACAGTGCACATGCTTTTGATTGGGTCATGGTTGGGACACATCTTCATTCACATGGTAGGGCTGCCTACATCTGGCATTATGTGGTCAGGTGTCAGCTAAAGTCTGCACTGCTTTAGGGTATGAGCTGGCTCCATTACCTCTGCTACTCGCAGCCACATGAAGTATGCATCCTTCCCCTCCCCCCCCGTCAGCCAGATGAAGTATGCATCCTTCCCCCCCGTCAGCCAGATGAAGTATGCACCCCCCCCTGTCAGCCAGATGAAGTATGCATCCTTCCCCCCACCCCCTGTCAGCCAGATGAAGTATGCATCCTTCCCCCCACCCCCTGTCAGCCAGGTAAAGTATGGTACGTCAATCACCTATCCACTTCACAATTCCATGGCCATGACATGAGACTCACCAAGTCGCCAGGATCTCGGCCCTGCATGTCGCTCCATGTAGCGTGGTATTGTGGAGTTCCGTAGGACCATTTAATCATGGGTTGATCCGGGGTACCAGGCACAACAATGTGTGATGATCCTGTTTGAGTCACATACCATTTGTACGTTGATTGAGTGGTATTGCTTACGGTTGCGGTACGCTACCTCCATGGCATGTGGGACCACCAATTCCACATGGGTGCAGTCGATCGCACCAATGCAACCAGGTATGCGGGCCAGTGCATGGAAACCCACTTTGGTGTTTGCGATCTCCTGGGCAGACCGTGGTAAGGAAATGTAGTCGTCTGTGTACTTGAGGAGGGCATTGAGCACTTGGTTCAGCGTACGTGAGAATAATGGTTGTGAAATGCCATGCAAGTGCCCCACTGTGTGCTGGTAGGTGCCTGTGGCCAGGCAGTGGAGCACGGACAATACCTTCAGTAGAGGGGGGATGGCGGTGGGTGTTTCAATCATGCTGACGATGTCGTCGTGTATCATGTCCACGATGGTGGTGATGGTGTCCCGGTCCAAACGGTACAGGGTGTGGATCTGCTCAGCGATGAGGTTGAATGGGCTGGCTCTGATGCGTGGGATTGGGGGCTGCCTGCATGGTAGCACTGGCTGTGCTGGTGGGGCTTGCTGGCCCTGCCTTGCCCTCCTTCTCCTCCTGCGTCTCCCCTGTGCTGCCTGTTGTTGTAGTAGCTGTTGTTGCTGTAGCGCTTCCATTTCAATCAGGTCCTCCAGCCCCAACATTGCTAGTCGTATTGGAATCATTGTGGAGTGTGACTGGGTGTGGGAAGGGGTGGGGTGTGCTCCTTTTGTACTTGGCCAGTCTGTATTGCCTCCACCTGTGCTGATTGTGTGCACCTGTGACAGCTGGGAACACTGCACATGACCATTTACGGTTGGTCCACGATGGCGGTATTAGCACCATGACGGTAAGGTACTTTACGGCCTTCGCAAGGGCGTTAAGAGCATGTCTGCTCAACTCGTCATGTTCCCCAATTTGCGCCATGCTGCTATTTTCGGCATGGGGGGTCGCGTGCCCGCGCCCTTGGTGCTGTTAGCGGCACCGTTAACTACGGTGCCGCTAATTGCAGTTACTCGGATCATAATAGGACCTAGCGGTAAGCGATGCGGTAATCCTTTACCGCCATCGTTTTTCACTTACCGCCAGGGTCGTAATGAGGGCCAGTATCTTTTAACTCTGCCAGGTACAGATTGAACAAACAGGGTGCCAATATGAAACCCTGTCTCAGACTGCTTGTGAAGCAGATTCTGATAGATTTCCTTGGGCATCCAGCCTGATTCTGATTTAGTTATTAGAGTGTAGAGTGTATGGATACCAATAGAGACATGAGTGAGGGTGGAATGCCCCAATAGTTCATTTTTTTCCATAAAAGAGAACAGTCAACCGTATCAAAGGCCTTTGAAAAATCGATCATGGCAACATAAGGGCATGTCAGAGGATATATTTGTGCAAGCTGTAGTTTTGACTTTTAAAACCGATAATATCAGACCATAAAGTGATGTTGCCATTCCTTTTCTGAATCCTGTCTGAAGATCAGAGAGGATTCCTCTATCAGTAGCCCAAGACTCCAGATGTTTCAATACTACTGACACATACATTTTTCTATCAGAATCTAGTAGTGCTATATGTCCATAATTGGAAGGATCAGAACGATCCCCCAAGCCACAACTAAGAGAATTACGCAAAGCTAAGAGAACCGCAGCGTCACACTGGAAGAAACATCCCACAGCTTCCAATAAGACTGAACTAACTCTTGCCTCCTCTAGTTACAAAGAAGCCATCTTTATTGCTAAAAAGGACACATATAACAAAAGGATTATACAAGCGGAATCCAACACAAAGGAACTCTTTAAGATCCTGAAAGAACTTGAATCCCCCATTGCCCCCATAGACAAATGTGTTACAGATGCACTATGGTGTAGTAATATTCAGAAGGCCTTATTAGATAAAATAGCTCGCCTACAATCTAAAATCAACGCAAAAAAATCACTGCTACTTGCTGACCCGGACTACAAACAAATACCTAACAAATCACCTACCGTTAAATCAACTGTTAAACCTTTCAGCTTCTCACCCCTCTCTATCTGGGAAGTAGAAAACATCATCAGGAAACTTAAGCCATCTAACTGCCAAGGTGATGCCTGCCCTGCCCCGATCATCAAAGCTGCAGCACACGACTTGGCACCATTCATAACCAACCTAATCAATGCCTCCTTCAAAACTGGAGTAGTGCCTGATAACCTAAAAGATGCGTGGGTCATCCCACTCTTAAAAAAACCTACTCTTGATCCAGCCACCCCTTCTAACTATAGACCGATAACAACTGTACCTTTCTTATTAAAAATATTGGATAGAGCAGCCTACTTACAAATACAGGCCTACTTAGAATCAAACAATCTCCTAGGACTTAGGCAGTCAGGTTTCCGACCGAGACACGGCACGGAAACTGCATTAATAGATCTCACTACCCAGATCCAAATCCTGAAAGACAATGGTAAACTTGCACTCCTCTTATTGCTTGATCTGTCAGCAGCTTTTGACCTGGTCAACCATCAAACACTCTGTCACCACTTGAAAACTGCAGCACACTTCTCAGACGCAGCCACAGCCTGGATCAGCTCCTTCTTGGAGAACAGAACCATGAGGGTCTTCTCTCCCACTGATTCTGCTGAACCCTCTCCAGTACCCTGCGGAGTCCCGCAAGGCTCTTGCGTGTCCCCGACACTCTATAATATATTCACAAAGCCCCTCTTTGATATCCTTGACTATCTGGGTGTCACGTATACCAATTACGCGGACGACACCCAGATACTCATTCCTCTCTCGGGGAACTACGAAACAGACAGCATAACCCTTAACGAAATCTACTCAGTAATTCAAGCTTGGATGGCACTTCACGGACTATGTCTCAATGACGAAAAAACCGAGTTGATCATCCTTGGCACTCACGCCAAACTCAAAAAGCTCAATCCTGCATTTAACTCCTTCACCATTGATGGCAACCTCATCCCCGTGTCAAATAACACCAAAACCCTTGGGGTCTACATCGATGCCACCTTATCCTTTTCCAAACAAACTAATGCAGTAGCATCATCAGCCGCTTACACCTGTAAGTTGATCACTGCATGTAGGCCATTCATCTCCTCACCCAATTGCATTACTCTTGCCAGAGCATTAGTCCTTTCCAAGATAGACTATTGCAATGCCCTTTACTTAGGTACTAGCTACAAGAATATCAACAAACTACAAGTAATCCAAAATAATGCCATTAGAGCTGCCCTCAACATCCCCAAAAAAATGCACATTTCGGAGACCAGAAGCAAGCTACGCTGGCTTCCAGTCAAGCACAGAATATCCCTTAAAACTCTTGCCCTCACACATAAAGCCAGGGCCAACCTTGCACCAGCCTACCTCACCAACCAACTTACACCTCACACTTCATCAAGACCACTTAGAGCTGCACAAGCTAACACTATGTCCATACCGAGATTTAAACTTCACAACTCGGGTGGTGCTAGCTTCCCTGTACAAGCATCCAAATTATGGAACACAATACCTGCACTTTTGCGAGCAGAACCGTCATTTAACCTTTTTAAACACAACACCAAGTGCTGGCTTCACAACATTGACTCTATGACAGCCTAACTGCCTGATCCTATCATGATCAACTGTCACTGTACACTCTTGTAATTAATATAACTACACTAGACTATGTATATATGCATTTGCATGACTAAGTTTGTACCCATCTGTAACTGCAATGTAACGTAACCCTATTGAATGTCTTCAACTGCAATTGTAACCAGATCTAACTTATGCGCCCGTATGCCCTTGGGCCTGGCCGCGCTTTATAAATAAATAAATATAAATATATATAATATAAATATATATATTTTATCTATAGGAATGATGATCGATTCATTACAAGATGAAGGCACTGATTGCTGCACTACGATATCCTTGAATAGCAGATATAAGATATTGCAACCACAGACTTACATTTGTCTTTAATATGACATTAGTCAGACGATTTGGACCTGAGTCTCTAGACGAAGATGCTTTACAAATCAACCGCTATGTCCTCCGTCTCAAAATGTAATTCCCAAGGATGTCTAACAAAGATCTTATTTATATTTACATCCAGGCACATATTTCCATTTAGGTTTACACAATGAACGCGCCAGCTAGCTTCACTGATACGAGAACTATGGACTTCAATCTGCTGCTTATCCATACTAATTATTAATGACCAGAGGATCCGTGCATCTTGACGTAAAAAAGTGGATAGTATGTTTTCAACATCCCTTTGTACCATGATAGAACGGTGAGAGCAAATCCAATGTCTATAAATCTGACATAGAGATTGCCTCTTAATTCTATAGGTTTCATTATTGATATGGTTTAATCTGAGGAGATGAAGTTGCCGACGTATTTATTATTTTCTTTCTAACCCATACCTCTTCATCAAAAATATAGGTATGGATAGCTTTAGTAAAAGTAAGATGTTTAGGTATTTCTTTATCACAAATAAACTTCTGCAAATTATTACTTGAACAATAGATCACCAATTCCTCTGTGGAAATAGTTGCCAAATACTTCTCCAATTTTTGCTTCAAAGTGACACAACCTATGATAAATTTCTGAATCCGATTAGCTGCCAGATTAGTCGTGAGATTCGTAAGATTCTCCGACAAATGATGTTTCATATTTAGCCTAAAAACAGAGGTCAGCATATTATGATCACTCAAAGTGGAATACCTATCATCAAAGTCACTACACACTTCCAACATATTTTTTGAGAGGATAATTGTGCACCCCTTTTCCATGTAATACAATTTTTAGTATTCTTACCCACATTCGCATTTGCCATGGACAGATCCCATGCTTTAAACAAGGATCTCCATTTTTTCCCAGTTTGTACCTATTGGAGCATTATTCATAATTTCTGGACTTAAGCAATACCAAATCAGATTTCCTGACATGATCACATGATGATCATTTGTCAGCAACTATGTGCCCAATAAATCTGAAATATGATTTATAAAGGAAACCAACTCAACACTTTGATTCCAATACAGATTTACCACTAACACACGCCATGTTTTATTAATTTCACAAATTTCGATTTCTACAGCCAAGATACCTGGAAAGCAATTAGAGATTACATTTGCCGCTTTCATTTTGGTGTTTCTTAAGGCAATCAGAAGGCCACCTGATGGCCACCCACCATTAGATGTACATGCTAATTGCTGTATCATAGTAAAACTGTCCAAGCAAATTACAGATGTGAGCCATGTTTACTGGAAATGTATGACATCATAGGTATCAAAGATGTGATTATCACCTTCATTTTCCATGAAACTATTGAATCCTTGTGTGTTCCGATTAAGTATTATAGACCTTTTTCATACACTCTTGTTCCAGCTAGTTCTTTCTTCAAGAGGTTCACTAGCTGAAACAGAATCCCCTGATCATCTCGATTGATTCCGATACTTGGGACGCTATATCAGAGACCATTTGTGCAGAGACCCGATCTCTATCACTACTTCCTGGCCTATTTCCAGACCAACTTGCCTGTCAATTTCCATCCGTTTGCAGTACCATTTTGATCTTGCTTCTCCCTGCATACACTAGACAAACCAATTTCAAGAATTCACTACTTTCCTCGAGGATTAACTTCTTCACAAAGGGAGACCTCCAGCTGACTTCAGCTAAGTCTGTGCGAGCCTCCACAGCAAAACTGACAAACTCAATATCTCTTGTTGAGATTGCCTCCAACATAGGGATTTGACTCACTCATTTCTGAAAACATGCACGATTAAGGGTAACATCCAGGTTAATATGCGGTCTTATTTCAAAATACATTGCTTATTCCCCCTTAAAATCAGACATTATGTGAGCCCCTGACTTGGTCCCTTTTGGTGCTGACATTTTGGGTCCATGATTTGGGTGCGCCACAATCCCACATCTGCGCCACGACCTTTGCCTCCCTGCAGATCTAACAAACTGATTAAAAGATCTCGGTCCCCCATTCCACCTATATGATCGATATGGCCAACTATTCTTTCCGTCATGGACATTCTATCTAGAGTTTGAGAAGAATTAGCCTGTTCCCGCGAACCTAGCTCTGCAGTGTTTCGTCTTCCTTTCTCTGCCATTTAAACTGGCAATTGGACCACTTTTGAATTGCTCCTTAGCTCGTGCAGATGGTGACTTATGCACACATTCTATTCGAGTAGAAGAACCAGGGACCCCCATACACGCCAATGTAACTACCATCATCCCGTTGTTCATTTAGAACCCACACTGCCTCACCCATTTCTGTCAATGATTAAAACTTGCTTTCATCAGAGTCAGCTGTTTGTGTCAAAAAGGTATGGACGTTCCCTGACTCAAGTAATCTTCTGGCATGAGATTCAGGCAGAGTACTCATTGCTATTTGGTTACGCATTGGAGGCAAGGCGGACATCTCAGTAATCCGCAATGGTGAGTTAGTTATTTCTTGACACACACTCACAGTATCAAGTTTATTTGGCAACGACCGAGTGACCAACTCAATTCTAGTTAAGTCGATACATGGAGGCTGAGTTTCACCTGATTTACCTACCAAGTTCAATGTATTCATTGCAACAATAGCAGTGGGACTTTTGTTTAAATCACCTAAGACCCCATTATTATCTTCGGATTTATCTATTTCATCATCAGTGAAATGTACATTTTGGAGGAATTTCCTCGAGTTATTTCTCAATTGTTGTCTCCTTCTGTTTCTAGATTTCTGTTTGGCCTTTTTAGAGCCTCTCTCCACCAGGACTTACTCGCATTCAACCAAACTTACAGTTGCGTTCTCCTGACCCAGAGGCAAGTCAGGTTTGTCAGTCCCTACAGATTTATCACATTTGAGGGAGCTAAAGGTTTTGAGGCAAAGGCCCAGTTACTCAATATGTCAATCCTAACCTGTAACTCTCACATAATAAGATTGTGGGCCTTGCCCTCATCCTTTATTTTAACATAAAGCTCAATTTGGGTGCTGAGAATTGAGTTAAGGGCCGAAATAGATGGTGATGTTAATCTAAAGTGATCATCTGCTTCTCTAAGCGTATGATGTAACATTCTTTGACTGCTATGATCAGGACCTTGTGTGAGGTTACTAGTGGAGAGGAGCTCCAGAAGGTGCGAGGGAGATCCTGGAGTTGCATCACTCTCACTCAATGAAATACCATCCTCCAGAGTCCTAACATTTTCCACCACTACCACACCTCCAGGTTTATTTATTTCTGTATCATTTCTTGGTATCCCCTCAGAGGATAGACAACCAACATTACCAACACCATCCAAAATACTTATATCTGTGATGTTACCCAGATCATTCCTAATACAGGCCACATGAGATTTCGATCGCCTGATATCAGTACTTGAGCCGGCATAAGGATAAAAATCAGTGATCTTATGGCCTGCCAAGGGAGAGGCCATCTGCAATTGTAACTTCCTCCTAGTTGTTTTAGAATGATGGTCCTCTGCCATGGTAAGAAATGAATCATCTACAGGCACCATACCAGTACTTAGAACCCTCTGGCTGTTTGAGCAATAGGTCTGAAGACCCAAGTCATTGCAAATAGTCCATACAAGTAGCTCCTCTGAGGTTTCCTGACCCTTTGTGGGAGTGTTTACCATGTCACACTGAGGCGGTCAGGCTTGCGCTTCCTCATAGTTTGCAGAGACAGATTTACAACAAAAAAATAATAATAATCGATGTCTGTTGAAGTCATTCACAGCTCTATCTTTTGCTTTCTAGTTATGGCCCGGGACATAATGACAACAGCAATGACCAAGATAAAAGATTTCACCTAATTTACGATTAGCGAGAGGTTCCAAACCCCTCCTGTGAACTCAATCTGAAGAGCTCAAAGGCTGATCCGCCCACAGTCACTCCCTGGGTTTGAATTTCAATGGGGATCAATTTTACACAAAGAGAATTCACGGGGTACCTGCCCACTGGAACCTCAGTCTTGACACCTACTCACAACCTTCACCGATTTCTGGTCCTTACTAGCAGCCAGATGGCACACAAGGCCGTGTTAATTCACTCCGTTTTAGGCTAGCAAAAGTAACAGCTTCGTACCAAAGAGTTCAAAGGCAACCTGGCCTGCAGTCGCTCTCTGTGAAATGTGTGCCCCCAGTTGGCTTATCTCCGAAAGCTCCAAAGCACCCAGACCCGCAGTCCTCTCCCAGCTGTGGCAGATAGGTCCAGGCAACACCTGATCCACTCTTTTTTTATTTTTTGCCTTAGAATGCTTTACACAATCCTGTTGCCATGTAACAGGCAAATTATTGTCATCACAATCGAGCTAAACATGTTCAGAATTTGATTTTTAGTTTCCTTTTTCGAAAAACAGGTAACACTCACGAATAGTCACAAGCGCAAGGCTCATGTTAAACTATTACAATCACAGTCACCTTCACTTCCCCTAAACCCCACCTCTTAGTAACAATTGGTTGGAAGTTGCGACATACTACACCGGAATCCTCAAACAAGCGGCAAGAGGGAGACGGAACAGTCAGCTGTCCTCCACCGCTGTCCAACCCTCTAGGACAAGGAGCTTTTAAGGGCGAGTTGTACAGTCCGGGATAGATATTGTAGAAAGACTACACCAGCAAGCCTCTTCAGGTAAAACAAAAGTAATTATGCTGCTCGGCCCAAACACTCTATCTCACTCTCCGCATCGCTCTGCTATGACCAGGAGCTTTTAAGGGTGAGTCATGCAGTCTGGGATAGATATTGTAGAAAGACTACGCCAGCAAGTCTCTTCAGGTAAAACAAAAGTAATGATGCCGCTCGCACCAAACACTCTCTCAATCTCCTGATCATTAATAAAGTTTTGTTAATAATTTCACTTCTGTTGTCTGTGTCATCTCACTCAATTCCATGCCTGTCTCACATGTGTAAAATACAAAATGATTTTTTTTTATTTTGTCTATAAATGCACTCGGGTGAGTGTTTGGGCTGAAATAACACTCTGAAACATAAGAACACTGTAACCTGTGATTGCTGAAAATAATGCATATCTGTGAGTCTAATCCTGTAGGTTTGCGTTTATTTTATTGGTTCTATTTTTCACATATTCTATCCTTTTGTAATGCAAAGTTGCTTATGCTTTTCGAGGAATATGGAATTAAATATCCAGTGAAAGACATGGCACAAAGAGGAAAATGGACTCAAATCCGCTCTCAGTTTGATACAGGTACGAGTTAACAGATAAAATGTAACCGGAAGTTGAAATTGCTTAAAAGGATATGTTGTGCTTATGAGCATGCTGACGGATGTATCTTGAGTTCTGTTTGTTTCTCAAAATGTTCAGTAAAGATAAATTATAAAAAAGGTACAATAGCTTCAAAGACCTTCCACAATCAGCCTGCTCACAGCTGTAGACATCTATACATACAGTGTATCTCGCAGGACGAACACACAAAAACCAAAAGGACAACCCATTCATGGTCGGCAGCATATACCATAACCATGTCAACAGCACAGGGTAGGAGTATTCCGCTGATCCGATGATGGCTACTCTGCTGTGGGTAGACGAACCCTGGCTGTGCGAGATTGGAAGCTGCTGAGCCACCCCGGATTTGCGGTCCTTACGGGGATGCAGCTCCTGGGGTCCCAGCTGTGTCACAGAGGGGAGGGGGGATTGTGATTCAGCAGCTCTTGACAATGAGTCAGGTGCACAACGAGTTCCAGCATTCGGACCCCATGGAGAATTTAGTGACAAAACAGGATCGGCAGCTTCCACAGGAGCTAAAGCATGCAATTATGGCCAGTGTGGAGAAACTCTCAGGTTCGATTGTGAAAATGGACAAACGTGTAAGGGCTGTGGAACATGGGCTGGAGAAAACGGAGAATGCAATCGGCAACCATGAGGATCTAGCAAATAGAGTTACAGGTTTGGAAGAGCAAATGGAGGTGGTATGCTCATGCCAGGAGGATGCCAAAAATTGGGCCCGGCCTAATACAATTCTCCTGGGGTATATCCCGAAAGTAGTCCGAGGCAATGAACTGGAAGACTTTGCTCCAATGTTTTTTGGTCAGGTACTGGATCTTGATGACCCCTCAGAAATTATTCTCGACAGAACACACAGATTCTACTCATCCTTTCAGCAAAGGAAGAATCTCCTCCTCGTCGTCTTAATGCGGGTGCACTTTTTCAGTGGAAGGAAAGGATCATGCCAGACCATCCAAAACAATTCTATTTTGCTGTGCAAATATAGCCTTGTTTCACGATCTCAACGCTGACCAGGAGAAGGCCACTAAGCATGGTAGCCCAATGGCTCTGTGAGAAATTGATCAGGTATCAGTGGTTGTTCCCAACAAAATTACTATTCACCTTGAACGGCCAATAGTACACTATAGCGGATGAAGAGGACGCAGATGAGCTGTTGAACAAGGAAGACACCAGTAGGTGCCCGACGGCACGTGAATCATGATTGGATCTGAAACTTGGATCCCAGAGATCCAAGAAACGGACTGAAACTACAACACAGCAAACTCGATGTGACGAAACCTGCTGAGACGCAAGCTGTAGATGGCGGCCCCTTGAGGTCTCCGGATAGGTAGGCAGAATGCCCAAAGACTCCAGGTTAGACTCAAGGCTGTTTAGAGTCACCTCTTTGTATGGGGTAATATTCCAGAGACCCAAGAATAAAAAAAAACTGGGACACTGCAAACTCGACAAAAAGAAACCTGCCAATCAGTACAGGGTTGATGGGGGTATTGTGACCTATCAGGGAGGAGGTGGGGCCCCACTCACATCAGTGTAATTTACAAATTGGGAACAACATTGTTACAATGCATTACACTTTTGTCCCTCAATGTTAGGGTTCTTAACTCCCTGCTGAAGGGCAGGACCATAATGCATAGGTTATTATCAAAGGATCTATCGATTGCTTACCTTGAGAAGACTCATTTGCTCCCAGCAGAGGTGAGAAGGCTCTTCCACAGGTTGTTCACCCAACATTTGTTTGCCTCAAGCGGTAGTAAAAAGAGAGGGATGGCCATTCTCATACTGGAGCAATATTCCCTCTAAGCTGTGCGTATGTGCGCTTGCTCAGCTCATTCTGCGTGCTGCTCAAAAGAATTTTAGCAGCGAACACAGACAATTTCCAAATATTTGAGCCCTCCGCTCATCCACCTCCAACTCTGAGAGTCAGTCGCAGTCACTTCTCCAAGCCGAGAGTTGGGGGGCAGATCTCTTTCTTCGGCTGGGGCCTTCCTCTGGAACAGCCTCCCTGCCTCTCTCAAACTTGAGCAGAACCATGTCCGGTTCCGGAAGCAACTCAAGACCTTTCTCTTCGCTTCCGTTTCTCTCTGCCTCTCCCATGCTGATGACCCATCTGGTCTGCGCACTGGTCACCCGGCCACCCTCGGTACTCGGGCCCAGGTCCTCGATTGTCCAGCTGCACCTACCCTGCACTACCGCCTGGCTCCCACAGCACTTGGGGTCTGTATCTGTAATCCTACAGTCTCCTCTCTCTGCACTTAAAAGCCACCCTTTGGCTGCACATTTCTATACCTGCACTGAGCCACCAGCTGGCTGCACTTTTTGATTACCTGCATTTCTCCATCTCCCCTCCACTTGTAGCACTTCTCCCCATTCTCTCCCCACACTTGCGCGATCTGAATGACACAGGGCCTTGTAAGATCTTTGTTTTGTTCTCCCTCTGCCCCCCCCCTTTGTCCTGTCCCGCTTAGAAACACTTGTGTACAGGTGCATTATAAATGCCATATTATATTCAAAAAGAGTTAACAAGGCACAAGCCACAGCAGCGACCTAATATTTTCTTTCTCTCAAAATGAAGCTGAACTATACTAACTATTCTTGATATTCCGGTCTAGCCTATTTGCTTTGCCCTATTATTTAAGTTAGACCATAAAAACATAAAAGCCCTAAAAATATAGTACACCCACAAGAGGTTAAAAACAAATATTTATTTATTTGTATTCATTTTATTTCATTGTTCAGTTATAAACGCGCTTAATAGCAAATGGTTTCCAAGCACGGGATCGGGATTCAAACTTTGTGTTGCGCCGCGTTGTCTTCCAAGACAAACGCGTTGCCCCCAGCTATCCTTACTCTAAAATGTGCCTGCACACATTTACCAAATTATCTTCCCTCCCCACCCATGACTCCTATACTTGACTCTACCACACTTATACCGTATGACTTGAACTCTACCCAGGCCACATTCAGATATTACCAGACAACCTTGACTCTGCCTATCTTAACTCTGCAAAGCCATGCTTAGATACAAGTCTTGTTTTATGTTTGTTATGATATGAATGACGTTGGTCCCTTAGCAAAAGAATTAGCATTGCTAACATTACCCTATAAGTGGAGAGCAACATTGCAATAGCATTTACTTGTCATGCAAGGGATAATTGGCCTGGACTCTGCCTGGCATTATTTGTATATAAAATGAGGGAAATACTATTCAGATAACTAGAATGCTTTTCTACTTGTATAATACTACCCAACAATTGAAAGGTGGGGTATGTTACAAAAAATCCTGTGTGTACTTCATAGTAATTGTGAACATGCATATTTATGACATTTTCTTAAGATGCACATAATATTGCGAGGCTTTAAATTGGATTTGCTTGCAATGTATTATGGGTATGCAACTATCCTAGTTAGTGTTTTACTGCTACAATCCCTGACCTTTTACTGAGCCCTGTCAACTAATATTGGAGGCTAGTACTGAAGCCGGGGAGGGGCACGGGGAGGGAGGGAACAGGAGATAACTCCTTCGGGGTGAAGAACAAATCAGCAAGTTTCAAAAACCAAATCAGATGTTTTGGCAGTACAGTACAGTGAAGGAAATGTTTGCTTGCTAAAGGCTAGGAAACTATACAGTGGCGTAGCACAACATGTAAAGGCCCCCCTGCTAGCCATGCTGAGCCCCCCCAGCTCAGCAACAAATCACTGGTCATGCCACACTCTAGGCCGGCCTAGATTACCACGCTTGCGCAATATGCAAACGTGCTGCTGCAAGGGTACGCCAGACACTGCACTTTCAGAGAAATATTTGGCTAAAAAAGCCGGAGTATTTGCAATTGTTTTGTAGGTTAACAACAATCCAAAAAATCCAATACATGCAAGTCACCAACAGTGCACAGGAACATTAATGCTTTCATTAATTTAATGCTTTGCTATGAAAAACATGTCCATCTGGTTGGACAATGTAGACCAGTCTAGACACACAATAACATATTACAGTAAAACATGCCAGGCCACATTTAGACATACCTAGACTGGTTGCACCAAAATGCCAGTCGAAGCAATAACACTTATCATTGTTGTTTTATCACAGATGCCCAGAAAAATACACAATGCCACAGTAAGAAACGGCTAGACTGGCAGCACTCAAATGCCAGCCTAGCCAGGTAATTACACTTAGCAGGACTGCTTTATACGAGATGCCCAGTTAAAAAGAAAGTCAAGCCAAACTAAGAAATGACTAGACAGGCTGCACCAAAATGCCGCTCTAGCCACTAATACCACATATCATGCCTGCTTAGCCTGGACATGGATGACCATTAAGATTTATCGCACAATTCCCCCCCCCCACATATCCCATCTCCCCCTGCTGCAACACCTAAAATCAGCTCCTTGCCCTAGAATTACCTCCACATCCCTCTTCCTTGTCCCATTGCTTATGTATGAGGCACCTTGCCTCATAAGTAAGTACTTGGAGGAGCAAGAGGGGTCTAGGAGTAATGAAGATTACAGGTAACTAAGCCAGGCATTACCTCCATGTCCCAACACCTCATCCCAGTGCTTGTGTATGAGGCAAAAGGCCTCATACACAAGTACTAGGACGAGGAATAATAGGGCTAGGAGTAATTAGGATTACCAATAAGCAATCAAGGCATTAAACACAATCAGTGGTGCAACACTATTGAGCCGACTGGGCTTCAGCTCTCTACCCCAGAAATTTTGGGCTATGTTGACTCAACCTGGCTGACCTAAACAGCCGTTGCCGGACAGAACATGACAAAGATGTTAAACGGTGCCTGGGTTTTACCGTTAACAAAGGCCTGGCAATTACTAACATAAAGCATTTCACGGTTCATACCTGGATTCAAATGCATAATTTTTTAGGCGATTTAAATCGTGATGCGGGTTCAGTACTTGCATGCCAGGGGAGTGATTGGAAGGGTAGAGAGGGTACAGGAGACTGCTTATTCTCACAGCAGTCCATAAGTGGGCGCTTTCAGACTTAAAGGAGAGAGATAACTGCTTGTAACATTGACACTGCACTAGAACAGTCTCATTAGAATGCGTAAAGAAGTCAGATGCCCCAACACAAATAAGTTTGTCCCTCCCCCACCACCTGAGAAGTAAGCCCCTCTCGCAACATTTGAAGGGTTAGCCCCCCACTCCCTCGAAATGTAGGTTTCGTTGCACCCCTGAACACAAGCACACCGAGCCACCCATACATTTAAGTGTGCACCCTTTCACCATACACTCACACAGACACACCCAGGCAGCCACCCATACATCATGCGCTCACACTTTAATGCACCTTACATTATACATATATATATAAATATATATATACACACATACACACACATATATATATGTACACACACACACTCGTACATGCACGCAAACACATTTAAAGAAACAAAAAATTGTCATGACCCTTGCCCCTGGCCCTCACTGTCATGAACCATCGGATACGTCCATTTTGGACTTCCTGGTCCTTGACACATCGGGGCTTACACTCTGCTGTACTTCCAACATGGCCGTTAAACACAGAACGCCGTCTACCAGCTTTCACGTCAGACGTAGCACGTTCTATAAAGAAGCCATGCCTCCGCGGCCGCGCGCGTCTCAACACTACTGATTGCTGTGGCATGTGCTCCGTAGTTCGCCTTCGCTGAACTCTGTAGTTCCTGGTTCCCGTACCCTCGCTTCCTCCTTCTATCTTCCCATCCTCCTTATCCTGTCTTACATCCCGGATTCCATGTACCCGCCTCCGAGTACACCTCCTTCGGTTTCTGGACTTCCTGGAGATTCCTTGCGATCCTGGACGTAGAACGCTGTACGCACGCTGGAACCCGAAGACGCCTGTACGGGGTTGTACAAAACCTGAACCATATGCAAGAAGACTCCTTCCAAGAATTCCAGCAAACCTCGAACTCAGGTGAGAAAGGGGGAAACCTGTGACAGATTGAGACGCCACCTAACTGAAGTCAATACAGACATGGAGGCGGCCGTTCAAGATCTTATGCGCGGCATGCAAGAATTAACGACCGAAGTACAAAACCTAAAAGCGGAGAATGCTGCATTAAAACAATTAGTCTTGTCCCGTGACTCTGCTACGAAAGAAAGCGTGCTATTGGGCAGTATTGTTGACAAGTACGATGGGTCTGCAAAAAACCTTTGTGGATTCCTTGACTCCTGTTTAGTCCACTTTACTTTTAAGCCCTATTATTTCTCTACTACCTGGGCTAAGGTGGGCTTTATTATTTCGCACCTTTCCGGGAATGCATTAACCTGGGCCACACCTTTAGTTAATGCTGGAGATGCCCTCCTGGATGACTATGATGGATTCATTGAGGCTCTTAAGACCATGTTTGAACGCCCAGAACAGCTCTATAGTGCTCAGGAACGTCTACTCGATTTCCAACAAGGCTCCCAGGACACGCTTACGTATGTAACGCGCTTTAAACAATTGGCTAAAGAAGCGGATTGGTCCTCAGAAGCCTGCTTCACTCTTTTTCGAAGAGGGCTAAATGAAGACATCAAGGATGAACTAGCCAGAGTGGCTCGCCCAAGTTCATTCCAAGCCCTTATGGATCTTGCTCTGCAGATAGACTTCCGCATCCAGGAAAGGAAGGCAGAGAAAAGGAAAACCAAGATGCCCTTCCAGAAAATCCCTATAGAGACCTTCTCGAAGTCTGATTCTACTCCTGCTCCTAGTAATGAACCTGAACCCATGCAACTAGGGGCTTTCCGTGGACCCATATCCCCCCAAGAAAGGATGCGAAGGATCCACACAGGGTTATGTATGTATTGTGCCTCGGACAAACATCTAGTGAGAGAGTGTCCTTTAGCCCCTCCACGGCGTTCGGGAAACGCCAGCTCCTGATCCTAGATGGAGCACAGTTTCGGGAGAGAGATGTTTGCTCCACATCTATTCCATCCTTGAACTCTCCTGGACAAAACAATCTGGTAATATTACCGGCCTTTCTATCGCCATCCAAGAAGGAAACCTACCCCATTTTGGCATTGGTGGATTGTGGAGCCATGGGGATATTCATAGATCAAGATTGGGTCTTTAAACACCATATTCCATATGAAACCCGAGATATCTTGCAACTCGTAGAAGCAATCGATGGAAGACCCCTTTCTTCAGGACCCATAACCCTTCAAACCAAGGAAATTGAGCTCTCAATAAACCACCATCGAGAGAAGATAAAGTTGGACATCATAAAGTCTGCCCATTACCCAATGGTTTTGGGTATGCCCTGGCTACAAAAACACAACCCATACATCAATTGGGCAGCAGGTTCCTTGTTCCTGGGTTCCGAACATTGCATGTCTCATTGCCTACTCCTGGATCCCACGCCGACACCTTCGGAAGGAACTTCGACAGACCAGCAAGGCCCGCTCACAGTCTCAAATATTATCCAGGTTCCTAAAGTCTATCAGGAATACACCGATGTATTCTCTTCTGCCATAGTTCAAGCCTTACCTCCCCATAGACCTGAAGATTGTGCTATTGATACTGAACCTTCAGCTGTGATTCCCTTTCGGAGGATGTTCATTTTATCCGAACCTGAGAAAAGGGCCCTGCGCGAATACTTGTATACTAACCTTGAAAATGGCACCATACGACCATCCAAATCTCCAGCTGGAGGCCTCACTGTTTTTTGTTCCAAAAAAGGATACTAATGAGCTCAGACCTTGTCTTGGTTATCGTGGTCTAAATCAGTGCACCCTGAAAAATCGCTATCCCTTGCCCTTGATCTCAGATATCCTGGAAGCAGTAAGAGGAGCTGTAATCTTCACTAAATTGGATCTCAGAGGTGCCTACCATCTGATCCGTATTAGAGAAGGAGACAAATGGAAAACCACCTTTATTACACCTTTTGGTCACTTTGAGTACTTGGTCATGCCCTTCGGACTTGCAAATGCCCCAGCAGTCTTCCAACGCTTCATGGATCGGGTGTTTTCAGATATGTTGTTCCTCTTCGTCATAGTGTATCTGGACGATATCTTAATATTCTCTAAAGACCATCTTAAGCATGAGGAGCATGTTAAGGCAGTGTTACAGCGGTTACGTGAACACAAGCTCCTGGCTAAACCTGAGAAGTGCCTTTTCCATGTCTCTACTGTTCACTATCTAGGATTTGTCCTTAGCCCAGAAGGTATTGGAATGGATCACTCCAAAGTAAAAGCCATACTATCCTGGCCTGTTCCGACTACCGTGAAACAAATCCAATCCTTGTTACGCTCACCTGGCTCCCACAGAGGCGTCTATCTGAACTGGACAGCTGCAGTCTCCACCAATTTGACGCGTAGGGCCGAGATGGCGGACTGGACTGGCCCACCTAGCTTCGTTTGCTTGGCCCGTAGGAATATTCTTCTGCAAATGGAGAAAGGGAATTAATTAACCACCCATGGAGTTGAGTGTAAATCCGCCCACCCCAGCTGTTCTGCCCACGGATCACCTTTGATGTCCCCTCTTATAGTCTCACCTGATGGTTTGAAAAGATGAGCTCTCCATCCTGCATTGAGCGCAGGGGCGCGTTGATAACCAGTTGCTTCACTGGCTCGAAGGAATTGGTGAGTTTCAGAACAATATTGACTCCGAAAAGTATGTAGTTCGTAAGAGTTCAAATGCCTGACTTTCACTCTTGTCCGATTCCTTGCAGATTGCAGCTTGACCCTAGTGAAGAGTTCCTCGTGGCAACCGGTAATATTCTGGTAAGGATTTGTATTTCCAACACAGTTCGCTAAAATAATGTCAATATGTAACCTGTTGCTTTCTCCCTTATTCAGGCACTGAGAGAAAGTATGAAGTCTCGGGGAATAATACCTCCGGCGGTAAAATCAGGTAAGTCTAATGTGGTGAGGAGGGTTCCCCTCGATAGTCCCTTTGTTTCACCTTGCTGTCCTTTTGGTTCCCCTTAGGGGCCGGGGTTCGGCGAAGATGCAGTGGAAGCTGCGCCGACTCGTGAAGAGGAATAGTACCCCTTGTGGTAAAATCAGGTAAGTCTAGGGGGGGTTACTAATATTCCTCTGTGTATTCCCTTGGCTCACCTTGCTGTTCTTGTCTACTCCTTAGGTGCCGGAATGAGGCGGGAATATGCAGGAGGATGCGGTGGAATGTGAAGATGCTGCGAAGGCCGGTGAGTTCAGCGCGGCGCTGCAGCAGGTGAGGCGACGCGCATAAAATAACTTCTTTCTCCTAGCTCGAAGGCGCGATGGATCTGGAATTCAGGTAAGGATCAAAGGTATTGCTCTTGTTCTAACCTTTTCTCCTTCTTTCTCCCTTTTTCTAGGTGCTCCAAACTCGAGGTGGGCGTGGCAGAAGACTGGATGCAGACTTGCAGGCACGGTGAGCGTTACGCTGCTGGATGCAGAATAACACAAAGCGTGTGCTGCTCTTCGGGCGTGGTTTAAATAGCCTCCAAAGTAGTCCCAGGTAAGTATTCCTCCCCAGCCCCGTCCGAGTAAAAAAATAGTCCCTAGGTAAAATAGTCCCTTCCAAGCCTCATTTGGCTTGGAGCTCTTGCAGCATGGTCTGCATCAGGTAAGCTTGCAGCATGGTCTGCATCAGGTAAGTTCTACTCTATGAGCCTGGCGCCTATGGCGCCAGGACTGACTCTCCATATGAGCCTGGCCCCATAGGCGCCAGGACCGCACCCAAACAGCCCCTAGCAGGGGTTTTTGGGCTGTCCCAAAATAACTTGATGCCTGCTTCCGGGGTTGCTGGACCTGGTCTGGGTCCCCGGGGGTAGGCATCATGACATCCTTCCTGGGGCTTGCTAACTTTTACCGGAAATTCATACCTTCCTTTTCCGAGATAGTGCAACCGATCATTGCCTTGTTGAAAAAAGATATACTCCCTTTCTTTGGACAACAGCCCAAGAAGAGGCAATCCAACAGTTAAAGACAGAGTTTACACAAGCTCCCATCCTGGCTCAACCTGACATCAATCGACCTTTCCTAGTGGAAACAGACGCTTCTAACTACGCCATTGGAGCAGTTCTAAAACAGGAATTCAAAGACAACCTGGAACATCCCATTGCTTATCTTTCACGGACACTAACTCCCAGTGAAACCCATTATTCTGTTTTGGAAAAGGAACTGCTAGCCATCCATCAAGCCTTCACAGAGTGGCGTCATCTACTTCTAGGAGCAAAACCTCCTGTCCAGGTCCGCACGGACCATCAGAATCTGCAAGTTTTACAGGCTCTGGAATGTAGAAATAGTCGTCAAGCCCGTTGGGCCTTCTTCTTTGCCCAGTATCAGTTCCAGATCCATCATGTCCCTGGAACACAGAATATAATAGCTGACGCCTTATCCCGACGTCCCGACTACGAAACTCTTGAAGGTCGGTCCTTCCGCAAGATGTTTCCCAACACAATTTTTGTAGCCCAAGCAATCAGCCTCCTGGAAGATGTTCGGATACAAACCCAGTCCTCTGACCTCTTGAAGGAATTTACAGGGAAGAATCGCTGGAGTCTAAAAACTAAGGACGGGTATCTATCTGTTTAAGGATAACAGCCTGGTCATCCCCACACAGAAACTACAACAAAGGATCATAGATCTCTGCCACGATACCCTTCACTCAGGACATCGCAGAGTCACCAATACCCTCCGTCTGATACAGAGACAATTCTGGTGGCCAAGAATGAAGACTGATTTTCAGCTATATATCCAAACCTGTGCAGTCTGCAATCAAAATAAACATGATAATAAGAAGCCGGCGGGTCTCCTACTTCAACCTTCATTACCAACAATACCTTGGGAAGTCATTGCTAGAATTACCCCCTTCCAGGGGATACACGACCATCATTGTCACCATTGATTTGTTCACTTACATGGCCCATTTTACTCCTCTGTATAAACTGCCATCTTCATCAGAACTTGCTGGAATCTTCCTGGAACACATTCCGACTTCATGGACTCCCCTCCAAGATTATTTCAGACAGAGGGCCCCAATACATTTCTCAGTTTTGGAAACACCTATGCCGAATACTAGGGATCCAACGTGCCCTCTCCTCTGGTTATCATCCACACACCAACGGAGCTATGGAACGGGTGAACCAAACTCTAGAACAGTAACTCTGTTGCTTCACTACTAAGGTGCAGGATGATTGGTCACTCCAAATACCCCTGGCTGAATTTGCCTACAACAATTCGGACCACTCAGCTGTCAAGACCAGCCCTTTTTTCTGCCAAGGATTCCATCCTTCAGTCCTACCTTCTATTCTTCCACATTCTACACCAGTACCCACACTCAACACCTGGATCGAAACTCTCATCAATGTACACAGGGAAGCCAAGGAATACCTAGAAAGGGCCCGAAATCACACCAAGCAGTATGCAAATTCCAAAAGAAGACCAGGAGCATCCTACGCAGTGGGTGATAAGGTTTGGCTATCCTCAAAACTACTGCCTCGCCATCTACGACCTAATAAGCTGGCTCCCCGGTACTATGGCCCTTTTCCCATAAAGGAAATCATTAATCCAGTGGCCTTCCGGCTCAAACTACCAGACTCTTGGAAGAAGATCCATCCAGTGTTCCATATGTCTTTAATGAAGCCTTACATCCAATCCTCCCGGACTGCCCCCAGGCCTAATCCTGTAGCCTAATCCTCTAATCATCAATGACCAGCTGGAATACGAAGTGTCCAGGATATGTGACTCCAGGGACAAACGTGGTCAGCTACAATACTTGGTTGAGTGGAAAGGGTAACCTCCTAGTGAACGCACCTGGGAACCAATCTCAAATTTAAATGCTCCCAGATTATTCAGAAGGTATCATCTCATACACCCGGGCAAGCCCGGAGGGACAGGTCTTCGGAGGAAGCATGCTATCATGAACCGTCGGATACGTCTCTTTTGAACTTCCTGGTCCTTGACACATCGGGGCTTACACTCTGATGTACTTCCAACGTGGCCGTTAAACACAGAACGCTGTCTACCATCGCCTTCGCTGAACTCTGTAGTTCCTGGTTCCCGGACCCTCGCTTCCTCGTTCTATCTTCCCTTCCTCCTTATCCTGTCTTACATCCCGGATTCCGTGTACACGCCTCCGAGTACACCTCCTTCGTTTCCTGGACTTCGTGGAGATTCCAGGCGATCCTGGACGTAGAACACTGAATACACGCTGCAACCTGAAGACGCCCGTACGGGGTTGTACAAAACCCGAACCGTACGCAAGAAGACTCCTTCCAAGAATTCCAGCAAACATCGAACTCAGGTGAGAAAGGGGGAAACCTGTGACACTCACTGGCAAGTCAGCCATGTCAAAGGCCTTAAAACCTCATCGAAGACTCTCTTGGAGTCAGTCCTGGCGCCTTTGGCGCAAGACTCATAACCATCATGAAGACCAACATTAGAATGGGACTATTTACTTGTGACTATTTAACTTGGGGGGGGGTTCAGCCAACATGGAGGCACACACATAGCTCAGTTACAAGGAACTGAGCTATGCGGTCTTGTCTTTTGGGTGTGGCAGGCCTGGGACTACTTTACCTTGACTACTTTGGGTGTGGCAGTCCTGGGACTATTTTACCTGGACTACTTTACCTGAGACTATTTAAACCGCACCCAAACAGCAGAACATGATTTGCGTTATTCTGCTGTAGGCAGCATAACGCTCACCGTGTCCATTTCTTTGATGCCAGTTTACCTGAAACCAAGGACCTGCAGAGAGAGAAAGAACACTACGAAACTTACCTGGAACAGTATCCGTCTTCAATCCATTGCTGACTACAGTTCCACTCGCCTGAAGGTACGAACTCCATCATCCGGCACTGCATGCATCCTGGAATACCATAACCTGGAAAGAGGAGAAAGAAAGACAGCATTACTAAGCGTTTACTCACGTTTTCTCCCGAAAGAAGAAAGCCACACAATTCTTACTTGGGTAGTCATGTCCTGGTCAATATCATTGCTGGAACATTACGGCGCTTGGCGAGGAACATCGCAACCTGCAAGGAGAGAAAAGACACAGGTTAGCAATATAAAAGGCGAAACAGCGCCGCGCATCACGCATTACTGACCGGACAGCATCACGCACACCACGCTTTCGCCTACCAGCACATGCTTATCTTCAAACTCCATGGCAACACCAAAATACCTTTCCATACCTAAAAGTAAAAGAAGCAAGACATTATTATTCGAACTAAGAGGAACATAAGAACTGCATAAAAAGACTGTAAAGCAGCAAACCTACGCAGTCGCAGCAGGCCTGGATTCCCACAGGGGGGCTTGCACCAGTGAAGTAACTTGGTCGCTGCTCGCCCCCCACATCTACACACCCCTGCCACGAGGAGCAGGACGGAGAATCCACCTTTTACAATATTAAGGTGAGGAGAAGGCCCAAGGGGAGCAAGGAGTTGAGGCCAAGGGAGGTGGGAAAACAAAGACAATCTGGTATTGAATCCAGCTCTCCTATATTGCAGACACATCTTTAACCAGAGG
Source organism: Ambystoma mexicanum (assembly GCF_040938575.1). NCBI lineage: Eukaryota > Metazoa > Chordata > Amphibia > Caudata > Ambystomatidae > Ambystoma > Ambystoma mexicanum. Next base: position 1,006,255,179 of record NC_090934.1, read on the forward strand.
CCTTACCAAGGGACCGGGAGAGGGTTCGAGAGTGCAAATCATCCAACCAGGGCTGGGGGGCGTCCCCGTGGATACCAGGTGAGCGTGACAAAAATGTCTTACCTTTAATCCGTTGGTCCAGGGAACGAGGCCTTCAGCTTCCTGCAGCAGCCAGGAACGCTTGTTCCCGTCATCTGCAGAGGATCTGGAGGCCTCCATGTCATGGGGTGGAGGGGATCCCCATTACTTCAAAAAGAAATTGTTTCAGTTAAAGGACAGAACCATGACAGAAACAATGTCTTTATGAAAGCAGAGTGACTTCAAAAAGAAACAATTTTTTTTTGGACTGATAGGGCTCACCCACCCAATGACATGGAAGCTTCCATGTTATGGGGTGGGTTTATTTTTCTAGTCACTCTGCCGTCATAAAGAAATTATTTCTGTTACTCTGTAACATAACTAATTTCTTTATGAAGGCAGAGTGACTTCAAAAAGAAACGATTTCCTTTATCTTGTTTTTTGGAAAAAAAGTTTTTTTAGTTCAAATGGGGCTCCTCCCAGGACATGTGAAACTTTAGTAATAATCTAGGAAACTGCACCTTCTATTTCTTTCTATGCTCAGCTGCTGAGGTCTTTTCAATAAAATCATGGGTTTGCATTTATTGCCTCTAGCATACCTATGCATCTTGTTCAACTGATAGTGAATTTCACAGGAGTCCCTAGTTAAAGAAGAAGGTACTCAATATGCTGTATACGTGAGCATTGCTACTATTGACTTAAGGGGCAAATATATGTGATTTCTTTCAACGGGCGCCAGATGAAACCTCAGTAAGATTCTTGTTGATTTGTGTCTAGGCTGTGGTGAGCAAGGGTAGGCAAAACTATAAGCTGTATTATGTGCCCTGTAATTTCACTTCCTACATCAGGGTTACAAGCATAGCTCTGGTACGATTTTACTCCATACTTGCAATCAAAAGATTTTTCAGGGAGTAAGAAAGTAATTGGCTTTGCCAGTAGGGATTATTCATGCTTATTAAAATATGTTATTTTCCCCTAAAATTCCCATTGAGATTGGGAAGTAATATATGCGTTTCTACCAATGTCACTGCCCTGCTGGTCACTGATTCGAAAAGATATCAGTGGAACTTTGTGGGTAGAAGCAGGGGGTAGATTCCTATAGGTTCATCGTTTCCCGCTTTTGTTGGGCACATTGCTGTGTTTGTAGGGAGTAAAATTGATGGTGTATATGCCTCCTAGCTGTAAGGCTGCTTTGAGTAAATGTTGTCACAACTCACAGAACAACAGAATGTGGATAGTAAGCAGAGGCCTGGCAATTCTGATCAACATATTCTGTGGTGCAGTTATTCTGATGCAATTATCGTCCTTAAGCTAATTACTAGACTCGTTTTCTCTTGGCCCTTGAATTACGCCATTATGTGGCACATGAACTCCCACTGACATGTTTTCTGACACATTCCTTTCAGTTGCAATTATTTCATTTGCATAAATTGCATAATGTCCGAAGTTTTTTTCAGCCCCATCAGTGATTAGCGATACTTGTTTTTTGTAATTAACATTTGTTTCCCAATGGCATTAAGCACTTTCTGTATTGTCTCTGTGCATTGTTGACAAATGAATAGCCACAACATTTTTCTCTCTATGTAGGAGTACTTTAAGTAGGCACTATGGCATATCTTGAAGTCTTGGACTGGTTGATGAGCTCTCCTTATAAATCACATATAAAATATTAGTATGTTTTAGACTATAAGTTTGGAAAAAGGAGTTGTAGATGCTCCTTTAACCCTGATTTGTAAAGCATTGCAGTAGTTGGGAAGGGGAATCTGCCTTCCAAACTCTTCGGAGATGGTATCTCACTAACTACGCATGCTCACAAAGTGGCTTACATTGTTATTCAGTTGCGCACATGGAAAATAATGTGCGCACAAAGACTAATCATTTCCACACTTAGGGAAAAATTATTAGAGGGAACATTGGCGAGTGGGTACCTTTCTGCCCGCAAGGTCAGACCTGGCGGGCGGAAAGGCACCCGCCTGCAGAACTCGGAGTGTGCCGGTCCGGTAACAACGGTGCCAGAAGCTTACCGGCACAGTTGTTACCGGACCAGCATACGCATAATGAGGCCATTGCTTTTAATTGCCATTAATCCATCTGCAAATGTATTCTGTCTGAGTTTCTTGACAGACACATCAGTTATGACAAGAGATATTTGAGGGCCACAAACGCCAGGGACGTCGTTCGCAGCAGTTAACAGGCTGACAAGCCAGCTTATTCAAAGTGGAACCCACCTACCCAGAGGAAATCCGAAGAGGCAACAGACCAACCCGAGAATATGGAGTTCGAACTCAACAGTGGCGAGGCCGCGAGGAGGAGATGTGGTAGCCCCAATATTCAACTTAACCAACCATGAGTTGACACCTATTGAAATACATTCTCTCAAAAGGTCCGAGTTATGTGCCAATGAAAAAGGCAGACAGTTTCCAGATAGAGGCAGAATTGAGAAGGTTTTTTAGAACAGTCAGATTAAAATACTTCTTTAGAAACTCTGACATCAGCAATGATAAAGAAACAACAGCGAGTACGACAGGGCTAATATTACCTTAGTCTTTTATGCCCCCCCCGCACCCACCAGCCACCATCAGCGCAGAAATCAATGCCTTTGAAAATAAAGTGCTTCACGAAGTTAAAAACGCGATAAAGTGTAAAAATTACACCAGAGACAATATGACAAAGGATAAATGTGAAGCAATAAAACATCTTGATGCATCACCGGATTTTTGGATAAAACCGGCCGATAAAGCTGGTGGTATCGTGCTATGGGGAAGAGACATCAGTTATGACAAGAGATATTTGAGGGCCACAAACACCAGGGAGAGTCATTTGCAGCAGTAACAGGCTGACAAGCCAGCCTATTCAAGGAGTGGAACCTACCTACCCTAACCCACCACCAAGAGACAACCACCTAACAGTCAATGAACAATAACACACCAGCCTTGATAAAGACCCTCTGGGTCGAAATACGTGTCGGTTGACCATGAGATTATCCCATCAAGAATAAAATTCCCTTTTTTTTTTTTTGGGAAAATCAAAACACAAGAAACATTTCTTTAAGAATAAATATTGTTTGCGCGAGATATCTGGGAACACAACTAAGAGATATTTGTGTTTTGTAATAGAAATTAGTGATTTTCCAGTGGCATAAAACATACAGGGCCTCATTAAAACTTGGGGCGGTATCCCGGCATAAATCCACCAGAAAACGACCCAAAACGAATTACTGTTACCACCACTTCGTCCGGAGGAATTTCCGCCAGATTACAACTGGTGGTGGCGGTGTAATTCCCCATTCATATCGACTCCATATCGAGTTCATTGGACTAAATGTGGCTTTTGGGCAGAATTACCACAGCGGAAATTCTGGCGATTACGGCATTCAGTTCGAGGATTTACCTCCAGGATTTTCATGCAGGCAAATCATCTACTCCAGGTCTGAAATCGTAATTTGGAGTAGTGGTAAAGTTGGTCAGCAATGGAGTTACCACCAACTTTACCACTTACAGCCAAACACGTAATGAGGGCGACATTTTTCTCTGCGCAGAAGTACGTTTGCAAGGTACTGTGGCTGATATTGAAGTCTTGGACTAGTTGATGAGATTTCTGTATAATCAGATATAACACTTTATTTTTGCCCACGTGTTTGGAAAAAGTATTGTAAGATTTTTAGAGAATTGCAGTGGCTGGGAAGAGGAAATTGCTTTCCAAACTCTCTTCTAGACGGTAGTTCAAAGTGGCATACCTCATTAGTCAGTTGCACACATGTAACATAATGTGCGCACAACAGCCAACCGGTTCCGCACAGATTAAATAATTAGAGGGAACATTGCGGCCACCCTATGTCCTCTGGGTCCAGGTACCTACTCACCCTGCAACCCTCCTGCACTGCCTCCGAGCATTAGAAAAGCTAGCAGGACCTTTCTGAGACAGCTTGATCCCGTGGGGAGTTAAAGACAGTATGCCCTGCCCACTTGGGGAAGGTTGGCCTACTCTGGCAGTGGAGACGGAATCAGCAGGTGGAGTGAAGACTTTCCGCCAGGGTGCCGTGGGACTGGCTTCCCTGAACAGGAGGGGCGAGGGGTGAGAGCGGGAAGTGTTCCTATTGATCCAGGACTGAGGCCCTTTCCTGTAGATTAGCTAGGCAGGCTACACATGTTCTAACCAATGTAGATCTGCTCTAGAACTCATTTACATATATGAAACCCTTGCAGTGTTGTGCTCAGCAGTAACCAGTTCACTACCTATGCCCTTACAGAGAGACTGGACCCTAACGTAGAAGCAGAAGGCCCCTTGATGAGACTTAACCTCTGCACAAGGTGGCAAAGTGGTACAATTCTGAGCTCAATGGTGCATGAACAGCCTGAGCGAATCTGAACCCTCATTTTTGATATGAAAGACCTTTGGGATGCAACCCACAGCTTTGCAAAAGGGAGCAGACTGTGAGTCCAGGAGTCTGACTGAAGGGCCTGTGCCCCTGAGGTGTGGGACGAACATCTCAACCTGCGTCCGTCACTCATACATTAGCGAATGATGGGTCCATCATGAAGCAGTAACTTTTTATTGAAGCTTAGTAATTTCCAAACTACCTGTTCCCTGTACTGTGGTGGTACTGCAGGACTCCTTGTGGTTGTGAACATGTCATGTGAGAGGACCTTGACTCAGATGCAGAAATCCCTTGGATGCAATCCAAACTCTGCACAAGATGGCAGAGTAGTAACCCGTTGAGCTCAGCACTCTACTGTCTGCCTGAGTAAGTCTGGGCCTTAAAGTCCACTGCAGAAAACCGTATGCTGAACCGTCGGAGAATGCTGGGGCTACCGTGAAAATGAAGATGGGGCTCTACCTAAGGTGAATGGCCATCTTCTAAGTGTAAGAGTGTATGATGGGATGGACTGTTCCCTGTTAGCAATGGAACAGATGCACCAGAGAAAATTGGATCTACCATGAAAATAAAAACAGAGCTCAGTTAACAGGCTAAAACCCATCTTCAAAGTGCAGGTGTTTGTGACATGGCTGACTGTGCTGCTGAGGTGTGAGACTAACGCCTCACACCAGATCCTTTGTTGATGTGCTAACGAATGATGAAACTGAAAACAGACCAAGGCTCTGTTGAAGAAAGGTGCTATTGTCTTGTGGGACAGGGAGAATCACTGTCCACCCAGTGTCATCAAGCACTGCCAGCCTTGAGCTCATTGGGAGATCATCTACAGATCTGGTCAGATCGTGATGGTAACACCTTGTAGGAGATGGCTGGAGTCACCCTGGTTCTTCAGGTTTCTCCAAATCAAGATACTTCTCTGAACCCGTCCGTTCCTACTAACTACCGTCCCATTAAGTCTGTGCCATTCCTCCACAAACATTTAGACCGCAAGGCATACGCCCAAATCCAACTGTTCTTAGAGCACCACCATCTACTAGGTACTACACAATCAGGCTTCAGCCCCAAGCATAGCACGGAAACAGCCCTCTTAGCTATCACAATCCAGTTAAACAACATCTGTGACTCCGGCAATCTTGCCGTTCTCCTCCTTCTCGACCTCTTGGCAGCATTCGACCTGATCGACCATGACATCCTCTGCCAACATCTGGCATCCAACTTCTACTTCTCCACAGAAGCCTCCACTTGGATCAAATCCTTCCTGAACAAGCGCTCCTTAAGAGTCTTCATTGGAGAATCAGCAGCGATCCCATATCTCTGCTCCTCTCAGTGTCCCCAAGGCTCTTGCCTCTCACCAACACTCTACAGTATGTAAACAAAACTACTATCCGACCTTCCAGATGCCCTAGCCATCAGATATACCAAATTTGCTGATGATCGACAGATCCTCATTCCCATCATAGGTGGCACACTGAGGATACCGACGCTATCAATAAGACTTAGAGAATCATTCAGAACTGGACGGCCACCCACAACCTTTGTCTTAATGACAACAACACTGAGTTGCTCCCTCTGGGAGCTCCTCACTATCTCAAGAACCTCGACACAGCATTCGCCTCTTTTCTCAATTGATGGCACTATCATACCAATCTCGAAACCCGTCAAGACCCTTGTCTCTCATTTGGACGCTGAACTGAATATGTCCAAACATGTCAATGCGCCGTAATCCTCTACGGCCCACACTGCAAAGCTGATCTCTTTAACCAGACAACTCCTTTCTCCGACCAACTGTATGTCTCTTGCGCGAACCATCATCAGCAGCAAGCTGGATTACTGCAACGCTCTTTTCATGGGCACTTCAGCAAAAAACCTCACCAAACTCCAACTCCTTCAAAACTAAGCCCTGCGTGCGGCCCTAGGACTTAAACGTTCAGATCACATCTCATCTACATGGCGTGACGTCCACTGGCTCCCCATTAAAGCCTGTATTGAATTCAAAACGCTATCGCCCATCACTGTGTCTACCAAGAAGCCCCCTATACCTCATAAGTAGTGTCATCCCCATACCAAAAGTGCGTCGCCTAAGATCGACTGCCAACGTTACCCTCTCCACTCTCAGATACACAAGCAAAAGAGCCAGTGACTCGAGTTTTTCTGTTACAGCAACCACCCTTTGGAACTCTCTCCCATCCAACATCAGAAATGAGTAGAACTATCTATCATTCAGAAATATTTGAAAACTTGGCTAGTTAACAAATATGACCAATGCCACACTTATTTGCCTTGTATGCCTTGTCCGGCAGCTTAGTTTCTCTTTTTGTTTACCAAATACGACTAATGCCATTCATACCTGCTATGTAAACGTTGTCTGATCGCTTACTTTTAATTCTGCACAAAACACTGTGATACCCCCAGGTCTGGGCGCTACACAAATGCAATAAATACAAAATACATTCTTAATTTGGCTTATCTGGTACACCCCTTGCTCCTGAAAATCCTTAGGTAGTAGGAGATGCCTTAGCTGTTAAACCCACTGGGCCAATCGAAATAGGACTGTTTGCGCAACGTTTAAACCCTGAAGTCCGTGTTTTTGCAGCACCCTGCTGAAACTGGGCATCTCTGGGGTTCTGTTGTACTGGCAAGCCTGTTTTTACTGCTGACTTCCTTGTGTCATCAATGGCTTGAATATGGATTTGACCAGGGTCTACCCTGTGTTGTAATCATGATTAATTTAATTCCAAGGTTCCTGACATATAAAGAACTTTAACAAAAACTATTCACGGACGTGCATTGCAACAAAGTGAGGGGTTCGAAATGGAGGGGAGCTATTTAGCTCCTGCTTCTAGCCTAGGAGAGCCTGGGTAGCTTGAAAGTAACACCTACCAGGAGCTACTTTTGGCTCCCCAGGCCAACTGATGCCTTACAAACATGCATACATGTTATTAACGTTGAGTATTTGAGAAAGCTAATAACAAAGAATTTGCACACATCTAGTACACATTTAAACGTAATGAATCATTCTTAATAGACACAAAGTTAAAGTGTGCATCTCATGTGGAAGCTAGATTTGGGTCGAGTACTCACTCCTGGTTACCCAGCGGTAGCTCCTGCCTACTAGGGGATGCCAGACACCCAGAAGCTGGTTTTAGCTCCTGCTCATCAGATTTTCATTTCGAACCCTGAAAGTGGTGCTACTGGAAATATGACATCAAACCCATTCTTCCTTTAATGCAAATGTGCACAAAGAATGGTTTCTGAATCTTACTGTGGGGTCTAAGGTAGATGAGACTATGTTTTGGTAAATGATGATTTGGTAGGAAGGCAACATTAAGAGTTATAATGCTCAAGGCCTCTTTCAAAGATGCTGTTACAATACAGTGGTGTTGCTGTTTGACTGTTTACGGGTCAACCTAATCAATAGAATGCATTGCTGTGCTACTTTATGCTATTCCTATGCTAGGATGCATTGCCATGCTAACGTGTAACTCTAAATTACATTGTGTATACTTTTTGTGAAATATGTTGTAGCCTAGTGAAAAGTACAAAGCCCGTTATCACAAAAGAGGGTGTAGCATCAGACTCCTGTGTCATTTTTATCCCTTTAAGAGTCGGTCATTGAAGGGGGGAGCCTTGCAACTTATGTGTGGAGTGATCTTCCTGAAGATTACCTTCTGACAGTGTCCCATGGCCCGCTGTATGAAAAGGTGCAGAAATATTGGATAACATAAGATGGTAGGCATCTTCTTCAACCAGCCCGCGTAAGACAATATTCACCACCAGAAAGATAGCAAATGCAGTACTACAACATGGCCTGAAACCAGACGGAACCCAAAACAAGATACTGACTCCCTCCAAGCGTAAGGCAGAAACAGATATTGTATTGTGAGACAACACCACAGTAACACCTCTTGACTGGCAGCCTGGTTCCTTCATATTCTTACAGGGCACCAGGCCGTCCCTGACCTCCTCAGCCAGTCTACCGCCTGCACTTGTTCTCCCCTGCCCGCCACCCCCATTCCTGCAAATGCCCTTCTGCCCCCCTTGCACTAGCCTATCTAGGCCTGCACCCACTGAACTCCTCCAGCCCCGCTCCTCGCACTTGCTCGTGGACCCCCTTCCCCTGCACTATCTGCATTCCCTGGCTCTGTCCACTTGGCCTCGCCTGGAGCTTTACCCATGGGCCCTTCCCCCTGACCAGCACTCCCCCCTTCTCTCCCTTCGGCTACCCACCCCAATACTTTACTGCACTTGCATGATCCAAATGTCACAAGGCCTAGTAGGGCCACTTTTTGTCTTGTCTTTCCTGCTCCCCCCCCCCCTTGCCTTGTTGCACATTGAAACACTAGGCGCATTACTAATAACCAATAAATAAAATAAACCATCTTCAGGGAAAGAGCCTTTATCAGTCTTTATGGTGAAAGCCTGTACAGGACACTTACTTTAGGAAGTGCCCATTGATGCACATATTGAGGCACTCGAGGCTCCCAAACGGGAAGGTGGTGACGTGAAGACTTCCAAGAGTGGAAAGGTTGCATAGAATCAGGTCCCGTCTCCCAGTGAGGGCAGACCGGACAGGTAGGCAACTGTCTCCCTGCTCCCACGAGTCCGGTGTGGGAAGTAGGAGCACACACAGGTCTTTCGACAACGTCTCCATCTTGCCTCCTTGCCAGATGTTAAACGATACTCCAGGTCCAACTGTTTTGCAACCATGAAGGCTATAGGGGAAAAAAACAAAGAGCTGCATTAACACACACGGTCTGGGACCCACATTTCCCCATTTTCTTTAGCTGACTATTATATTCTCTCAGAGGTAGGCAACCTGTGTCGCTCTTGATGTTTAGACTATGAAAGCCATGATTGCTCATTGTTGGCTATGCTGGTTAGGGCTAATAGCGAGTTGTAGTAAAAGAATATCTGGAGTGCCAAAGGTTGCAGGACCATCATCTACCTCCTGCACACTCATCTTAATCATCTTTGTGGTAAAAGCTACCTCCAACAAGTGCATATTGCAAGTGTTTGATGCTCAGAATGGAGATTAGTGTCTGAAGATTACATTGCTGTGGTTTGCCAAACAAATGTGAGGCACAGCATGGAGTTCTCAGTGGTGCATTTGCAATGTCAGTCAGTGGGAGAAACTTGCATTGGCAGGTAGGTTCAAAAGTTCATACACCTGTGTAGTAGCAGAGCTGACTATGGCTGCAGCCTGAGGAACTGAGCGTGTAGTCTGTGTCTACACGGACAGTGCATTACACTGCCACTAAGGAGCAGTGTAATGCACTCACACATGTGATCAGTGTGATAACGTGGTACTTGTAGGTAAAGTGAGATGTTTGCAATGGTAAGCAAAATGAGAAGTAGATACTGATGAGAAGTGCGAGAAACCTCCCTTTGTGGGCAGCATGGGGAACTGCCACTGGTAGGAGATACCCGAGACTGACTACTGAGCTTGGACTGGTGGGAAGTCTGAAAGGCAAACACAGATGGAAATGGTGGGGAGATTGTGCTGGTAGGCAATGGGAGGCGTCCATGATCGGGGAGTCTGAGGCAATGCTAGGTCTACATTGTGTGAAGCTGGCAGAATCAAGCAGTGCGAGAAGCCGACACGGGTGGGCAGTGAAAAAGAATACGGTTGGCTGACACTAACTTGAGAGGTGTAATGTTTCAATAAGTGTGGCCTGGGTACAAAACAGGTACCCTGTTATTACCCGAGGACAGAGAATTGTTAACAATATTGATACCTTAGGGTATGAACGTGCAAGGATTTTGGTGTCAAATTATAACATAAGATTGTCAGATGCCTCAATTCAATTTATTGTGTTAATTGTACATCTAACAAGACAGGTTAACCGACACATGTTCTGCACTTGTATTGTGCATAATCATTGATTTGTTTGCTTACGTTGTAGGTGGAAAATAGATTAAGCAAAAGAATATACACAAGACAAAGATTCCCAAGCCTTTCTAAAGCAATACAGCAAGTGCAAAACACATGTTGGCTAGTCTGCGTTGTTTGTTTGTTTATTGATTTATATAGCGCACCTAACCCAGGCGTATCTGGGCCTTGTAAGACATACTGTGTACCCAATAAATTCAATTGCAGCATACAGCATTCTTACGTTATTATTTGAACCGAGCAAGCACAATCGTCATACAACAGGGTCTTCACTTTACTAACAATTGACACATGGGCAATGTTGTAAGTTGTCACTGAAAGACGGTATGAGAACAATGAACTGGTGAGCAGTGTGGGGAAGATGCCACTGAGAAACGGGGAAAAAAAAATCAGAGCTACTGTGACACGGTCAGGGACCTGACCCATCAAGAGGGGATGGGGACCCCTCTAAACCTGGGGTTGGAGGACTAACAGGGTTTTCATCAGTCAGTCCTGCCTCTGAGGCTGGGTGTGGAAGTTGGAAGGGCACTTGCCCCAGTCTCTTCCACTTGTGCCCATTTACATGCAATGAGTACCATCTTTTGTTGCCCCATGCCTGTACTGCACAATGTTGGCCAGTCTCTTTCTTGTGCCGTAGAACGTCAGCATTCAGCATGCCTAACCGTGGAAGAACAAGCGAGCAACCTGACCGGGAGAGAGGCAGAGGGCATCTTACGTGCCTCAGACTAACCCGCACAACAGACCAGTGGATCAAGCATGCTAAGCAACACAGACCAGAACGAGGGACAGTCCACTCAGTGTTGCAGCAATCTTCGCTCGCCATCCAAAACTCAGACAATTCCCTTACCTGTGAGAGGGTCATGCAGCGGCTCGCAAAAACTAAAATGAATTGTAACACTGACTGGGATTGCGGTGGGCTGCCATTTCCTAGAGCCGGCTCGACCGTGTATGAGAAAAGGGCAAGACTTAAGACCCCTTTTATCTATTTGCTCACCTGCAACACCCCCCTGGGCAAAGGAAAGCCAGTGGTTGTCCCAGGAAATAGGGAGAGGGTCGATGAAGGGGGAGGATAAAAAAGGGACATGTTATTTGGGTAAGGTCAAGGGACAGAAGGAGCACCAAGAGACCAAATGGAGGAAGGACGGTGCAGAGGCATGCGAAGGAGGATAACAGGAGTGTGGAAGGTGATGTATTGGTTGGTGGGAGAAAGTGGTACTTGGGATTGAGAGTGTGCAACTTATGGAAGTAGGGCTAATAGAGGGAGAGTAGGGCGTGAATGAAAAGACGATTGAATATAAGCAAAGTGACTGTCAGAGAAGGTCTGGGCAAAGTGTTGTGTAGTGGAGAGTAGTTGTATGGAAACGGAAGTGTAGTACTAGCGCGGGGAGAGGAGCGCAGAGAGTGGAGAGCAGTGTTACAGAGAGGAGGAGAGTGAAGAGTGAACATCGGAGGGAAAGAGCGGTATCGAGGGAGAAACAAAGGTGAGTGGGTGGAAGAAAGGAAGGAGAGTAGAAGAAAGGGAATAGGAAAGGAGAAATAGAAAATCAGGGTATGGAGTATAGTGGCATGAAAGGGAAGGACCAAGTGGAGCCCGAGTGTCTCTGAAAGGCACCTATTCTTATACTGAATTGCACTGAGTAACCTAGGTTAGAAGCCATCTAGATTGTGCCCAGAGGGAGATAGTTGGAAAGGGTGTTGTTTGCCCTTAAGCCATCAGCAACAGACTGGAAGAATCTTCGAGAGTAGGGGTTACCGATCTCTAGAGACTATCCTGAGGTTGTGCAAAATCAATGTTTTTCTTCAATTCACACAGATAACATATCACTGAAACTCTATGACGGCAAAAAGAGAGGAGCGACTGATCAAGCTGGCTACATGCAGCGAGACCTGTTGCTAGCATGGAGAGTGGAAAAAGACTTCTCATCTGCAGGAAAAAGACTTCTACCTCCCTAAGCACTGAATAGCAGCAACGCTGAAAAAGCACAGTGGTAGTACTGATACCTCCCATTTCGAAAACCTGGGTTTAATTCCCCATTAAGGACTGTGGGTAAAGTTTACCTAAATTTATGAAATAACATCTACACCACCACAAAAGCATGGGGAACTAAAATAAAACCTTCTTTCTTGAAGCAAGAGGAACACAGAGTGCCTTACCTACCATCTACCCAGTACGAGCAAACCAGATAAAAGCGTTCTTATATAGGAGAGGTCATTGGAACTCCCAATTGATTCAACTGTTATTCGAACTAACCAATAGGGGATGACCTACCCATGCAAGATATGATGTAAGCACTACGTCCACCAATGGTGAAGCCAGACAGTTCAGCCAATCAGTAGTCAGCTAAGGGGAGAAAAGACTGAATAAAAGGAGAGCCTGTTCACTTGCGCACTGTCTCAGCTGGGGACTGGTTCCCTGTCTAGTTGCTTAAGGGAAAGCAATGGTGAAGAAGCCTGAAGCAGGGAAGGAAGGCTGCCTTGTGCCTCGTAGCTACCCTGCTATGATGAAGGACACCTTAGAATACCCAGCTGAACCCAGTGGGGGAGAAGAGGCCCGCACTCCTCTGATCCAGAAAACTGGAAGAAAGAAAGGCAGGCTGTGCTAGCCTGTGGAAGAGGCTAGGCAACCTAAAGTTCCCCAGTGAAGAAGGAACTGGGGGCAGCCCGGCTATTCCTGGAGGGCCTGAGGCGAGAAGGGGTTAGCCCAGTGTGAAGGAGCCATGTTAAGAGACTTGTCCCCTTACTCCGTGTGAAGCTAATCTAAGAGTGTGAAGATACCCCAAGAGAGGGTTTAAGAGTGAGGATACCACGAGAGAGGGGAACGAGAGTCAAGAGATCTCAAGAGAACGAGTGAGAGTCAAGATACCACAAGAAAAGGGGACAAGAGTGAAGAAAAGGAGAGAGAGTGAAGATACCCCAAGAGAGGTGAACAAGAATCAAGAGACGCTAGAAAGAGGGTGAGAGGGTAAAGACACCCTGGAGCAGTGATGAAAAAGAGAAATACCCTGAGTGGAGTAAGAGTGTGTGAAGCCCGGAAGGGGAACAGAAACACTCCAGAGTGAGGTAAACCTTTTATTTGGAACAATTCGGCAGTATAGTGGCACCTGAAGACCTTTATATCGAGAGGAGAAAACCTTTCACAGAAGCAATCAAGCATCTTTTTAGTTGTTGAACCATTTATGTGTGTGTGTTCATTTTTTTTTATAAATGTGGAAGACTAGTATAGGATTTGGGCTAGGGACTTTATGTTTTGGATTCATCCTGACAAGAATATCCGTACCTTGAGCTTTTGAGTTTTAGAATCGGAAATATAGCTCTTAGAGTTACTTTATATTATTTTAGTTTGTTATTTTCTTTGAAACTGGCCAAGAGGTCAGACTAATTGTAAAAGAATATAATAAAACTCCATGAACATGATGTCCCCTGAGTCAGAGTTTTACTTTTGGTTCACCACAGAGTTAAGAGGTGATTGTACTAATTAGGGAATGGCCTGCACTAGATGAGAAAGAGGTGGCCAGCCCTTAGCCGAGCACCCTTTACAAATCTTCTAATAAAAACTTGAACTGTCTTTGAGAGCTAGTCTGTTCTTCTGGCCATCTGTGACACTACCCACACATAAGTATAAGAGAGGAGCAGAGTACTTCCTGAATGAGTGGAAAGAGAGGACAGGGCGTTCAGGAAAAGAGGCGGAGAGTCAGTAGGTTCTGTAGGCCCAGAGAATCAATTGGATGGCATCTTCACCACCCACCAGTGTGCGCTTCCAACAATCCCACCAAAGGCCATTCCTCACACTGCCAATCAATAACTGCTCACCAGTGTAAATTCCCAACACTAACCACAAGCTCTATAGGTTCACGCTGCCCAGCAGTACCAATTTTTCATGCTGCACACCATTAGTGGCAGCTCCTTGCAACCCACTGGTCTCTCAAACAGTGGTGTCTCCAAGGTGGGAATGGTATACTGTGTTTATATCGAAACTAGAATGGGACAAACATTTTCAGTGAAACCCAAATAACGAAAATAATGTCGACATTTGTACTAAATATATATATATGGGGGTCGGGTAAGGGACTAAAAACGGTGGAGGGGGTGGTAAAAAATTTGGGAAAACGGGGGGCTGGACCCCCACAAATTAAAATTTCAAAATGTTTTTTCATTATTTAAGTGTCACTGAAAAAGTGTGTCACTATTTAGGTTGTCCATTTAAAGACATGTAACCGGTGGGGATATGGTGGGAACGATCCTCCTGTCAAAGACTCGCCCGTCCCTGTGCACCTCTTGTAGCGAGTACACCTGGTTGTCATTTTCTCTCTAGCATCCTCGCTCCAGCCAGGCACCACAGGTTAAAAAAAAGAGGCAGTCTTTGGCCCATCCGCTAGCTGTAATCCCTCGCACTGCTCCTATGCCACCTGTGCAGGAGCCGTCATACAAGCTTTCATGAGCAATGAGGAGGCTATATGCTGTATTCATGCCTTGGGGGCACCCCACTCCTGCACTTTCCCCTCATCCCCCCCTTTCACTTACCACCTTGTCATGCACTTGCATGGTAGGATTGTCACAAGGCCAATATAACCATTTTTGTTGTTCTACTTTTCTGATTGCCATGCTTCCTCCCATCTTGTCTTGTGGTGCCTGGAAACACTTGTGTATAGGCGACATACAAATGTCCAATAAATACATGTTGCCAGTGTCCGACATACTACACTAATTAAACAATATGAACACAAACAGTAGAGAGGACCCGCTGTATTGCAAGGGGACATTGTCCCTGCCATCTTGGCATGGTATGATTGTCACACGTCTTCTTTTGTGCAACTTCCGTTTAAAGTAAATGCATTTCTTTTGCCACAACATGGCGCAGGGTATCACTTCCACGTTTTTATTTGTAATCTTAACTTGTGGCTGAGTATGTTTATTGTCCAATGGTGATTCAGGAGTTTCTGTGAAAAAAGCCAGTTCTTGCTGATACACCACCATGCATAATCTGTGACAAAGACCACATCATTACGAGTTCCTTTCTTTTATAATCTCTGCAGCTTAAATATACAGACATAGTATAGGCTATAATATGAAATGTCCACCATAGTCCTCCTTTCCACAAGAATTCCTCATTTCATGTGTGTTTTCACTTTCTTGCAGTACTTAACATGCTATACTGCTGAACTTGCAAGTGAAAACCTAGAGTGTAGGACTGGGGTATAGAGGACTGGGAGGGAGGTGGATGTATCAGACTTGGTGCATACCTACAGTCAAATTCCGTGTTTTAGTTTTTTGTAGCCTCTAATTTTAGGCATGCCACAATATTCTACATCTTGATATTAATATGACCGAACATCCACCTAGAATCGATTTATATATTATATATTAATTGCATGCCAGATTACTCACTCCTGTTCTATTCACTTTGACAAAAGGTGTCATTTTCCCAATTTATTGTATCGAACTCGGAAGAACAGATGAGTAAATCATTCATGCCAGGAGGCAATCTCTGGGGACCACCACAATGGGGAATGCAGCACAGTGGAGGCAGGCGAGGGATGAGAGCACACAGGAGGAGACAGAGATCCTGAATGTTTTCAAGGACATACCAATATTTAATTTAGCTAAAATTGAACTCTCCCAAGCTGAGATTTTGGTTCCAACTAAAGGTTTATCCTTTGTACCTACAACCCATACAGACACAATCTGCAAATGGAGGTCCGGCGATTGCTATGCAAGGTTAGACTATGCAGTTTCTTTCAGGAACACACAACCCAAGAAGTAGAACAAGACTCAGGACTTCAGGCAACCTGCACCTTCACACCAACTGACCACCAAGTACCTGGGAACCTCCTTAAGTTTCACAAATGTATCTTACAAGATTTAGACAAACTCAAAATCTGAAAAAGAGGAACTGACAAAATTGAACTAAAAAAGAGAGAGATGCACTCACCTCCTTAGAAGGCAACAACAAGGTTGTCACCAAACCTGCGGATAAAGGCGGTGGCATAGTTATATCCACTACCCAATATAAGCAAATGGTAAAGACACTATTAAATAACAGGCAAAGCTACAGTGTTCTCTACAAAGATCCAACAATGGAAATGAAACAGGACATTTTGGACAAAGTAACATATGTGCTACAATGGGATTGGATCACCGAAAAAAGGAAGCAGACTTCCTCACCGGTGCACAAGGAAGAACTCAGTGCTTTTACACCCTACCCAAGATCCACAAGGACCCACTCAACCCTCCTGGGAGACCAATAGTATCAAGATTTGGATCCATTCTTGCACCCATATGCAAGTGTGTCGATACGTTCCTCAAACCCATGAGTGCCCGCACAACCACATACTCTGTGATACCACTCACACCATAAAATTCTTTGAAGGACTTGAATTTAATCCAGTGAAACAACTGTTAGTGACAATGGACAATAAGTCACTGTATATAAGTATTCTGCAGAATGCAGTAATTGAATGCACTAGGGAATGGCTCACAAGCAATGTTCTACAGACCAGGGTCCCAGCTCATTTTATTTTGGAACGGATGACAATAGCCCTGTGCAGGAACTTCTTCACGTTTAACAACCAGATGTACCTGCAAATAAAGGGAACGGCAATGGGTGCGGCTTTTGCCACAAGTCTAGCCATTTTATACATGGCCAAATACGAAAATTACTTTGTCTTTTCAAACGCAAATAAATGGAAGAAACATGTGAAACAGTGGCACAGGTATATTGATGGTGTTATCTTCATCTGGGATGGCCCAAAAGAGGACTCATTAGCATTCTGGACATGGATCCACACACGTGATGGACATATCCAATTCACAATGGAACAAAGCGGTTTAGAGATCAACTTTCTGGATTTAATTATCCAGCATAAGAATGGCAGACTAGAGTGCGATTTGTATTGCAAACCGACTTATGGCAACACCTTACTCCATCACTGTAGTAACCATCTGATACATATCAAAGAAAGCCTGCCATATGGACAATTTCTGCGCATACGCAAGAACTGCACGTCCCTGGCGGATTATCCTCGACACACAGAAACTCTCTCTACATGTTTTAAGTGACGGGCCTACCCGAAGAAACTGTTGAACCACTCGAAAAAACGGGCTAGATTCACAGATCAGGAGTGTTTACTTCAACCCAAAGAGGCTCAAAACATGACAGACAAGGACAATTTGACATGTGTCATTCCACATGGGACCCACACTTTCCAGGTGAAGAAAATCATATGCAAGTACTAGCCAATAGCCAGATTCAACCTACCGGAGGAACCTATACCACGTTTTGCATACAAACAGGCTAAGAACATTCAGGAACACCTTGTACAATCTTTATATTGACAAGTCACCTCCAATGTTGGAATCTGGAACCTGTGTACTCTATCAATGGACACTTTACATGTGCAAACTGCATAGCGTGCAAATTCACCTCGAAAATACAAGCATTCACAGTTGGCACAAATGAATCTCACCAACTGTAAAACTAGTCAAGCACTTTACTGTATACGATGCCCCTGTGGATTAAGGTATGTAAGACAAACCATGCGGATGGTCAGCACAAGGATATCAGAACACTGATGAAAGATCTGCTGTAAGACCATCACAGCACCACTTGTGGACCACTACCTCGAGGCAAACCACACAGCGATTGACATCCTATGGTGGATTGTGGAAAAAGTCAAAGGATGACCCAACATACGTAGAAGTCTCTTAGAAAAGGAGTCCCGCAGGATACATTGACTTGACACCTACAATCATGGCTTGAAGGAAATATTCCAGCCTGTCACGCATTAGAGTGACAAGTTCCCTCTTCAACTTGGGGTCATGTAGATGTTGAATAGTAGTGGCGAGAGGGATAAGCCTCGTGGGACTGGGCAAGTTGTTATGAAGGGGGTTGAGCTGAAGGGTGTTGGCCAGGTTATTTCCATTCTTTCTGCTTTGGAAGGATTTTAGCCCGTGTAACACTGTGTTGCTGATTCCTATATCCTTAAGTCTTTTTATGAGTTTTTCACAGTGGACTGTGCCGAAGGCTGTTGATTTATCAAGTAGTGCTGATATTACATTGGAGTCTGCGTTGGTTTTTAGATTATGCCATATCGATAGTAGTGCGGTTTCCATTCCTCTCATGGGTCTGAAGCTGACTTGTGCCTGGTGATTGTTTTCTACATGCTCCAGGATTCGTTCGTAGATGTAGCTTTCTAGGAGTTTCGTCGGGTATGGGATGTTTGAGATTGGACAGTAGTTGGTTAGGACTTCAGTATTTCCCACTGTGTCTTTAAGGAGAGGCTTGATGTAGGCCGATTTGAAGGCTTGTGACAAGGTTCCTCTTGCAGGTGAGTGGTTAAAGAGGTTGAGAAAATATTCTGCAGGTGTTTTCTGGGCGAGGATAGCCTTGCATATGTCTGGTGGGCAGGGGTCTGGTGGAGAGCAGGCTCTGTTGCTTTTGCTCACTAGGCTGTTGAATTTTGTTTGTCGAGATTGGTGGCAAGTTGTTTAGTCTTGTAGGTGGCTCCGGCATTGGTTGGACTGGGGGTTGGTGGCATGCTCTTAATGATTTGCTGAATGTTTGTGATTTTGTATTTGAAGTGGTCTGCCAGGTCATTGCATAGTTGTTGTGATGGTGTGGGTGTGATTTTGCATGCTGTTGGGTTTCATTGCTGATGTTGAACATCTCTTTCTGGGTGTTGTTTGAGTTTGTTATCCATTTGTTGCAGTATGTCTTTTTTCGTTTTGAGAATTTCAACTTTGTATAGTCGTATCGCTCTATGGTAAGTGTTCTTTTTTCTGTTGATCATAGTTTTCCCTCCATTCTTGTTCCATTCTCCTGATAGTTTTTTTTTCAGTGATCCGAAGAGGGGTGTGAACCATCTTGCCATTGTGCTCTGATGGGGGTGAATGTTTTTTTCCGGGGTAATGTCATCTAATGTTTTTGTGACCCATGTTTGGATTGTTCCACTTGTTTCTTCTATGTTGTTTGAGTCTAAGCCAGTGATTGATGGGTTTGTGGATTCCAATCTGGTGTTTAGGTCTGCAATGTTTATGGATTTCCAGTTTCTTTCTAAATTGGAGGGTTTTTTGCAACGTTTGCTCATATTCTCGTTGGCAGGTGGATCACAAAGGGTATTACGAGGTGGTTGTTTCAGAGGATTTGCATTGGAGGTGCAGTTGGGACCAAGTTTTTGTTGCAGAAAATTGCATCTAGGATGTGGTCTGCTGTGTGTGTCGCTCACCTCACCAGTTGTTGTAGGTGCATCGTTGGAAGCAGGTTTGTTAGCATTTTGGGTAATTCGATGTTTTCTTCTTCGAATTAGATGGTTGAAATCTTCCAGTATGATCAGGTGATCATAAAAAATGTGTCCATGAAAGTACGGCTGTGTGTCGGTGGCCTGTAGATAAGTAAGAATGATATGTTGGTTTGTTGCTTTTGTGGATTTCTCATCTGTCTGTTGGGTTTCCGGCTATCCTCATGTCTTTACGAATCTTCTGGTTGGTCAAGTGGGTAGTATGTTGATAGGTAGTATGATAAGTAGAGTGATTTTGGTCTTGTTCCAGCAAAGGTTCTCTTTTGCAGTGGGCGGGTGTGTATGCTATTCCTTGGTGTTGGTTGGTTCCCGGGTGTGGTGTTTAGAAGTTGTTTGGCTTCTGGCAATTGGTTTGTTCTGTTTCGGCTACTTGTTGTGTGTCAGGTCTGTTCTGCAACAGTGTATTTTGTGATGTGGGCTTGTTGCTTTGGGTTGGCTTTCTTGTTAGTTTTAGTTTTATTCTGATCAGGTTGGGTGTTTTGGTTTTTTCCTGGTAGACTGTGTTTGTCCTTACGCTTTTTCCTCTTTCCTTAGGCTATTTGGGCTATTGAAGCATGTAGCAGAGGTGTTGCAGGGTTGTAGCTTGAAGGAAGTAGTCATAGGGCTGTTTTAGTGTTGTAGCTGTTCAAGGGGCTGGACTGTTTCAGCTGTCATACTGTCCCATGTGTAAGCCTATGCCGGAGGCTATCCTGGTCCCGGGGTTGGCCTTTCTCCTAGGTATCCTTATCCCTGATCTAAACCTTTGTTACGCTCACCTGGCTCCCACAGAGCCGTCGATCTGAACTGGACAGCTGCAGTCTCCACCAATGTGACGCGTAGGGCCGAGATGACGGACTGGACTGGCCCACCTAGCTTCGTTTGCTTGGCCCGTAGGAATATTCTTCTGCAAATGGAGAAAGGGAATTAACCACCCGTGGAGTTGAGCGTAAATCCCCCCACTCCTGCTGTTCTCCCCACAGATCACCTTTGATGTCCCCTCTTATAGTCTCACCCGATGGTTTGAAAAGATGAGCTCTCCATCCTGCATTGAGCGCAGGGGCGCGTTGATAACCAGTTGCTTCACTGGCTCGAAGGAATTGGTGAGTTCCAGAACAATATTGACTCTGAGATTCCCGGCAAGACGCCGTAAGTATGTAGTTCGTAAGAGTTCAAATGCCTGACTTTCACTCTTGTCCGATTCCTTGCAGGTTGCAGCTTGACCCTAGTGAAGAGTTCCTCGTGGCAACCGTTAATATTCTGGTAAGGATTTGTATTTTCCAACACAGTTTGATAAAATAATGTCAATATGTAACCTGTTGCTTTCTCCCTTATTCAGGCGCTGAGAGAAAGTAGGAAGTCTCTGGGAATAATACCTCTGGCGGTAAAATCAGGTAAGTCTATTGTGGGGAGGAGGGTTCCCCTTGTTAGTCACTTTGTTTCACCTTGCTGTCCTTTTGTTTCCCCTTAGGGGCCGGGGTTCGGCGAAGATGCAGTGGAAGCTGCGCCGACCCGTGAAGAGGAATAGTACCCCCGGTGGTAAAATCAGGTAAGTCTATGGGGGGGTAACTAATATTCCTCTGTGTATTCCCTTGGCTCACCTTGCTGTTCTTGTCTTCTCCTTAGGTGCCGGAGTGCGGTGGGAACATGCAGGAAGATGCGGTGGAATGTGAAGATGCTGCGAAGGCCGGTGAGCTCAGCGCAGCGCTGCAGCAGGCGAGGCGACGAGAATAAAATAACTTCTTTCTTCCAGCTCGAAGGCGCAATGGATCGGGAATTCAGGTAAGGATCAAAGATATTGCTCTTGTTCTAACCTTTTCTCCTTCTTTCTCCCCGTTTCTAGGAGCTCCAAACTAGAGGCGGGCATGGCCGAAGACTGGATGCAGACTTGCAGGCACGGTGAGCGTTACGCTGCTGGATGCAGAATAACGCAAAGTCCCAGGTAAGTATTCCTCCCCAGCCCCACCCGAGTAAAAAAATAGTCCCTAGGTAAAGTAGTCTCTTCCAAGCCTCTTTTGGCTTGGAGCTCTTGCAGCATGGTCTGCATAAGGTAAGTTTGCAGCATGGTCTGCATATCGGGTACGTTTTACTCTATGAGCCTGGCGCCATAGACGCCAGGACTGCACCCAAATAGCCCCTAGCAGGGGTTGTTGGGCTTGGTCTGGGTCCCCGGGGGTAGGCATCATGACAACCTTATCATAGGGCCAGAGACCTTATCCTCAGAGCGTGGCCTATCCCAGGGGCCTGCACTATCCCAGGGGCATGCGCTATACCAAGTGCTGAACTGTTTCTGGGGAGGGGCTGTTCCAGGGCAGAGCTATTCGAGGGCAGAGATATTCTAGTGGTAAAGCTGTCCCAGAGGCAGAAGTAGCCCTGGGGTGGAACTGTCCCAGATGGAAATTACCTTAGGTGAGAGTATCACAGTTGCAGTATTATCCCTTGTCCAGCATTTTTGGTATTGTTTCCTGTGGTGGAGGCCTCTGCTAGGAACTTGCAATGGGGAGGTCTCCCAATAGTCTGATCCTTGTGTAAATAAGTGCTTAATGTGTTAGCGTTCTTATTTGTGAATCCCCGTAGCGATGGTGCTTTAAATTGGCGAAAGGTTTAATGTGGTTTTTAGCCTGCAGACGGTTTGAGCTGCCCTGTTTGGGGTGTTGTAATGGTATCTGGGTCACAATGGTCGAAAGCCTCTCTGTGATTGTATCTTGGTCTCAGAGCCTTGTGGTGTTTGATAACCCCAGTTTTACAGTGGTAGGGTTTGAGGCAGTAGTTGAAGGTTCCCAGAGTTAGTGGTGGGTGGGAGGTGCGCAGTGTTGGGGTCCAAAGGTTGGGCGGCAGTGTGGCGAGGTTCTGGGGTGGCGAACTTTAGGAGGTGTGCTGTAAGGTGGTATAGTTCCAGGTGGCCTTGCCCCATCCCATCACATTTAGGGGTGAGTCTAGCCTCACAGTGGTAGATTGTGCAGAGACAGGGCTCTCCGCAGAAAAGTTCAAAGAGAGGGAGGAGGATCACAGTGGCAGATTTTAAGTGAGGCAGGTGTAGAATTGGAGAAAAAAAAACCTCAAGAACAACAGTTTAAGGTGGGGCGACAGAAAGCATTCAAGTTTAGAGTCGTAGTATCTTACAGTAGTAACATTCGGAGTTAGAAATTTAACCGCAGAATTCAGAGCTCTGAGTGACAAAGTGTCCGAATTAGAGAATTCGCAGTGCCAGATTTTAAAGTGTCAGAGTCGCACAATGGCAAGTTCAAAGTTGGAAGATTCCCAGTAGCAGAGGCCAAGGCGACTGAGTCTCGCAGTGACAAAGTCTGATGCAGCTACCCAGTGGGAGAGTTAGAATTCAGAGTGTCAGAGTTCCATCATGGCAAGTTCACAACTAGATATTCAATGCAGCTTAGTTTGAAATCACAGTATATGGCAGTGGCTAATTCAAGCGGACAGAGTCACCCGGTGATAGATATCAGGGTCTGGAGGTTCCCAATTGCGCAGTGTTAGAATTTTAGTTAAGGATTCTGGTTAAGAGGTTTATCAACATAGGTTTAATAGTTAGGATACTGACAACAGCCTGGCCCAGGGTTATGCTGTGTTATAATATTTGGTACCTGGATAGCATCAATATTGATTTGGAGCCCTAGTCAGGCAAGGCGCAAGTGTGGTAGACTATAAAACGTGGCCAGACCCAAAGCAGGAGTTAGAACTGGGAAACCTGATCTGGTAGAATGTCAGTGCGGCAAATAACAACACTGATGAGCCCTAAAGTGGCAATTTAGATTAGGAACCCTAGTCATGCCAAGTTCATGCGTGGCAGAACAAAATCATTGGGGATAAACACTGCAGTAATCTAGGATGGGGGGATGATTGAGGTAGAAAAATTGGGAATGTTCCACAAGGAGTCGTTGGGTTAGACAGGGCAGGCGGGAGCGAATCAGGCACTGCGTGTGCCAAGGAGGAACACAGGCCAGCAATCACTGTAGAAAGTGCAAGACAGACCAGAAGCATTACTAAGACGAGCGGGCTAATCGGCGCTGGTAAGAGCAGATCATGCTGACAGGCCGCGGCAGTGAACAATAAGCAGACTAAAAAGGGTGGTCATGGGAGCTATTACATGGAGCTGGAGGAAGCATAGCAGCATGCAAAGAAGCAGAGGGAGCAGAAAGGGGTACACAAGCAGCATGTGTACCAAAGGGCGAGTCTAGTGCCCAGAGGATGCTGCAAGAGTCTAAAATGGAGACACAAGGGGCTGACACACCCGGCACGAGCAGTGCTGAAAAGATCTGGAGCAGTTTCTACAAATAGCGAGGATGGCAGCAGCCAGGCATGGGGCTAACTGGCTACAGAAGGTTGCAACAGAGCTGGAAGGTGGTGTGGCGGGGCCCTCAAGGGACAGGTTGCAGTCCCCATTACTGATTCCTGCTTCCACAGAGGAGCAGGGGCTGCAGGAGCTGATTGCTATTGGAGAAGCGGTACCAGGGGCCAAGAGAAGGAGGACTGGCGGCAAAAGCAAAAGCAATCAGACAGCAAACGGAAGCTGCCAGGAAGAGAAGCGAAGCAGGGAAAACAACAGTGGGAGAGAGGCAGAGGGAAGAAGCAGGGATCTGTTGCCACTCCGGTGGCACCTGCCATAGATGTTCCAACACAAGCGGCAGTGGACCCAGCACGCATGCAGCCAGCACGACGGCGGAGGCACCATAGGGACCTGCATCCTTGGAGCAAGTGAAGGGTATAGTGATGCAGTGCTTGCAGGCATGGGACAACAGGGTTAATGGGCACATGTTGTGTGGGGATCTGAATGCATTTAACCAAGTGGGGAGGAATGCGGAATCTGTTCATGAGCAGGGGGATGCTCAGAGAGGGGTTAACAGTGGTCCTGATTGGGGTTTAGGGGCTAGTACGCCAACGCAAGTCGAAAGCATGGCCGGGGTAATGCTGCAAAGGGAAGTTCCACAGCAACATCAGATGATCACAATGTCGACCAACAGTCAAGGGCGAGGGGAGGTGCCATTGAATTGTACCAATTATGGGAGAGGGATGCCTGGGTTCGCACCACTGCAGGATAAGGGGAACGCATATCCCAGCGATGATCAAAGAATGGGTATGGCAAAAGGAGTTCATAGATATTTTCACTGTGCTTGATCTGGAACAAACAGGTCTTGACATACTCCAGATTTCAGAAAAGGAAAGGGAGAAAAAAGAGGAGACCATTCATAATTGGTTAGCTGGTTTCCGAATACTGGCCTCCATCATGGTATAAAAATATCCGTAGGATGCAGGGGCTTTAGGGGCCTATGATCAATACATCCACAACGCTTATTTAAGCTATGGAGGAGATGCATGGTTAAAATAGGACAGGGGTTTCGGTTTAAAAATGCATACTTGGCCGGCAATGTCATGGGACGAGGTGGATGTTACTGGTTTTATTGAGAAGATGGTAGCAGCAAAATAAGTGGGGGACAGGGCGCAAGGTGAGAAGCCTTACTATAGAAAGGAAAAATTGTCATATGGGGACAGGGAGAGGGGGTCCTTTTGCGGGTGCTCTTCCTGGAGTAATAGGCCGACCTACCAGCAGGGAGAGCAAGTTACATGATGAAATTCGAGGAAGGTTATTGCCCTTTTAGAAAAATCTGTAAATTCAAACATGCATGTACCAAATGTGCTGGTAGTCATAGCATGACATCATGTGATGTGGGAAAAAAGAGCGCCAACATAAAGCCAAAGGAGAATCCAAAACGAAATTGAATGCTGCACCCCCTTACTTAACAGCACACTGCCAACACCCATACTCTTGACCAATCATAACAATGCAGATGCAAAATACATTTGGGAGGGATTTCGGGGGTGGGGGGTGTGGGGGGGTTTGTGATCCTACTCCAGCGGGCAACAGGGAGGCAGAGAACCTGAAGTCTGCACTAAAACTCCCAGAAGCAGTGAAACAGAAGATCGCTAAAGAGCTCAGTTTAGGATGAATAGAGGCCCTTTTGCCAAGCCCCCATTTGAGAACTTCAAGGTATCACCCCTGGGCTTGGTGCCCAAGAAAGAAGAGGGGCAATTTCGGCTCATTCAAAACCTATCCTTCCCGGAAGGAGAATCAGTGAACGATGTCATCACAACTACACCTCCTTTGAGGATGCTGTGGAACTGGTGAAGGCCATGGGGGAAAGGGTCATTAATGGGTAATGCAGACATAGACTCCGCCTTCCGGCTATTGCCAATTGAAAAAGGAAGCTAGAACTTTCTGGGCTTCAAGGTCGATGGGCAGTACTATTATGACAAATGCCTGCCCATTGGCTGCTCAATTTCTTGTGCATACTTTGAGAAATTTAGCACGTCTCTGGAATACGCACAGAAAGAGCGGGCCGGGGCCGAGAAAGTGATGTATTACTTAGATGACTTTCTGTTCATCGGTAGG
Organism: Ambystoma mexicanum; assembly: GCF_040938575.1. Lineage (NCBI taxonomy): Eukaryota > Metazoa > Chordata > Amphibia > Caudata > Ambystomatidae > Ambystoma > Ambystoma mexicanum. The sequence continues at coordinate 1,006,281,173 of NC_090934.1, forward strand.
AGAGGTACAGATGAATATGGCGCTTTAATGGGGCCATTCATGAAATGAACACAGGAGCTGGGGGTCCCTCTTGCGAAAGGAAAGACAGTTGCCCTCTCTTGAGGCTAACCTTCTTAGGGACTGAGATTAATTCTGAAAGGGGGAAGACTAGGCTGCCTAAAAACAAGGTGGAGGACCTAAAGAACACTATCAAGGGATTGAGGGGTAGGAACAGGGCAACATTGAAGGAGCTACAGTCTTTGGCGGGGAAAACGAATTTCGACAGTAGGGTTATTCCAGCAGGCAGGGTATTTGCCAGGAGTACTGTATTAAAAACAGTGGGGCTGCAACATGCATCTCAACACGTTCGGCTAGGCTCAGAGGTAAAAGAGGACCTGGAAATGGGGGACATGTTCCTGGACAGATTTAATGGGGTACTTCTCTGGAGGGAACAGTGCAAGTAGCAACAGTATGAGGCTCTATACGGATGCATCAGGCTTATAGGGGTGTGGGGCAGTCCTGGGAAAGTATTGGTGTGCACACGCATGGCCACCTCTATGGCACGAGGAGGGCGCGACACGAGACATCACGCTGCTGGAGTAGTTTCCCATCGTGGTGGCATTTCGGCTATGGGACACGTCATTGGCCAACAAAGGGGTGATTCTGTGGTCAGACAACCTGGCAGTGGTACAGATCATAAATCAAGGGACATCTAGCAACTTGAGGGTGTTGCGGCTACTCAGGGAGCTGGCAACAAACTTGCTCACTTTGAACACGGATGTAAGAGCAAGACACATAGCAGATGTAAAGAACGTAGCGGCCGACTCTCTCGCTCGTTTACAGTTCACAAGGTTTCAGGAAGACAGACCAGATGTAAACGAGATGATGACCCCATTCAAGAGCCAGTGGTGGGGCATGATTGGGAAAATTTGAGCTCACTGATCAGTACAGCCCTGGCGCCAGGCACAGGGAGGCGATGCAAAGCGTGTTGGGAGAGATCCCAGAGATTCAGGGAAAGCTTTCTGGCAGAGCAACAGGGAGGATCTTATTTTATTTTATTGGTTACTTGTTAAGGAAGGTAAACCGTGAATTACAACAAGATAAATAATTGAATGAAAAGTACAAACAAATAATGAGAATAAAAGGCAGGGGAGACAAACCGACTATGCCTTCTGAGTGTTCAGAACGTGCAAGTGCAGAGGGGGGGAGGGGTGGGGGATAGGTGCTATGGTGCCCATGGCAAAGTGCTCAGGGTAAGTGCTAAGAGGAGAGTAAGTGCAACTACCCGTGGGTAGGGTGAGCCTGAGTAAGTGCAGTAGAAAAGACAGCGGCTGGGATGAGAGATGTGGGTGGTCAGGGCCCCGAGGACACATCCAAGTGCCCTGCACATCATTCACGCTACTGTATGATTAGCATGGAAGAGAGGAAGAGAAGGAAGAGGTAAAGAGAAAGGTCTTGATGCATTTTCAGAACTTAAGGAGGTCCTGCTAAAGACACAGAGGGAGAGGGAGGCTATTCCACAAGAGGGAGCCAGCCGAGGAAAGTGATCGACCACCAGCTCTCTGCTTAGCAAACCGCTTAACATGCAGGGAGTTGGTGTCAGAAGAATGGAGGAGTCGAGAAGGGGAGTATTTGGACAGGAAGCGTTGCCGAGACTGGGAGCTAGTTAAGGCTTTGTAGGGCAGGAGAGATTCGGTCCCTGGGCTTGAGGCCAAGGATAGGTGTTGCTGCCCTATTCTGGATTAGCGGGAGGGGTTGCAGCGTGGATGAAGGAAGGTTACGGAGGAGGCTTTGCAGTAGTCTATTCTGGAGAGAACCTGAGCACGAGTAACATTGAGTCTCTGGGGGAAGGTGAGGAAGGGTAGAGTTCCTTTGAGAAGGAAGAGCTGAAAGTGGGACTTCTTGACAATGTCCTGAATATGAGGGATGAAGGAAAGGGAAGAGTTGAAGATGACTGCAACATTCCTGGCTTCAGAGGAGGGAGCAGGGGGTCCCATGGAGGAAGGCCAGAGTGCAGGAAAGAGGTAGGGTGCAGGGGACCCAATAGGGAGAATCTTTGTTTTGCTGGCTTTGAGGCAGAGGTCCTTAGCAGTGCACCACAGGCCTGGATGGCAGAGAGACAGTCAGGGATGAAGAAGGGTACAAGGGCGTCAGCGGGAAGTTTGAAAGAAAGGTTGTGTATCGTCAGCGTAGCACTGGAAGTTGGGGGAAAAGGAGGAAATGAGTCGTGCAAGCAGAGAAAGGTATATGTTAAAGAGCCTGGGCGAAGGAATGGAGCCCTGGGTGATGCTACAGGTGGAGAAGGAAGTAGGGGAGGAGAATGGGCCTAGAATGGTTTTGGAGGAACGGTCAGTTAGGAAGGAAGTAAGCCAGTTCAGTGCCCGCTCCAAGATGCCAAGGGTGTCATGGAGCATTTTTATGAGGATGGAAATGGTTCACTGTGCCAAATGAAGAGGAGAGATCAAGAAGGATGAGGACAGCAGGGGGGTTTGAGTCAAGAGATGCGAGCAGTTCTTCAAGGGTGTTCAGAAGAGCAGTTTCCGTGCCTCTGGATGCTTGGAATTCAGACTGGTGGTTATGTAGGCCACCAACAAGTTCGGTATGAGAGTTGAGTTGGGAGAGGGCCAGCTTCTCAAGCAGTTTTCCCAGGAAGGGGGTAATATGATATGATATGGCATTTATAACACGCCTATACACAATTGTTTCAAGGCACGACGAGGCAAGGGAGGGGGAACAGAGGGAAGACAGACAACGATCCTATTAGAACAGGTATCAATCAGATCAGGCAATTGCATGGGAAGGGGAAGGAGGAAAGTGAGGAGGGGGAGGGAGGAGGGGACCGTGCAGTACATGGGATAATAAGATAAATAACGAAGTAAAAGTATGGTCAGCATGTGGCAAGTGCAAGGGTAAGTGCAGACAACAGGTGTCAAGTGCTGGTAGTGGGACTGTAGGGATATAGAAAACATTTCCAAAGTGTGGGGGTTGCCAGGAAGGCAGTGCAGGTGTGCGACTGGCGGAGGAGGGGGCCTGGGCCCGAGATCAGAGGGTAGCCAGGTAACCAGGGCAGTTTCAATATCAGCCAGGAAGTCAGCAGGGGAGAGGAGGAGAAAAAGCAGAAGCAAAGAGAAAGGTTTTGAGGTGCTTCCGGAACCAGAGATGATTCTCCTCAAGTTTCAGGGAGGCAGGGAGGCTGTTCCAGAGGGAGGCCCCAGCCGGATAAAGAGATCTACCACCAACTCGTTGCTTGGAGAAGCGTCTGACCCTGAGGGAGTTGGTGGCGGATGAGCGAAGAGCTCGAGAAGGAAGATATTTAGGAAGAGAGAGTTGAAGGTATTGAGGCCCCAGGCACCAGAAGGCCTTCTGGACAATGCAGAGGGTTTTGAACTTCATCCTCGCAGTCACTTGGAGCCAATGCAGAGATTTCAGTCCTGGAGAGATACGATCCCTGGACTTGAGGCCAAGGACAAGTCTCGCAATCCTGTTCTGGATGTGTTGCAGAGGACGGAGTGTAGAAGCAGGCAGATTTAGAAAGAGGACATTGCAATAGTCCAGCCTAGAGAGAACCAGAGCTCTGGAGACAGTGAGCTTCTGGGGGAAGGAGAGGAAAGGAAGAATACCTCTAAGGAGGTGCAGCTGGTAATGAGACTTCTTGGAGACGTCAGAGATGTGAGGAGAGAAGGAGAGTGTGGAGTCGAAGATGACCCTGAGGTTTTTGGCCTCACAGGTGGGAATGGGAAGAGGGCCAAGAGAGGCCGGCCAGAGAGTGACAGGAAAGGAGGACGCAGGTGTGCCGATGAGGAGAATCTCAGACTTACTGGCATTAAGGAAGTGATCATTGGTGGTACAGCACTCCTGGATGGCGGACAGACAGTTAGAGATGAGAGAGGGAGAAGAGGTGGCTGAGGGTAGCCTGAAAATTAGCTGAGTGTCATCCGCATAGCACTGGAAGTTGGGGCACAGCGCAGCAATGCAGTGGGCAAGAAGTGCCAGGTATTGGTTGAACAACCAGGGAGAGAGGTTAGACCCCTGGGGAACACTAGAGATAGAGGAGAGGAAAGACCCAAGTTGAACCTGGGAGGGTCGATCAGAGAGGAAAGAAGTCAGCCACGCCAGGTCCCGACCGGTGATCCCCAGGTTCTCACGGAGGTGGTTGAGCAGGATGGCATGGTTGACTGTGTCAAAGGCAGAAGAGAGATCAAGTAAGATGAGGACACAGGGGGTGTTGGAATCAAGGTTGGAGAGCAGGTCTTCACGGATGTGTATGGATGATGGAAATGGGGCAGTAGTTGGCTGGGCAGGAAGGGTCTGACAACATTTTTTAAGGAGGGGTGCAGAAGGGAGTGCTTGAGGGAAGACGGAAAAGAACCAGTAGCAAAGGAGTTATTGCAGAGATCAGCAAGTGCAGGGTCAAGAGAGGCAATATTTTCTTTGATGGTTCTGGAGGAGCAAGGGGGAACCTGTTTGGAGGAGACCTTCATGGAGTTGACAACTCTGGTGACTTCTTCAGAGGAGACAGGAGTCAAGGAGGGGAAGAAGAAGGGTGAGTGGTAGAGGGGGGTCGGATGGGTTGGGAGAGTGTTACGCTCACCCGGATTCCACAGGGGCGTCGAACGAAGCTGGACTGCTGCTGCCTCCACCAGTGTGACTCGTAGCGAAGTGATGATCGATTGCACTTGCTCACTCAGTTTCGTCTGCCTGGCCCGCAAGAATATTTTCCTAAAAGCAGTAAAGGGGATTAGCCACCCGTGGTAGAGTGGTTACACTAACACTATTTTCCCTGAAAACTTCCAGTATTCCCCTTCATAAAGTCTCACCTTATTGTTTGGAAGGATGAACTCTCCATCCTGCATGGAGTGCAGGGGTGCGTAGAAGTTCAGTTACTTCACTGATCCGAAGGTATTTGGCAGAGTTCCAGACAACAATGACTCCGAGGTAAGTAGTGTGTAAACCGAATGTATAGTTCTTTTAGAGTTCAAATGTCTGTTAATTCACTCTTGCTCCCTTCATACCTTTTCCCTTGCAGCGTGATCCAAGGAGTGAGTGCACCTCGATGGATGAAGGTAGCGCTTAGGTAAGAGTCAGTTTGTACCAAGCACTGATTAGCAAGTAATATTGTTCCAAATGTAATTAACCAATAGTTCTCGATCTTCTTTGCAGGTGCGGCGCCTTGCCGAAAATGTCTAACGTAGGATGGTGACCAGCGCTGCCTCGAGCGGTAAAATTCCGACTAAGTATCTTGCGGTAAGTAAAAGAATGTCTTTGGCGAAACCCCGCTCACCTTTTGTTTGTTCTTGATTTTCAGATGCTGATGTTTCGGACGGCGATTCAACAGGTGTTGCGCCGGGTCGTGGAGATGCTCCGAAGACAGGTGAGTATGGCGCGGCGCTGCAGCTGGCAATGCGACGCGGTTTATTTGAATTTCTTTTTCCTTTATCCACAAGTGCGGCTGCTCCAGGAAAAGATGATGACCAAATGGAAATCTCCTTGTTCTAACCTTCTCTTCTTCTTTCCTTTTTTCTAGGATCGGCTCCGGACACAAGACGGGTGTGGCTGTAGACTGGATGCTGGACTGCAGACACGGTGAGCGTTACGCTGCTAAGATGCAGAATAACGCGAAGCGTGTGCTGCTCTTTGGGCGTGGTTTAAATAGCATCAAAAAAGTAGTTCCCAGGTAAGAAGTTCCAGTACCACACCCAAGCAGCAAAATAGTTCCTAAAGGAAAGTAGTCCCTTCATGGCCTGTACATGAGTTCTTTGCAGGATGACCTGCATAGTTTAAAGTTGGCAATATGAGCCTGCGCCTATGGCGCCAGGACTGAACCCATATAGCCCCTAGGCAGGGTTTTGGGAATTCCTGTGTCTTCTTGGGTGCCTGTTCCCTGGACAGATGGACCTGTTCCGGATGTCTGGGGGCAGGCATCGTGACAGAGAGTGCGTGACAAGGCTGTTCAGTATGTCCGGGGTTTTGGAAGTGAAGTGAGAGGCGAGTGCATTGCAGATGACCTGAGAAGGAGTAGGGGCAGCAGATGTTGCGGATGGGTTGGCAAGTTCCCTGCAGATTTTGAAGAGTTCAGCTGGGCTGTTGGATGCATTGGATACTTGTGTCTGAACATCTGTGATGGGTGTGCAAGGGGGGGATGAAGGTGGAAGAGAAGGCGGCAGCTGACACTCGTTTCATCTGACAGATGTTCGAGAATGAGGTTGGCAGAGCTTTAGGAGGAGTTGTCAGAGGGCCATAGGGACCCAAGTGTGAGGTGAGAAAAGAGTGGTCAGACCATGAGAGAGGGGTGACCAGGGGAGTAGAAAGAGTAAGGTTGGAGTGGGTGATGGGGCCTAGCGTGTGTCCAGCAGAATGGGTAGGGCCAGAGGCAAGAATGGAGAGCAATAGGGAGGAGCAGAGGTCAGTGAAGAGGGTGGTAGCTGTGCAAGGGGAGTCAAGGTGGATGTTGAAGTCACCTAGTAGTAGCAGGTTGGAGGTGGAGAAGAGTAAGGAGGAACAGATGCCTGCCCAATCAGAGAGGAACAGAGAAGAAGTTCCATGGGGCTGGTAGATGGTAGCAATGGTCAAGGTGGAGGAAGGAGAGATGACCAGTTTGCATACTAGGCTCTCAAAGGATGAATAATTTGAGTGGGTGGGATGTTAGAAGGAATCCACTCAAGGAAGATTACGGCAACCCCAACGCCAGCACGGTGAGGTCAAAGCTTTGAGGTGATTCTAAAGCCATCAGGGAGGAGTGAGTCAAAGGAAGTAACTGAGCTGGCATTGAACCAAGTCTCAGTGAGTGCAAGTATGTCCAGGTCAGTGTCTTCAAGGAGAAGGCAGATGTCAGTAGAGTTTTTGATGGCTGAACGTGCGTTGAGGGTCGCCAGGTGGAGAAGATCGCTACCTTTGAAGGCTTTTTGTGGTGGAGTGACGGGACGTGGGGCTTCCGTCTGGAGAGATAGAGTAGAGGGAGTAGAAGGGGGAGAGGCAGGGGAAGGAATGTCAAGACTTGATGGTCGTGTAGCCGATGAAACCTCCGTCCCCAAGTACCACTCGAGCAAACAAGAAATTACTGCCCGAGCAGTCCTTGAGGCCACAGGTGGTGATCTTCGTCAGCCGCAACCAGGAATGCCTGAGGATGCCGGAAGGTGTCCCCTATGACCACTGTAAGGTAAACACGAAGTTAGGTCAAAAACACAGAACCCCAGACTTGTATATGAATGTGTAATAAGTCTAGAATAAGGCTTACCCTTAGGAGTTGGTCGGGACTTAATAATGGTGTAAAGATGTTTGTCGGAGGCAGCCGGCAAGGGTGACGACCAGATGACAGGTTGGTAATGCACTTAGTATGAATGAAATCACCACCTTACGTAGAAGCCAGAAAACCTAAGTCAATCAGTTGAAAAGTGCGTAATCCAAGAACATAGTTCATAACAAAAAGGGCAATCCAAATAGCAATCCAGGGACAGAAATGTGGTCGAATCCAGTAGAAAATAGTTCCAAACAACGGTACCGTGAAGGAAGAAGCCAAAATCAGAGTCCAAAATCAATCCGAGGTCAGTGGTAGTAATCTGAGTCCGTAGTCCGTAATGCGCCCAACAGGATCAGCTGTGAAGCGCTGAAGGGTAGTCAGCGCGTCCCTTTTGAACGCTGACTAATGATCACATGACTCTCATCATCCGTCACGTGATTGAACGTGCTGAAGGAGGAGCTCTCAGGGGCCGGCAACGGAGACGTTGTAGAATGCCGGTGGCGCGTCTCCATGGCAACTGCCACCGCCGGAATGGAAACCAACGCTGAGATGGCAAGAACCGGCGTCGTTGACCTTGTCCCATTCCTTGCCGGCAGGCCTGCAGGGGAGAGTGTTTTTTGACATGTATTTTGGTGGAGATAGTGGGAGCTGTATTGTGAGATATGTTCATGGAACGTAGGGGCGTGACAGAGCCCCCCCTCAAAGGCCCACTACCCCGTGGGCTAGAAGGGTTCTCCCGATGGAACCTGGACACCAACAATGGGGCATGTACATCAGACGATGGGACCCAGGACCTCTCCTCAGGACCATAACCCAACCAGTCCACCAAGTATTGTAACCTCCCTCTAACAACCCGGGATCCCAGAATAGCGCTAACTTCATAATCCTCCTGGGAAATCACAGGGACAGGACCAGGAGCGGGAGCAATGTGTGTATCATCAGGACAAGGCTTGAGGAGAGATGTGTGAAAAACAGGGTGTAATTTCCATGAAGCGGGGACGGCGAGTCTATAGACCACCGGGTTCAGGACCTTGGAAACCCTATACGGGCCGACAAAACTGGGCAGCAGTTTACAACAACACGGCATATGAAGATGCTGTGTAGACAATCATACCCGGTCGCCTAGCTTATATGACGGGGCCTCTTTCCTTTTTTTGTTAGCGGCAGTACTCAGACACCCGGGCCTCCTGGAGATGGACAAGGGTTTGAGCATGGACGGATGCGAGATCTCTGACACAGTCATTTGCCGCAGGGGTACTGGTACTCAATACAGGGGCATTGGCAGGATTCGAATCAGAAAAGGGTAAAGTACGTGGATGTTGGCCATAGAGCGAAAAAAACGGAAAAAACCCAGTGGACGAGTGCAGGGCGTTGTTATATGCAAATTCCGCAAAATGAAGAGACTCAAGCTAGGTATTCTGGAATTGCAAAGTTAAACACCTCAAGTACTGTTCCAAGACCTGGTTTACTCTCTCAGTTTGGCCGTCGCTTTCTGGATGGTAAGCTGAAGAAAAACGGGCATCTATACCTAGTAGTTTGGTAAGAGCCAACCAGAAACGTGAGGTGAACTGAGACCCCCTGTCTGACACAATGACACTCGGCACACCGAACTGACAGAAAACAGATTAAAAAAACATACGAGCCAATGAGGGAGCAGTAGGAATGCCTTTACATGGTAAAAAACGGGCCATTTTTGTGTATGAGTCTACTACCACCCAAATCGTGTCATAGCCTTGTATTCGTGGTAGATCAGTTATCAGGTCCATGGATACCGTATGCCATGGTTTCGGGGGTATGGGCAATGGATGTAGCAATCCTAGTGGACGACCCTTCCGAGTCTTGCATTGTGCGCATATAGAGCAGGTGTTAACATATGTATCCACGTCTCGCCGCATCGATGGCCACCAGCACCAGCGTTTCAACAACTCTAGAGTACGTCGCTGACCTGGGTGGCCATTGATAGGAGCATTGTGGGACCACTCTAAGGCCTAGGATCACCTGCAAGGGCAGGTGGAGCGCAGACAATGGTGGCTGGGGAGCTTTGGGCTAGAGTGGACTTGGTTAGAAAATGGGGGCGGCAATGGAGAGATGAAGCAGTCGGCTGCTCGCCGCACCTGGAGCACCAGAAAGAGTGTTTTGCTGTGATGACAAACATGTAGTGTTTAGTGATTTGTGCGATAATAAACCTGCATCCTTTTATACCAACAAAGAAACAATTGTCTCCATCAGTCTTTTGATACATAGGGGGAGGTAAGGGTATCAGAGGGAAAATGCAAGTATGTTGGTATATTCAGTGGAAAAGTGCGCAGGTTAAGGAAGTGACGACGGGGGGACCTCAAGGAGGCACTCAGATAACGTGGCCACGTCCTCCTTTCCCCCCATGATGGAGGGGGGGGGCGGTGAAGGTGTGCGAAATCGGGTTACCATCCTGCGAAAAGAAAGGGGCGGGATGCCAGCGTAAATGGGCAGCAAGCCCGTGAAAGAAGAACAAAGGGTAAGGGGGAAGCCACAGGAAGCGCAAGCAGGTATAAGGCGCTGCACCCGGAAAGCAGCACCATCTTTTTGCTGCGACGGTGCCGGAGGAAAGGAGTGCCTGAACTTTTTTTCACTCCCCCCTCCCTACATTAAGGAAAGATACGGCAAAGAAAGTCAGGAAGACTTCACGGCTGCAGTCGCAGAACGGTGGGGTGGTGTGTCAGCGACCAGTGGCAATGTAGGAACTACAAAGCAGCTTGGGTAAGTGGGAGGCGTGTTTGCTCCTCTCGCGATCAGCGCCCCTCTGAGGCCTAGCGGCAAGGGCGCTGGAGGCATCTAAGAGGGTTTGGCTTCCTCCGGCAAGAACGGCACTCCTCGAGCCCAGGATCACCTGCAAGGGCAGGTGGAGTGCATACAATGATGGTTGGGGAGCTTTGGCCTAGAGTAGACTTTGGCCTACAGTAACAAGTCCGAAAGGGTCTCCAGTTATATTTTCGAAAAAAATAGTTTCTACATACAAAAGGTTTTGAATACAAAGTTTCGAGAAAAAAAATTTCGAATGCAATTCTTTTTAATGTTACAGGTTTTATTTCAGTTTCATATAGAAAAAAAGTTTGTTTTAAAACGAAAACAGGGGGTTTGGGGGCAACCCCCCCCATTAAAATGCATTCAAAACTTTTTCTTTTTTTCGATGCTTTTGTGTCAAAACGTTTGTATGTAAAAACTTTAACTGTCGAAAAAATCACTATAAACCGTCCTAAAGTGGCAATTTAGATTAGGATCCCTAATCAGGCCGAGTTCAGGCATGGCAGAACAAAGTCATTGGGGGATCAACACTGCAGTAATCAAGGTTGGGGGGCTGATAGGCAGGTTGGTGAGGTAGAAACAGTGGTAAGGTTCAAAGGAGCAGTCTAGTTGGGAGTTGAGTCTGTGGTAGAAGTCTAGATTATGAGCTCTAGTGAGGCCAATTGCAGGCGTGGCAGAGCCCAGTCAGTGGGGATCTTCACGTCGGTAGTCTCAGTTGTGAAAATTATTCTGGCAGCACAGCAAGGTGTTGGAATACTTGTAATGGGCAAGGCGAGACAAGGTGTAGCAGTTCCCACTGGGAGAGCTAGTCATGCAACAGAAGTGTGTCAAAAGATAAGCAGCAATCCAACGTTGGCATCCCGGTCAGGCAAAAGCGAGTCTGGCGCCACACAAACAGTGGCAGACATGCCAACCCTCCCAATTTTGAACTGAAAAATATTGCAAAATATTGCTATTTTCTCACGTTCTCCCGCCTAAAATAATTCTAGCCCCAATGTATGCTTATGGGGAAATTAATGTCTCCTGAATTCTCTCGTGAAATCTCCTTCCTATGTGCCTCAGAATGTTGGCATGTATGCAGTGGGGATCTCAAAACAGCAATATAAACTGGGGAGCCCAGCTAGGCATTGTAAGTGTGGTTAGACAATCGAGAACCGGTACAACAATCCCCCAGTTGGAACACCCTGGAAAGCAATACGCTTATGCAGCGCAATAGGGCGCTGGCGAGGGTCAGTGACGACGTCAGTCAATCCCTGGACAGCCTGAAGGAAGAGAAAATACAAGATTGGCAGTACAGAATGGTGGTTGTTGCTTAGTACGCATAGGTTATGCGCATGCGTGAGCCTCGTTCCGGCTCGCGCATGCGGGTTGATAATAAATGCTGACCCAGTACGGCAGTTGCCGCTGGGACCCCATACAGACTAGACGTGCCCTGCGTATCTCTACCTGGTATGCGTGTGTATGTGTGGGGCAGCGTGGGGCATGGCTCAAAGCTAACACTGGCGACGAGGTAGTGCTGCGTGTGTGGATACGACATCTTTCAAAGACGTTTACGAGTCGGAGGAAGTATTCCGACACGCTACGCAGCTATGGACTGGATGCGGAGAGCTGGCGGCCATCTTAAATCCTTTGATCATGACGAATGCGCCCCAAAAGGGTGCTTGTGCGACGTTCGTGTTCGGAAGAAAAGCAATTTTTGGAACCCCCATGGCTGTCATATGTCTGATGGCCATGGCAATGACTTTTTGAAGGTGTCGCAGACACCCCACGCGTGCTGGCTGACCAAACAAGCTGTCACTCAGGCAGAACTGCCATACAGAGCTGCTGGATTCTAGTCATCCTGCCTCAAGACAGAGGAGAAGAAGGTCAGTGGGGACACACTCTTTAGCTTGGAGGCTACCACTGTTGAGGAGGAGCTCACCTACAAAAAGGGACATCATACACCATCTCAACAAGGGAGTGTGGGCACCTGGCAGTTTTGGGACTTGACAGGCTTGAGGCCTCTGGTAACACAGTGAGGTTCTCTGTCAAGACTTGGGGAAGATGGCGGGTTTGGAACCGATGGAAACGTTGTCCGCCATTGATGTTTCCATCACGTTCCTTGCAGCATCATGTGCAGGTCTAGTTTTCTTGTTGCTGGGCATCCGACGCCGGTTGTTTTCTTCCCCTACTTCCGGGACTCGGACGCGTTGCAACGTCCTTTGGTTCTGCCGCTTGCTGTTGCCTGCGCTCCTTGCTCTAGCTTGAACTTCACTTCTGCCCGCCCTCCTTCCCTTCCTTGTTGTTTCCTCTCTCTCCGTTTTTCCTCCCATCCTCCTTGCTACCCTCGTTCCCGTTTCTCGTTCCTTCCGTCTTCCGTTTCTTTTCTCTAGTTCCTTCTTAGTATTCATTCTTTCCCGTTCTCCTGCCTTCTGCCCTTCTGCATTTTTGTTCCTGACTTCCGTGTACCGACTCCTGGCCTGCCTTTGGATTGCTCTGCCTTACCCATTGTCTTTGTTACCTTCTCTTGTGTACCAGACCTGCGCCTGCCCCCGGATTGCTTCTTCCTGATCCTTCAGTACTGTGTTCTCAAGTTGCCACACTTTGCAGCCATCTACAGTTTCAGCGGTATACTCACGTTGGGCTACCTTTCTCCAGTTTCATCGCCCGGTGTCAGTCTTTGTCCACCAGACTCCTCACGTGGATTATACATCGGAGTCAACCCGAAACCCAGCAACAACATTGAATTCTGTGGTGACTCCATTGGGGTTTTTGTGCCTCTGGCTTTTTCCCCGCATTTGGCTACCGCAGAGGATTGCCCACAGCCCACCTATAAGGTGACACTGTGGCGTACTTCCACGGCCGCCACTATCTACATAACAAAAGGAGAGACCCGGACCAAAAGGAAGAAAGAAGCCGGCACTCAGGTGGAAAAGTAGAGGTGACGAGGAAGGGGAGGTGGGAGAGACGGAGTCCTCAGTGGAAGAAGAGGATATTACTGACCAGCCTGACAGTTTGCAACGCCAACAACCCGACATGGCTACTCCACAGCAAGTCCAGGAACTAGTGGCAGCTGTCCAGAACTTGAATCTGGAAGTCCAAAATCTCAAGCGTGCCAATGCCACGCTACAACAACGGATGACTGAAAGGGAACAGCCTTCAACAGATCTACCTCCGCTTCCGTTGGTCTCAGGAAAATGTTATGGCACGCCTAAGAAGGTGAAAGATTTCTTAGACGCTTGTAACTTACATTTTTCATTCCGAGCTCAAACTTATTCTTCTGCTCATGCCAAAGTAGGGTTTATGATCACACACATGACCGGAAACGCCCTGGCATGGGCCACCCCATTGGTCAACCAGACTGATCCGGTACTACAGGACTATAGTGCCTTCAAGACTCTTATCCAACAGACTTTCTTACGTACAGAAAGCACTTACTTAGCATCTGAGGACCTCCTGGACATCAAATAAGGTAATACCGACTTACTGTCGTACATTACTACTTTCAAGCAAATAGCGGCGGAAGCCGGATGGCAGGAACAAGCTCAATATACCATTTTTCAGAGAGGTTTAAGAGAAGATTTAAAAGGATGAGCTGGCACGCATTGCTCGACCTCTCACATTTGCTGAGTTAGTTACTGCCACGCTCTGCATTGACTTTCGTTTATCAGAACGTCGAGCAGAAAGAAATAAAGCCAAAGGTTATGGCCCTTCTCCCTTGGAGACCCTTCCTCCGCTACAACCTTCTACCCAACGCTCATCCCAAGAGGAGCCTATGCAGATCGGAACCACCCGTGCCCCTCTTACGCCTGAAGAACGCAAGAGGCGTTGAGAAGGAAGGCTATGTATGTACTCTGGCTCATCAACTCATTGGGCCTCATTACAAATCACCTGGTATGGAAACAACGGTGGCGGTAAACCCGCCGCCACCGTTGTTTCTATGCCGGGCGATCACAACTCCTGCAGGCGGGAGGTGATGTTCCCGCCAGGTCTGACCTGGCGGGTTTAACACTGCCCGCCTGCAGGCGGACGAGGAAACCCCGGCAGCATTACGAGATGCTGCCGGTGTTTCCATGATCCCCATTCCCATCGAGTCCCAGAGGACTCGATGGGAATGGGGATTAACACCATTCCGCCTCCGTGATTCCCAGAAAACCGGGGTTGTAATGCCCCGGTAATTCCGGGAATCACGGAGGCGGAATGGTAATACGAGTCCGGCGGTAACCAGGCGGTTTTACCGCCGCGGTTACCGCCAGACTCGTAATGAGGCCCATTTACTCTGGGATTGTCCAGATGTGCCACCCAGATGCCCGGGAAACGATCGCCCTCGGTGAGTGTTGGGACTCACTACCGAGGGGCTATTACTAGTCCTTATGCCACCCTTTCGGTCACTTCCTCAGACAGGACGGATTATTCTCGTCTCATGGTAGTGGCGGTGACTTTACTTGTTGGGGACTCTAAAATACAGTCCCAGGCCCTGCTTGACTGTGGAGCCGCTGGAAACTTTATTGATACCCAATGGGCAGAGCAAAGAGGTTTAAACCGCATCGCCAACACAGAAGACCAGAAGGTAGAGGGGGTTGATGGTGAACCCCTGAGCTCAGGCTTTATTACCCATACCACCGAGGAGCTCACTATGTCAATTCAACAACATTCCGAACGCATCACCTTTGACATAATTCGAGCCGCACACTTTCCTATCATCCTTGGCATTGGTTGGCTATGCAAGCATAACCCCACCATCAATTGGTCCAAGAATCTCCTAAGTTTCCATTCATCTTTTTGCAAGACAGATTGCCTTCCTGAACCCAAATTTGGAACTGTTAAGACGGTATGCTGTACTGAGTCTAAGATGGTTCATTGTCTGCCCAACCATCTCAAGGACTACGCTGAGGTGGTTGCAGAAAAGATCCCCTTAGAACTACCACCACACAGACCTGAAGATTGTTGTATCGATCTCAATCCAGGAGCCCTGGTACCTTTCTGCCATATGTTTCCCTTATCGGTACAAGAAAAACAATATCTCCGGGAATACTTGGACAACAACCTTGCCAACGAATGAATCCGCCCTTCGAAGTCTCCGGCTGGGGCCTCATTATTCTTCATTCCTAAAAGAGGGACTCAAGAACTACATCCATGCATCGATTACAGGGGCTTAAACAAGGTGACCATAAAGGACCGATATCCCATGCCACTGATCACCGAGATTATTCAAGCTGTACAAGGAGCCACCATCTTCACCAAACTAGACTTACGCAATGCTTACCACCTGCTTCGGATTCAGTCCGGTGATGAATGGAAAACCGCCTTTCGCAACCCTTTCGGTCTTTATGAGTACCAAGTGATGCCTTTTGGGTTAGTCAATGCTCCTTCCATATTTCAGCGCTTCATGGACCGTCTTTTTTCTGACCTACTGAGTCACACGACCATAATATATCTTGACGATATCTTGATATTTTCTCGCATCCAAGAAGAACATGACCTACATTTCAAAGAAGTATTCCAGAGGTTACAGGAAAATCATCTTTCCGTAAAACTCAAATGTGTCTTTTCGGCTTCCACCATTTCTTATTTGGGGTTCAAACTTTCCTCTGAAGGTATCGCCATGGATCCCCAGAAGGTCAGTTCCATCCTAGGGTGGCCATCACCCAAGACTGTGAAGGATGTCCAGAGATTACTTGGTTTGGCCAACTTTTACCAGAAATGTATACCTAACCTTTCACAACAGGTATTGCCTATCACTACACTCCTCAAGAAATCTTCTACCCCGTTTTGTTGGTCCCAGGATGCCAAAGTAAGCTTTATTCATCTCAAGGAATCCTTTTGCTCTGCACCCATTCTCCGACAGCCGGATCAGCATCCCCCTTTCATTGTAGAATCTGAACCTTCTGCCGCTGCCGTAGGGGCAGTGTTGCTACAAAAACATCAGGATAAGGAACACCCGGTATCCTACTTCTCGAAAACACTCAACAGCAGTCAAAAGAACTATTCTGTGATAGAACGTGAACTGCTAGCCATGAAATTGGCCTGTCTTGAATGGCGCCATCTTCTACAAGGTGGTGAACACCCCTTCACTATCCGGACCGACCACAAAAATCTTTTACGTCAGTTCGAATGTTATAACACCAGACAAGCGAGATGGGCTCACTTCTTTGTCCAGTTCAACTTTGACATCACCTACATACCAGGCGAACAGAATTTGGTGGCTGATGCCCTTTCCAGACGCAGTGATTACTCCGCAGAAACCGAACAGGCGAAAGAGTTGTTGTTCCCGAAGACCAAGAGGATCGGGGTACTATCCACCTTCCTACAACAAGTAAGGGTGGGGTCCGGTGGACACTTTGAGGTTGAAAGACATCACAAGGATATCGACTATGACATCCAGGATGGTCTGTACTTGGTGAAAGGGAAGTTATACCTGCCTTCACAGTCTCTGAGGAAAACCGCATTATCTTGGTGTCACGACTCAAAGATCGCAGGAAATCGTGGTAGTAAAGGCACTCTCGCCTTTCTGCAAAGACACTTCTACTGGCCAGATATGAGAGAAGAAACCACCCAATATGTGCAATCTTGCCCTACTTGTCTCCGCAACAAAGTCCCCACGCAAAAGCCTTTGGGATTGTTGGAGCCATGTGCCATACCTACAAGCCCCTGGTGCACCATATCGACGGATTTCATTGTCGAGTTACCCAGATCCCAAGGGTGTACCTGCATAATGGTTGTAGTGGATTCTTTTTCTAAGTTGGCTCATTTTTCGCCCCTGCCTGGTATTCCCTCAGCTACTGAAATGGCAGAAGTTTTCCTAAAAGATGTCTTCAAACTTCATGGAATATCAACCAAAATTATCTCAAATTGTGGTAGCCAGTACACCTCCTGCTTCTGGAAGGCCTTCTGCGAGAGATTGGGGATTGAAAGAGCATGGACTTCAGGTTTCCATCCCCAATCCAATGGACAAACCGAACGCCTTAACGGCACTCTTGAACAGTACCTTCGGTGCTTTGTCAATCAGCAATAAGACAATTGGGTCGAACTCCTTCCAACCGCAGAATTCTCTTACAACAACTCCTTCCATTCCACTCTAGGGATGAGTCCCTTTTCTGCACTTACGGGTATCACCCACGTTCTGTTCTACCCCTAGCGGGCCTCATCTCCAACATTCCCTCCATTGATTCCTCTATAACATTTATTCATGAAGCCCACGAGAAAGCCAAACTGAGTCTCCAGGAGGCTCAAGAGCGTAACAAGACCCAGGCCAATAAACACTGTAGAGCCATTCCGGGTTGGGAAGTCGGATCTAAAGTACTACTCTCTACCAAATCTTTAACACGATGGGTACGCCCTTCCAAGTTGTCCCCTAAATTCATTGGTCCTTATAAGATTACCCACAATATAGACCCTGTGGCATTCTGCCTTCAACTCCCCGCAAGTCTACGCCGAGTCCACCTGGTTTTTCACACCTCTCAGTTAAAACCGTTTTTTTGGTCGACAAGTGAGTTCGCGACTCCAGAAATGCCCCTTTGCCCCCGGATTCTTCCAAGGAAGAATACGAGGTGGCTCAGATATGTGACTCCAGGTATCACAGGGGACGTTTGGAATAACTTGTACATTGGAAGGGATACCCTTGGTCAGAGAATTCGTGGGAACCCAGATCCCATTTAAATGCCCCAATACTGTTGCGTAAGTTCCACCGGAATCATCCGGGTAAACCTGGGGGTGTAGGTCTTGGGAGGGGGCATACTGTCATGACTTGGGGAAGATGGCGGGTTTGGAACCGATGGAAACGTTGTCCGCCATTGATGTTTCCATCACGTTCCTTGCAGCATCGTGTGCAGGTCTAGTTTTCTTGTTGCTGTGCGTCCGACGCTGTTTTTTTTTTTTTCTCCACTTCCGGCTCTCGATGCGTTGCAACGTCCTTTGGTTCTGCCGCTTGCTGTTGCCCGCGCTCTTTGCTCTAGCTCGAGCTTCACTTCTGCCTGCCCTCCTTCTCTTCCTTGTTGTTTCCTCTCTCTCTGTTTTTCCTCCCATCCTCCTTGCTACCCTCGTTCCCGTTTCTCATTCTTTCCGTCTTCCGTTTCTTTTCTCTAGTTCTTTCTTAGTATTCATTCTTTCCCGTTCTCCTGCCTTCTGCCCCTCTGCATTTTTGTTCCTGACTTCCGTGTACCGACTCCTGGCCTGCCTTTGGGTTGCTCTGCCTTACCCATTGTCTTCGTTATCCTCTCTTGTGTACCAGACCTGCGCCTGCCCCCGGATTGCTTCTTCCTGATCCTTCAGTACTGTGTTCTGTTCAGTTTCAGTTTCAGTGGTATACTCACATTGGGCTACCTTTCTCCAGTTTCATCGCCCGGTGTCAGTCTTTGTCCACCAGACTCCTCACGTGGATTATACATCGGAGTCAACCCGGAACCCAGCAACAACATTGAATTCTGTGGTGACTTCATTGGGGTTTTTTGTGTCTACTGGCACCTGCGCCAGTACCACACAGGCAACAAGGTACTTTGGCGCCCATGCCAGAGTTGGGCACTTCAGGGCCCCCTTCCAAACTTGGACCAAAATGGCTGATGTGGGTGAAAAAACTCGAAATGTTCTTCAGAGCCACAGGGGAGACGGAGGACGATGCAAAAGTAGCCACACTATTGTACTCAGCAGGAACAGAAGTACACAGAATATTTGACTCTTTAAACCTACAGGCGACCACATATGCTGCTGTCAAACAGGCCCTCCAGAACCATTTCCTCCCCATGGCGAATGTGGATTTCGATAGAGTTGGTATGTGCGCTGAGAAGCAGCTGGGAGAGGAGTCCCTAGACCAATTCTGTGCAAGACTGAGGAACCTGGAATCAATTAATCCAAGGTTGCAGCTCAGGGAAACTGAGGAGACAGGTCCTCAGAGAGCCCGGCCTGACGCTAGCACAGATTCTGGACACTGGGCGGGCGTATGAGCTGGCTGAGAGCAGGGGAGCCAAGATGGACGCTGCGGTGCGCCCAGGTAAGAGTGAGGAAGCTTTCGCTGTTGATTGGCCCACACTGGTGAAGTCACGATGGGGCCAGAAAAGATCTGAGGGCCCTCCGACCTCTTCTAGCCCACAGTACTGCCAATACTGTGGGTATGATCTGCCTCACGTGGGAGTATGCCCAGCGAAGGCGAGAGTATGTGGCAGATGCAGCACACCCAGACATTACGCAAGGGTGTGTAGAGCGACTGTTCGGGATATCATCAGCTGGAACTTCACCCAGAGTCCCGTTACATTACCACCTTCACCACCCATGAAGGATTATACCAATTCAAAAGATTGAGCTTTGGAGTCTCGTCAGAGGCATAGGTGTTCCAAAATGTCATTTGTGGAGTCCTGGCGGAACTAAAAGGGGTAATCAACATGAGCGATGATATCCTGGTCTTTGCGCCCTCGGAAGCCGAGCATTTGAAAAGATTGGAACGAGCACTGGACAGACTAAAAGGTCTAGGCCCGATTCTACATAAGAAGAAGTGCGAGTTCTTCAAAGACCGCATAGAGTTCTTCGGGTTTGTCTTTCACGCCGGAGGCATCTCTCCGGACCCTGAAAAGGTGCCAGACATTCGCGAAGCGGCCCCCCAGAGTCACCATCAGAAATTAGAAGATTTTTGGGCATGGTGAACTACTGCGGGAGGTTCATTCGTGATCTGGCATCTCTATCAGAGCCCTTGCAGGCGCTGACAAAGAACGATGTAGCATGGACATGGACTGCCAAAGAACAGAAGGCATTTACAGACATAAAGAATGTGCCTTCTGGCCATTACGCAAGGGTGTGTAGAGCGGCTGTTCTGGGGACCACTTCGAGGGGACCAGCGAGAGTGAGTCGGGAAAATCCCAGAAAATTTAGGAATGTGGCAGCCATCGAACAAGGGGTGCAGGAATTAGACATTGCGGAGAAAGAGGAGGACGTTTTTTTCATCTCCAACATTGCCACAGGGGCAAATAAAAGAAGACAACCAACATGCACGGTAAACATTGGGGACACACCAACGCCCGTTTTGATTGACACAGGTGCGTCGGTCTGTGTCTTGGCAGCAGATCACTATGAGGCCCCCCTCCAAGGCCCTCCAAAACTTGAACCTTCCAAAGCAAATATATATACACTTTTGGGGGGGGGGAAATCACACTTCTGCCAATCCACTGTGTCTTCATAACACCCGTCACCCATGGACAAAACACAATCAAGGCCAGATTCTTTGTTACCGATGTAAGCCCACATTCCCTATTAAGCTGCGCCGCCTCAGAAGCATTAGACATTGTCCATTTCACCATGTCGGTATATCAAACTGATATTGACCGCCTGCTAAACCCGTACGAAAACCTATTCCATGGAATAGGCAAACTGAAGGGAGATCCGATCAGACTACATATTGATGGGTCAGTAAGGTAGACAGCCCTAAAACATAGGAGAATACCATTTCATCTGAGGGCACAAGTAGAGAAAGAACTTCAATCGTTGATTGATATGGACATCATAGAAAGAGTAGGGTGTCCCCGATTGTAGTGACGCCCAAGCCCAAACAGCCGGGAGCAGTGCGCATCTGCGTTGACATGTGGCTACCAAACGCCGCCATCAACAGGGAAAGACACCTCACACCAACGTTGGACGACATTGTGGGTGAACTGCAAGGGGCCAAAGTGTTTTCCAAGTTAAATCTAAGGTCGGGATATCATCAGCTGGAACTTCACCCAGAGTCCCGTTACATTACCACCTTCACCACCCATGAAGGATTATACCAATTCAAAAGATTGAGCTTTGAAGTCTCATCAGAGGCATAGGTGTTCCAAAATGTCATTCGTGGAGTCCTGGCAGAACTAAAAGGGGTAATGAACATGAGCGATGATATCCTGGTCTTTGCGCCCTCGGAAGCCGAGCATTTGAAAAGATTGGAACGAGCACTGGACAGACTAAAAGGTCTAGGCCTGATTCTACATAAGAAGAAGTGTGAGTTCTTCAAAGACCGCATAGAGTTCTTCGGGTTTGTCTTCCACGCCGGAGGCATCTCTCCGGACCCTGAAAAGGTGCCAGACATTCGCGAAGCGGCCCCCCAGAGTCACCATCAGAAATTAGAAGCTTTTTGGGCATGGTGAACTACTGCGGGAGGTTCATTCGTGATCTGGCATCTCTATCAGAGCCCTTGCAGGCGCTGACAAAGAACGATGTAGCATGGACATGGACTGCCAAAGAACAGAAGGCATTTACAGACATAAAGAATGTGCTGTCTGGCCAAGAAACAATGGCCTATTTTAGCCCAGACAGCGAGTCGGAAATTGTTGTAGACGCCAGCCCGGTGGGACTGGGCGCTGTACTGTTCCAAGCTGACACACAAGGACATATGCGCCCCATAGCGTACGCAAGCAAAGCTCTCACAGAAACAGAGAGAAAACTCTCGGTGGCAGAGGATGGACTCTTGCTACGAGGTCGACAGATTGTCATCCCGCAAGCCCTAGTAACCAGGGTGTTGGAGCTAGCACACAATGGGCACAAAGGTGCGGCTAAAACAAAAGCGCGCCTGAGACCAAAGGTATGGTTCCCCGACCTTGAGAGGTGCGTAGCCAAATTCGTACGCGGCTGTGTACCCTGCCAGGCTGCAAGCCCGGCTGAAAGAGGTCCAACAATAAGGTCCATGGAGAGAAGCGAACAGCCATGGGGAAATGTGCACTCCGACTTTGGGTCCAATGGAAGGGGGATGTACTTCCTGGCCGTGGTAGACCAGTGGTCCAGACACCCAGAAGTTGAATTGGTAGAATCGACAGTGTGTGATCACACAATTTTGGCACTAGAGAGGATCTTTGCCACTCATGGGTTCCCGCTGGAACTGTGCTCGGACAATGGCCCGCCGTTTCAGGGACAGCAGTTTGCCAACTACCTTGAAGAAAGAGGCATCAAGCAGGAGAGTTACCCCGCGAACGGAGAGGCCGAAAGATTCATGCAAACTCTCAATAAAACCTTTAGGATTTCGATGAATGGAGGAGCAGAGCTACACCAGAATCTTTTCGAGTTCCTGAGAGAATATCAGACGACCCCACACCAGTCCACAAGAGTCACACCGGCAGAAGCCTTGTTCAACCGCTGCCCCAGAGGACTAATACCAGAGATGGAGAGAAGAGCACCAGGGGTAATTGATGACGAACGAGTCAGGCAGGAGCGACAGGCCAAGAACGAGAAGGAAAGTGAGCAGAGGATTCTCCAGGAAAAACAGATCGGAGTAGGAGACACTGTGCTGGTGAGGAATAGACATCCGGAAGGGGAATTGTTCCTCAGGTACGAACCGCAGCCTCTCGGGGTGACACATGTAAAGGGAACCATGGTAACTGCGGCGAACGAGCGAGGAACAGTAACGAGAAATGTGTCCTATTTCAAGAAAATAGAAATCAACCAGCCGGAGGGGACTCGCGAGGATGACCGAAGAAGCAGACCCAGAGATCACCCAGCCGACAGCGGCACCGGATGGAGGTGGGAGTGCCCCACAAGAAGCGCCTTTTGCCGTACCCAGAGGGCAGTCGGAGGTACCCGAGCAGAGAAGGGCACCAATGCCCCACAAGGTTCCGAGACTACTTCATGGACCCTGCGTCCTAACAGGCTCAGGACAGTTTGTGTTCACTCATGTTGGGTTGTTGCAACGTTTATGTTTAATTGTTTTCTTGTTTAAAGAAAAGGAGGGATGTTGCGTAGTACGTATATGTTATGCGCATGCGCGAGCCTCGTTCCGGCTTGCGCATGAGGGTTGATAATAAACGCTGGCCCCGGACGGCAGTTGCCGCTGGGACCCAATACAGACTAGACGTGTCCTGCGTATCTCTACCTGGTGTGCGTGTTTATGTGTGGGGCGGCCTGGGGCATGGCTCAAAGCTAATGCAATCCCACACCAGGAAGCACTGTGGGGTGAGAAAATGCAGTAGTGACATCTGTGAAGCCTTATAACACTGGGTTATGAATGGACCAGTAACAGAAGGATGGACCTTTCACGCAGCTTGCTAGGAACAAACATCAGGTGACATCTATCTGCTAGGATAGATTCCCTTGTTCGTTTGCCTGCAGTGATCCCTCCCAACATAATACTTGAGACGCCACAGTCCTCAAACTACTCAGCCTTGCCAGCTTGTCACACCAACCCAGCTGTAGCTCTGTAGTCTCACCCTGTCCATCAACTCCTCACTCGCAGTGTGACCGCTCACGCTACCTTGCTACTGAGTGTGACACTGCCATGCATGCCAATCCTCACGATTTTGGGGATAGGGAGGACTACCGATTTTTTCAACAAAAAAAGTGCTATTTTTTATTTCCTCCCTCCTAGAAAAGTATATACCCTATTAAATCCAGTGGGACAAGTACATTCTCCAGATTTCTGTTTTAAAATCTCTTTCACAGCTGCGGAAAAACGTTGGCATGTATGCACTGCCCACTGTCTGATCTGCATAGTGGCTGGACCCGGATTAAAAACGACACAGTTAGAATTTGGAACCATGTTGGAATCTATTATGAAGCGATCGCGTTGGTAAGCATTTTGAGAACCGGACACGGGCGAGTAATGTGATAAGCTATATGTAAACGTAGCAACACGCAGGCACTACGGCCATTGTAATCAATTTGAGACATTAATATTCATAGGTAGTGGGACTCCGACTCACGCACATTCACGGTCTGCTTTGTCTTCTTCTAATAAAACTGATTCTTCTAATGCCACCCTCAGACCATCTCAATACTTCCGACAACAGAAAGCCGCCATCTAACTGCAGTCGCTTTCAGTTCAACATCCCATACTATGAAAATAGAAGAGGGACATAATGTACCACTTTCAAGAGAGTAGGAGATACACATTGGGTAGCGACTAGTTCCCATCCGAGAAACGGACCATAGGAAGGGCCCGCCCACTCTTCTTCACGTGACCTCTGATGTCATCCGTGTGATTTCCGGAGCAGTGAGCAGGTTTCGGAGTAATTTCATGGTTGATACTAGTTCCCCTCCGAGAAACGGACCATCGGTTGTTAGGGCCATTTCTCAAATGGGAAATAGCTGCTTCAGTGTGAGTGGGCTAGTTCCCATTAGAGAAATGGCCCTTTTTTTGCCCCCTAGTGGCCAAGTCTTGCATAATAAAGGGAACTAGCCCACTCATACTGAGAAGGCTAGTTCCCATTAGAGAAATGGCCCTTTTGCCCTTAGTGGCCAAGTCCTGCATAATAATGGGAACTAGCCTACTCAAACTGAGAAGGTGTTATGTTCCAGCCCTCGGCGTGCGCGCACAAGGGCTGGAGGAGTTAGGCAAGGCCGCACGGCCTGTGGCGCAGCGCCAGCGGGAGCTCCAATAACTCGCACGCACACGGGTGGATGGTCTGCCCCGGAACTGCCTTCCGAGCGCGGGGGCGGGGCTTTTATTTAGCACGCCCTGCGTCACCGTGTAGCGGGACGCAGGGCAGAACATAACATTCCTCCTTTATTATAAAATAAACAAGCATAACACTAACTTGTATCAACTGTGAGTGCAAACATCTGCTCACGCTCTTAACCAATAAGTGCTCGGCCATAGTGTCCGTGGTCCAGGTACCTCACACTACCACACATAGTCATTTAACTTGGCCGGCGGTCTCGTGGCCGCTCTCAGACCGTACCGCCCTTCTTGGGGCCTGCACCCCCCCGGCTCCTGATCTGGCTCACCTTCACTGGGCAGGTCCTCGAGGCCGGGGGCCTCCAGCGTTTCCCAGGTTCCATCCGCCGCTCCTGTCTCATCCGGGATGGACCTAGGCTCGTCTTCGCTGGGCTGAGCGTCCTCCTCTTCCAGATGGCACTCACTGTCAGTCCACAGGTTGCGAGGCACCGCCTTGAACCACGACGAGTTCCTCGTCACTTGACGGTGTCCTCGGGTCACAGTCACCATGGTTCCGTGCTGATCGCTGACGGTCCATGGCAGTTCCTCGTATCTGGTGTCGAGTTTTGATTTGGTGGGGTTTCGTAGCATGACGACCTGGTCCCCCACCTGGTGATCGGACTGCCTCGCTCTCCTCTTGCCACTCATGTGGGCATTGGCACTCCTCCTCATTTCCGTGCGTCCTTCATTGACCTCGTCCGGGGTCCTGCTTGGATGATGCGGAATCGAGGATCGGATGACGGTGCCGAACATGAGATCTGCCGGCGGTATGCCGGTTGTGCTGTGGGGGGTAACCCGATAGTTCCTGAGGAATCGGTAGAGGTCGACCTTCCATGGGCTGGCGTTCGCCTTGGATACCCTTAGCACCTTGTTAATGGTTCTCATGAAGCGTTCGGCGTCCCCGTTGGCCTGGGGCCACCTCGGCATGATGTGGTGATACTTTATATTAAGGTCCTGCAGATAGTTTTTGAATTCCTCCCCGGTGAACGGTGGCCCATTGTCACTTTTGATGGAGGTTGGTAGTCCGTGAGTTGCGAACATTTTTTCTATGGCTGGAATGACCACTTCTGCTGCTGTGGATTCGACTATTTCAACTTCCGGATATCGGGAGTGGTCATCAACGGCTACCAAGAGGTGGAGGCCTTCCCGTAGCTTGTAGAAGTCAATACTGATGGCCTCCCACCGAGAGCGGCCGCGTGCCGCCGATAGAATTGGTTCTGGCGGGGCTCCTGTTATCTGACAGGCTAGGCACGTACTGATGAGTGTCTCGACCCGTTCCTCGATCTGGGGAAACCATACCCTGTGCCGTATGCGGGCTTTTGTCCTTGCCAGCCCTTGGTGTCCTTCATGCGCTAGGGCCACTATCCTGTCTTGTATTCTGAGAGGGATTACGATGCAGTTACCCCTTAGTATCACTCCGCCTTCTGTGATTGACAAATCTTGCCGGACGGTGAACATGCCGGACAGAAATCCTTTTGCCTCCGCTGTTCTGTTGTGTGTGTGTCTCATGAAGGTTTTCCAGTCCCCTGAGATTATGGCATCTTTCACTAGATTGCAGCAGGGATCCTTGTTGGTTTCTGCCTCGATGTCTTCGATGCTCACCGCCTTTGGTCTCATTGCACGAACCACTTGGCATATATGTTCTTCTGTCTCTTCGGCCACTTGGATCTCTTGTTGGGTTGCCGCTCGCGGGTGCCTCGAGAGGAAGTCCGCAGGGTTTCCACTGTCTGGTTGGTAGATGAGATCAAAGTCGTATTGCTGGAGATGTAGTAGCCATTTGGTGATCCGTGCCGGAGGGTGTGATGACGTTCCCATGAAGATGGGTAGTAGGGGTTTGTGGTCGGTGACTGCCGTGAATCGCCGCCCATATAGGTACAGGTGAAAGTGCCTGCACCCCCACAGCACTGCGATGACCTCTTTCTCAATGTGGGAGTACCTCTGTTCGGTTTCCGTGAGGGCTCTTGAGGCATATGCTATCGGTCTTTTCTCCCCTTCTCTCGTCACCTGCATTAGGATGGCACCGAGCCCAACGGGGCTTGCATCCACGAACAGTTCTGTGGGCAATTCGGTGTTATAATACGCCATGTTGGTGTCGACGGACAAGGATTCTTTAATACTTTCAAACGAGTCTTGGCACTTCTGCCCCCAGTCCCACTTGACGTTTGCTTTCGTCAGTTCCCGTAGTGGCTCAGATAGGGTGGCCAGGTTTCGAATGAACCTCCCGCAGTAGGTTGCCATCTCTAGGAAACTGCGTACTTCTGTGGGGGTCATCGGTGGGCTTGCCGCCTGGATGTCTGCGACCTTCTGGGGATCAGGGGAGATGCCCGTGCTGCCAAACTTGTAGCCAAAAAAAGTGATTTCCGATCTGAGGAACTCGCACTTCTCCCTGTGTATGGTCAGTCCAGCCTCTTGTAGTCTGCCCAGTAGGGTGTGAAGCCTCTTGAGGTGCTCCTTCTTGTCGGGGGCGTGAATCAGAATGTCGTTGCTCACGTTGAGGACCCCAGGGATGCCCCTGATGACCTCCTGGATAGCTTGCTGGAACACTTCAGCAACAGACGAGATCCCGAAGCTCAGGCGTTTGTATCTCCTTAACCCCAAATGCGTCGAGAATGTTGTGATGTAGCGCGAATCTCTGTGGAGTTTGAGTTGATGATACCCCGCTTTCAAGTCAACTTTTGAGAAAACACAAGACCCTGTGAGGTCCGCCACGATTTCGTCGATCGTTGGGGTGATGTGGCGTTCTCGTTTGATGGCAGTGTTAGGTAGACGCATATCGATGCAAATCCGGACCTTCCCGAGCTGTTTAGGCTTTCGCGTGACGACCATCGGGGAGACCCATGGTGTGGGCCCCGACACCGCCTCTATGATGCCAGCTTCCTCCAGAGCCTTGAGTTCCTGCTCCACTTGTTCTCTCATGTGGAAAGGTGTCCTCCGATGCCGTACGGTCTTCGGCTGTACTGTTTCGTCAATATGCCGCCGGATGGTTTTGCCCTTCAAGCAGCCTAGTCCATCTTGCAGCTTAGGGTATTGACTTAGCATTTTCTCCACCTCTTCGGCCTCATCAATGTGGCAGATGAATTTGACCACTCCCAGATCTTCTGCGGCGTCCCCACTCAGGAGGCTTTCGATTCCTGCCTTCACGACATAGACTTTCGACCACCGTCTGTTTTCACCGTGCTCCAGCGTGGTGCGGAACCTGCCCATGACTGGTAGGGGCTTCCGCCTGCCGTAGGCATACAACAGCGTGTCCGTGCTTTTCAGGACTGGTTGAGGCTTTAGAGTCTGGAATATGCTTGTCGGCATCACGTTCACCGAAGCGCCGGTGTCAATGGTCATGAGAATGCACTGGTCTTGGACAGTGACCATGCACTTGCGCCTTCGGACAGATTTTCTTTGTGTTTCTTGACCTTGGCTTAATGCGGACACCAGGTATATCTTTCTTCCTTTCCTCTCGTTGTCCTTGCCGGGATCTTGCTGTAACGCTCACCTGACTCCCACGGGGGCGCTGGCCTGGTTCGCGCTGCTGTGACCTCGTCTAAGGTGATGCGCAGGGTTCGGAAGACGGACTGGACCGGGCCCCAGATCTGGCTGACTCGCAGAAGTATCCTTCTGTAGGTGAGAATAGGGGGTTAACTGTCTGCGGGGTAATGCAATCAGCCTCCCACTTACCCCTCTCACCCTCCTCAAAACCCTTCTGTGCTTCCCCGTAGCGTCTCACCTTAGGGTCTGGAAGGACGAGCTCTCCATCCTGCTTCTGATGCAGGGGCGCGTTGGTATCCAGTTACGTCACTGGCTTTTCGGATGGGTGAGAACCAAACTTGCTTGGCTTCCAGGTAAGTTTTTCTATAAGTGTCCATGCATTAATGTTCTAATGCTTTTTCCCCATAGGGGCCGGGGTACGGAATGCCGGGGAACAGGCACCGACCTGAGGTGAGCGGTGAAATCCTTGTGGAAATCAGGTAAGTCTTTAATGAGTGTTTTGGTAATGTCTTTTCATTCACTCATTAACGCTGATGTCTTTTTCCCCTTAGGGGACGGGGTCCGAAAATGCCTGGATGCGGCGCGGACCCGAAATGAAAAGGGAATGACTCAACAGGTAAGTCTTGACATGGAGTTTTAGCTTCCCTTTTCCCTTCTTTCTCTCACCTTTGTTCTTGTCTTTTTCTCCCTAGGCGCTGGGGCGCGACTGCAAATCCGGATGGTCGCTGCTGAACATGGAGGCGCCCTGTAAAGGTGAGTAGAGTGCGGCGCTGCAGCGATCGATGCGATGTGCTTTTAAAAATAAATGTCTTCCTTTTCAGGATTGTCGGCGAAATGTCTCTGGGATGCAGATTTAGCAGGTGAGGCCTTTTCCTTCTTCTGTTCTCTTGTTCCCTTCCTTTGCAGGTGATTCAGGATGCTGGCAGGTGTGGCAGAAGTCAAGATGCAGGAGCAGACACGGTGAGCGTCCAGCTGCTAGATGCAGAACAACGCGAAGCACGTGTGGCTGATCGGGTGTGGTTTAAATAGCCTTGGAAGAAGTTCCTAGAATGTGTCCTTCCTCCAATCAGGTATGTATCCTTCCCCGACCACGCCCGGGTGGTAAATGAGTCCCACAGGTAAAGTAGTTCCTTTCAGGCCTCAAGGAGGCCGGAGTTCTGCAGCATGGTCTGCATCAGGTAAGTGCACCCAAACACTTTCATAATGAGCCTGGCGCCTATGGCGCCAGGACTGACGTTTTCTATGAGCCTGGCGCCATAGGCGCCAGGACGCTGTCCAAAGGGCCCCTATAAGGGGTTGCTGGGACCTTCCCCGGGGACTTGATGTCCGCTTTCGGGGACGCAGGGCCTGAGCCGGCTCCCCGGGAGCGGGCATCGTGACACTTGCTTCCATGTCGAGATATCATCCCCTTCTTCCTCCGTGGAAGATTTGGCCACTGCGACCCTCCTTGCACTGGCTTGCTTCTTTTTCTTGGTCGCGTTTTTGTCTGAAATGTTCTGTGGGGGCTGCGTGGAGGCGCCCGATGATCTGCACACCTTTGCATAATGATCCTTCCTGCCGCAGGCGCCGCAGGTGGTGCCTTGCGCAGGGCAGTTGCGGCGGCCATGTCGTGGGCCACCACACCAGCCACACTCTGTGGGCCCAGGAATGCGCGGTTGCCACCTGTTCTGGCCATAGCCCCCACTGTATTCATCCCTCGAGGATTGTTTGTTGGTGATCTGGGCCACCATGGCTGTGTTGAGGACAGGTTGCAGTCTGTGCAGAGTGGCCTCCATGTTGGCCGCTCTGGTGTGGGCTAGTTTCCTTTGTCGTCCTAATTCAAGGATTCCTTGCAGGGGGATGCCTCTCTCGCTGAGTATTAGGCGCCTTAGTTTTTCTGAGTGTACGCCGTTAATGATCTGCCTCCTGATCTACCTCTCAACATTAGTGAACTCGCAGGACATGGCCAGTTTTCTTAACCGAGTGTGGTAGGCATCCAGGGTCTCGTCTGCTGCCTGTATGGTGGTGCAGAAGATGAAAGTCTCATAGTCCGGGTTCAGTTGGGGGAGAAAATGAGCTGTGAGGGCATCTTTTGCGCTTTGGTACGCATCTTGGCCATCAGCCACATCCAAGGAGTTGAAAATGCGCAGTACCTCGTCATCCACACTGAGTAGTAGGTGCGCCTTCATCTTCCTGGCCGACGTCACATCTTTGCACTCCATCGCCATCTCGAATTTCTGGATCCACAGCTGCCATCTGGGTCCACTCGAAGATGGGTCGGTAAAGGGGTCAAAAGGCTGGACCAGTGTCGATGAGCCTCCTTGTGTGCGAGGCTGTGGGGACGTCAGCGATAGGTTTGCCGCAATTCTGAACGGCATGGTGGGCCCAGGGGTGGACGTGCCGGACGCCATGTCGACGTGTACCTGTTCAGTGCTGTCGTGATCTCTTCAGGCAACCACTAGCACGGTGAAGTTGGGCCTTCCCTGGAGTTGCCGTGGTGTCCAAATGCTGTAGCGGAGAGTTCAGGTGCTGGTTTTCCCATGTGGTTCTGATGCCACATCGTGATGGGGCCCCTGGTGTACGAGGCCAGATGTCAGATGGCTCCACACTGCCCAGCCATCACTTGTAGGGCGAGTGATGATGAGAAGATTGAAAGATTGAAGGAGAAAAAAAAAAAAATGTAAATTTTTTTTTTTTTTTTTGGGGTGGGGTGGGTCACGTGTGCGATCCCCCCCCACCGGGTGTCCAAAAATTTGGCCGCGATGGCAGCAGGCCATCTAGGCGCCGTGAACGCTGAGCGCGTGTTTGTCCTCGTTCCACCTCGTCGCCATTGTTATGTTCCAGCCCTCGGCGTGCGCGCACGAGGGCTGGAGGAGTTAGGCAAGGCCGCACGGCCTGTGGCGCAGCGCCAGCGGGGGCTCCAATAACTCGCACGCACACGGGTGGATGGTCTGCCCCGGAACTGCCTCCCGAGCGCAGGGGCGGGGCTTTTATTTAGCACGCCCTGCGTCACCGCGTAGCGGGACGCAGGGCGGAACATAACAGAAGGCTAGTTCCCATTAGAGAAATGGCCCTTCTTGCTCCCCTAGAGGCCAAGTCCTGCATAATAATGGGAAGTAGCCTACTCACACTGAGAAAGCTAGTTACCATTAGAGAAATGGCCCTTTTCCCCCTAGTGGCCAAGTCCTGCTATTTCCCATTAGATAAATTGCCCTTTTTGTCCCTAGTGGCCAAGTCCTGCATACTAATGGGAACTAGCCCACTCATACAGAGAAGGCTAGTTCCCATTAGAGAAATGGCCCTTTTTGCTCCTCTAGTGGTCAAGTCCTGCATAATAATGGGAACTAGCCTACTCACACTGAGAAGGCTAGTTCTATGTCAAGACCGGAGGCTCGGATTATGCTTTCTCTACAACTTTACTGTTCAGCAGCAAAGAAACAGTACCAAAGAACATGAATACAAAATCTAATAAAAAACTACAATAACCATGTTTTTCTGAGATTTGTAGTTCATTTCGATTGGTCCTCAACTGACCATGTGATAGTTCCATAAACCAATAAACAAGTCCTCCATGCATCAAAACTCCTGTCCTCTTTCCCTTCCTCCTCTTTCTTTGCTGCTCGGCAGCGAGTTAAGTACAATTTTTGTTATTCCTATTACGTGTGAATGTGAATGTGAGTTTAACTTATTTTAGCACGCGAGTGACACGCGCATTGTTTATGTGTTTGGCGGAGCATATCCGCTAGGTCCAGGCGGCTCAAGGGAGTTGCGGCCGCGACGGGGCTGGGGCACCGGCGGCCGCAGCTCCTCCGACCCGTCAGAGAGGGCACTGTATAACGGAAGGGAGAGCGCGACGGGACCGCGTAGTTCCGGCGCTCTCTCCTTCGTTTTCATTGCGATTTTCGATCGGTTGGTGAGAAGCACGAGAGATATTTACTCCGGCGAAAGCTATATATTAATAATACGATTTGGCACAGCACGCATCGTACGAACGTAGCGTCCTGTGGAAGAACACAACAGCGCCCCTGCAGGCTGTTAGTTGATACCGCACCTCATACGGGCACAGTCCCAGGTAAAACCTGTGTTAATATAGTATTATATCCGTGATATAATCAGAACCAGGGAGATATTATCAAAGTACCTACAATCTCATACTGAGAAGCCCTGGTATATATATTTGAATACTATCATTAATAACATAAATACTCCCCAGGGCCTGAGAATCATGAGCTCCTGCAGTGATGAGGGGAAGGCTAGTGTTAGCCAAAAGAGGAACCATTCAGACATGACTGATGTTTTCCAGAAAGCCCTGGGGGCTTCACTGGGACATAATCCTCAGCAAATAGCGCTGATGGAGGATTGGCTCCGATTCTCTCAGGGCATGTAAGAGGTCAAGTGTCTTAAGGCACGCATGAAATCAAAAGGGGCAGTAAATCAGCCCGTAGGGCAGAAAAAGCCCACACCCCCCCGGGCTCCCCACCGAAGAAGAAAGGTGGTAAAAGGAAGAGAAAGGGTAAGACGGTGCCTAGCAGGGGACGTGACTCATCCTCCGATTCCTCAGATGAGGCTGAGAATGATTGGGAGGAGGAATACCCCGAGGAAGAGGAAGTGTTATCAATATCCTCATCAGGGGATGAGAGCCATGAAGCGTCAAAGAAAAGGAAGAAGGAGGAGGAGGATGTTGCCGATGAGGGGGATTTCGATCCAGAAGCATTGATCCATCCCAGATCATCAGAATGGGAACCCCCCAGAAGAATTTCGGCATATTTAAAGAAATGCCTGAGGGCGCCATTAGCCAAAGAGGCTAGAAGCAAGATGAGGGCGGAATGCCCCAGACCACTCCTCCCTGAAGGTGCGGCAGACACTCCCGTAATAGATGATAAAATGATAACTTTTATGAGCAAGTTTACTAAAGATGTGAGGAAGGGTCTTGATAGATCCTGGCGATCGTGCCAGGACAAGATGCTGGATATGACGGGACCCCTCACAAAGATTCTCCAGATGGGAGAAGAAGCGAAAGTAAAAGGGGAGCCGATAAACCCGACAATCCTTATCGGATGGGCCCAAAGGGCGATATGCATGTTAGGGAACGCTAATCATGCTATAACCACAGAAAGGAGGAGATCTTTGCTAGTAAAGATCGACCCTAAATTGAGTGAGTTAGCCTCCTCAGAATCCGCCACCTCGGCGAAGGGGAAGTTGTTTGGGGACTCCTTTATCAAGGAGCTCACCAAATTTGTAAATTCCTATGCAGCCTTGGATAAGGCTCAAGCCTCTCTTAAGAGAGTTTTCGGAAGGCAGATTTTTGGACGGGCCAGCAGAGGAAGGGGTCGTTCGGCTGGCCGGTTCCAATACAATCGATCCTACCAAGACAGAGCGCAATGGAGAGATCATGAGGAGCGCAAACAGACACCTTTCTTCCCATCGAGAGGTAGAGGAAGAGGAAGAAACTGGCGAGGGGAACGTCAGCAAAATAACCCATGTAAGAATACCAATCCCACACCTAAATATCCTAGAAGTAGGTGGGAGAACTGCTCAATTTCTAAAGAATTGGTTGAACATATCGGGGGATTCCTGGGTGATTCAGACCGCTCAAGGCTTCTATATAGATTTTCTAGATACACCTCAGCAGGAGAAACCACCAAGAGGGATAGTATTGAACAGGGAAGACAAGATCTTACTGGAAAGGGAATTGAGAGGGCTGGAAAGCAAAAGAGCTATACGACCCGCAACAGATCAGTCAGGAGGTTACATAAGCAATATGTTCCTAGTAAAAGGGAAACACAAGACAAGACCAATAATCAATCTAAGAGGCCTAAACGGTTACCTGGTGTACAGACACTTCAAAATGGAAGGGATACACCTATTAAGGGATACTCTAATTCAAGGAGACTGGCTAGCCAGGATAGATTTGAAAGATGCATATCTGACTATCCCCATAGCAGAGGAACACTGCAGATTTCTGAGATTCATCTGGGGGGAAGCGACATGGGAGTTTCGATGCCTACCCTTCGGCCTAGCATCGGCACCATGGTTTTTCACCAAGATGATGAAGCCAGTAGTATCACATCTCAGGGCTCAAGGGATAAGACTCATAATATATCTAGACGATATATGTCTGATGTGCCAAGAGAAGGAGACATTGGTGGAACAGATACAGTTAACAATAGACTTATTAGAAAGCCTTGGCTTTATTATGAATTGGGAGAAATCCAGCTTAGTACCAATTCAGACTATAGAATTCCTAGGGTTCATAGTGGACTCAAAACAGGGAACCCTCAGCCTGCCCATTCACAAGGTGAACGAGATAAAGAAGCAGCTGAGACACACACTAGCGAAGGGAGAACTCTCGCTGATGGATATTGCGAGATTGGTAGGGCGCCTAGCGGCATCAATCCAAGCAATTTTTCCGGGACCGCTTCATTACAGAGCACTCCAGAGGTTGAAGATTTATCACCTCAGGAAGGGCGCATCATACGAATCAAAGGTGAATATCTCCCAAGAAGTGAGGGAAGAGTTGGAATGG
Organism: Ambystoma mexicanum; assembly: GCF_040938575.1. Taxonomy (NCBI): domain Eukaryota; kingdom Metazoa; phylum Chordata; class Amphibia; order Caudata; family Ambystomatidae; genus Ambystoma; species Ambystoma mexicanum. The sequence goes on from NC_090934.1 coordinate 1,006,315,511, forward strand.
TGGCTCATTCATATGGATGCATGGAACGGGAGAGCCATATTTGGTTCATCCCCGGACCTGATCATCGAATCAGACGCCAGCAGATGGGGCTGGGGAGCCCGATGCGGAAACCGGTCAACAGGGGGCAGGTGGTCGGATCAAGAGACGAGTCTCCACATCAACTGCCTGGAATTACTGGCAGGATCTTTTGCAGTGAAATGCTGGACCCAGGAGAAGGTCCAATGTGGCGTTCTGCTGAAAATGGACAATGTCTCGGCAGTCAGATATATCAACAGACTGGGAGGGACAAGATCCAGAATTCTAGCAGAACTGGCAAAGGAATTCTGGGAACTTTGTCTGGAAAGGAGAGTTTCAGTGAGGGCAGAGTACCTGCCGGGCCAACAGAACGAAGTGGCCGACTGGAACTCCAGATACCTCAGAGATGCCAGCGATAGGAAGCTGGACGAAGGGGTGTTCCAGGAACTAATGTCTCGGTGGGGTCCATGCCAGATTGACCTATTTGCATCGAGATTGAACAGGCAATTACCCCGGTTCTTCAGCTGGAGACCAGACCTGGAAGCAGAAGGGACGGATGCTTTTCTGCAATCCTGGGGACATCAGAGGAACTACGCGTTCCCTCCGTTCTCCATGATAATGAGGACGCTTGCTTAGGTGAGACGTCAGAGTGCATCCCTAATCCTAATAACACCGGATTGGAGAGGACAGGTGTGGTTTCCCAGTCTACTGGAATTGACTTATCAGAACCCACTGATTTTACCCAACAGGGAATTAATCATTCGAGATCCCAGGGGACTCAGTCACCCTTTGGTGAGGTCAGGAGGATTCAATCTCTTAGCGTGGGTGATTTCAGGGGATCTTGGATTAGGCCAGGACTATCGGACGATGCTGAAAACATCATTAACGAATCCTGGGCCCCAGGGACACATAAAGCTTATAGATCAGCATGGGTTAGATGGAGTAGCTGGTGTTTGGAGAGGAACATCCATCCCGATAGAACGGATGTAGTTCATGTAGCAAATTTTTTAGCTCAGATGGCAGCGCAAGGTAAGGCGTATAGGACCATTAATACTGCCAGGTCTGCGATATCGGCAGGGCATCCTAGAGTTGAAGGCTTAGCGATTGGGGAACACCCATTAATTTGTAGACTTCTAAGAGGAGTAAAGATGCTTAAACCTCCTAGCGAAAAATATAGTCAATTATGGGATGTAGACAAGGTCTTGAGATTATTTTTGACATGGCCAGATAATCAATATTTGACTCGTAAAGCAATTTCAGGCAAGTTAGCCATGCTCTTATGTCTTTTAGCATGTAAGAGATCTTCTGATGTTAGAGCTCTGGAGGTTAACAGGAAAAGTATGTCCCCTAACGGAGTGACATTTCTCATTTCAAAGAGGACCAAAACGGGGTTGAGATCTATTTCATATGAATCTTTTCCAAACCAACCAAAATTATGTCCAGTGAGATGCCTAGCGGCATACGAAGATATGACGAGGGAAGTAAGGCCTCAAGGGATAACTCAATTATTGATAGCAATTTGTAAACCTTTTAAAGCGGTTAGACCGGCTACCATAGCCAGATGGCTTAGGTGGGTGATGGCAGAAGCGGGCATAGATATTGAGAGGTATGGCGCTTATTCAGCTAGAGGAGCGATGGCTACTAAAGCTTATAACATTGGTGCTAGAGTGGAAGACATTATGAGGTCTGCGGATTGGTCGAATGAATCGACTTTTAAAACTTTCTATTTTAAACCCATGGAAAGTGAAACATCGTTAGTGGTAAGTAAGCTTTGAACAAGCATAATCCGAGCCTCCGGTCTTGACATAGAATTCAGATTTTCCACACATTCGTTACAGAAAGTCATAATTCTATTAAAGACACGGAGGCGAAGGATTATCCCACCCGATCAATCGTAAGAATGAGATATTTACATGTCATGTAATGTTGATATTTATGTAATGAATCATACAGGATGTATAATAATTATGAAGATGTTGTTAATAATCAATGAGTATACAGGTTATTACTAAATGTGGAATTTACGATTGACCACCCGGTTTCGGTTTATAGTCACCTTTTAAATGTATGTTTCTTTAGGGACGACGTCAGACAGGAATTTGAGAATGGAAGACGATATCAAAGACGTACAGAACTCATCCTCGCAAGGACAAAGAAAGAGGAGGAAGGGAAAGAGGACAGGAGTTTTGATGCATGGAGGACTTGTTTATTGGTTTATGGAACTATCACATGGTCAGTTGAGGACCAATCGAAATGAACTACAAATCTCAGAAAAACATGGTTATTGTAGTTTTTTATTAGAGTTTGTATTCATGTTCTTTGGTACTGTTTCTTTGCTGCTGAACAGTAAAGTTGTAGAGAAAGCATAATCCTTCGCCTCCGTGTCTTTAATAGAATTATGACTTTCTGTAACGAATGTGTGGAAAATCTGAATTCCCATTAGAGAAATGGCCCCTTTTGCCCCTAGTGGCCAAGTCCTGTATAATAATGGGAACTAGCCCACCCACACTGACAAGGCTAGTTCTCATTAGAGAACGGCCCTCTGACGTGCAGAGGCAGAAAGTTCCTCTCGTCTAATGGGAACTATCCCACTCACACTGAAGCAGCTATTTCCCATTAGAGAAACGGCCCTCTGACCTGCAGAGGCAGAAAGGTCCTCTCGTCTAATGGGAACTAGCCCACTCACACTGAAGCAGCTATTTCCCATTAGAGAAACGGCTCTCTGACCGCCAGAGGCAGAAAGGTCCTTTTCGTCCAATGGGAACTAGCCCAATCACACTGAAGCAGCTATTTCCCATTAGAGAAACGGCCCTCTGACCTGCAGAGGCAGAAAGGTCCTCTTGTCTAATGGGAACTAGCCCATTCACACTGAAGCAGCTATTTCCCATTAGAGAAACGGCCCTCTGACCTGCAGAGGCAGAAAGGTCCTCTCGTCTAATGGGAACTAGCCCACTCACACTGAAGCAGCTATTTCCCATTAGAGAAACGGCCCTCTGACCTGCAGAGGCAGAAAGGTCCTCTCGTCTAATGGGAACTAGCCCACTCACACTGAAGCAGCTATTTCCCATTAGAGAAACATCCCTCTGACCTGCAGAGGTAGAAAGGTCCTCTCATCTAATGGGAACTAGCCCACTCACACTGAAGCAGTTATTTCCCATTAGAGAAACGGCCCTCTGACCTGGAGAGGCAGAAAGGTCCTTTCGTCTAATGGGAACTAGCGCACTCACACTGAAGCAGTAACGGCCCTCTGACCTGCAGAGGCAGAAAGGTCCTCTTGTCTAATGGGAACTAGCCCATTTACACTGAAGCAGCTATTTCCCATTAGAGAAACGGCCCTCCGACCTGCAGAGGCAGAAAGGTCCTCTCGTCTAATGGGAACTAGCCCACTCACACTGAAGCAGCTATTTCCCATTAGAGAAACGGCCCTCCGACCTGCAGAGGCAGAAAGGTCCTCTCGTCTAATGGGAACTAGCCCACTCACACTGAAGCAACTATTTCCCATTAGAGAAACGGCCCTCTGACCTGCAGAGGCAGAAAGGTCATCTCGTCTAATGGGAACTAGCCCACTCAAACTGAGGTACTGCTTTCATCCAGACACCGGTGGGAAGGTAGGCCATGTGTTGTTAGCAGTATGTTTCAGTAGTTTCCAGGTTGGAAATGTCTGAAAATTGAGTTTATTTTCCCTAAATTTCAGACTTTGCCGGGCTTTTGGGTAATAAATTCTAGGGCAATTTGCGCAAGTCAGACCTCTGTGGGTTCCTACGGGAGTCTGCTCTCCTGAAACACTTCGGTTACCAGTGGTTTAGCCTTTTCCATTTGCACCCAGGTAGGTGCACCAACACATGAGGTACAGTTTTCGTCAGGACACGTGTGGGAATGTGGGAAGGTAGGACATTTGTTGTTTTCTCTTGGTTTAACATGTTCAGACATTTGCTACTGCACTTTGTTACACAACCCTTTAATTTCCCAAATGTGAACTACATGTACTTGCTGATTTAGGCACTGTATGCTTTTGTAACCTGCTCAAGTAACCTACCCTTCAAAAGGTCTGCCTATGCTCTTTCAAAAATTGTATGCTTGCCATTCCTCACATTAATTTTCCTTATTTACACATGCTACGTATGTTTGTTTAGGCCATCAGCATAAAATTCCTGTGTACTATGGCTCCGTTTTTGGCTTGTAGTATTGCTTGTTTTGTGAAACAATACAAAATATATGCGATTTCCTAACTGGAAAAGTCAGGGGAATGTAGCGGGGTATTGTTTTTCTCAATATTCACAGAAGCCATTACCTTGCAGGTCCAACCATGTCCAGCACATACCTTTTTTAACTGTCATTTTTCAAATTTTTCCCCAAACTATGGGCATTTTCCCTACATAGATGTTGCATGACCTGCGCAAATCACCCTTTCCTAAACTTGGAATTTTGTCTACTTTTCAGAAATGTATGCCTTTGTTTTCCCTTTCAGTTTTCCTACCCTCCTCTTCCATTCCGTCCATGCATGGACTATTGGGGGGAAAAAAGGGAAAACTTGCATAGCTCTCACAAAATTGATGGTAACCTTATTTTTTTGGTTTCCACTCAACCTGTTCTTGAAAGCCTGGAAAATGGCAAATTCAGCACAGCAAACCATTTGTTCCTAGCTCTTACAAGGAAACACCTTTAATTGCTCCGCCTCTGACTCCTACTCTCTGCTCCTGGAGCTCACTTACTATGCGATCGAAGTTCCATGTGCAGCACATCACTCTGACATTGGTGTCCCGATATGTCACATTGTACATAATTGTATATTACTGCCCCATAACTATGCAGGAAACAGGCACCTGTTTCACTTTGCTCCTGACCTCTCCTTGTACTTACTTGCCTACTGTAACATAGTTGATGTCCGTATTTCCTTGTACATACCTGCCGATTGTAATACTGTTGATGTCTGTATTTTTTTTATTTCCTACTTATCATGTACATGTAACTAAGTTGAGCATATCCTTGTCTGTTTGCGCCCGGATGCCTCAGGGTATGGCGCGCTATATAAATAATAAACTAAACTAAACTAAACCACAGGCTTCTTTGTACATCATTTTATTGGCATTTTCTGAAAAAAAGCAAAATGTGCTCCTTTTTGGTTATTTTATCTCACCCCCCATACAGCAAACTAGGATTCCTATGTGGCGTTATGATCACCTACATCTGGGAAGAAAGGAGGCCACATTTGGGCGAGATATCACATGTAAAAGAAAAGTTACAAGGGATTGAATGGCGACATACCGAAACCACCAAAAAAGGGCTGGGGGGGTGAGGGGGTGTAGTGGCAGTTAAGGTGTTAAAAACAAAAAACACATTAGCTTAAAGAAGTAGACAATTGGGTAATCGAAGTGTTTTTATTATGACAAGTGCTTACACTGTAAAGACACATATAATACATATACATGTGTAAAGCAAAGATCAAATTGGTGGAGCCAGATGGAGTGAACCTGCTTTACCTGGGTGATTGGAAGAAAAAGAAGCCGAATAGTGAAACATGTATGGAAACACATTTCTCATAACTGCCCATGAATAGCTGCAAGAATTGGATAACAGAAAAAGTTCACAATCTTTTGTCACAATATTTCCTGTAAGGGCTCAACAGATATCACAACTTCACACCTTCAGCAGGGGCACGCTGATACACAGTGCCAGAGGTTTGTAACGCAATTATCGATCTATAAATTATTTGCTTTTCATAATGGTGCTGTAGTGTGAACAAGTACAGGTAAACTATAGACAACTAAAGGTCTCAGAACATTTCCAAGTTAAAAATGTCACTCAAAATTTGAATTTATAGGACAGTGAGTTAAAATAACACGAAAAGCAACTCACACTGCCTAAAATTAAAAATGCAATTAGAGTGGAAGGAACTCAGAAACACTTAACAATTTTCTCAAGCACACCTGGCACTTTTGAATCCGTTATACTCATTGCACTTTAGTCAGGCATTTCCCATAGTTACAATTTGCCTTGAAGTTATATGCTTCTGCTTTGACTTTATGATGCATTTTGCACACAGAACTTTTATAAGGATGTATAATGGATTTATACATACAATGCATGTTTTGTCAGCATTTAATAACACCTGGTCAAAGCCAACTATGGAGCACCACTTATCAGGCTACCTATCAATGGGCATGTCTCCCAGGCAAAAAAAGGATCACTTAGGGTACTAAGCAGGGCTGCCCATGTCACCATTCCTGTACGCAAACTTCTTGAAACCTTCCTAGCTTGAATTAGACATGAGAGGGGAATAAAAGGTATTACATTCAGTGGGGAAGATCATAAGGCAATGGCCTTTGCCGACGACCTCCTAGTCGTGCTAACAGACATGCAGATATGGACACTTCAATCCGGAGGTTAACAGCACTCCTAGGGGAATTTGGCAGAGTGGCAGACCTGAAGACCAACAACCAAAAATCTGAACTAATGGTGCTACAAGAAGGCACGCCCTCAGAAACATCAGATACAGGGCAATTCACACAAGCAGAGGGATCCCTTCGATACCTGGGGGTGACAATAACCAGTACCCTAGAGGTTATGTACCAAGCGAACTATTCCCACCTGTTGGAAACAGGGTTTCGTTCAGCCCTCCAACTCGCGCACGTGTTAGATTCCTTGCTCCGTGTTTCAAGATGGGTCGGGTGGGTAACCAACATCACCGCAGACCCCTGGTGCCCTTCGTGGGCCTCCCCGCCAGGCGGCGCAACGCGGTCGGGGCGCACCGAGGACAGTCCACCTCAGTCGACAGTCGCACCGGAAGCAGGGGGCCCCGTCCCCCGTCGCCGCCCCGACGACCCCCCCGAGAGGGGCCAGGATGGTTGCCGGAGAAGGGCGTGGCGGCAGTCAATCTCCGTCGGCCCCGCGGACACAGCGAAACTGCTGCCAGGGGGCTGTAACACTATCCGCCGGAGCGAGAGCCACCTGCCCCCTGGGGCCTTACCAGCCGACTCGGAGCCGGTCGCGGTGCACCGCCACGGAGGAAATGCGCCCTGCGGGGGCTGGGTGCGCCCAGGCAGCGGTCCCGCGAGGGGATCCACCGTTCCGGGCGACCGATCTGCCCGCCGTGTTGAATCCTTCGGGCGGACTGCACAGACCCCACCCGTTTACCTCTCGAAGGTTTCACACCCTCTTGAACTCTCTCTTCAAAGTTCTTTTCAACTTTCCCTTACGGTACTTGTTGGTTATCGGTCTCGCGCCCGTATTTAGCCTTAGATGGAGTTTACCACCCGCTTTGGGCTGCATTCCCAAGCAACCCGACTCCGAGAAGACCCGATCCCAGCGCGCCGGGGCCGCTACCGGCCTAACACCATCCGCGGGGTGAGCCTCGCTCAGAAGGACTTGGGCCCCCTGAGCGACGCCGGGGAGTCGGTCTTCTGTACGCCACATTTCCCGCGCCCGCTGCCGGACGGGGATTCGGCGCTGGGCTCTTCCCTCTTCACTCGCCGTTACTGAGGGAATCCTGGTTAGTTTAATTTCCTCCGCTTAGTAAGTCAGCAGGATTCTGAAGCCTGGACACCTGCGTTATCCTTTGACAGGTGTACCACCCCAGTCAAACTCCCCACTGTTAAGACGGATTTCTGAACTCTGTCCTGGTGGCGCAGAAGTTCAGAAGGCCAACCTAATTACTTGGAACAGGGTAACCTCTGGACGAGCCAGACCAATCAAGGTAGCGATCGCGGCGGTCAAGACTAGGTCTCAAGAGGGGTGAGGGTGACTGAAAGCCCGCAATGAGCACACAAAGCAAGAGCGCTTACAAACTACTCCAAACAGTTGTTATATCAAAAGTATATACACATTTATTTTAAGGCCTTTAAAATAATGACCGTAGCGAGAAAATCACAATATCACAATATTAAGCCAACACATACCATATCAACACAATATATATATACAAATATAACAGTCGCAAGCGTTATATGCACGAAATGTGTAGTCCACCTGAAAGGGAAGGAAAACAGGCAGTGCGATAATGCTTTAGACTCAGTTCGCCTTCAGAGGCACCTAACTAGATGGAAGTCCGAGCCCTGCGAAGAGTGGAGCCTTGTGCTCAAAGTACCTGCACACGCTGGTGCCAACGGGCAAAAGGAGAAGCTCTTCGGAGGACGTCAGGCAGTTCGGGTTAGTGCACAATAGAAGAAGAACAGGTTCCGCGACTCAAGCGCAGCCTCCACAGCGAGCAGAAGCAGAGCGCGAGTACGGACAAAAGGGTGCTGTTTTTACACAGCGGGGAAAAGCAATGGGCTACTGCAGGAGGGCGACCAGATCCTAGCTATACTACTCACCGGTCCCCGATGCAAGCAGACCCAGGCTTCTCCACGTTAGTTTCAGCTGCTGGCAGGTTCAGAAGAGCAGGGAACGCCTCGTCGTCGTGTAGAGAAAAAAGACGTCCCAATCGAAGAAACCTGCACAGTTTGTTGCCGCAGCAGGGCAACGGAGCGGCCGTGTGTATCTGAGCCAAATGTACACTCCTCCCTTCAGACCTGGGAACGCCAAGTGCACGAAGCGTGGGAGAGTGACAAGGACTCGAAATACAACACAACCTGGCGGCGGTTACAGAGCAGGACTCCCTTGTAAGCTGGTCAGTCAACTGGATGGCCCAGAGACACTTCCGAAGGCTTACTTGGCAGGAGAGGATGAAGTCGCCGGGAATAGCTGTTCCTGCTATTCCAAAGGTCGAAGCACCAGTACAGGCCTTCTGGTTCGATCAAAGGAGGAAAGGGTTTCACAGGACGACAGCAGTGCAAAGGAGGAGTCCTTCAGCGGGTCACCAGCGATTCCTCGGTCCAGCCTCGTGGTTGCAGGATACTTGGCTCCTGTATTCCTTCGTTCGTGAGAACTCAGGAGATCGACATGGTAGTGGTGTTTCCAGCCCCCTCTTATCCACGGTTCCCTTCGCGCCAAAACAGAGGGGAGCCAATGGGAGATCCGCTCATCAACACACATACCATTCGTGGACCAATCACGGACCACGGTGGTCCCAGGCATTCACACCACCCTAGACTCTCTGGCACCCAGGATGTGTATTGGGACCAGACATCCCAGCCCACACCCTGGAGGCACACAAACGACATGTAGAAGCCCACGAAAGCATCTGTGTTTCGCGGGAAAGTACATGCCCAAATAAGGAAGGCCCCGGGTCACTCGACCTGGGGAAGGTGAAGGGAGCAAGCCGGTCAGTGGACAGGACAAAGGAGCCTCGTGGTCTGGCCATTTTGGGAGCCAGGCCACCATTTTGGGTTCAGTGCGAAAAACGCGCTCAGTACGCCAAAAGGAGCTCAAAATACACAAAACGATCGCTGCCACCATTCCAGTCCCTGAATGACTTGCACCGATCAAATACAATCCTAAAAGAGTATCTAGGGCCTGTAGAAGGCTAGAGACCCAAGAGAGCTGTAACTTAGCTTACAGTGCCCTCTTGTGTCATGTTGCACTAAAGCCGCAACATGATAAAAGAAACTACGGGAAACAGCGTTCCCCGGTACTGACTGTCTTAAGGGCATGTCAGTTTCCCCGTAAGAAAGGAGCGAAAGCCCAGAGGAGTGCGGCAGAAGGCTGCACTTCTCTGGCAAAGTCAAGAACAAGGTGAAAAACAACAGCAAAAAGTTTAGGGGTTGCCACATGGAAGGAAAATTACCTACAATTACGAAATCTTTCCTAACACCCACCTGCCACTGTCCCCGGAGCGGGTCGTGCCCGGCAGGTGCCGGGCACTTGGAGCCAGAAGCGAGAGCCCCACAGGGCTCGCCCTCGCCTCACCGGGTAAGTGGAAAAACAATAAGAGTAGTGGTATTTCACCAGAGGCCCGGTGGCCTCCCACTTTCCTACCTCTCATGTCTTTATTTATTCAGATTTGTCGAGTGCGCAACAGCCCGAGGGCATCGTGGCGCTTGTTACAATGAGAGAGTAGTACTTAGTTACATGTAGATACAGACATACTTATTGTAAATTTTGAATGTAATATTTTTCAGTTTGAATAGATCAATTTACACTTTACATTATCCATTTACATTATACATTTTGCATTTGCAGGCAAGGTGAAGAGGTGAGAGCTACGAGAGGGTGCGGGAGTAGATAAGGGGAACATTTTGTTGAATAGGGAGGTTTTTAGATTTTTACGGAAGGCAACGAGAGACGTTTCTACTCTAAGAGCAGCAGGCAGTGCATTCCAAAGCTTCGGTACTAGGTATGGGAAGCCTATCCCTCCTGCTTTAACCCTGTTGATTCGTGGGACGGTGAGTTGATTGGTGTTGCATGTTCTGGTGGGCCTGGCAGTGCTGGATCTCGATATTGTGTCTGAGAGGTACGAAGGTGCAGTAAGGTTTAGGCATTTGTGCGTGGTAGTGAGGATTTTAAAAGTGATGCATCTTTGACTGGGAGCCAGTGAGCTGCTTGCCTAGCATGTGAGATGTGATCTCTTCTTGGGATACTTAAGGCTGCTCTTAGAGAGTTGGTTTGGGTGACCTGGAGTCTTTCTATGTTTTTTATAGATGTGCCAGCTAGGAGCGTATTGCAATAGTCAAGCTTAGCTCCGATGGTGCTCTGGCTATTGAAAGACAGTTGACCTTAGTTAGGAAAGGTTTTATGGCATGAATGAGTTTGGTGCTTAGGGCTGAGGCCAAGACAATAGCGCTGACTTGCTTATTCATGGACAGACTGGCATCAATGTGAACATCTAGTATCTTGACAGAAGATAGTACTGGGATGATGCAGTTGTCAATGCTGAAGTTGGAGTAGAGACAGTCTAATTTAGCTAGAGTAGTCTTTTGTCCAAGAATAAGAATCGTTGTCTTATCCCCATTGAGGCATAGGCCATTTGTGGCCATCCAGGCCTGGATGGTGGAGTAGATTGGGTGTAACGCTGCTGCGTCTTCATCGTAAGTGCCTTTTAGTGGGAGGAGCACCTGGGTATCGTCAGCATAGTTTGTGTATGCGATCCCAAGTGCATCGAGTTTATCGAACAAGGGCTTGGTAAAAAGATTGTAAAGAGTAGGGACAGTACAAGATCCCTGTGGGACTCCAAAATGAATGATAGTGGGAGCTGTGTTTGCTATGTTAGAGAACACTTTCATTGCTCTGCCTTCAAGGAATGAGGTGATCCAGGTAGCTGATTTGTCTGAAAAGTGTGCTGCTTGCGTTAAGTGTGCGGTGAGGGTCTTGTGGTCCACAAGATCGAAAACCGCAGAGAGGTCTAAAAGGAGGAGAAGGGTGGGTTTGCCTTTGTCCAGGATTTGAGTGATTTGGTTTTTTAAATCCAGCAGGGCAGTTTCTGTGCTGTGCCCTTTACGGAAACCGGACTGTCTTCTTCCTAGGATGGAGTTAGTTTCCAGATATAGTTGAATTTGACTGTGGGTAGCCTGGTCTAATATTTTTAGAAGAAACGGGACAGTGGTTATGGGTCAGTAGTTATTGGGCTGAGAGGGATCTAGCGTTGGCTTTTTTAAGAGGGGGCGCACCCAGGCCTCTTTAAGGCTGTCCGGGACGATGACAGATTTAAATGAAGCATTGATGAAGGCGGTTAGAAGTGGAACAAGGGACTCGGCACATTCCTTGATGATCATCGGGGGGGCATATATCGTCCTTGCATTGCGATGGTTTGAGGCGTTTAAGAATGTCCTTAACTTCAGGTTCTGACATGTCTCTGAACGTGAATTTAGGGAAAATGGTGGATTTGTGGCTGGGCAGTGCTTGTGTAGGTTGGTTTTGTTTTGGTAGGGCTTTATAATGGTCTTGAATTTTGCTTTAAAGGGGTTCCATTTTTTTTAGCATAGCTGCGTGTATGCTTGTGCACCATGCTTCATCTTTAACGATTTCGGTGCAGATAGGAGGAGCTATGAGTTCATTAAAGATTGTGAAAAGCTCTTTAGAATGGGAGTTGGCGTCGGATATCCGGCGATTATATGCTTCGGATTTGGCTGTGAATATGGCATCTTTGTAGAACGTGGCAGCTCTTTTGAAATTAGCTTTAGTGACATCACAGGGGTTGGCCTGCCAACTTTTAAGAGCCTGGTGTTTGGTAATACGCATAATATGGAGCTCTTCTGTGAACCAGGAGTTTGCGTGGAGTGACTTTTTTCTTTCTTGGACTCTAAAGGGGCTACGGAATTTACTGCGCTGGTTAGGGTGTCCTTAAATATAGCAGCTAGGATATTGGGGTCTTGTGAGAACGGGTGTGCTAGGCAAGGGAGGTCCAGGTAGGGTCGGAGGTTATCCGCAGTAAGTTGTTTTGCGCTTCTTGCTAGTGTGGCAGGGGCAGGTGTGGTAGTTTTGGTGCTGTGGGCTGTGGGAAGAGTGAATTGAATATAGTTGTGGTCCGTCCACGGGTAAGCATTGTTCAATGTGATAGTGGTGGCACAGTTGTGATGAACTACCCAATCAAGGGTGTGGCCTTTAGAGTTGTTCGGGCTCTGAACTTTATGGGTGAAACCTAGATCTTTGAGGTCCTTAGTGAGTGAAATGGCGGTTTTATCATTGGGGTCGCTGAGTCCTTGATTTAGGTTGCTTAAGAGTAGGGTTTTGGTGGACTTTTTGATATTTTCGCTAAGTAGGTGAGAGATGTGTCCCTGGAAATTTGCAGGGAGTCCGGGAGGCCTATAGATAACATGAATATTTATAGTGTTTTTATGTTATAGCAAAAGATTGGCCGATAGGATGTCTGCGTTACCCTCCCAAGGATGAGGGATGTGTCTGAAGGCTAGTGTGTCTTTGAAGATTAGTGCTACCCCTGCTCGTATTTTGGAAGGTCTATCCTGTCTAAGGATTGAGTAGCCTGTGGGTAAGGCTAATGTGATGGCTCGGCCAGATGCCTCATGAAGCCATGTTTCAGTGATGGCTAATATGTCAAGGTCTTGATTAAGAATTAGGTCATTTATTTCGAGAGCGTGGGCTGTGAGCGAGCGAACATTAAGCAGAGAGCATTTGTAGAGCGGTGATTGGATGTTTCTGACTGATAGCGGCGGTTTAGTGCCTTTAAGTGAGCGGTTAGATGGTTTAATAGGGTGTTTGTGCACGGGTATAGTTTTAAGTGGCAATGTGGTACTGAAATTAGGGATAAGTCTGCCAGAGTGGTGGGCAGCGTGACTCACTGAAGTGCGAGTACCTAATCTAATGTTTCTGTGCGATGTGGGCGTGGGAAGGGTCAACTAATACATAGGATGGGTGCGTATTCTGAGTCTTGAAAGTCTGCTGTGACAACTGGGTGTATGAGTGGGTGCACTTCTCGTGTCATAAGTGGTGGGGAAGGGCATCCGTGTGTGCGTCATAGTGTGATTAGTTAGGCTGAGAAGGTCTTGATAATTGAGAGGAGAATGCCTAACTTAAATCAGATAGATGCTAAAGAAGAGTAGTGTGCTTAGAGCTTTGAAGTAGTGGTGCGTGGTGAACATGCTGAGAGAGATCAAGACGTAGGCTGTATAGGCTGGAGGAGGCAACTGGCAGAGCAGGAGTGGTCTAGTGCAGTAACCAAGGTATGTGAGAAAGGGCAGATGTCTTGGCCAAAGAGCAGGCTAGGTGCCTAGTTCCACCTAGGTGAGCCTGGTGGTGGGGTCACAGAGGAAAGGGCCTATGACATTTTATCATAGAGCTTTGTACAAATTGCGAATCACAACGGAAAGCAGGCCGATGGTGTTTGCATGGAGCTAGTACATTTTGCAAGTCGACTGTCTCTTCACAGTGCCAGACTAGAGTCAAACCCAACCAGGTCTTCTTTGCCCGACGATTCTGCCAAGCTTGTTCCCTTGGCTGTGGTTTAACTAGATGGTAGGGAGGGACAGTAGGAATCTCAGTCATCCATTCATGCACATCACTAATTAGATGACGAGGCATTTGGCTACCTTAAAGCCTACCTTAAGAGTCATAGTTACCCCAGCCGTTTACCCACACTTCATTGAATTTCTTCACTTTGACATTTAGAGCACTTGGCAGAAATCACATCTTGTCAGCACCCTCCACGGGCCCTCACAATGCTTTGTTTTAATTAAACAGTCAGATTCCCCTGGTCTGCACCAATTCCAAGTCAGCTGCTAGGTGTCGGCCGAGGCAGAATGCCGTCCAAGAACCCCAGGAGGGGGAATGACAGAGGCGAACACTGCAGCTGCGGTGATCCACAGGAAGGGCCCGGCTCGCATCCAGAGGCAGCACCGCCCACCTGGGGGGGAAGACGCCCCATCCAGCCATGGTGCGCACCCAGCTCTGCTTCGCGCCCCAGCCCAACTGACCCAGCCCTTAGAGCCAATCCGTATCCCAAAGTTACGGATCTAACTAGCCGACTTCCTGTACCTACATTTGTTCTGACATGCCAGAGGTTGTCCCCCTTGGAGACCTGCTGCGGATATGGGTACGGCCTGGCGTGAGATTTACAGCATCTCACCCAGATTTTCAAGGACCAGCGAGAGCTCACCGGATGCCATCAGAACCGCAATGCTTTCTGAGGCTCGGGCTCCGTTCTCGGGGCAAACCCATTCCAGGGTGCCCTGCCCTTCACAAAGAGAAGAACTCTCCCTGCGGCTCCTGCCGGCTTCTCTGGGATCATTTGAATTATCGGACTGGACGCCGCAAGGGCGCATGTCTCTGCCACTCTGGGTTCGGGGATCTGAACCCGACTCCCTTTCGATCGGCTGAGGGCAACGGAGGCCATAGCCCATCCCTTCCGAACAGGGCTCGCCCATCTCTTAGTACCGACTGACCCAAGTTCAACTTCTGTTCACATGGAACCCTTCTCCACTTGATCCTTCAAAGTTCTCGTTTGAATATTTGCTACTACCACTAAGATCTGCACCTGCGGCGGCTCCACCCGGGCCCTCGCCCCGGGCTTCTGTGCGTACCGCAGCAGCCCTCCTACTCGCCTGACTTAGCCCCCGGGGCTCTCAGCACTGGCCGGGTATGGGCCTGACGCTCCAGTGCCATCCATTTTCAGGGCTAGTTGATTCAGCAGGTGAGTTGTTACACACTCCTTAGCGGATTTCGACTTCCATGGCCACCATCCTGCTGTCTATATCAACCAACACCGTTTCTGGGGTCTGATGAGCGTCTGCATCACGCGCCTTAACCCAGCGTTCGGTTCATCCTGCAGCACCAGTTCTGCTTACCAAAAGTTGCCCACTGAGCACTTTCATACAATACCCGGCTCCATGCCAGTGAGCCGGGCTTCATACCCATTTAAAGTTTGAGAGTAGGTTGAGATCATTTTGGCCACAAGACCTCTAATCATTCGCTTTGCTAGATAAAACTGGGGTTTCCGTGCACCAGCTATCCTGAGGGAAACTTCGGAGAGAACCAGCTACTATATCGTTCGATTAGTCTTTTGCTCCTATACCCAGGTCAGATGACCGAAATACAAGTCAGAACCGCTACGGACCTCCACCAGGCCGAGTTCACTATCTTTCGGGTCCTATAACACACGCTCATGTATCATCTCTCTGACAGAGTGGGCGAAACGGGTCGGTGGAGGGCCCACCGCGACAGGATGCCACTGCAATCGGCGAGCACCGGCCCTCACCATCATTACATCACAGGGTTTCATTCGAGCACGTGTTATACTACTTAGTCAATGTTTCAAGACAGGTTGGGTGGTTAACCGACATCACCTCAGACCCATGGCACCCTTTGTGGGCCTCCCCGCCCGGCAGCACGACGTGGTCGGGGCGTATTGAGGGCAGTCCACCACAGTCGCATCGGCAGCCCTGTCTCCCGTCGCCACTCTAGCGACCCCAAAGAGGGGCCAGGAAGGTTGCCTGATAAGGGCGCGGTGGTGGTCTATCTCCCTCAGCCCTGTGGAAACAGCAAAACTGCTGTCAGGGGGCTATAACACTCTCTGCTGGAGCAGAGAGCCACCTGCCCCCTGGGGCCTTCCCAGCCGGTCATGGTGCATAGAGGAAATGTGCCCTGCTGCGGCTAGATGTGCCCGGGCCGCAGACCCGCAAGGGCCTCCACCGTACCAGGTGACCAACTTGCCTGCCTGCTGTGTTGAATCCTGTGGGCGGACTGCACAGACCCCACCATTTTACCTCTCAACGGTTTCACGCCCTCTTGAACTCTCTCTTCAAAGTTCTTTTCAACTTTCACTTACGGTACTTGTTGGCCATCAGTCTTGCGCCCGTATTTAGCCTTAGACAGAGTTTATCACACGCTTTGGGCTGCATTCCCAAGCAACCTGACTCCAAGAAGACCTGATCCTGGTGTGCAAGAGGCCGCTACCGGCCTAACACCATCCGCGTGGTGAGACTCGATTAGAAGGACTTGAGCCCCCTGAGGGATGCTGGGGAGGCGGTCTTCTGTACGCCACATTTCCCACGCCTGCCGCTGAATGGGGATTTGGCGCTGGGCTCTTCCCTTTTCACTGGCCGTTACTGAGGGAATCCTGGTTAGTTTCTTTTCCTCTGCTTAGTAATATGCTTAAATTCAGCAGGTCACCACGTCTGATCTCAGGCCGTGGTCGGGGAGCTCAAAGCTCAGGGCAGCTGTCCTCGGGCCTGGACGGGGAGGTTGCCCCAGCCCGGTGCCTCTGGCGCAGGCGAGTGTGCTCTGTCCCAATCTACGACCGAAGCCCACATGGTCACGAGGTCCGCGCTCCATGGTCATCATGCGCCGGCTGTTGTGGGACACCAAAGACAGCCACACACAGCTCGGCCAAGTGCCCCCGGGGTAGGGTCAAGGTGCGGCAGGCTTTTTTAAAGCCTGCTGCTGCCGCCACCACATCTGGGGTGCGGCGGCCACCCAGCCCTCCCGAAAGCAGCATGAGGCAGGGAAACTGGGGAGGGCAGGACGCATAGGCAATGAGCTTGCACGCCAGATCCAAGGGTCCAGCGACGGTGCTGTTCGGGGTCAGACCTTAGGGGGATGGAATGGGGTCCCTGTGACAACCCCAGCCACACCCCTGGGAGGGAACCCCGGGGCGATTGATGTACAAGCGACCCTCAGAGAGGTGTAGCCCCAGGAAAAACCCAGGGCCACATGGTGCGTTTAAAGTGTTGATCAATGTGTCCTGCAATTCACACTAATTCTCGTTCTTCATCTAAGCACGAGTCGAGTGATCCACTGCCAAGAGTCACAGGCAACTTTTTTTTTGTTCCAGGCGTCAGCCTGAACCTGCTGGTGCAGGAGAGGTCGGGGGAGGCAGCGCCGCCTGTGGCGGGATAGTCCAGCGCCCTGTCTAACTCGGCCGAAACCATTGTGGTTTAAAAAAAGATAAAAAAATCCAGGTGCTCAGCCTGGGAAGCCTGACCGCCACCTGCCCACCCGGCCCGATCCACTCATCCTTCCCTGACCCCTTCTGCTTCCCTTGTGAGGGGGGTCGGAGACGGACAGTGAGGCAGGCCAGATATAGCACAGACAGGGGCTCGGGTGGGACCAGTAGAATCTTCAAACCCCAGCCCGGCCGCATAGGGCCCAGCTTCAGGCACCTGGGCAAGAGGGAAGGTCACCCACTGTGCCAGCGGGCCTGGCCATCGCTCGCCAACAGATGTGGGTGGCTGGAACCTTGGCCCCCACCGTCGAGTAAGCCAGCTGCACCATGGCTCAGGGCTCATGCCTGGTGTGCCGGGCCCCTGTCTGCCTGGGGAGGCGTCCCCTTGAGAGCAGTCAGGTTTCCCTCGGCTTCCGACTGCCCCTGCTCGGGGCTTCCCTGCTGACCGGGGTGTGCCCACCAATGCCCACCCGCTTGCAGGTCAGAGAGAGGAGTGCGTGCCCCCGGCCAGCGCAGAGGCGGGCTCAGTGAGGGGGCTGAGCAGGGCTCCCTTTCCGGTGCGTGGTTGGGGATATCCCCAGCAGGTTAACCCATCCCTGCCAGGCATCCCCGGCCATCTGCTGGGTCGCAGACCCCTCTCCAGTGGAAGGGAATCCCCGCTCTCTGGTGCCTGGTTGACCACGCGCACCGGACCGCTCTGCGAGAGGTGCTGTGGGTGTGCACGTCTGAGATGCAACCGAGGTCGGGCCCATGGCTCTCCCTCCTGCTGCTTCGCTGTTAATGATCCTTCATGCCCCCACTCACAAGCAGATACCATTCACACTCAAATGCCGCATTTCTCCTTCCAAACACACGTTCCAGATTCAAATGCCACCTCCCTCCGGACCCACATGCCATCATCCCTCCATCTGAACCCACACAAAGACACCAACATCCGTCCCCCATACCTACACCAAGATGCTCCACCCCCCAGAGCCACACCCATATGCTTCACCTCTACCTCCAGACTCACACTCAGATGGCGCCATTCGCCCTCTCTCTATACCCACACCCGATTACACCATCCCTTCGACACACACATGCTCCCACCACTCCAATAAACCAACATCCTTCTCTCCAGACAAACATACCCCATCCCTCTATTCACACCCAGATGCCTGCTTCCCTCCCACCAGAGTGCTCCAGCCCTGGCCCACATGCTCCACCATTCCCTGACATGCCCCCATCATATGCCCTGTCCCTCCATTCCAGATCAACAATGCCCCCTCTGATCCAGACTCCAAGATGCCCAATCCCTTCTTCAAGACCCATGCCATGATGCCCCATGCTCCCTCCACACAGAAATATGCCCCAATCCCTCCCTCCAGACCCACACCAATGTGCCCCATCCCTCCCTACTGATGCACACCAATGGGTCCTATGCCTCCCTTCATACTTACAGCAATGTCCCAATCCCTCCCTCCAGACCCACATCAATATGCCCCATCCCTCCCTCTAGACCAATACCATAATGCCCCATCCTCTCTCCACATAGCAAGATGCCCCTTCCCCTTGCATCAGATGCCCATGTGCCGATCCAGAATCACATGCAGATAGCCCCAGCCAACCCCCTCTAAAACCACCCATCCTAGTGTGCCCCCATCCGCCCAGTCCCAGACCAATGTGCCCCATTCCCTCCTTCCAGACCCACACCAATATGCAGCCATCCCTCCCCAGACCAATGTCCCCCCACCACCTCCCTCCAGAGCCACACCAAGATGCCCCATCCCACTTCCCAACTCACACCTAGATGACCTATGCCACCCTCCAGACCCACTGTGCCCCATCTCTCCCTCCAGAAACACACCCATGTGCACCATCCCTCCACCCAGATCCACACCAATGTGCCCCCATCACCTCCCTGCAGAACCACACCAATGTGCCCCCACCACCTCCCTCCAGAGCCACACCATCCAACTTCCGAACCCATACCTAGAGGACCCATGCCACCCTCCAGACCCACTGTGCCCCATCTCTCCCTCCAGAAACACACCCATGTGCACCATCCCTCCGCCCAGAACCACACAAATGTGCCCCCACCACCTCCCTCCAGAGCCACACCAAGATGCCCCATCCCACTTCCCAACCCACACGTAGATGACCCATACCACCTTCCAGACCCACTATGCCCCATCTCTCCCTCCAGAAACACACCCATGTGCACCATCCCTCTGCCCAGATCCAAACCAATGTGCCCCCACCACCTCCCTGCAGAGCCACACCAAGAGATGCCTCGTCCTACTTTCCAACCCACACCTAGATGACCCAGCCTCCAGACCCACTGTGCCCCATATCTCCCTCCAGATCCACACAAATGTGCCCCATACTGCCAGACCCACACCAGCATGCCCCTATCCAACCATTCAGACCCCACCAAGATGCCCTATCCCTCTCTCTAGTCTAGACCAATACACTAATGCCCCATCCTCCCTCCAAATAGCAAGATGCCCCTTCCCCCTTGCAACAGATGCCTGTGTGCCAATCCCGAATCACATGCAGATAGCCCCAGCCGACCCCCTCTAAAACCACCCATCCTAATAATCACACCCTCATGAAACATTAAATCACTCTATTAGCCCCCTTTGATCAGTTAAACACCATCATACACTATCTCCCTGTTCCTTTTCTTAGCCCTCCATACCTTTCATGTTGAATAGCTGAGCATGATTTTTAAAGTAAATGTAATTTCCCGCTCCCCTATCGAAATCTGGTGTCTTGCAGGAACGTTCACAGTAGCCGGAAGAAAATGCAAATTGTAATTACAGCCAGCCAAGAGCACATGGGTTGCTGCTGTTCCTGCAGCCTGGCAGCCAGAGCCTTGCCGCTCAGGACGCTCCAGAGTCTCATAGAAACGTTCCCGGTATCCCAAGGAAAATGCCCACCCCAAACGCTGAAGCCAAAACAGGCCTGGTCCCCAGAGAAAATGCTCACCCCAACCACTGCAAGCCAAAGGCAGGCAGGATCCCCAGAGAAAATGCCCACCCCATCCACTGCAAGCCACAGACAGGCCGGGTCCCCAGAGAAAATGCCCACCCCAACCGCTGCAAGCCAAAGGTAGGCAGAGCCCGCAGCCACAGCCTTCCCGCTCAGTCGAGATTCCCGCTCAGCCCCGGCCCGCTAACTGAACATGCTCCGGAACCACTTCACTGCTCCGGAAATCACACGGATGACATCAGAGGTCACGTGAAGAAGAGTGGGCGGGCCGTTGCTATGGTCCTTTTCTCGGATGGGAACTAGTCGCTACCATTCAGGAAGCGGGAAGACTGTGGCTGCCATTGTAAGTGGGCATTTTCTTCGGGATGCCGAAACATTTCTGCAAGACCCTGGAGCGTCCGACTTCGTCTTGTCCCTCGTCATTTTTCAGAGCGGGAACCGGGAAGGCACTGGCTCCCACACTGCAAGAGCAGCCGCAATCCGTGTGCTCTTGGCTTCCAGGGCAGCAGCAATCCGTGTGCTCTTGGCTGCCAGGGGAGCAGCAGTCTGTGTGCTCTCTTGGCTTCCAGTGCAGCAGCAATCTGCATGCTCTTGGATACCAGGCTGCAAGAGGAGCAGCAATCTGTGGGCTCTTGGCTGGCTGAGAATACAGTTTGCATTTTCTTCGGGATACCGTGAACGTTCCGGCAAGACTCCAGGTTGAGACGGGGACCAGAAAATTACATTTACTTTAAAAATCATGTTCCGCTTGGGTCTGGAGGGAGGGATAGGGACACAGTGCTGTGTGTCTAGAGGGAGGGATAGGGACAGATTGTTGCGGGTCTGGAGGGAGAGATAGGGGCATAGCATACCTGCCTACATTTGAAAATCAAAAATCCTGAAATGTATGCCCCGCCCACAGTCACACAGACTCCGCCCATTTTCACATGGCCCCGCCCACATGTCAAAAAGGTAAACTCTGTTGTAATGTGATGTCAGAAATTTGCAGTTCAAATTGAAATATGCATATTTCATTAAATTGCCTTTTCACAACCACCCAAATTGCAAAGGACAAAGGTATTCGCCTTCCATAAAATCAACATGTTAAAATGTGCACATGTAAACTCCAAAAACCAATACAAAGGTTTTCCCTGAATTTTGCAGTACAGAAATTGGACTTTTCACCTTAGTTGTTTTTCATCAGGTTATTTAGTGCAGTGGTGAGTTGTCCAGCCTGCAAACCTGATGGCTGTGGTTCAATGGGGCTGAGTCCACCCTAACCTGGGCAAAAAGAACAAACGCAAAAGAAGCACGTTCGCATTGAAAGTCGGCAAAAAAGAATGAAGGTTTGCTTCACCTGCATTCTTTTTGCCAATGTGCTGGAAGCGTTACAGTCTTTGCTGCAGAGACAAAGCCACACTCAGGCAGGGAGCCGCGGTGGCGAAGTCCTGCAAGGATTAAAAAAAACAATCGGTGAAAGCTGCCCCAACCCCAACAACAGGCTCATAGGAGGCAAATTCACGCCGTTTCTGGGTCCGTGCAAACCTCCACCGGATTGGCTACCGGGAGCAGTCTTTGGCAGCCAATCGGGTGGAGGATCTGATGAGACCCAAAATTCCTGAGATTCCAGGGTCTGACCCAGAGAAATGGTTCAAATTCCTGAGTCTATGGAAAAAATCCAGAGGTTAGGCAGTTATGGGGCATAGTGGTGTGGGTCTGGAGGGAGGGATAGGGACACAGTGGTGTGGGTCTAGAGGGAATGATAGGGACACAGTGGTGTGGGTCTGGAGGAAGGCATATGGACACAGTGCTGTGGGTCTGGAGGCAGGGATAGGGACACACGGTGTGGGTCTGGAGAGAGGGGATAGGGACACAGTGGTGCAGGTCTGAAAGGAGGGATAGGGACACAGTGGTGCGGGTCTAGATGGAGGGATAGGGACACAGTGGTGTGGTTCTTGAGGAAGGGATAGGGACACAGTGGTGCGGGTCTGGAGGTAGGGATAGGGACACAGTGGTGTGAGTCTGGAGGGAGGGTTGGGGTACAGTGGTGTGGGTCTAGAGGGAGGGATAGGGGCACAGTGGTGCGGGTCTGGAGGGAGGCATAGGGACACAGTGGTGCGGGTCTGGAGGGAGGGATAGGGACACAGTGGTGTGGGTTTGGAGGGAGGGATGGTGGCATCTTGGTGGGGTATGCAATGGGTGGGGGCACATTGGTGTTGGTCTGAAACAGGTATGGGCATCTGTTGGTCTGGAGGGTGGCATGAGGCATATTGGTGTGGGTCCAGAGGGAGGGGATGGGTGCTCATTGGTTGGCGGAGGGATAGGGGCATCTTGCTGTGTGGAGGGAGGATGCAGCATCATTGTATGGGTCTTGAGGAAGGGATTGGGCATCTTGGTGGACTCTGGATCGTAGGGGGGCATTGTTGATCTGGAATGAAGGGACAAAGCTTATGATGGGGGCATGTTAGGGAAGGATGGAGCATGTGGGTCTGGGTGAGGGCTGGAGCACTCTGTTGGGAAGGAAGGTGGGCATATAGGTGTGAATGGAGGGATGGGGCATGTATCTCTAGAGAGAAGGATGTTGGTTCATGGGAGGGGTGGGAGCATGTGTATTTCGAAGGGATGGGGTAACCAGGTGTGGATATAGAGAGATGGTGGATGGCGCTGAGTGTGAGTCTGGAGGTAGAGGTGACGCATATGGGTGTGGCTTTGAGAGGTGGACCTTTTTGGTGTAGGTATGGAGGGACGGATGTTGGTGTCTTTATGTGGGTTTGTAGGGAGGGATGGTGGCATGTGGGTCGGGAGGGAGGTAGCATTTGAATCTCGAACATGTGTTTGGAAGGAGAAATGGGGCATTTGAGTGTGAATTGGGACATGTAGGGCTGTGGTATCTGCTTGTGAGTGGGGGCATGAAGGATCATAAACAGCAGAGCAGCCGGAGGGCGAGCCGCAGGCCCAACCTCGGTCGCATCCCAGACGTGCACTCCCACAGCCCGGGGCACCTCTCGTAGAGTGGTCTGGGGTGCGTGGGCAACCAGGTGCCGGGGAGCAGGGATTCCCTTCCATCGTAGGGGGGTCCGTGACCCAGCAGATGGACGGGGACTCCTGGCAGGGTTGGGTTAACCTGCTGGGGATGTCCCCAACCACACACCGGAAAGGGAGCCCCGGGCAGCCCCCTCTCCTCACCAAGCCAGCCGCTGTGCTGGCCGGGGCCCTGCACTCCTCTCTCTGACCCACCAGCGGGTGGGCATTAGTGGGTGCACCCCGGTCAGCAGGGAAGCCCTGAGTGGGGGCAGCCAGGAGCCGAGGGAAACCGGACTGCTCTTGAGGTGTTTCCTCCCCAGGCAGACAGGGGCCGGCATGCCAGGCGCGAGCCCTGAGAGATGGCGCAGCAGGCTTAATTGATGGGCGGTGTCGAAGATCCACATCTGTGGGCAAACGATGGCCAGGTCTGCTGGCGCGGCAGGTGACCTTTCCTCTTGCCCAGGTATCTGGAGCTCGGCCCTGTGTGGCCAGGCTGTGCTGGGCTTTGAAGACTCTAGCGGTACCACCCGACCTCCTGCCTGTGCTGTCTCTGGCCCGCCACGCTGTCCGTCCCCCAGCCCTCCCCCCAAAAGGGGAGCGGAGGGGGTTGGGAATGATGGAGCAACCTGCCTCCATCCCCCCGGGAAGCACCATGCTGCTGCAGCAGCGGGCAGGTTTCCCGGGTTGAGTGACAATGATCTCGGCCGAGCTAGACAGGGTGATGAGTGCTGGGCTGTCTCACCACAGGCGGCGCTGCCTCACCCCGGCCTCTCCTACAGTGCAGGGTCAGGCTGATGCCTGGATAAAAAAAAAAGTTGCCTTTGACTCTTGGCGCTGGATCACTCGGCTCGTGTATTGATGAAGAACGCAGCTATCTGCAAGAATTAGTGTGACTTGCAGGACACATTGATCAACACTTCAAACGCACCATGCAGCCCCAGGTTCCTCCCGGGGCTACGTCTGTCTGAGGGTTGCTTGTCCATCAATCGCCCCAGGGTTCCCTCCAAAGGGCGTGGCTGGGTCTGTCGCAGGGACCCCATTCCCTTTGTCCCCATAAGGTCAGATCCCAATGAGCACTGTCGCAGGATCCCTGGATCTGGCGCACAGGCTCATTGCCGGCGCGTCCCAGCCTCCCCAGTTTCCCTGCCTCATGTGGGTTTCGGAAGGGCCGGGTGGCCGGCGCGTCCCAGATTTGGTGGTGGCGGTGGCCTCGGGCATTAAAAAAGCTTGGCACACCTTGAACCTACCTCGGGGCACCTCGCCATGTTGTGTGTGGCTGTCTGCAGTGTCACGCGGCTGCTGGTGCAGCATGGCCATGGAGCGCTGGCCTTGCCATGTGGGCTTCAGCCGGAGGTTGGGAAAGCGCACAATCTGCTGCGCCAGAGGCACACGGCTGGGGCCAACCCTGTACAGTCCTGAGGCCAGCTGCACGAGATTTGTGCTCCCCCCGATTACAGCCTCAGATCAAGCGGAGGAAAAGAAACTAACCAGGATTACCTCAGTAATGGCCAGTGAATCCCTGTTCAGCGGCAGGTGTGGGAAATGTGGCGTACAGAAGACCGACTCCCCGGCATCGCTCAATGGGCTCCAGTCCTTCTGATCGAGTCTCACCCCGCGGACGGTCTTAGGCCGGTAGCAGCCTCTGGCACTCTGGGATCAGATCTTCTTGGAGTCAGGTTGCTTGGGAATGCATCCCAAAACATGTGGCAAACTCCATCTAAGGCTAAATACGTTCACGAGACGAATAGCTAAAAAGTACTGTAAGGAAAAGTTGAAAAGAACTTTGAAGAGAGAGTTCAAGAGGGCATGAAACCGTTGAGAGGTAAACTGGTGGGGTCTGTGCAGTCCGCCCGCAGGATTTAACACGGCAGGCAGGTCGGTCACCTTGAGCAGTGGATGCCCTTGCAGGACTGCAGCCCAGGAAGACCGGGCCCCGCAGGGCCCATTTCCTCTCTGGCGGTGCACCGCGACTGGCTGGGAAGGCCCCACGGGCAGGTGGCTCTCTGCTCTGGCAGAGAGTGTTACAGCCCCCTGACAGCAGTTTTGCTGTTTCCGTGAGGCCGAGGGAGATTGACCTCTGCTGGGCCCTTCTCCGGCAACTGTCCTGGCCCCTCTTGGGGGTCGCCGGGACGGCAACAGGAGACAGGGCTCCCGATGCGACTGTGGTGGACTGCCCTCAGTGTGCCCCAACCATGTCGTGCCACTGGTTGGGGAGGCCCACAAAGTGCACCAGGGGTCTGAGGTGATGTTGGTTAACCACCCAACCTGTCTTGAAACACAGGCCAAGGAGTCTTAACCCGTACGAAAGTCAGAGGGCTGAATGAAACCCTGTGGTGCAAAGAAGGTGAGGGCCGGCACGTGCCGATTGCAGTGGGATCCTGTCGCGGTGGGTGCACCAGCGACCCGTCTCGCCCGCTCTGTCAGGGAGATGGAGCATGAGCGTGTGTGATAGGACCCGAAAGATGGTGAACCAGGCCTGGTGGAGGTCCTTAGCTGTCCTGATGTGCAAGGTCGTCCGACCTGGGTATAGGGGCGAAAGACTAATCGAATCATCTAGTAGCTGGTTCCCTCCGGAGATTCCCCTCAGGATAGCTGGTGCACGGAAACCAGAGTTTTGTGCAGTGAGCTCTCGCTGGTCCTAGAAAATCCGGGGGAGATGGTGTAAATCTCGTGCCGGGCCGTACCCGTATCCGCATACCCGTATCCGCAGCAGGTCTCCACGGTGAACAGCCTCTGGCATGTTGGAACAATATAGGTAAGGGAAGTTGGCAAGTCAGATCCGTAACTTCCAGATAAGGATTGGCTCTAAGGGCTTGGTCGGTCAGGCTGGGGCGGGAAGCGGGGCTGGGCGCACGCCGTGGCTGGACGAGGTGTCTCACCCTCCATGCCCCCCACCCCGGGGGCGGTTCCGACTCTGGATGCAAGCTGGGCCCTGCCTGTGGATCTCCCCAGCTGCGGTGGTCGCCTCTCTCTGTTCCCCTCCCAGGGTTCGGGGCTGACGTTCCGCCTCGGCCGACGCCTAGCAGCTGACTTCGAACTGGTGCGGACCATGGGAATCTGACTGTTTAATTAAAACAAAGCATTGCGAAAGGCCTGCAGTGGGTGTTGACGCGATGTGATTTCTGCCCAGTGCTCTGAATGTCAAAGTGAAGAAATTCAATGAAGCGCAGTTAAACAGCGGGAGTAACTATTACTCTCTTAAGGTAGCCAAATGCCTCATCAACTATTAGTGATGCGCATGAATGATGAACGAGATTCCCACTGTCCCCACCTACTATCTAGCGATACCACAGCCAATGGAACAGGCTTGACAGAATCCACGGGGAATGAATACCCGGTTGAGCGTGCCTCTGTTCTGGCACGGTGAAGGGACATGAGAGGTGTAGGATAAGTGCGAGGTTCTCGGGCTGCTGGTGAAATATCACTACTCATAATTTTTTCAATTACCCAGTGAGGTGGGGCAAACCCCATGGGGCTTTCACATGGCCCGCCGTGCGCAACCCGCTCCGGGGACAGTGGCACAGTGGCAGGTGGGGAGTTTGACTGGGGCGGGACACCTGTCAAACGATAACGCAGGTGTCCTAAGGCGAGCTCAGGGAGGACAGAATCCTCCCGCAGAGCAGAAGGGCAAAAGCTTGCTTGATCTTGATTTTTCAGTATGAATACAGACCGTGAAAGCGGGGCCTCACAATCCTTCTGACTTTTTGGGTTTCAAGCAGGAGGTGTCTGAAAAGTTACCACAGGGATAACTGGCTTGTGGCAGCCAAGTGTTCATATCGACATCGCTTTTTGATCCTTTCGATGTCGGCACTTCTTATCATTGTGAAGCAGAATTCCCCAAGCGTTGGATTGGTCACCCACTAATAGGGAACGTAAGGTTGGTTTAGACCGTCATCAGACAGATTAGTTTTACCCTACTGATGATGTGTTTTTGCAATAGTAATCCTGCTCAGTACAAGAGGAACCGCAGGTTCAGACATTTGGTGTATGTGCTTGGCTGAGGAGCCAATGGGGTGAAGCTACCATCTGTGGGATTGACTTAACGCCTTCAAGTCAGAATTCCCCCGCCCCTAAACCGTAACAATACCGCAGCGTTGTCGAGCCTCGGTTGGGCTAGGATAGCCGGCCTCTGGGCTGGTGCATGGAGCCACACAAGAAAATGATCGGTGCACATGTGAGTAGTAAGTATACCCCTTGGAGTCCCCTTTTAGTTCATGCTATGTATCTGCTAATAGCCTGTAGTTTACTAGATGGGCCTTTAGATGTGGGCGTCCTGTACGCACTTCTGTCCGTGGATGGGAGCCACACCAAGTTAAAATCCCCTGTCAGTATTAGCTGGCCTGTTGTGAACTGGACTAGCTTCTCCAAAACCCCTGGCAAGTATCGGTCCTGACCTGTGTTTGGGGGCGTACACCATGGTGATTGTGAGAGGTCCCCCCCATTGTAGCTGGACGAAGAGGAATATACCTTCTTTGTCGGCTTTTGTGCCTACTATTTGGACGTCAGGTAGGTGTCTAAACGCTATGAGGAGCCCTCGAGCCTTGCTGTGGTTGTTGGCCTGCAGAATCTGGGGGTACCCTCTCAACTTCATTCCGTGTTTGTCTTGCTTACGGATATGGGTCTGCTGGAGCATCACAATGTCAGGCTTGGTATCTTGGAGGAGGTTCTCCAGTTTCCGTCTCTTTGCCGGTGTGTTTAGTCCTCTAACTTTGAGGGTATTTGGATCCCTTTTCTGCTACCCATACCCGTTACGCCCTGAGAGTAACCATGTCTCAGCGATCCCCCCTCCCCCTCGATTTCTCGCCCCCTCCAGCTGACTTGGCTCAACTTTCCCAGGCCATAACGTTGTCCTAGGTTGCAGGGTCTTGTTCACATCCTGGAGAATAACTGTGTGGGGTGCGCCATTCCTCTGCTCTCCCCTGTTTCCAAGATCTATCACCACCCCCCCGTCCCCCGGAGCCGAACCTTAGGCTGACATTCCTCTTGTAACCCCACTGGGTCTTAACCCTTGTCTCGTGATCCCCGCCACTGCTGTTAAGTGGAAGGCCTATTAAGCCAGGGGCTTCAATTGCTGCCCCCCTGGGCCCCGCAGTTGTTTGCATCTTGTCTTTGACCCCTCTACTCTTCTCCACTCCCATGGCTTCTCTTGGTGGCATTCATGTTCTGGCTTCCTATTATGTCCTCCCCTTCTTCTTCAATATTCAAGATCTTGAGTCCCTCATCCAACATGGTGATGCAGTGTTGGCGCCCTTCCGATTTGAAGACCATTCCAAAGGGGAATGTCCACCTGTATCTTATCTAGGCTTTAGTAAGGACTTTGGTCACCGGTCCCATTTGCCTCCTCTTTGTTAGTGTGTATTTGGCCAGGTCCTGGAAAAGTTCTATGACGGTGCCGTTCACCTTTATCAGGGTTGCTTTCCTCGCCGCTTGGAGGATCGATTCTTTTTGGTCGTATCGCTGTAAAGCCATCTGCACTTCTCTTGCCCTGGCCCCGGGTTCTTTTTGCTGTGGAACCACGCAGTTCTATCTTTGATAATTTCTCCCCCAGCCTCTATGTCCAGCACATCTTTGAACACGTGCTGCATTGTTTGCCTGAGGTCGGCATCGCTCACACTTTGTGGCAGCCCCTTTACCCTAATGTTGGACCTTCTCGAGCGGTTCTCCAAGTCTTCTGCTTGGAGCTCCAGGTTGTGTCGCTACCACCAGCTCCTCCGCTAATACATCTATCTTCGGGTGTCTTCAGTGAGTTCTTGAATGGCGTTTTCATTTGTATCAACTATGTCGCCTTTGATTTCCTGCAGGGATTGTGCAAGTTCTGTACGTATTAGGCATCATTGTGTCTTAAGTGTAGCCATCATTTGATCACTGAATGCCTTAAAGCACTGTTGCAGCACCTCGCTTGTGACCTCTTGTCCCTGTGGCAGCGTTGGGGGTTCCTCTGACCCATGCCTCACTGTCACCACTGGATACTCTACCTCCGGGGCTGCCCCCTCCTTTCTGCACAGCTTTAGGTGGGTCCCATCATGTTTTTTTTGAGGTATTAGCCCATGGGGGTCCCTCTTTGGCCTCCTTGGGCTTGCTGCACAACATTGCCGGGTGATGGCGAGTGCCTTCCTGCACCTTACTATGGGGGCTTCTCCCCAGGCCGCTCAGGTTCCTCTTGACCCCAGGGTATTGGCCAGTTGTTCTGTATGAAGGGGATGCTCCTCTCTCCCTCCTGTGCACCGCGGGGGTTTAGGTCCCCTTTAGAGCCTGGGTTGGTTGCCCCCTGGTGGCTGTGGGGCTAGTATGATCAAAGGTGACCTGAAAGTGGTTGCAGTGTCACACTGGCCCGGAGCCCAGGCGCTTCTTGAATTTCTTGCCGGGGTGCCCCCCATGCTCCCACCGCTCCTGGGCCTCTAAGTACGCTCTTGCCCCCCCGAAGGTCCTTCTCGGTTAATCTTGCATGGCAGGGTTAGTTTTCATGAGGGTGGGCGGTGGAGCGGAGCAGTGCTCTCCTGCAGAGTCCAATGCTGGGGGTTGGGGGAACGCACAGCCCCCAACCACAGGTTTCTTCCCTGGCTGTTGGCTGTGGGGATGCTGCAGGAGATTTAGTGCTGTTGCCCTTCTATTGCTGCAGTTTGCCTCTGAGGTTGGTAAATGGTATAGGTTTGGGCCTTTGCTTGGGTCCAGGTATGCTGCGGGTCTCTCTGCCGTAGGGGTCCCCTTCCAAGTGTAGGTTATGGTGCGTTGGGGCAGATGCTTTCATAAAACTCCATGTCCGTTATTTGGACGGGGAGGGGAGCGGCTTGCGTGTGTCCGCTTCGTGGCTGCCGACTCCCTTAATTATGCCTGCTTACCCTACGCCAGCTGGGGTGCATCACAGCTCATGGGGGCCATGCCCCACATGGTATGTGGGGGCCCTGCAGCGCATGGAGCCGGGCTTGCTGTATGGGGCCGAGGCGGTCACAGGATTTAAGGGGAATACTACACGCTCCCCCTACTTTTGTAGCTGGGTGTACGGGCCGTGCCGGCTCTGCTGGATTGCCGCGCTACATGCATCAGCGCTTCCCAGCGGGTTCACTGGTCTGGCAGCCTCGTCTCTCCGGGTTGGCTGCTGGGGATCCACGGTGGTCCGCTCACACTCCCCAGTCTCGCCTATGTTGCTGTGGCTGAAGGGGCACCCCAATTCTTCTGCACCACCCGCGCAGGTTCTCTCTGACCTCCTCCGGCTCGGCTGCCAGTCCCCACACATGCATCGCTGCTGGTGGTCTCAAGTCTGCTCACTGTGCCCGTCTCTGCCTTCAAACGCACCGGTTGTAGTTTTCTTGGGAACCGCTCCCTTTTGCTTTTGTTGCCATGGGGTCTTGTTTTTAATGCTGCTTATTGCTCCTTTTTCGGGCTGCCAATATTATATTGGGAATGAACTGTGATTAATAACATTGTGAATGATTTACAGCACAATGGAAAATAAGTGGTTTAATGAAATGATCAGCTTCTGTAATTTCTTAGCATGTCAATATATTATTTAAATATTGCATTAGAGAGTGAATGTATGGATGTATGATTAGTAAAATGCTTTTTAGAATTAACTAAATTAATATGCGTCTATGTGTTTTTTTAGACAAATCTTAATAAAATGAATATACCGATTTGAGCTTCATATTTGTCTGCCCACCTTCTTCAGTCTCTCTTGTTCTTCTACCATTTTTGTTCATATTACTTGGTGTTACCTTAGGTATCAGTGAAAGTTGAGGTTCCCACTTTGGGTTTGTTGACAAGGAAACACTGACCAAAGCTTTGTATTAAAAAGTAGTTATATATTTATTTTACACACTTCTAATGAAACTCATGTATCCCAGTTATCAAGAAAGTTAAATTAAGTCAAAGGAAAAATATACACACTCCCAAGTTAAATTGTAGATCAAGTGAACCTGAGTGAAAACAAAACAGCACAGTGAAAACAACACACAAGGTATGCTCTAGCAATTTCTCACAAGGGAGGGAAAACCCAAGTTATTCAGAAATACCTTCTTACACACCCTAGCAACACTTCCCATAAGTTTGTGAACCAGTTTAAGCAAGACAGTGCATCAGTATAGGCAATACTTCAATGAAAACTGAGCAAAATGGCATTTCACAAGGTTTAGAAAAGGGAAGGAAATGGCAGTTTTAAGAAATAGGTGCACAACACAGTTCTAGGTGAGAATCAATCTAAAGAAGGCGGATCTAACAAATGTAGCCAGAGTCAGTGGTACAGGGCAAGGGCCCAGGAGCAAAATGTTCTTGTAGCTGCAGTCAAGTCTTTGGTTAACGAATTTGAAAAGGTGGATGCAGGAGTTGAAGAAAGACAATGTTTAAGAGAGAGGGGCAGCCAACCCAATAGGTAGGTAAAGGATTTAAAACACCTTTAGTGCTACTGCCAAGGAAGGGCGACCTGGCGGAACAATGTACCTTTACAATGAAGAAGTGGCTCCTGCGGTGGCGGTTGTTCCTGGTAGTTCCTGCAGTTCGGGGGATCCAGCAGAGGAAGAGAGGGTCTCGTCGTGGAGGAAGGTTCGAGTTACTGCACTACCCAGGGATGAAACCAGCCGCTGTGCTGCCCGATGAATAAAAGGTACGCTCCTTTAAATGGCGGTCCGGGCGGACTGGTGTCTGGCTATCCGGTGTCCGAGTACTGGGTACTGACGATTCGACCAAGGCAGGTCCAGGAAGGCGATTGGCAAACTGGTTGGCCCCACCAGCTCAAGGGAAGAAGGCTCTTGCAGATGAAGATCTCTCGTCGTGTGGAGAAAAGTGGTGAGACGCTGCAGCAGGGCTTCACCGGTGGTTCAGTCATTGCAGATGTGTTTGGCTTCTCTCCTCTTCGGCTTCTTAGTTCCAGTGGCAACGTCTTTCTCTTCCAGTCCTCAGGACCCTGCTTTTGTGCAAAAAGATCCCCATTCATACAGCCTAGCTGTCATTCACACAGTGGAGTGGTCATCTTGGCGGGAGACCCTCCAGCCTATCAGGATAGAGTGCGACATGGGTTGCGGAGGCAGCCCTGTCCAGGGGTCCGACTCCCCCTCCCACACAATGGACCCACCCCAGACTCAGTGGCACCGAAAGGAGGGCTTCTCGGCAGAATCCCGCCAAAAGGACGAACCAAGGATCCCCGACCTGGGTTAGGAGTTTAGAGAAAGACACGAGAAAGAAGTTATATTAAAGTTCTGGCAAATAAAACCTACCAGAGTCAAGTTAATATTAAAATGCACCAGCGGTATGTTAGAGGCTGTCAGAAAAAGTGGTAGCCTCGAACAATGGGAAAATCCCACAGGGAAATATTTGCTGTCGAATATTTACGGTAGTAACCACTGCCACCAGCCAGAAACCTTTGAGAGAGGGACTGTACGGTACCCTCTCGAAAATGAACATAAGCGAAAAACTATTAACCCTTTCCAGTACTTCCATAGTAAGATGGGTTGTAATGGTTTAGTTCAAAGGATTTGACTAGTAAAGTCAATTGGGACTTCACTTGCCCTGGGAGACAGTAGTCAGTCCCAGGGTATGGAGTTTATGTTTGGGGGTCGCTACGACACCCCTGTGTCACTGCACTGAGGGTGCTGTGTAACACATGTGAATAAAGATGGTTCCTATAGGGTTGAGAAAATCCCATAGACCTTAAACACAAAAAATAGCCTAGAACACACATAGCAAAAATGCCTAAGAGTGGGAAAAAGAGTCTCACTCTTAGCAGGTAAAAAGAAACAAACCCTTCAAATCCAGCAACGCTGCTGGGGGACTCTATAGGTATGGGAAATTAGCCATAGAATGAGAATTCTCCCTAACACTTGCCCCCCACCCCAGACTTAGGGACAGGAGGATCTAATCCACTCCTGGATGAGTCTCTTACCTCCAGTCGGTTATAAACATCCTAGAGAGACCATCAGCATTTTGGTGGTGACACCCTGCCCTGTGTTCAAGGGTAAAATCACACCCTTGGAGGCAGATTGACCATTTTAGCAGTTTTGGGTTTTCCCCTTTCATGTGCATCAACCATCTCAAGGGTTGGTGGTCTGTTTGAATGATGAAAGTAGACCCATACAAGTATGGTCTAAACCTCTTCAAAGCCCACACAATGGCAAAACATTCTCTCTCATAGTTGCCCACCCTGTTTTAGGTTCCTTCAGTTTCCTACTGATGAAGCAAATGGGTGTAACGCTCACCTGACTCCCACGGGGGCGCTGGCCTGGTTTGCGCTGCTGTGACCTCGTCTAAGGCGATGCGCAGGGTTCGGAAGACGGACTGGACCGGGCCCCAGATCTGGCTTGTCTGACTCGCAGAAGTATCCTTCTTAGGGTCTGGAAGGACGAGCTCTCCATCCTGCTTCTGATGCAGGGGCGCGTTGGTATCCAGTTACGTCACTGGATTTTCGGATGGGTGAGAACCAAACTTGCTTGTCTTCCAGGTAAGTTTTTCTATAAGTGGTTCCCCTTGTGTCCATGCATTAATGTTCTAATGCTAGTGTCTTTTTCCCCATAGGGGCCGGGGTACGGAATGCCGGGGAACAGGCACCGACCCGAGGTGAGCGGTGAAATCCTTGAGGAAATCAGGTAAGTCTTTAATGAGTGTTTTGGTAATGTCTTTTCATTCACTCATTAACACTGATGTCTTTTTCCCCTTAGGGGCCGGGGTCCGAAAATGCCTGGATGCGGCGCGGACCCGAAATGAAAAGGGAATGACCCAACAGGTAAGTCTTGACATGGAGTTTTAGCTTCCCTTTTCCCTTCTTTCTCTCACCTTTGTTCTTGTCTTTTTCTCCCTAGGCGCGGGGGCGCGACTGCGAATCCGGATGGTCGCTGCTGAACATGGAGGCGCCCTGTAAAGGTGAGTAGAATGCGGCGCTGCAGCGATCGATGCGATGTGCTTTTAAAAATAAATGTCTTCCTTTTCAGGATTGTCGGCGAAATGTCTCTGGGATGCAGATTTAGCAGGTGAGGCCTTTTCCTTCTTCTGTTCTCTTGTTCGCTTCCTTTGCAGGTGATTCAGGATGCTGGCAGGTGTGGCAGAAGTGAAGATGCAGGAGCAGACACGGTGAGCGTCCAGCTGCTAGATGCAGAACAACGCGAAGCACGTGTGGCTGATCGGGTGTGGTTTAAATAGCCTTGGAAGAAGTTCCTAGAATGTGTCCTTCCTCCAATCAGGTATGTATCCTTCCCCGACCACGCCCGGGTGGTAAATATGTCCCACAGGTAAAGTAGTTCCTTTCAGGCCTCAAGGAGGCCGGGGTTCTGCAGCATGGTCTGCATCAGGTAAGTGCACCCAAACACTTTCATAATGAGCCTGGCGCCTATGGCGCCAGGACTGACGTTTTCTATGAGCCTGGCGCCATAGGCGCCAGGACGCTGTCCAAAGGGCCCCTATAAGGGGTTGCTGGGACCTTCCCCGGGGACTTGATGACCGCTTTCGGGGACGCAGGGCCTGAGCCGGCTCCCCGGGAGCGGGCATCGTGACAGCACTCCCCCCCAAGGCCCCTTCCAAGGTTGTTCCCTCCGGGGGTTTTGGTTTGTTTGGGAAGAGTCGGTGGAATTTCCTGACTAATCGAGGTGCATGCACATGGTCACTGGGTTCCCACGACCTCTCCTGAGGTCCGTACCCCTTCCAATCAATTAGGTAGAAAAGCTTTGACCTAAACATTTTTGAATCTAAAATGTTCTTCACTTCGAATTCGGGTTCCCCATCTATTTGAATAGGTTCTGGAGGTTTGAGTAGTCGGGTTCCGGGGACCACTGGTTTCAGAAGTGACACATGAAAAACAGAGTGAATTCGCATATTAGCTGGTAAATCAAGTTTAACCGCTACTGGGTTAATTTTTGCCGTAATAGAATAAGGTCCCAGATATTTTGGGTTAAAAGTTTGAGGCCCTTTGAGCGGTAAATGTCTGGTAGCTAACCACACTTGATCCCCAATCTGATACGGAGGTGCTTCACTCCGATGTAGGTCAGCATTCTCCTTGTATTTTCTCTTGGCTTGTTGTAAATGCGTGGTTGCCTCTTTGAAGGCTCGGGTAATGGTAGAATGCAGATGTTCTACTGCGGGCACTCCGAGGTTCTGAGGTGAGTCGAGGTTTGAGGTTCGAGGGTGATGTCCAAACAAGGTATAAAAAGGACTATGGGCAGTTCCAGAGTGTACCGAATTATTATATGCGTATTCGGCTATCCAAAGAATGTCTTTCCAGTTGCTTTCAGATTGCTGTAACATACACCGTAAGTACTGCTCAAGGGTCTGATTTGTCCTCTCGGTCTGACCATCGGTCTGAGGGTGGTGACTGGTCGATAATCTTACGTCGATTTGTGCCATTTGACAACATTTGCGCCAGAAGTGGGAAATGAATTGGCTTCCCCGGTCAGAGATTAGTATAGATGGGAATCCATGTAGCCGAACAATATTTTCGAGGAATTCTTTGGCTAGGACAGAAGCTGAAGGTAAACCTTTCAAAGGAATGAAGTGGGCCATTTTGGAAAACAAATCCACAATTACCAGAATGGTATTGTATCCCGAACAAGGAGGCAAGTCCGTAATAAAATCCATTGATAGGGTGTGCCAGGGTGCTGTCTAGAGGTTGAAGGAGACCGGCTGGTCTTTTCTTTTGACCTTTATTTTGGGCGCAAACACCACAGGACTGTCATGATCACTGCTTCCAAGGAGCCAGGACCAGCCCAACGTCCTTGGAAGCAGGCC
Source organism: Ambystoma mexicanum (assembly GCF_040938575.1). Lineage (NCBI taxonomy): Eukaryota > Metazoa > Chordata > Amphibia > Caudata > Ambystomatidae > Ambystoma > Ambystoma mexicanum. The sequence continues at coordinate 1,006,351,407 of NC_090934.1, forward strand.
CCTAACCTTAATCCTAGGCACCAGCCGGTCCCCACTGGGACTTTTGGACCTTGTCCTGGCGCCGGTGGCGCCAGGCTCATCAATGCCATCGGTCCCGGCACTGGAAGCGCCGGGCTCATAATATACATGAATATGCTTGGGTGGACTTACCTGCAGCAGACCATGCTGCTTACTTACCAGCTGCATAGGAATCCTCAGTAAGCCGGAACTACTTTCTTACCTGGGTGGGGCAAACTCCACTTCCTGGATACAACACTGGAACTCTTCTGGAACAGGAACTCTTTTCTTACCTAGGCGGGGCCGTGGAGGAAGACGCCTCATCACTCCAAGGCTATTTAAACCACACCCGATTGAGGAAACGTGCTTCGCGTTATTCTGCATCTGCAGCAGAACACTCACCGAGTCTGTTCCAGCTTCTCTTCCTCCGATCCTGAACCTGCAAGAACAATACTTACCATTCCTGTATCCAGTCTTCAGCAGAACCTGCAAGAATAATACTTACCATTCCTGAATCCAGTCTTCAGCAGCACCTGTAAAGATAAGAAACAACAGGTTAGCACGGCAACCTTCACATGCGGCGCATTCCTCATCTGATTCATCGGCAGCGACCATTTCTTCACGCTGCATCTCCGCCTGTGAAAACAAAAGCATAGTTATTACTTACCAGCACTCCGTTCATTCCGGATGTTTTAAACGCTGCGACCCAGCATCTGAAATACAAAAGAAAAGACATTAGACAGGTATTTACTTACGCCCATCGCGCTCGCCACAATAGAACGCCTGCAAATACTCCGGCGTTTTCCAGCAACTCTTCAGCACGAACTCACAGCTGCAAGAGAAAAGAGACAGTTAGAGCGCTTGCAATTACTTACGCATTTCCAAGCGCTTCATCCCAAGGCTCTGGCTCCAGCTTCGGCTCTCTTCACACCATCTTCTATTCCAAGAGCCCTGCAAAACAAATAGGAGAAAGCATCATATCAAGCCCTGTTCTATATTACGTGCCCACGCACCTAAAGACTATAAGGACTAAAAAGGTGTCCAGAAACTCACCGCTCGTGCAGTTAACGGCGGTAGCGATCCTCTGATGTCAAGAGGCCTACGTTTCACCCAGTGAAGGAACTGGCAACGGCACCCTGCACCAGACGCAGATGGAGAGTCTAGCATTCACCTATCTAAGGTGAGCACGTTGACCTGGGGGCTCTATGGAGAAGCTAGGAAGAGAGAGAGAGGGAGAGAGGGACACTCAACAGCCCAGATCATTAACCCCCATATTCTTTCACCTGCAGAAATCTCACCCTTCGAGTTCGACACACAGTGCGAAGAGGCTCAGCCCCAGAAGCCAATCGAGTCCTGCACATCACTTTTCGAGTCACAGACACCTTCCTGCCCAAACCAGCGCCTCCGTGGGAATCAGGTGAGCGTTACAAGGACATCACAAAAGATTTAACATCTTTTCGCCAAGAGGGCCACCAGAATTGTTGTTTCACCTTTTCCATTGTCTTGGCAATACCGGGGTGTCCCTCTATTAATGTATCATGATAATCGAAATAACTAGTTCGTGTAAATCCTTGTGCGGCAGGAATAAGCGTCCTTGGTAATAAGGTAAACCATTATCTATGGTAAAGTCTGATCCCTTTTGTATCCAATCCTGTAGGACTGTAGGGTCCAGGAGTTGTTTCACTCTGACTTGAATGTCTTCAAGCGTCTGTAACGAAGTCATGCCTAGAATTCTCTGTTCGGGAATTATTGGTACTGGTTCTGAGTTTGTATCAGATTCTCCCATTCCAATTCGGGATAAGGCGTCTGCTTTGCCGTTCTTGCAGCCAGGTTGATAGGTAATCACGAAATCAAATTCAGCGAAAAACAAAGCCCATCGGAGCTGCCGTGATGACTGAGCCTTGGCGGTTTTCAAATACTGTAAATTCCGGTGATCAGTGATCACCGTGATGGTATGTCGAGCGGCAAGCAGGTAATGCCGCCAGGCTTTAAAAGCGGACTTTATGGCTAACAGTTCTTTGTCAGTGATTGCGTAATTAATCTCTGGTGCCGAGAATTTTCTGGACCAAAATGCTACGGGATGCAGTTGGTTGGTTTCAGGATCTCTTTGAGACAGAACTGCTCCCATGGCTAGGCTGGATGCGTCAGTTTCGACGACATACGGGAGATCTGGACGTGGGTGTTTCAATATAGGTGCGGAGGTAAACTTAGCTTTTAAATCCTGGAAGGCCTGCTCGGCTTCTTCAGACCATTCAAAACGTTTATTTTTCCTCAAGAGTGCAGTAATGGGTTGTACTATGCGTGAAAATCCCGGGATAAACCTGCGATAGAAATTGGCAAAGCCGAGCATGCTTTGAACCCCTTTTACAGAGCTAGGTGATGGCCATTTGAGGATGGCATCCACTTTTCTTGAGTCCATTCGGACTCCTTTGGGTGTCAGGATGAAACCGAGAAACTCAACTTCTGTGGTATGGAAAACACATTTCTCCAGTTTAGCAAATAGTTTATGTTGGCGCAGTTTTTCCAGAACTGCCCTAACGTGTTTTCTGTGATCAGGTTCCGAAGAGGAGTACACTAGAATGTCATCGATATAGACGACAACACAAACATCGATGAGTTCCCGAAGGACATCATTCATGAAGAATTGGAAGGCAGCAGGCGCATTGCACAACCCGAAAGGCATTACCTGGTATTGGAATAATCCATATTTTGTATGGAAGGCTGTTTTCCATTCGTCGCCTTCTTTTACTTGCACCAGATGATATGCCCCCCGGAGACCTAACTTGGTGTATATGCAAGCCTCCTTCACCTGGTCAAGGAGTTCAGGAATCAGAGGAAGAGGATAACGGTTTTTAACCGTTATCTGGTTCAATGCGCGGTAATCGATACAAGTTCTAAGGTCGCCTTCTTTTTTAGGCACGAAGAACAAAGCTGAGGATGCCGGGGACTTTGACGGGCGAATAAAACCATTGGCGAGGTATTGATCCAAATATTGTCTCAAATGCAGGTTCTCAGGTTCGGTAAGGGCATAAATCCTGCTACAAGGGGGTTGTGCACCGGGCACCAGATCGATTTGGCAATCGTACGATCGGTGAGGAGGTAACGTGTTGGCCTGTTCCTTTTGGAAGACGTCCTGAAAGTCCTGGTATTCCAGAGGTAATTGCATGGAGGCAGAGGTTACAGATGCTAGATTAATCTTCAGGTTTTCTGGGTAGCATGTTTGTGCACAATCCGGGAAGGTTATTCTCTTAGCTCGCCAATCAATTTGAGGATTATGTGTCTCTAACCAAGGAATTCCAAGAATAACCTGAAACTGTGGAGCCTTGATTACATCAAACACAACTGCCTCCCGATGGCCGTCAGGACCAATAAGAGTCACCCCAGTAGTGGAATGTGTTACCGGTCCAGAGGCAATTTCAGTTCCATCGACTGTGGTGATGACATCTTTGCTGGTTTTAGGACGGAGAGGGAGGTTAATCCTAGAGGCCAATTCACGATCCACATAGTTTCCAATAGCCCCACTATCGATGTATGCCTTTATTTCATGCAACCGCTTAGGCTTTTCTGGATCTACGAGAACCATTGGCACAATGAAATGCACAATGTAGGATGGCTTCGCGTTCTGTAACGCTCACCTGACTCCCACGGGGGCGCTGGCCTGGTTCGCGCTACTGTGACCTCGTCTAAGGCGATGCGCAGGGTTCGGAAGACGGACTGGACCGGGCCCCAGATCTGGCTTGTCTGACTCGCAGAAGTATCCTTCTTAGGGTCTGGAAGGACGAGCTCTCCATCCTGCTTCTGATGCAGGGGCGCGTTGGTATCCAGTTACGTCACTGGATTTTCGGATGGGTGAGAACCAAACTTGCTTGGCTTCCAGGTAAGTTTTTCTATAAGTGGTTCCCCTTGTGTCCATGCATTAATGTTCTAATGCTAGTGTCTTTTTCCCCATAGGGGCCGGGGTACGGAATGCCGGGGAACAGGCACCGACCCGAGGTGAGCGGTGAAATCCTTGAGGAAATCAGGTAAGTCTTTAATGAGTGTTTTGGTAATGTCTTTTCATTCACTCATTAACGCTGATGTCTTTTTCCCCTTAGGGGCCGGGGTCCGAAAATGCCTGGATGCGGCGCGGACCCGAAATGAAAAGGGAATGACCCAACAGGTAAGTCTTGACATGGAGTTTTAGCTTCCCTTTTCCCTTCTTTCTCTCACCTTTGTTCTTGTCTTTTTCTCCCTAGGCGCGGGGGCGCGACTGCGAATCCGGATGGTCGCTGCTGAACATGGAGGCGCCCTGTAAAGGTGAGTAGAATGCGGCGCTGCAGCGATCGATGCGATGTGCTTTTAAAAATAAATGTCTTCCTTTTCAGGATTGTTGGCGAAATGTCTCTGGGATGCAGATTTAGCAGGTGGGGCCTTTTCCTTCTTCTGTTCTCTTGTTCCCTTCCTTTGCAGGTGATTCAGGATGCTGGCAGGTGTGGCAGAAGTGAAGATGCAGGAGCAGACACGGTGAGCGTCCAGCTGCTAGATGCAGAACAACGCGAAGCACGTGTGGCTGATCGGGTGTGGTTTAAATAGCCTTGGAAGAAGTTCCTAGAATGTTTCCTTCCTCCAATCAGGTATGTATCCTTCCCCGACCACGCCCGGGTGGTAAATGAGTCCCACAGGTAAAGTAGTTCCTTTCAGGCCTCAAGGAGGCCGGGGTTCTGCAGCATGCACCCAAACACTTTCATAATGAGCCTGGCGCCTATGGCGCCAGGACTGACGTTTTCTATGAGCCTGGCGCCATAGGCGCCAGGACGCTGTCCAAAGGGCCCCTATAAGGGGTTGCTGGGACCTTCCCCAGGGACTTGATGTCCGCTTTCGGGGACGCAGGTCCTGAGCCGGCTCCCCGGGAGCGGGCATCGTGACAGCGGGGTGCTCCCTACCTCTCTCATCCAGTTGACTGAGTACTGCACCTATACCTATATTGGAAGCATCTGTTTATACAATGAAGGGTTGGTGGTAGTCAGGAGCTCTGAGAACTGGAGCTTGACAAAGGGCTTTCTTCAGGCTTTCAAAGCCTGATTGCACTTCTCATTCCATTTAATCTTTTTAGGTAATTTAGGAGAGGAGATTACAGTCAGTGGAGAAGCTACGGACACATAGTTCTCAATGGAATTCCTGTAATACCCAGTGAGGCCTAGGAAGGCTCTCACCTGGGTGTGATTAGAAGGGGTTGTCCAATTTTGCACAGCTTCCATCTTGCTGAGCAAAGGCCTTATTGCACCACCTCCTACCTCATGCCCAAGGTAGACCACTTTACTCTGACCAATTTGACATTTACTTGCCTTTATAGTCAGATGGGCCTGTTCCAGAGCCTGCAAAACATATCCTAGGTGGTCAACATGTTCTTTCCAAGTAGGGCTGAACACTGCAATGTCATCCAAGTATGCCATGCAGAAGTCCTCCATCCCATTCAGAACCTGATTAACCATCCTTTGGAATGTAGCAAGTGCATTCTTTAATCCAAAAGGCGTAACCTTAAATTGGTATAAGCCAACTGGGGTGGAGAATGCAGTTTTCTCCTTGGCATGGTCAGTCAGGGCTATTTGCCAATAGCCTGACGTGAGATCAAATGTGCTGAGGAACTTGGCTGAACCAAGTCTATCCACCAGCTCATCTGTCCTTGGCAAAGAATGGGCATCAGTCTTAGTGACTGCACTTAGAGCTCTATAGTCCACATAGAATATCAACTCCTTCGATCCTGCCTTTGGTACTAACACAACAGGGCTAGACCATGGACTAGTAGATGGCTCTATTACCCTGAGATCAAGCATCTTGTTGACCTCTCCTTTGATGTGGGTTCTTACATTTACTGACATCCCGTAGCCCCTGCTTTTGACAGGTAAACAGTCACCAGTTTGGATATCATCCTGGCCCCAAGGGGTCAAGCCTGGTGCTAGAGAAAACAGGGGGGCAAATTGTTCTAACTAAACTTTGCACTCCTCCTGTTGCTCAGGTGTCAGATTAGAAGAGAGATTAACTCCCTCTATTTTCTCATCCAAAGGTTTGCCTCTGAGGAGGTCAGGTAGAGGTTCACTCTCCTCCTCCTCTTGAGCTGAAGCTAGAAGCAGAGCTCCCAGTTCTGGTCTCGAGACATAAGCTTTTAGACGGTTGATGTGAAAGACTCTAGGAGCCTCCTTAGGATTGCCTAAGTCCACCAGAAAGTTCACCTCTCCAAGTTTTCCCACAACCTTGAAGGGTCCCATCCATTTGTCCTGCAAGGCCCTCTGCCTTGTTGGGACCATAACAAGAACTAGCTGGTCTTGAGCGAACTCAACCATGTTTGCCTTCTGGTCATGCCAATGTTTGACCAGAGCCTGAGCTGCTTTCAAGTTATCACTTGCCTCAGCCATCATGTGTGACATTCTCCTCCGGAGTCCTATCACATAGTCAGTGACTCTGACTGGGGTGGGGGAAGGAGCACTCTCTAACCCCTCCTTGATCAGGGCCAATGGACCTCTGACCGGATGGCCATAGAGAAGTTCAAAGGGACTGTAACCCACTCCTTCCTGAAGGACCTCTCTATATGCAAAGAGAAGGCATGGCAGTAGAAGATCCCACTTTTTCTTAAGGGGGTCCTCTAAAGCTCCTATCATGCTCTTCATGGTTCTGTTGAACCTTTCTACCAACCCATTTGTCTGAGGGTGGTATGCTATTGTGAACTTGTAGTTAACTCCACAGTTTTTCCACATGGCCTTCATGTAGTGGGACATAAAATTTGACCCCCTGTCGGATATTACCTCCTTAGGAAACCCAACCCTGGTAAAAATACCAAGGAGGGCCTTAGCCACAGCCAGAGCTGTAACAGTCCTCATAGGAATTGCTTCAGGGAACCTAGTACCATGGTCTACTACAACAAGTATAAACCTGTTGCCTGAAGAAGTTGGAGGATCAAGGGGACCAACAATGCCGATTCCTACCCTCTCAAATGGTACTCCCACCATAGGGCGAGACACTAGAGGTGCCACATTCTTGGAGACACTTTTACCAGAAGTTTGGCAAGTGTGGCAACTCTTGCAATACTTATCTACCTCGGCCCCGATTTTAGGCCAATAAAAGTAGAGAGAGAGCTTTTCCTTGGTCTTCTTGAAGCTCAAGTGACCAGCCAAAGGTATCTCATGGGCTAGTTGCAAGAATTGGAGTCTGTTCTCTTGGGGCAGTACAAGTCTTTTGTAGTCTCCAGGGGTTGACTCTGTCGGTTCACTATAGAAGAGGCCATCTTCCCAGTGTAACCTATACTTCCCAGGCTCTTGCTCTTCAAGCTGAGAAGGTGCCTGGTGGCGAAGACCTTCCAGAGTTGGACATTCTCTTTGTTCCTTATTGAAGTCTGCCCTGTTGGGGCCACCTTCTGCCAGTAAAGACTGCAGCTCAGGATGGTCCACAGGGTCAAGATCTCCAATGAGTTCCTGGCCTCCTACTAGATCTGAATCTTCAGGCTCTAGTTCAATCACACAGGGTTTTACCTCACTCTCAGCCTCAGCTGGAGGAGGAATCACAGGTGTGATTTTTGACAACCTAGGAGATTTCCTGGTTGGCAGCACTGGAGTGCTTTCTGCTGGTTTCTTCTTTGAAGTCTTGGGTTTCCCCTTTGCTTCTGGTTGCTTTGAAATAGCAGTTAGTAACTCCAGTAGAGTAGGAGTGACTATCATCTCCTCAGGAGAGCCTTTCAAGGTCCTCTCCCTTGCAGGTCTGGTAAGCTCCTGTAATCTCTTACTAGGAGGTCTGGGAGTACTTTTTAAAAAAACTTTTCTTTATTGGCAAGAAGTAGCAGCCAGTACCACACACATTACAACAAAGACACACATTGCATGTACAATCGTGAATGATGAACCATATGTTCTACAGAAGGCCCGATAGAGACCCACCAGAGATAGATTACAGTGAAGGCATGCATCATGTAGAGTTATCCGCTCCCAGGGTGGGGGAAGGAGGGGATGACAAGAGCTCTAAGTCCACCTTACTGTTCAAGTAGCTACAGAACTCTGTCCATATGTATTTAGGGCGAGCATTGGCAGGGTGCAAGTTAATATAGTCTTCTTCGCAGGATTTCGTCCAGGTGAGGGCCTTCAGCCACATTTCCAGGGAAGGGGGGGATCTGCGCTTCCAGCATTGCAGAATGCATTTCTTGGCCATGCTCGCCATCACATTCAAAAATTTAGCCACCCGTTTTGCCTCAGCCCCCTCCCAGAGCCCAAACAAGAGAGACAGGGGTTCAGGGTCTACGCAGAACCCTACAATTTCAGAGAGGGTCTCAAGCACCGCTTTCCAGAACGGGGCCAATGCTTCACAGGACCAGAACATGTGTGCGTGGTCCGCTTCTTCAGATCTACATCTCTGACAGGGGTGGAGAAGATCCCGGGCAAATTTCCCAATCACATAAGGGGTGTAGTACAGGCGATTGAACAGCTTGTATTGGATACATCTAATTCTAGAATTAAATGAGACTTTGCGAGGGTGCGTACACATATACTGGACCAGATATCATCTGTGATGTCTAATCCTAGATCCCGACTCCAGGCATCATGAACAGTGCAGGGGGGTTCAGCGGCCCGGGCCATCAGCATTTTATACAAGGAGGATACAATACCCCTACCACCAGCGGAATTGGCTATATAGCGGACCTCGGGGCACTCAGGGGGGGTTCGTTCGGGTACGAAGGCCACATGTCCTGGACTGCCGCCCTAATACGGAAATATTGCAGCAGCTCAAGAGGGGACCCGGAGTGCCCTGGCCTCCACGTATCTGGGGTGATGAATTTTCCGTCAGGGAAGAGGTCGGAGAATGATCGGTATCCCAAGTCCGACCAGTGGCGTATGAGCAGCTGATCCTGAGTGGGGGTGAGACCGGGGCAAGACCAGAGGGGAAGCCATTTGTAGTATGGGGGCAGCAAGAACCAGGCGTCAGTATCTGCCGCCACGCCCTAACAGTGGAGGCCACTGGGTCAGCAGGGGCCTGCGTGCGATATGCATGAAAAAGGATCAAGGACATGACATTCACCTCCTCAGTCGCAAGGATGTCAAGTTTAACATGCGGGGGGGGGTTCCTGGTGGTGGTACCAGTATGTAGCATGTTGGGCCTGGGCAGCTATCCAATACTGAGCAATGTCAGGTGCATTGAAGCCACCCCTCTCGTAAGGTAGGGTCATATGCTGCCACTTTCTGCGCACAGCACCAGAATGCCAAAGAAAGCGGGCGCACTCAGAGTGCAGATCAGCAAAGTATTGTTTCCCGGGCCAGAGTGGAACATTAGCAAACACGTATAGTAGTTTAGGAACGATAATCATTTTTATTAGCGACATTCTCCCTGAGAGCGAGAGGGGAAGGTTACGCCATTTTTCAAACCCGGCATGAGAGTATTTTGCGGCAGCCCCATAATTATCAGTCAATAGGGAGGATTTTGAGAGGGACACCTGGACCCCTAAGTATTTGATGCCCTCGGGAGCCCATTTGAGAGGGAATTTGCACGCAGATTGGGAGGTATCAGGAGTAAGGGGAAAGATTTCTGATTTAGAGTAATTTATGGTGAAGCCCGAGAATGTACCAATTTTAAAGGGATGGTCTAGTAAAAATTTTTATTTAAAAAATAGATAGGCCACATAAAAAAAAAATACTAGCATCCTCCGTTTTAAAACTTCCTATGTAAAATTTTGAGCTATTCAAGCTCAAAATTCGAAAAAGCAAGCACAGGGGTGCAGCCATTTTGTGAAATGGAGGCCCTCCTGTGCTGGCTTTTGCTTTTGCGGCACTAATGAAGGAAAAGCCAGCCAGCTGTAGTAAACAAAGTCTACCGCTGGGTGGCTTTCCCTTCATTAGTGCCGGGACTCGGAGGACGCGGACCGGAGACCAGAGCAGGAAAGCTGCAGCTGAATCTCGGTAAGTGCTATTTATTTTTTTTACAAAAAATAAGCACTAGCTGCGTTTTTTTTTCTAAGTTTTCCGGGCTGGAGGCCCTTAAAGGCCTCCCATCTCACCCCGTCTGTTGTATCATGGCGTTTGTTGCAATCAAAAAACGAGGTAATATCTGCAAGGATGTCAGCCTTAAAGACTATTTTTTTTTTTTTAAAGTATTTTATTGGTTTTTGAAACAGGAATTAATGAATACAAACTTTGCGAACTATAACAAAAAATAAAAAGAACAACAACAAAAACAACAGTCTTCGTGTGACGATATATTTAGAGTCCGAGATGGCTTGTGATTAATAGAATACTGATTATTCGGGAAGTGAGGGGAAAACAGTTTCAGGGGCATCGACTCTGTGGTGGTGCAAAAGGACAATATTACAAAGCGTTATGGGTTCTCAGGGAGGCTTATGGTCTGCGTTGAAGCGCATGTCTCTCAGGAGGGCCTTCCAGGAGTCCAGGGTGCCGCTTGTGGCGTCCCCACTGGTTATGGTTCCTTCTTGCCAGGCTCTGGTTTCGGCAGCCGTCCATCTTTCCAGCTCATGTAGCCACCGTTCGTACCTGGGACCGGCAGGCGTCTTCCAGGCCATTGCTATGGTTCTTTTTACTAATATGCAAGAAAGGTCCATCAACTTCACAATATGTTTGAGCTTACTTGGTCTAGGGTAGGTCCCAAGTAGACATTCTCCAGGTGTCCAGTCGTATCTTTCCATTCCAGCGTCTTTGCAAAACTGTTTGGCTTTGGACCAGAGTGACATCGCCCTCGTAAAAGTCCAGAACATGTGGATCATATCCGCCTTGTCGTTCCCGCACCATGGGCATGCCGGCGAGACCCTCTTGTTGAATGAAGCAACCCTCTGGGGAGTCATGTAAGTTCAGTGAAGGACATTCAGCTGTATTTGGCCAAATCTGGAGTTTCTTGATACCTTCTTGGGGTGTATTAGTGCTCTCTCCCATTCCTTGTCGGTGAGTGGTGTTTCAAGGTCTGCTTCCCATCTCGCCTTCAGTGTCATTCCTTTGGGATTAGGTTTATCGATGAGCTTGTTGTAAAGCCTGGAGATTGGTCTCCATCCATCCGAGAGGTCATGCAGTTCCTGCAGCAGCGGATCTGGGGTGGGTTCCTCTGGCCAGCTGTTCCACTGCTTCTTGGCGGCCTGTTTGAGCCTGTGGTACCAGAGAAATTGGCCCCTGGAGAGTCCTTCAATGTCCTGTAGCGACTCGAAGTCCCTGAATCCCTCTTCTCCGAACAAGTCCCCCCACGTGTATATGCCAGCTTCTTCCCATCTCCTAGCTACAGAGAGGTCTGCCCTCGTTTTGCACACATCCACCACTATAGGGTTGTCAGGAGAGTACGGGTGCTTCACCTTCCTTATGTGGCAGGTCCTGGCCCATATCTTCCTGCCGAGCACAACGATTAGGGGGATGTCCAAGGGTTGCCGGAGAGGGTACCACAGAGTTTCTTTAGGGATTAGGTTGGTGTGGTATTGTTTTAGTAGCCCTAATTCGGTCGTTGGTTCATCCGATAACCATTTCGTGATGTGGCTGAGCTGAGCGGCCAGGTAGTAGAGCTGTAGGTCTGGGAGTTTTATTCCTCCCTCTTTATGTGGCAGAGTTAACGTGGCCAGTGACAGTCTGTGCCTATGGGGGCCCCACAAAAAGTCCCCGATGATAGCCTCTAGTTTCCTGAAGAAGTGCGGCGGTACATAGTGGGAAATGTTCACGAAGAAGTATAGGAACCTGGGGAGAATTATCATTTTGGTGATCGCCGCTCTTCCCACCATCGCTAGTGGGAGCTTGGACCAGAATTTTATGGATCTTCGGAGGTTGGTGACCGCGACATCAGTGTTGTGCTCATGTGTGAGCTGCGGAGTGTGGCCCACATTAATTCCTAGGTACCGGAACTTGTCTAGTTGCCACTTTATCCCTATGGGCGGGAGGTCGTTTGCTGGGGTATCTCGCAATCTGGCTAGGGGGAATGCAGAGGATTTGTGTCTGCTGAACTGTATTCCAGAGTATTTCGCAAAGTTATCAAGTACCTCCAGTGCAGTCAGTGCATTGACCTCGGGATTCCTTAGGTAGAGAAGGACGTCATCTGCATATAGCGATATTATGTTGTAGACGTTGCCCACCTTAATGCCAGCATCGAAGAATTGTTGTCGGAAGTATATGGTATATGGCGAGCGGTTCTAGACCCAGTATGTATAGCATGGGCGAGAGTGGGCATCCCTGCCTCGTGCCCCTCTGTATTTCCCAGGATTACGATAGTGTTCTGCCTGTCTTGACCCTGGCCGTCAGGGAGTTGTAGAGTCCCTGGATCCATCTAATGAATCCTTTACCAAAACCAAAATTCCTCAAGACCTCCACAAGCCACTCCCAATAGATGGAGTCGAAGGCCTTGATGGTGTTGAGTGACAGTATTGCTAGGTCTTCATCGGACTCGTAGGTTTCGGCCATGATGTGCTGTAGCCTCCTCAGATTAGCTGTGGTGTTACGTCTGGGAACAAATCCATTCTGGTCTTCGTGGATTATGGACCCCATCACTCTAGCAAGTCTGCTGGCCAGTATCGAGGTGAGGATCTTGCTGTCGTAGTTTAGCATAGCCAGAGGTCGATAGGAGTCACAATCAGTGGGTGGTTTGTGCGGCTTAAGCATAGGGATGATTATAGTCTCTTTCATAGTATTGGGCAAGATCCCGTTCGCGTAGGCCTCCTGGTAAACTTCGTGTAGGATGGGAGTGAGAATAGATTCATATGTTTTGTAAAATTCCGGCGGGAGGCCGTCACCGCCAGGGGCCTTGTTGGTGGCGAGCGACCTGATAGCCTCCCTAACATCTTCGGGAGAGATCTCCAGCTCCAGTTCGTCTCTCTGCTCGCTGGATATTCGGGGTAGGCCTATCTCTTCCAGGGTTTCTATTAATGACTCGGTGGGTATCTGGGCTTCATGGGCATACAGTTTTGAATAGAATTTAGCGAATGCCTCGTTGATCCCCATTTGCGTCTTGTGGGATACTCCTTCATCATCCCTTATCTCCGTGGGCAGGTGTTTGGGGTGTTCACGCCTACACAGCCATGCCAGCAGTCTGCCCGGTTTGTCTGACTCTTTGTGGGATTTAGTGGTATATGTTGCAAAGTCAAATTTCTCCAGTCTATCCCAGGATTTCTGACAATTTTCACGGGCTACTTTCAGTTTCCCTTCGACCTCTGGAGAAGTGCCTGAGGTGGCTTCCATGCGGGTGATCTCTGCTTCATGTGTCTCCAGGGTCGCCTTTAACTGTCTGCGGATGCCGCCAGCTCTGGGTATGATTTCTCCCCTGGTAACCACCTTCATGGCTTCCGAAAGTGTGCTCCAGGTGGACACCGATCCCTTGTTGATTTCGACATAATCCTCCAATCTGTCAGCAAGATCTTCTCTGAACTTCGGGTCATCTAGTGTCGCGGTGGGCATCCTCCACAAGGGAATCGGGGGTCTGGGTCCCCTTAGCTGCCATTGCATGCTCAGCAGGGAGTGGTCAGAGATAGATCTCCCCAAGTACTCGGAAGCTATTGCCCGCGGGACCTGTTCCCTGTCTATGAACAAGTAATCGATTCTTGTGTGGACTCCGTGGGGGGCAGAGTAGTGTGAGTAGATCCTGTCAGCTGGGTGTTGTGCCCTCCAGATGTCCACCAGGTTAAGTTGGTTGATTGTTTCCGTCAGGGTGCGAGTTGCGGGGTTGCTTGGTTGGGGGGGAGGAAGGGATCTGTCCATGGCTGTGTCCATGACGCAATTGAAGTCTCCACCCCATATGAAGGTACGGCCACGATGGTGTGCCAACTTGGCATTTAATACGCTGAGGTATGACGGGATTCCGTGCTGTGGGAAGTATGTGTTGGCCAGGCAAATCGGCGTCTGTTCCATGGTGCCCCACATTATCACGAATCTTCCTGCCTTGTCGGATTCACACCCCTGTAACTGGAAGGGCACGCTCGGGTTCACCCATATTAGTACGCCTCTCGCATATTTGGAGTATGGGGACCCACACAAAGGGCCTCATTACACGGAAGGCGGTGGTCCAGGGTGCTATTAGCACCCTGGACCATGCCGGTAAAATACTGGCACCGCCTTGGCGGAAAGGGGATTTACCGCCCCATTCCAAGGTTGGAGGGGCGGTAAATCCCCTTTCCGCCATTGCCCTTCCCCATTCCCATTTCTGCCCCATAGGGCTCTATGGGACTGGGGAAGGCGCTAATTACGGCACCGCAATTTTGCGGTGCCGTAATTAGCTCCGAGGTCCCTTAGCGGGTTGGTATTTAACGCCTGCAAAAAGCAGGCGTTAAAACTCCAACCCGCTAAGGGACCTCGTAGTACGGCGGTAAGGGTTAACGGTCACCGTTGCCATTAACGGTGACCGTTAACCCTTACCGCCGTCCGTGTAATGAGGCCCAAAGTCCCTTCCCATCGGTCAGCTAGACTGGACATTGCGTCCTCCGTGAGATGGGTCTCTTGTAACATCGCAATCGAGACTTTTTTTCTTCTGAGGTAGGATTGAATGCGATTCCTTCTGAGGTACGAGCCCATTCCCCTCACGTTCCACGTCATCACGGTAAGATGTGTTGCCATTGGTTCAGTGTTCTGGATTTGGGATGAGATACAATCACTGTGGCCTGGTGTGGTGTCAGGCCGCGGATAGCGGGCTGCATGGTGGCAGCATCTGGTTTGCAATCACTTGGTTTATCACCTGTGTCCATCTTGTGTCTTACTGACATTAGTGAAACGAAGACTGTGAAACTAACGAAACTAGTAACATAACTCAAACTGGTGCACCCAGCGACTACGACACTGTCGCGGTGCTCAGGTGCACTCGAGCCGCCTGAACCCATCCGGGGATCGGGCGCGAGTCGGGTCGGGCGAAGAACTGGCCCGATTTTGTTTTTCGCTGGGGGTGGGGCTGGTGCGAGGCGGCAGGGCCGAGCGAGGGCCGTTTCCTATGGCAAACTGTTGGCTGGATTACCTTCTGGGGTCCGGCAATGTGCGTTTCATGCACGCTTTATAGCCGCGTGCGGGCGCCGTGAAAATGTCTATGGGGTTTAGTCTTCCTTCCGTGGAGCGTCCTTGCCTTCAGCAAGATTATTATCTTCTAGCCACATGTTGGCTGCCTCCGGGTTGTCGAGGAATACCACTCGGCCGTTGTAGATGACTCTTAGGCGGGACGGGTAGAGCAACCTGTATTTGAAGTTCAGTTGGCGAAGCCTAGCCTTGATCGGGACGAATGAATTCCTATCCCTCTGCACCTTCTGAGTGTAGTCTGGGTATATGGAGATCTTGGAGTCTCCTCGTTCGATAGGACCTGTTTCCCTGGAGTGTCTCAATATGATTTCCCTGTCTTGAAAATTTAATATCTTGGCTATTATTGGTCGTGGGTGTGAGCCGGGGGGCGGCCGTTTCTGGAGGGACCTGTGGGCCCTTTCGACCGCGAACCCCTGTGACAGCTTGCCGGCTCCAATCTCCTGTAACAGCAGGGTTTCGACGTAGGATGTGGTATTCGAGCCTTCGTTCCCCTCTGGGATTCCCAGGATCCTGATATTTCCCCGCCTGGCCCGACCTTCGGCCTCTTCAGCCCTTTCCTCGAGGATTGCGACCTTCCTTTTCAGGTTCGAGACTTCGGACTGTAGGGCTGCGGAGGTCCCGGACGTTTCCTCTGCCGTGTTCTCTAAGGTCGTCACCCTCTCCGCCAAGTTGCGAGCATCTATCTTAAACTCATCGATCTTGGAGTCGATATGGGTTTTCAATGAGGCAATAGCGTCGAGGATTTGGGAGTGGTTGTCACTGGCCTCCGCCTCAGTCGGCCGGGTGTTTTCGGTGGGGCTAGTCTTGGCTTGGGTGGGGGTCTTAGCCCTAGTTGAAACAAAGGAATCCATGGTGGCAGCTTTAGTTTTGTTTTTGGCGGCCATTTTAGGGGAGCAGGAGCAGGTGCGCTAAAGTTCGAGATCTGTGCAACCGCCGGAGTAAAAAAGTTTGGGGCCACTTATGTGTCCAGAAGGGAGGTTCTCAAGTAGAACAAAGCGTACCCAGAGTGTTCGATGAGTGTAATTGGGAGAAATCTGGGGTGCTGGCCGCCAGTGTCGTGAGTACTCCGGGCCTCCACAAGCTTATCCAGGCTCTCGCTATCGCTGCCCCCACCGTGTTTGCACACCGGTCACAGGCGAATAGGCGTTGGGGCGCGTGGGGCACAGCAGTGGAGATGCTCCAGCCTAGGAGGTGGGCACAGGCGGCGACAAGGGAGGGCGGAACCGGGGGTCCCGCTAGCGGGTGTCTTACGGTTGCACGCACCTTGTTCGCCAGGCTCCTGCGTCCCGTGTTCACTCCGGAGTCTCGACCAGGATCTGGGGTGGCTCCTGGGGTCCAGAGGCTGGCAGTGTCAGCGCGTTCTTCTGCGTGCTCCTCCGTCCGGGCGCTCGCTGTCTGGTCGTGGTGCGGGGGTCCGCAAGCTCGGGGACCCTCCCGTGTTCCCTCGTCGGCGCGTAATGCCAGCCGGGGCCGATCTCTGCGGTGGAGGGGGAGCAGGGCGAGAGCTCGGGGTTCCGGCGCCTGCCTCGGTCGGGTGTCGCCAGTTGACGCCTCCACTCCGATCCCGACTGGTGCATAGGCCCGGGAGCGCGGAAGTGTGTGTGCTCCACACGGGGACCCCGCCAAGCTGTTCAGGCCGCCATCTTGGAGCTGGGCCCGGCGGGGGATGGAGCGTATTCCAGGCCCACCACCGCTGTCCAGGGGGTCCGATAATCAACCCTTCGAGAGATTCTTGGAGGGAACCGCTTCCCCCACAGCTGCGTTCTTTTCAGCGGGTTGTTGCTTCTCGTATGCCGGAGAAAAAGGATCTGGAAATGGCATCTCGGCCGGAGCTCAGCGGATCAGCCGCTGCACGCCATCAGCTCCAGGCCACGCCGGCCAGCCTTAAAGACTATATCGTGTAGTGCGTCAGACTTAAACCTCCAGTTGGAGTGCTGAGGGAGGGCCGGGTGCAAGGCAATGTCCAAGGTGATCGGGGAGTGATCAGAGAATGTGCGAGGGAGAATCTGAGTGGTGAGAGTTTTGCCCATGAGCCCAGCAGAGAAAAGGAAGAGATCAATCCTGGAGTGGCTATCGTGGACAGAGGAGTAGAATGTAAACTCCTTCGACATTGGATGAAGTACCCTCTAGGCATCCACGAGACCAGCAGAGAGCATATGTGCATGGAGGCGGCGAGCGGCCCTGGACAATGTTCTGGGTGCCGCACCGGATCTGTCAAGGTCGGCGTCAAGGATGAGATTCATGTCCCCACCCCAAATGATGGGAACCCCAACATAGGCAAGGAGAATGTCGAGGATGTGGTCGAAAAAATCGGGTGTATCAATGCATGGGGCGTATGTGTTGACCAGAAGGCACTCCACATTGGCAAGGAAACAGTGTAGGATCACATATCTACCCTGGACATTTATGTGGCTGGTGCGGAGGGAGAACTCCAAGGACTTGTGAATCAAGGTGAGGACACCTCTGGATTGTGAGGAGAACAAAGTGTAATATCTGTTGGGGCCCCATGACGGGGCAAGAGAGGACGATAATGGAGCGAGGGCGTGGGTTTCTTGTAATAAAAGTACTTTGACCCCGTGCCTCTGGACATAAGCCATGACCTTACGTGCCTTTGTGTAGTTGCTGAGCCCTCTGATATTCCAGGACATTAGCCTAATAGCCATTCAGTAACTATTTGGGGGAGCTCCGAGTAATGCGTGTCATACCTTGTCAAGTGAGCGTAGGTCACTTGTACAGCAACCAAATGTGTAATACCAAAGGCTGCCGCTATCTTGCCATTTTTGTTTTTATAACATCCCACAACAACCCCTCCCCCATCCCTCACTGCCACCTCCAACATAGCAGTGCCCAAGGACCCACCCAGAGTCACATGGCTTTTGCGCCCAGCCCAACGGGGCTGGACCAGTCCCCAAACCAAACAGGGGAACAGCCACTGAACTAAAGAAGCAAAACAAGGCATTGCAACTGCAGCGGGGGTAGCTGCTGCCGTGAGCCCGGTTAAGATAGTTGAACGGTGGAGTGCACCGAATAGCGTACAGCGGTGCCTAAATTGAGTTCTTAGAGGAGACTACACAGTAGGATATAGTGAGCAGGGGCTGCAGGAAAAGGATCCAATTACAGGTACCATATTCAGTAAACCATACAGCAATGTCCCCTGATGCACTTCATGAAATTTCACCATGAGTTACGACTGTAGGAGATTACACGAGGAAAAGGCTAAATGAGATCACAAGGAAATTGCAAATAACAGGTGCGGTAGTAGTACCGCCATGCCACAAGTAACAGGTGCATGACAGGCCGGCTCGGCCCTCCTCAACTGGATCACCCTCGGGGCCTGAACAGGAATATGTGACTCAATAAATTTCACCGCCTCTTCAGGGACAGTGAAAAAGTACAGTTTGTTACTGTGGGTGAGCTTCAGCCTAGCAGGGAATAACATGGCATATTCCACCCTCCTCTCTCTGAGCATTTTTTTCACACCGTTGAATTGCCTGCGCTCCAATTGAACATTAACAGAGAAGTCAGGGAAGATGCGGATAACCTGGGACTCAAGTCTCAGTTCTCCTCTTTCACGGGCCAGCCATAGGATGTGGTCTCTATCTCTAAAGCTGAGAACCTTGGCTATAATCGGTCTAGGGAAGTCGCCTGGCTTGGGGCGAGGGGCCAGTGAGCGATGGGCGCGCTCGATGGTAAAGAACGGGGAGAGTTGTGGATCCCCCAGAAGATCCCTCAGAAGGGACTCGACTGCAGGCTCCATTTTGCCCTTAAGGGCTGTCTCGGGAACCCCTACGATGCGAATATTATTCCTGCCGGATCTGGACTCCAAATCATCGCACTTCGCCTTGACCTGCTTCATATCTCGCACCAAGTCAGAGACTGTATTCTGGAGCACATGCACCCCATCCTCGGTGGCCCCAATCCTGGTCTCGGCCTCAACCAGCCTAGTGCCATGCTGGTCCAGTTTGGTGCGCGGGGAGGCTACATTGGCATTTATATCATCTAATTTTTCGTGAAATGACGCAAAGTTCTTGGCCATAGACTCCATGATTGATGTGAGGTCGGGCTGAGGAGGACATGCGGATGCATCCGATTCGTCCTGCAGAAGGGCAGCCCCAGCTTGGTCCTGCTTGGCTAGGGCTTTGGCAAACTTGTCCATTGCTCTAGCCTTGTTTGCCCCACGTGCTTTGCCGGACATCTTAGGGGGCGCCTTGATAAGAACAGCGAGCGCTTCGTTGAAAGGCAGCAATGGGGGCCAGGGGGTTTAGAAAGGATCAGGGCCCGTAGTCAGTGATGGGTCGGTATCTGCCTGGGAGAAAGAAGCAAAGGCCCACCCCAAACTGATGTGCTCTGGGGGTATGAGCCCACTTCCAGGGGGCGAGCCAAGAATCAGGGTGGGAGTATGGTCCGGGGGGATAGCACTCAGTAGCGCCCGACCCTGAGCCAGGGGGGTCAGGCAGAGGGGGGCAAGTATTGAAGAGCAGCGTGGTGCGTGGGTAGTAGGCACGTAGATTGAGGAGATGAAGGTAGTGCAGGGCGGCACCAGCAAAATGAGAGCAGTTGCAGGGGAGCCTGGTTAGCCTGGGGGACGATTACATTTACATGAAAAGAACAGGCGAAAGCCAGGGATAAGGTAGAGCAGATGGGCGCAGTGCACTGTAGCCAGTTAATACCTACTCGTCACCTCGGGGCCCAACAGACCGCAGAGTGGGTGCACATCCAGTCCAAAGCAGGCTTCCGATCTGCAAAGGTAATATCCAGGACCCCAGCCGGAGCCAGCGACGGGGAGGCCTCGGCACAGCCACCCGTCCCAGCCGCCGCAGGAGAGCTGTGTAGCGGGCGGCAGAGCCGGCGTGCTCTGATGGTATCAGTGCGGGGGGCGCTCCAATGGCCCCCGCAGTGTCCCGGAGTTCTCTATGCCCGCACGGGGCCTGCACCGTCGCACCCACCCAAGGGCAGGGGGTGGGCGGCGAGAGATCCGCGACAGCCCGGCGCGGGGCACGGCCCACTCCATTGGGGGAGCGGGACGCAGATGAAAGCGCCGCCGACACGGGGAGGGCCCAGTGCAGCCACGGCCCGAGCCGCAACGGGGGACCAGGAAGAACGGTCGGAGAGGCCGCAAGACGGAGTCCACAGGAGGAGGTAGTGCGGGGGCCGCTCCGGCAGCCCCCACCACGTCCCAGCGCGTCCTCACCCCCGGGCAGGAGCGGACGGCGAAAGGAGCCACGCCGGGAGATCTAGAGATCCGAGATCCGACGCTCCCTGAGGGGGGAGCGGGCCGCGGCTGAAAGCTGAAAGCGCTGCACAGGAGCCGCCGGCAGTGTAGTCCCGGGAGGGGGGCAGAGAAGGGGGGCGATGCCAGAGCCCCAGGCTGGCGCGCCCATGCCACAGGCAAGCAACCCTCGCGGCCGATGGGGGGGATGGGCCTCAGATAATGTAGCGCGGTCCGCAGGCCTCCAACGGCGGCAGAGTGACCTCCGAGGTCAGTTTTCGCCCGAAAACCAGGCAGGATGCAGCAGAGGCGGTGGGCAGTAGAATGCCTGTGGTCTCGGCTCCCGCAAGCACAAAGCACCGCTGATCGTAGCGGATATGTAGCACACGGGCCACGGAGCTTATAAGCTAAGCGGCCAACTTGCTGGCTGCTCAACAGCGCCCCCCAGGTCTGGGAGTACTTGACACTACTCCCAGGTCTTTCAGATCATTGCCCAACAGCACCCTTCCTGGTACTCCAGATTGTACACTCACAGGTATCCTGACAGTCATTCATTGCACTGGATGAGAGCTGGTAATTGGGGAAGCATCTGCCCAGGCCCTCCAGCTAACTTGGTAAGGCGTTTGGGTGCCTTAGCAACATCCTCCACCTTGAAAAAAGATTCGTCCACCACAGTTATGCTGGCACCAGTGTCTCTAATGGCAGGGGTCTCCTGACCATTGACTACAACACTGTCTTTATAATACTCTTTAGTATTAGGAGGGATAGAATTATACACATCTAAATTCTGTTGTTCCCACAACCCTGGGGATACTAAAGATACACTAGCTGAGACTCCAATGGGGTCTTCAGCTAGTAGTTGAAAGTTTCCACTGACCATATGTACTTCCTCCTCTGGAGCGAAGGCTAAGGAGACAGTGTGGACCCCTGAAGGTTTACCCTTACATCTGGAATCCCCTTTTACATGATCAGTAGAGCCACAAACTTAACATTTTCCAAATGTCTTTATGAATGGTGGCTTGTTCTGATCTCTTTCTGGCCTGGGACCAGAAGCTGCACTTGCCTGATTAGGTTTCCCTTGTGGCTTACCCTTAGAATTTTGTTTGGGGCCCTCTTTGGAATTGGAATTATTTGAATTATCTTTGTTGTCTTTCTTTGGTTGCTTTCCCTCATCCTTTTTCTGAGTTACCCCTGAGTCCTTGTGAGTCCTTGTGAGTAGCCCTGTTGGCACCCCACAAGTCAGCAGCCTTAGCCAGTTTCTTAGAATCTAATTCTTTTGAATCAGCCAAGTGCTGTCTAAGCTCAGGAGAGCAGGCAGCATAGATAGACTCCATCATAACAAGCTTTCTCATGCCTTCATAAGTGCTATAATCCTTAATCCATCCATCTACGTTCTTCAATCACTCATTCACCCAAGTAGCCCAAGGGGTACTATCATGCTTTTTGAGGGTCCTAAACCTCTTAAGGTACTGGGAAGGAGTCTTCCCAAATCTAGCTATCAAAGCTAGCTTTACACATTCATAATCCATGCTATCCACCTCCCCCAACTCCATTACCACATCAGATGCAACAGGGGGGAGCCTAGAGAATAACCAGGGGATCAACTGATTCCATGTGATATCCTGGAGCCCATGATTGTATTCAAACATAGCAAGCCAATCTAATACATCCAACTTAGGTTCATACATACCCACAATCTCTTTAGGGATCCGGGGTCTTTTTGGACTGGAAGATCTAGAGTATTCGGGGAGAGAAGCATTTTCCAAAGACAATTTCTTCATCTCAAGCTCATGGTTGAGCTCCATTTCTTTGAGCCTTAGTTCTTGATGTCTCTGTTTAGTTTGGGCACTAATTCATTTGAATTCATGTTCAAGTCTAATTTATTCTAGAGAGATACATTCAGGACTTAATGTGGGACCTGGTAAGGGTCCAGTAGCCATAGGTTGAGGCCTTTGAGCAGGTAGAGGGCCAGAGGGGGTGACATTGTTATCCTCCTCTCCTCTTCCTCATCTGTTTCAACAATAACATCTTCAACATTATTCTCCTCAAGATTTGCTACATTTGCTGGGGTAGTGGGCACTACAGCACCACTATCCAGACTTTGTTTCTCTAACAGTCTATCAATCATTTCCAATTTCTTGCCTTTGACAGGAAGACCTTTCTGTCTACACATATCCCTTAAATAATCAGCAGTATTAGTAAGGAGGGTCTCTGGCTGTAACTTTCCATATTTTTGACTTTTGTTTAGAATAAACATGTTGTGATAGTTAGCCTTGTGGTTATTTGAACCAAGGTACTAGCAGAACTCTAAAATGTAAATCCAATACTTTTATCCCACCGCTGCCACCAGGGTTAGGCAGAATCCTGTGCAGTTCCCTTAGGGAGCACTACAGAAGATTAAGACTACAGGTGAGAGCACTAAATCCACTTTGGTATCAGTCTGTACCACAAAGATTTAGTTGGTAGCTGTGGCTGAGCAGTCATACTTATCTCACGAGGGAAATGAGCAGTATTCAGGGTGTACACAATAGGCCTTCAGTACTATGGCACAAGGAAACACTGACCAAAGCTATGTATTAAAAAGTAGTTATATATTTATTTTACACACTTCTAATTTTTTTTTTTTTTAATTGTATATGGTTTACAAAAGAAACCTTTACAAAGAAGTTAAGAAGAGGAAAACATTCATTACATATAAATTTCGGATACACAAACAGTGTTTTTTTTCTTTAAGGTAATGCATTAAAAACATAGATCCAATTTCCAAATAGTAAGGGACACATTTTAAAAGAATCAGTGCAATTACAATTCGACA
This sequence comes from Ambystoma mexicanum, assembly GCF_040938575.1. NCBI lineage: Eukaryota > Metazoa > Chordata > Amphibia > Caudata > Ambystomatidae > Ambystoma > Ambystoma mexicanum. The sequence goes on from NC_090934.1 coordinate 1,006,374,409, forward strand.
TAGTAGTTTGAAATATAAAATACACAATAACTCTTCTAAATAACTAAAAAACAGCTTATACCAAAGAGATAGCAGAAATTGAAAATTTCAAATGGACAGGCATAATCATAAAAGGGGGGCGTACAAATCTAGAGCTTTAATAAAACCCGCCACAGCAAGCCCATCCTTAATGTTAGTAATAGCAAGACACTATGACCAGATAAGATTATCAGCCCCCAATTGACCCATTGTGTTAAATCTAGCTAAATATGTGTCCCTTAGAGTTATCCAAGCAGTGCATTCTAGAAAGAGATGCCGAGAGGACTCAATCACCCCCAAAGTTTTACAGAAGCGACAAGTAGGGTCTAAATCAGAAAACTTCTTCCTTTTATGAAGAACTTCCCTGGTGGGAAGGAGATTCCATCTAAGTTTGAAGAGAAGTGAACGGTAATATCGATTAGGGAATTGAGTCAGAATAAAAGACAACAAACCTCTTTTCTTATGCTCAAATCGAAGGTCACTGAGAGAAGGATAGGAATGCAGTTTTTCAATTGTATTCTCCAGTCATGACTAAATAGACACTCCTTAACCTTATTGGGATTCGTAAGCAAAGCGTCCCTATCAGTGGAGATATATGACAGGGTCTTGTCACAGAGATCACTGAATGCGTTAAGATATAGATCACGATCCAAAGGTCCCTGGGAGAGAATCGTATGACCCACGTCAACATAGAGGGTATCAGGTTTAGGAGAGAGCAGGGCTGAAAAAAGAGTAAGGACTCTCCAAAGAATCCTGGCTCGCAGTGAAACTAGCCCTAGTTCATATCTAATGGCCACTATTGGAATAGAATTCGGCAGGTTCAAAATGTTCCTCCAATAGATACCCTCGAGAGAGTCCCAAAAAGTCAAAAGTGCCAAATAGTGAAGTTCCATTCCATAAAGTAGCTTTGGGGTGACCTTACCCTTGTAAAAATCTACTACAGGTTTGAAGGAGAACATGCAATATTTATTGTCTAATCTTATGGATTGGGAGATGAGCGGGAGCAGTTTGTGTCTAAGAAATCGTCTAAGTTCAATTGCCAATGGTTGGGCCAGAATAAGAAATCCCAGATAGACGATTTTGTGTGCTCTGATGATATTTTCACCACCTATTTTCCATACTTTGTTATTCCCTTTTCTCCCCTTTGAAAGGATCAGTGTACGGGTTTTGCTCGGGTTAATCTTCAACCCATTAAGAATGGCGTATTTTTCGAATTTGCAGATGACCCTCTGCAAGCCAACTTTGGTGTGATCAAAGAGAAGAAAATCATCGGCATATGCCAACCATGAGAGCCTAAGATCCCCCAATTTAGCGCTCACCATGCCTGTATTTCCCAGAAAATCACCCACATCTGCCATATAAAGGATAAAAAGACAGGGAGCTAAAGAGCAACCCTGTCTCACCCCAATACGGGTCCTTATCCTTCTGGAAAGGGTTCCTGCCAAATCGATCCTAATGTGGACCCGCGAGTTCTCATACATTGCCATGATAAGAGTTAGAAGACCAGCCGAAATACCCCATTTGGTTAACTTTTCCCAGAGTCTTGACCTAATTACCAAATCGAAGGCATTTGACAGATCGATTGAAGCAACATAAAGAGAACCGTCAAATTTACCCCAGGTAGAACTTTGTAGGGCGGTAATGATGAGGCCGTTAAGATTAGTTGAATGGCCCACCCTGAAACCTGTTTGTTGTTTCGGGAGAATATGATTTTCCCTGATCCAGATGTTAAGGTGGGAAAGAAGCATAGAAACAAAAAGCTTGCAGTCCGCATCGATAAGAGAAATAGGTCTGTAATTTTTGACCAAAGTACGTAGACCTCTTTTAAAAATGGGAACAATGTGAGCGGTCTGCCAGCTAATGGGTACATTCCCAGAATTAACAACGTCTTGGAAAAGTAAGGAGAGGAAGTTGGCCCAAAGTTCTGGTTCAGCTTTTAATGTGTTGTTAGTTAGGCCATTAGGGCCCGGAGCCCTAGATTTCTTAGCTTTAGAAATAAGTCCAAATACTGTCTCAGAATCAATTACAAGCTTCCAGGAATCCCTTGACACATTCTTCCCCGAAGGACATAATTCTAATCCCTCTCCCCCTGTATCAAACAATTCAGTGTAATGCTCTACCCATTGAACCTCTGGGATAGCATTCAACTGATCGGCCTCCGCCACATCATCTAGGCTGGCCAAAGTAACCCAGAATGCCCTCAGGTCTCGTTTTATTAGTACTGCAAGCATATGCAGAGTAGCTTTTCTTGACTTACATTAATTTTTATATTTTTGGCGGATGGCTTTAATTTTTATTTTTTTCTCAACCCACTGAGTATCTAGAGCTTGTACACCTCTAATAAGTTTCCGAGTGAGGGCCTTTTCATTAGCCAGCACTTGATCGAATCTATGAGGATGAGATTTTTTGAAAACACCTTCCTAAGCAGGCCGTGAATACTGCTGTGAAGAGCATTAAGAAAACTGTCAAAATGAACTGTATTGAAAACTGCTAATTTCCAAGAGAAAGAGGTATGATTAAAGGAAGAGATCAGTTTACGGTTAAGTCAACTGATATTTGTAGGTGACCAACGTATCCCTGTCCCTTGTCCCACAGTTTGAAGATGGCAAGGTCCCCCAGCAGGCAGAAACTTCATGGGAAAAGGACAGAGAAATGAAACCCGCAGGATACCATGGTCACTCCATGGGTTGAAAAAGACCTCGACTTCAGACGAAAGAGGAGCCAGGGAATGATCTACATAGACATAGTCTAAAGTAGATGTTGACAACGATCTGCACCATGTAGGGTAAGGTGAGTTAGTGGCATCATAATAGCCATTAAGACAAATTAGACCAACCGAATCCAAAGCGAAATTCCAAAGACGACCCCGTACAAATTTCAGGCCTAGGCAAGAGTCATCCTCCATAGCCAATCCCAAATCATCATATTTGGATTCAGAAGAAATAGAGCAATCAGAGTTAAGATCACCAGCCAGAATCAATTTACCCCTAGGGTGCAGAGATCTCCAAGAAAGAAGCGAATCCGTTAGCCTTTCCAGAAACGGCTCAAGTGCAGAGATGCCATTGTGCCAATATACATTAATCAAAAGGAGACTAACCGTTAGATCAAGAGAAGTCACTTCCAGGGCCAAGATGCCAAAGGGCATATCCGGAAGAACCTTATTCCTAAAGCCAAAGGAGGTTCTAATTCCTATAAGAAGGCCCCCAAAGGCCCTCCCTACCAGACTAGGTTTAGCATTTTGAGAAAAGATATCAAATCCATCTAGGACGGCAATTGAAAGCATCCAGGTTTACTGCAGAAAAAAACAGTGTGAAGCCCTAATCATGGTGACAGTGTCCAAAGTCGTAAAGAGATGGGAATTACCTCTGGAGTTCCAGGATAGAAACGCAAAGCTGTTCAAAGGGAGAACCTTAGTAGGAAGTTCCGATTGAATCGGATGATACTCATTTCCACAGGCCTGCTGTAACCTGTACCCAGTTTCGAGAGTTTCCATTAAATCTGGGTGTAAATTGCCTCCGTTGGGGCTGTGGAGCTCTTTCCGGATGATATACCATAGTAAGGCTTCCCCTATACTTTGCACCCCCTCCATTATTACTGGAAAACTGAGTGGAGTCTAGTAGGTTTGCTTCGAAACCAAGCTGCATTAACCCTTCCCTGTGCCCCATAATCAGTTCCAGTACCACTCTTGATTTAAGGACAATGTTACTCACATCTACCCGACCCTGAATAGGAAAAAAAATACTGTCCATATCATAGCTAGAGATGAGTGAGAGCGAGGGTAATTGATGAACATTTTTTAAAATATTACCACGGTTAAGACAAATTGGCATGTCTTGATCCCAGAGACTGGTAAGCTGCAAAATATCAAGAAGATCTTTCGCCTCTGCTGGTTGAGGTAGAGAATCAGTGATCTTTTTAGTGAACTGAGTTAAGGAGTCAACCTCCAAATCAGTGCCATTTGCACCCCTTAATATAGTCCTATTTTGAATTACGTTTGGACCCACAGGGAATCTTTCACATGATTTGAAAGAATTGCTGTAATGGGTGAAATCAGGCCCAGGACGATCACCTTCACGGCCCGTAGCAGGGCCAACACTTGACATACTTGAATGAACTAAATTAAGAGAGTTAGGTGCAAAAGAACCCCCCGCTGATCGAACTCCCATAACACAATCCCTCATAGTAGGTTCAGTATTGGCAGGATGACCCTCAGAAACGGAAGAAGGAAGGGGGTCCAAAGATAAAGAAGGAATAGATGGAGCCCCATCCTGAGGAGGGATTATAATTGAATTAGGCACTACCCCACTAGCAATATTAGGGACAAGTAGCACCTGGAATAGATCTTTTACCATATAAATATAAACCAAGTTTGCCGTAATCGGAGAGAAAGTGGTCTCTGGATGGAGCGGATCTACGCCAGATATAGAGTTACAAGGGATAGTTAGGGTTTCTGCGGCTGGGGAGGAGTCCTGCGGCTTGATAATAGTATTAATGGTGGATTCAACTGAAGCGTTGGTAGAAATCGGCTCTAGTGAAGTTGAAACTATTGTCGGAGGGCTGGAGACCGAAATGTCTACAACCCCCACAATATTAGGCCCCACTACTGGAGGGACAGTATTAATGGTGATAGAACCATCTACCAAAGCGTCAGGTGAGCTAGATAGAACTGGTATAATGGGAAGTGAATTGACTATGGCCGGAATGGCCACCATAGTAGGAATAGAGGTCACAGAAACCACTGATTCAACGGGGTTCCCAGTCCCCTTGGGAACAAAAGAAGGGGTTGTAGGAGCTGAAGTATTTGCCAAAAATACATTTTTCAAAAATGGATTAGTATATGAAGTAATATTTTTCAAATTCTTCTGATTTTTAGTTTTCTTTATTTGCTGATTCGTTTTTTTTTCTTTCCTATGCAAAGAAAGCCTTTTTGATGTATCATTTCTTTAGTAAGGTCAATAGGATCAGATGGATTCTCTGAAGTCGGAATGGAAATAAGATCCGCAGAAGAGGCGACGTGGACTCCCTTAAGCGGATCAGCCAGTTCTAGAGTCCTCCCCATGGGGGGAAGACTCTGAGGAATAGAATTGAGAAGATGGCCGAAGGACACCTCTTGGACTTTCTCCTCCATTAATTCCGTAATGACTTTTGTGTGAGGGATAGGGAGTTTTACCTCCATGCCAAAAACGTCTCGCACACCCTCAGAAGTCATTGAAGGAATCATAGATGGATGATCACAAATATCCTGATCCGAGCATCGGGGGACAGTGGTACCCAAACCCATATCTAGAACTACCCCTTGTGTACTCGACGTTTTCCCAATGAGCACTTTATTAACCAAATGGGCATCAGCAGTTAACTGGTTAGAGAGGATGGGATCAGAGCCATGTGTAGGCATTAAGGGATGGTCTTTCTTAATAATTTTGACTAACTCTTCGAATCTATCAAGGTCCTCTAACCTGGAATAGATTTCAGAAAGAAGAAGAGAGTGTGATCTAACCTCTGACCATATGTTATCATACAGGCTCACAAATGAACTCAAAACCATGTTCAGAGCAGAGAGAGTAGGATGTGAAAGTTTTATTCTATCATCCGCCTCTTTAAGAGTATGATGCAGGATAGACTCACTGCCATGATCCTTTTTTAAGTCTGGGAGTATACCCCTTTCTCTCAACCAATTTTGTTTTTCTGTATACTCATCAATGAAATTGATGGGATCTGAGGGAGAGCCCACATAGGAATCATCACAAAGTTGCTGGGTAACATTATTTGTATTATTAGAGTTGAGACCCAGATGGCTCTCAGCGATTGCCTTATCAACACATTCTATTATGCTAATATAGTCAATATCCTGAGCTAGGGGATCTTCAATCTCTAGTTTCTTAGCTATATCAACTAGATGAGTATGATCCAATGTGGCCACTATTGGAAGTGAGTGTAGAGATTTAACAAGGGTGCTAGTAGCAGTCCTCTTTCCAAAAACATTTGAGATCTTTTTCCCTTGGATAGGTTTACCTTGGGTACCCAAATTAGATTTTGTTTTAGGGGTGGGATTAGAAGATTTATTAAGTGGAGTTTTAAATACAATGGAATTCACTGTAGGAGTATTGGGAATTCCAGCGAGATTGGCAGAAAGATTGACATGAATAGAGGAGGTATGGTTTACACTCCTGACGGAGGAATAAACATCCGGTGTAAATTTAATGGGGGGAGTAACACCGTTCCTATTAACCACGGGGGGGGGGGAAGCGATTAACAACCTCTTTTGTCACCACCGATGATTCTGTAGCATTGGCTGCAGAGTCATCCACCATAACAGGCAGTATAGGTGTCCTAGGATGTGATTGAGCAGGGGTTGAAAGCATAGTGTTAACCATATTGTTGTTAGAGTAATCCATATGGCCCCTAGCCCTTAGTAGACTACCGCCTTCCTCAAGATTAGAGGCTATAGTACCTGCTAGACGCTATTCCTGTGTGTCTATGGAAATGTCTTGTTTTCCATTAAAGATGCAACTATTATAGGCTGGTGTACGTGGAATAATACCCATAGCATTCAGTACCTCAGACCTATCCCTGGCATGAATTTGGGCCTGGGCCAGAGAATTTAGGAGAGAGGAGTCATGGGAAACATCTACTGATACGTGATGTGGATTACCCGGGGCAGCAGGAATGGAATCCCCTGGTAAAGTAGTGACTGGCGAAGCAGAGGGGAGATTTCCTGTAGCAGAGGAGTAAAAACAAGAGAAGCCTTCATAGCTGCCTGGCTTCGAAGTCCCTTACATGTCATTCAGACAAAACAAAAACCCAAAGGGAGGTAGGGGGACTTGAGGGATAAAAGTGAGAAAACTAATCTCAAAGACTGAGTATCAATATGTAGCAATTAAATAAAGAAGAAAAAAAGAAAAAAATAGCATATAAACAGTCTTTGAGATAGTAAACACTAATATCTAGAATATTGCACTGAAAACAAGAAGCAGCATCAAGCAAATCTAAAACTGCCCCAAAAGCACTCTAAATTTTTTTTAAAAATGCAGGTAGAAATGGATCTATGCCCGGCAAATAGAAAATAGTGAATACAAATATGATATAAAATATACTTGTGTTAAGAATGTCCTTTATACCAGCAAGGTCAAGTAAAATGATTTAGAAGTAGCTTCATTCATCAGTGAAACCCGGTGGTGCACTCAGTTTCAAGGTAGGGAACGCCCGACAGCTTATGGAGCTGCCAGAGTCCGACTCTCCAACCCTAACCCTGAGAACTGGAGATGATAGTGCCAAAATGTTTTCAGCTCCGGACCCCAGACCAATTTACTCACAGGTCACAGCCAAACAGCAAAACAGCGGCTCCAGCCCTTACTGTCTCCAGGGCTTAACGCAGCAATTTGTGGGCTGAGACAGTCACGTGATGTGTGAGAGGAAGCAGGGGGCGCAGCAAGAGCACGGTTCGCAGTGCTGCCCAGTTCGAGTGATGTAAAAGTCAACGGAACATAACGTCTTTCCAAACACAATGCGCTCGCACCCAGTACTCAAAACAACGCCGCTCGGGCGGTTGCGGCAGCAATTTGTGGGCTGAGACAGTCACGTGATGTGTCACGTGTCCATGTAGAGCCCCGCCTCCTCCAGGAAGCAGGGGGCGCAGCAAGAGCACGGCTCGCAGCGCTGCCCAGTTAGAGTGATGTAAAAGTCAATGGAACGTAACGTCTTTCCAAACACAATGCGCTTGCACCCAGTACTCAAAACAACGCCGCTCGGGCGGTTGCGGCAGCAATTTGTGAGCTGAGACAGTCACGTGATGTGTCATGTGTCCGTGTAGAGCCCCGCCTCCCCCAGGAAGCAGGGGGCGCAGCAAGAGCACGGCTCGCAGTGCTGCCCAGTTCGAGTGATGTAAAAGTCAATGGAACGTAACGTCTTTCCAAACACAATGCGCTCGCACCCAGTACTCAAAACAACGCTGCTCGGGCGGTTGCGGCAGCAATTTGTGGGCTGAGACAGTCACGTGATGTGTCACGTGTCCGTGTAGAGCCCCACCTCCTCCAGGAAGCAGGGGGCGCAGCAAGAGCACGGCTCGCAGTGCTGCCTAGTTCGAGTGATGTAAAAGTCAATGGAACGTAACGTCTTTCCAAACACAATGCGCTCGCACCCAGTACTCAAAACTACACTTCTAATAAAACACGTGTATCCCAGTTATCAAGCAAGTTAAATTAAGTCAAAGGAATAATATACACACTCCCAAGTTAAATTGTAGACCAAGTGAACCAGAGTGAAAACTGAGCAAAACGGCAGAGTGAAAACCACACACAAGGGATGCTCTAGCAATTTCTCACAAGGGAGGGAAAACACAAGTTATTCAGAAATACCTTCTTACACACCCTAGCAACACTTCCCATAAGTTTGTGAACCAGTTTAAGCAAGACAGTTTATCAGTATAGGCAATACTTCTCACAGGTTTCCCCCCTTCTCACCTGTCTGTGTTGTTTGTTCGAGTTCTTCGATGAAGTCTTCTTTCGCACCATTCGGGTCTTGTATAACCCTGTGCGTGGGTCCTCGGGTTCCAGCGTGCGGTTCGTGTCCCGTCTCCAGGGAGCATTCAGATGTCCGGGAAAAAAGTCCAGGAAATGGCGAGGAGCGCACTCGGAAGGCGAGTGCGAAGGAAATCCAGGAATGCAAGGTGAGGACAAAAAGGGAGGATGAAGGAGGAGGAAAATTAGGGGACCGGGAACCAGGAATCAGTGGAAATCGCTGTACGAACTACGGCAGCACATGTCTGACTACTGCAAGCGGTAGCGTTGAGACGCGCAGGGCTGCGGGGGCGTGTCTGCTTTGTAGAACGCAGAGCGTACAACGCGGAGACTGGCAAACAGCATTTCACGTTCAGCAGCCATCTTGGGAGTACTGCTGAGTTCAGTCCCCTTTGGGTCAGGGACCACGAAGTCCAGAAGGGACGCATCCGGTGGTTCATGACAGCATGCCTCCTCCGAAACCCAGTTCCTCCGGGTGTATAAGGTGGTCCCTTAGGAGTAGTCTGGGGGCATTTATGTTTGAGACTGGTTCCCAGATGCGTTCACTGGAAGGTACCCTTTCCACTCGACCAGATACTGTAGCTGACCACGTCTGTACCTGGAGTCACATATTCTGGACACTTCGTATTTTTATTGATCATTGACAACCACAGGAGTAGATCTTGGAGCAGTCCGGGAGGACTGGACGTATGATTTCAACAGAGAAGTGTGAAAAACTGGGTGGATCCTCTTCCAGGATTCTTGAGTTGGAAGGCCACTGGGTTAATGATTTCCTTTATGGAAAAAAGGCTATAGTACCGGGGAGCCAACTTATTTGGTCGTAAGTGTTGAGGCAGTAGTTTCGAGGATAGCCAGACCCTTATCACCCACTGCGTATGAAGGCCCTGGTCTTCTTTTGGAATCTGCATAATGCTTGGTGTTTGTTCGGGCCTTTTCGAGGTGTTCTTTGGCTTCTCTGTGTACGTTGATGAGGGTTTCAATCCAGGAGTCAACTATAGGAACTGGGGTAGGATGTGGGAGTATGGATGGTAGAACCGAAGGATCTAGAGAGCCGAGATCCGACGCTCCCTGAGGGGGGAGCAGGCCCCGGCTGAAAGCTGAAAGCGCCGCACAGGAGCTGCCGGCAGTGTAGTCCCGGGAGGGAGGGCAGAGAAGGGGGGTGATGTCAGAGCCCCAGGCCGGCACGCCCAAGCCACAGGCAAGCAACCCTCGCGGCCGATGGGGGGGATGGGCCTCAGATGATGTAGCGCGGTCCGCAGGCCTCCAACGGTGGCAGAGTGACCTCCGAGGTCCGTTTTCGCCCGAAAACCGGGCAGGATGCAGCAGAGGCGGTGGGCAGTAGAATGCCTGTGGTCTCGGCTCCCGCAAGCACAAAGCACCGCTGATCGTAGCGGTTATGTAGCACACGGGCCACAGAGCTTATAAGCTAAGCGGCCATCTTGCTGGCTGCTCAACAGCGCCCCCCAGGTCTCGGAGTACTTGACACTACTCCCAGGTCTTTCAGATCATTGCCCAACAGCACCCTTCCTGGTACTCCAGATTGTACACTCACAGGTATCCTGACAGTCATTCATTGCACTGGATGAGAGCTGGTAATTGGGGAAGCATCTGCACAGGCTCTCCAGCTAACTTGGTAAGGCGTTTGGGTGCCTTAGCAACATCCTCCACCTTGAAAAAAGATTTGTCCACCACAGTTATGCTGGCCCCAGTGTCTATAATGGCAGGGGTCTCCTGACCATTGACTACAACACTGTCTTTATAATACTCTTTAGTATTAGGAGGGATAGAATTATACACATCTAAATTCTGTTGTTCCCACAACCCTGGGGATACTAAAGATACACTAGCTGAGACTCCAATGGGGTCTTCAGCTAGTAGTTGAAAGTTTCCACTGACCATATGTACTTCCTCCTCTGGAGCGAAGGCTAAGGAGACAGTGTGGACCCCTGAAGGTTTACCCTTACATCTGGGATCCCCTTTTACATGATCAGTAGAGCCACAAACATAACATTTCCCAAATGTCTTTATGAATGGTGGCTTGTTCTGATCTCCTTCTGGTCTGGGACCAGAAGCTGCACTTGCCTGATTAGATTTCCTTTGTGGCTTACCCTTAGAATTTTGTTTGGGGCCCTCTTTGGAATTGGAATTATTTGAATTCTCTTTGTTGTCTTTCTTTGGTTGCTTTCCCTCATCCTTTTTCTGAGTTACCCCTGAGTCCTTGTGAGTCCTTGTGAGTAGCCCTGTTGGCACCCCACAAGTCAGCAGCCTTAGCCAGTTTCTTAGAATCTAATTCTTTTGAATCAGCCAAGTGCTGTCTAAGCTCAGGAGAGCAGGCAGCATAGATAGATTCCATCATAACAAGCTTTCTCATGCCTTCATAAGTGCTATAATCCTTAACCCATCCATCTAAGGTCTTCAATCACTCATTCACCCAAATAGCCCAAGGGGTACTATCATGCTTTTTGAGGGTCCTAAACCTCTTAAGGAAGGAGTCTTCCCAAGTCTAGCTATCAAAGCTAGCTTTACACATTCATAATCCATCCTATCCACCTCCCCCAACTCCATTACCACATCAGATGCAACAGGGGGGAGCCTAGAGAATAACCAGGGGATCAACTGATTCCATGTGATATCCTGGAGCCCATGATTGTATTCAAACATAGCAAGCCAATCTAATACATCCAACTTAGGTTCATATATACCCACAATCTCTTTAGGGATCCGGGGTCTTTTTGGACTGGAAGATCTAGAGGATTCGGGGAGAGAAGCATTTTCCAAAGACAATTTCTTCATCTCAAGCTCATGGTTGAGCTCCATTTCTTTGAGCCTTAGTTCTTGTTGTCTCTGTTTAGTTTGGGCACTAATTCATTTGAATTCATGTTCAAGTCTAATTTATTCTAGAGAGATAAATTCAGGACTTAATGTGGGACCTGTTAAGGGTCCAGTAGCCATAGGTTGAGGCCTTTGAGCAGGTAGAGGGCCAGAGGGGGTGACATTGTTATCCTCCTCTCCTCTTCCTCATCTGTTTCAACAATAACATCTTCAACATTATTCTCCTCAAGATTTGCTACATTTGCTGGGGTAGTGGGCACTACAGCACCACTATCCAGACTTTGTTTCTCTAACAGTCTATCAATCATTTCTAATTTCTTGCCTTTGACAGGAAGACCTTTCTGTCTACACAGATCGCTTAAATAATCAGCAGTATTAGTAAGGAGGGTCTCCTGGCTGTAACCTTCCATATTTTTGACTTTTGTTTAGAATAAACTTGTTGTGATAGTTAGCCTTGTGGTTATTTGAACCAAGGTACTAGCAGAACTCTAAAATGTAAATCCAATACTTTTATCCCACCGCTGCCACCAGTGTTAGGCAGAATCCTGTGCAGTTCCCTTAGGGAGCACTACAGAAGATTAAGACTACAGGTGAGAGCACTAAATCCCCTTTGGTATCAGTCTGTACCACAAAGATTTAGTTGGTAGCTGTGGCTGAGCAGTCATACTTATCTCACGAGGGAAATGAGCAGTATTCAGGGTTTACACAATAGGCCTTCAGTACTATGGCACAAGGAAACACTGACCAAAGCTATGTATTAAAAAGTAGTTATATATTTATTTTACACACTTCTAAAAATAATTTTTTAATTGTATATGGTTTACAAAAGAAACCTTTACAAAGAAGTTAAGAAGAGGAAAACATTCATTACATATACATTTTGGATACACAAACAGTGTTTTTTTTCTTTAAGGTAATGCATTCAAAACATAGACCCAATTTCCAAATAGTAAGGGAAACATTTTAAAAGAATCAGTGCAATTACAATTCGACATAGTAGTTTGAAATATAAAATACACAATACATCTTCTAAATAACTAAAAAACAGCTTATGCCAAATAGATAGCAGAAATTGAAAATTTCAAATGGACAGGCATAATCATAAAAGGGGGGCGTACAAATCTAGAGCTTTAATAAAACCCGCCACAGCAAGCCCATCCTTAATGTTAGTAATAGCAAGACACTGTGACCAGATAAATTATCAGCCCCCAATTGACCCATTGTGTTAAATCTAGCTAAATATTTGTCCCTTAGAGTTATCAAAGCAGTGCATTCTAGAAAGAGATGCTGAGAGGACTCAATCACCCCCAAAGTTTTACAGAAGCGACAAGTAGGGTCTAAATCAGAAAACTCCTTCCTTTTATGAAGAACTTCCCTGGTGGGAAGGAGATTCCATCTAAGTTTGAGGAGAAGTGAACAGTAATATCGATTAGGGAATTGAGTCAGAATAAAAGACAACAAACCTCTTTTCTTATGCTCAAATCGAAGGTCACTGAGAGAAGGATAGGAATGCAGTTTTTCAATTGTATTGCTCCAGTCATGACTAAATAGACACTCCTTAACCTTATTGGGATTTGTTAGCAAAGTGTCCCTATGAGTGGAGATATATGACAGGGTCTTGTCACAGAGATCACTGAATGCGTTAAGATATAGAACACGATCCAAAGGTCGCTGGGAGAGAATCGTATGACCCACGTCAACATAGAGGGTATCAGGTTTAGGAGAGAGCAGGGCTGAAAAAAGAGTAAGGACTCTCCAAAGAATCCTGGCTCGCAGTGAAACTAGCCCTAGTTCATATCTTATGGCCACTATTGGAATAGAATTCGGCAGTTTCAAAATGTTCCTCCAATAGATACCCTCGAGAGAGAGTCCCAAAAAGTCAAAAGTGCCAAATAGTGAAGTTCCATTCCATAAAGTAGCTTTGGGGTGACCTTACCCTTGTAAAAATCTACTACAGGTTTGAAGGAGAACATGCAATATTTATTGTCTAATCTTATGGATTGGGAGATGAGCGGGAACAGTTTGTGTCTAAGAAATCGTCTAAGTTCAATCGCCAATGGTTGGGCCAGAATAAGAAATCCCAGATAGACGATTTTGTGTGCTCTGATGATATTTTCACCACCTATTTTCCATACTTTGTTATTCCCTTTTCTCCCCTTTGAAAGGACCATGGTACGGGTTTTGCTCGGGTTAATCTTCAACCCATTAAGAATGGCGTATTTTTCGAATTTGCAGATGACCCTCTGCAAGCCAACTTTGGTGTGATCAAAGAGAAGAAAATCATCGGCATATGCCAACCATGAGAGCCTAAGATCCCCCAATTTAGCGCTCACCATGCCTGTATTTCCCAGAAAATCACCCACATCTGCCATATAAAGGATAAAAAGACAGGGAGCTAAAGAGCAACCCTGTCTCACCCCAATACGGGTCCTTATCCTTCTGGAAAGGGTTCCTGCCAAATCGATCCTAATGTGGACCCCCGAGTTCTCATACATTGCCATGATAAGAGTTAGAAGACCAGCCGAAATACCCCATTTGGTTAACTTTTCCCAGAGTCTTGACCTAATTACCAAATCGAAGGCATTTGACAGATCGATTGAAGCAACATAAAGAGAACCGTCAAATTTACCCCAGGTAGAACTTTGTAGGGCAGTAATGATGAGGCTGTTAAGATTAGTTGAATGGCCCACCCTGAAACCTGTTTGTTGTTTCGGGAGAATATGATTTTCCTTGATCCAGATGTTAAGGTGGGAAAGAAGCATAGAAGCAAAAAGCTTGCAGTCCGCATCGATAAGAGAAATAGGTCTGTAATTTTTGACCAAAGTACGTAGACCTCTTTTAAAAATGGGAACAATGTGAGCGGTCTGCCAGCTAATGGGTACATTCCCAGAATTAACAACGTCTTGGAAAAGTAAGGAGAGGAAGTTGGCCCAAAGTTCTGGTTCAGCTTTGAATGTGTTGTTAGTTAGGCCATTAGGCCCCGGAGCCCTAGATTTCTTAGCTTTAGAAATACGTCCAAATACTGTCTCAGAATCAATTACAAGCTTCCAGGAATCCCTTGACACATTCTTCCCCGAAGGACATAATTCTAATCCCTCTTCCCCAGTATCAAACAATTCAGTGTAATGCTCTACCCATTGAACCTCTGGGATAGCATTCAACTGATCGGCCTCCGCCACATCATCTAGGCTGGCCAAAGTAACCCAGAATGCCCTCAGGTCTCGTTTTATTAGTACTGCAAGCATATGCTCCGCGTCATTTTGTAGCAGAGTAGCTTTTCTTGACTTACAGTAATTTTTATATTTTTGGCGGATGGCTTTAATTTTTATTTTTTTCTCAACCCACTGAGTATCTAGAGCTTGTACACCTCTAATAAGTTTCCGAGTGAGGGCCTTTTCATTAGCCAGCACTTGATCGAATCTATGAGGATGAGATTTTTTGAAAACACCCTTCCTAAGCAGGCCGTGAATACTGCTGTGAAGAGCATTAAGAAAACTGTCAAAATGAACTGTATTGAAAACTGCTAATTTCCAAGAGAAAGAGGTATGATTAAAGGAAGAGATCAGTTTACGGTTAAGTAAACTGATATTTATAGGTGACCAACGTATCCCTGTCCCTTGTCCCACAGTTTGAAGATGGCAAGGTCCCCCAGCAGGAAGAAACTTCATGGGAAAAGGACAGAGAAATGAAACCCGCAGGATACCATGGTCACTCCATGGGTTGAAAAAGACCTTGACTTCAGACGAAAGAGGAGCCAGGGAATGATCTACATAGACATAGTCTAAAGTAGATGTTGACAACGATCTGCACCATGTAGGGTAAGGTGAGTTAGTGGCATCATAATAGCCATTAAGACAAATTAGACCAACCGAATCCAAAGCGAAATTCCAAAGACGACCCCGTACAAATGTCAGGCCTAGGCGAGAGTCATCCTCCATAGCCAATCCCAAATCATCATATTTGGATTCAGAAGAAATAGAGCAATCAGAGTTAAGATCACCAGCCAGAATCAATTTACCCCTAGGGTGCAGAGATCTCCAAGAAAGAAGCGAATCCGTTAGCCTTTCCAGAAACGGCTCAAGTGCAGAGATGCCATTGTGCCAATATACATTAATCAAAAGGAGACTAACCGTTAGATCAAGAGAAGTCACCTCCAGGGCCAAGATGCCAAAGGGCATATCTGGAAGAACATTATTCCTAAAGCCAAAGGAGGTTCTAATTCCTATAAGAAGGCCCCCAAAGGCCCTCCCTCCCAGACTAGGTTTAGCATTTTGAGAAAAGATATCAAATCCATCTAGGACGGCAATTGAAAGCATCCAGGTTTACTGCAGAAAAAAACAGTGTGAAGCCCTAATCATGGTGACAGTGTCCAAATTCGTAAAGAGATGGGAATTACCTCTGGAGTTCCAGGATAGAAACGCAAAGCTGTTCAAAGGGAGAACCTTAGTAGGAAGTTCCGATTGAATCGGATGATACTCATTTCCACAGGCCTGCTGTAACCTGTACCCAGTTTCGAGAGTTTCCATTAAATCTGGGTGTAAATTGCCTCCATTGGGGCTGTGGAGCTCTTTCCGGATGATATACCATAGTAAGGTTTCCCCTATACTCTGCACCCCCTCCATTATTACTGGAAAACTGAGTGGAGTCTAGTAGGTTTGCTTCATAACCAAGCTGCATTAACCCTTCCCTGTGCCCCATAATCAGTTCCAGTACCACTTTTGATTTAAGGACAATGTTACTCACATCTACCCGACCCTGAATAGGAAAAAAAATACTGTCCATATCATAGCTAGAGATGAGTGAGAGCGAGGGTAATTGATGAACATTTTTTAAAATATTACCACGGTTAAGACAAATTGGCATGTCTTGACCCCAGAGACTGGTAAGCTGCAAAATATCAAGAAGATCTTTCGCCTCTGCTGGTTGAGGTAGAGAATCAGTGATCTTTTTAGTGAACTGAGTTAAGGAGTCAACCTCCAAATCAGTGCCCCTTGCACCCCTTAATATAATCCTATTTTCAATTACGTTTGGACCCACAGGGAATCTTTCACATGATTTGAAAGAATTGCTGTAATGGGTGAAATCAGGCCCAGGACGATCACCTTCACGGCCCGTAGCAGGGCCAACACTTGACATACTTGAATGAACTAAATTAAGAGAGTTAGGTGCAAAAGAACCCCCCGCTGATAGAACTCCCATAACACAATCCCTCATAGTAGGCTCGGTATTGGCAGGATGACCCTCAGAAACGGAAGAAGGAAGGGGGTCCAAAGATAAAGAAGGAATAGATGGAGCCCCATCCTGAGGAGGGATTATAATTGAATTAGGCACTACCCCACTAGCAATATTAGGGACAAGTAGCACCTGGAATAGATGTTTTACCATATCAATATTAACCAAGTTTGCCGTAATCGGAGAGAAAGTGGTCTCTGGATGGAGCGGATCTACCCCAGATATAGAGTTACAAGGGATAGTTAGGGTTTCTGCGGCTGGGGAGGAGTCCTGCGGCTTGATAATAGTATTAATGGTTGATTCAACTGAAGCGTTGGTAGAAATCGGCTCTAGTGAAGTTGAAACTATTGTCGGAGGGCTGCAGACCGAAATGTCTACAACCCCCTCAATATTAGGCCCCACTACTGGAGGGACAGTATTAATGGTGATATAACCATCTACCAAAGCGTCAGGTGGGCTAGATAGAACTGGTATAATGGGAAGTGAATTGACTATGGCCGGAATGGCCACCATAGTAGGAATAGAGGTCACAGAAACCACTGATTCAATGGGGTTCCCAGTCCCCTTGGGAACAAAAGAAGGGGTTGTAGGAGCTGAAGTATTTGCCAAAAATACATTTTTAAAAAATGGATTAGTATATGAAGTAATATTTTTCAAATTCTTCTGATTTTTAGTTTTCTTTATTTGCTGATTAGTTTTTTTTTCTTTCCTATGCAAAGAAAGCCTTTTTGATGTATCATTTCTTTAGTAAGGTCAATAGGTTCAGATGGATTCTCTGAAGTCGTAATGGAAATAGGATCCGCAGAAGAGGCGACGTGGACTCCCTTAAGCGGATCGGCCAGTTCTAGAGTCCTCCCCATGGGGGGAAGACTCTGAGGAATAGAATTGAGAAGATGGCCGAAGGACTCCTCTTGGACTTTCTCCTCCATTAATTCCGTAATGACTTTTGTGTGGGGGATAGGGAGTTTTACCTCCATGCCAAAAACCTCTCGCACACCCTCAGAAGTCATTGAAGGAATCATAGATGGATGATCGTCACAAATATCCTGATCCGAGCATCGGGGGACAGTGGTACCCAAACCCATATCTAGAACTAACCCTTGTGTACTCTACGTTTTCCCAATGAGCACTTTATTAACCAAATGGGCATCAGCAGTTAACTGGTTAGAGAGGATGGGATCAGAGCCATGTGTAGACATTAAGGGATGGTCTTTCTTAATAATTTTGACTAACTCTTCGAATCTATCAAGGTCCTCTAACCTGGAATAGATTTCAGAAAGAAGAAGAGAGTGTGATCTAACCTCTGACCATATGTTATCATACAGGCTCACAAATGAACTCAAAACCATGTTCAGAGCAGAGAGAGTAGGATGTGAAAGTTTTATTCTATCATCCGCCTCTTTAAGAGTATGATGCAGGATAGACTCACTGCCATGATCCTTTTTTAAGTCCGGGAGTATACCCCTTTCTCTCAACCAATTTTGTTTTTCTGTATACTCATCAATGAAATTGATGAGATCAGAGGGAGAGCCCACATAGGAATCATCACAAATTTGCTGGGTAACATTATTTGTATTATTAGAGTTGAGACCCAGATGGCTCTCAGCGATTGCCTTATCAACACATTCTATTATGCTAATATCGTCAATATCCTGAGCTAGGGGATCTTCAATCTCTAGTTTCTTAGCTATATCAACTAGATGAGTATGATCCAATGTGGCCACTATTGGAAGTGAGTGTAGAGATTTAACAAGGGTGCTAGTAGCAGTCCTCTTTCCAAACAAATTTGAGATCTTTTTCCCTTGGATAGGTTTACCTTGGGTACCCAAATTAGATTTTGTTTTAGGGGTGGGATTACAAGATTTATTAAGTGGAGTTTTAAATACAATGGAATTCACTGTAGGAGTATTGGGAATTCCAGCGAGATTGGCAGAAAGATTGACATGAATAGAGGAGGTATGGTTTACACCCCTGACAGAGGAATAAACATCCGGTGTAAATTTAATGGGGGGAGTATCACCGTTCCTATTAACCACAGGGGGGGAAAGCGATCAACAACCTCTTTTGTCACCACCGATGATTCTGTAGCATTGGCTGCAGAGTCATCCACCATAACAGGCAGTATAGGCGTCCTAGGATGTGATTGAGCAGGGGTTGAAAGCATAGTGTTAACCATATTGTTGTTAGAGTAATCCATATGGCCCCTAGCCCTTAGTAGACTACCGCCTTCCTCAAGATTAGAGGCTATAGTACCTGCTAGACGCTCTTCCTGTGTGTCTATGGAAATGTCTTGTTTTCCATTAAAGATGCAACTATTATAGGCTGGTGTACGTGGAATAATACCCATAGCATTCAGTACCTCAGACCTATCCCTGGCATGAATTTGGGCCTGGGCCAGAGAATTTAGGAAAGAGGAGTCATGGGAAACATCTACTGATACGTGATGTGGATTACCCGGGGCAGCAGGAATGGAATGCCCTGGTAAAGTAGTGACTGGCGAAGCAGAGGGGAGATTTCCTGTAGCAGAGGGAGTAAAAACAAGAGAAGCCTCCATAGCTGCCTGGCTTCGAAGTCCCTTACGTGTCATTCAGACAAAACAAAAACCCAAAGGGAGGAAGGGGGACTTGAGGGATAAAAGTGAGAAAACTAATCTCAAAGACTGAGTATCAATATGTAGCAATTAAATAAAGAAGAAAAAAATAGCATATAAACAGTCTTTGAGATAGTAAACACTAATATCTAGAATATTGCACTGAAAACAAGAAGCAGCATCAAGCAAATCTAAAACTGCCCCAAAAGCACTCTAATTTTTTTTTTTAAATGCAGGTAGAAATGGATCTATGCCCGGCAAATAGAAAATAGTGAATACAAATATGATATAAAATATACTTGTGTTAAGAATGTCCTTTATACCAGCAAGGTCAAGTAAAATGATTTAGAAGTAGCTTCATTCATCAGTGAAACCCGGTGGTGCACTCAGTCTCAAGGTAGGGAACGCCCGACAGCTTATGGAGCTGCCAGAGTCCGACTCTCCAACCCTAACCCTGAGAACTGGAGATGATAGTGCTAAAATTTTTTCAGCTCCGGACCCCAGACCAATTTACTCACAGGTCACAGCCAAACAGCAAAACAGCGGCTCCAGCCCTTACTATCTCCAGGGCTTAACGCAGCAATTTGTGGGCTGAGACAGTCACGTGATGTGTGAGAGGAAGCAGGGGGCGCAGCAAGAGCACGGCTCGCAGTGCTGCCCAGTTCGAGTGATGTAAAAGTCAACGGAACATAACGTCTTTCCAAACACAATGCGCTCGCACCCAGTACTCAAAACAACGCCGCTCGGGCGGTTGCGGCAGCAATTTGTGGGCTGAGACAGTCATGTGATGTGTCACGTGTCCGTGTAGAGCCCCGCCTCCTCCAGGAAGCAGGGGGCGCAGCAAGAGCACGGCTCGCAGTGCTGCCCAGTTAGAGTGATGTAAAAGTCAATGGAACGTAACGTCTTTCCAAACACAATGCGCTCGCACCCAGTACTCAAAACAACGCCGCTCGGGCGGTTGCGGCAGCAATTTGTGGGCTGAGACAGTCACGTGATGTGTCACATGTTCGTGTAGAGCCCCGCCTCCTCCAGGAAGCAGGGGGCGCAGCAAGAGCACGGCTTGCAGTGCTGCCCAGTTCGAGTGATGTAAAAGTCAATGGAACGTAACGTCTTTCCAAACACAATGCGCTCGCACCCAGTACTCAAAACAACGCCGCTCGGGCGGTTGCGCCAGCAATTTGTGGGCTGAGACAGTCACGTGATGTGTCACGTGTCCGTGTAGAGCCCCACATCCTCCAGGAAGCAGGGGGCTCAGCAAGAGCACGGCTCGCAGTGCGGCCCAGTTCGAGTGATGTAAAAGTCAATGGAACGTAACGTCTTTCCAAACACAATGCGCTCGCACCCAGTACTCAAAACAACACTTCTAATAAAACACGTGTATCCCAGTTATCAAGCAAGTTAAATTAAGCCAAAGGCAAAATATACACACTCCCAAGTTAAATTGTAGACCAAGTGAACCAGAGTGAAAACTGAGCAAAACGGCACAGTGAAAACCACACACAAGGGATGCTCTAGCAATTTCTCACAAGGGAGGGAAAAACACAAGTTATTCAGAAATACCTTCTTACACACCCTAGCAACACTTCCCATTAGTTTGTGAACCAGTTTAAGCAAGACAGTGCATCAGTATAGGCAATACTTCTCACAGGTTTCCCCCCTTCTCACCTGTCTGTGTTGTTTGTTCGAGTTCTTCGATGAAGTCTTCTTTCGCACCATTCGGGTCTTGTATAACCCTGTGCGTGGGTCCTCGGGTTCCAGTGTGCAGTTCGTGTCCCGTCTCCAGGGAGCATTCAGATGTCCGGGAAAAAAGTCCAGGAAATGGCGAGGAGCGCACTCGGAAGGCGAGTGCGAAGGAAATCCAGGAATGCAACGTGAGGACAAAAAGGGAGGATGAAGGAGGAGGAAAATTAGGGGACCGGGAACCAGGAATCAGTGGAAATCGCTGTACGAACTACGGCAGCACATGTCTGACTACTGCAAGCGGTAGCATTGAGACGCGCAGGGCCGCGGGGGCGTGTCTGCTTTGTAGAACGCAGAGCGTACAACGTGGAGACTGGCAAACAGCATTTCACGTTCAGCAGCCATCTTGGGAGTACTGCTGAGTTCAGTCCCCTTTGGGTCAGGGACCACGAAGTCCAGAAGGGACGCATCCGGTGGTTCATGACAGCATGCCTCCTCCGAAACCCAGTTCCTCCGGGTTTACCCGGGTGTATAAGGTGGTCCCTTAGGAGTAGTCTGGGGGCATTTATGTTTGAGACTGGTTCCCAGATGCGTTCACTGGAAGGTACCCTTTCCACTCGACCAGATACTGTAGCTGACCACGTCTGTACCTGGAGTCACATATTCTGGACACTTCGTATTTTAATTGATCATTGACAACCACAGGAGTAGATCTTGGAGCAGTCCGGGAGGACTGGACGTATGATTTCAACAGAGAGGTGTGAAAAACTGGGTGGATCCTCTTCCAGGATTCTGGTAGTTTGAGTTGGAAGGCCACTGGGTTAATGATTTCCTTTATGGAAAAAGGGCTATAGTACCGGGGAGCCAACTTATTTGGTCGTAAGTGTTGAGGCAGTAGTTTCGAGGATAGCCAGACCCTTATCACCCACTGCGTATGAAGGCCCTGGTCTTCTTTTGGAATCTGCATAATGCTTGGTGTTTGTTCGGGCCTTTTCGAGGTGTTCATTGGCTTCTCTGTGTACGTTGATGAGGGTTTCAATCCAGGAGTCAACTATAGGAACTGGGGTAGGATGTGGGAGTATGGATGGTAGAACCGAAGGGTGGAATCCTTGGCTACAGAAAAAGGGTCTGGTTTTGACAGCCCAGGGTCCGAATTATTGTATGCGAATTTAGCCACGTGTATTAGAAGTGACCAATCGTCCTGGACCTTGGTGGCAAAACAGCGAAGATATTGCTCCAGGGTTTGGTTCACGCGTTCAGTAGCTCCATTGGTCTGTGGATGATAACCTGAAGAGAGGGCACGCTGGATTCCTAGTATACGACATAAGTGTTTCCAGAACTGAGATATGTACTGAGGTCCTCTGTCAGATATGATCTTGGAGGGTAGTCCATGAAGTCGGAATATGTGTTCCAGAAAGATTCCAGCGAGTTCAGATGAGGATGGCAGTTTACATAAGGGTGTGAAATGAGCCATGTGAGTGAATAAATCAATGGTAACCATGATAGTTGTGTATCCCCTGGAAGGTGGTAGTCCCACAATAAAGTCCATAGCGATGAATTCCCAAGGTCTTGTTGGCAGCGCTGGTTGGAGCAGGAAACCCGGCTGTTTCTTGTTATCATGCTTATTTTGAGTGCAGAATGCACACGTTTGGATGTAATGCTGGACGTCATCTTTAATTTTCGGCCACCAAAACTGTCTTTGTATTAAACGGAGAGTGTTGGTGATGCCACAGTGTCCTGAATGAAGGGTGTCATGACATAGGCTTGTGATCCTTTGTCACAGTCTCTGCGTGGGGATGACCAGACCATTATACTTGAATAAATATCTGTCCTTTGTTGTGAGATTCCATCGATTCTTCCCAGTAAACTCCTTCCAGATCCCAGAGGACTGGGTTTGAATCCGAATGTCTTCCAGGACACTGATTGCTTGGGCAACAAATATTGTGTGGGGAAACATCTTTGGGAAGGATCGGCCTTCAAGAATTTCGTAGTTGGGACGTCGGGATAAGACGTCAGCAATTATATTATGTATTCCAGGCACATGATGGATTTGAAACTGGTACTGGGCGAAGAAGAAGGCCCAACAGGCTTGACGATTGTTCCTACATTCCAGGGATTGCAAAACTTGAAGATTCCGATGGTCCGTGCGGACCTGAACAGGATGTTTCGCTCCCAGGAGTAGATGACGCCAATCTGTGAAGGCTTGACGGATGGCTAATAGTTCCTTTTCCAGAACAGAATAGTGGGTTTCGCTAGGAGTCAGGGTGCGCGAAAGATAGGCGATGGGGTGTTCTAATTTGTCATCAAATTCCTGTTTTAGGACTGCCCCGATGGCGTAGTTAGAGGCATCCGTTTCCACTAGGAAGGGTCGATCAATGTCAGGTTGAGCCAAGATGGGGGCTTGTGTAAACTCCGACTTCAATCGTTGAAACGCCTCATCTTGGACTGCTGTCCAGTGAAAAGGAGTATCCTTCTTCAACAATGTAATGATCGGTTGTACTATCTCTGAAAAGGAAGGTATGAATTTTCGGTAGAAGTTGGCAAGCCCCAGGAAGGATTGAATCTGTTTCACAGTAGTTGGAACAGGCCAGGATAGGATGGAGTCTACTTTCGAGCGGTCCATTCCAATTCCTTCTGGGCTAAGGACAAATCCAAGATAGTGAACAGTAGACACATGGAAAAGGCATTTCTCAGGTTTAGCCAGGAGCTTATGTTCACGTAGACGCTGTAGGACTGCTTTAACATGTTCTTCATGCTTCAGATGGTCCTTGGAGTATATCAGTATATCGTAAAGGTAAACTATGACGAAGAGGAACAGAATATCGGAGAACACCCGGTCCATAAAACGTTGGAAGACCGCTGGGGCATTGGCGACTCCGAAGGGCATAACCAAGTATTCAAAATGACCAAAGAGTGTTCTAAAGGCTGTTTTCCATTCGTCACCCTCCTTTATACGTATCAGATGGTACGCACCTCTGAGATCTAATTTCATGAACACTACAGCTCCTCTCACTGCTTCCAGGATATCCGAGATCAAGGGCAATGGGTAGTGGTCCTTGAGGGTGCATTGATTAAGACCACGATAATCAAGGAAAGGCCTAAGCTCCTTGGTATCTTTCTTGGGAACAAAAAACAACAAAGCTCCCGCCAGGGATTTGGATGGTCGTATAGTGCCATTTTCCAGGTTGGTCCAAGTATTCTCGGAGGGCTCTTTTCTCTGGTTCGGATAGAATGAACATCCTTCCAAAGAGAATCACTGCTGAGGGTTTAGTATCAATAGCGCAGTCTTCAGGTCTGTGAGGGGATAGAGCCTGAACTATGGCAGTCGAGAACACATCAGTGTAATCCTGATAGGCCCTGGGAACCTGGATGATATTTGAGACCGTGAATGGACCTTGCTGGTCTGTTCGCGTATCTTCAGAGGATCTTGACGAGGAATCCAGGGATAAACAGTGGGACATACAGTGTTCTGAACCAAGAAACAAGGATCCTGCCGCCCAGTTGATGTAGGGGTTGTGCTTCTGTAACCAGGGCATACCCAGTACCATTGGATAATGGGCAGATTTTATGATGTCAAATTTGATCCTCTCTTGATGGTGGTTATAGAAAGCAGGATCTCTTTAGTTTGCAGGGTTATGGGTCCTGAGGAAAGAGGTCTTCCATCGATAGCCTCTACAGGTTGCATGATATCTCGTGTTTCATATGAAATGTGGTGGGTAGTGACCCAATCATGATCTATGAATATCCCCATTGCCCCACAATCCACTAATGCCAGAATGGGATAAGCTTCTTTCTTGGAAGGCGATAGAAAGGCCGGCAGAATCACAAGATTGTTTTGTCCAGGAGAGTTCAAGGATGGAATAGATGTGGAGCAAACATCTCTCTCCCGAAGCTGTGCTCCATCTAGGATCAGGAGCTGGCGTTTCCCGAACGCCGTGGAGGGGCTAAAGGACATTCTCTCACAAGATGTTTATCAGAGGCACAGTACATGCACAGCCCGGTGTGAATCCGTCGCATCCTTTCTTGCAGAGTTATGGGTCCACGGAAGGCTCCTAGTTGCATGGGTTCTGGGTCTGTGGTCGGGGAAGGAGCGGGCTCAGGTCTAGAGGAAGGTTCTGTAGAGGTCTTTTGGTAGGGCATTTTAGTCTTCTTCTTTTCCGCCTTCCTTTCCTGGATACGAAAGTTTATTTGTAAAGAGAGGTCCATGAGAGCTTGGAAGGAACCTGGGTGAGCTACCCTGGCTAGCTCGTCTTTTATCTCTTCATTCAGCCCTCTTCAAAAGAGGGTAAAACAGGCCTCAGAGGACCAGTCTGCTTCCTTGGCCAGTTGCTTAAAGCGTGTTACATGGGTAAGCATATCCTGGGATCCTTGTTGGAAGTCCAATAAGCGTTCTTGGGCACTGTAAACCTGTTCTGGGCGGTCAAACATGGTCTTTAGCGCCCGCACGAAACCATCATAGTCATCCAGGAGGGCATCACCCGAATTAACTAAGGGCATTGCCCAAGTTAATGCATTCCCGGAAAGATGTGAAATCATAAAGCCCACCTTTGCCCTGGGGGTGTAGAAGTAGTAGGGCTTAAAGGTAAAGTGCACTAAACACGAATCGAGGAAGCCACGAAGGTTCTTTGATTAGACATCATATTTATCCACCACTCCGCCCAGCAACACACTTTCCTTGGTCGCGGAATCGCATGACAGGACTAGTTGTTTCAATGCAGCATTCTCGGCCTTATGATTCTGAACTTCTGTTGTTAACTTCTGCATGCCGTGCATGAGCTCTTGAACTGCAGCCTCCATGTCCGTAACTGTATCAGTTTGTTGGCGTCTCAATCTGTCACAGGTTTCCCCCCTTCTCACCTGTCTGTGTTGTTTGTTCGAGTTCTTCGATGAAGTCTTCTTTCGCACCGTTCGGGTCTTGTATAACCCTGTGCGTGGGTCCTCGGGTTCCAGCGTGTGGTTTGTGTCCCTTCTCCAGGGAACGTTCAGATGTCCGGGAAAAAAGTCCAGGAAATGGCGAGGAGCGCACTCGGAAGGCGAGTGCGAAGGAAATCCAGGAATGCAAGGTGAGGACAAAAAGGGGAAGATGAAGGAGGAGGAAAATTAGGGGACCGGGAACCAGGAGTCAGTGGAAATCGCTGTACGAACTACGGCAGCACACGTCTGACTACTGCAAGGGGTAGCGTTGAGACGCGCAGGGCTGCAGGGGCGTGTCTGCTTTGTAGAACGCAGAGTGTACACCGCAGAGACTGGCAAACAGCGTTTCACTTTCAGCGGCCATGTTGGGAGTACTGCTGAGTTCAGTCCCCTATGGGTCAGGGACCACGAAGTCCAGAAGGGGCGCGTCCGGTGGTTCATGACAATACTTCAATGAAAACTGAGCAAAATGGCATTTCACAAGGTTTAGAAAAGGGAAGGAAAGGGCAGTTGTAAGAAATAGGTGCACCACACAGTTCTAGGTGAGAATCAATCTAAAGAAGGCAGATCTAACAAATGTAGCCAGGGTCAGTAGGCCTGTGCCAGAGTCAGTGGTACAGGGCAAGGGCCCAGGAGCAAAATGTTCTTGTAGCTGCAGTCAAGTCTTTGGTTAACGAATTTGAAAAGGTGGATGCAGGAGTTGAAAATACAATGTTTAAGAGAGAGGGACGGCCAACCCTACAGGTAGGTAAAGGATTTAAAACACCTTTAGTGCTACCGCGAAGGAAGGGCGGCCTGGCGGAAAAATGTACCTTTACAATGAAGAAGTGGCTCCTGCGGCGGCGGTTGTTCCTGGTAGTTCTTGCAGTTCGGGGGATCCAGCAGAGGAAGAGAGGCTATCATCGTGGAGGAAGGTTCGAGTTACTGAACTACCCAGGAATGAAACCAGCCGCTGTGCTGCCCAATGAATAAAAGGTACGCTCCTTTAAATGGCGGTCCGGGCGCACTGGTGCCTGGCTATCCGGCCTCCGAGTACTGGGTACTGACGATTCGACCAAGGCAGGTCCAGGAAGGCGATTGGCAAACTGGTTGGCCCCACCAGCTCAATGGAAGAAGGCTCTTGCAGATGAAGATCTTCTCTCGTCGTGTGGAGAACAGTGGTGAGACGCTGCAGCAGGGCTTCACCGGTGGTTCAGTCGTTGCAGATGTCTTTGGCTTCTCGCCTCTTCGGCTTCTTAGTTACAGTGGTGACGTCTTTCTCTTCCTCAAGTCCTCAGGACCCTGCTTTTTTGCAAAAAGATCCCCATTCATACATCCAAGCTGTCACTCACACAGTGGAGTGGTCATCTTGACAGGAGACCCTCTAGCCTATCAGGATAGAGTGCGCCATGGGTTGCGGAGGCAACCCTGTCCAGGGGTCCTACTCCCCCTCCCACACAATGGACCCACCCCAGACTCAGTGGCACCGAAAGGAGGGCTTCTCGGCAGAAGCCCGCCAAAAGGACGAACAAAGGATCCCCGACCTGGGTTAGGAGTTTAGAGAAAGACACAAGAAAGAAGTTATATTAAAGTTCTGGCAAATAAAACCTACCGGAGTCAAGTTAATATTAAAATGCACCGGCGGTATGTTAGAGGCTGTCAGAAAAAGTGGTGGCCTCGAACAATGGGAAAATCCCATAGGGAAATATTTGCGGTCGAATATTTACGGTAGTAACCACTGCCACCAGCCAGAAACTTTTGAGAGAGGGACCATACGGTACCCTCTTGAAAATGAACTTAAGGGAAAAACTACTAACCCTTTCCAGTACCTCCATAGTAAGATGGGTTGCACTGGTTTAGTTCATAGGATTTGCTAGTAAAGTCAATTGGGACATTACATGCCCTGGGAGACAGTAGTCAGTCCCAGGGTATGGAGTCTATGTTTGGGGGTCGCTACGACACCCCTGTGTCACTGCACTGAGGGTGCTGTGTAACACATGTGAATAAAGATGGTTCCTATGGGGTTGAGAAAATCCCATAGACCTTAAACACAAAAAATAGCCTAGAACACACATAGCAAAAATGCCTAAGAGTGGGAAAAAGAGTCTCACTCTTAGCAGGTAAAAAGAAACAAACCCTTAAAATCCAGCAAAGCTGCTGGGGGACTCTATAGGTAAGGGAAATTAGCCATAGAATGAGAATTCTCCCTAACACTTTGTTACTTGAATTATCTGCTACCTTCGATACCATTGACCATGCCGTCTTGCTCGTCCGGACCGGCCTTATTGGTGCCGTATTTTCCTGTTTTTTTTTGTTTATCTCTGACCGAACTGTCAATTTCCTCCCCCCCTTTTCTCTCTGTGCCCACTGCCTTGACATGTGGAGCCCCTCAGGTTTCCTCCATTTTACAGGTTTTGTTTAACATGTACATGCAACCTCTTACCAAGCTCATCTGCTCTCACGGCTTCCAATGTTTTTCTTAACAGATGATGACAGATTCTGCTCCATTTAGATCTCTCTCTCTCTTTTCGAGATAGCAACCAGATTTAGGGCCTTCCTCCAAGCTGTGGGTGCATGGATGTGTAATAGCTGGGGAAAGGGGAAAACATTGAGGTGCTGGTGGTGGGCTCTCCTTCCTCTACTGTCTTTTGGACCCCCTCTTTTTGGCCATCTTTAGGAGTAAATATATTAGCTTTTCTGTGTACGGAATCTCAGATAAGTCCAGCATGTCAAAGGGGCTATCTTCAACTGAAAACCCTTAGTAAGGTTCTTTGTTTACTCCTTTCTCATTAACATGCCCCTATGGTGTCCTCACTTGTTATGTCTTCCATGGACCACTGCAACACCCTATTTCTGGCACAACCTGTCTACCTCTTATGGACCCTTCAGGTCCTGAAGAACTCTGCAGCCAGAGTAGCCACTTACAGACTAGTTGTGCTCACATTACTCCAGTTGTGCACCATCTTCATTGGCTACCCATGCTTTTCAGGTTACTTGAACTCACTCTCCTATGAATCCAGTTTTCGAGTGACATTTTTAACTTTGAAATGTTCTTTCTGAGATCCTTAGTGGTCTATAATTTACCCGTACTTGTTCACAGTACAGCATCATTATGCAAAGCAAATAATTTATAGATCGATAATTGCGTCACAAACCTCCAGCACTGTGTATCAGTGTGCCCCTGCTGAAGGTGTGAAGTTGTGATATCTGTTGAGCCCTTACAGGAAATATTGTGATGAAAGATTGTGAACATTTGCAATAATAAAGTTTACTTTTTCTGCTATCAAATTCTTGCAGCTTTTCATGTGCAGTTATGAGGACTGTTTTTCCTCAAATGTTTCACTATTCGGCTTCTTTTTCTTCCAATCCCCACAGGTAAAGCAGGTTCACTCCATATGGCTCCACCAATTCGATCTCTGGTTTTGAAAGGGCAATTGACAAATATACTGTGTAATGTATAGTATGTATCCAGTCTACACATGTATATGTACTATTTGTTGCTTTACAGTGTAAGCACTTGTCATAATAAAAACACCTCCATTACCCAATTGTCTTTTATTTCTTTAAGCTTACGTGTTATTCGTTTTTAACCCCTTGAGTGCCAAGCCCTTTTTTGGTGGTTTCGGTATGTCGCCATTCAGTCCCTTGTGACCTGTTTGTTACATGTGATATCTCTACCAAATTTGGCCCCCTTTCTTCCCACATGTAGGCGATCCTAGTTTGCTGTATGGGGGTGAGAGAAAATAACCAAAAAGGAGTACATTTTGTGTTTTTTCAGAAAATGCCAATAAAATAATGTACAAAGAAGCCTGTGGTTTATTCCTTGTAAGAGCTAGGAACATATGGTTTGCTGTGCTGAATTCGCCATTTTCCAGGCTTTCAAGAACAGGTTGAGTGGAAACCAAATAAAAACAATTTTATGAGGTTACTGTCAATTTTGTGAGAGGTAGGTGATTTTTACCCTTTTTCCCAATGGTCCATGTGTGGACGGAATGGAAGAGGAAGGCAGGATGCTGAGTGGTAAGACAGAAGGGATACATTTCTGAAAAGTAGACAACATCCCAAGTTTAGGAAAGGGTAATTTGGGCAGGTCAGGCAACATCTATGTAGGGAAAATGCCCATAGTTTGGGGGAAAATTGGAAAAACGACAGAAAGAAAGGTATGTGCTGAACATGGTTGGTACTGTAAGGTAATGGCTTCTGTGAATATTGAGAAAAGCGATGCCCCGCTACATTCCCCTGGCTCTTCCAGTTAGGAAGACCTATGCTCACTGAAAAACTAGTTCAGTCAAATTTGTAGAAAACCTAAATCTTGTTACAAAATGACATCAGCAAAGTAAGTAATAGAACAATCTTTAGAACAAATGTAAGAATTGTTTGTGTGTAAGTTACCACAACTGGCAATTTATTAAGAATGTCTCATGTTTTAGACATATATATGGTTTTAATAGCATCTCAAACCCGATAAGCCAAGCATGGAATGTGGGTCGTACAGACCCCTATCCATGTTAAACCAGGACAGCAAAATTCTCACAGCCATGTTGGCAAACCAACTCAAACAGGTAATAAAAAAACTCATTCACCCCAACCAAACTGGCTATGTCCCGGGTAGGAATATATCCGACAACCACAGGAGACTCCACCACATCATAGAACAGACAGAAGGCGACCCCAGCGAAATGGCAATAGTCCCGCTGGATGCAGTAAAAACCTTTGACTCTGTGAGGTGGTCTTGGATGATGGCAGCCTTGAAAGAATACGGAATGGGTCCAGGGTACCTGAGGTGGGTGAAGATGGTGTTTAGCTCTCCAACAACTAGGGTCAAAACAGGAGCGATCATTTCAGATAAATGGCAATTTAGCAGGGGCACGAGACAGGGATGCCCCTGGTCCACCATGCTGTACATTCTTGCATTGGAACCACTAGCGATCTGTCTCAGACAGCAGTACGAAGAGATAGGGGTTCACACGAAAGGGGGACCGCACTTGATATCATTGTATGTGGACGATATGCTGCTATACATGCGCTTCCCAGAAGAAAACTTGCAGTATGTCCTGGAAGTGATGGAGCGCTATGCGACCCTTTCGGGCATAGCAGTAAACCCCAAGAAGTCATGCATGTTTCCCCTGGGGAGATATAAGGGAATCTCTCAGGGGAACCTATCTATCCTGCAGATACCCTGGCAGACAAGTACATTTAGATACTTGGGGATCAACATATACCACACGATTGTAGACGATATAAACACAACATGGAAAGGGCAGTAGAAGGAATCAAGAACAGCATGGGGTTCTTGGCGAAACTCCCACAGGCAATGATGGGTAGGGCGACCTTGCTTAAGATGGTGGTCCTGCCCAGGCTGCTACACTTTTTCACGAATATTCCATATATGCCCCCCAAACGCTTCTTCACGAAACTCCAGAGTTTATGCAGGGGCTTTATATGGTATAATACTAGAAAGAGGGTGGCCCTATGGAAATTGCAGAACACGTATGATAGAGGGGGCATAAATCTGCCGAATTTCAAGATATACCACTTAGCGGGGCAGCTACAGTATGTGGCCAGATGGTTGTCCGAAGATGAGACAGCAGAAGCTAGATTGCTGAGGAGGGAGTGTGACCCATTCTTCTTAAAAGAACTGATATGGCAATATAAACTAGAGCTGCAAGGGCGAGCAAGATTGCTGGAACTAGGCTGGAAAACATGGCGCAAAGCGTGCCAGGGAGTGGGAAACCTGACTCCATGCTCCCCGCAGGTGCCACTTGTGGCGCTATGCAGAGAGGATGAGCAATTGATGAATGGGATCCGTAAATTCTGGGAACCGGTCGGCCTCGCGACCCTTGGAGATATATGGCAAGAGGGGGAGGCACTAGACTTCCAAAAGATAATGGAAAAAACCGGAGTGCCCAAGGGACAGCACATTACGTACACTAGAATCATTAAACGAGTGGAAGGAAAGTGGCCCCAGGCAGTACTAGCAGAACAACCCGATACTGTTATTGAAACGACGTATGACATCTCGGAGGGTGGGCACAAAATATCTCGAATTTACGAACTACTGATGTCTAGAGTGGGTAAGGAGTTGCACCAGCTGAGGCGGGATTGGGAGGAGGTGTCACGGGACGACACCCTGTTAAGAGTAGCACAGGACACCCAGGAAGGGTTTTGTGTGGTTGTGCCGAAGTAAGGTGGACAGATAAATACACACAGTTGAAAGTAATGAGAACGAAGAGTAGGCAAGTGTAGCAAGGAATAAGGTACAACAGAATGGATTCCCTCTAGGGGTGTATGCAGATATAGGAAAAGAGTATTCCACGGACCTTAGGAAGAACTCTAGCCTTCTGCACAGTTTGCTATAACAGAGGCCCACGCTGTTTGCTCATGGCTTGGAACAACAGCTATGGGTGTCTGTAACGTAGAAACGAGACAAGGGAAGGGGCAGAGGTTGTCTGATGGAAACCAACAGACAAGCTCTGTACAAAAGGGTCTACAAACAGTACAAGAGAAGATACTTACAGACAAATCCAGGAAAAGGAAGTTGATAGCAAACTAGCAGAAAGAAATGAAGGGTAAGTTGTATAACAGGATTGGATAGCTGAGGACAGTAGAGAACAAGGTTGAGAGCTCAGAGGAGCAGGAAAGCAATGAGCAAGTCCACAGGAGCAGGGCTGTAGAGTAGAGAGCCCAGAAGGAAAGGGCTTAGGGCAGCGGAGTAAAGCAGGCTGCACGGCAAGGAGCCCAGAAGGGCCGGGCAGCAAGGAGTGAGCCCTGGGGGGCAGGGCCGCTGACCGTAGAAGGCTGCAGTGGACTGTAGAGGGCTGCTAGGCTGAGAACCCAGCGGACAAAGGCTGTAGAAAGCAAGCAGCGGAGCGTGATCGGCTGCAAGGTAGGAAGGCCCGAGTACAAGGGCTGTTGGCAGCGGAGAGAAGCGGGCTGCGCGGCAAGGAGCCAGAAGGACCGGCAGCAAGGAGTAAGCCCCGAGGAGCAGGGCCGCTGACTGTAGAAGGCTGCAGAGGACTGTAAGCTGCAAGGTAGGTAGTCCAGAGGACGAGGGCTGTAGGCAGCTGGAGTGAGGCAGGCTGCAGAGCAGGGAGCCCAGAGGACAAGGGCTGTAGGCAGCCGGAGTGAGGCAGGCTGCAGAGCAGGAGCCTGGAAGACCGAGGCGGAAGGTAGCAGCTGAGCATGATCGGCTGCAAGGCAGAAACCCGGAAGGGCAAAGGCGGAGGCTGGAAAGCAGCAGAGCGTGATCGGCTGCAAAGCAGAGAGCCCGGCAGGGCAAGGGCGGAGGCTGGAAAGCAGCAGAGCGTGATCAGCTACAATGTGGAGAGCCCGGCAGGGCACTGGATCCAAAGCCGGAGAAAGGAGGAACCGCATACAAAGATCCGTAGCTCGAAGCAAAAAGGTGCTGGAAGAACTCTTAATGCAAGAGACTGAGCTCCTGCAGGCAGCAGCTTTTATACCGCCCAGCCCAGCACAGAGGCAGGCTAATTGGTCGCACCTGGATCAGCACACCTGCAGTCAATCGGCCACCTCCCTCTCTGTTCCTGAGCTGGTGGAAGCAGAGGAGATCCCTAGGGCTTCTGGGGATTGTAGTTCCGAAGATGACGAATAGGAATGGCCAGGAATAGATGGTTATAGCCAAGTGCATTGTGGTAAGTGTAGTTTGTTGGGAAAAATAGAAAGGCACCAAGTCTCGCAAATGGAAAATAAAGTCAATATTGATCGTAAATGTATGCGCCCATGCCGCAGGCATGACAGTATGCCCCTCTCCAGGCCCCTCTCCAGGCTCCCTGAAGGTTGACCAACAAGAAGGATGTCTGTCACACTGTGAAAGAGTCTTATTCCAAAAAGGCACATCATGAGGCACCAAAAACTGTTTAAGGTTGCTAGGTGGGAGTCTTGAAGGACGGAGACAGTATCAATGTTCTGAACCTTTGAGGTAGAATTCAGAAAAGACAAAGTCTTTGGAGCACAAAACCCAACAGTCTGTTCAGAGGAACTGTGAAAGACTGCTGCAGGCTCCATGGCAAATCTTGCTTTGAAAGGCAACAGTAAGGTGTTGGAAGGTGGAGCCAGAGGTACAGCAGAGTTGGTTGCTCTAGAAAGGTTTTCCAAGGCATCAGACACGGCAATGGCAAAGTCAAGGTTAGCCGCCGAAATTTCAGGAGTCACAGTGGAGGGTTCTCCATGCTTTGTAGGAAGTTCAAAAACCACCGCAGCATGGAGATCATGAATGGCTGTAGATAGTACCGATGCTGTAGCAACTGGGAGTGTGGGTGCCATAGAAGAACCAGCGGGCAGTGACGCACCTGAGACTGACAGAGTAGAGTCTGGTAGTTCTAGTGCTGTAGAGGCACCAGCAGGAACAACCGGAGCTGTAGTCCTAAAAGAAAAGTTGTTATCTGACTTAGCAACCGGTTCTGTCCTAGCAGGCAGAGAGGTAGGGGGTGCTTCTACTGTAGAAAGAGTGATGTGAGATACTGCAACAGTAGCAGATTTAGAAGTATTAACAGGAAGAGCATCAGAGATTGGGTTAGCAGATACAGTAACAGGCAGTATGACAGAAGTGGGGTCAGGATAGGGTAGGCGTTCTGAAGGCTGATCTTCAAAGTCTGGTGTGCTCAGATTGCTAAGTGGGTCTGGGGTCATGACTGATGGAAAGACTGGATTCCAGACAGGTACTGGGTATTGTTCAGAATCTGACTCGTGGTCTGATGCACAAAAACCCTTAGAAGCAGAGTACATTTCTGATTTGATCACTTCAGAACAGGCAGTAAATGTGAGTAAAGGACAGTAGTCAGAGGTAAGAGCGGAATAATGCTTTGACTCAGAAGGATCTCTAATCAGAAGATTACACTTCTCTTGTGGTGTAATGGCAGTGTGAGTGATTTGGCCCACCGAAGGAGTTAATTCTTTACTGTCTGTACAACAACCTGAGTTACTGTGGCTGGAAAGTGAAAGAGCTGTGTCAGACTTTAGAAGGGATGCATATGCTAAATTTAGGTCTTCCATCTGCTTGGTATAAGTCTGTATTCTTTTCTGTGTGGCAATTCCAGGCCTTATCATGTCGATCTCTAAAGACAGAATATCCGGTGTAGGACATAGTGTCAGAAGGTCTGGAATCGTGTGTCCCTTCATTACATTTTTACTATGTATATAAACAAAGTAATCATAGAGATCTTTGATCTGTCTTTTAAGGCGTAGGAGTTGTTCTTGAAGCAGGTATGTTTCATTAGCCTGATCTAAAGCTTCAGAATCAGATGTAGCAGAAAATTCGTTGGTAGCAATAGGAAGACTGACCTTAAGGTTATTATGGTTAGTAGATACTGGGGAAGTATTAAGACAACCAATGGTCAGTATAGGTCTTTTGTACCCAGGAGCAGGTGGACTAACCTCAGGATACTTAATGCCGTGTCCTATCAAATGAGGGTTACCAGCAGTCTTGGGAGCTTGCCAAGCTGATCGTGAACATATCACTGTAGCAACAGCGTACTCTGGGTTAGAGTCTCCCACAATGATTGCTATATCCTTGGCTGTAGCAGTGTTAGAAGAATTGTCAGAAAATGCATGAGTGTTTTCGATTGGTTGGGCTAACAAAATCTGCAGGAATTCATTTTCTTGTTGTAGTTCTTCTACAGATAGAGACTGCGGCTCATAGTTGCAAATGTCATAATAGTTACACATAGAAGGGTGAGCAAGCCAGTGAGTGTAGTACCGTGCTTGTAAATCTTTGTTTACTAAAGCGAGACTGTTCTTTAGACTAATGTTCTTGTTTGCTGACTTTAGGGAACCTATAGATTTTAGCAAAGGTTTCTTAACCCGAAAGGAAAGCATCCTTGGTCTGTGTGTGTCTTTCCTGCCTATAGAACAAGACATTTTTGGCTCTTGCATTCTGTCACGGGACGACACCCTGTTAAGAGTGGCACAGGACACCCAGGAAGGGTTTTGTGTGGTTGTGCCGAAGTAAGGTGGACAGATAAGTACACACACAGCTGAAAGTAATGAGAACGAAGAGTAGGCAAGTGTAGCAAGGAATAAGGTACAACAGAATGGATTCCCTCCAGGGGTGTATGCAGATATAGGAATAGAGTATTCCAGGGACCTTAGGAAAAACTCTAGTATTCTGCACAGTTTGCTATAACAGAGGCCCACGCTGTTGGCTCATGGCTTGGAACAACAGCTATGGGTGTCTGTAACGTAGTAATGAGACAAGGGAAGGGGCAGAGGTTCCCCGATGGAAACCAACAGACAAGCTCTGTACAAAAGGGTCTACTAACAGTACAAGAGAAGATACTTACAGACAAATCCAGGAAAAGGAAGTTGATAGCAAACTAGCAGAAGGAAATGAAGGGAAAGTTGTATAACAGGATTGGATAGCTGAGGACAGTAGAGAACAAGGTTGAGAGCTCAGAGGAGCAGGAAAGCAATGAGCAAGCCCACAGGAGCAGGGCTGTAGGGTAGAGAGCCCAGAGGGAAAGGGTTTAGGGCAGCGGAGTAAACCAGGCTGCACGGCAAGGAGCCCAGAAGGGCTGGGCAGCAAGGAGTGAGCCCTGGGGGGCAGGGCCGCTGACCGTACAAGGCTGCAGAGGACTGTAGAGGGCTGCTAGGCTGAGAACCCAGCGGACAAAGGCTGTAGATAGCAAGCAGCGGAGCGTGATCGGCTGCAAGGTAGGAAGGCCCGAGTACAAGGGCTGTTGGCAGCGGAGAGAAGTGGGCTGCGTGGCAAGGAGCCAGAAGGACCGGCAGCAAGGAGTAAGCCTCGAGAAGCAGGGCCTCTGACTGTAGAAGGCTGCAGAGGACTGTAAGCTGCAAGGTAGGTAGCCCAGAGGACAAGGGCTGTAGGCAGCCGGAGTGAGGCAGGCTGCAGAGCAGAGAGCCCAGAGGACAAGGGCTGTAGGCAGCTGGAGTGAAGCAGGCTGCAGAGCAGGGAGCCCAGAGGACAAGGGCTGTAGGCAGCCGGAGTGAGGCAGGCTGCAGAGCAGGAGCCTGGAAGACCGGGGTGGAAGGTAGCAGCTGAGCGTGATCGGCTGCAAGGACTAAACCCGGAAGGGCAAAGGCGGAGGCTGGAAAGCAGCAGAGCGTGATCAAAGCCGGAGAAAGGAGGAACCGCATACAAAGATCCGTAGCTCGAAGCAAAAAGGTGCTGGAAGGACTCTTAATGCAAGAGACAGGCAGCAGCTTTTATACCGCCCAGCCCAGCACAGAGGCAGGCTAATTGGTCGCACCTGGATCAGCACACCTGCAGACAATCGGCCACCTCCCTCTCTGTTCCTGAGCTGGGGGAAGCAGAGGAGATCCCTAGGGCTTCTGGGGATTGTAGTTCCGAAGATGACGAATAGGAATGGCCAGGGATAGATGGTTATAGCCAAGTGCATTGTGGTAAGTGTAGTTTGTTGGGAAAAATAGAAAAGCACCAAAGTCTGGCAAATGGAAAATAAAGTCCATATTGATCGTAAATGTATGCGCCCATGGTGCAGGCATGACAGGAGGAGGAGGCGGGAGAACCCATGCAGGACGGGCAGTGGGAAAGAGCCCAGAGATATCATAAGAAGGTGTCCAGGAATGTGCGGCTGCAGCAAATTCAGTTATATGTCACCCACAGGGCATATATGATCCCCAGTAAAATCGCCAGATTCGGAATTACAGTAGTACAGAAATGCCCCAAGTTTGGGGAGGTGGAAGCTGGGATGATCCACATGTTCTGGGCGTGCCTGGAGGTGAGAAGATTCTGGGTGGAAGCTAGACAACGTCTGTCACAGAAGGGGATTCAGTTAGAGGTGGAATCAGTATGGGCATGCATGCTGGGGGGATTTACCAGACCATGCAACCTAAAGCATATCAGTAAACTGA
The DNA here is from genome assembly GCF_040938575.1 of Ambystoma mexicanum. Lineage (NCBI taxonomy): Eukaryota > Metazoa > Chordata > Amphibia > Caudata > Ambystomatidae > Ambystoma > Ambystoma mexicanum. Next base: position 1,006,412,020 of record NC_090934.1, read on the forward strand.
AAGATCTGGCCTACATCTTGGCCAAACGGAGAATTGCCAGGGGCTGGAAAGCAGCCCAGAGACCTAGACTAGAGGTGTGGTGGAATGATCTCCTGAAATGGGCAGATGCAGAGACGGCGGAATGGTACGAAGAAGTTAGTAGAGGTGGGGAGGAGGAAGCGGGACCCCTGATAGCATGGAAACAAATGGTGACCACAATGTCGGGACTCTCCCGGGTTGATCCTAGCAAATATGACACGTCTGAGAACTGTGAAGGAGATTAACCCAAGAGAAAACGTAATCCGAGGCATTGAAGTAGGAGCTCGAGTTAATGGGGAGGGAGGGGTGAGGACTGCAATGTGTTACATGTAAATGTAAGCTAAGAAGCTAGTAAACGAAAAAATGTCTGATGTGTTAAAAAAAAATACATATATATATATTGTTTTAACAGTATATCACATACCAATGAATCTTTAAATCTTGTTACAAAATTACATCATCAAAGTAATTAATAGAACCAATCTTTAGAAAAGATTTTAGAATTAGTTTTTTATAAATTACCACAACTGGCAATTTATTAAGAATGTCTCATGTTTTAGACATATATATATTGTTTTATCAGTATATCACATACCAATGAATAAGTTCATATAAATAGAAGAACAAGCAATTGTTTTTTTACCAAACCCAAGAAAGGTACATTTTCTTGCCTCCATTGTTGCCATTGTAACAATGTGCAAAAAGGCAATAGTATAAGACACCCATATACAGGCCAAAAGATTGAACTTCATGATTATGCAACCTGTGACAGCAGATATTTAATTTATGCATTAATTGTGATAATGATATGATATGATATGGCATTTGTAACGCGCGACGAGGCAAGGGGGGTGGGGAACAAGGGGAGACAGACAACGATCCTACTAGGCCAGGTGTCATTCAGATCGCGCAAGTGCAAGGGTAGAGGGGAAGGGAAAAGTGCAAGGGGAAAGGGAGAGGGGAAAGTGCAGTACAGGGTTAGTAGAATACAAGAAAAATAATAAGGGCCAGCTAGTGGCAAGTGCAAGGTAAGTGCCGAGAGGAGGGGCTGTAGGGATAAAGAGACAGTCCCGCAGTGCAGGGGTTGCCAGGGAGGCAGTGCAGGGAAGAGTTGCTGGGCCAAGGACCGAGATCAGTGAGTGGCCCAGTTGTAGATTCAGTGCAGGTTCAGTGATTGTAGCAGGGGAGAGGGGGAGAGAAAGCGGAGGCAAAGAGGAAGGTTTTGAAGTGCTTCCGGAACCGGAGATGGTTATCCTCAAGTTTCAGGGAGGCAGGAAGGCTGTTCCAGAGGGAGGCCACTGCTGCGGAGAGAGATCTACCCCCAACTCATTGCTTGGAGAAGCAGCTGACCCTGAGGGAGGTGGAGGAGGATGAGCGAAGAGCTTGGGAAGGAAGATATTTAGGAAGAGAGAATTGAAGGTATTTTGGCCCAAGGCCCCAGAAGGCCTTGTGGACAATGCAGAGGGTTTTGAACTTAATCCTCGCAGCCACTGAGAGCCAGTGTAGTGATTTCAGTCCTGGAGAGATACGGTCCCTGGGCTTGAGGCCAAGGACACGTCTCGCAGTCCTGTTCTGGATGAGTTGCAAAGGGCGGAGAGTAGAGGCAGGCAGATTTAGATAGAGGCTGTTACAGTAGTCCAGCTTCGAGAGAACCAGGGCTCTAGAGACAGTGAGCTTCTGGGGGAAGGAGAGGAAAGGAAGGATACCTCTGAGGAGGTGTAGCTGGTAGTGTGACTTCTTAGAGACGTCAGATATGTGAGGAGAGAAAGAGAGTGTGGAGTCGAAGATGACCCTGAGGTTTTTTGCCTTGCAGGTAGGAGCAGGAAGAGGGCCAAGAGAGGCCGGCCAGAGAGCTGCAGGGAAGGAGGGAGTGGGTGTGCCGATGAGTAGAATTTCAGTCTCACAATCACATGTGCGGAGATACAGCAAAATGGCTGCGCTGGCTCTTGTAAACGCCATAGCCTCAAAACTGCATTTTGCAGCAACAAAAAGATGGCTGCACCGTCCTGCCACGCACACACCAGGCAGGGTGGAACCAGGGGACACACTGAAGGAGTGTGCCAGTGTGTTCTGAAACATACAAATGGAATAAAGTGAAAAGGCAGCACTGCTTTGCTGAAACCCCTAAATCCCCATTGAAAAGGAAACGTTTTCACTTTTAAAAAAATGCTGCTTTGACGCTAATTCCATCTGTTCTTTCTTAAACCACTGGTATCAATAAGGCCCTGCCATGCCCAGTTGTCAAAGATGGCACTCTGTCAAGAGTGGCACAGGGCCCCCAGGTAGGGTTTGGGTGGCTGTGCTGATGTAAGGTGACAGATAAGTACACACAAAGCAGGAAACTCATCAAGAAAGAAAAGTAGGCAACTGTAGTTGTGAACAGAAAGGGGCAGGAAATACAAAGATACAAACAAACTGGATTCCCTCTTGGGGTGTATGCAGATATGGAAAAAGAGTGTACCACAGACCTTTGGAAACTCCAGCCTTCTGCACGGATTACTATTACAGAGGCCCACTCTGTCTGCTCATGGCTGGGAACAACAGCTCTGGGTGTCTGTTAAACAGAAAACGCGACAAGGGAAGGGGCAGAGGTTGCCTGCCGGAAACCAACAGTCAAGCTCTGTTCAAATGATCAACATAAAACACAAGAGAGACAAGAACAGAAATAACCAGGGACAAGGAAGTCTAAGAGAAATCTAGCAGAAGGGAATGAAGGAAGAAAAAGTACAATAGAAATGGGTAAACTAAAGAGGACAGAGGAGTCAAGGAAGAGAAGGACAGGGATCAAGAACAAGGGGTTGCAAACAAGGAAGAGAGCAAGGGAGCAGCAGCCAGGAAAGAGGGGGGCTGCAAACAAGGAAGCAGGGTTGTAGTACCAAATGGTACAAGGTACAGAAAAACTGTAGTGGATTGCAGAGGACTGTAGTAGGCTGCTAGGCAGAGAGTCCAGAGGAGCAGGACTGAGAGCTGTAGTAGGCGGCATACAGAGAGCCCAGAGGAGTAGGGCAGCAAGGAGCGAACCCAAAGGAACAGAGCGTAGAGACAGAGAGACCCGAGGGTCAGGGTTGAAAGCAGAAGAGAGTAGCAGGCTGCAAGGCAGGGAGCCCAGCGGAGCAGAGCAGCAAGGAGCGAGCTCAGAGGAGCAGAGCAGCGAGGCAGGGAGCCCGGAAGGCTATGGCTGTAGGCAGCGGAGTGTAACAGGCTGCAAGGCAGGAAGCCCAGAGGAGCAGGGCTGTGAGGGAGGGAGCCCAAAAGGCTAGGGCTGTAGGCAGCATGGTGTAGCAGGCTGCAAGGCAGGAAGCCCAGAGGAGCAGGGCTGTGAGGCAGGGAGCCCAAAAGGCTAGGGCTGTAGTCAGCAGGGTGTAGCAGGCTGCAAGGCAAGAAGCCCAGAGGAGCAGGGTTGTGAGGCAGGGAGCCCAAAAGGCTAGGGCTGTAGGCAGCAGGGTGTAGCAGGCTGCAAGGCAGGAAGCCCAGAAAGAGCACTGGAACAAAAGCAGGAAAATGCAGCAGCAGGAACAGCATACAAATTCGAGACAAAGGCAAATAGGGGCTGGGAGGACTCTTGATGCAAGAGACTGAGCTCCTGCAGGCAGCTGCTTAAATACCGCCCTGCCCTGTACTGCGGCAGGCTAATTGGCAGCACCTGGAGCAGCACACCTGAATACAATCTGCCTCCTCCCTCTCTGGTCCTGAGACGGTGGAAGCAGCACTGATCCCTAGGGCTTCTGGGGATTGTGGTTCCAATGCTGGCGAATGGGAATGGCCAGGAATTGATAGCTGTAGTAAGGTGCATTGTGGTACATGTAGTTAGTTGAGTTATATAAGAAGGCATCAAAGTCAAGCAAATGGGAATTAAGTACCAAAGTGTGAATAGGGGTTGTTCCAAGAGTATTCTGAAGAAAAATGAATAACAAATAGTCCATGATGATTGCCAATGTGTGTGCCCATGGCGCAGGCATGACACCAGTATATCTCATTGTGCCTCAGCAAAACCAGGCATGATTTCTGAATGACAGGCCCTGTTAAGCCAAATCTAAAAAAAGGGCCCAAGAAACTTCACTTCCTGCCGTGCACGGGAAGCGCTTTATTTTGTGCTACAAAGTGTCAAAGGAATGAGCCCTGCAAAAGAAATCATAGCTCTGTGCACATGTCAATTCCAGGAGACCTTTGCCTTGTACAGACTGTTGTGTACAAGAAACTAACTATGGCTACAAGACAATATTGGGAAGACAGATGGCAAAATCGAATTTGAAAGGAAATGCTAGCAGTTTTCACCACATGTGTAAAATGGGCTTTGCAAACCAAAGAAAAATAAATGCCAGTTTTAAAGGAAAAGTAATATGTTGAATGAACGCTTGTCTGTGCCTAGCAATGAGAAGGGGCTGGCTGCTGGGAAACACATATGTGCTATTTTTATTCCACAGGCTTGTTTTCTTTTTTGATTCAGGACCAAAGAAAAGAAAAGAAAGGTTTTAAACTGATTTGGCTAGATTTTGCAGGCTTCCAAAAACAAGTTATTCTAGTTGGCAGAGATAAGGCTTCCCCCAAGGAAGGGAGCCACCATAAACCTCCAGGACACGAAAGTAAGAATTGCTAGGTTGGAAAACTGTGACTGACCAGAACAAAGAAACTTCACATACTAATCAGACTTCAGTCTGGGTAGGGGCCTCTTTCAATAGAAATTCTGGAACATCAAAGTGTGAAGTGGATAAGGGGCAATAAGCCTTAAATCAAGCTGGAAAAACCCATCCTCCCTTTGGGGGAAGTGACAGTTGGTGGTAGCTGAAAAAGAAAAAAACGGTCCAGGGCAGGACAAAGGACTGCCATTTGCTTCCAAAGACTATTTTATAAATAAACTTTAAAGACTTTTATCTCTGCAGCAAGACTTTGTTAAAATGTAAAAATCTTGCAGTTTAAAAGTGATTTAGTGTTTTAAAAATTTGAGACATTGTAGAAGTCACTGACACTTTGGGGATAGAAATGGCAAAGTATTGGGGATTATAAGAAAATTATCAATGATGCCAATGCACATTTTTATACTTACATCCCTTATGATAAACCACACATATCTATAAAGTTATGGAATTTTAGGCCGAATCTTTCATACTCAAAATTACCAAAATGTATTAGAGGGGTGAAACAATGTCTCAAAGAGTTCAAAGTTGAAGTGGAATGGTCTGCATAAAATATGAAACCTGCTCATGTCATTGGGTAATATGCCACAACTGAACAAATGTGTAAATTCTGTTATGACTGATTTTTGGCAAACAGGCCTGTGTGAAGTCTTTTCGCTCATAAAAGTACAACCCCTAAACTGAGTCACATCCTAGGGGAGGCAGCCAACATTGATTGCCCACTCCAGGTGGTAGAGGTGTGTTTAGCAGACCCTGCCCAGCCATATACTTTGATGATGTCACTATGTATTATAAATAAGAGTCCCTGACAAGACTCTAGACACACACACTTCCTGAAGTTCCTGTACTGCGTTCCTGTTCCATTCATCATACACATACCAGACTCCACTACAAGGCCAAAGCATTGCTGACCCTACTCCAGGGCCCACTGCATAACACAAGCAGTGCTGATCCCATTCCCAGCAAGGCCTCAATTCTGAAAACCCACTAATTTCCCAATTAATAGGGGAAAGCTGCCATCCTGCCATCTAGCTGACCTTTAGTATCCAGTGACCAGAATTGCCATTCCAGTCCTTGCCATCCGGTGACCAGAACTCCCAGCTGTTTGCCAGGCACGCTGCTGTGTAGTGACCAGAACCCTTGATGGTCCAAAATCCCAAACTAAACGTGGACTGTAAGTATAATCCCTACCCCATAGAAATCCATAGTCTACTTGTCTTGCATTTGTCCTTATCCCACTCTCTAAGTCATCCTATCCTTATCTTGATAACTTGTTGAAACTGTCAGAATTACCCATGCAACCCTGCCCTTGATTTCTAGTGCTAGCGCCAGCTCTCTTTTCAATTTTGTCTTGTGTAATCCTATGCCATTAGTCATATTTAGAGTGATCGGACAGGTTTCCACCAGGGTTGGGCGCTGGGGTGATAGGGTTGAACTCGTGAATCAACCTTGGATCTTACTGTGTCCATCTTTGGTGGCCTAACCTGAATACTCTAGTGTAGAGTAAAATAGTTCTTGTCACAACTGATTTCCTTTCCTATTTCGCAGTTTCATTTTACTCAAAGCGCACCTTATCTTGCATAACTCATCCAATTCACCAGCTAGAGACTTATTTTCACTTCCATATTATCCCTGTGATATACCTCTATCCCCCAGCCCAAAATCTCCGAATCAGTGTATTTCACCCGTTTTTAGTAAAAACCGTTTGGGTAATTTAAGGTGGCAATTGAAAAATGCAACTTTTACATGTGTCATTTGGCTGCAATCTGTTTTAAACTTTCCACTCATTTTCGAACTGTATGCTTTTGGTAATCCATTCTCTGTGATTGTTAGTGTCTTTGCATTGTTGCTTTGGTGAGGAATTATATTTGCTTCAAGGTTTTTAACACACATTCATTATTGATTCTGGAATGCAGGCAACAGAGGCAGCTGCATAATCCTGCAGCTCATGGCCCTCTCTTTATGGGTTATGAAAGATATGAACTCGACTAAAAAGAAGATTGAAGTTGCTAACAATCCCATTCCTAAAAAACCTAAATCAACCTCACAGATGGCTGAAGTACCTAGTCAACAGGATATTTATTCTATCCTTTTGAAGATGGCATAGGACTTAAGTAAAGTAGCACAAGATGTAGGAGATGTCAAGGCTTCTATGGAGGATCTCAACCATGAAGGTATCCCAGATTGATGGTCGTGTTTCTGTATTGGAAAGTGGTACAGCTTCTATGACCTCTGAAATATCTGGTGGATACAGGGCATACAGAAGCCTGAGAGATGACTTCCACAAAGGATCTGTGAAGACTATGGAGATTGATCTCAAGATTAGAAGCAACAATCCGCGGATAGTGGGCATTGATGAATCAACAGAGGAGAATTTGGTCCAAACTGTGATTGAAGTATTAAAGACTACCTACAAATGCGACCATATTATCACCATGGACATTGACAACACATACAGAGTTGGAAGAAAATCTGGGCCCAAAGCAAGACAGATCCTGGTTTCTTTTATGAACACTAGAAGCAAAGAGGGTACTGAGGGCTGCTAGGAGTAAGGAAACTGCCTTTTCAGAGGCAATAAGGTCTCTATCTACCCAGATTACCTCAAGGAGGTATTAGAGATCAGAAAAACCTTTAAAGGCCCTAGGTATCTGGCACAATCTCTGGGAATAAAGTCTTTCTTAAACAGGATGAACCTGCTAACTTTGGTGTTTCACATCGGACCCTTCAGAAGCTATGAAATGGCTGAATGCACTGAAGAATGCCTCAAATGCGATGGTTTGATCTCCCTTCAATGTCATCCATGTGGTTGAGAATGTATTATTTTTGTTATTTTTGCTTAATTGCCCTTTTGAACATTTGTATCTATGCATTCTTATACTTTAAAATGGCACCGAGTTGACACTGCAGTTGAACAAACTTAAATTGAAAAATGCTTACAGTCGTCTTCGTTCTGTGTTACTTCGCTCCAAAGACTCTGTGCTTAGAATAAAGGATATTAGTCACATATGCGTGAGGAGGATCAGCTGACTTCACTGCTCTTGCTTCCATCGGTGAGCGACATGCAATTGGATCGGATTCTGAAGATACGTCTTTGTGGGCGGGATCGCTGACGGAGTTCTGCAATGGACGGCAATCCGATTTGAGATGGTTACGCGGAGTCGGCGTGCGATTTCTAGATCTACGGTGATGTGAGTGTTGCCATTACATCCCTTGCAAGATCACCAGTCTTGTTGCTCGCCGGAAATATTGAAATATATGATTTAATTGAAATGCACTGCCGGTCAAGACAGCGAAACCGATTGTTAAGGATCACGGACATGAAGGTACATTTGGGGTGATTTTTTCGCTACTTTTACTTGGCGTTAACTAGAAGGGAAGGATTGCCACCACCTTATAGGTTGAGAGTTGATCAGATGGGCTCCACTATTCAGCCTATAACCTGTAGACTGCTGGGGAGGATTAGGGCGCATTGATACATTCTAAAGACCAGCAAATACAGCTTCAAAATGCACTTTCCTCGCGTTTTGGTAAATGCGAATTCTGCTGCATTCCCATTTTGTACTGTGTTTCCATGTGTTTGATCATTCGAATCCTGATGTTTTCTTCTCACACACAAAGCAGGATCAAAATGTACTGTTGTCCACGGATACAATTTATACTGGTGACATCTTCAATGCATTTTGAGCTTTTCTGCATGTTTTGGAATTTATATTTGCCATTCCGTTGATCCATTCAACATGTGTTTCTCCTTCCTTGTAATATTCAGGCGACATTGTGAATGTTGAATTTTTTGGTGCATTTTGAGGGTGTATGTGTTTTCGGACCTAGTTTGTCTCCCTCGACTCCTATGCGTCTAAAGGCTAGTTTTTTCACGGAGGACTGAATGCATTTTGGGCACTGGGTCGCACTCTGGAGCTGTTTTTTGCACCATTGGGTCAATATATTTTGATCGGGTTTGTTTACCGGCTGGATCTTGGGTGTTGGCATTTTTTGGGACATTTTGGGCGTTTATGTTTTGTTTTCGGAGCTTCTCTTTTTGAACCTCTCAACATGATCTGGTGTTTACCGCCGTTTAACTGAACACGTTTGACCCTGCCTTTCAACGAGACAGCCAGGTGCAGAGCGTGACATAAAGAGCAAAATGCATTCAAAGAATAATCAGTCACATGTGGTCGGGAATCAATTTGTGAGGCAGAGCTGTGTGTTTACAGCTATTAGACAATGGCTGGATCAACACGGCTTTACATAGGGGTTTGGTTGGCGCCATGGGCAGGATTATTAGACTGACTTTAGCTCATGTGCATGACATTTTCCTGTGGAGGACAATGTACTGCATTTAACTGCCTATTGTCACCCTTTTTCTCCTGTGTATGATAGATATTTATTGTGTGATTATATGGGTATTAGGATTCGTATTTGTTGACAGTTGGTGCAATGTCAATGAAATATTGATATTATACCTCCCACACAATAGGGGGGAGGTGGTACGGTCATCGGGATATAGGCATTCACTTATACGGGAGCTTCGATATGTGACCAATAATTGTTCATCTGTAATATTTTTATTTTTATTTTATTTTGCATTTTTTAAAGCGCTCACACAGCCTGCGGGCATCGAGGCGCTGTTACAGGAATTGTTTGTTTTTTCAGTTGCTAATTGTTTTGTTTTTTTGTTGTTGTCTTAGTTGCGTATTTATAATGCGCTTAAACACCCAGAGGTTTCTAAGCGCAGACCCGGGGATCGAACCTGTGTTGCTAAGTGTCGTCTTGCTTCCAAGGCGTGCACGTTGCCGTTAAGCTATCCTCCCGGGATAAAATATGATGTGCTTAATGAGCAGTTGGGTGGGTGATGACTTTTAGAGTTTATAATGTCAAATTTATTTTATTATTGTACACCCTATATGGTTTATGGAGTATATTTATCTGCTATGTTTGTATTTTCCCATGTTTATTGACTGATTTGGTGAATGGGTTGAGGAGGGAGGTAATTTGTGGCGTCGGTTAAGTGTCCTCTTTCTTTTCTATTCTCTTGAATTGTTGGAACTTTAGTAAGTATCGAGGTTTTGGTCCAGTTTCTTGTGAAACTTTTAAGAAGTGATATTACGCTTCTTATCGGGGCATTTATATTTGTCATCATGGGGGTGCCTTTGAATATGTCAATACGGGGTCATTTGAGAATATATGGGTATTCTGTTTTGAATAAGTTCAATGGATGACTTTGTTTTTTAAGGAATGTTTTTTTTTTTAGACATAGGTTTGGGATACTTATTTTAATTGTTTATCATTAATTTTTGTTTAAGAGTTCAGTTTAATTAGGGAGAGGTGTCCAGGGCGCCAGACATCTTGTTATGTGATATACAAACTTTTATTTGATGCTGTTTTTTGCAGTTTGCTTCTACTTTGGGGTTGGGGGGCTGGGGTTTACGTCTAATTGTCCTATTGTGGTTTTAGTGTCAGGTGATAAGTCATTGCAAAGTTTGGTGCCCGGACACAGTCTAATGTGCACTATGGATGGGCATTTGATAATGATCACTTGGAATGTGAATGGTTTAAACAATATGCTTAAAAGAAAGAAAGTCATGTCTTATCTGAATGATCTGAAGGGTGATGTGTTAGGGAAGACTTTGATGTTCTGAAGAAATGATGGGTTGGAAGAGTCTATGGGTTTAACTCAAGATCTAGGGGTGTAGTGATCTTGATTAGAAAAAATGCCCCTATCAAAGTTTTGAAAACATTTAATGATGATGATGGTAGAATTGTTGCCATTCTGACAAATATTCAAGAAACTGAGGTAATTTTTTGTAATGTATATGCACCTAAGATAGATGATGGCTCCTTTTTCAGGAGGGTGGCTCAAGTTGCCCAAGATCTGGGGTCAAGAAATATTGTTCTGGGTGGGGATTTTAATACAGTTCTGGACCAAGATATGGATAGGTCAGGGTCAAGATTTGGTAGACCTACTGATCTGCACTCCAGGGCTCTGAGAGATCTTTTGGAGGAACATAATTTAAAGGATGGGTGGAGAATGGAGAATCCGGTGGCCAAAGAATACACCTTTTTTTAATTAAATTTTTTTTTATTTATTGTGCAATAGCCAACATTGGACTTTTAACACTTTCACAATTATTCAGCAGAATAATAGAACTAGAATGCGTCAATCAATTTACAAAACTCACGTCAGTAAAATCTTTAAAAAACAAAAAGAAATAAAAAAATCCAGAATACATTTTTTTTTCTCTTGAACACTAAAATTAATTATAAGGAACAAAGATGCTGTGAGTAAAATAAGCAATACAGAGCATAAATTAAGATAGTCAGGGGATCCGTGTTCCAAAAAGAAAAATCACCTGTACAGAGAAACAATTTCAATATACAAAGTCCATTAGAGACCTTCAAACACTGGGTCAGACCATGATGATTCTAATTACTAGGGACTTCATTCAATCGAAATCACAACTGGGTCACTGATCAAATTAATTTCTCTCAGTGCTCTGACAAGTTCCATTGAGAGAGCAGATTCATGACAGGAGGATACTCTCCCCCAGAATTCAACAGAATCAAGCCAGAATAGCTGATGAACAAACCTACTGAATCTTCTGGCCTTCATACTCCAAGTGCCCGGGCAATTAGATAGTAGATGTTTAGAAGATTGCAAGACCTTAGTACGACACTTGTCACAGTATGGATCTGTTTTCCCTCCTCTATCTCTAGGGGCCAAAATCTCTAGAAAAGGAAGTAGATTTAAACACAATCTAAGAAGAGAAAATCCAAAACTCAGATCAGGTGTCTTTTTCAGATAAGCAGGGACAGAGAAAGAGGCTTATCAACCACAATAAAAGAGGCAGATCTTTTCGTCCTCCTCATACTATCAATCGTATCGATCCAGTCCCTTTGCTTCAGCTTTTGTTTTACCCTGTCTGGATTTTGAAACAGTAGGGTCGAATCACAGCCCGCTCTCTCTAGAATTTCCAGGCATCTTTGCTGGAACTTAACCAGTAACAGGTTTTTACCAAGATGCAGCTCTCCAGCAATTTCCTCAAATAGTGAGTTCTTGGGAGCATCTACTACTGATCTATACAAAATCAGCCACTTCCATTGGAGCCATGATCTAAGGGACAACAGACCCAATTAATAACAAAGAGAGATTATTGGCACACAATCCGGCAGTCCTAATGTGCGTTTCCACAATTTGGCTTCCCAAGAATCCCACTCGAGGTCCATTGCTAAGCAGTTGTAATCCAGACCAAACAGGAGTATCGGAATTACTTTCCCTATATGAAATTTCACCAAGGGAAGAATAGAAAATTTGCAAAACTGGGATCTGATTTTTTTCATTTGTGCTCCCAATTTTACAACTTCTAACTCCAGTGAGCGCATCAGGCTGCCTTTTGTTGGGAACAAGCTGATTGATGCTCCCAAATAGGTCAATTCCGAGACAACCTCAATCGGCAGTTGGTCCAAAGTCCAGACATATTGCTTAATTATCTTTTTTGGATGTTTAAATCTTATTATCTTGGACTTTACTGGATTGCTGGTAAGGTTATTATTTCGGGCATCATTTTCTAAGGCAAACAAAAGACGCTGCAGCCCTACTTGTGAGTGATCAAGGACTACAACATCATCCGCGTATGCCAGCCAATTGATTTTTGTTTTTCCTGGTATCGAAGATATTAAACCTATTCCCTTCAGGAGCTCAGCCAGATCTGCCATGAACAGAATAAACAAAAGAGGAGCTAGGAGACATCCTTGACGGAGCCCTCGCTCTACCCTGATCGGATTTGTCAAAAGGCTCACCTGCATGGAATTATTGTGGTGTAATTCTCTCAAGATTGACAAAAGACTAGGAGAAATACCCCACTCATCTAGTTTTTTCCATAGGAGATTCCTGTCTATAGTGTTGAAAGCTTGGGAGAGGTCTAACCAGGCCCCAAAGAGGGGAGGACACCCTCCTTGGACAGACAGCGAGAACATGAAGCTCAGAACCAGCCCATTTAGGGAAGTAGATAAACCCTTCCTGAAACCTGATTGCTTCCTTGTAATGACACCCTTCTTTTTTGCCCATACTTCCAATTCCCCTAAAATGAGCCCTGTGAAGATTTTCCTGTCTGCATCTAAAAGGGAAATTGGATGGTAATTAGCAGCTAACAGTCTATCCCCCTTTTTGTAGCTTGGTATCACTATGGAATTTTTCCATGAGTCAGGGAGGCACTTCTGATGGATTATGTTATCAAATAGTTTTTTTAATGTCCATGCCCACAGGGAAGGGTCCTTTTTTAAGATTGACTTACTCAACCCATTCGGTCCCCCCGCACTGGAAGCTGATGATTTCCTTATCAGTATTTCCAGATCTGTGGCTGAAAAATCCAGGGACCACTTAATCAGTGCATTTCTATCCCCAAGTATGGCATTAGGCGAGTCATAAAGTCTGGCAAAGTGCTCACACCAGACCTGTTCTTGGATAACCGCATCCAGTTTTTGATTCCGGCTTAGCTCATTTCCCCCTACCATTGCCCAAAAATGTCTTGTGTTCCCCCTCGAGAGAGCAGATAACATTCTCTCTCTGTCTTGATGCCATATGAGGTATCTGTGCGCCCTATACCAATTTCTATAGTTGTTTCTGAGGATTCTCTATCCCTCCTTGAGCTGTTCTAAATCTATACAAGATCTCTTTAGCTTCCCTCTTTGCTGTCTGAGTTGCTTCTTCCTTTTCGTTATTTCAACATTAAAGGTATGTTTGTGGATCCTATGGGGTCTCTGAAAGTTGGAATCAGCGGGAGCCAAGTTAGAAAGAAAAAGAGAGAAATCACCTGGATTAGAAAAATTCAAAAGTTGTTGATCTGATAATTGATGCACCAGGCCCCTCAACTCACAATTTAAACCATCCCCCCATTGTGAAATCTTCTTACAACATTTCCAGCTCTATTCGTTGTGAGGTCCTGATCAAACAACAATACATCCCGAACCCCTTCAAACAACAAAAGTGCTCTAAGGATTAGATGGCCATATGTGTTCCCTTACCCCACTTGAAAACTTGAGCAGGATTAAAAAATACAGTTCGAGGCAAAGAGATAATCGATGGTTGAAATGGCACAACCTCTACGCCACGATGGGGCGTTTGGAATGTCCCCCCTCACGTTACCATTAAACATTTGGAGGCCCCATTCTTGCATGAAGTCTACCCAAATTTTCCTGATCTAAGTCTTCTGATGGGTTTTTCCTAAAATAGGGTCGATTGTGGGGATACATTGGGAGTTTAAATCACCCGCAATAATAAGATCATCAGATGGATATTGCTGAAAACATTCTACCAGGCCATCCGAGAGATTAAGCAGAATATCTGGGAGAGAGAGATAACATTGGGGTTCCAGTAAACATTTACAATGAGCCAGGTTTTCCCCTCAGTAATCCCTCTCCTTGTCACTCTTACCATAAGAAGCCTTCTCTAACATTCCACACACTCTTCGAGTTCACAAAAATCTTATTGCTTCATGCCACAAGCAAAGCCCCTATTGGCCTGCCCCCTTCTGACCCTCGAGCCAATTGCTGAAAAACTGAGAACCCTTCAAACTCAACTGAACCAGTCAACCAAGTCTCTTGGAATAATATTAGATCAGATGACTTGAATATTTGTGATTTCCTTGGTTCCTGGGAGAAAGAAGCGTACCCTCTGGTGTTCCATGACAGTATGTTTATTTGATTCTTCCCTAGAGTCTCTGCTGTGGAACGCCCATTTTACGGAAGACCTGAGAGAGATTATCTCTGGGACCATTTCCCACATATTTGATGGATTAGAAAGGATTCTCTCTTTATTATTAATTTCTCACTTCTGCTTTGGGATCTCTGAAAAGCTTTGATTCGTATTTATTAAAATTGGACATATCTGGGAGATCCTGAGACCTCTCTGGTCCCATGCCAATGACTCACCCAAGATTAAATCAACATATACACCTTTTTTCAGCGGCACATATGACTTATTCGAGGTTGGATATTTTGCTAACATCAGGAAGGATTTCCGAAAATTATTTAACATCCAACATTGGAAACATAGTATTGTCGGACCATGCTCATATTACCATGTATATGAAACTCGATTTTGCTTTGATCAAGACTTATACATGGAGGATGAACACTAGGGTATTAGACAATGAAAAAGACATGGAGAAGATTGCCACAGAAATAGATTACTTTGTGAAGGAAAATTGTACTGGAGAAATGTGTCTTGGCATAGTATGGGAAGCTTTTAAATGTACGGTACGTGGTATGCTCATCAGTTTGGCGAACGGCTTGAAGAAAAGATCTGATCATAGACATCAGGAATTGGAGTTGAGTATTAAAGAAGTCACAAATGATTTGGAGGTTAATCCTGGAAGTTCAATTTTGATTCAGAAACTTAAACACTTGCGACTGGAATTGAGAAACCTGATTCCTGATAGAGAGGATAAGAAGTTCTTCCAACAGAAGTGTACATATTTTGAGAAAGGGGAAAAATGCGATTGTTAGTTGGCATTCTGATTGAGGAAAAGGGAGTCAGAAAGAACTATTACTTCCATCTGTGGACAGGACAACCAAATTACTTTCAAACCAAAAGAGATTAATAAGGTTTTTCAGACTTTTTACTCCGATTTATACAAAAATTAAACATATATTTCGGATGATGATGGAGGATTCCTGGCGGGATTACCACTTCCGAAGATCTCAAGAGTGGAATCGGATTCTTTGGAGGAAGATATAATGCTGGATGAGGTGAAGAGAGCGATTGGTTGACTCAATACCGGAAGGTCTCCTGGACCTGATGGTCTACCTGTTGAATTTTACAAATGGCTACCAAATTCTGCATTGACCCTCTTGTTGGACATGTATAAATCGTCCCACTCGAGTGGTTTGCTCCCTTCTACAAGACGGCATGCAATGTTATCAGTTTTCTTGAAAAAGGGGAAGGATGAGACTTTGGCATCCAGCTACAGACCGATTAGTCTGCTCAACGTTGATAACAAAATATTGGCGAAAATACTTGCTCTACGAATGAAAAACTACTGCCATGCTTGGTACATCCTGATCAATCCGGTTTTGTAAAGGGAAGAAGTACCACCAGTAACATTAGAAAACTGCTATGCACTATTTCTGTTGTTGCTGAGTGCACGGTGGACTCAGCAGTTCTTTCATTGGATGCTGAAAAAGCCTTTGAAAGGGTGAACTGGCAATTCTTGTTCAGAGTCCTGGAAAGGATGGGATTTGGTTCAAACTACATTTCTTGGATTAACCTTCTTTACACCAAGCCAACGGCTGATGTGAATACCAATGGTTTGAGATCTGAAATATTTGTTTTGGAGAGGGGAACAAGGCAGGGATGTCCTGTGTGTCCCTTACTTTTCGTCATTGGTATTGAATCGCTAGCAGTGGCGCTAAGATTGGAAAATCTGAAGGGTGTGAGTTGTTGGGGCATGCAACAAAAGGTATGGTTTTATGCCAATGATTTGTTGCTGGTCCTAAAAGATCTTCGGCTTTCAATTCCAACTCTCATGGAGATTTTGTCAATCTTTGGTCACCTCTCAGGTTATAAAATAAATTGGTCCAAGTCAGAATTTCTTCCCTTGGTACCGTCCTGTGATAAGAATTTCATTACACAATGGGGATTTACATGGTGTGCAAGAAAGCTACTGTATTTGGGAGTTTGGATTTTACCAGTTATAAGTGATTATGTAACAGAAAACTTGAATATGGTCTGTACTGCATATAGATTGGATTTAGAGAGATGGAGCGCTCTGCATTTGTCCTTATGGGGTAAAGTTAATGCACTGAAAATGGTCTCCACGCCAAGAATTCATTACATGCTTATTATGATTCTGTTAGATATCGGGAAGAATTTTTGGCAGGAATTGGAAAGGCTTACTCAAGGCTTTTTATGGGACCATAAGCAACCAAGGTTAAAGCTATGTAAATTACAATTGCCCCTGGAAAAGGGTGGATTAGGAGTACCTAGTTATAGATCATACCATTTGGCTTTTATGACACAGACTTTATTAGAATTTTTTAAACCAAATCCTGATGAATGGCTGTGTGCTGAGAGTAGTCATTTTGGTCCTTTGCTGCCTAGAGCTCTGATGACGACTGTACAGAAAATACCAGGTGTAAGTGACCCACTAACTAAATGCCTATTCAATTCATGGATGAGTCTGAATGCTTGTTTGGGGTACGATGCATTGAGAGATCCTAACGCCTCAATTTGGTTGAACCCTGGTGTTAAATGTGATGGGAAGACCCTGTTTTGGTCAGAATGGTTTCTGGCGGGCGTTCAGTGGTTGAGCAACCTCTTTGAGAATGGGAATTGGTTGACTGCTAAAGGGTTCCGATCTAAATAAAAAATTTCACATTTCTGTATGAGTGATTACCGTAAACCTCGGAAGGCTGTTGGTAATATAAATTTGGAGAAAAGTCTGGATGTTAACATATTGTGGAAGAAGCATAAAGTGGGTGAGGATGGTCTGGTGAGTCGAGTTTATGGTTTCATTGCAGGAAAATTTAAAGGCAACGATTTGTTAAGAGAGGAGTGGAGTGGAAGGTTGGGGACCATTATTGATGACGATCACTGGTTGCGTATGTGTACAAATACGAGGTTATGTTCCTCAAGTTTGGTGGAAAGGTCCCGACAGATTAAAATAATCAATAGGGTCGACTGGACTCCTGAAAGGCTGTTCCGTAGAGGCATGATTGACAGCTCTGATTGTTGGTCATGGGTTCATGATACGGGTACATTTGAACATATGCTTTGGACATGCACCAGAGTACAAGGTTTTTGGTTTCAATTTGGTAGGATTTGTGATGCAGTGCTAGATGAAAAAATAGCCTTTGATTTTAAGACTTTAATACTCGGTTGTGACTTTCTTTTAGAGGATCTTTCAATGAGTCCGAAAAAATGGATCTATCAAGGTGCGATGGTGGGTAAAAGGATTATCTTGAGAAGTTGGAAGACGGCTAACCCAGTCCTACTTGAAATGTGGATTGATGAAATGCATGGTTTAGCGACGATGGAAAGGGTTATTTTTCGGAGAAACAGGAAGCTTTCTTTATTTGAGAAGATTTGGGGGAAATTCCTTACTATGTATTGATCACTAATTGGTGATTGATGTGAACCCTGGTTGTGGGTGGGGGGAGGGGCAGTTTTGTAAATATGTACAGGTAACGCACTATGAACTAATTGTTTTGGAATTTGTTTTTTCTTCTGAATGCTTATAATTGTACATACTGAAATCTTTTTTTAAAAATTCAAACCCCCCCACACATTAATTATTATTTTGTTTATTTCCGAGTGTCAATTCATAACATTGCAATGGGTTTAAATTCAGTTTTTCGGTCTTATTTGGGGAGGGAAAGTCAGATTTGGATTCTGTTTCCTGTTTCTTATTCCTGATTATCTGCTGCTTCTGTTTATGCACTCAGAATTGATTATTTGTGGGTTGAGGGAACATTGCAGGGGGAATTCTAACTTGCGTGCTATCTTTCCTAAATCAAAAAGTGCTCCTATTCCGCTGTGCTGTGTATATGTTCCACTAGAAGGTTAAACCCAGTGCATTGCTCACATTCTCATTTTAATTATCACCCCATTGGTGATTGCTGCCTCACATTAAAAAGTGTATGATTTCTTTTGAATTTTAAAATAAATGAATAAATATTGCATTTTACCAACCAGCCTGGTTCATGGTCCATTGTGACCCGGGTATTTGAAAAGGGTGTGTGATATGAGTGGTGTACCGTTTCAAAATGTAATCTGCATAAAATAAGGAGAAACGCATCTCAATTGTACGCTACATACTAGGCCGAGACCAAGGTGTGTGTCGCTTGATTGAAATCCTTAACAATGTCACGCAGGGAAATGTTTTGGATTCACAAATTGGAGTCATTGGAGCCACGAGATATGAACGAGGAATTTTCTTTGGCAATTTTCTATTAAAAAGAGTGACAAATCCCTCGAATTAAACAGACATAGAATATTCTTCCAGTTCACAGTGGGGAGATTAGAAACTTTGAAAATAATGCAACAGGTGAAAATATCAGACAACTATGACTCAAAGTCAGAGGTATAGATGACTACAACAACAGGTGATCTATTAGTAAAGATCAACCAATATATCGTTAAGGTCATCTATTATATCAACAGGGTGTAACAAAGGGAGGTCTGAATCAATGAGAGTAATGTGAACACATGATCATTACACACACAGTTAACATATGACCAACATTCAGTCGAAAGATGTATCATATGTAGATTTGAAACTATGTGAAAGTAAATGTTGTCAAAGTATATTTAACTATTGTTGACTTAAATCTAAACAATGAATCATCTAGACCAATGCAATGTAAATGAACGGGTCATTCAAGAAAGCTCAAGTGTAAATGATTAAGTGTGAAAGTAAATGTTGTTAAATCTATCGTATTATTGTTGACTTAAATTGATCATTTAGATCAATGTTATGTAAATTAGCTGATCACTTAAAACAATGTAAGACCTGGTCTGTTACACGACTCGATAGGACATAACGAATATCGTTGTGAAAAAATGGGTTACACTTGTAAACTGGAAATCATACATTTTGAACAATGTTGGAGCTTCAGTGAATCATAATACCACGAGACAAACATGGAACGCTGGTGCACCCAATTAATAGAACTCCTTTTGAGTCATTAAATGAGAGTACCATTACTCAGAACGGGAATGATGCATCAGTACAAGACATCTTATGTGTCAACTGAATACATTTCGGAGGAATGCAATAATCGTATTGAAAGAGAGATATACCTCATTAAACGCTGTCACGAATCGCTCCCTTAGCTCCCGTTCCCACCACTTGGGGGCATGATTTGGGGTTTATTCCCTACTGGACTTTCCTTCCGAACCTTATGCTACAGTGCTGTGATGAAGTGGGAGCGCTAAATTCTTATTTTTCAAGTTACTTCCCTTCCATATCCATTCCAGGTCTTTGGCAGCCAGAATGCTGCTTTAATCAAATGACTATGCTTCCCAGAATGCCTGGCCCACTGCTTCATCTCCACCCTTGCAGGACAAGGTTGGGTGGAGGATAGGCAAGACCTGTGGCTGCAGGTGCAGCAAGCAGCACACCTGAGGCGTCTGCTCATTAAGCAGCTTTAAAAGCCCAGTTTGCCTGTGTTCTATATTTCTTTGACTTTGCCCTTTGCTGCTGTAAACCTTGATGTTTTAGTCTTTCCTCTTTATAGATTTAGCTTCCTGCCTTTTTCCTTGGATGGGTGGGGGAGGTTCGCCTTTGTAAATTCGTTTTCTCTGCTCCTGTTCCTTTACTTTCTCTTGGAATCCATTCCAGGTTTTCCCTTGCACTTCTGCATTTATTTCCCATTGATTATTAGGTGTGGTGTGCTGTTGTAGCTAGCTCCTGTGTGAATCCTTATGTTTTTCTCACTATTCTGTAATCACTATTCCTACTTGCCCCTTGGCTTGGGTCTTATGTATTTAGTTATCCTCCAATTGCTGTTATAGCCTTTCTGGGTCCCTGTTTGATGAACAGGGTTAGTGGGCTTTGCTGACATTCAAGTGGTATTTCTCATCCTCGTGAGTACTGTTTTTAAGTTACCTTATTCAATACCATCAAGAGTGTTAGCTCACAGATCCTGTTGTCGCTTGCCCTGTACGTGGGCTTAGTGCTGTCAGTACCTGCAACAGCAATTGTGGGTAAGGAGCTTGCCGACTTTCCTTGTAATCATAAGGAGCTTCTAAGTGCTTACCCCACATCCCTTTTCATATATTTGTATTGTTGTCACACTCTATTTGCACTCCTGGGTTTTAGAATACATGTGTCTTGGTTCCTGTGTGCATGTTGTTTGACTCAAAGCTATTCACTGTGTGATCTTGTGCACATTTCCCTTGCCATATTCACTGCCTTTGTCCTCACCTGACAAACGCACATTATTGTGCCACCACTTATTATAACAATCTGACTCCAAATCCCAGTAGTCTTTGTGACTAGAACGCAGAAACATCACATGTATTGTACATAGAGGGGAGAGATAAAACATGTGGCTTATCAACATACACATAACATTCTGTGGGGAATGCGCTCAAACCATGATATTGCAACTGATGAGTAATGACTACAGTAACTGGATAAAAGCAGTCCACTGACTTTTCCCCTCCTTTAGGGTGCCTAGCATTTAGTCACTAGCTTAGACTAATGACAACACATATTACTGACTTGAAATCCCAGAAGGCTAAGTGAACCAGACTTTACAATGTCACACCCACCATACGCGGAATAAATAAGAATACGTTGCCTAGCAACAACGGTATGCAGAACAGAACCGTGGATAATGCGTTCGAATGAGGAGACTGTAACCTACTGGAACACTTAAACTTGGTAAGAGAACCTTACTGATTCTCCGCCTATTTTAGGCTTCTTTAAATCAAACAGTATTTTTCATTAACGAAAACACGGACGTTTGCCCTCAGGGACAATTGCGGTACCGTCTAACAAGGAGACAGACAAAGAAAGGAACTGCATCGGAGCATATAAACAGGACCGTCTCTCAAACCACAGACGGTGAGTAGAGTGTTGCATAAGAATGTAGACACTGTAAATCTAAACGTATTGGTAGAATGTGAATGAAAAGAGATTGTCACGCATTCGTAATTTACAAATGCGCGCACTCCACCAACAGGTTGGGAAACCATGTGAACACAGGAATAAGAGAGGACTTGCAAGCAATGTGAATTTATCCACATAAAACATTCTCACCGGCATAACATCTTGAGATGTTGGTGAGTATAATAACTAGATGCCAATAACCTTAACTTAAGAGTCAATAAAAGAGTGGCTCTAAATTGGTACTCTTGCATTTCAGGTAACCTGATGCACTGTCCACCATCCCAAGAAGTAGCACTAACACTCTCTTAAAGTGGATGTATATTGGGAATTAAAGATATCCACCATTACAATGAACAAATAATTGGTAGGTAATGCCTACTTACTTTAATGAATCTCATTTAATGTTACATGCCGAAACAGCTGAAGTAATACACTATTATGTGTATTCCACAGATTAATCTAAAGATGACAAGATTGTTCCAGTGATTCCATAAGAAAAAGGATTTGAGGTGAAGTACCCATTCATTCACATCAGTATTAGTTATCAAAGTACCAACCATAGAGAATCTAAACTAATATATGAACTGCTGCAACTTACGTTTCAGAAAAGTGAAAACATGAACATTGAAGAAAAAAGACAACTTTTGCTCCTGAAGAAGAGAGTATTCTCTCCAAACGCGTTGAGCTTTTTCTTTTTATTTATTTTCTTTTTTCCATTTTTGTAAATAAGCAAAATCCAAACTAATGTAATGAATGTCATATAAAGCAATGCAACTATTAATATGAACTGATTCATTGGTATATGATATACTGTTAAAACAATATATATGTCTAAAACATGAGACATTCTTAATAAATTGCCAGTTGTGGTCATTTACAAAAAACTAATTCTAAATCTTTTCTAAAGATTGGTTCTATTAATTACTTTGATGATGTAATTTTGTAACAAGATTTAAAGTTTTTTAAAAATGTGACTGAACTAGATTTTCAGTGATCATAAGTGTGCAAGGGATGGGAGTGTCCATGAAATATGGACACTTTGTTTGTTCTATACATATGTTTCTGATGTTTGGTACCAGAGTCAGCCATTTCTCTGCTATACCCTTAACATAAATAAATTACCAAAGAGACACTCCATAGCTCTGAATTTATGAATCATTTGAATTTCATCACTAAATTGGGTGTGCTTAACGACTTTTCAAATCTGTATTGTATCTTCCAGTTAGGAAATCACAAATTCTTTGTATTGTTTCACAAAACAAGCAATACCACAAGGGAAACACATAGCCATGGGACAAAGGATTTTTATGCTGATGGCCTAAACAGACGTACTTAGCATGTGTAAATAAGGAAAATAAATGTGAGGAATGGCAAGCATACCATTTTTGAAAGAGCACAGGCATACCTTTTGATGGGTAGGTGACTTGTGCAGGTTACAAAAGCATACATAGCCTAAATTAGGTCACATTTGGGAAATGAAAGGGTTGTGTAACGAAGTGCAGTAGCAAATGTATGAAATGTTATGAAAACCAAGAAAAAACAAATGTCCTACCTTCCCACAGGTGTCCCAATGAAAACGGTACCTCACATGTGGGAGTGCATCTACCCGGGCGCAAAGGGAAAAGTATAAACCACTGGTAACCCCAAGTGTCTCGTAGAGCAGATTTTGTGGGAATTTGCTCTCATCGACAACCTTCAGATTTGGGTCTGGGGTGTCGCAGCCACCGAGGAAAATAGGGAACCTAATGCATTTCCGAAAAGAAGGCACCCGTGGGAATCCACAGAGGTCTGACTTGTGCAAATCGCCCAAGAATGTATTACCCCCAAGTCCAAAATGTAGGGGGGAAAAATCAATTTTCAGATATTTTCCACCGGCAATCCACCAAACACACTGCCAACAACACATGTACCTTCCCGTGATCCCACAGGTGTCCCGACGAAAACTGTACCTCACATGTCTGGGTGCACCTACCTGGGCACAAAGGCAAAAGGCTAAACCACTGGTAACCCAAGTGTTTCGGGAGAGCAGATTCCCGTGGGAACCCACAGAGTCTGACTTGCGCAAATCGCCCTAGAATTCATTACCCAAAAGCCTGGCAAAGTCTGAAATTTAAGGGGGGAAAAACACAATTTTCAGACATTTCCCACCTGGAAACTACTGAAACATACTGCCAACAACACATGTCCTACCTTCCCACATTCCCACAGGTGTCCGAATGAAAACAGCACCTCATGTGTGGGTGCACATATGAGTGTCGACACTACCCTGAGTACAATAGCAGTCCTAAGGAGCCCCAGCAGGGTCCCCATCCGTTCCCTGAGGGAAATTCTGTACTGCTGCCTAGCCATAGCTCCAGGAAGGTCAGGGGTGATGTCTCCGGCCTTGGACGACTACCATGTGGGTCCAACAGCCCAAAGCGCAGCGGTACTCCCAGGGAGCCCCGGCCTGACCTTTCCCAGAGGGAGAAGCTGTAACAGCTCCAGGATAGTTGAGGGTAATGTTCCTGGCCTTGGGCAGTTGTCTCCCATAGGGGTCGACCATCTCCAAGTGCAGCGGCTGTCCCAGGGAACCCTGGCAGGGTCCCCTTCCCTAAGGGAGTGGGACCCTGCCAGGGCTTCCTGGAACTGCTGCTGGGCTGCGGGATGGTGAACCCACATGGGAGACAGCCACCCAATGCTAGTGATATCACCCCCGACCCTCCTGGAGCTCTGGCTGCCCTGCGTTACAGCTTTTCCCTCCGAGGAAGAATGGGGACCCTGCCGGGGCTAGAAGAAAAGGCATGTATTACTACTACCTGCCAACCCTTAGTGCACTCCCAAGGGAATACAATCCCAAAAATGTATTAGTGTCGCAGGCACGTGAGCTTTAATGGGATTCTCACTGCTTGCAATTCTGAATTTAACTGAGGATATAATTTCTTTTCTCGGGGTTTTAAGTTACTAAGGTACGAAGGGGTTGAAATGGGTGTGTAACCACTGCTTAACTGTTGAGATACACAACAGTTGTGTTTTACACTTCTGATTCAATTCACAGGGTTTCACAATTCGTAGATCAGTTATTAGATACAAAACATTACAACTTTAGAAAAAGTAGAAAAACCCTTCATGGGTTGTTTTAATCAAAATATATAATTTTTTCAAAACCTTATTGTTAGACACACTCTAAATCATAAGACTTTTTTTCTCTTATACATGAATTCACAAGATCCCTTTTTAAGTAACGACAATATAAAGTCATCAAGTTCCTTGGTTAAAAGTCACCAAACCAAAATAGTATCAAGATTTGTCAATGTGTTGCCAACGCGTTTCGGACTTTTCTGACAGTCCATCTTCAGGGCCAATGACACTATTTGTTCCAAAAATACATATGTTCTTGATTTCAATTCCTAAGGTAAAAACATAGACAGTATTTCACTATTAGTGTTTTATCACTGATTCAATATTGAAAAACTCAGCTGTAAGAAATTATAACTTGAAAAGTTACGTTTCAGACAGTACAAAACATTTCTCTTAACGCACCTTTTTTGATGCCAATGGCACCTTGCTTTCTGGTTCATGGACACCCTCTTGTTGAAAGGTTTAACTGCACCTAATCTGCTCTGTATATGGACAATAGCACTTCAAGGAGATTTGTTCTCAAAGAGTTTCTAAAGAAAAAACAGGGGGAAAGAATGTATGCTCAGTACACTTATCTCAGGAGTGTATTTATAAATTACTGTAGTGAACCACTATGTGTTAGTGGAGTGAAAAGGGGGCACCTCTCCCCCATACTGCTTGTCTGGCTGTATCATTCTAACTAGACCAATTGGTCAATCTAACCTCTTAATATGTGCATGGTATTCATAAAGTAATACGGTGTAAAAACCAGGGCTTTGCTTGCTAAATCAGTCTGAATCCATTTCTCACCTCTATGCACTGCGTGCGTGTGTGTCCAAAATCCTTGGGTATCTGGAGCATCAAATGGTTTTCTTCGGTCCGTAGCATTTCCCAGTGATTACTGTTCTAAATAGTATTTAGAGAGTCTGTGCGCATGCCCGTGAGCGGGCCGGACCGCTAACTTCTCGCGCATGCGCATGGTGGAAGCTCGTTTTTAATGTATTGACTATTGTTAAACAGTATATTCGCATACGCGTGAGCGGGCTGGACCGCTAGCTTCTCGCACATGCGTGTAGATAGGAGCTGAGTGGGATCTCATAGGGCATGCCCGGATGAACAGTGTGGATCCTCCGCCGCGCAGACGCTGTCAGCGTCCTATCACAACTCGGTTCAGGCACACTGTGCCTCTACGCATGTGTGTATGCGCTCTTGATGCTCCTCTAGAGGGAACTAAACCGTATCCTGACTTGCAGCTCCGGGAGCTGACAATTTCCAAGTAAGGCCACTAATCTCATCCATTGGGAGTGATCAGATGGAATATTTTATTCGATCTGGTTATATTGAAAAATTGACATTCATAAGTCCTAATAAGGATATATGTCGTGGGGCCACAGCACAAATGAGTGGGGAGTAGCGCAGACGGCTAGTCTGCTTGGGTCCCCTTCTATTCCATGCTGCAGCTGAAATGTGGCATGATTATATGTGATTCCACTATAGTTATAGAAATAGGCTACAAAAAATAGCCTATCCTGTTCAAACGAATTGCCTGGTTTAACTCCTGGTTTGTGTCGTACTTTGATCTAGTGAGAATCTTTCTTGTCTCGCTCCTGCCTATCTGCTACCTGAAAGGCCTGTCATTTAACCTTTAACACATTGATCTCTGCCAATTTGACGACTCACATTCTAGAGTGGCAGCTTGTGTGCCTTAATCTCCCAGTCTCTTTCCTTTAAACAAAGACACTCTATTGCAACTAGCATCAAGACATTTTTGACATATGCATTAGTCAATCACCATATGACTTCAGGTTAAGGTACATTTATACTGCCAAGTCCGGTATCAGGAGTTAAGCTAAGGTATGTTAAAGAGAGGAGACACCTTCACATTTTTCTTGCTTTGAACCGAACTTTGCTTTTACATGTAATCAAACATCACAGGCATGAAGACATTTTTGCCATATGCATTAGTCAGTCACCATGCGACTTCAGGTTAAGGTACATTTATACTACCGAGTCATGTATCGGGAGATAAGGTAGAGTATATTTACCAGAAGAGACATCTGCACATTTTCTTGGTTTAATCCTAACTTTGCTTATAGACATAACACATTAGATCGAACTCTACGTTCATGCCTCTAGGGCTAAGGCAGTCAAGGGTATCGATCCACATTATCTCCCTCTGATGGAGAGTTCTTACAATATACCCGCCTCTAGGGCCAGGTTTTACATGTTCGAGTATCACACATTTCATTTGTGCTACCGAATGTCTAGCTTCTGAGAAATGTATTGCAACGGGTGATTTTGACTCTTTGTTCTGATGTTAGATTTGTGCTCTGACCATCGGATTTTAACTTTTCTGGTGGTCATGCCCACATAAAATAGGCCACAAGGACACTTAAGTCCATAAATGACGTTTGATGCATCACACATGCAAGAATGTTTCAGGGGGATAGGTTTCCCTGTGTATGGGTGGCTGATAGTATTGCCTTTTAGTATGTTGCCACAATGCTGGCAGACCCTGCCGGGGCTCACCGGAAATGTCGCTGGACTTGGGGACAGTCGACCCACATAGGAGACAGGTGCCCAAGGCCAGAGACATCAGCCCCGACCATCCTGGAGTGTTGGCTGGCTGCGTTACAGAATTTCCGTTAGAGAAGGGATGGGGACCCTGCCGGGTGCTTCCTGGCAAAGCTGCTGCACTTGGGGATGGTTGCTGCATATGGGAGACAGTTTCCCAAGGCCAGGGACATTACCCCCGACTATCCTGGCGCTATGGCTGCCCTACGTTACAGCTTCTCCCTCTGGGAAAAGTCGGGGTTCATGCTGGAGCTCTTTGGGACTGCCGCTGTGCTTGGGGATGGTCGAACCACATGGGAGACAGCCGCCCAAGGCCGGGGAAAACACAGCCCAGCCAAAACTCCAGGACGGCTGGAGGTGATGTCCCCGGCTTTCAGCATCTGTCTCCCATGTGGGTCCACCATCCCCAAGTACAGCGGCAGCCACAGGGGACCCAGGAGGGTCCCCTTTACGGAGCAAAATTGTATAATGCAGGCCAGCCCAGAGCTCCAGGATGGTCAGGGGTGCTGTCCGTGGCCTTGGGTGGCTGTCTCCCATGTGGGTTCGACCGTCCCCAAGTCGAGCGGTAGTTCCGGGGAGCCCCGGCAGGGTCTCCATTCCTCCCTAGACGCAAAGGCTCCCCATTCCTCCCTGGAGGCAAAAATCTGTAACACAGCACAGCCGGAGGTACAGCCTGGGCTTGCGGACAGTCAACCCACATGGGAGACAGCCGCTCCCAGGGAAACACCAATGTTTTGCTGGCATGGGGGCAATTTGTGGCCTGACCCTGCATTTGTGTCCCAACCCACCAAAATACCTCCCCAGACTGCCCAATCCTATAGAATAAATAAATTACTTGCATAACGTTGCCGCTCCTCACGTGAAAAAACCTGTAAACAAAACAAAAAACATTAATTACCTATGTTCTGCCCAGCAAAAACAAACCACATAACTATCACGCTCCTATCAGCGCCCCACTTTCAAGCCATCCCTGGTGGTCTAGTGACCCTCACACCCCAGTAAAAACACATTAACCCCTTCCTAGGAGCACATTTTTATTAAGAAAATAAGTGACCATAACAACAGATTACAGTATAGGTTTATAGATTTTGGTCGCCCCCCCCCCCCCTTCCAACTGATTGAAAATTCCCTGCCCCCTCCCCCTCAATTTCTTTAACTTTATGACACCACCATTGGGTTGGAGTCAGGCCATATTGGTTTGTGTAAGGGGTGGGGTGGTGAATGGTAGAGGGGTGACCAACCAAACATTCTGACAATAAAAAGAATTAGGTACAAAACATTTGGAAAAAATGCAACTAGTTCAGGTTCAATTTGAACACAAAGATCCATAATTATGCCAATGGCTAAGATATCTTACACTTTGCTATAATTAAATGGTTATAATAGATCTTGAATATGATAAATATTTAAGAATCATGAACTGATAACTTGAGTAATATAATAAATGAAAATAGGGCCTACTTTAACAATATAAATACTTTCATGCAATACAAATGACTGAACATATGAAACCGTCAATGAAAAGAATTGCATATTGAGTACAACAATGAAATGAGTGACAGCATAAAAAAAGGAGAGAACTGTGACCATGTTTCTAGGTGGACACGTGGGAAGTGAGCTACAAGACCCTGGGGCCCTGTATCTTCAGAAAGATAATAGTAAGTAGATAAGGTATTCCAAGGCGTCTACCCTATCCACTTTATCCTTTGCCAGGTACCAGTCTGTAATCCAAGACGTGGTAGAGTTTTGAAGAATTAACAACACTGCATTAGAAGGCTGCAAGGTCTGTTGGCAGCATCTTTGATTGTACTAAAAGTACAATTGAATACAGTCTGCAGGATGGACTGTGAAAAAGACCTACTTGAGCTTGAGGGTATGCAATGATGTTGGCAGATGAGGAGGTTCAAGGTTTCTCTAATGGGAAATAACTGCTTAAGTGTGAGTGGGTTAGTTCCAATTAGACGAAAGGACCTTTCTCCCTCTCCAGGTCGGAGGGCCGTTCCTCTAATGGGAAATAGCTGCTTCAGTGTGAGTGGGCTAGTTCCCATTAGACGACGGGACCTTCCTGCCTCTTCCCCGGTCGGAGGGCCGTTTCTCTAATAGGAAATAGCTGCTTCAGTGTGAGTGGGCTAGTTCCCATTAGACGAAAGGATCTTTCTGCATCTCCCGGTCGGAGGGCTGTTTCTCTAATGGGAAATAGCTGCTTCAGTGTGAGTGGGCTAGTTCCCATTAGACGAGAGGACCTTTCTGCCTCTCCAGGTCAGAGGGGTGTTTCTCTAATGGTAAATAGCTGCTTCAGTGCGAGTGGGCTAGTTCCCATTAGACTAGAGAACCTTTCTGCCTCTTCAGGTCGGAGGGCCATTTCTCTAATGGGAAATAGCTTCTTCAGTGCGAGTGGGCTAGTTCCCATTAGACTAGAGGACCTTTCTGCCTCTCTAGGTCGGAGGGCCATTTCTCTAATGGGAAATAGCTTCTTCAGTGCGAGTGGGATAGTTCCATTAGACGAAAGGACCTTTGTGCCTCTCCAGGTCGGAGGGCCGTTTCTCTAATGGGAAATAGCTTCTTCAGTGCGAGTGGGTTAGTTCCCATTAGAAAAAAAGGACCTTTCTCCCTCTCCAGGTCGGAGGGCCGTTCCTCTAATGGGAAATAGCTACTTCAGTGTGAGTGGGCTAGTTCCCATTAGACGAGGGGACCTTCCTGCCTCTCCCGGTCGGAGGGCCGTTTCTCTAATGGGAAATAGCTGCTTCAGTGTGAGTGGGCTAGTTCCCATTAGACGAAAGGATCTTTCTGCCTCTCCCGGTCGGAGGGCTGTTTCTCTAATGGGAAATAGCTGCTTCAGTGTGAGTGGGCAAGTTCCCATTAGACAAGAGGACCTTTCTGCCTCTCCAGGTCGGAGGGCCGTTTCTCTAATGGGAAATAGCTGCTTCAGTGTGAGTGGGCTAGTTCCCATTAGACGAGAGGACCTTTCTGCCTCTCCAGGTGGGAGGGGCGTTTCTCTAATGGTGAACAGCTGCTTCAGTGCGAGTGGGCTAGTTCCCATTAGACGAGAGGACCTTTCTGCCTCTACAGGTCGGAGGGCTGTTTCTCTAATGGGAACTAGCTGCTTCAGTGCGAGTGGGCTAGTTCCATTAGACGATAGGACCTTTCTGCCTCTCCAGGTTGGAGGGGCGTTTCTCTAATGGTGAATAGCTGCTTCAGTGCGAGTGGGCTAGTTCCCATTAGACTAGACGACCTTTCTGCCTCTCCAGGTCAGAGGGCTGTTTCTCTAATGGAAAATAGATGCTTCAGTGCGAGTGGGCTAGTTCCCATTAGACGAGAGGACCTTTCTGCCTCTCCAGGTCAGAGGGCTGTTTCTCTAATGGGAACTAGCTGCTTCAGTGCGAGTGGGCTAGTTCCATTAGACGAGAGGACCTTTCTGCCTCTCCAGGTTGGAGGGCCGTTTCTTTAATGGGAAATTGCTGCTTCAGTGTTGAGTAGGCTAGTTCCCATTCGACGAGGGGATCTCTTGCTCTCCTGTTGATCATCAACTTGTCACGAATGTACTCTTTCTGATAATGTTCAAAACCATACTTTATAGCCAACCCTCACAGTGCTGTAACAAACTCCTCAATGGTCTCACAATATTTCTGTTGTCTGATGGTAAATTGATAACAAGCCAAAATGTTATTCCCCTTCACCTCGTAATGCTTGTCCATCTTGGCTATGCATATATCAAACTGAGTCGGTTGCCCATCTCAATGCATTCAGGTAGTTTTAACAAATTGTTGTCCTGCCCGACCTCGACAATGAAACAGTGCCTCTTTCTTTTTACTCAAATAATTAGGACCGGACCATATACTGCCAACATATACTTCTGGAATCTTTCTTTCCATGTAATAACCTAGGAATAACCCAGTGCCTGGTATATTTGCTATAATCTTTGAATTAGTTTCTGTTGCTTCCCCATTTTCCTTTTCGTACCCTTAGTATTTGTCACCTTGTTCACAGGGACAAATGTCTGTAATCTCCCTTTTAAGGTCCAATAAAAAAAAAACTCTCAGAGTAACAGCCAAATGTGCTATGGCATGCTCCCTTCTTTATGTGTGCAAGTGTTTCTTTCGGTCTCTACACTGCATGTGGGATGGGCACAGCACGGAGCGCAGTGCCCACAGTGAAGGCCTTCAGCTTGTTACATAGCTAAGCAACAGACATGTCAACTCTTTATCATGTCTCAAATTGACAGGTAACAACTGCAACACCGGACGATGCGTCCTTGGATCACGTGTTCTGTCGTGTGCATGCACAGCTATGCTGCTAGGGGGCTTCCTGTGCCCTCATAGGCTCACACACAGCCCAGATGCTCCCCAAAACAGGCCTGGAGAGTCCCAAAGAGCCACCATTCGAATGCGCAAACAAACCTGTACCTGTTCAGCCATGGCAACCACAATCAATGGCAAGTGCAGGCTCTTTGTCATTGCCGCAACTCATCACCAGTTAAGGAAGTGAACCAGGACACAGCCAGTATGTGTGACTTCATTTAATTTTAGTACATCTTTATGCTGCAACAACTCTCTCTGTCCTCACCCTTACACCAACCACCGTACTACTGCCTTGCATTCTCTTCTAGTGTTCTCTGTGCACAATCCACACCTATAACATTCCCTCTGCTGACATTCCTAACACTGTGAGGAGGCCCCCTTTCTTCTAGAGGACTTGATTCCCCTGGCCATTTTCCATATTCTAATATTACTCAACTAGAGTTGTATTGCCACGTGTGAATGGTTCAGTTAGTACCCCTCTAGTGCTCTATATAAGTATGGGGTGTCCCTCCCAGGATTGACGACGCATTGGCCCTATCAGGCATGAAGATTTGTTTGCTCTCCTGGCCAGAAAGACCATTTGTATATCCTGGGCTTGAAGACCCGCTGGCACTCCTTGGCTTGAAGACAAAGATAGGTCCTCCTAGGGGACCGTAACTGATGGTGTGATGCATCGGCAGGGCCAGAAACCGAACAGAGGCACCACTCACCTTGGTGTTGAGAGTTAAACCACGGTCAAGTTGGTTTACCCAGGGTACTGCACTCCTCCTCGTCTTTCTATTACCCCACTACTTTTGATGGGTTAGTTATTAGGTTAAGATTTACAGCCAGGCGCCAGCTAGCATACTTCTTAACGGACACAGGCCATCTTCCACAGTATTTACCTTATTTTCAGGGTCCACCTTCTGCACTTCTTCCTTCCTCCACCTCCCTTTTCTTTCTCAGTACCTCTCCCAAAATGTTCCTCCACCGGTGGCCCTCATCTTCTTACACTGATTTTGTCTGTACCTTTCAAACTGTTGTCCAAGTCATTTCCTCCTTTCTCTTGTGTCTCACCTTCCATCTCTCTCCTTTTCCCCCTTGCTGGTTTTCCCCTCTTCACGCTGCTCTCCCCGTTCCCTTCTTTTGACGCATCTTCACCTTCCTCTCCCAGCCACCTCTCTTTAAGTCTTACTCTCCTTCCACTCCCTTCACCTTCCTTCGTCCTCTTTTACTCTGCTCTTTACTGCCATGCTTGTTTCCAAACTCCCATACTAGGCCTTCTACCCAAGCCTCCCTGTATAGTACTGCCCCTTTTGAAACTGAAAAAGAAAGAAAAGGAAGGGTGTTAATTAATGTTCCCAGGTCCTTGTGTGTATGTGACAAAGGGATTGACTCTTCTGAGTAACTCATCTTCAAATCTAGTGATTTGTATCAGTTATAAAATTTCAGCTGCCAACTTGAAGTCAAGCAGCGCTGTCATGGTAGGTACCTGACCCCACCATGGTGCCTCATGCAGGCAGCTGCACAATAACTCTGACAACCTTGAACCTCCTCATCTGCCAAATTCATTGCATACCCTCAAGCTCAAGTAGGTATTTATCACAGTCCATCCTGCAGACTGTGTATTGAAATGTACTTTTAGTTGTATCAAAGACAATAACCACAGACCTTTTGGCCTTCTAATGCAGAGTTGTTAATGCTTCAAAACTCTACCAGGGTCTTGAATTACAGACTGGTACCTGGCAAAGGATAAAGTGGATAGGGCAGACACCTTGGGAATACCTTATATACTGGCTTTTATCTTTCTGAAAACACAGCCCCCCCCCCCCAGGGTCTCGTAGCTCCATTCCCATGTGTCCACCTAGAAACATGGTCACAGTTCTCTCCTTTTTTATGCTGTCACTCAGTTCTTTGTTGTACTCAATATGTAATTCTTTTCATGGACGGTTTCATATTTTCAGTCATTTATATTCCATGAAAGTATTTATATTGGTAAAGTAGGTCTTATTATATTACTTGAGTTATCAGTTCATGGTTCTTACATATTTGTCATATTCAAGATTTATTATAACCATTTAATTGAACCAAAGTGTAAGATATCTAATTATGGATCTATGTGTTCAAATTGAACTTCAACTAGTTGCATTATTTCCAAATGTTTTGTACCAAATTATTTTTTAATGTCATATTGTGGGGTGGGTCGCCCCTCGACCACCCCAGCACTTACACAATGCAATAGGGCCTGACCCAAACCCAACTTTGGTGGTATAAACATTTTTAAGAAATTGAGGGGAGGGGAATTTTTACCAGTTTGGTGGTGGGGGGTTCGACTAAAATCCATAAACCTATAAATATACTGTTAACTGGTGTTATGGTCACTAATCTTCTTAATAAAAATCTGCCCCTATTAAGGGGCAAATGTGTTTTTACTGGGGTGTGAGGGTCACTAGACCACGAGGGATGGCTTGAAAGGGGGGAGGTGATCGGAGCGTGATAGTTATGATTTGTTTTTGCTGGGCTGACCATAGGTAGTGAATGTTTTTTGTTTTGTTTAGAGGTTTTTTTTTTTTATGAGAGGAGCTGCAACGTTATGCAAGTAGTTTTTTCATTCTACAGGATTGGGCAGTCTGGGGAGGTATTTTGGTGGGCTGGGACACAAATGCAGGGTCAGACCACAAATTTCCCCCATGCCAGCAAAACATTGGTGTTTCCCTGGGGGCCGCTGTCTCCCATGTGTTGACTGTCTGCAAGCCCA
Source organism: Ambystoma mexicanum (assembly GCF_040938575.1). Lineage (NCBI taxonomy): Eukaryota > Metazoa > Chordata > Amphibia > Caudata > Ambystomatidae > Ambystoma > Ambystoma mexicanum. The sequence continues at coordinate 1,006,445,987 of NC_090934.1, forward strand.
GGCTGCACCTCTGGCTGTGCTGCGTTACAGATTTCACCTCCGGGGAGGAATGGGGACCCTGCCCGGGCTACCCGGAACTGCCGCTGGACTTGGGGACGGTTGACCCACACGGAAGACAGGTGGCAGAGCCATCACCTCCAACCATCCTAGAGCTCTGGCTGGCCCGTGCTACAGATTTACCCTCTGGGACAAGGACCCTGCCGGGACTCCCTGGAACTGCAGCTGGGCTTGGGGACGGTCAATTCACATGGGAGACAGCCACCCAAGGCCAGGGACATGACCCCCCACCTTCCTGGAGCTCTGGCTGGCCTGCGTTACAGCTTCTCCCTGCGGGGAAAGGACAGGGACCCTGCCAGGGCTCACTGTGACTGCCGCTGTACTTGGGCACGGTAGACCCACATAGGAAATGAATGCCCAAGGACACCCCCAACCACGCTGGAGCTCTGCCTGGGTTGCTTTATAGCTTTCCCCTCTGGTCAAACCACATTAGGGACAGCCGCCCAAGGCCAGGGACAGCACCCCTGACCAGCCTGGAGCTCTGGGCTGGCCTGCATTATACAATTTTACTCCGTGAAGCGGACCCTACCGGGCTCCCTGCCGCTGTTGCTGCACTGGGGGATGGTGGACTCATGGGAGACAGATGCCGTAGGCCGGGGACATCACCCCCAGCCGTCCTGAGTTTTGGCTGGGCTGCATTACAGCTTTTCTATCTGGGGCAGTATTGGCACACTGCCGGGGCTCCCTGGTGAGGAAAAGCTGTAACATAGGCCAACCAGAGCTCCAAGATGGTCGGAGCAGATGTCTCCGGCGTTGGGCAGCTGTCTCCCATGTGGGTCGACCATCCCCAAGCACAGCAGCAGTCCCAAGGAGCCCCGGCAGGGTCCCCCACTTTTCCCAGAGGGAGAAGCTTTAACGCAGGGTAGCCATAGCTCCAGTATAGTTGGGGGGAATGTCCCTAGCCTTGGGCGGCTGTCTCCCATGTGGGTTGATCATCCCCAAGCCCAGCAGCAGTTCCAGGGAACCCTGGCAGGGTCCCTGTCCTTTGGTTTCCCAGTAACGCAGGCCAGCCGGGATTCCAGGATGGTTGGAGGTGATGTCTCTGGCTTGGGCACCCATCTCCCATGTGGGTTGGCTGTGACCAAGTCCAGCGGCAGTTCTGGTGAGCCCCGGCAGGGTCCCCATTCTTCCTTGGAGAGAAAAGCTCTAAACGCAGCCCAGCCAGAGTTCCAGGATGGTCAGGGGTGATATCCATGGCCTTGGGCGGCTGTCTCCCATGTGGGTTGACCGTCCCGCAGCCCAGCAGCGGTTCCAGGAAGCCCCGGCAGGGCACTCCCTCAGGGGAAGGGGACCCTGCCGGGGCTCCCTGGGACAGCCGCTGCACTTGTAGATGGTCACCCCATATGGGAGATAGCTGCCCAAGGCCAGGAACATTACCCCCAACTACCCTGGATCTCTAGCTGTCCTGTGTTACAGCTTCTCCATCTGGGACAGGTCAGGGACCCTGCAGGGGCTCCTTGGGAGTGTTGTTGCGCTTGGGGATGGTGGACCCACATTGTAGAGTTGTCCAAGGCTGGGACAGTCACCCCGACCATCCTGGAGCTCTGGCTAGGCAGCATTACAGAATTTCCCCTCAGGGAACGGATGGGCACCCTTCCGGGGCTCCTTGGGACTGTCGTTGGACTTGAGGACGGGCAACACTTTTTCTTTTTCGCCCAGGTAGGTGCACCCACACATGTGAGGTCGTTTTAATGTCAGGACATCTGTGGGAACATGGGAAGGTACATGTGTTTTTGGCAGTGTGTTTGGTGGATTGGAAGTTCGAAATGTCTGCAAAATTGAGTTTTCCCTATAAATCTTGGACTTTGCCAGGCCTTGTGGGTAATACATTCTGGGGGGATTTACAAAAGTCAGACCTCTGTGGATTCCCACGGGTGCCTTCTTTTCAGAAATACATGGGGTTCCCCGTTTTCCTTGGTGGCTGCATTTTACTCCCCCATCCCGCTCTGCAAACCTCTACCTCCTCACTGTACCCCCAGCCCCATGTACCTCCTCACGCTTCTGCTCCTTCCAACTCTTGGCCCCCCCTACACTGGAACTTCCTCCCGCTCTCCATCCACTCCACCCCTACCTACTCATCCTTCTGCCACTCCCTGAAAGCCCATCTTCTTCACTCCCCCCCTGACTTCCCTTCCCTACCCCTCTCACCTTCTAACCTTTGCCCCTCCTCCTTCCCTTCCATCTTCTCCCCTTCCCCACTGACCTTAAATTGGTAACTAATACCACTTGGGGGCATTGAGGACACCAGATCACTCCCCCTTGCCCCCTCCCCCAAATCAGATACCGTAACTCCCTTCACCTACCCCCTCGTCTACCCCCCCCACTTTCTCCCCCCTCCTTGTAAATTGTTCTACATATTGTTCTAAAGACCTGTTTTGTAAATATGCTTCTCTCACTTTTGTACCTGTTATACTGTAAAGCGCTTTGGCTTAAAGCGCTATATAAATTCAATAAACATAAACACCCCAGGCTCAAATCTGTAGGTTGCCCACAAGAGCAAATTCCCACAAAATCTGCTCTGCAGAAACATTTGGGGTTACCAGTGGTTTCACCTTTTTCCTTTGGGCCCAGGTAGGTGCACCCCCACATGTGAGGTACCGCTTTCATTGGGACACCTGTGGGAAGTTAGGACATTTGTTTTCTCTTGGTTTTCATAACGTTTTCATACATTTGCTACTGTACTTTGTTACAGAACCCTTTCATTTCCCAAATGTGACCTACATTTAGTTGCTGATTTAGGCACTGTACGCTTTTGTAGCCTGCACAGGTCACCTACTCTTCAAAAGGTCTGCATGTGCCCTTTCAAAAATTGTATGCTTGCAATTCATCACATTTGTTTTCCTTATTTACACATGCTAAGTACGTCTGTTTAGGCCGTCAGCATAAATATCCTGTTTACCATGGCTCCATTTTTGGCTTGTGGTATTGCTTGTTTTGTGAAACAATACAAACCATGTGTGATTTCCTAACTGGAAGAGTCAGGGGAATGTAATGGGGCATTGCTTTTCTCAATATTCACAGAAGCCATTACCTTACAGGTCCAACCATGTCCAACCTTTTTTATCTGTCATTTTTCAAATTTTCCCCCCAAACTATGGAGATTTCCATAACATAGTTGTTGCCTGACCTCCGCAAATCACCCTTTCCTAAACTTGGAATGTTGTCTACTTTTCAGAAATGTATGCCTTTCTGTGTTCCCATTCAGCTTTCCTACCCTGCTCTGCCATTCCATCCACGCATGGACTATTGGGGGTGGGGAAAAAAAAAAAAAAAGGGTATAAAAAAAAAAAGTTATAAAAAAAAAAAATAACAAAAATCACCTTCCTCTCACAACATTGATAGTAACCTTATAAAAAATGTTTTTTTTTTGGTTTCCACTCAACCTGTTCTTGAAAGCCTGGAAAAATGGCAAATTGTGCACAGTAACCCCATTTGTTCCTAGCTCTTAAAAGGAAAAAAAACACAGGTTTCTTTGTACATCATTTTATTGCCATTTTCTGAAAAAACAGAAAATGTGCTCCCTTTTTGGTTATTTTCTATCGTCCCAATACAGCAAACTAGGATTACTTAGTGGCGTTATGACCGACTACACGTGGGAAGAAAGGGGGCTACGTTTGGCCAAAATATCACATGTACAGGGTCTGGGGGGGGTGTAGAAGGACCTTTGGCAGTTAAGGGGTTACAAATGAATAACACATTAGCTTAAAGAAATAGACAATTGGGTAATGGAAGTGTTTTTATTATGACAAGTGCTTACACTGTAAAGCAACAAATAGTACATATACATGTGTAGACTGGATACATACTATACATTACACAGTATATTTGGCAATTGCCTTTTTAAAACCAAAGATCAAATTGGTGGTGCTATATGGAGTGAATCTGCTTTACCTGTGGAGGATTGGAAGAAAAATAAGCCGAATGGTGAAACATTTGTGGAAAAACAGTTCTCATAACTGCACACGAAAATCGGCAAGAATTTGATAACAGAAAAAGTCAACTTTATTATTGCAAATGTTCACAATCTTTTGTCACAATATTTCCTGTAAGGGCTCAACAGATATCACGACTTCACAACTTCAGCAGGGGCACGCTGACGCACAGTGCCGGAGGTTTGTGACGCAATTATCGATCTATAAATTATTTGCTTTGCATAATGGTGCTGTAGTGTGAACAAGTATGTGTACAATATAGACAACTAAAGATCTCAGAAAGACCATTTCCTAGTTAAAAATGTCACTCGAAATATGAATTTATAGGACAGCGAGTTAAAATCCCACGAAAAGCAACTCACACTGGCTAAAATTAAAAATGTGATTAGAGTGGAAGGAACTCAGAAACACTTGATACTTTTCTGAAGCGCACCTGCCTCTTTTTGAATCTGTTACACTCTTTGCACTTTAGTCGGGCATTTCCAATATTTACAATTTGCCTTGGTGAAGTAATATGGTCCTGCGTTGACTTTATGATGCATTTTGCACTCAGCACTTTTATATGGATGTATAATGGATTTGTATGTACAAGGCAGTTTTGTCAGTATTCAACAACGTGGCCGAGCAGGAATGTACAGACAGAATTTGGCCTGTAGACATTCTGCCCCAGTTCCATAAAAGGCATGATGAACTAGACATTAGGCCTTGACCTGAATGCGCTTGACCAAGGGTAGCCAATGAAGATGGTGCACAACTGGAGTAATGTGAGCACAACTAGGTGTGGGAGCGGATACTCTGGCTGCATAGATCTGCAGACCTGAAGGTGCCATAAGAGGTAGACAGGTTGTGCCAGAAATAGAGCGTTGCAGTTGTTCATGGCGGACATAACGAGCAAGGACAAGACAGGGCACGTAACTGAGAAAGGAGTAAACAAAGAACCTTACTAAGGGTTTTCAGTTGAAGATAGCCCCTTTGACATACTGGACTTCTCTGAGATTCCACAAACAGAAAAGCTAATATATTTACCTCTAAAGATGGCCATAAAGAGGGGGGTCCAAAAGGCAGTAGGGGAAGGAGGGCCCACCACCAACACCTCAATTTATTTTCCCATTCAACTTGAGCCAGCTATTAAACATCCATGCACCCACAGCTTCGAGGCAGGCCCTCAATCTGGTCGCTGTCTCGACAAGATAGAGATCTAAATGGACCAGAATCTGTGTCATCTGTTAAGAATAACACTGGAAGCCATGAGAGCAGATAAGCTTGGTAAGAGGTTGCATGTACGTGTTAAACAAAACCTGGAAGATGGAGGAAACCTGAGGGACTCCATATGTCGAGGCAGTGGGCACAGAGTGAGAACTAGGAGGGAAATGGACTGTTCGGTCAGAGGGAAACTAAGAAAACCAGGAAAGAACGGCACCAGAAAGGCCGGCCCGGATGAGGAAGACGGCATGGTCAATGGTATGAAAGGCTGCAGATAAGTCAAGTAAAGCACCGACACCACCCGAGTTGTGCAGCCAAACCACATCGTCAACGTTGGAGACCTCCCCCTCTCTGTGCCATGTCCTGGACGAAAACCAGATTGGGAAGTATGGAAGAAGAAAGACTACTCAAGATAGGGCAGAAAAAGGCTTCAAAAAGCTTCATGAGAAAATCGAAGAAGCAAAATGGAACGAAAATTAGCTAGGACAAGAGGGTCTAAAGACGTTGTCCCAAAACTGCCAGTGCAGGAGAGGCCGGGGAGGGGGGGGGAGGGGGGCTTCCGGGGGAATGCAGCACCACCTGTGCCACCCGCTGCAGCGAGACAGCCCAGCGCCCCGTCTAGCTTCCCCACTTGGAAGTTGGCCGAGACCATCAGGGTTTTAAAAAACAAAACAAAAATCCAGACGCTCAGCCCGGGAAGCCTGTCCTCTGTCGGCCCACCCAGCCCAATCCCACTCATCCTCCCCTGACCCCCTGTGCCGCTCCCCTTTCGGGGGCGGGATGGAGAGGTGGGCCAGAGACAGCACGGGTGGGAACGCTAGAGTCTTCAAACCCCAGCCCGGTCGCACGTGGGGCTGAGCTCCAGGTACCTGGGCAAGAGGGAAGGTCGCCCGCTGCGCCGGCAGGCCTGGCCATTGCTCGGCCATGGACGTTGACAGCCGGAACCTCGATGCCCGCCCGTCGAGTAAGCCAGGCTGCACCATGGCTCAGGGCTTGCCCGGCGTGCAGAGCCGCTATCCGCCTGGGGAGGCGTCCTCGAGAACAGCCAGGCTTCCCTCAGCTCCTGGCTGCTCCCACTCAGGACTTCCCTGCCAACCGGGATGCGCTCAGCAACGCCCACCCGCTGGCAGGTCAGGGTGGAGGAGCGTGCCTGTCTGGTGGCTCTGGGGCCGGCTCGGTGAGGATGGGGGCCACTCGGGGGTCTCTCTCTGGTGGGGGGGGAAACGTCTCCGGCAGGTTAACCCAACCCTGCCAGGCGTGCCCGTCCATCTGCTGGGTCGCAGACCCCCCTCCGGCAGCCCCACACGCGGACCGCTCCGCTGGCCGGACCGTAGCGCAAGGGGCGTCCCGGGTGATGCGGGAACGGAGAGAGTCGACCACCACAGCTGGGGCGAACCACAGGAAGGGCCCGCTGCACGCGCCCAGCCCTGCTTCGCACCGCAGTCCTCGGAGGATCGGACTTGCTGACTTCTCTTAACTACATTGTTCCAACATGCCAGAGGCTGTTCACCTTGGAGACCTGCTGTGGATATGGGTACAGCCGGCGCGAGATTTACACCATCTCCCCCGCGACGCTTACCAACTCACTCCAGGGTGTCCTGCCCTTCACAAAGAAAATAACTCTCCCCGGCTTCTCCAGGATCATTTGCGTTATTGCACTGGACGCCACAAGAGTGCCCGTCTACGCCACTCCGGGTTCGGATCCCTTTCGACCGGCTGAGGGCAACGGAGGCCATCACCCGTCCCTTCCGAATGGCGCTCGCCCATCTCTTAGGACCAAATGACCCATGTTCAATTGCTGTTCACATGGAACCCTTCGCCACTTTGGCCTTCAAAGTTCTCGTTTGAATATTTGCTACTACCTGTCATGCTGAGGCCATGGAAGCTGTGGCATAGATGGAGATGCCGGAATAGAGCAATACTGTCTCTGCAACAAGCTGAAGCAGCAGCCAGACCTCACCCAAGATGGTCACCATAGGTATAACAGCATTCCGCGCCGTAAGAACGGTGCGTTGTATCCGTCATCCCTTCATCTCGCTTATGTGTCCTACAATTTCCTGTTTCCTACCTTGTTAGTTAAACCTTCCTCCGGTTCTCTGCCGGTCCTTCCATTGTCAGTCCCTCCTGTTTAGTTTATTCAGTTTAGTTTAGTTTATTCATTTGTATTGCGCACCAGACCCGAGGGTATGAGAGTGCATGAGCAGCATGGTTATTGAAAGCTTTGTCCACTCTTTTCCGTCTTATGGATCTCTACCAGTATCGCTGTGCCGGTCTTTCGCACCCTCGCTCTCTCCCGCCTTTGCGCCTTCTCTCTTTCCCACCCTTCGGGCTACTTGCATTTCACTCCTCCTTACTGTTTTTAGGAGGTCTGTTTTGACTGTCTTTCTGACTTTCCTGCGCCTGTGCATGTCTGTTCAGCCTCTCCGGCTCTCATTCTGTTCTACCACTATTCCTTCCTGCTTCCTGTGTTCGCAATCTATCTTCTTACTACTTACCTGGTCTCCAGCTCCTACTCCGACTGGCTTTCTATTCCGCCCGCACTTTTACCCTTCTTTGCTTACCAGTTCGGGGCTCCGGCTCCTGCTGGTTTTTTACTCCTCTGTTAGGAGGTATTTAGCACTGTGGTTCCTCAAGCCATTGCGCACTCCCTTCAAGCACTACCGGGCAACTCCTCTGAGAATTGGAGTTTTCAATCCGACCCAGCTGTGCCTCTAAACACACATCAAAGACTTGTGGCCTGTTGCCTAACGCTAAGATCACAGAGGATTGTCACTACTGTAACGGAACCTTTGCCTGAACTTTCCATCTTCAGTCCTTGTGAAGACACTTCGTATAACGTCTACCAGGGTCTTTTGGTGCTTCAAAGCTTTGTCTCTGGGTCGCGGCTGGCTTCCCAGGGTTCCCTTTGGCGTGGGTTTCCATCCCTGTCAAGGTGGCCTCTGGGGGAGCCAAACCTTATTTACATGACAAGAAGGAGAAGGTCAAGGAAAAGAAATCCAAGGAAGGCGAGAAGTCAAGGCGAAAGGAACTATCCGAGACCCAAGACAGCTCATCTGAAGAAAGGAGGTGAGGAGGCAGCTCGGGAGGGTACACCAGAGTACCATAGTCATGACAGTATACAACGCCAAACTGTAACCATGGCTTCCTTAGAACAATATCATGAGTTGGTATCAGCCATACAAGGGTTAACTGCCGAAGTACAATCTCTCCGCACAGAGAATGTTGCTCTACGCCAAAAAGTGGTGACCCGTGATGCGGGCAGAGGGAGATCTCCCTCCTTTTACCTCTGCCATTTGGGAAATACAACGGGAGACCGAAATCACGAAAGGAATTCTTATGGTCTATTTCACCTGTAAGCCTCGAGCCTACGAGACCGACATGGCCCGTGTTGGATTCTTGATATCCAATTTAGTAGGGAATACATTGGCATGGGGTACTCCACTTGTCACCAACAATGACCCAGCCTTGAGTGACTTCTCACAATTCACTCAGTTGTTCAAGACGAGGTTTGACAGACCAGAAGTGTTATACTATATATGATGAAGCCATGTTGGATCAACGTCAAGGAACTAAGGACGTCCAGTCTTATGTATCTCGGTTCCAGAAATTGGCAGTCAATGCCCGGTGGCCGGACTCTGCCCAACAGACCTTATTTAGGAGAGGTCTCTATGAGGACCTGAAGGATGAATTGGCTAGGGTCGCACGTCCAGCGACCTTCCCAGAACTAGTCACATTAACTCTACAAATAGAGTACCGCATGACAGAACGTTGTCAGGAGAGAAGAAGGAACCGTACCTACACTCCCTTGAGCGATCCCCCACCTATGGCAAAAGACAGCCATGCGCCTGAGGAACCAATGCAAATCGGAACCGCCAGGGGACCCTTAACTCAAGAAGAACACCAGAGATGTTGTGTTTGGGTCTCTGTATGTATTGTGGTTCTTCCAAACACATACTGAGGAACTGTCCAGAGGTGCCACCCAGACATAAGGGAAACACCCCCCCCCGATCTTATGCAGGGGCAATTCCCGGGGAAGCAGAAGCAATCCTTGCAACCACACTCAAGCATTAGACGCGGAAGACCATGCCCGACCCATGGTGTTACCTGGGCCAAGTACCATGGATTACCCTTGCAAGTCAAGCAAAGACCCATTCCAGTGGAGGGTGTAGACGGTAGGCCACTTTCCTCCGGACCCATTGTCATGGAAACAGCACCTCTTCAAGGTGGGAGGCCATAAAAAAATACCTGGTGTCCGACATCATCAGGACCGCACACTTCCCAGCAATATTGGGATCCCGTGGCTAAGGAACCCCAACCCCAAGATAGATTGGTTTCTCAACACCCTAAATTTCAACTCTTCATTCGGTCATCAAAATGGTCTACAACGTTCTGAAGATGATGCACAGAAGGGAGAAACTGTCTCTCTGACCAACCTTATATCAACGATTCCACTCCAGTATCAGCAATACTCTGAGGTCTTTGAAGACATAGTACCCAGGCTTCTACCCCCACATAGGCCAGAAGACTGTGCTATTGACCTTCAGCTGAACACTGCAGTTCCCTTCGGTCGCATGTATCCCCTTCCGCTTCCTGAGCGACCTACTCTCAAAGAGCATTTGGCTGCCAACATGAAGAACGGCCTGAATCCAGATCACCAGGGGGGCGTTGCTCTTATTTATACCCAGGAAGGGAACCACGGAGTTATGACCTTGCACAGATTACTGTGGCGTGAACCATATGACAGTGCGAGACCGATACCCCATGCCCTTGATAAGAGACATCTTAGAGGCCGTCCAGGGTTCAACAGTATTCACAAAGCTGGAACTTAGGGGGGCATACCACCTCCTGAGGATTAAAAAGGGCAATGAGCGGAAGACAACATTCAGAACCCCTCTGGGATTGTATGAATACAGAGTGATGCCATTCGGATTGGTGAACGCACTGGCAGTGTATCAAAGGTTTGTTGATAAGATCTTTTCCGACCTCCTGTACATCTCAGTGGTAGCGTATCTAGATGACACGCTAGTGTTTTCTACTGCCCTTGTCCGAGCATCATCGACATGTCAAAGAGGTACTTCGCCGTCTCCAGGTCAACCATCTGTATGCAAAGCCAGAGAAATGCCAATTTGATGCTTCCTCTGTCTCATATTTAGGATTTATACTATCGAAAGAAGGCGTACAAACCTAGGAAAGGTAGAGGCTATCTTGAGATGGCCAGAACCCAAGAATCTGAAGGAGATCCAAAGGTTTCTGGGATTGGCAAACTTTTACAGGCGCTTTATACCTGGATTTTCTGACATTGTGCTACACATCACAGCCCTGCTTAAGAAGGGAGTGGAGTTTAACATGGATCAGACTCCCCAGCAGGCTTTCAAACAGCTTAAGACACTTTTCACAACCGCACCAATTCTCATCCAACCAGATCAGACCCACCAGTTTATTCTTGAGACCAATGCTTCTGATGTGGTCCTCGGGCGCTCCTTCTCCAGAAGGCACCAGATGACCATGAACACCCAGTCACCTATTACTCTAGGACTCTCACTACCAGTGAGCGCAACTACTCAGTCCTGGAGAAGGAGCTACTCGCGATAAAACAGGCATGCGAAGAACAGAGGCACTTACTTCTGTGAGCTGCACACCCCTTCTTGGTCCACACAGACCATCAGAATCTCAAGGGTCTCCAGCAGATGGAGTTTATCGACTCCCGCCATGCACGCTGGGCGTATTACTTCTCGCAGTATGACTTCGACATCCCATATATCCCGGTTCAGGAAACACACTGGCAGATGCCTTATCCAGAATTCAAGGAAAAGAACCAGGAGGGTGTCAGGGGGGGTGAACTACTGCTGCCTGAGAAGAAATGCTTCGCCCTTCTCGCCACTTTTCTCAAAGAACTCCAAGAAGACATTTGAACCACAGAGATATCCAAGCTTCCTCTCAAACAAAAGAACGGTCTTCTGTACTATGACTCAGCTTTATTCGTTCCTACTACGTCCTTACAGACAATGGCCATGGCATGGTGCCATGACCTACCTTTGGCAGGACACAAGGGTCAAAGGGGAACTCAAGATCTGGTTAAGAGACACTTCTGGTGGCCTACCTTAGGAAATGACGTTCAGAGCTATGTCTCTTCCTGTCCAGTGTGTGCAGCTAACAAGACTGCCGCTGGTCGACCTATCGGCTTGCTTCAACAGTAAGCATTACCATCTAGGCCTTGGGAACATGTTTCCACAGATTTTATAGTAAATCTCCCTATGTCAGAAGGGACAAGGTCATTATGTTAACGGTGGACACATTCAGTAAAATGGCTAATTTCTCATCACTCCACGGATTACCTTCCGCTCCAGAGACTGCTTCGGTATTCCTTAGAGATATAGTCAGACTAAACAGAATTCCCAAGGCCCTGGTTCCCGATAGGGGTACCCAGTTTACCTCAAAGTTCTGGACTTCTTTCTGTGCTCAACTGGATATTCAAAGAGCCCTCTCTTCGGGATTTCACCCGCAGAGCAACAAACAAACAGAGCGCCTCAATTCCAACTTAGAGCAGTACCCAAGGTGCTTTTACAACAGAGAACAAGATCACTGGGCTACATTACTCCTTTTGGCTGAGTTCTCTTACAATAACACACTACACTCAGCGATTCACATGAGACCTTTTTTCTGTACATACAGATATCACCCTCACCATCTCCCTCAGAGAGGATTTTCTTTCACAAATTCTCCTTCTGTCGACAGTCTCCTCAATGATCTAAAGGTAGCACATAAGGAAGCAATCTGATCTCTGGAAGACAGTCGCCATGGATATAAGAGATGCGCGGACCTTAAGAGAAGACCTAATCCAGACTGGACCCCCGGTACACTTTTATGGTTGTCCACAAGGTACTTACCCAGGTGGGTTCACACCGGTAAATTTGCTTCCAAATACATTGGTCGCTTCTCCATAACTGCAAAGATAAATCCAGTGGCTTTCAGACTACGACTTCCCACGAGTTTACAGAGAGTACACCCAGTATTTCACTCTTCTCTTCTGAAGGGGTATGTTAACGATTGAATATCACCCCCACAAGAACCAGCGGCATATGAGGGACTCCAGATACAGGCAAGGCACCCTTCAGTATCTAGTCCATTGGAAGATTGGAAGAGATATTCGGTGGGGGAACGAACATGGGAACCCCGAAGTAACACTCATGCGCCTAGACTCATTCGGCGCTTCCATAAACTCCACCCGGGTAAGCTGGGGGGGCGGGGTCCAGATGGGAAGGGGGCATGCTGTCATGCTGAGGCCGTGGAAGCTGTGGCACAGGTGGAGATGCCAGAATAGAGCATAGTGTCTCTAAAACAAGCTGAAGCAGTGGTCCAGTCCTCACCAAAGATGGGCACCGTAGGTATAACAGCGTACCGCGCCATAAGAACGGTGCGTTGTATCCGTTATCCCTGGATTTCGCTGCTGTGTCCTACAGTTTCCGGTTTCCTACTTCGTTAAACTTTCCTCCGGTTCTCTGCCGGTCCTTCCATTGTCAGTCCCTCCTGTTTCCTTCCGATTCCTTTGTCCACTCTTTTCCGTTTTACGGATCTCTAGCAGCATCGGTGTGCCGGTCTTTTGCACCCACGCTCTCTCCTGCGTTTGTGCCTTCTCTCTTCCCCGCCCTTCGGCTACTTGCATTTCACTCCTTATTACCGTTTTCGGACGGTCTGTTTTGACTGTCTTTCCTTTCCTGCCCGCGCCTGTGCGCGTCTGTTCAGACTTTAAATGCAAACATCTGCCGGCAGGCGGGAGAGCCGGTGGCCAATTTCAAGGCCATTATAAGGCCACTGTCCCCATTTCCCGAGGTGCGCCGACACTTCATTGAACTCTGGATGCTGCACGGCCAGCCTGTAACTATTACACGTCCAGCGCCACTCCTTCGCCAACTTTGGTAGCTGCCTTCGCAAGCCTGGACTATACTGTAAGTAAATAAGGCTACATGCATATAATTCTCCTGCTGCCACTTACACTGTCTTTCATTAATAAATTCTTACTGCTACATAAACCGCTTGCCGACTACCACAAGCATGTGTGATTCTACCCGTTGACCTGCGTTGGCCCACCTGCCATGCCAAAGTCCTATGACCATCTTGCAACTTAGAAGTTACTCTGCATATAGCATTGCCGAAAATGAGCCTGTCACACTATGAATATAATCTACTTTGTTTGCAAATTGTCATATTAACGCCCTGATTATGTACGTTTCCCATTACCATAATCCCACACCCCTTGGTCCATACAATAAGTTGAAAGCAGCCTACTCAGCTCACCACAGGTCATGATAGCCTATTCCTGCAAATTGATTTTTACCATATGCCTGCACAGCAAGCTTAGCTCATGCCTACAAAGTGATTCTAGCATATGCCCGTACAGTGATTTTAGCCTATGCCAACAAATTGATTTTAGCTTGTGCCTGCACAGTTATTCTAGCTTATGCCTGCACAGTGATTCTAGCATAAGGCCACAAATTGATTTGAGCTTATGCCTGCACAGCGATTCTAGCATATGCCTGCAAACTGTATCCTCAAGATATCTTGTCTGAACTAAATTTAGGATCATGAGTAAAATCCTGAGGGTCCACACACCCCAACTTCTACTCGGCCTCCTCGCCATAATGGCCATTGCTTTGCTGGCAACATATCCACCTAAGAACAAAATGAGACTTGGATCTCGCTCGCCCCGCCTTTATGAACCTAAAACAAACGATACAAACCGACTTCCCACACGTAATCACCTACAAACCTTTGAACACTCAACTAGACGTGCACAGCAGAATAGCTCCCACACTCTGACCTCGGCACATGTCCCCACCAAGATGAAAACTCAGTTGAGAAGTAGGACACCCTTAACTAAACAGCCAACTACCACTAAAATTAAAAACACCCTTTCTCTATCAGGATCTCTCATCAACGCCAGATCACTGGTGGCCCACACCGCCAATATTGCTGACACCTTATCTAATGAAAGCCTGGACCTGTTTGCCATAACTGAGACCTGGTTCCATGAGGCAGCAGGACCTGCCCTCATGATAGCCGTACCTGATGGTTACCAGATACTTAGAGCGGATAGACCCAACACCAGGGGCGGTGGCTTAGCCATTATCTCCAAAACTAACTTACATATTAGACTTGCCACCTCTTCACCCTACCAATCATTTGAGATACTCACAGCCAAACTTCCCCTATCTAATAACCGTACACTTACCATTTACCTGATATTCAGACAACTAGGAACCTTCAAGGAAGACATAACCTGCCTCCTAGCTAACAAAACCAAAGACCATGCACAAATCCTGTTGCTGGGAGACTTCAATCTTGGCTTTAATGACATTGATGATAAATATGCTCAATCAATAGCAGCCTTACTCAAGGATCATGGACTGATACAAAAAGTCCTTACCCCTACCCATTCCAAAGGAAGGACCCTTGACAGGGTTGCCGACCTAAACTGTAATGTTACCATCTCCAACACTGCCCCGCAATCACGGACAGACCACCATCTAATTACCTTCTCCCCCACCTTAGATCTTCTCTGGCCCAAAACTATTGTTATGGCACCTCCTCTTCCCACCAGAAGTAAAAAGGATATAACGGCAGAAAAACTACTCCCACTTCTCCTTCCTGCCATCAACAACCTAGCTAGCAATACTGACCCTACCCTACTAGTGGAGGCCTTCAACAGTTATATGACTAAGGCACTGGACACCACTGCAACTGTCAAACTTCGCAAAGGTAGACAGAATTCTCATCTTAATACTTGGTTCACGCCCCAACTTAAAGAACTCAGACTCCAAAAACTAAAGCTCCAATCAACGTGGCGCCACTTTCCCACAGACGAGAATAAAGTCAAGCTAACAAACCATTCTAAACTTTACAAAAAGGAAATAATTTAGCACAAAAATGAATATTTTTAATGACCGAATTTCAAAGGCGAAGTCAGACACTAAGGAACTATTCTCTATCCTTCAGGAAATGGAATCACCGATACCACAGGCTGATAGAACTCTTAAGGATAAGCATTGGTGTACTGACATACAAAATGCCTTGTCAAACAAAATTACCTCCCTCCAACTTAAAATTGCCAACAAGAAAGCCTCATTGCTCCTACCTGAGCAACAACCCCCACCAATTACTCATGCTAGCACCACCCCACTTTTCAGTTTTAAGAAAATCTCCATCTCTGAGACAGAAAGAAATTATACTCTTTAAAACCCAACTGTAAAGGAGACAACTGCCCGGCCCAAGTCATAAAGGATACAGCTAGAGATTTAGCCCCTTTCATCTCTAAGCCATTAATGCCTCCTTCAAGACCAAGTCAGTGCCGAACAACCTTAAAGAATCATGGGTACTCCCACTACTCAAAAACCAAACACTAGATCACTGGATCCTGCCATCCCGACTAACAACAGACCTATCACCACGGTCCCCTTTTTACTTAAAATTATCGACAGAGTAGCCTACCTACAAATACAGGACTACCTGGAAGCCAACTGTCTACTAGGATCACGCCAATCTTGCTTCCGCCCCCTCCATGGCACAGAAACAGCCTTAATAGACCTTAAGACACAAATTGACGAGTTGAAGGACAACGGAAAATCGGCTATGCTACTCATCTTTGACCTATCGGCATAACTTGACCTGGTGGATCATGCAGTCTTATGTAATCACCTCAGGTCGGCTGCCCATTTCTCAAGTGATGCCATAACTTGGGATTCAGTCCTTCTTAGCCAACCGTACAATGAGTCTTCTCCCCTATAGCCTCTGCCGACCCCATGCAAATTTCATGTGGCGTACCTCAGGGATCATGTGTTTCACCTACTATGTATAACATCTTTACTAAGCCCATGTTTGACAAGTTGGATAGACTGGGTGTCACCTACACCAACTACGCAGATGACACCCAGATCCTCATTCCCCTTTTGGGCAAATTTCTGGAGGACTCGGCTTTAGTAAATAGGATATACCTCCTCATTCAGGCATGGATGGCATCCCACGGCCTCTGCCTGAATGACGACAAAACAGAGCCACTGATCCTGGGCTCCGAGACAGCCCTAAAAAAAAAAAAACGTAACCCCAGTTATGCCTCCTTTAACATTGACAATGTCATCAAGGTGATGCCTGTAGTTAAAACACTAGGCTTCTACCTTGACTCTGCACTTACCCCCAAGAGGCAAGCCAACTCACTAGCATCCACAAGAGCCTAAACCCAAACTAATCCGAGCCTGTAAACCATTTCTTTCTGTTACTAGCTGAATTACCCTGGTCAATGCACTTATTAGCTCCCGCGTACAAGGCATTACAATAGTCCAATCTGGATATTATAAGTGCATCACGGCCAAATTGCAAAGACTTCAAAATAATGCCCTGAGAGCAGTCCTAAACATTCCCAACAGAGATCACATTTCTACATTTAGAAGAGATATCCACTGGCTCAAGATCAATGACAGGATCCTTCTTAAAACACTCTCACACACGTGGAAGTGTCTTAACAACATAGCTCCACCTTATCTCGTAGAAAGAACAAGAGACTTACCTCCCGCCCTATGAGATCTGCCAATGCCTACTCCTTAGACAACCCCAGATGTAAACGCTCCACTGCTGGCGGCTCTAGCTTCCCAGTCATAGCCATGCAATCTTGGAATGCACTTCCCTTAGATCTCAGAATAGATCGACCCTACTTAAGATTTAGACGGAAAGTCCTGACCTGGATACATACAAATGACGTCTAACCTGTCCCGCCCGGTAAAGGTAGTGTGACTACATTTGCCGCCCAAGGCCGACTCAGGACTTACCATTCTTATTTGTGCTTATGACTAATGCTCTACCTGACTGCAATCCTGCCATGCCATATGTGACCTCTTTTCTCTGTACATATTAATAACTACAATATTGTAATACCATATGCTACCACCATTTTTTGTACATATTAATGTGGCAGCAATTAGGTATATTTCGTGTATCTATGTACCTCACGTATTATGTAACTAAGCTGTAAGTCTACTTGTCACTTTGCGCGCAGCTACCTAAGGGTTTGGTGCGCTTTATCAAATAAATAAACAAACTCACTCTCCGGCTCTCACCCTTTTCTATCACTATTCCCTCCTGCTTCCTGTGTTCGCGATCTATCTTCTTACCTGGTCCAGAGCTCCTACTCCGACTGGCTATCGATTCCGCTCACACTTTTAACCTTCTTTGCTTGCCAGTTCGGGGCTCCGGCTGTTTTTTTACTCCTCTGTTAGGAGGCATTTAACAATGTGGTTCCCCAAGCCATTGCACACTGCCTTCAAGCGCTACCAGGGAACTCCTCTGAGAATTGGAGTTTTTGATCCGACCCAGCTGTGCCTCTAAAGACACATCAAAGACTTGTGAACAGTTGCCTTATGCCAAGATCACTGAGGATTGTCACTACTGTAACGGAACCTTTTCCTGAACTTTCCATCTTCAGTCCTTGTGGAGACACTTCGTATAACGTTTACTACGGTTTTTTGGTGCTTCAAAGCTTTTTCCCTGTCAAGGTGGTCACTGGGGAAGCCGGACCTCATTTACACGACAAGAAGGAGAAGATGATCAAGGAAAAGAAATCCAAGGAAGGCAAGAAGTCAAGGCGAACCGAGACAGCTCATCTGAAGAAAGAGGGGAGGAGGAGGCTCGGGAGGGTACACCAGAGTATGATAGTCACAACACTACC